>NC_133540.1:9465000-10715000 GCF_048773025.1 Camelus bactrianus
TGAAATTTCATGGGACACACAAAGAAGTGTTCTTTTTCCTGGGTGTGGGGAGTATCCTACAATGTTCTGCAGCACCTGGGTTCCAATAGAACCACTGGCTTATTATCCCTGATTGTTTTCTAAGGGCCGGCCTGCGAGGGAAAGCTCTGTTGCGCTGGAAAGCCATGTAGCAGCGAGTGACCCTAGATGGACTGTGGAGGTTATTAGCGGACATCTCCCTAACAGGAAAAATCCTGTGCCCCCAGCCATCTCTGTGGTGTGGGTCTCCAAATCTACCCCCAATTATTGACGTCATCCAGAATCCTAAGTTTCTGGAAGTTCCTAAAAAATACAGCAGCATCGTAGCTCTGATAAATCACTTAGACTGTCATCCCTGGGTATAATCCTAGACCGTGATGCAAGGGAAATTTGGGAGTTGGGCTTGAAAACGAAGAAGAAGTCAATTCATCTACATGGGCAGTGAAGGAATCTAGCTGACATCTGCCAACCTGGGAAAAACTGGATCCCCAGGAAAATGCCTGAAAAGTTTTTTTCTACTCCATCACACACAAAAAGATGTGCTCTGATATCATGAGTGTTCGAAGGTTTCCACAATTGTAGGCAGTGCATGTGTTCTAATATCACCTGTAGATTCTTTTCACTGTGTGTTTCCCCAGGCCGGGCTGCAAGGGAATCCTGGGGTTTGGGATGGAAATTCAAGAAGAAGCGAGTGCCCCAAGATTCACTGTGGAGGTACTTAGCGGACTTCTCCCTAACAGGGACATATCTGTGACCCCATCCATCTGCGTGGATTGGGGTTCCACAACTCCCCACACTAAAAGACGTGTTCCAGAATCCTGAAGCTTTGGAGGATCCTCCAACAGACAGCAACGCCGGGGTTCTGACAGAATCACTTATTTGTCATCCGTGGGTGTTTCACTTGTACGGGCTGCAAGGGAAAGCTGGGAGTTGGGCTTGAAAAGGAAGAAGAATTCAGTGCCACCCCATGGACACTGAAGTAATCAAGACGACATCTCCCAACCAGGGAAAACCTGGATCCCAATAAAAATGCCTGCAGTGTATTTTCCCACACCATCACACACAGAAACATATGTTCTGTTATCCTGAGTGTTCGAAGGTTTCCACAATTGTCAGCAGGGCATGGGTTCGAATAGCACCAATAGCTTCTTTACCCTGTGTGTTACCCCAGGCCGATCGGCAAGTGAAACATGGGGGTTCGGCTGGAAATCAAAGTAGCAGCGAGTGCCCCGAGATGGACTATGGAGGTACTTAGCGGACTTGGCCTTTAAAGGGAAAATCTTAGGCCCCAGCAATGAGTGTGCTTTGGGGCTTCACAATTTGCACCAAGAAAATCCGTGTTCCGGAATCCTGAATGTTTGGAGGTTCCTCCAACATACAGCAGCGTCCTGGTTCTGATAGAATGATTTAGTTTGTCATCCATGGGTGTTTTCCACGGTCGGTCTGCAAGGGAATGCTAGGATTAAAGCTGGTAATCATAGAAGATGAGAGTGCTTCCCCATGGGAAGTGGAGGTAATTAGCCAACATTTCCCATCCTGCGAACTCCTGCACTACAGAGACATGCCTTACAGTGTTTTCCTACTCCATCACACACACAAAGCTGTGTTCTGTTTTCTTTAGTATAGGGAGGTTTGTACAACTGTCAGGAGCGCCTTAGTTCTTATAGAAACTGTAGCTTATTTTCCATGAGTGTTTTCACAGGCCAGGATTCGAGGGAAAGCTGGGGGTTGTGCTGGAATCCAAGCAAATGCAAGGGACTCCCCATGGATAGTGGATGTAAATATCCGACCTCCCACATCCTAGGAACGCCTATACAACCTTAAACATGCGTGGATTTAGTTTACCCATCTAAATCAGACACTCAAAGTATTCTTCTGTTATTCTGAGTGTGGGGAGGTACCTACAATTGTCTACAGCACCTGAGTTCCAGTAGAAACCTAGCTTATTTACACTTAGTGTTTTACAAGGCCGGGCTGCGAGTGAAAACTGGGGGATAGACTGAAAATCTAAGAAGCAGCGAGTGCCCCAAGATGCAATTTGGAGGTAATTAGCGGACTTCTCCCTAACAGGGACAAATCTGTGACCCCATTCATCTGCGTGGATTGGGGTTCCACAACTCCCCATACTCAAAGACGTGTTCCAGAATCCTGAAGATTTGGAGGATACTCCAACATACTGCAACGCCGGGGTTCTGATAGAATCACTTATTTGTCATCCATGGGTGTTTCACTTGTCCGGGCTGCAAGGGAAACCTGGGAGTTGGGCTTGAAAACGAAGAAGAAGACAGTGCCACCCCATGGGCACTGAAGGAATCTAGCCGACCTCCCCCAACCTGGGAAAAGCTGGATCCCCAGAAAAATGCCTGGAGTGTGTTTTCCTTCTCCATCACACACAGAAAGATATGTTCTGTTATCCTGAGTGTTCGAAGGTTTCCACAATTGTCAGCAGGGCATGGGTTCGAAAAGCACCAATATGATTTTTTTGGCTCTGTGTTAACCCAGGCCTGGCTGCAAGGGAAACATGGGGTTTGGGCTGTGAATCCAAGTAGCAGCGACGGTCCCGAGATCGACTATGGAGTTAATTATCGGACTTGGACCTAAAAGGGGAAATCTTGAGCCCCAGCAATGAGTGTGCTCTGGGGCTTCACAATTCGCAACAAACAAATAAGTGTTCCGGAATCCTGAGTGTTTGGTGGTTCCTCCACACATACAGAAGTGCACTGGTTCTGATAGAATCACTTAGTTTGACATCCCTGGGTGTTTTCCTAACCCTGGCTGCAGGGGAAAGCTTGGAGTAGGGCTGGAAAATGAAGAAAAACAGCGTGCATTCACATGGGCTGTGGAGATAATTAGCCAAAGTCTCACAGACTGGTTACCCCTGCACCCCAGAAACATGCATGGACTCTGTTTTCCTACTCAATCACTCACACAAAGAAGTGTTCTGTTACCCTGTGTATGGGGAATTTTCTACAATTGTCAGCATCTTCTTGGTTCTAATAGAAACTTTAGCTAAATTTCCTGACTGTTTTTTCTGATTGGGTTTCAAGGGAACCTGGGGGATGGGATGGAAATCTAAGCAGGAGCGATTACCACCCCATGGGCATTAATGGGAATAATCTGACCTATGCCAACCTAGGAAAACCTTTACCCCCTGAAATATGAGTGCAGTTTTTAGCATCTCATTCAAACACAAAAAAAATTTCTGTTATCCTGCGTGTGCGGAGCTTCCTACAACGGTCTGCAGTGCCTTGGTTCCAATAGAACCACTAGCTTATAATCTCTGAGTGTGTTACAGGTAGGGCTGCGAGGGAATCTGGGGGTTCGTCTGGAAAGCCAAGTAGCCAGGATTGCCCAGAAATTGACTGTAGAGGTAATTAGCGGAATTCTACCAAACAGAGAGACACTGTGCCCCCAGGCATCTTGTGGTGTTGGTCTCCAATCCACCACCAAGCAAAGACATGTTCCGGAATTTTGAGTGTGTGTTGTACCTCCAACAGGCAGCAGAGCGGAGGTTCTGATAGAATCAATAATATTGTCATCACTAGGTGTTTTCTTAGGCCGGGCTTCAAAGAAAGCAGGGAGTTGGTCTGGAATGCGAAGAAGTATAGAGTGCCTCCCCATTGGAAGTGGAGGTAATTAGGCGACATCTCCAAACCTGGGAACAGCTGTAACACCAGAAACATGCCTGGAGTGTATTTTCCTACACCATCACACACACAAAAATTTCTTCTGCTATCCTGAGTGTGGGGAGGATTCTACAAGTTTCAGCAGTGCCTTGTTTCTACTAGCACAAGTATTTTGTTTTCCATGAGTGTTTTCACAGGCCTGGCTGCGAGGTAAATCTGTGGGCTTGGCTGTAATTCGTAGCAGCAGCGAGTTACTCCCCATGAGAATTTGAGGTAATTTTCCGACATCCCACAGCCTTGGAACACCTAAGCCCCCCGATATATGCTTGGAGTTTGTTTACCCATCTCCATCAGACACACAAATGTTTATTCTTTTATCCTACTTGTGGGAAGTTACCTACAATGGTAGGTAGAGACTGGGTTCCATTACAACCAATAACATATATTCCCTGTGTGTTTTCCCAGGTCGGGCTGCGAGGGAAAGCATGGGTTAGGCCTGGAAATCCAAGTAGAAGCGAGTGCCCCGAGATGGACTATGGAGGTAATTAGCGGACTTGGCCCGATAAGGGAAAATCTTGGGCCCCAGCCATGAGTGTGCTGTGGGGCTTCACAATTCGCACCAAGCAAATCCGTGTTCCAGAAACCTGAGTGTTTGGACGTTCCTCCAAAATACAGCAGCGCCCTGGTTATGATAGAATGATTTAGTTTGTCATCCCTGGGTGTTTTGCACGGTCGGGCTGCAAGGGAATGCTAGGATTAGGGCTGGATATCGAAGAAGTAGAGAGTTCTTCCCCATGGGCAGTGGAGGTAATTAGCCAACATTTCCCATCCTGCGAAATCCTGCACCCCAGAGACATGCCTTACTGTGTTTTCTTACTCCATCACACACACAAAGATGTGTTCTGTTTCCTTAGTGTAGGGAGGTTTCTACAACTGTCAGGAGTGCCTTAGTTCTAATAGAAACTGTAGCTTATTTTCACTGAGTGTTTCCACAGGCCGGGATGCGAGGGAATGCTGGGGTTTGGGCTGGAATCCAAGCAACTGCAAGGGATTCCCCATGGAGAGTGGATGTAAATATCCGAACTCCCACAACCTAGGAACAACTATACAAACTGAAACATGCGTGAATTTAGTTTACCCATCTAAATGAGACACTCAAATAGTGTTCTGTTATTCTGAGTGTGGGGAGGTTCCTACAATTGTCTACAGCACCAAGGTTCCAATAGAAACATAGCTTATTATCACTGAGTGTTTTACAAGGCCGGACTGCGAGTGAAAACTGGGGAATACGCTGAAAATCTAAGAAGAAGCGAGTGCCCCAAGATTCACTGTGGAAGTACTTAGCGGACTTCTCCCTAACAGGGACATATCTGTGACCCCATCCATCTGCGTGGATTGGGGTTCCACAACTCCCCACACTAAAAGACGTGTTCCAGAATCCTGAAGCTTTGGAGGATCCTCCAACAGACAGCAACGCCGGGGTTCTGATAGAATCACTTATTTGTCATCCATGGGTGTTTCACTTGTACGGGCTGCAAGGGAAAGCTGGGAGTTGGGCTTGAAAAGGAAGAAGAATTCAGTGCCACCCCATGGACACTGAAGTAATCAAGACGACATCTCCCAACCAGGGAAAACCTGGATCCCCATAAAAATGCCTGCAGTGTATTTTCCTACACCATCACACACAGAAACATATGTTCTGTTATCCTGAGTGTTTGAAGGTTTCCACAATTGTCAGCAGGGCATGGGTTCGAATAGCACCAATAGATTCTTTTCACTCTATGTTAGCCCAGGCCAGGCTGCAAGGGAAACATGGGGGTTGGCCTGGGAATCCAAGTAGAAGTGAGTACCCCGAGATGGACTATGGAAGTACTTAGCGGACTTGGCCCTAAAAGGGAAAATCTTGGGCCCCAGCAATGAGTGTGCTTTGGGGCTTCACAATTCGCACCAAGCAAATCCGTGTTCCGGAATCCTGAGTGTTTGGAGGTTCCTCCACACATACAGCGGTGCACTGGTTCTGATAGAATGATTTAGTTTGTCATCCCTGGGTGTTTTCCTAACCCGGGCTGCAAGGGAAAGTTGGGAGTAGGGCTGGAAATCGAAGAAAACCGATTGCCTCCCTATGGGTTGTGGAGATACTTTGCCAATGTCTCCCAAACTGGTTACACCTGCACCCGAGATTCATTCATGTACTGTGTATTAATTCTCCATCTCACACACAAAGAAGTGTTCTGTTACCCTGTGTATGGGGAGATTTCTACAACTGTCCGAAGCGCCTGGCTACTAATAGAAATTTAGCTATATTTCCTGACTGTTTTCTCTGACTGGGTTGGAAGGGAAACTGGGGGATGGTATGGAAAACCAAGCAAGAGCGATTAACTCCTGATTGGCATTAACGGGAATAATCTGACCTCCCCCAAATTAGGTAAACCTGTACCCGCTTAAACATGCGTGGAATTTTTAACATCTCAATCAGACACAAAAAATTTTCTGTTATCCTGCGTGTGTGGAGCTTCCTAGAACGGTCTGCATTGCCTGGGTTCCAATAGAACCACTAGCTTATAATCTCTTAGTGAGTTCCAGGGCGGGCTGCGAGGGAAACTGGGGGTTCTGCTGGAAAGCCAAATAGCCAGGATTGCCCAAAAATTGACTGTAGATGTAATGAGAGGACTTCTCCCAGACAGAGAGAAACAGTGCCCCCAGGCATATTGTGGTGTTGGTCTCCATACCTCCACCAAGCAAAGCCATGTTCCGGAATTTTGAGTGTGTGTTGTACCTCCAAATGTCAGCAGAGATGGGGTTCTGATAGAATCGCCAGTATTGTCATCCCTAGGTGTTTCCTTAGGCCAGGCTTCAAAGGAAAGCTTCTAGTTAGTCTGGAAAGCGAAGAAGTATAGAGTGCCTCCCCATTTGCAGTGGAGGTAATTAGGCGACATCTCCAAACCTGGGAACATCTGTACCCCCAGTAATATGCCTGGAGTGTATTTTTCTACACCATCACACACACAAAGATGTGTTCTGCTCTCCTGAGTATGGGGAGGATTCTACAACATTCAGCAGCATCTGGGTTCTAGAAACACCTGTATTTTCTTTTCCGTGAGTGTTTACACAAGCCTAGCTGCGAGGTAAATCTGTGGGTTTGGCTGTATTTCTTACCAGCAGTGAGATACTCCCCATGAGAATTTGAGGTAATTTTCCGACGTCCCACAGCCTTGGAACACCTGTGCCCCCTGAAATATGCATGGAGTTTGTTTACCCATCTCCATCAGACACACAAAGTTTTCTTCTGTAATCCCAGATGTGAGAAGGAGCCTACAACGGTCGGTAGCTACTGGGTTCCAATACAACCAATAGCATATTATCCCTGAGTGTTTTCCCAGGCCTGGCTGAGAGGGAAAGATGGGGGTTGGGCTGGATATCCAAGCAGGAGTGAGTGCCTCCCCATGGGCTTTGGTGGGAATTATCCGAACTCCCACTAACTAGGAACACCTTAACCCCTGAAACAAGCGTGGAGCTTGTTTACCAAACAGCATGAGACACACAAAGAAGTGTTCTCTTTTCCTGGGTGTGGGGAGTATCCTACAATGTTCTGCAGCACCTGGGTTCCAATAGAACCACTGGCTTATTATCCCTGATTGTTTTCCCAGGCCGGCCTGCGAGGGAATGCTGCGCTTGCGCTGGAAAGCCATGTTGCAGCGAGTGACCCGAGGTGGACTGTGGAGGTAATTAGTGGACATCTCCCTAACAGGGAAAAACCTGTGCCCCAAGCCATCTCTGTGGTGTGGGACTCCAAAGCTACCCCCAAGCATAGACGTGATCCAGAATCCTAAGTTTCTGGAAGTTCCTAAAAAATACAGCAGCATCGTAGCTCTGATAAAATCACTTAGACTGTCATCCCTGGGTATAATCCTAGACCGGGATGCAAGGGAATGTTGGGAGTTGGGCTTGAAAACGAAGAAGAAGTCAAAGCATCAACATGGGCAGTGAAGGAATTTAGCCGACATCTCCCAACCTGGGAAAAACTGGATCCCAAAAAAAAATGACTGGATTGTGTTTTACTACACCTTCACACACAGAAAGATGTGCTCTGTTATCATGAGTGTTCGAAGTTTTCCACAATTGTCAGCAGCGCATGTGTTCTAATAGCACAAGTAGATTCTTTTCCCTTTGTGTTTCCCCAGGCCGGGCTGCAAGGGAATCCTGGGGGTTGGGATGGAAATCCAAGTAGAAGCGAGTGCCCCATGATTGTCTGTAGAGGTAATTAGCGGACTTCTACCTAACAGGGAAATACTTGTGCCCTCAGCCATGTGTGTGTAGTGGGGATTCACAATTCTCCCAAGCAAAGACGTATTTGTTAATCCTGTGTGTGTGGAGGTTCCTCGAACAGACAGTAGCGCCTTCTTTCTGACAGAATCATTTAGTTTGTCATCCCTGGGTGTTTTCCAACCCGGGCTGCAATGGAAAGCTGGGAGTAGGGCTGGAAAACGAAGAAAAACAGAGTGCCTCCACATGGGCTGTGGAGATTCTTAGCCAACGTCTCACAGCCTGGTTACACCTGCACCCCAGAAACATGCATGGACTATGTTGTCATACTCAATCATACACACAAAGAAGTGTTCTGTTAAACTGTGTATGGAGAAGTTTCTACAACTTTCAGCATCGCCTGGGTTCCAATAGAAACTTTAGCTAAATTTCCTGACTGTTTTCTCTGACTAGGTTGCAAGGGAAACTGGGGGATGGGATGGAAAACCAAGCAGGAGCGATTAACTCCCCATGGGCATTAATTCTGAATAATCTGACCACCCCCAATCTAGGAAAACCTGTACCCCTTGAAATATGCGTGGAGTTTTTAGAATCTCAATCAGACACAAAATAATTTTTCTGTTATCCTACGTGTGCGGAGCTTCCTACAACGTTCTGCAGTGCCTGGGTTCCAATAGAACCACTAGCTTATAATCTCTGAGTGTTTTCCAGGGTGGGCTGCGAGGGAAACTGTGGGTTCGGCTGGAAAGCCAAGTATCCAGGATTGCCCAGAGATTGACTGTAGAGGTAAATAGCAGAATTCTCCCAAACAGAGAGTAACTGTGCCCCCAGGCATCTTGTGGTGTTGGTCTCCATACCTCCACCAAGCAAAGCCATGTTCTGGGATTTTGAGTGTGTGTTGTACCTCCAACAGTCAGCAGAGCGTGTGTTCTGATAGAATCGTTAATATTGTCATCACTAGGTGTTTTCTTAGGCCAGGCTGCAAGGGATATTTGGGAGTTGCTCTGGAAAGCAAAGAAGTATAGTGTGCCTCCCCATGGAAGTGGAGGTAATTAGGCGACATCTCGAAACCGGGGAACAGCTGTAACACCAGAAACATGCCTGGAGTGTATTTTCCTACACCAACACACACACAAAGATTTGTTCTGTTATCCTGAGTGTGGGGAGGATTCTACAAGTTTCAGCATTGCCTGGGTTCTAGTAGCACCAGAATTTAGTTTTCCGTGAATGTTTTCACAGGCCTGGCTGCCAGGTAAATCTGTGGGCTTGGCTGTAATTCGTAGCAGCAGCGAGTTATTCCCTATGAGAATTTGAGGTAATTTTCTGACGTCCCACAGCCTTGGAACACCTAAGCCCTCTGATACATGCTTGGAGTTTGTTTACCCATCTCCATCAGACACACAAATATTTCTTCTTTTATCCTAGTTGTGGGAAGGTTCCTACAAAATTAGGTAGAGACAGGGTTCCATTATAACCAATAACATATTTTCCCTGTGTGTTTTCCCACTCCAGGATGCGAGGGAAAGCTAAGGTTTGGGCTGGAAATCCAAGTAGCAGCGAGTGCCCCGAGATGGACTATTGAGTTAATTAGCGGACTTGGCCCTAAAAGGGAAAGTCTTGGGCCCCAGCAATGAGTGTGCTGTTGGGCTTCACAATTCGCACCAAGCAAATCCGTGTTCTGGAATCCTGAGTGTTTGGAGGTACCTCCAACATACAGCAGCGCCCTGGTTCTGATAGAATGATTTCGTTTCTCATCCCTGGGTGTTTTCCACGGTCGGGCTGCAAGGGAATGCTAGGAATAGGGCTGGATATCGAAGAAGAAGAGAGTGCTTCCCCATGGGCAGTGGAGGTAATTAGCAAACATTTCCAATTCTGCGAAAACCTGCACCCCAGATACATGCCTTACTGTATTTTCCTACTCCATAACACACACAAAGCTGTGTTCGGTTTTCCTTAGTTTAGGGAGGTTTCTACAACTGTCAGGATCGCCTTAGATCTAATAGAAACAGTAGCTTATTTTCCCTGAGTATTTTCATAGGCTGGGATGCGAGGGAACGCTGGGGGTTGTGTTGGAATCCAAGCAACAGCAAGGGACTCCCCATGGACAGTGGATGTAAATATCCGACCTCCCACAACATAGGAACGCCTATACAACCTGAAACATGCTTGGATTTAGTTTACCCATCTAAATCAGTCACTCAAAGTATTGTTTTTTATTCTGAGTGTGGGGAAGTTCCTACAATTGTCTGCAGCACCTGGGTTCCAATAGAAACCTAGCTTATTATCAATGAGTGATTTACAATGCCGGGCTGCGAGTGAAAACTGGGGGATAGACTGAAAATCTAAGAAGTGAGTGCCCCAAGATGCACTGTGGAGGTAATTAGCCGACTTCTCCCTAACAGGGACAAATCTGTGACCCCATCCATCTGCGTGAATTGGTGTTCCACAACTTCCCACACTCAAAGACGTGTTCCAGATTCCTGAAGGATTGGAGGATCCTCCAACTGACAGCAACGCCGGAGTCCTTATAGAATCACTTATTTTTCATACATTGGTGTTTCATTGTCCAGGCTGCAAGGGAAAGCTGGGGGTTGGGCTTGAAAAGGAAGAAGTAGTCAGAGCCACCCCATGGGCACTGAAGGAATCTAGCCGACTTCTCCCAACATGGGAAAACCTGGATCCCCAGAAAAATGACTGGAGTGTGTTTTCCTACTCCATCACACACAGAAAGATAATTTCTGTTATCCTGAGTGTTCGAAATATTCCACAATTTTCAGCAAAGCCTAGGTTCGAATAGCACCAATAGCTTCTTTTCCCTCTGTGTTACCCAGGCCGATCTGCAAGTGAAACATGGGGGTTCGGCTGGAAATTAAAGTAGCAGCGAGTGCCCCATGATGGACTATGGAGGTACTTAGCGGACTTGGCCTTAATAGGGAAAATCTTAGGCCCCAGCAATGAGTGTGCTTTGGGTCTTCACAATTTGCACCAAGAAAATCCGTGTTCCAGAATCCTGAATGTTTGGAGGTTCCTCCAACATACAGCAGCGTCCTGGTTCTGATAGAATGATTTAGTTTGTCATCCCTGGGTGTTTTACACGGTCGGTCTGCAAGGGAATGCTAGGATTAATGCTGGTTATCATAGAAGATGAGAGTGCTTCCCCATGGGCAGTGGAGGTAATTAGCCAACATTTCCCATCCTGCAAACTCCTGCACCGCAGAGACATGCCTTACAGTATTTTCCTACTCCATCACACACACAAAGCTGTGTTCTGTTTTCCTTAGTATAGGGAGGTTTGTACAACTGTCAGGAGCGCCTTAGTTCTTATAGAAACTGTAGCTTATTTTCCATGAGTGTTTTCACAGGCCGGGATGCGAGGGAAAGCTGGGGGTTGTGCTGGAATCCAAGCAACTGCAAGGGACTCCCCATGGACAGTGGATGTAAATATCCGACCTCCCACATCCTAGGAACGCCTATACAACCTGAAACATGCGTGGATTTAGTTTACCCATCTAAATCAGACACTCAAAGTATTCTTCTGTTATTCTGAGTGTGGGGAGGTACCTACAATTGTCTGCAGCACCTGAGTTCCAGTAGAAACCTAGGTTATTATCACTGAGTGTTTTACAAGGCCAGGCTGCGAGTGAAAACTGGGGGATAGACTGAAAATCTAAGAAACAGCGAGTGCCCCAAGATGCAATTTGGAGGTAATTAGCGGAATTCTCCCTAACAGGGACAAAGCTATGACCCCATTCATCTGCGTGGATTGGGGTTCCACAACTCCCCATACTCAAAGACGTGTTCCAGAATCCTGAAGCTTTGGAGGATACTCCAACATACTGCAACACCGGGGTTCTGATAGAATCACTTATTTGTCATCCATAGTTGTTTCACTTGTCCGGGCTGCAAGGGAAAGCTGGGAGTTGGGATTGAAAACGAAGAAGGAGACAGTGCCACCCCTTGGGCACTGAAGGAATCTAGCCGACCTCCCCCAACCTGGGAAAAGCTGGATCCCCAGAAAAATGCCTGGAGTGTGTTTTCCTACCCCATCACACACGGAAAGATATGTTCTGTTATCCTGAGTGTTCGAAGGTTTCCACAATTGTCAGCAGGGCATGGGTTCTAAAAGCACCAATATCATTTTTTTGGCTCTGTGTTAACCCAGGCCTGGCTGCAAGGGAAACATGGGGTTTGGGCTGTGAATCCAAGTAGCAGCGACGGTCCCGAGATCGACTATGGAGTTAATTAGCGGACTTGGCCCTAAAAGGGGAAATCTTGAGCCCCAGCAATGAGTTTGCTCTGGGGCTTCACAATTCGCAACTAACAAATCAGTGTTCCGGAATCCTGAGTGTTTGGTGGTTCCTCCACACATACAGAAGCGCACTGGTTCTGATAGAATCACTTAGTTTGACATCCCTGGGTGTTTTCCTAACCCTGGCTGCAGGGGAAAGCTTGGAGTAGGGCTGGAAAACGAAGAAAAACAGAGTGCATTCACATGGGCTGTGGAGATAATTAGCCAAAGTCTCACAGCCTGGTTACCCCTGCACCCCAGAAACATGCATGGACTCTGTTTTCCTACTCAATCACACACACAAAGAAGTGTTCTGTTACCCTGTGTATGGGGAAGTTTCTACAACTGTCAGCATCTTCTTGGTTCTAATAGAAACTTTAGCAAAATTTCCTGACTGTTTTCTATGATTGGGTTTCAAGGGAACCTGGGGGATGGGATGGAAATCTAAGCAGGAGCGATTACCACCCCATGGGCATTAATGGGAATAATCTGACCTACGCCAACCTAGGAAAACCTGTACCCCCTGAAACATGAGTGCAGTTTTTAGCATCTCATTCAAACACAAAAAAAATATTCTGTTATCCTGCGTGTGCGGAGCTTCCTAAAACGGTCTGCAGTGCCTTGGTTCCAATAGAACCACTAGCTTATAATCTCTGAGTGTTTTACTGGTCGGGCTGCGAAGGAATCTGGGGGATCTTCTGGAAAGCCAAGTAGCCAAGATTGCCCAGAAATTGACTGTAGAATTAATTAGCGGAATTCTCCCAAACAGAGAGAAACTGTGCCACCAGGCATTTTGTGGTTTTGGTCTCCAATCCACCACCAAGCAAAGACATGTTCCGGTATTTTGAGTGTGTGTTGTACCTCCAACAGGCAGCAGAGGGGAGGTTCTGATAGAATCAATAATATTGTCATCCCTAGGTGTTTTCTTAGGCCGGGCTTCAAAGAAAGCAGGGAGTTGGTCTGGAATGCGAAGAAGTATAGAGTGCTTCCCCATTGGAATTGGAGGTAATTAGGCGACATCTCCAAACCTGGGAACAGCTGTAACACCAGAAACATGCCTGGAGTGTATTTTCCTGCACCATCACACACACAAAAATTTCTTCTGCTATCATCGGGGTGCGTAGGATTCTACAAGTTTCAGCAGCGCCTTGTTTCTACTAGCACAAGTATTTTGTTTTCCATGAGTGTTTTCACAGGCCTGGCTGTGAGGTAAATCTGTGGGCTTGGCTGTAATTCGTAGCAGCAGCGAGTTACTCCCCAAAAGAATTTGAGGTAATTTTCCGACATCCCACAGCCTTGGAATACCTAAGCCCCCCGATATATGCTTGGAGTTTGTTTACCCATCACCATCAGACACACAAATGTTTATTCTTTTATCCTAGTTGTGGGAAGTTACCTACAACGGTAGGTAGAGACTGGGTTCCATTACAACCAATAACATATATTCCATGTGTGTTTTCCCAGGTCGGGCTGCGAGGTAAAGCATGGGTTAGTGCTGGAAATCCAAGTAGAAGCGAGTGCCCCGAGATGGACTATGGAGGTACTTAGCGGACTTGGACCGATAAGGGAAAATCTTGGGCCCAAGCCATGTTTTGCACGGTCGGGCTGCAAGGGAATGCTAGGATTAGGGCTGGATATCGAAGAAGTAGAGAGTTCTTCCCCATGGGCAGTGGAGGTAATTAGCCAACATTTCCCATCCTGCGAAATCCTGCACCCCAGAGACATGCCTTACTCTGTTTTCTTACACCATCACACACAAAAAGATGTGTTCTGTTTCCTTAGTGTAGGGAGGTTTCTACAACTGTCAGGAGTGCCTTAGTTCTAATAGAAACTGTAGCTTATTTTCCCTGAGTGTTTCCACAGGCCGGGATGCGAGGGAACGCTGGGGTTTGGGCTGGAATCCAAGCAACTGCAAGGGATTCCCCATGGACAGTGGATGTAAATATCCGAACTCCCACAACCTAGGAACTCCTATACAAACTGAAACATGCGTGAATTTAGTTTACCCATCTAAATGAGACACTCAGATAATGTTCTGTTATTCTGAGTGTGGGGAGGTTCCTACAATTGTCTGCAGCACCAAGGTTCCAATAGAAACATAGCTTATTATCACTGAGTGTTTTACAAAGCCGGACTGCGAGTGAAAACTGGGGGATAGGCTGAAAATCTAAGAAGAAGCGAGTGCCCCAAGATTCACTGTGGAGGTACTTAGCGGACTTCTCCCTAACAGGACATTCATCTGCGTGGATTGGGGTTCCACAACTCCCCACACTAAAAGACGTGTTCCAGAATCCTGAAGCTTTGGAGGATCCTCCAACAGACAGCAACGCCGGGGTTCTGATAGAATCACTTATTTGTCATCCATGGGTGTTTCACTTGTACGGGCTGCAAGGGAAAGCTGGGAGTTGGGCTTGAAAAGGAAGAAGAATTCAGTGCCACCCCATGGACACTGAAGTAATCAAGACGACATCTCCCAACCAGGGAAAACCTGGATCCCCATAAAAATGCCTGCAGTGTACTTTCCTACACCATCACACACAGAAACATATGTTCTGTTATCCTGAGTGTTCGAAGGTTTCCACAATTGTCAGCAGGGCATGGGTTCGAATAGCACCGATAGATTCTTTTCACTCTATGTTAGCCCAGGCCAGGCTGCAAGGGAAACATGGGGGTTGGCCTTGGAATCCAAGTAGCAGTGAGTACCCCGAGATGGACTATGGAGGTACTTAGCGGACTTGGCCCTAAAAGGGAAAATCTTGGGCCCCAGTAATGAGTGTGCTCTGGGGCTTCACAATTCGCACCAAGCAAATCCGTGTTCCGGAATCCTGAGTGTTTGGACGTTCCTCCACACATACAGCAGAGCCCTGGTTATGATAGAATGATTTAGTTTGTCATCGCTGGGTGTTTTCCTAACCCGGGCTGCAAGGGAAAGCTGGGAGTAGGGCTGGAAATCGAAGAAAACAGAGTGCCTCCCTATGGGTTGTGGAGTTACTTTGCCAAAGTCTCCCAAACTGATTACACCTGCACCCGAGATACATGCATGTACTGTGTATTCCTTCTCCATCTCACACACAAAGAAGTGTTCTGTTACCCTGTGTATGTGGAGGTTTCTACAACTGTCAGCAGCGCCTGGCTTCTAATAGAAACTTAGCTATATTTCCTGACTGTTTTCTCTGACTGGGTTGGAAGGGAAACTGGGGGATGGTATGGAAAACCATGCAAGAGCGATTAACTCCTGATTGGCATTAACGGGAATAATCTGACCTCCCCCAAACTAGGTAAACCTGTACCCGCTTAAACATGCGTGGAATTTTTAACATCTCAATCAGACACAAAAAAGTTTTCTGTTATCCTGCGTGTGCGGAGCTTCCTAGAACGGTCTGCATTGCCTGGGTTCCAATAGAACCACTAGCTTATAATCTCTTAGTGAGTTCCAGGGCGGGATGCGAGGGAAACTGGTGGTTCGGCTGGAAAGCCAATTAGCCAGGATTGCCCAGAAATTGACTGTAGGGGTAATGAGCGGACTTCTCCCAGACAGAGAGAAACTGTGCCCCCAGGCATATTGTGGTGTTGGTCTCCATACCTCCACCAAGCAAAGCCATGTTCCGGAATTTTGAGTGTGTGTTGTACCTCCAACTGTCAGCAGAGATGGGGTTCTGATAGAATCGCCAGTATTGTCATCCCTAGGTCTTTCCTTAGGCCGGGCTTCAAAGGAAAGCTGGTAGTTAGTCTGGAAAGCGAAGAAGTATAGAGTGCCTCCCCATTTGCATTGGAGGTAATTAGGCGACATCTTCAAACCTGGGAACAGCTGTACCCACAGTAATATGCCTGGAGTGTATTTTTCTACACCATCAAACACACAAAGATATGTTCTGCTCTCCTGAGTTTGGGGAGGATTCTACAACATTCAGCAGCACCTGGGTTCTAAAAGCACCAGTATTTTGTTTTCCGTGAGTGTTTTCACAGGCCTGGCTTCGAGGTAAATCTGTGGGCTTTGCTGTAATACGTAGCAGCAGCGAGTTAACCCCATGAGAATTTGAGGTAATTTTCCGACGTCCCACAGCCTTGGAACACCTGTGCCCCCTGAAATATGCGTAGAATTTGTTTGCCCATCTCCATCAGACACACAAAGATTTCTTCTGTAATCCCAGATGTGGGAAGTAGCCTACAACGGTCGGTAGCTACTGGGTTCCAAAACAACCAATAGCATATTATCCCTGAGTGTTTTCCCAGGCCGGGCTGAGAGGGAAAGCTGGGGGTTGGGCTGGAAAGCCAAGCAGGGGCGAGTGCCTCCCCATGGGCATTGGTGGGAATTATGGGAACTCCCACTAACTAGCAAAACTTTAACCGCTGAAACAGGCGTGGAGTTTGTTTACCAAAATGCATGAGACACACAAAGAAGTGTTCTCTTTTCCTGTGTGTGGGGAGTATCCTACAATGTTCTGCAGCACCTGGGTTCCAATAGAACCACTGGCTTATTATCCCTAATTGTTTTTCCAGGCCGGCCTGAGAGGGAATGCTGCGCTTGGGCTGGAAAGCCATGTTGCAGCGAGTGACCCGAGATGGACTGTGGAGGTAATTAGCGGACATCTCCCTAACAGGGAAATACCTGTGCCCCAAGCCATCTCTGTGGTGTGGGTCTCCAAATCTACCCCCAAGCATAGAAGTGATCCAGAATCCTAAGTTTCTGGAAGTTCCTAAAAAATACAGCAGCATCGTAGCTCTGATAAAATCACTTAGACTGTCATCCCTGGGTAAAATCCTAGAGCGGGATGCAAGGGAATGTTGGGATTTGGGCTTGAAAACGAAGAAGAAGTCAATGCATCAACATGGGCAGTGAAGGAAACTAGCGAACATCTCCCAACCTGTGAAAAACTGGATCCCCAGAAAAATGACTGAATTGTGTTTTACTACACCCTCACACACAGAAAGATATGTTCTGTTATACTGAGTGTTCGAAGTTTTCCACAATTGTCAACAGAGCATGGGTTCGAATAGCACCAATATCTTCTTTACTCTCTGTGTTAACCCAGGCCTGGCTGCATGGGAAACATGGGGGTTAGGCTGGAATTCCAAGTAGTAGATGGTGCCCGAGCTGGACAGTGGAGCTAATTAGCAGACTTCCCCCTAACAGGGAAAAACTTGAGCCCCAGGCTTGTGTGTGTATTGGGGCTTCAAACTTCTTCCAAGCCAAGCAGTGTTTGGGAATTCTGTGTGTGTGGAGGTTCCTCCAACAGACAGCAGCGCCGGGGTTCTGATAGAATCACTTAGTTTGTAATCCCTGGGTGTTTTCCTAACCCGGGCTGCAAGGGAAATCTGGGAGTAGGGCTGGAAAACGAAGAAAAACAGAGTGCCTCCCCATGGGCTGTGGAGATACTTAGCCAACGTCTCAAATCCTGGTTAAATCTGCACCCCAGAAACATGCATGGACTGTTTTCCTACTCAATCGCACACACAAAGAAGTGTTCTGTTACCCTGTGTATGGGGAACTTTCTACAACTCTCAGCAGCTTCTGGGTTCTAATAGAAATTTTAGCTAAATTTCCTGACAGATTCCTCTGACTGGGTTGCAAGGGAAACAGGGGGATGCGATGGAAATCCAAGTAGGAGAGATTACCTCCCCATGGACATTAATGGGAATAATTTGACATCCCCCAACATAAGAAATCCTGTACCCACTGAAACATGCGTGGAGTTTTTACCATCTCATTCATACACAAAATAATTGTTCTGTTATCCTGCGTGTGTGGAGCTTCCTACAAGAGTCTTCAGTGCCTGGGTTCCAATAGAACCACTAGCTTATAATATCTGAGTGTGTTCCAGGGCGGGCTGCGAGGGAAACTGGGGGTTCGACTGGAGAGCCAATTAGCCAGGATTGCCCAAGATTGAATGTAGAGGTAATGAGCGGTCTTCCAGACAGAGAGAAACTGTGCCCCCAGGCATCTTGTGGTGTTTGTCTCCATACCTCCACCAAGCAAAGCCATGTTCCGGAAATTTGATTGTGTGTTGTACCTCCAACTGTCTGCAGAGAGGGGGTTCTGATAGAATCGCTAATATTGTCATCCCTAGGTGTTTCCTTAGGCCGGGATTCAAAGGAAAGCTGGGAGTTGGTCTGGAAAGCGAACAAGTATAGAGCGCCTCCCATTTGGAAGCGGAGGTAATTAGGTGACTTCTCCCATCTTGGGAAAAGCTGTACCCCCAAAACATGCCTGGAGTGTGTTTTACTACTACCTCACACACAGAAAGATATGATCTGTTATCATGAGGGTTCGAAAGTTTCCACAAATGTCAGCAGGGCATGGGTTCAAATAGCACCAATAGCTTCTTTTCCATCTGTGTTAACCCAGGCCTGGCTGCAAGGGAAAAAAGGGGGTTGGGCTGGAATTCCAAATAGCAGCGGGTGCCGGAGAAGTACTGTAGAGCTAATTAGCGGACTTCTCCCTAACAGGGAAAAACTTGGGCCCCCAGCCATTTTTGTGGATTGGTGCTTCAAAACCCTTACAAGCAAAGCCGTGTTTGGGAATCCTGTGTGTGTTGAAGTTCCTACAACAGACTGCAGCTCCGGGGCTCTGATAGAAACTTTAGCTACATTTCCTGATTGTTCTCTCAGGCTGGGTTGCAAAGGAAATTGGGGGATGGACTGGAAAGCCAAGCAGGTGCAATTACTACCCCATGGGCTGTTGTGGGATGTATCTGACCTCCCACAACCTAGGAACACCAGTACACCCTGAAACATGCGTGGAGCTTTTACCAACTGAATGACACACAAAAAATTTTTCCTGTTATCCTGCGTGTGCGGAGGTTCCTACAACGGTCTGCAGTGCTTGAGTTGCAATAGAACCATTAACTTAATATCTCTGAGTGTTTTCCAGGGCGGGCTGCGAGGGAAAGCTTGGGGTTCGGCTGGAAAGCCAAGTAGCAACGAGTGCCCAGAGATTGACTGTAGAGGTAATTAGCAGACTTCTCCCAGAGAGAGAGAAATATGCCCCCAGTAATCTTGTGGTATTTGTCTCCACACCTCCACGAAGCAAAGCCATGTTCCAGAATTTTCAGATTGTGTTGTACCTCCAACAGGCAGCAGCGATGGGTTTCTCATAGAATCACTAATATTGTCATCACTAGGTGTTTTAAAAGGCCGGGATGCAAGGGAAATTTGGGAAAAGGTCTGCAAAGCAAAGAAGTATAGATTGCCTCCCCATTGGCAGTGGAGGTAATGAGGCGACATCTCCAAACCTGGGAACAGCTGTACCCCCAGAAATATGGCTGGAGTGTATTTTTCTCCACCATCACACACACAAAGGTGTGTTCTGCTATCCTGAGTGTGGGGAGGATTCTACAAATATCAGCAGCGCCTGGGTTCTAATAGCACCAATATTTTCTTTCCGTGAGTGTTTTCACACGCGTACTTGCGAGGTAAACTGTGGGTTTGGCTGTATATCGTAGCAGCAGTGAGATACTCCCCATGAGAATTTGAGGTTATTTTCCGACGTCCCACAGCCTTGGAACATTTTTGCCCCTTGAAACAAGCGTGGAATTTGTTTACCCATCTCCATCAGACACACAAAGTTTTCTTCTGTTATCCCAGATGTGGGAAGAAGCCTACAACTGTAGGTAGCGCCTGGGTTCCAATACAAACAATAGCGTATTATCCCTGAGTGTTTTCTCAGGCTAGGCTTAGAGGGAAAGCTGGGGGATGGGCTGGAAAGCCAAGCAGGAGCGAGTGCCTCCCCATGGGCATTGGAGGGAATTACCCGAACTCCCACTAACTAGCAACACTTTAACCCCTGAATCACGCGTGGAGAATTTTTACGAAATTTCATGGGACACACAAAGAAGTGTTCTATTTTCCTGGGTATGGGGAGTATCCTACAATGTTCTTCAGCACCTGGGTTCCAATAGAACCACTGGCTTATTATCCCTGATTGTTTTCCCAGGCCGGAGAGCGAGGGAATGCTGCGCTTGCGATGGAAAGCCATGTAGCAGCGAGTGACCCGAGATGCACTGTGGAGGTAATTAGCGGACATCTCCCTAACAGGGAATATCCTGTGCCCCCAGGTATCTCTGTGGTGTGGGTCTCCAAATCTACCCACAAACATAGACGTGATCCAAAATCCTAAGTTTCTGGAAGTTCCTAAAAAATACAGCAGCATATTAGCTCTGATAAAATCAATTAGACTGTCATCCCTGGGTATAATCCTAGACCGGGATGCAAGGGAAAGTTGGGAGTTGGGCTTGAAAACGAAGAAGAAGTCAATGCATCGCCATGGGCAGTGAAGGATTGTAGCCGACATGTCCCAACCTGGGAAAAACTGGATCCCCAGAAAAATGCCTGGAGTGTGTTTTACTACTCCATCACACACAAAGATGTGCTCTGTTATCATGAGTGTTCGAAGATTTCCACAATTGTCAGCAGCGCATGTGTTCTAATAGCACCAGTATATTCTTTTCCATGTTTGTTTCATCAGGCCTGGCTGCAAGGGAATACTGGGGGTTGGGATGGAAAGCCAAGTAGCAGCGAGTGCCCCACGATTTTGTGTAGAGATAATTAGCGGACTTCTACCTAACAGGGAAAAACTTGTGCCCTCAGCCATGTGTGTGGAGTGGGGCTTCAAAATTCCCCAAAGCAAAGACGTGTTTGTTAATCCTGTGTGTGTGGAGGTTCCTCCAACAGACAGCAGAACCTGGGTTCTGATAGAATCACTTAGTTTGTCATCCCTGGGTGTTTTCCAACCCGGGCTGCAAGGGAAAATGGGAGTAGGGCTGGAAAACGAAGAAAACTGAGTGCCCCCATATGGGCTTTGAGAGTAACTTAGCCAACGTCTCACAGCCTGGTTACACCGGCACCCCAGAAACATGCATGGACCCTGTTTTCCTACTCAATCACACACAAAAAGAAGTGTTCTGTTAAACTGTGTATGGAGAAGTTTCTACAACTGTCAGCATCGCCTGGGTTCCAATAGAAACTTTAGTTAAATTTCCTGACTGTTTAATCTGACTGGGTTACAAGGGAAAATGGGGGATGGGATGGAAATCCAAGCAGAAGCGAGTGCCTCCCCATGGGAACTGGAGGGAATTACCCGAACTCCCACTAACTAGCAACATCTTTACCACTGAAACACGCGTGGAGTTTTTTACGAAACTGCATGAGTCACACGAAGAAGTGTTCTGTTTTCCTGGGTGTGGGGAGTATCCTACAATGTTCTGCAGCACCTGGGTTTCAATAGAACCACTGGCTTATTATCCCTGATTGTTTTCCCAGGCCGGCCTGCGAGGGAATGCTGCGCTTGCGCTGGAAAGCCATGTAGCATTGAGTGAACCGCGATGCACTGTGGAAGTAATTAGCGGACATATCCCTAACAGGGAAAATCCTGTGACCCCAGCCATCTCTGTGGTGTGGGTCTCCAAATCTACCCCCAAGCATAGACGTGATCCAGAATCCTAAGTTTCTGGAAGTTCCTAAAAAATACAGCAGCATCTTAGCTCTGATAAAATCACTTAGACTGTCATCCCTGGGTATAATCCTAGACCGGGATGCAAGGGAAAGTTGGGAGTTAGGCTTGAAAACGAAGAAGAAATCAATGCATCAACATGGGCAGTGCAGGAATGTAGCCGACATCTACCAACCTGGGATAAACTGGATCCCAAAAAAAATGCCTGGATTGTGTTTTACTACTCCATCACACACAGAAAGATGTGCTCTGTTATCATGAGTGTTCGAAGTTTTTCACAATTTTCAGCAGCGCATGTGTTCTAATAGCACCAGTAGATAATTTTCCCTGTGTGTTTCCCCAGGCCGTGCTGCAAGGGTATCCTGGGGTTTGGGATGGAAATCCAAGTAGCATCGAGTGCCCCATGATGGTCTGTAGAGGTAATTAGCGGACTTCTACCTAACAGGGAAAAACTTGTGCCCTCAGACATGTGTGTGGAGTGGGGCTTCACAATTCACCCAAGCAAAGACGTGTTTGTTAATCCTGTGTGTGTGGAGGTTCCTCCAACAGACAGCAGCGCCGGGGTTCTGATAGAATCACTTAGATTGTCATCCCTGGGTGTTTTCCAACCCGGGCTGCAAGGGAAAGCTGGGAGTAGGGCTGGAAAATGAAGAAAACAGAGTGCCTCCCCATGGGCTTTGGGAGATACTTAGCCAACGTCTCACAGCCTGGTTACACCTGCACCCCAGAAACATGCATGGACTCTGTTTTCCTACTCAATCACACACACAAAGAAGTGTTCTGTTAAACTGGGTATGGAGAAGTTTCTATAACGTTCAGCAGCGCCTTGGATATAATAGAAATTTTAGCTAAATTTCCTGACTGTTTTCTCTGACTGGGTTGCAAGGGAATCTGGGGGATGGGATGGAAATCCAAGCAGGAATGATTACATCCCCATGGGCATTAATGGGAATAATCTGACCACCCCCAACCTAGGAAAACCTGTACCCCCTGAAACATGCGTGGAGTTTTTAGAATCTCAATGAGACACAAAAAAAATGTTCTGATATCCTGCGTGTGCGGATCTTCCTACAACGGTCTGCAGTGCCTGGGTTCCAATAGAACCACTAGCTTATAATCCCTGAGTGTTTTCCAGGGCGGGCTGCGAGGGAAACTGGGGGTTTGGCCGGAAAGACAAGTAGCCCGGATTGCCCAGAGATTGAATTTAGAGGTAATTAGCGGAATTCTCCCAAACAGTGAGTAACTGTGCACCCAGGCATCTTGTGGTGTTGGTCTCAATACCTCCTCCAAGCAAATCCATGTTCCGTAATTTTGAGTGTGTGTTGTACCTCCAACAGTCAGCATAGAGTGTGTTCTGATAGAATCGCTAATATTGTCATCCCTAGGTGTTTCCTTAGGCCGGGCTTCAAAGGAAAGCTAGGAGTTGGTCTGGAAAGCGAAGAAGTATAGGGTGCATCCCCAATGGAAGCGCAGGTAACTAGGCGACATCTCCCATCCTGGGAAAAGCTGTACCCCCGAAACATGCCTGGAGTGTGTTTTCCTACTCCGTCATACACACAAAGGTATGTCCTGTTATCCTGAGTTTTCGAAGGTTTCCACAATTCTCAGCAGGTCATGGGTTCAAATAGCACCAATAGCTTCTTTTCCCTCTGTGTTAACCCAGGCCGGGCTGCAAGGGAAACATGGGGTTTGGACTGGAATTCCAAGTAGCAGCGGGTGCCCTAGAAGGACTGTAGAGCTAATTAGTGGACTTCTCCCTAATAGGGAAAAACTTGTGCCCCCAGCCATGTTTGTGGATTGGGGCTTCAAAACCCTTCCAAGCAAAGCCGTGTTTGGGAATCCTGTGTGTTTTGAAGTTCCTACAACAGACTGCAGCACCAGGGCTCTGATAGAAAATTTAGCTACATTTTCTGATAGTTTTCTCAGGCTGGGTTGCAAAGGAAATTGGGGGATGGGCTGGAAAGCCAAGCAGGTGCCACTACATCACCATGGGGTGTAGTGGGATATATCTTACCTCCCACAACGTAGGAAAACCAGTACACCCTGAAACATGCGTGGAGATTTTACAATCTCAAAGAGACATAAAAAAATTTTCCTGTTATCCTGCGTGTGCGGAGGTTCCTACAACGGTCTGCAGTGCTTGAGTTCCAATAGAACCATTAACATTATCTCTGAGTGTTTTCCATGGCGGGCTGCGAGGGAAAGCTTGGGGTTCGGCTTGAAAGCCAAGTAGCAACGAGTGCCCAGTGATTGACTGTAGAGGTAATTAGCAGACTTCACCCAGAGAGAGAGAAATATGCCCCCAGTAATCTTGTGGTGTTGGTCTCCACACCTCCACCAAGCAAAGCCATGTTCCAGAATTTTGAGTTTGTGTTTTACCTCCAACAGGCAGCATCGATGTGTTTCTCATAGAATCACGAATATTGTCATCAATAGGTGTTTTCTAAGGCCGGGCTGTAAGGGGAATTTGGGAGATGGTCTGCAAAGCGAAGAAGTATAGATTGCCTCCCCATTGGCAGTGGAGTTAATTAGGAGACATCTCCAAACCTGGGAACAGCAGTACCCCCAGAATATAACTGGAGCATATTTTTCTACACCATCACACACACAAAGGTGTGTTCTGCTATCCTGAGTGTGGGGAGGATTCTACAAATATCAGCAACGCCTGGGCTCTAATAGCACCAGTATTTTCTTTTCCGTGAGTGTTTTCACACGCCTAGCTGCGAGGTAAAGCTGTGGGTTTGGCTGTATTTCGTAGCAGCAGTGAGATACTCCCCATGAGAATTTGAGGCAATTTTCCGACGTCCCACAACCTTGGAACACCTGTGCCCCCTGAAACATGCGTGGAGTTTGTTTACCCATCTCCATCAGACACACAAAGATTTCTTCTTTTATCCCAGATGTCGGAAGTTGCCTAAAACGGTAGGTAGCGACTGGGATCCAATTCAACCAATAGCATATTATCCCTGAGTGTTTTCCCAGGCCGGGCTGAGAGGGAAAGCTTGGGGTTGGGCTGGAAAGCCAAGCAGGAGAGAGTGCCACCCCATGGGCATTGGAAGGAATTACCCGAACTCCCATTAACTAGCAACACCTTAACCCCTGAAACACGCGTGGAGTTTTTTTACGAAACTGCATGAGACACACAAAGAAGTGTTCTCTTTTCCTGAGTGTGGGGAGTATCCTACAATGTTCTGCAGTACCTGGGTTCCAATAGAACCACTGGCTTATTATCCCTGATTGTTTTCCCAGGCCGGCCAGCGAGGGAATGATGCGCTTGCGCTGGAAAGCCATGTAGAATCGAGTGACCTGTAATGGACAGAGGAGGTAATTAGCGGACATCTCCCTAACAGGGAAAATTCTGTGCCCCCAGCCATCTCTGTTGTGTGGGTCTCCAAAGCTACCCCCAAGCATAGCAGTGATCCAGAATCCTAAGTTTCTGGAAGTTCCTAAATAATACAGCAGCAACTTAGCTCTGATAAAATCACTTAGAATGTCATCCCTGGGTATAATCCTAGACCGGGATGCAAGGGAAAGTTGGGAGTTGGGCTTGAAAACGAAGAAGAAGTCAATTCATCAACATGGGCAGTGACGGAATCTAGCCAACATCTCCCAACATGGGAAAAACTGGATCCCCAGAAAAATGCCTGGATTGTGTTTTACTACTCCATCACACACAGAAAGATGTGCTCTGTTATCATGAGTGTTCGAAGTTTTCGACAATTGTCATCAGCGCATGTGTTCTAAAAGCACCATGAGATACTTTTCCCTGTGTGTTTCCCCAGGCCGGTCTGCAAGGTAATCCTGGGGTTTGGGATGGAATTCCAAGTAGCAGCGAGTGCCCCACGATGGTATGTAGAGGTAATTAGCGGACATCTACCTAACATGGAAAAACTTGTGCTCTCAGCCATGTGTGTGAAGTGGGGCTTCACAATTCCCCCAAGCAAAGACGTGTTTGTTAATCCAGTGTGTGTGGAGGTTCCTCCAAAAGATAGCAGCGCCGGGGTTCTGAAAGAATCACTTATTTTGTCATCCCTGGGTGTTTTCCTAACACGGGCTGCAAGGGAAAGCTGTGAGTAGGGCTGGAAAACGAAGAAAAACAGAGTGACTCCCCACGGGCTGTGGAGATACTTAGCCAACGTCTCACATCCTGGTTACACCTGCACCCCAGAAACATGCATGGACTCTGTTTTCCTACTCAATCACACACACAAAGAAGTGTTCTGTTAAACTGTGTATGTAGAAGTTTCTACAACTGTCAGCAGCGCCTGGGTTCTAATAGAAATTTTAGCAAAATTTCCTGACTGTTTTCTCTGACTGTGTTGCAAGGGAAACTGGGGGATGGGATGGAAATCCAAGCAGGAGCGATTATCTCCCCATGGGCATTAATGTGAATAATCTGACCTCCCCAACCTAGGAAATCCTGTATCCCCTGAAACATGCGTTGCGTTTTTACCAACTCAATCATACACAAAAAATGTGTTCTGTTATCCTGCGTGTTCGGGGCTACCTACAACGGTCTGCAGTGCCTGGGTTATAATAGAACCACTAGCTTATAAACTCTGAGTGTTATACAGGGCGGGCTGCGAGGGAAACTGGTGGTTGTTCTGGAAAGCCAAGTAGCTAGGATTGCCCAGAAATTGACTGTAGAGGTAATGAGCGGAATTCTCCCAAACAGACAGAAACTGTGCCCCCAGGCATCTTGTGGTGTTGGTCTCCATACCTCCACTAAGCAAATCCATGTTCCGTAATTTTGAGTGTGTGTTGTACTTCCAAAAGGCAGCAGAGCGGGGGTTCTGATAGAATCACTAACATTGTCATCCCTAGGTGTTTTCTTAGGCCGGGCTTCAAACGAAAGCTGGGAGTTGGTCTGGAAAGCGAAGAAGTATAGAGTGCCTCCCCATTGGATGTGGAGGTAATTAGGCAACATCTCCAAACCTGGGAAGAGCTGTACCCCCAGAAACATGCCTGGAGTGTATTTTCCTCCAAAATCACACACACAAAATTTGTTCTGCTATCCTGAGTGTGGGGAGTATTCTACAAATTTCAGCAGCGCCTGGGTTCTAGTAGCACCAGTATTTAGTTTTCCGTGAGTGTTTTCACAGGCCTGGCTGCGAGGTAAACTGTGGGCTTGGCTGTAATTCGTAGCAGCAGCGAGTTACTGCCCATGAGAATTTGAGGTAATTTTCTGACGTCCCACTGCCTTGGAACATCTAAGCCCCCTGATATATGTTTGGAGTTTGTTTACCCATCACCATAAGTCACACAAAATTTTCTTCTTTTATCCTAGTTGTGGGAAGGTTCCTACAAAGTTAGGTAGAGACTGGGTTCCATTACAAACAATAACATATTTTCCCTGTGTGTTTTCCCAGGCCGTGCTGAGAGGGAAAGCTTGGGTTTGGGCTGGAAATCCAAGTAGCAGCAAGTGCCCCAAAATGGACTATTGAGGTAATTAGCGGACTTGTCCCTAAAAGGGAAAATCTTGGGCCCCAGCAATGAGTGTGCTCTGGGGCTTCACAATTCGCAACAAGCAATCCGTGTTCCGGAATCCTGAGTGTTTGGAGGTTCCTCCAACATACAGCAGCGCCCTGGTTCTGATAGAATGATTTAGTTTGTCATCACAGGGTGTTTTAAACGGTCGGGCTGCAAGGGAATGCTAGGATTAGGGCTGGATATCCAAGAAGAAGAGAGTGCTTCCCCAAGGGCTGTGGAGGTAATTAGCCAACATTTACCATCCTGCGAACTCCTGCACCCCAGAAACATGCCTTTCTGTGTTTTCCTACTCCGTCACACACACAAAGCTGTGTTCTGTTTTCCTTAGTGTAGGGAGGTTCTACAACTGTCAGGATTACCTTAGTTCTTATAGAAAATATAGCATATTTTCCCTAAGTGTTTTCACAGGCCGGGATGCGAGGGAAAGCTGGGGGTTGGGCTGGAATCCAAGCAAATGCAAGGGACTCCCCATGGAGAGTGGATGTAAATATCCGAACTCCCACAACCTAGGAACTCCTATACAACCTGAAACATGCGTGGATTTAGTTTACCCATCTAAATCAGACACTGAGAGTATTGTTCTGTTATTCTGAGTGTGGGGAGGTTCCTACAATTGTCTGCAGCACCTGGGTTCCAATAGAAACCTACCTTATATTCACTGAGTGTTTTACAAGGCCGTGCTGCGAGTGAAAACTGGGGAATAGTCTGAAATTCTAAGAAGCAGCAAGTGCCCTAAAATGTACTGTGGAGTTAAATAGCGGACATCTCCCTAACAGGGACAAATCTGTGACCCCATCCATCTGCGTGGATAGAGGTTCCACAACTCCCCACACTCAAAGACGTGTTCCATAATCCTGAAGATTTGGAGGATCCTCCAACAGACAGCAACGCCGGGGTTCTGATAGAATCAATTAAGTGTCTTCCATGGGTGTTTCACTTGTCCGGGCTGAAAGGCAAAGCTGGGAGTTGGGCTTGAAAACGAAGAAGACAGTGCCACCCCATGGGCACTGAAGGAATCTAGCTGACATCTCCCAACCTGGGAATACCTGGATCCCCAGAAAAATGCCTGGAGTATGTTTTCCTACACCATCACACACAGAAAGATATGTTCAGTTATCTTTAGTGTTCGAAGGTTTCCACAATTGTCAGCAGGGCATGGGTTCGAATAGCACCAGTAGCTTTTTCTCACTCTGTGTTACCCCAGGCCGGGCTGCAAGGGAAACATGGGGGTTGGTCTGGGAATCCAAGTAGCAGCGAGTGCCATGAGATGGACTATGGAGGTAATTAGCGGACTTGGCCCTAAAAGGGAAAATCTTGCTCCCCAGGATTGAGTGAGCTGTGGGTCATCACAATTCGCACCAAGCAAATTCCTGTTCCAGAATCCTGAGTGTTTGGATGTTCCTTCACATATACAGCAGGCACTCGTTCTGATAGAATTATTTAGTTTGTCATCCCAGGGTGTTTTCCTAACCCGGGCTGCAAGGGAAAGCTGGGAGTAGGGCTGGAAATCGAAGATAACAGAGTGCCTCCCCATGGGCTTTAGAGATACTTAGCCAACGTCTCCCAAACTGGTTACACCTGCACCACAGATACATGCATGTACAGTGTATTCCTACCCCATCTCACACACAAAGATGTGTTCTGTTACCCTGAGTATGGGGAGGTTTCTACAACTGTCAGCAGCGCCTGGGTTCTAATAGAAACTTTAGCTATATTTCCTGACTGTTTTCTCTGAACTGGGTTGCAAGGGAAACTGGGGGATGGGATGGAAATCAAAGCAGGTGCGATTACGTCCCCATGGGAATTAATGGGAATAATCTGACCTCCCCCATCCTAGGAAAACCTATACACCCTGAAACATGCGTGGAATTTTTACCATCTCAATCAGACACAAAAAAAGTGTTCTGTTATCCTGCGTGTTTGGAGCTTCCTACAACGGTCTGCAGTGTCTGGGTTCCAATAGAACCACTAGCTTATAATCCCTGAGTGTGTTCCAGGGCGGGCTGCGAGGGAAACTGGGGGTTCGGCTGGAAAGCCAATTAGCCAGGATTGCCCAGAGATGGACTGTAGAGGTAATTAGCGGGCTTCTCCCAGACAGAGAGAAACTGTGCCCCCAGGCATATTGTGGTGTTGGTCTCCATACCTCCACCAAGCAAAGCCATGTTCCGGAATTTTGAGTGTGTGTTGTACCTTCAACCATCAGCAGAGAACGGATTCTAATAGAATCGCTAATATTGTCATTCCTAGGTATTTCGTTATGCCGGGCTTCAAAGGAAAGCTGGGAGTTGGTCTGGAAAGTGAAGAAGTATCGAGTGCCTCCCCATTGTAAGTGGAGGTAAGTTGGCGACATCTCCCATCCTGGGAAAAGCTGTACCCCCAGAAAAATGGCTGGAGTGTGTTTTCCTACTCCCTCACACACAGAGAGATATGTTCTGTTATCCTGAGTGTTCGAAGGTTTCCACAATTATCAGCAGGGCATGGGTTCAAATAGCACCAATAGCTTCCTTTCCCTCTGTGTTAACCGAGGCCGGGCTGCAAGGGAAACGTGGGGGTTGGGCTGGAATTCCAAGTAGCAGCTGGTGCCCGAGAAGGACTGTAGAGCTAATTAGCGGACTTCTCCCTAACAGGGAAAAACTTGAGCCCCCAGCCTTGTTTGTGGATTGGGGCTTCAAAACCCTTCCAAGCAAAGCCGTGTTTGGGAATCCTGTGTGTGTTGAAGTTCCTACAACAGACTGCAGCACCGGGGTTCTGATAGAAACTTTAGCTAAATTTCCTGATTGTTTTCTCATACTGGGTTGCAAAGGAAACTGAGGGATGGGCTGGAAAGCCAAGCAGGTGCGAGTACTTCCCCATGGGCTGTAGTGGGATGTATCTGACCTCCCACAACCTAGGAACAGCAGTACACCCTGAAACATGCGTGGAGCTTTTACCATCTCAATGAGACACAAAAAATTTTTCTGTTATCCTGCGTGTTCGGAGGTTCCTACAACGGTCTGCAGTGCTTGAGTTCAAATAGAACCATTAACTTATTATCTCTGAGTGTTTTCCAGGGCGGGCAGCGAAGGAAAGCTGGGGGTTCGGATTGAAAGCCAAGTAGCAACGAGTGCCCAGAGATTGACTGTAGAGTTAATTAGCGGACTTCTCACAGAGAGAAATGTGCCCCCAGGGATCTTGTGGTGTTTGTCTCCACACCTCCACCAAGCAAAGCTATGTTCCAGAATATTGAGTTTGTGTTGTACCTCCAACAGGCAGCAGCGATGGGTTTCCATAGAATAAATAATTTTGTCATCACTAGGTGCTTTCTTAGGCCGGGCTGTAAGGGAAATTTGGGAGATGGTCTGCAAAGCGAAGAAGTATAGATAGCCTCCCCATTGACAGTGGAGATTATTAGGCGATATCTCCAAACCTGGGAAGAGCTGTAACACCAGAAATATGCCTGGAGTGTATTTCTCTACACCATCACACACACAAAGATGTGTTCTGCTATCCTGAGTTTGGGGAAGTTTCTACAAATATCAGCAGCGCCTTGGTTCTAATAGCACCAGTATTTTCTTTTCCGCGAGTGTTTTCACACACCTACCTGCGAGGAAAAGCTGTGGGTTTGGCTGAATTTCGTAGCAGCAGTGAGATACTCCCCATGAGAATTTGAGGTAATTTTCCGACGTCCCACAGCCTTGGAACATCTGTGCCCTCTGAAACATGCGTGGATTTTGTTTACCCATCTCCATCAGACACACAAAGATTTCTTCTGTGATCCTAGATGTGGGAAGGAGCCTACAACGGTAGGTAGCGACTGGGTTCAAATACAACCAATAGCATATAATCCATGAGTGTTTTCCGAGGCCAGGCTGAGAGGGAAAGCTGGGGGTTGGGCTTGAAAGCCAAGCAGGAGCGAGTGCCTCCCAATGGGCATTGGAGGGAATTACCCGAACTCCCACTAACTAGCAACACTTTAACCCCTGAAACACGCGTGGAGTTTTTTACGAAACTTCATGAGACACACAAAGAAGTGTTCTCTTTTCCTGGGTGTTGGGAGTATCCTACAATGTTCTGCAGTACCTGGGTTCCAATAGAACCACTGGCTTATTATCCCTGATTGTTTTCCCAGGCCGGCCAGCGAGGGAATGATGCGCTTGCGCTGGAAAGCCATGTAGAATCGAGTGACCTGTAATGGACAGAGGAGGTAATTAGCGGACATCTCCCTAACAGGGAAAATTCTGTGCCCCCAGCCATCTCTGTTGTGTGGGTCTCCAAAGCTACCCCCAAGCATAGCAGTGATCCAGAATCCTAAGTTTCTGGAAGTTCCTAAATAATACAGCAGCAACTTAGCTCTGATAAAATCACTTAGAATGTCATCCCTGGGTATAATCCTAGACCGGGATGCAAGGGAAAGTTGGGAGTTGGGCTTGAAAACGAAGAAGAAGTCAATTCATCAACATGGGCAGTGACGGAATCTAGCCAACATCTCCCAACATGGGAAAAACTGGATCCCCAGAAAAATGCCTGGATTGTGTTTTACTACTCCATCACACACAGAAAGATGTGCTCTGTTATCATGAGTGTTCGAAGTTTTCGACAATTGTCATCAGCGCATGTGTTCTAAAAGCACCATGAGATACTTTTCCCTGTGTGTTTCCCCAGGCCGTTCTGCAAGGTAATCCTGGGGTTTGGGATGGAATTCCAAGTAGCAGCGAGTGCCCCACGATGGTATGTAGAGGTAATTAGCGGACATCTACCTAACAGGGAAAAACTTGTGCCCTCAGCCATGTGTGTGAAGTGGGGCTTCACAATTCCCCCAAGCAAAGACGTGTTTGTTAATCCAGTGTGTGTGGAGGTTCCTCCAAAAGATAGCAGCGCCGGGGTTCTGAAAGAATCACTTATTTTGTCATCCCTGGGTGTTTTCCTAACACAGGCTGCAAGGGAAAGCTGTGAGTAGGGCTGGAAAACGAAGAAAAACAGAGTGACTCCCCACGGGCTGTGGAGATACTTAGCCAACGTCTCACATCCTGGTTACACCTGCACCCCAGAAACATGCATGGACTCTGTTTTCCTACTCAATCACACACACAAAGAAGTGTTCTGTTAAACTGTGTATGTAGAAGTTTCTACAACTGTCAGCAGCGCCTGGGTTCTAATAGAAATTTTAGCAAAATTTCCTGACTGTTTTCTCTGACTGTGTTGCAAGGGAAACTGGGGGATGGGATGGAAATCCAAGCAGGAGCGATTATCTACCCATGGGCATTAATGTGAATAATCTGACCTCCCCAACCTAGGAAATCCTGTATCCCATGTAACATTCGTTGCGTTTTTACCATCTCAATCATACACAAAAAATGTGTTCTGTTATCCTGCGTGTTCGGGGCTACCTACAACGGTCTGCAGTGCCTGGGTTATAATAGAACCACTAGCTTATAAACTCTGAGTGTTATACAGGGCGGGCTGCGAGGGAAACTGTTGGTTGTTCTGGAAAGCCAAGTAGCTAGGATTGCCCAGAAATTGACTGTAGAGGTAATGAGTGGAACTCTCCCAAACAGAGAGAAACTGTGCCCCCAGGCATCTTGTGGTGTTGGTCTCCATACCTCCACTAAACAAATCCATGTTCCGTAATTTTGAGTGTGTGTTGTACCTCCAAATGGAAGCAGAGCGGGGGTTCTGATAGAATCTCTATTATTGTCATCCCTAGGTGTTTTCTTATGACGTGCTTCAAAGGAAAGCTGGGAGTTGGTCGGGAAAGCGAGGAAGTAAAGTGTGCCTCCCCATTAGAAGCGGAGTTAATTAGGCGACATCTCCAAACCTGGGAACAGCTGTAACACCAGAAACACTCCTGGTGTGTATTTTTCTACACCATCACACACACAAAAATTTGTTCTGCTATCCTGAGTGTGGGGAGTATTCTACAACTTTCAGCAGAGCCTTTGTTCTAGTAGCACCAGTATTTTGTTTTCCATGATTTTTTTCACAAGCCTGGCTGTGAGGTAAATCTTTGGGCTTGGCTGTAATTCATAGCCGCAGCGAGTTACTCCCCTTGAGAATTTGAGGAAAATTTCCGACGTCCCACAGCCTTGGAACACCTAAGCCCCCTGAAATATGCCTGGAGATTTTTTACCCATCTCCATCAGACACACAAATGTTTCTTCTTTTATCCTAGTTGTGGGAAGGTTCCTACAACTGTAGGTAGAGACTGGGTTCCATTATAACCAATAACATATTTTACCTGTGTGTTTTCCCAAGCCGGGCTGCGTGTGAAAGCTTGGGTTTGGGCTGGAAATCCAAGTAGCTGCGATTGCCCCGAGATGGACTATGGAGGTAATTAGTGGACTTGGCCCTAAAAGGGGAAATCTTGGGCCCCAAGAATGAGTGTGTTGTGGGGCTTCAAAATTCTTCCAATCAAATCCGTGTTCCGGAATCCTGAGTGTTTGGAGATTCCTCCAACATACAGCAGCGCCCTGGTTCTGATAGAATGATTTAGTTTGACATCCCTGGGTGTTTTCCACGGTCGGGCTGCAAGGGAATGCTAGGATTAGGGCTGGATATCTAAGAAGAAGAGAGTGCTCCCCCATGGGCAGAGGAGGTAATTAACCAACATTTCCCATCCTGCGAACACCTGCAACCCAGAGTCATGCCTTACTGTGTTTTCCTACTCCATCAACACACAAAGTTATGTTCTGTTTTCCTTAGTGTAGGGAGGTTTCTACAACTCTCAGGAGCGCCTTAGTTCTTATAGAAACTGTAGCTTTTTTTCCGTGTGTGTTTTCACAGACCGGGATTCGAGGGAACGCTGGGGGTTTGGCTGGAATCCAAGCAACTGCAAGGGACTCCCCATGGACAGTGAATGTAATTATCCGAACTCCCACAATCTAGGATCTCCTATACAACATGAAACATGCGTGGATTTAGTTTACCCATCTAAATCAGACTCTCAAATTATTGTTCTGTTATTCTGAGTGTGGGGAGGTTCCTACAATTGTCTGTAGCACCTGGGTTCCAATAGAAACCTAGCTTATTATCACTGAGTGTATTACAAGGTTGGGCTGCGAGGGAAAACTGGGGGATAGACTGAAAATCTAAGAAGAAGCGAGTGCCCCAATATGCACTGTGGAGGTAATTAGCAGACTTCTCCCTAACTGGGACAAATCTGTGACCCCATCCATCTGCGTGGATTGGGGTTACACAACTCCCCACACTCAAAGGCGTGTTACAGAATCCTGAAGGTTTGGAGGTTCCTCCAAAAGACAGCAACGCCTGGGTTTTGACAGAATCACTTATTTGTCATCCATGGGTGTTTCACTTGTCCGGGCTGCAAGGGAAAGCTGGGAGTTGGTCTTGAAAACGTAGAAGAAAACAGTGCAACCACATGGGCACTGAAGGAATCTAGCCGACATCTCCCTACCTGGGAAAACCTGGATCCCCAAAAAAAGCTTGGCGTGTGTTTTCCTACTCCATCACACACAGAAAGGTATGTTCTGTTATCCTGCGTGTTTGAAGTTTTCCACATTTGTCAGCAGGGCATCGGTTCGAATAGAAAAAATAGCTTCTTTTCCTATGTGATACCCCAGGCCGGGCTGGAAGGGAAACATGTGGTTTGGGCTGGAATTCCAAGTAGCAGGGTTTGCCCGATATGGACTGTAGAGCTAATTAGCGGACTTCTCACTAACAGGGAAAAACTTGAGCCCCCAGCCATGTGTAGGTTTGGGGCTTCAAAATACTTCCAAGCAAAGCCGTGTTTGGGAATCCTGTGTGTGTGGAGGTTCCTCCAAAAGACAGCAGCGACGGAGTTCTGATAGAATCACTTAGTTTGTCATCCCTTGTTGTTTTCCTAACCAGGGCTGCAAGGGAAAGCTGGGAGTAGTGTTGGAAAACGAAGAAAACAGAGTGCCACCCCATGGGATGTGGAGATACTTAGCCAACGTCTCCAAACCTGGTTACACCTGAAACCTATATACATGCATGGACAGTGTATTCCTACTCCATCAAACACAGAAAGAAGTGTTCTGTTACCCTGTGTATGGGGAAGTTTCTAAAATTGTCAGCAGCGCCTGGGTTCTAATAGAAACTTTAGCTAAATTTCCTGACTGCTTTCTCTGACTGGGTTGCAAGGGAAACTGGGGGATGGAATGGAAATCCAAGTAGGAAAGATTAATTCCCATTGGCATTAATGGGAATAATCTGACCTCCCACAACCTAGGAAAACCTGTACCCACTGAAACATGCGTTGAGTTTTTACCATCTCAATCTGACCCCAAAAAAGGGTTCTGTTATCCTGCGTGTGCGGAGCTTCCTACAATGGTCAGCAGTGGCTGGTTTCCAATGGAACCACTAGCTTATAATCACTGAGTGTTTTCCAGGGCAGGCTGCGAGGGAAACTGGGGGTTCGGCTGGAAAGCCAATTAGCCAGGATTGCCCAGAAATTGACTGTAGACGTAATTAGTGGGCTTCTCCCAGACAGAGAGAAACTGTGCCCCCAGTCATCCTGTGGTGTTGGTCTCCAAACCTCCACTAAACAAAGCCATTTTCAGGAATTTTAAGTGTGTGTTGTACCTCCAACAGGCAGCAGAGCGGGGGTTCTGATAGAATTACTACTATTGCCATCCCTAGTTGTTTTCTAAGGCCGTGCTTCAAAGGAAAGCTGGGAGTTAGTCTGGAAAGCGAAGAAGTATAGAGTGCCTCCCCATTGGAAGTGGAGGTAATTAGGCGACATCTCCAAACTTGGGAACAGCTGTACCCCCAGAAAAATGCCTGGAGTGTATTTTCCTACACAATCACACACACAAAAATTTGTTCTGCTATCCTGAGTGTGGGGAGGATTCTACAACTTTCAGCAGTGCTTGGGTTCTAGTAGTACCAGTATTTTGTTTTCCATGAGTGTTTTCACAGGCCTGGCTGCGAGGTAAAGCTGTGGGCTTGGCTGAAATTCGTAGCAGCAGCGAGTTACTCCCCATGAGAATTTGAGGTTATTTTCCGATGTCCCACAGCCATGGAACACCTAAGCCCCCTGATAAATGCTTGGAGTTTGTTTACCCATCTCCATCAGACACACAAATGTTTCTTCTTTTATCCTAGCTGTGGGAAGTTTCCTATAACGTTAGGTAGAGACAGGGTTCCATTACAACCAATAACATATTTTCCCTGTGTGTTTTCCCAGGTCGGGCTGCGAGGGAAAGCTTGGGTTTGGGCGGGAAATCCAAGTAGCCACGAGTGCCTCGAGATGGACTATGGAGGTAATTAGCGGACTTGGTCCTAAAAGGGGAAAACTTGTTCCCCCAAGCATGTGTGGTATTTTTGTCTTCAAAATTCTTCCAAGAATTGCCGTGTTTGTGTATCATGTGTGTGTGGAATTTCCTAGAACAGACTGCAGCACCGTGGTTCAGATAGAAAATTAGCTATATTTCCTGATTGTTTTCTCAGGCTGGGTTGCAAAAGAAACTGGGGCATGGGCTGGAAAGCCAAGCAGGAGTGAGTACTTCCCCATGGGCTGTAGTGGGATTTATCTGACCTCCCACAACCTAGGAACACCAGTACACACTGAAACATGCGTGGAGCTTTTACCATCTCAATGAGACACAAAAAAAGTGTTCGGTTATCCTGCGTGTGCGGAGGCACCTACAACGGTCTGCAGTGCTTGTGTTCCAATAGAACACAAGCATTTTATCTCTGAGTACTTTCCAGGGCGGGTTGTGAGGGAAAGCAGTGGGTTCGGCTGGAAAGCCAAGTAGCAACGAGTGCCCAGAGATTGACTTTAGAGGTAATTAGCACACTTCTCATAAACAAGGAAATTCTGTGACCCCATGCATCTGTGTGGTGTGGGGCTCCATACCTCCCCCAAGCAAATTCTTGCTCCGGAATTTTGAGTCTGTGTTGTGCCTCCAACAGACAGCAGCGCCGGGTTTCTCATAGAATCACTAATATTGTCATCACTAGGTGTTTTATTAGGCTGGGCTGTAAGGGAAATTTGGGAGATGGTCTGCAAACGAAGAAGTATGGATTACTTCCCCATTGGCAGTGGAGGTAATTAGGCAACATCTCCAAACCTGGGAACAGCTGTACCCACAGTAATATGCCTGGGGTGTATTTATCTACACCATGACACACACAAAGATGTGTTCTGCTATCCTGATTGTGGGGAGGATTCTACAAATATCAGCAGCGTCTGGGTTCTAATAGCACAAGTCTTTTATTTTCCGTGAGTTTTTTTCACATGCCTAGCTGCGAGGTAATTCTGTGGGCTTGGCTGTAATTCGTAGCAGCAGCGAGTTATTCCCAATGAGAATTTAAGGTAATTTCCCGAAGTCCTACAGCCTTGGAACAACTCTTCCCCCTGAAACATGCGTGGGGTTTGTTTACCCATCTCCATCAGACACACAAAGATTTCTTCTGTTATCCCAGATGTGGGAAGGAGCCTAAAACGGTAGGTAGCGACTGGGTTCCAATAAAACCAATAGCATATTAACCCTGAGTGTATTCCCAGGCCGGGCTGAGAGGGATATCTGGGGGTTGGGCTGGAAAGCCAAGCAGGAGCGAGTGCCTCCCCTTGGGCATTTTAGGAAATTACCCATACTCCCACTAACTAGGAACAACTTAACCCACTGAAACACGTGTGAAGTTTTTTTCACAAACTGCATGAGACACACAAAGAGGTGTTCTCTTTTCCTGTGTGTGGGGAGTATCCTACAATATTCTGCAGCACCTGGGTTCCAATAGAACCACTGGCTTACTATCCCTGTTTGTTTTCCCAGGCTGGCCTGCGAAGGAATGCTGCGCTTGCGCTGGAAAGCCATGTAGAAACGAGTGACCTGAGATGGACTGTGGAGGTAATTAGCGGACATCTCCCTAACAGGGAAAAACCAGTGCCCCCAGCCATCTCTGTGGTGTGGGTCTCCAAAGCTACCCCCAAGCATAGCCGTGATCCAGAATCCTAAGTTTCTGGGAGTTCCTAAATTAGACAGCAGCATCGTAGCTCTGATAAAATCACTTAGACTGACATCACTTGTTATAATCCAAGACCGGGATGGAAGGGAAATTTGGAAGTTGGGCTTGAAAACGAAGAAGAAGTCAATGCATCCCCATGGTCAGTGAAGGAATCTAGCCGAAATCTCCCAACCTGGGAAAAACTGTATCTCCAGAAAAATGCCTGGAGTGTGTTTTACTACTCCATAACACACAGAAAGATGTGCTCTGTTATAATGAGTGTTCGAAGTTTTCCAAAATTGTAAGCAGCGCATGTGTTCTAATGGCACCAGTAGAACCTTTTCCCTGTGTGTTTCCCCAGGCCAGGCTGCAAGGGAAACCTGGTGGTTGGGATGGAAATCCAAGAAGCAGCGAGTGCCCCACGATGGTCTGTAGAGGTAATTAGCGGACTTCTACCTAACAGGGAAAAACTTGTGCCCTCAGCCATGTGTGTGGAGTGGGGCTTCAAAATTCCCCCAAGCAAAGACGTGTTTGTTAATCCTGTGTGTGTGGAGGTTCCTCCAACAGACAGCAGTGCCGGGGTTCTGATAGAATCACTTAGTTTGTCATCCCTGGGTGTTTTCCTAACCCGGGTTGCAAGGGAAAGCTGGGAGTAGGGCTGGAAAACGAAGAAAACAGAGTGCCTCCCCTTGGGCTGTGGAGATACTTAGCAAACGTCTCAAAACCTAGTTACATCTGCACCCCAGATACATGCATGGAGTGTGTTTTCTTGGTCCATCACACACACAAAGGAGTGCTCTGTTACACTGTGTATGGGGAGGTTTCTATAACTGTCAGCAGCGCCTGGGTTCTAATAGAAATTTTAGCTAAATTTCCTGAGTGTTTTCTATGACTGGGTTGCAAGGGAAACTGCGGGATGGGATGGAAAACCAAGCAGGAGCGATTACATCCATATGTGCATTAATGGGAATAATCTGATCTCACCCAACCTAGGAAAACCTGTACCCACTGAAACACGCGTGGACTTTTTAACATATCAATCAGACAAAAAAAAAGTGTTCTGTTATCCTGCGTGTGCGGAGGTACATAAAACGGTCTGCAGTTCCTTGGTTCCAATAGAACCACTAGCTTATAATCTCTGAGTGTTTTCCAGGGCGGGCTGCGAGGGAAAATAGGGGTTCGGCTGGAAAGCCAAGTAGACAGGATTGCCCAGAAATTGACTGTAGAGGTAATTAGCGGACTTCTCCGAGACAAAGAGAAACTGTGCCCCCAGGCATCTTGTGGTGTTTGTCCCCAAACCTCCACCAAGCAAAGCCATGTTCCGGAATTTTGAGTGTGTGTTGTACCTCCAAAACGCAGCAGAGCGGGTGTTCTGATAGAATCACTAATATTGTCATCCCTAGCTGTTTTCTTAGGCCGGGCTTCAAATGAAAGCTGGGAGTTGGTCTGGAAAGCGAAGAAGTATAGAGTGCCTCCCCATTGGAAGTGGAGGTAATTAGGCAACATCTCCAAACCTGGGAACAGCTGTAAACCCAGAAACATGCCTGGAGTTTATTTTCCTCCACCATCACACACACTAAATTTGTTCTGCTATCCTGAGTGTGGGGAGTATTCTACAAATTTCAGCAGCGCCTGGTTTCTAGTAGCACCAGTATTTAGTTTTCCGTGATTGTTTTCACAGGCCTGGCTGCGAGGTAAACTGTGGGCTTGGCTGTAATTCGTAGCAGCAGCGAGTAACACCCCATGAGAATTTGAGGTAATTTTCAGACGTCCCACAGCCTTGGAACACCTAAGTACCCTGATAAATGCTTGGAGTTTGTTTACCCATCTCCATCAGACACACAAATTTTTCTTCTTTTATACTAGTTGTGGGAAGATTCGTACAAAGTTAGGTAGAGACTGGGTTCCATTACAACCAATAACTTATTTTCCCTGTGTGTTTTCCCAGGCCGTGCTGAGAGGGAAATCTTGGGTTTGGGCTGGAAATCCAAGTAGCAGCAAGTGCCCCAAGATGGGCTATTGAGGTAATTAGCGGACTTGGCCCTAAAAGGGAAAATCTTGGGCCCCAGCAATGAGTGTGCTTTGGGACTTCACAATTCGCAAAAAGCAATCCGTGTTCCGGAATCCTGAGTGTTTGGAGGTTCCTCCAACATACCGAAGCGCCCTGGTTCTGATAGAATGAATTAGTTTGTCATCCCTGGGTGTTTTCCTCGGTCGGGCTGCAAGGGAATGCTTGGATTAGGGCTGGATATCGAAGAAGAATAGAGTGCTTACCCATGGGCTGTGGAGGAAATTAGCCAACATTTCCCATCCTGCAAACACCTGCACCCCAGAGACATGCCTTAATGTGTTTTCCTACTCCATCACACACACAAAGCTGTGTTCTGTTTTCCTTAGTGTAGGGAGGTTTCTACAACTGTCAGAAGCTCCTTAGTTTTTATACAAACTGTAGCTTATTTTCCCTGAGTGTTTTCACAGGCCGGGATGCGGGGGACCACTGGGGGTTTTGCTGGAATCCAAGCAAATGCAAGTGACTCCCCATGGAGAGTGGATGTATATATCCGAACTCCCACAAACTAGGGACGCCTATACAACATGAAACATGCGTGGATTTAGTTTACCTATCTAAATCAGACTCTCAAAGTAGTGTTCTGTTATTCTGAGTGTGGGGAAGTACATATAATTGTCTGCAGCACCTGGGTTCCAATAGAAACCTAGCTTATTATCACTGAGTGTTAAACAAGGCAGGGCTGCAAGTGAAAACTTGGGGATTGACTGAAAATCTAAGAAGAAGCGAGTGCCCCAAGGTGCACTGTGGAGGTAATTAGCGGACTTCTCCCTAACAGGGACAAATCTGTGACCTCATCCATCTGCGTGGATTGGAGTTCCACAACTCCCCACACTCAAAGACGTGTTCCAGAATCCTGAAGGTTTGGAGGTTCCTCCAACAGACAGCAATGCCGGGGTTCTGATAGAATCACTTATTTGTCATCCATGGGTGTTTCACATGTCCAGGCTGCAAGAAAGCTGGTAGTAGGGCTTGAAAACGTAGAAGAAGACAGTGCCACCCCATGGGCACTGAAGGAATGTAGCCGACATCTCCCAACCTGCAAAAACCTGGATCCCCAGAAAAAGCTTGGAGTGTGTTTTCCTACACCATCACACACAGAAAGATATGTTCTGTTATCCTGAGTGTTCGAAGGTTTCCACAATTGTCAGCAGGGCATGGGATCGATTATCACCAATAGTTTCTTTTTACTCTGTGTTACACCAGGCCGGGCTGCAAGGGAAACATGGGGGTTGGGCTGGAAATCCAAGTAGCAGCGAGTGCCCCGAGATGGACTATGGAGGTAATTAGCGGACTTCTACCTAACAGGGAAATACATGTGCCGCGAGCCATGTGTGTGGATTGGGGCTTCAAAATTCTTCCAAGCAATGCCATGTTTGGGAATCCTGTGTGTGTGGAAGTTCCTACAACAGACTGTATCACCGGGGTTATGATAGAAACTTTAGTTACATTTCCTGATTGTTTTCTCAGGCTGGGTTGCAAAGGAACCTGGGGCATGTGCTGGAAAGCCAAGCAGGAGCGAGTACTTCCCCATGGGCTGTAGTGGGATGTATCTGACCTCCCACAACCTAGGAACACCAGTACACCCTGAAACATGCGTGGAGCTTTTACCATCTCAATGAGACACAAAAAAAGTGTTCTGTTATCCTGCGTGTGCGGAGGTTCCTACAACGGTCTGCAGTGCTTCTGTTCCAATAGAACCATTAACTTATTATCTCTGAGTGTTTTCCAGGGCGGGTTGCAAGGGAAAGCAGTGGGTTCGGCTGGAAAGCCAAGTAGCAACGAGTGCCCAGAGATTGACTGTAGAGGTAATTAGCAGAGTTCTCATAAACAAGGAAAATCTGTGACCCCATGCATCTGTGTGGTGTGGGGCTCCACACCTCCCCCAAGCAAATCCTTGCTCTGGAATTTTGAGTCTGTTTTGTGCCTCCAACTGACAGCAGCACCGGGTTTCTCATAGAATCACTAATATTGTCATCACTAGGTGTTTTCTTAGGCAGGGCTGTAAGGGAAATTTGGGAGATGGTCTGCAAAGCGAAGAAGTATAGATTCCCTCCCCATTGGCAGTGGAGGTAATTAGGCAACATCTCCAAACCAGGGAAGAGCTGTTCCCCAAGAAATATGCCTGGAGTGTATTTATCTACACCATGACACACACAAAGATGTGTTCTGCTATCCTGAGTGTGGGGAGGATTCTACAAATATCAGCAGCGCCTGGGTTCTAATAGCACAAGTCTTTTATTTTCCGTGAGTTTTTTTCACACGCCTAGCTGCGAGGTAAATCTGTGGGCTTGGCTGTAATTCGTAGCAGCAGCGAGTTATACCCAATGATAATTTGAGGTAATTTCCCGACGTCCTACAGCCTTGGAACACCTATTCCCCCTGAAAAATGCGTGGAGTTTGTTTACCCATCTCAATCAGACACACAAAGATATCTTCTGATATCCCAGATGTGGGAAGGAACCTACAACGTTAGGTAGCGACTGGGTTCCAATACAACCAATAGCATATTATCCCTGAGTGTTTTCCCAGGCCGGACTTAGAGGGATTTCTGGGGGTTGGGCTGGAAAGCCAAGCAGGAGCGAGTGCCTCCCCATGGGCATTTTAGGAAATTACCCGAACTCCCACTAACTAGGAACAACTTAACCCCCTGTAACACGTGTGGAGTTTGTTTACCAAACTGCATGATACACACAAAGAGGTGTTCTATTTTCCTGTGTGTGGGGAGTATCCTACAATGTTCTGCAGCACCTGGGTTCCAATAGAACCACTGGCTTATTATAACTGTTTGTTTTCCCAGGCCGGACTGCGAGGGAATGCTGCGCTTGCGCTGGAAAGCCATGTAGCAGCGAGTGACCCGAGATGGACTGTGGAGGTAATTAGCGGAAATCTCCCTAACAGGGAAAAACCTGTGCCCCCAGCCATCTCTGTGGTGTGGGTCTCCAAAGCTACCCCCAAGCATAGCCGTGATCCAGAATCTTAAGTTTCTGGAAGTTCCTAAAATAGACAGCAGCATCGTAGCTCTGATAAAATCATTTAAACTGTCATCCCTTGTTATAATCCAAGACCGGGATGCAAGGGAAATTTGGAAGTTGGGCTTGAAAACGAAGAAGAAGTCAATGCATCCCCATGGGCAGTGAAGGAATCTAGCCGACATCTCCCAACCTGAGAAAAACTGGATCCACAGAAAAATGCCTGGAGTGTGTCTTACTACTCCATCACACACAGAAAGATGTGCTCTGTTATCATGAGTGTTCGTAGTTTTCCAAAATTGTAAGCAGCGTATGTGTTCTAATGGCACCAGTAGAACCTTTTCCCTGTGTGTTTCCCCAGGCCAGGCTGCAAGGGAAACCTGGTGGTTGGGATGGAAATCCAAGAAGCAGCGAGTGACCCACGATGGTCTGTAGAGGTAATTAGCGGACTTCTACCTAACAGGGAAAAACTTGTGCCCTCAGCCATGTGTGTGGAGTGGGGCTTCAAAATTGCCCCAAGCAAAGACGTGTTTGTTAATCCTGTGTGTGTGGAGGTTCCTCCAACAGACAGCAGTGCCGGGGTTCTGATAGAATCACTTAGTTTGTCATCCCTGGGTGTTTTCCTAACCCGGGTTGCAAGGGAAAGCTGGGAGTAGGGCTGGAAAACGAAGAAAACAGAGTGCCTCCCCTTGGGCTGTGGAGATACTTAGCAAACGTCTCAAAACCTAGTTACATCTGCACCCCAGATACATGCATGGAGTGTGTTTTCTTGGTCCATCACACACACAAAGGAGTGCTCTGTTACACTGTGTATGGGGAGGTTTCTATAACTGTCAGCAGCGCCTGGGTTCTAATAGAAATTTTAGCTAAATTTCCTGAGTGTTTTCTATGACTGGGTTGCAAGGGAAACTGCGGGATGGGATGGAAAACCAAGCAGGAGCGATTACATCCATATGTGCATTAATGGGAATAATCTGATCTCACCCAACCTAGGAAAACCTGTACCCACTGAAACACGCGTGGACTTTTTAACATATCAATCAGACAAAAAAAAAGTGTTCTGTTATCCTGCGTGTGCGGAGGTACATAAAACGGTCTGCAGTTCCTTGGTTCCAATAGAACCACTAGCTTATAATCTCTGAGTGTTTTCCAGGGCGGGCTGCGAGGGAAAATAGGGGTTCGGCTGGAAAGCCAAGTAGACAGGATTGCCCAGAAATTGACTGTAGAGGTAATTAGCGGACTTCTCCGAGACAAAGAGAAACTGTGCCCCCAGGCATCTTGTGGTGTTTGTCCCCAAACCTCCACCAAGCAAAGCCATGTTCCGGAATTTTGAGTGTGTGTTGTACCTCCAAAACGCAGCAGAGCGGGTGTTCTGATAGAATCACTAATATTGTCATCCCTAGCTGTTTTCTTAGGCCGGGCTTCAAATGAAAGCTGGGAGTTGGTCTGGAAAGCGAAGAAGTATAGAGTGCCTCCCCATTGGAAGTGGAGGTAATTAGGCAACATCTCCAAACCTGGGAACAGCTGTAAACCCAGAAACATGCCTGGAGTTTATTTTCCTCCACCATCACACACACTAAATTTGTTCTGCTATCCTGAGTGTGGGGAGTATTCTACAAATTTCAGCAGCGCCTGGTTTCTAGTAGCACCAGTATTTAGTTTTCCGTGATTGTTTTCACAGGCCTGGCTGCGAGGTAAACTGTGGGCTTGGCTGTAATTCGTAGCAGCAGCGAGTAACACCCCATGAGAATTTGAGGTAATTTTCAGACGTCCCACAGCCTTGGAACACCTAAGTACCCTGATAAATGCTTGGAGTTTGTTTACCCATCTCCATCAGACACACAAATTTTTCTTCTTTTATACTAGTTGTGGGAAGATTCGTACAAAGTTAGGTAGAGACTGGGTTCCATTACAACCAATAACTTATTTTCCCTGTGTGTTTTCCCAGGCCGTGCTGAGAGGGAAATCTTGGGTTTGGGCTGGAAATCCAAGTAGCAGCAAGTGCCCCAAGATGGGCTATTGAGGTAATTAGCGGACTTGGCCCTAAAAGGGAAAATCTTGGGCCCCAGCAATGAGTGTGCTTTGGGACTTCACAATTCGCAAAAAGCAATCCGTGTTCCGGAATCCTGAGTGTTTGGAGGTTCCTCCAACATACCGAAGCGCCCTGGTTCTGATAGAATGAATTAGTTTGTCATCCCTGGGTGTTTTCCTCGGTCGGGCTGCAAGGGAATGCTTGGATTAGGGCTGGATATCGAAGAAGAATAGAGTGCTTACCCATGGGCTGTGGAGGAAATTAGCCAACATTTCCCATCCTGCAAACACCTGCACCCCAGAGACATGCCTTAATGTGTTTTCCTACTCCATCACACACACAAAGCTGTGTTCTGTTTTCCTTAGTGTAGGGAGGTTTCTACAACTGTCAGAAGCTCCTTAGTTTTTATACAAACTGTAGCTTATTTTCCCTGAGTGTTTTCACAGGCCGGGATGCGGGGGACCGCTGGGGGTTTTGCTGGAATCCAAGCAAATGCAAGTGACTCCCCATGGAGAGTGGATGTATATATCCGAACTCCCACAAACTAGGGACGCCTATACAACATGAAACATGCGTGGATTTAGTTTACCTATCTAAATCAGACTCTCAAAGTAGTGTTCTGTTATTCTGAGTGTGGGGAAGTACATATAATTGTCTGCAGCACCTGGGTTCCAATAGAAACCTAGCTTATTATCACTGAGTGTTAAACAAGGCAGGGCTGCAAGTGAAAACTTGGGGATTGACTGAAAATCTAAGAAGAAGCGAGTGCCCCAAGGTGCACTGTGGAGGTAATTAGCGGACTTCTCCCTAACAGGGACAAATCTGTGACCTCATCCATCTGCGTGGATTGGAGTTCCACAACTCCCCACACTCAAAGACGTGTTCCAGAATCCTGAAGGTTTGGAGGTTCCTCCAACAGACAGCAATGCCGGGGTTCTGATAGAATCACTTATTTGTCATCCATGGGTGTTTCACATGTCCAGGCTGCAAGAAAGCTGGTAGTAGGGCTTGAAAACGTAGAAGAAGACAGTGCCACCCCATGGGCACTGAAGGAATGTAGCCGACATCTCCCAACCTGCAAAAACCTGGATCCCCAGAAAAAGCTTGGAGTGTGTTTTCCTACACCATCACACACAGAAAGATATGTTCTGTTATCCTGAGTGTTCGAAGGTTTCCACAATTGTCAGCAGGGCATGGGATCGATTATCACCAATAGTTTCTTTTTACTCTGTGTTACACCAGGCCGGGCTGCAAGGGAAACATGGGGGTTGGGCTGGAAATCCAAGTAGCAGCGAGTGCCCCGAGATGGACTATGGAGGTAATTAGCGGACTTCTACCTAACAGGGAAATACATGTGCCGCGAGCCATGTGTGTGGATTGGGGCTTCAAAATTCTTCCAAGCAATGCCATGTTTGGGAATCCTGTGTGTGTGGAAGTTCCTACAACAGACTGTATCACCGGGGTTATGATAGAAACTTTAGTTACATTTCCTGATTGTTTTCTCAGGCTGGGTTGCAAAGGAACCTGGGGCATGTGCTGGAAAGCCAAGCAGGAGCGAGTACTTCCCCATGGGCTGTAGTGGGATGTATCTGACCTCCCACAACCTAGGAACACCAGTACACCCTGAAACATGCGTGGAGCTTTTACCATCTCAATGAGACACAAAAAAAGTGTTCTGTTATCCTGCGTGTGCGGAGGTTCCTACAACGGTCTGCAGTGCTTCTGTTCCAATAGAACCATTAACTTATTATCTCTGAGTGTTTTCCAGGGCGGGTTGCAAGGGAAAGCAGTGGGTTCGGCTGGAAAGCCAAGTAGCAACGAGTGCCCAGAGATTGACTGTAGAGGTAATTAGCAGAGTTCTCATAAACAAGGAAAATCTGTGACCCCATGCATCTGTGTGGTGTGGGGCTCCACACCTCCCCCAAGCAAATCCTTGCTCTGGAATTTTGAGTCTGTTTTGTGCCTCCAACTGACAGCAGCACCGGGTTTCTCATAGAATCACTAATATTGTCATCACTAGGTGTTTTCTTAGGCAGGGCTGTAAGGGAAATTTGGGAGATGGTCTGCAAAGCGAAGAAGTATAGATTCCCTCCCCATTGGCAGTGGAGGTAATTAGGCAACATCTCCAAACCAGGGAAGAGCTGTTCCCCAAGAAATATGCCTGGAGTGTATTTATCTACACCATGACACACACAAAGATGTGTTCTGCTATCCTGAGTGTGGGGAGGATTCTACAAATATCAGCAGCGCCTGGGTTCTAATAGCACAAGTCTTTTATTTTCCGTGAGTTTTTTTCACACGCCTAGCTGCGAGGTAAATCTGTGGGCTTGGCTGTAATTCGTAGCAGCAGCGAGTTATACCCAATGATAATTTGAGGTAATTTCCCGACGTCCTACAGCCTTGGAACACCTATTCCCCCTGAAAAATGCGTGGAGTTTGTTTACCCATCTCAATCAGACACACAAAGATATCTTCTGATATCCCAGATGTGGGAAGGAACCTACAACGTTAGGTAGCGACTGGGTTCCAATACAACCAATAGCATATTATCCCTGAGTGTTTTCCCAGGCCGGACTTAGAGGGATTTCTGGGGGTTGGGCTGGAAAGCCAAGCAGGAGCGAGTGCCTCCCCATGGGCATTTTAGGAAATTACCCGAACTCCCACTAACTAGGAACAACTTAACCCCCTGTAACACGTGTGGAGTTTGTTTACCAAACTGCATGATACACACAAAGAGGTGTTCTATTTTCCTGTGTGTGGGGAGTATCCTACAATGTTCTGCAGCACCTGGGTTCCAATAGAACCACTGGCTTATTATAACTGTTTGTTTTCCCAGGCCGGACTGCGAGGGAATGCTGCGCTTGCGCTGGAAAGCCATGTAGCAGCGAGTGACCCGAGATGGACTGTGGAGGTAATTAGCGGAAATCTCCCTAACAGGGAAAAACCTGTGCCCCCAGCCATCTCTGTGGTGTGGGTCTCCAAAGCTACCCCCAAGCATAGCCGTGATCCAGAATCTTAAGTTTCTGGAAGTTCCTAAAATAGACAGCAGCATCGTAGCTCTGATAAAATCATTTAAACTGTCATCCCTTGTTATAATCCAAGACCGGGATGCAAGGGAAATTTGGAAGTTGGGCTTGAAAACGAAGAAGAAGTCAATGCATCCCCATGGGCAGTGAAGGAATCTAGCCGACATCTCCCAACCTGAGAAAAACTGGATCCACAGAAAAATGCCTGGAGTGTGTCTTACTACTCCATCACACACAGAAAGATGTGCTCTGTTATCATGAGTGTTCGTAGTTTTCCAAAATTGTAAGCAGCGTATGTGTTCTAATGGCACCAGTAGAACCTTTTCCCTGTGTGTTTCCCCAGGCCAGGCTGCAAGGGAAACCTGGTGGTTGGGATGGAAATCCAAGAAGCAGCGAGTGACCCACGATGGTCTGTAGAGGTAATTAGCGGACTTCTACCTAACAGGGAAAAACTTGTGCCCTCAGCCATGTGTGTGGAGTGGGGCTTCAAAATTGCCCCAAGCAAAGACGTGTTTGTTAATCCTGTGTGTGTGGAGGTTCCTCCAACAGACAGCAGTGCCGGGGTTCTGATAGAATCATTTAGTTTGTCATCCCTGGGTGTTTTCCTAACCGGGGTTGCAAGGGAAAGCTGGGAGTAGGGCTGGAAAACGAAGAAAAGAGAGTGCCCCCCTTGGGCTGTGGAGATAATTAGCCAACGTCTCCAAACCTGGTTACATCTGCACCCCAGATACATGCATGGAGTGTGTTTTCTTGGTCCATCACACACACAAAGAAGTGCTCGGTTACACTGTGTATGGGGAGGTTTCTATAACTGTCAGCAGCACCTGGGTTCTAATAGAAATTTTAGCTAAATTTCCTGACTGTTTGCTCTGACTGGGTTGCAAGGGAAACTGGGGGATGGGATGGAAATCCAAGCAGGAGCAATTAACAACACATGGGCATTAATGGGAATAATCTGAACTCCCTCAACCTAGGAAAACCTGTACCCACTGTAACATGCGTGGACTTTTTAACATATCAATCAGACACAAAAAATGTGTTCTGTTATCCTGCGTGTGCGGAGCTTCCTAAAACGGTCTGCAGTGCCTGGGTTCCAATAGAACCACTAGCTTATAATCCCTGAGTGTGTTCCAGGGCGGGCTGCGAGGGAAACTGGGGGTTCGGCTGGAAAGCCAATTAGCCAGGATTGCCCAGAGATGGACTGTAGAGTTAATTAGCTGGCTTCTCCCAGACAGAGAGAAACTGTGCCCCCAGGCATCTTGTGGTGTTCGTCCCCAAACCTCCACCAAGCAAAGCCATGTTCCGGAATTTTGAGTGTGTGTTGTACCTCCAACAGGCAGGAGAGCAGGGGTTCTGATAGAATCACTAATATTGTCATCCCTAGGTGTTTTCTTAGGCCGGGCTTCAAAAGAAAGCTGGGAGTTGGTCTGGAAAGCGAAGAAGGTTAAAGTGCCTCCCCATTGGAAGTGGAGGTAATTAGGCAACATTTCCAAACCTGGGAACAGCTGTACCCCCAGAAACATGCCTGGAGTGTATTTTCCTCCAAAATCACACACACAAAATTTGTTCTGCTATCCTGAGTGTGGGGAGTATTCTACAAATTTCAGCAGCGCCTGGTTTCTAGTAGCACCAGTATTTAGTTTTCCGTGAGTGTTTTCACAGGCCTGGCTGCGAGGTAAACTATGGGCTTGGCTGTAATTCGCAGCAGCAGCGAGTTACTCCACATGAGAATTTGAGTTAATTTTCTGACGTCCCACAGCCTTGGAACACCTAAGCCCCATGATACATGCTTGGACTTTGTTTACCCAATTCCATCAGACACACAAATTTTTCTTCTTTTATCCTAGTTGTGGGAAGGTTCCTACAAAGTTAGGTAGAGACTGGGTTCCTTTACAACCAATAACATATTTTTCCTCTGTGTTTCCCAGGCCGTGCTGAGAGGTAAAACTTGGGTTTGGGCTGGAAATCCAAGTAGCAGCGAGTGCCCCGAGATGGACTATGGAGGTAATTAGTGGACTTGGCCCTAAAAGGGAAAATCTTGGCCCCAGCAATTAGTGTGCTGTGGGGCTTCACAACTCGCACCAAGTGTATCCGTTTTCCAGAATCCTGAGAGTTTGGAAGTTCCTCCAACATACAGCAGCGCCGTGGTTCTGATAGAATGATTTAGTTTGTCATCCCTGGGTGTTTTCCACGGTCGGGCTGCAAGGGAATGCTAGGATTAGGGCTCGATATCGAAGAAGAAGAGAGTGCTCCCCCATGGGCAGTGGAGGAAATTAGCCAACATTTCCCATCCTGCGAACACCTGCCACCCAGGGACATGCCTTACTGTGTTTTCCTACTCCATCAAACACACAAAGTTATGTTCTGTTTTCCTTAGTGTAGGGAGGTTTCTACATCTGTCAGGAGCGCCTTAGTTCTTATACAATCTGTAGATTATTTTCCCTGAGTGTTTTCACAGGCCGGGATGCGAGGGAACGCTGGGGGTTTTGCTGGAATCCAAGCATCTTCAAGGGATTCCCCATGGACAGTGGATGTTAATATCCGAATTCCCACATCCTAGGAACACCTATACAACATGAAACATGCGTGGATTTAGTTTACCCATCTAAATCAGACACTCAAAGTATTGTTCTGTTATTCTGAGTGTGGGGAGTTTCCTACAATTTTCTGCAGCACCTGGGTTCCAATAGAAACTTAGCTTATTATCACTTAGTGTTAAACAAGTACGGGCTGCAAGAGAAAACTAGGGGATTGACTGAAAATCTAAGAAGCATCGAGTGCCCCAAGGTGCACTGTGGAGTTAATTAGCGGACTTCTCCCTAAGAGGGACAAATCTGTGACCCCATTCATCTGCATGGATTGGGGTTCCACAACTCCCCACACTCAAAGACGTGTTCCAGAATCCTGAAGGTTTGGAGGTTCCTCCAACAGACGGCAAACCAGGGTTCTGATAGAATCACTTATTTGTCATCCATGGGTGTTTCACTTCTCCGGGCTGCAATTCAAAGCTGGGAGTTGGGCTTGAAAACGATGAAGAAGACAGTGCCACCCCATGGGCACTGAAGGAATCTAGCCGACATCTCCCAACCTGGAAAAACCTGGATCCCCAGAAAAATGCCTGGAGTGTGTTTTCCTACTCCATTACACACAGAAAGATATGTTCTGTTATCCTGAGTGTTCGAAGGTTTCCACAATTGTCAGCAGGGCATGGGATCGATTATCACAAATAGCTTCTTTTTACTCTGTGTTACACCAGGCCGGGCTGCAAGGGAAACATGGGGGTTGGGCTGGAAATCCAAGTAGCAGCGAGTGCCCCGAGATGGACTATGGAAGTAATTAGCGGACTTGGCCCTAAAAGGGAAAAATTTGTGCCCCCAACCATGTGTGGTTTTTTTGGCTTCAAAATTCTTCCAAGCAATGCCATGTTTGGGAATACTGTGTGTGTGGAAGTTCCTACAACAGACTGTAGCAACGGGGTTCTGATAGAAACTTTAGCTACATTTCCTGATTGTTTTCTCAGGCTGGGTTGCATAGGAACCTGGGGCATGGGCTGGAAAGCCAAGCAGGAGCGAGTATTTCCCCATGGGCTGTAGTGGGATTTATCTGACCTCCCACAACCTAGGAACACCAGTACACCCTGAAACATGCGTGGAGCTTTTACCATCTCAATGAGACACAAAAAAAGTGTTCTGTTATCCTGCGTGTGCGGAGGTTCCTACAACGGTCTGCAGTGCTTCTGTTCCAATAGAACCATTAACTTAATATCTCTGAGTGTTTTCCAGGGCGGGTTGCAAGGGAAAGCAGTGGGTTCGGCTTGAAAGCCAAGTAGCAACGATTGCCCAGAGATTGACTGTAGAGGTAATTAGCAGACTTCTCATTAACAAGGAAAATCTGTGACCCCATGCATCTGTGTGGTGTGGGGCTCCACACCTCCCCCAAGCAAATACTTGCTCCGGAATTTTGAGGCTGTGTTGTGCCTCCAACAGACAGCAGCCCGGGTTTCTTATAGAATCAATAATATTGTCATCACTAGGTGTTTTCTTAGGCCGGGCTGTAAGGGAAATTTGGGAGATGGTCTGCAAACCGAAGAAGTATAGATTCCCTCCCCATTGGCAGTGGAGGTAATTAGGCAACATCTCCAAAACTGGGAACAGCTGTTCCCCCAGAAATATGCCTGGAGTGTATTTATCTACACCATGACACACACAATTATGTGTTCTGCTATCTTGAGTGTGGGGAGGATTCTACATATATCAGCAGCGCCTGGGTTCTAATAGCACCAGTCTTCTTTTTTCCGTGAGTTTTTTTCACACGCCTAGCTGCGAGGTAAATCTGTGGGGTTGGCTGTAATTCGTTGCAGCAGCGAGTTATACCCAATGATAATTTGAGGTAATTTCCCGACGTCCTACTGCCTTGGAACACTTGTTCCCCAGAAACATGCGTGGAGTTTTTTTACCCATCTCCATCAGACACACAAAGATTTCTTCTGTTATCCCAGATGTGGGAAGGAGCCTACAACGGTAGGTAGCGACTGGGTTCCAATACAACCAATAGCATATTATCCCTGAGTGTTTTCCCAGGCCGGGCTGAGAGGGAAATCTGGGGGTTGGGCTGGAAAACCAAGCAGGAGCGAGTGCCTCCCCATGGGCATTTTAGGAAATTACCCGAACTCCCACTAACTAGGAACAACTTAACCCCCTGAAACACACGTGGAGTTTGTTTACCAAACTGCATGAGACACACAAAGAGGTGTTCTATTTTCCTGTGTGTGGGGAGTATCCTACAATGTTCTGCAGCACCTGGTTTCCAATAGAACCAGTGGCTTATTATCCCTGTTTTTTTCCCAGCCCGGCATTCGAGGGAATGCTGCGCTTGCGCTGGAAAGCCATGTAGCAGCGAGTGACCCAAGATGGACTGTGGAGGTAATTAGCGGACATCTCCCTAACAGGGAAAAACCTGTGCCCCCAGCCATCTCTGTGGTGTGGGTCTCCAAAGCTACCCCCAAGCATAGCCGTGATCCACAATCCTAAGGTTCTGGAATTTCCTAAATTAGACAGCAGCATCGTAGCTCTGATAAAATCACTTAGACTGTCATCCCTGGTTATAATCCAAGACCAGGATGCAAGGGAAATTTGGAAGTTGGGCTTGAAAACGAAGAAGATGTCAATGTATCCCCATGGGCATTGAAGGAAACTAGCCGACTTCTCCCACCCTGGGAAAAACTGGATCCCCAGAAAAATGCCTGGATTGTGTTTTACTACTCCATCACACACAGAAATATGTGCTCTGTTATCATGAGTGTTCGAAGTTTTCCACAATTGTAAGCAGCGCATATATTCTAATAGCACCAGTAGATACTATTCCCTGTGTGTTTTCCCAGGCCGGGCTGCAAGGGAAACCTGGGTGTTGGGATGGAAATCCAAGTAGCAGCGAGTGCCCCACAATGGTCTGTAGAGGTAATTAGCGGAATTTTACCTAACAGGGAAAAAATTGTCCCCTCAGTCATGTGTGTGGTGTGGGGCTTCACAATTCCCCCAAGCAAAGACTTGTTTGTTAATCCTGTGTGTGTGGAGGTTCCTCCAACCGACAGCAGCGCTGGGGTTCTGATAGAATCACTTAGTTTCTCATCCCTGGGTGTTTTCCTAACCCGGGTTGCAAGTGAAAGCTGGGAGAAGTGCTGCAAAACGAAGAAAAGAGAGTACCTCCCCTTGGGCTGTGGAGATACTTAACCAACGTCTCCAAAACTGGTTATATCTGCACCCCAGTTACATGCATTGAGTGTGTTTTCTTGGTCCATCACACACACAAAGAAGTGCTCTGTTACTCTGTGTGTGGGGAGGTTTCTGTAACTGTCAGCAGCGCCTGGGTACTAATAGAATCTTTAGCTAAATTTGCTGACTGTTTCCTCTGACTGGGTTTCAAGGGAAACTGGGGGATGGGATGGAAAATCAAGCAGGTGCGACTACCTCCACATGGGCATTAATGGGAATAATCTGACCTCACCCAACCTAGGAAAACCTGTTCCCCCTGAAACATGCGTGGATTTTTTAACATCTTAATCAGATACAAAAAATTATTCTGCTTTCCTGCATGTGCGGAGCTTCCTACAACGGTCTGTAGTGCCTGGGTTCCAATAGAAACAATAGCTTATAAACTCTGAGTGTTTTCCAGGGCGGGCTGCGAGGGAAACTGGAGGTTCGGGTGGAAAGCCAAGTAGCCAGGATTGCCCAGTGATTGACTGTAGAGGTAATTAGCGGACTTCTCCCAGACAGAGAGAAACTGTGCCCCCAGGCATCTTGTGGTGTTGGTCACTAAACCTCCACCAAGCAAAGCCATGTTCCGGAATTTTGAGTGTGTGTTGTACCTCCAAAAGGCAGCAGAGCGTGTGTTCTGATAGAATCACTAATATTGTCATCCCTAGCTGTTTTCTTAGGCAGGGGTTCAAACGAAAGCTGGGAGTTGGTCTGGAAAGCGAAGAAGTATAGATTGCCTCCCCATTGGAAGTGGAGGTAATTAGGCAACATCTCCAAACCTGGGAACAGCTGTACCCCCAGAAACATGCCTGGAGTGTATTTTCCTCCACCATCACACACACAATATTTGTTCTGCTTTCCTGAGTGTGGGGAGGATTCAACAAATTTCAGCAATTCCTGGGTTCTTGTAGTACAAGTATTTAGTTTTCCGTGAGTGTTTTCACAGGCCTGGCTGCGAGGTAATGTGTGGGATTGACTGTAATTCGAAGCAGCAGCGAGTTACTGCCCATGAGAATTTGAGGTAATTATCCGACGTCCCACAGCCTTGGAACACCTAAGCCCCCTGATACATGCTTGGAATTTGTTTACCCATCTCAATCAGACACACAAATTTTTCTTCTTTTATCCTAGTTGTGGGAAGGTTCCTACAAAGTTAGGTAGAGACTGGGTTCCATTAAAACCAATAACATATTTTCCCTGTGTGTTTTCCCAGGCCGTGCTGAGAGGTAAAACTTGGGTTTGGGCTGGAAATCCAAGTAGCAGCGAGTGCCCCGAGATGGACTATGGAGGTAATTAGTGGACTTGGCCCTAAAAGGGAAAATCTTGGCCCCAGCAATGAGTGTGCTGAGGGCTTCACAATTCGCACCAAGTGTATCCTTTTTCCGGTATCCTGAGTGTTTGGAAGTTCCTCCAACATACAGCAGCGCCCTGGTTCTGATAGAATGATTTAGTTTGTCATCCCTGGGTGTTTTCCACGGTCGGGCTGCAAGGGAATGCTAGGATTAGGGCTCGATATCGAAGAAGAAGTGAGTGCTCCCCCATGGGCAGTGGAGGTAATTAGACAACATTTCCCAAACTGCGAACACCTGCACCCCAGGGACATGCCTTAGTGTATTTTCCTACACCATCAAACACACAAAGCTGTTTTCTGTTTTCCTTAGTGTAGGGAGGTTTCTACATCTGTCAGGAGCGCCTTAGTTCTTATACAAACTGTAGCTTATTTTTCCTGAGTGTTTTCACAGGCCGGGATGCGAGGGAACACTGGGGGATGTGCTGGAATCCAAGCAACTTCAAGGGACTCCGCATGGACAGTGGATGTAAATATCTGAATTCCCACAACCTAGGAACACCTATACAACATGAAACATGCGTGGATTTAGTTTACCCATCTAAATCAGACACTCAAAGTATTGTTCTGTTATTCTGAGTGTTGGGAGGTTCCTACAATTGTCTGCAGCACCTGGGTTCCTATAGAAACCTAGCTTATTATCACTGAGTGTTAAACAAGTCCGGCCTGCAAGAGAAAACTAGGGGATTGACTGAAAATCTAAGAAGCATCGAGTGCCCCAAGATGCACTGTGGATTTAATTAGCGGACTTCTCCCTAAGAGGGACAAATCTGTGACCCCATTCATCTGCGTGCATTGGGGTTCCACAACTCCCCACACTCAAAGACGTGTTCCAGAATCCTGAAGGTTTGGAGGTTCCTCCAACAGACAGCAAAGTCGGGGTTCTGATAGAATCACTTATTTGTCATCCATGGGTGTTGCACTTGTCCGGGCTGCAATGCAAATCTGGGAGTTGGGCTTGAAAACGAAGAAGAAAACAGTGCCACCCCATGGGCACTGAAGGAATCTAGCCGACATCTCCCAACCTGGAAAAACCTGGATCCCCAGAAAAATGCTTGGAGTGTGTTTTCCTACTCCATTACACACAGAAAGATATGTTCTGTTATCCTGAGTGTTCGAAGGTTTCCACAATTGTCAGCAGGGCATGGGATCGAATATCACCAATAGCTTCTTTTCACTCTGTGTTACCCCAGGCCGGGCTGCAAGGGAAACATGGGGGTTGGGCTGGAAATCCAAGTAGCAGCGAGTACCCCGAGATGGACTATGGAGGTAATTAGTGGACTTGGCCCTAAAAGGGAATATCTTGGGCCCCAGGAATGTGTGTGCTTTGGGGCTTCACAATTCGCAACAAGCAAATCCGAGTTCCAGAATCCTGAGTGTTTGGAGGTTCCTCCAACATACAGCAGCGCACTGGTTCTGATTGAATGATTTAGTTTGTCATCCCTGGGTGTTTTCCTAACCCGGGCTGCAAGGGGAAGCTGGGAGTAGGTCTGGAAAATGAAGAAAACATAGTACCTCCACATGGGATGTGGAGATACTTAGCCAACGTCTCCCAACATTGTTACACCTGCACCCCAGATACATGCATGGACTGTGTATTCCTACTCCATCACACACACAAGGAAGTGATCAGTTACCCTGTGTATGGGGAGGATTCTACAACAGTCAGCAGCGCCTGGGTTCTAATAGAAATTTTAGCTAAATTTCCTTACTGTATTCTCTGACTGGGTTGCAAGGGAAACTGGGGGATTGGATGGAAATCCAAGCAGGAGCGATTACGTCCCCATGGGCATTAATGGGAATAATCTGACCTCCCCCAACCTAGGAAAACCTGTACCCCCTGAAACATGTGTGGAGTTTTTACCCTCTCAATCAGACACAAAAAAAGTGTTCTGTTATCCTGCGTGTGCGGAGCTTCCTACAACAGTCTGCAGTGCCTGGTTTCCAATAGAACCACTAGCTTATAATCTCTGAGTGTTTTTCAGGGCGGGCTGTGAGGGAAAACGGGGGTTCGGCTGGAAAGCCAAGTTGCCAGGATTGCCCAAATATTGACTTTAGGGTTAATTAGCGGACTTCTACCAGACAGAGAGAAACTGTGCCCCCAGGCATCCTGTGGTGTTGGTCTCCACAACTATACCAAGCAAAGACATGTTCCGGAATTTTGAGTGTGTGTTGTACCTCCAACAGTCAGCAGAGCGTGTCTTCTTATAGAATCACTAATATTGTCTTCACCTGGTGTTTTCTAAGGCCGTGCTTCAAAGGAAAGCTTGTAGTTAGTCCGGAAAGCGAAGAAGTATAGACTGCCTCCCCATTGGAAGTGGAGGTAATTAGGCGACATCTCCAAACCTGGGAACAGCTGTACCCCCACAAACATGCCTGGAGTGTATTTTCCTACACCATCATACACACAAAAATTTGTTCTGCTTTCCTGAGTGTGGGGAGGATTCTACAACTTTCAGCGGTGCCTGGGTTCTAATAGCACCGGTATTTTGTTTTCCGTGAGTGTTTTCACAGGCCTGGCTGTGAGGTAAAACTGTGGGCTTGGCTGTAATTCGTAGCAGCAGGGAGTTACTCCCCATGAGAATTTGAGGTAATTTTCCGACGTCCCACAGCCTTGGAGCTCCTAAGCCCCCTGATATATTCTTGTAGTTTGTTTACCCATCTCCATCAGACACACAAATATTTCTTCTTTTATCCTAGCTGTGGGAAGTTTCCTGTAACGGTTGGTAGATACTGGGATCAATTACAACCAAAAACATATTTTCCTTGTGTGTTTTCCCAGGCCGGGCTGCGAGGGAAAGCTTGGGTTTGGGCTGGAAATCCAATTAGCTACGAGTGCCCCGAGATAGACTATGGAGGAAACTAGCGGACTTGGCCCTAAAAGGGAAAAATTTGTGCCCCCAACCATGTGTGGTATTTTTGTCCTCAAAATTCTTCCAAGCAATGCCGTGTTTGGGAATCTTGTGTTTGTGGAATTTCCTACAACAGACTTCAGCACCGGGGTTCTGATAGAAACTTTAGCTACATTTCGTGATTGTTTCCTCAGGCTGGGTTGCAAAGGAAACTGGGGCATGGTCCGGAAAGCCAAGCAGGAGCAGTAATTCCCCATGGGCTGTAGTGGGATTTATCTGACCTCCCACAACCTAGGAACACCAGTAAACCCTGAAACATGCGTGGAGCTTTTACCATCTCAATGAGACACAAAAAAGTTTTTCTGTTATCCTGCGTGTGCGGAGGTTCCTACAACGGTCTGCAGTGCTTGTGTTCCAATAGAACCATTAACTTATTATCTCTGAGTGTATTCCAGGGCGGGTTGCGAGGGAAAGCTGTGGGTTCGGCTGGAAAGCCAAGTAGCAACGAGTGCCCAGAGATTGACTGTAGAGGAAATTAGCAGACTTCTCATAAACTAGGAAAATCTGTGACCCGATGCATCTGTGTGGTGTGGGGCTCCACACCTCCCCCAAGCAAATACTTGCTCCGGAATTTTGAGTCTGAGTTGTGCCTCCAACAGACAGCAGCGCCGGGTTTCTCATAGAATCACTAATATTGTCATCACTAAGTGTTTTCTTAGGCCGGGATGTAAGGGAAATTTGGGAGATGGTCTGCAAATCGAAGAAGTATAGATTCCCTCCCCATTGGCAGTGGAGGTAATTAGGCGACATCTCCAAACCTGGGAACAGCTGTAACCACAGAATTATGCCTGGAGTGTATTTATCTACACCAAGACACACACAAAGATGTGTTCTGCTATCCTGAGTGTGGTGAGGATTCTACAAATATCAGCAGCGCCTGGGTTCTAATAGCACCAGTCTTTTCTTTTCCGTGAGTTTTTTTCACACGCCTAGCTGCGAGGTAAATCTGTGGGCTTGGCTGTAATTCGTAGCAGCAGCGAGTTATTCCCAATGAGAATTTGAGGAAATTTCTCGACGTCCTACAGCCTTGGAACAACTGTTCCCCCAGAAACATGCGTGGAGTTTGTTTACCCATCTCCATCAGACACACAAAGATTTATTCTGTTATCCCAAATGTGGGAAGGAGCCTACAACGGTAGGAAGCCACTGGGTTCCTTTACAACCAATAGCATATTATCTCTGAGTGTATTCCCAGGCCGGGCTGAGAGGGAATTCTGGGGGTTGGGCTGGAAAGCCAAGCAGGAGCGAGATCCTCCCCATGGGCATTTTAGGAAATTACACGTACTCCCACTAACTAGGAACAACTTAACCCCCTGAAACACGCGTGGAGTTTGTTTACCAAACTGCATCAGTCACAAAAGGAGGTGTTCTCTTTCCTGTGTGTGGGGAGTATACTACAATATTCTGCAGCACCTGGGTTCCAAAAGAACCACTGGCTTATTATCCCAGTTTGTTTTCCCAGGCCGGCCTGCTAGGGAATGCTGTGCTTGCGCTGGAAAGCCATGTAGCAGCGAGTGACCCGAGATGGACTGTGAAGGTAATTAGCGGACATCTCCCTAACAGGGAAAAACCTGTGCCCCCAGCCATCTCTGTGGTGTGGGTCTCCAAAGCTACCCACAAGCATAGCCGTGATCCATAATCCTAAGTTTCTGGAAGTTCCTAAATTAGACAGCAGCATCGTAGCTCTGATAAATTTATTTAGAGTGTCTTCCCTGGTTAAAATCCAATACCGGGATGCAAGGGAAATTTGGAAGTAGGGCTTGAAAACGAAGAAGAAGTCAATGCATCCCCATGGGCAGTGAAGGAATCTAGCCGACATCTCCCAACCTGGGAAAACTGGATCCCCAGTAAAATGCCTGGAGTGTGTTTTACTACACCATCACACACAGAAATTTGTGCTCTGTTATTATGAGTGTTCGAAGTTTTCCACAATTGTAAGCAGCGCATGTGTTCTAATGGCACCAGAAGATTCTTTTCCATGTGTGTTTCCCCAGGCCAGGCTGCAAGGGAATCCTGGGCATTGGGATGGAAATCCAAGAAGCAGCGAGTACCCCACGATGGCCTGTAGAGGTAATTAGCGGACTTCTACCAAACAGGGAAAAACCTGTGCCCTCAGCCATGTGTGTGGTGTGGGGCTTCACAATTCCCCCTTGCAAAAACGTGTTTGTTAATCCTGTGTGTGTGGAGGTTCCTCCAACAGATAGCAGCACCGGGGTTCTGATAGAATCACTTAGTATGTAATCCCTGGGTGTTTTCCTATCCCGGGTTGCAAGGGAAAGCTGGGAATAGGGCTGGAAAATGAAGAAAACTGATTGCCTCCCCTTGGGCTGTGGAGATACTTAGCCAACGTCTCAAAACCTGGTTACATCTGCACCCCAGATACATGCATGTATTATATTTTCTTTGTCGATCACACACACAAAGGAGTGCTCTGTTACCCTGTGTATGGGGAGGTTTCTATAACTGTCAGCAGCGCCTGGGTAGTAATAGAAATTTTAGCTAAATTTCCTGACTGTATTCTCTGACTGGGTTGCAAGGGAAACTGCGGGATGGGATGGAAAACCAAGCATGAGTGATTACATCCCCATGGGCATTAATGGGAAAAATCTGACCTCCCCCAACCTAGGAAAACCTGTACCCCCGGAAACATGCATGGACTTTTTAACATCTCAATCAGACACAAAAAAAGTGTTCTGTTATCCTGCGTGTGCGGAACTTCCTACAACGGTCTGCAGTGCCTGGGTTCCAATAGAACCACTAGCTTATATTCTCTGAGTCTTTTCCAGGGCAGGCTGCGAGGGAGACTGGAGGTTCTGCTGGAAAGCCAAGTAGCCAGGATAGCCCAGTGATTGACTGTAGAGGTTATTAGCGGACTTCTCCCAAACAGAGAGAAACTGTGCCCCCAGGCATCTTGTGGTGTTGGTCCCGACACCTCCACCAAGCAAAGCCATGTTCCGGAATTTTGAGTGTGTGTTGTACCTCCAAAAGGCAGCAGAGCGGGTGTTCTGATAGAATCACTAATATTTTCATCCCTAGGTGTTTTCATAGGCCGGGCTTCACACGAAAGCTAGGAGTTGGTCTCGAAAGCAAAGAAGTCTAGTGTCCCTCCCAATTGGAAGTGGAGGTAATTACGCGACATCTCCAAACCTGGGAACAGCTGTACCCCCAGAAACATGCCTGGAGTGTATTTTCCTCCACCATCACACACACAAAATTTGTTCTGCTATCCTGAGTGTGGGGAGGATTCTACAACTTTCAGCAACCCCTGGGTTCTAGTAGAACCAGTATTTAGATTTCAATGACTATTTTGACAGGCCTGGCTGCGAGGTTAACTGTGGGCTTGGCTGTAATTCGTAGCAGCAGCGAGTAACACCCCATGAGAATTTGAGGTAATTTTCAGACGTCCCACAGCCTTGGAACACCTAAGTACCCTGATAAATGCTTGGAGTTTGTTTACCCATCTCCATCAGACACACAAATTTTTCTTCTTTTATACTAGTTGTGGGAAGATTCGTACAAAGTTAGGTAGAGACTGGGTTCCATTACAACCAATAACTTATTTTCCCTGTGTGTTTTCCCAGGCCGTGCTGAGAGGGAAATCTTGGGTTTGGGCTGGAAATCCAAGTAGCAGCAAGTGCCCCAAGATGGGCTATTGAGGTAATTAGCGGACTTGGCCCTAAAAGGGAAAATCTTGGGCCCCAGCAATGAGTGTGCTTTGGGACTTCACAATTCGCAAAAAGCAATCCGTGTTCCGGAATCCTGAGTGTTTGGAGGTTCCTCCAACATACCGAAGCGCCCTGGTTCTGATAGAATGAATTAGTTTGTCATCCCTGGGTGTTTTCCTCGGTCGGGCTGCAAGGGAATGCTTGGATTAGGGCTGGATATCGAAGAAGAATAGAGTGCTTACCCATGGGCTGTGGAGGAAATTAGCCAACATTTCCCATCCTGCAAACACCTGCACCCCAGAGACATGCCTTAATGTGTTTTCCTACTCCATCACACACACAAAGCTGTGTTCTGTTTTCCTTAGTGTAGGGAGGTTTCTACAACTGTCAGAAGCTCCTTAGTTTTTATACAAACTGTAGCTTATTTTCCCTGAGTGTTTTCACAGGCCGGGATGCGGGGGACCGCTGGGGGTTTTGCTGGAATCCAAGCAAATGCAAGTGACTCCCCATGGAGAGTGGATGTATATATCCGAACTCCCACAAACTAGGGACGCCTATACAACATGAAACATGCGTGGATTTAGTTTACCTATCTAAATCAGACTCTCAAAGTAGTGTTCTGTTATTCTGAGTGTGGGGAAGTACATATAATTGTCTGCAGCACCTGGGTTCCAATAGAAACCTAGCTTATTATCACTGAGTGTTAAACAAGGCAGGGCTGCAAGTGAAAACTTGGGGATTGACTGAAAATCTAAGAAGAAGCGAGTGCCCCAAGGTGCACTGTGGAGGTAATTAGCGGACTTCTCCCTAACAGGGACAAATCTGTGACCTCATCCATCTGCGTGGATTGGAGTTCCACAACTCCCCACACTCAAAGACGTGTTCCAGAATCCTGAAGGTTTGGAGGTTCCTCCAACAGACAGCAATGCCGGGGTTCTGATAGAATCACTTATTTGTCATCCATGGGTGTTTCACATGTCCAGGCTGCAAGAAAGCTGGTAGTAGGGCTTGAAAACGTAGAAGAAGACAGTGCCACCCCATGGGCACTGAAGGAATGTAGCCGACATCTCCCAACCTGCAAAAACCTGGATCCCCAGAAAAAGCTTGGAGTGTGTTTTCCTACACCATCACACACAGAAAGATATGTTCTGTTATCCTGAGTGTTCGAAGGTTTCCACAATTGTCAGCAGGGCATGGGATCGATTATCACCAATAGTTTCTTTTTACTCTGTGTTACACCAGGCCGGGCTGCAAGGGAAACATGGGGGTTGGGCTGGAAATCCAAGTAGCAGCGAGTGCCCCGAGATGGACTATGGAGGTAATTAGCGGACTTCTACCTAACAGGGAAATACATGTGCCGCGAGCCATGTGTGTGGATTGGGGCTTCAAAATTCTTCCAAGCAATGCCATGTTTGGGAATCCTGTGTGTGTGGAAGTTCCTACAACAGACTGTATCACCGGGGTTATGATAGAAACTTTAGTTACATTTCCTGATTGTTTTCTCAGGCTGGGTTGCAAAGGAACCTGGGGCATGTGCTGGAAAGCCAAGCAGGAGCGAGTACTTCCCCATGGGCTGTAGTGGGATGTATCTGACCTCCCACAACCTAGGAACACCAGTACACCCTGAAACATGCGTGGAGCTTTTACCATCTCAATGAGACACAAAAAAAGTGTTCTGTTATCCTGCGTGTGCGGAGGTTCCTACAACGGTCTGCAGTGCTTCTGTTCCAATAGAACCATTAACTTATTATCTCTGAGTGTTTTCCAGGGCGGGTTGCAAGGGAAAGCAGTGGGTTCGGCTGGAAAGCCAAGTAGCAACGAGTGCCCAGAGATTGACTGTAGAGGTAATTAGCAGAGTTCTCATAAACAAGGAAAATCTGTGACCCCATGCATCTGTGTGGTGTGGGGCTCCACACCTCCCCCAAGCAAATCCTTGCTCTGGAATTTTGAGTCTGTTTTGTGCCTCCAACTGACAGCAGCACCGGGTTTCTCATAGAATCACTAATATTGTCATCACTAGGTGTTTTCTTAGGCAGGGCTGTAAGGGAAATTTGGGAGATGGTCTGCAAAGCGAAGAAGTATAGATTCCCTCCCCATTGGCAGTGGAGGTAATTAGGCAACATCTCCAAACCAGGGAAGAGCTGTTCCCCAAGAAATATGCCTGGAGTGTATTTATCTACACCATGACACACACAAAGATGTGTTCTGCTATCCTGAGTGTGGGGAGGATTCTACAAATATCAGCAGCGCCTGGGTTCTAATAGCACAAGTCTTTTATTTTCCGTGAGTTTTTTTCACACGCCTAGCTGCGAGGTAAATCTGTGGGCTTGGCTGTAATTCGTAGCAGCAGCGAGTTATACCCAATGATAATTTGAGGTAATTTCCCGACGTCCTACAGCCTTGGAACACCTATTCCCCCTGAAAAATGCGTGGAGTTTGTTTACCCATCTCAATCAGACACACAAAGATATCTTCTGATATCCCAGATGTGGGAAGGAACCTACAACGTTAGGTAGCGACTGGGTTCCAATACAACCAATAGCATATTATCCCTGAGTGTTTTCCCAGGCCGGACTTAGAGGGATTTCTGGGGGTTGGGCTGGAAAGCCAAGCAGGAGCGAGTGCCTCCCCATGGGCATTTTAGGAAATTACCCGAACTCCCACTAACTAGGAACAACTTAACCCCCTGTAACACGTGTGGAGTTTGTTTACCAAACTGCATGATACACACAAAGAGGTGTTCTATTTTCCTGTGTGTGGGGAGTATCCTACAATGTTCTGCAGCACCTGGGTTCCAATAGAACCACTGGCTTATTATAACTGTTTGTTTTCCCAGGCCGGACTGCGAGGGAATGCTGCGCTTGCGCTGGAAAGCCATGTAGCAGCGAGTGACCCGAGATGGACTGTGGAGGTAATTAGCGGAAATCTCCCTAACAGGGAAAAACCTGTGCCCCCAGCCATCTCTGTGGTGTGGGTCTCCAAAGCTACCCCCAAGCATAGCCGTGATCCAGAATCTTAAGTTTCTGGAAGTTCCTAAAATAGACAGCAGCATCGTAGCTCTGATAAAATCATTTAAACTGTCATCCCTTGTTATAATCCAAGACCGGGATGCAAGGGAAATTTGGAAGTTGGGCTTGAAAACGAAGAAGAAGTCAATGCATCCCCATGGGCAGTGAAGGAATCTAGCCGACATCTCCCAACCTGAGAAAAACTGGATCCACAGAAAAATGCCTGGAGTGTGTCTTACTACTCCATCACACACAGAAAGATGTGCTCTGTTATCATGAGTGTTCGTAGTTTTCCAAAATTGTAAGCAGCGTATGTGTTCTAATGGCACCAGTAGAACCTTTTCCCTGTGTGTTTCCCCAGGCCAGGCTGCAAGGGAAACCTGGTGGTTGGGATGGAAATCCAAGAAGCAGCGAGTGACCCACGATGGTCTGTAGAGGTAATTAGCGGACTTCTACCTAACAGGGAAAAACTTGTGCCCTCAGCCATGTGTGTGGAGTGGGGCTTCAAAATTGCCCCAAGCAAAGACGTGTTTGTTAATCCTGTGTGTGTGGAGGTTCCTCCAACAGACAGCAGTGCCGGGGTTCTGATAGAATCATTTAGTTTGTCATCCCTGGGTGTTTTCCTAACCGGGGTTGCAAGGGAAAGCTGGGAGTAGGGCTGGAAAACGAAGAAAAGAGAGTGCCCCCCTTGGGCTGTGGAGATAATTAGCCAACGTCTCCAAACCTGGTTACATCTGCACCCCAGATACATGCATGGAGTGTGTTTTCTTGGTCCATCACACACACAAAGAAGTGCTCGGTTACACTGTGTATGGGGAGGTTTCTATAACTGTCAGCAGCACCTGGGTTCTAATAGAAATTTTAGCTAAATTTCCTGACTGTTTGCTCTGACTGGGTTGCAAGGGAAACTGGGGGATGGGATGGAAATCCAAGCAGGAGCAATTAACAACACATGGGCATTAATGGGAATAATCTGAACTCCCTCAACCTAGGAAAACCTGTACCCACTGTAACATGCGTGGACTTTTTAACATATCAATCAGACACAAAAAATGTGTTCTGTTATCCTGCGTGTGCGGAGCTTCCTAAAACGGTCTGCAGTGCCTGGGTTCCAATAGAACCACTAGCTTATAATCCCTGAGTGTGTTCCAGGGCGGGCTGCGAGGGAAACTGGGGGTTCGGCTGGAAAGCCAATTAGCCAGGATTGCCCAGAGATGGACTGTAGAGTTAATTAGCGGGCTTCTCCCAGACAGAGAGAAACTGTGCCCCCAGGCATCTTGTGGTGTTCGTCCCCAAACCTCCACCAAGCAAAGCCATGTTCCGGAATTTTGAGTGTGTGTTGTACCTCCAACAGGCAGGAGAGCAGGGGTTCTGATAGAATCACTTATATTGTCAAAACTAGGTGTTTTCTTAGGCCGGGATTCAAAGGAAAGCTGGGAGTTGGTCTGGAAATCGAAGATGTATAGGGTGTCTCCCCATTGGAATTGGAGGTAATTAAGCGACATCTCCAAACCTGGGAACAGCTGTACCCCCAGAAACATCCCTGGAGTGTATATTCCTACACCATCACACACACAAATATTTGTTCTGCTATCCTGTGTTTTGGGAGGATTCTACAAATTTCAGCAGCACCTGGGTTATAGTAGCACCAGTACTTTGTTTTCCGTGAGTGTTTTCACAGGCCTGGCTGCGAGGTAATGCTGTGGGCTTGGCTGTAATTCGTAGCAGCAGCGAGTTACTCCCCATGAGAATTTGAGGTAATTTTCCGATGTCCCACAGCCTTGGAACAACTGTACCCCCTGAAACATCCGTGGAGTTTGTTTACCCATTTCCATCAGACACACAAATATTTCTTCTTTATCCTAGTTGTGGGAAGCTTCCTACAACGTTAAGTAGAGACTGGGTTCAATTAAAACCAATAACATATTTTCCCTTTGTGTTTTCTCAGGCCGAGCTGCGAGGGAATGCTTAGATTTGGCCTGGAAATCCAAGTAGCAGCGAGTGCCCCGTGATGGAATATGGAGGTAATTAGAGGACTTCTCCCTAACAGGGATATATCTGTGACCCCATCCATCTGCGTGGATTGGGGTTCCACAGCTCCCCACACTCAATGACGTATTCCAAAATCCTGAAATTTTGGAGGTTAATCCAACAGACAGCAACGCCGGGTTCTGACAGAATCAGTTATTTGTCATCCATGGGTATTTCGCTTGTCCGGGCTGCAAGGGAAACCTGGTAGTTGGGCTTGAAAACGAAGAAGACAGTGCCACCCCATGGGCACTGTAAGAATCTAGCGGACATCTCCCAACCTGGGAAAACCTGGATTCTCAGAAAAATGCCTGGAGTGTGTTTTCCTACTCCATCACACACAGAAAGAAATGTTCTGGTTTCCTCAGTGTTCGAAGGTTTCCACAATTTTCAGCAGGGCATTGGTTCGAATAGCACCAATTGCTTCTTTTCCCTCTGTGTTATCCCATGCCGTGCTGCAAGGGAAACATGTGTGTTGGGCTGGAATTCCAAGTAGCAGTGAGTGCACTGAGATGGACTATGTAGGTAATTAGAGGACTTGGCCCTAAAAGGGAAAAACTTGTGCCACCAGCCATGTGTGTGGATTGGGGCTTCAAATCTCTTCCAAGCAAAGCCGTGTTTGGGAATCCTGTCTGTGTGAAATTTCCTACAACAGACTGCAGCACCTGGTTTCTGACAGAAACTTTAGCTACATTTCCTGATAGTTTCCTCAGGCTGGGTTACAATGGAAACTGGTTGAATTGCTGGAAAGCCAAACAGGTGCGAGTACTTCCCCATGGGGTGTAGTGGGATTTATCTGATCTCCCACATCCTAGGAACAGCAGTACACCCTGAAACATGCGTGGAGCTTTTACCATCTCAATGAGACACAAAAAAAAATTTCTGTTATCCTGCGTGTGTGGAGGTTCCTACAATAGTCTGCAGTGCTTTTGTTCCAATAGAATAATTAACTTATTACCTCTGAGTGATTTCCAGGTCAGGCTGCGAGGGAAAGCTGGGGTTCGGCTGGAAAGCCAAGTAGCAACGAGTGCCCAGAGATTGACTGTAGAGGTATTAACAGACTTCTCATAAACAAGGAATATCTGTGACCCCAGGCATCTGTGTGGTGTGGGGATCAAAACATAAACCAAGCAAATACTTGCTCAGGAATTTTGAGTCTGTGTTGTACCTCCAACAGACAGCAGCGCCGAGTTTCTGATAGTATCACTAATATTGTCATACCTAGGTGTTTTCTTTGGCCGGGATTTAAGGGAAATTTGGGAGATGGTCTGCAAAGCGAAGAAATATAAATTGCCTCCCCATTGGCAGTGGAGGTAATTAGGTGACATCTCCAAAACTGGGAAAAGCTGTACCCCCAGAAACATGCCTGAATTATACATTCCTACACCATCAAACACACATATATTTGTTCTGCTATCCTGAGTTTGGGGAGGATTCTACAAATTTCAGAAGCGCCTGAGTTCTAGTAGCACCAGTATTTTGTTTTCTGTGAGTGTTTTCACAGGCCTGGCTGCGAGGTAATGCTGTGGGCTTGGCTGTAATTCGTAGCAGCAGCGATTTACTCCCCATGAGAATTTGAGGTAATTTTCCGAATTCCCACAGCCTTGGAAAACCTAAGCCCCCTGATACATGCTTGGAGTTTGTTTACCTATCTCCATCAGACACACATATATTTCCTCTTTTATCCTAGTTGTGGGAAGTTTCCTATAACTTTAGGTAGAGACCGGGTTCCATTACAAACAATAACATGTTTTCCTTTTGTGTTTTGTCAGGCCGAGCTGCGAGGGAATGCTTGGATTTGGGCTGGAAATCCAAGTAGCAGCGAGTGCACCGAGATGGACTATGGAGGTAATTAGAGGAGTTCTCCCTAACAGGGACAAATCTGTGACCCCATCCATCTGCGTGGATTGGGGTTCCACAACTCTCCACACTCAATGACGTATTCCAGACTCCTGAAGGTTTGGAGGTTCCTCCAACAGACAGCAATGCCTGGGTTCTGACAGAATCACTTATTTGTCATCCATGGGTGTTTCACTTGTATGGCCTGCAAGGGAAAGCTGGGAGTTGGGCTTGAAAATGAAGAAGAAGACAGTGCCACCCCATGGGCACTGAAGGAATCTAGCCGACATCTCCCAACCTGGGAAAACCTGGATTCTCAGAAAAATGACTGGAGGGTGTTTTCCTACTCAATCACACACAGAAAGATATGCTCTGTTATCCTCAGTGTTCGAAGGTTTCCACAATTTTCAGCAGGGAAATGGTTCGAATAGCACCAATTGCTTCTTTTCCCTCTGTGTTACCCCATGCCGGGCTGCAAGGGATACATGTGGGTTGGGCTGGAAATCCAAGTAGCAGCGAGTGCCCCGAGATGGACTATGTAGGTTATTAGATTACTTGGCCCTAAAAGGGAAAAACTTGTGCTCCCAGCCATGTGTGTCGATTGGGACTTCAAAACTCTTCCAAGCAAATCCGTGTTTGGGAATCCTGTGTGTGTGGAAGTTCCTACAACAGACTGCAGCACCTGGGTTCTGATAGAAACTTTAGCTACATTTCCTGATTGTTTTCTCAGGCTGGGTTGCAATGGGAACTGGTTGATTTGCTGGAAAGCCAAGCAGGAGCGAGTACTTCCCCATGGGGTGTAGTGGGATGTACCTGACCTCCCACATCCTAGGAACAGCAGTACACCCTGAAACATGCGTGGAGTTTTTACCATCTCAATGAGACACAAAAAAATTTTTCTGTTATCCTGCATGTGTGGAGGTTCCTACAACGGTCTGCAGTGCTTATGTTCCAATAGAATAATTAACTTATTATCTCTGAGTGATTTCCAGTTCAGGCTGCGAGGGAAAGCTGGGGTTCGGCTGGAAAGCCAAGTAGCAACGTGTGCCCAGAGATTGACTGTAGAGGTATTTAGCAGTCTTCTCATAAACAAGGAATATCTGTGACCCCAGGCATCTGTGTGGTGTGGGGATCCACACCTAAACCAAGCAAATCCTTGCTCCGGAATTTTGAGTCTGTGTTGTACCTCCAACAGACAGCAGCACCGGGTTTCTAATAGAATCACTAATATTGTCATCCCTAGGTGTTTTCTTAGGCCGGGCTGTTAGGGAAATTTGGGAGATGGTCTGCAAAGCGAAGAATTATAGATTGCCTCCCCATTGGCAGTGGAGGTAATTAGGCGACATCTCCAAACCTGGGAACAGCTGTAACCCCAGAAATATGCCTTGGAGTGTATTTTTCTACACCATCACACACACAAAGATGTGTTCTGCTATCCGGAGTGTGGGGAAGATTTTACAAATATCAGCAGCGCCTGGGTTCTAATAGCAACTTTCTTTTGTTTTCCGTGAGTTTTTTCTCACGCCTAGTTTCGAGGTAAAGCTGTGTGTTTGGCTGTTATTCGTAGCAGCAGTGAGATAATCACCATGAGAATTTGAGGTAATTTTCCGAAGTCCCATAGCATTGGAACTCCTGTGCCCCCTGATACATGCGTGGAGTTTGTTTACCCATTTCCATCAGACACACAAAGATTTCTTCTGTTATCCCAGATGTGGGAAATAGCCTACAACGGTAGGTAGCGACTGGGTTCCAATACAACCAATAGCATATTATCCCTGAGTGTTTTCCCAGACCGGGCTGAGAGGGAAAGTTGTGGGTTGGGCTGGAAAGCCAAGTAGGAGCGAGTGCCTCCCCATGGTCATTGGACTTAATTACCCGAACTCCCACTAACTAGGTACAACTTAACCCCCTGAAACACGCGTGGAGTTTGTTTACCAAACTACATGAGACACACAAAGAAGTGTTCATATTTCCTGGGTGTGGGGAGTATCCTACAATGTTCTGCAGCACCTGGGTTCCAAAAGAACCACTGGCTTATTATCCCTGATTGTTTTCCCAGGCCGGCCTGCAAGGGAATGCTGCGCTTGCTCTGGAAAGCCATGTAGCAGCGAGTGAACCGAGATGGAATTTGGAGGTAATTAGCGGACATCTCCCTAACAGGGAATAACCTGTGCACCCAGCAATCTCTGTGGTGTTGGTCTCCAAAGCTACCATCAAGCATAGCCGTGATACAGAATCCTAAGTATCTGGAAGTTCCTAAATAAGACAGCAGCATCTTAGCTCTGATAAAATCACTTAGACTGTCATCCCTGGGTATAATCCAAGAACGGGATGAAAGGGAAAGTTGGGAGTTGGACTTGAAAACGAAGAAGAAGTCAATGCATCTACATGGGCTGTGAAGTAATCTAGCCGACATCTCCCAGCCTGGGAAAACCTGGATCCCCAGAAAAATGCCTAAAGTGTGTTTTACTACTCCATCACACACAGAAAGATGTGCTCTGTTATCATGAGTGTTCGAAGTTTTCCACAATTGTCAACAGCGCATGTGTTCTAATAGCACTATTACATTCTTTTCCCTGTGTGTTACCCCAGGCCGGGCTACAAGGCAATACTGTGTGTTGGGATGGTAATCCATGTAGCAGCGAGTGCCACACGATGGTCTGTAGAGGTAATTAGCGGACTTCTACCTAACAGGGAAAAACTTGTGCCATCAGCCATGTGTGTGGAGTGGGGCTTCAAAATTCCCCCAAGCAAAGACGTGCTTGTAAATCCTGTGGGTGTGGAGGTTCCTCCAACAGACAGCAGCGCCGGGGTTCTGATAGAATCACTTAGTTTGTCATCCCTGGGTGTTTTCCTAACCCGGGCTGCAAGGGAAAGCTGGGAGTAGGACTGGAAAACGAAGAAAACAGAGTGCCTCCCAATGGGATTTGGAGATACATAGCCAACGTCTCCAAACCTGGTTACACCTGCACCCCACAAACATGCATGGACTGTGTTTTCCTACTCCATCACACACACAAAGAAGTGTTCTGTTACCCTGTGTTTGTGGAAGTTTCTACAAATGTCAGCAGCTCCTGGGTTTTTATAGAAACTTTAGCTAAATTTCCTGAGTGTTTCCTCTGACTAGGTTGCAAGGGAAACTGGGGGATGGGATGGAAATCCAAGCAGGAGCGATTACCTCCCCATGGGCATTAATGGGAATAATCTGACCTTCCCCAACCTAGGAAAACCTGTACACCCTGAAACATGCGTGGAGTTTTTACCATATCAATCAGATACAAAAAATGTGTTCTGTTTTAATGCGTGTGCGGAGCTTCCTAAAACGGTCTGCAGAGCCTGGGTTCCAATAAAACCACTAGCTTATAATCTCTGAGTGTTTTCCCGGGCGGGCTGCGAGGGAACATGGGGGTTCGCCTGGAAAGCCAAGTAGCAAGTATTGCCCAAATATTGACTGTAGAGCTAATTAGCGGACTTCCCCAGACAGAGAGAAACTGTGCCCCCAGGCATCTTGTGGTGTTGGTCCCCAAACCTCCACCAAGCAAAGCCATGTTCCGGAATTTTGAGTGTGTGTTGTACCTCCAACAGGCAGCAGAGCGGTGGTTCTGTTAGAATCACTAATATTGTCATCCCTGGGTGTTATCTTAGGCCGGGTTTCAAAAAAAACCTGGGAGTTGGTCTGGAAAGTGAAGAAGTATAGAGTGCCTCCCCATTGGAAGTGGAGGTAATTAGGCAACATCTCCAAACCTGGGAACAGCTGTACCCACAGAAACATGTCTGGAGTGTATTTTCCTACACCATCACATACACAAAATTTTGTTCTGCTATCCTGAGAGTGGGGAGGATTCTACAAGTTTCAACAGCCCCTGGGTATTAGTAGCACCAGTATTTTGTTTTCCGTGAATGTTTTCACAGGCCTGGCTGTGAGGTAAAGCTGTGGGCATGGCTGTAATTCGTAGCAGCAGCGAGTTACTCCCCATGAGAATTTGAGGTAATTTTCCGACGTCCCACAGCATTGGAACACCTAAGCCGTCTGATAAATGCCTGGAGTTTGTTTACACATCTCCATCAGACACACAAATGTTTCTTCATTTATCCTAGTTGTGGGAAGGTTCCTACAAAGTTAGGTAGAGACTGGGTTCCATTACAACCAATAACATATTTTCCCTTTGTGTTTTCCCCAGCCGGGCTGCGAGAGAAAGCTTGGGTTTGGGCTGGAAATCCAAGTAGCAGTGAGTGCCCCGATATGGACTATGGAGATAATTAGCGGACTTGGCCCTAAAAGGGAAAATCCTGGGCCCCAGCAATGAGTGTGCTTTGGCTCTTCACAATTCGAACCAAGCAAATCCGTGTTCCGGAATCCTGAGTGTTTGGAGTTTCCTCCAACATACAGCAGCGCCCTGGTTGTAATAGAATGATATAGTTTGTCATCCCTGGGTGTATTCCACAGTCGGGCTGCAAGGGAATACTAGGATTAGGGCTGGAAATCGAAGAAGAAGAGAGTGCTTCCCCATGGGCAGTGGAGTTAATTAGCCAACATTTCACATCCTGCGAACACCTGCACACCAGAGACATGCCTTACTGTGTTTTCCTACCCCATCACACACACAAAGATGTGTTCTGTATTCCTTAGTTTAGGGAGGTTTCTACAAATGTCAGGAGCGCCTTAGTTCTGATAGAAACTTTAGCTATTTTTCCCTGAGTGTTTTCACAAGCAAGGATGCGAGGGAACGCATGGGTTTGGCTGGAATCCAAGCAATTGCAAGGGACTACCCATGGACAGTGGATGTAAATATCGGAACTCCCACAACCTAGGAACGCCTATACAACTTGAAACATGCGTGGATTTAGTTTACCCATCTAAATCACACACTCAATGTATTGTTCTGTTATTCTGAGTGTGGGGAAGTTCCTACAATTGTCTGCAGCACCTGGGTTCCAATAGAAACCTAGCTTATTATCACTGAGTGTTTTACAAGGCCGGACTGCGAGTGAAAACTTGGGGATAGACTGAAAATCTAACAAGAAGCGAGTGCCCAAAGATGCACTGTGGAGGTAATTAGCGGACTACTCCCTAACAGGGACAAATCTGTGACCCCATTCATCTGCGTGTATTGGGGTTCCACAACTCCCCACACTCAAAGACGTGTTCCAGAATCCTGAAGCTTTGGAGGTTCCTCCAACAGACAGCAACACCGGGGTTCTGATAGAATCACTTATTTGTCATCCATGGATGTTTCACATGTCCGGGCTGCAAGGGAAAGCTGGGAGTTGGGCTTGAAAACGAAGAAGAAGACAGTGCCACCCCATGGGCACTGAAGTAATCTAGCTGAAATCTCCCATCCTGGGAAAAATTGGATCCCCAGAGAAATGCCTGGAGTGTGTTTTCCTACTCCATCACACACAGAAAGATATGTTCTGTTATCCTGAGTGTTCGAAGGTTTCCATATTTGTCAGCAGGACATGGGTTCGAATAGCACCAGTAGCTTCTTTTCACTCTGTGTTAACCCAGGTAGATCTGCCAGGGAACATGGGGGTTGGGCTGGAATTCCAAGTAGCAGCGAGTTACCCTAGATAGACTATGGAGGTAATTAGCGGACTTGGCCCTAAAAGGGAAATTCTTTAGCCCCAGCAATGAGTGTGCTCTGTGGCTTCACAGTTCGCAACAAGCAAATCGGTGTTCCGGAATCCTGAGGGTTTGGAGGTTCCTCCAACATACAGCAGCGCCCTGGTTCTGATAGAATGATTTAGTTTGTCATCCCTGGGTGTTTTCCACGGTCGGGCTGCAAGGGAATGCTAGGAATAATGCTGGATATCGAAGAAGAAGAGAGTGCTTCCCCATGGGCAGTGGAGGTAATTAGCCAATATTTCCCATCCTGCGAACACCTGCAACCCAGAGACATGCCTTTGTGTATTTTCTTACCCCATCACACACACAAAGATGTGTTCTGTTTTCCTTAGTGTAGGGAGTTTTCTACAACTGTCAGGAGCGCCTTAGTTCTGATAGAAACTGTAGCTATTTTTCCCTGAGGGTTTTCACAGGCCGGGATGAGTGGGAACGCTGGGGATTGGGCTGGAATCCAAGCAATTGTAAGGGACTCCTCATGGACAGTGGATGTAAATATCCGAACTCCCACAACCTAGGAACTCCTATACAACCTGAAACATGCATGGATTTAGTTTACCCATCTAAATCAGACACTCAATGTATTGTTCTGTTAATCTGAGTGTGGGGAGTTATCTACAATTGTCTGCAGCTCCTGGGTTCCAATAGAATCCTAGCTTATTATCACTGAGTGCTTTATAAGGCCGGGCTGCCTTTGAAAACTTGGGGATAGACTGAAAATCTAAGAAGGAGCGAGTGCCCCAATATGCACTGTGTAGTTAATTAGCGGACTTCTCCCTAACAGGGACATATCTGTGACCCCATCCATTTGCTTGGATTGGGGTTCCACAACTCCCCACACTCAAAGACGTGTTCCACAATCCTGAAATTTTGGAGGATCCTCCAACAGAAAGCAAAGCCGGGGTTATGATTGAATCAGTTATTTGTCATCCATGGGTGTTTCATTTCTCCGGGCTGCAAGGGATAGCTGGGAGTTGGGCTTGAAAAAGAAGAAGAATACAGTGAATCCCCATGGGCACTGAAGGAATCTAGCCGACATCTCCCATCCTGGGAAAACCTGGATCCCAAGAAAAATGCCTGGAATGTGTTTCCTAATCCATCACACAAAGAAAGATTTGTCCTTTTATCATGAGTGTTCGAAGGTTCCACAGTTTTCAGCAGGGCATGGGTTCGAATAGCACCAATAGCTTCTTTTCCCTCTGTGTTATCCCAGGCTGGGCTGCAAGGGAAACATGGGGTTTGGGCTGGAATTCCAAGTAACACCGGGTGCACGAGATGGACTGTAGAGCTAATTAGCGGACTTCTCCCTAACAGGGAAAAACTTGTGCCCCCAGGCATGTGAGGGTTTTGGTTCTTCAATATTCTTCAATGCAAAGTCGTGTTAGGGAATTCTGTGAGTGTGGTGGTTCCTCCAAGGGACAGCAGCGCCAGGGTTCTGATAGAATCCCTTAGTTTGTCATCCCTGGGTGTTTTCCTAACCTGGGCTGCAAGGGAAATCTGGGAGTTGGGCTGGAAAACGAAGAAAACAGAGTGCCTGTCCATGGGCTGTGGAGATACTTAGCCAAAGTCTCACAACCTGGTTAGACCTGCACCCCAGTAACATGCATGTACTGTGTTTTCCTACTCCATCACACACAAAAAGAAGTGTTCTGTTACCCTGTTTATGGGGAGGTTTCTACAACTTTCTGCAGTGCCTGGGTTCTAATAGAAACTTTAGCTAAATTTCCTGAGTGTTTTCTCTGACTGGGTTGCAAGGGAAACTGGGGGATGGGATGGAAATCCAAGCAGGAGCGATTACCTCCCCATGGGCATTAATGTGAATAATCGGACCTCCCCAAACCTAGGGAAAACTGTACCCCCTGAAACATGCGTGGAGTTTTTAACATCTCAATCAGACCCAAAGAAAGTGTTCTGTTTTCCTGCGTGTCCGGAGGTTCCTAAAACGGACTGCAGTGCCTGGGTTCCAATAGAACCACTAGCTTATAAACTCTGAGTGTTTTCCAGGGAGGGCTGCGAGGGAAACTGGGGGTACGTCTGGAAATCCATGTAGCCAGGATTGCCCAGAAATTGACTGTTGAGTTAATTAGTGGAATTCTCCCAGACAGAGAGAAACTGTGCCCCCAGGCATCTTGTGGTGTTGGTCTCCACACCTCCACCAAGCAAAGCCATTTTCCGGAATTTTGAGTGTGTATTGTACCTCCAAAATTCAGCAGAGCGGGGTTTCTTATAGAATCACTAATATTGTAATCACTAGGTGTTTTCTTAGGCCGGGCTTCAAACGAAAGCTGGGAGTTGGTCTGAAAAGTGAAGAAGTATAGATTGCCTCCCCATTGGAAGTGCAGGTAATTAGGCGACATCTCCAAATCTGGGAACAGCTGTACCCCCAGAAACATGCCTGGAGTTTATTTTCCTACACCATCACACACACAAAAATTTGTTCTGCTATCCTGAGTGTGGGGAGGATTCTACAACTTTCAGCAGCACCTGGGTTCTAGTAGCACCAGTATTTTGTTTTCCGTGAGTGTTTTCACAGGCCTGGCTGCGAGGTAATCCTGAGTGCTTTTCTGTTATTCTTAGCAGCAGCGATTTATTTCCAATGAGAATTTGAGGTAATTTTCCGTCCTCCCACAGCCTTGGAACACCTGTGCCCCCTGAAACATGCGTGGAGTTTGTTTACCCATCTCCATCAGACACACAAAATTTTCTTCTGTTATCCCAGATGTGGGAAGGAGCCTACAACATTAGGTAGCGACTGGGTTCCATTACAACCAATAGCATATTATCCCTGAGTGTTTTCCCAGGCCGGGCTGAGAGGGAAAGCTGGGTGTTGGGCTGGAAAGCCAAGCAGGAGCGAGTGCCTCCCCATGGGCATTGGAGGTAATTACCCGAACTCCCACTAACTTGGAATACCTTAACCCCCTGAAAGACGCGTGTAGTTTGTTTACCAAACTGCATGAGATACACAAAGAAGTGTTCTCAATTCCTCGGCGTGGGGTGTATCCTACAATGTTCTGCAGCACCTGGGTTCCAGTAGAACTACTGGCTTATTATACCTGATTGTTTTCCCAGGCCGTCCTGCGAGGTATTTTTGCGCTTGCGCTGGAAAGCCATGTAGCACCGAGTGACCCGAGATGGACTCTGGAGGTAATTAGCGGACATCTCCCTAACAGGGAAAAAACAGTGCCCCCAACCATCTCTGTGGTGTGGGTCTCCAAAGCTACCCTCAAGCATAGCCGTGAACCATAATCCTAAGTTTCTGGAAGTACCTAAATTAGACAGCAGCATCTTAGCTCTGATAAAATCACTTAGACTCTCATCCCTGGGTATAATCCAAGACCGGGAATCAAGGGAATTTTGGGATTTGGGCTTGAAAACGAAGAAGAAGTCAATGCATCCCAATGGGCAGTGAAGGAAACTAGCCGACATCTCCCAACCTGGGAAAAACTGGATCCCCAGAAAAATGCCTGGAGTGTGTTTTACTACTCCATCGTACACACAAATATGTGCTCAGCTATCATGAGTGTTTCACGTTTTCCACAATTGTCAGCAGCGCATATGTTCTAATAACACCAGTAGATACTTTTAAATATGTGTTTCCCCAGGCCGGTCTGCAAGGGAAACCTGGGGTTTCGGATGGATATCCAAGTAGAAGCGAGTGCCCCATGAAGGCCTGTAGAGGTAATTAGCGGACTTCTACCTAACAGGGAAAAACTTGTGCCCTCAGCCAAGTGTGTATTTTTGCTTCACAATTTCCCCAAGCAAAGATGTGTTTGTAAATCCTGTGTGTGTGGAGGTTCCTCCAACAGAGAGCAGCGACGGGGTTCTGATAGAATCACTTAGTTTGTCATCCTTGGGTGTTTTCCTAACCCGTGCTACAAGGGAAAGCTGGGAGTAGGGCTGGAAAACGAAGAAAAGAGAGTGCCTCCCCATTGGCAGTGGAGGTAATTAGGCGACATCTCCAAACCTGGGAACAGCTGTACCCCCAGAAACATGCTGGAGTGTATTTTCCTACACCATCACACACACAAAAATTTGTTCTGCTATCCTGAGTGTGGGGAGGATTCTACAAATTTCAGCAGCGCCTGGGCTCTAGTAGCACCAGTATTTTGTTTTCCGTGAGTGTTTTCACAGGCCTGGCTGCGAAGTAAAGCTGTGCGCTTGGCTGTAAATCTTAGCAGCAGCGAGTTACTCCCCATGAGATTTTGAGGTAATTTTCTGAGGTCTCACAAACTTGGAACACCTAAGCCCCCTGATACATGCTTGGAGTTTGTTTACCCATCTCCATCAGACACACAAATGTTTCTTCTTTTATCCTACATGTGGGAAGGTTCCTACAACAGTAGGTAGAGACTGGGTTCCATTACAACCAATAACATACTTTCCCTGTGTGTTTCCCAGGCCGGACTGCGAGGGAAAGCTTGGGTTTGGGCTGGAAATTCATGTAGAAGCCAGTTCCCCGAGATGGACATTGGAGGTAATTAGCGGACTTGGCCCTAAAACGGAAAATCTTGGGCCCCAGCAATGAGTGTGCTGTGGGGCTTCAAAATTCGCACCAAGCAAATCCGTGTTCCGGAATCCTGAGTGTTTGGAAGTTCCTCCGACATACAGCAGCGCCCTGGTTCTGATAGAATGATTTAGTTTGTCATCCCTGTGTGTTTTCCATGGTCGGGCTGCAAGGGAATGCTAGGATTAAGGCTGGATATCGAAGAAGAAGAGAGTGCTTCCCCATGGGCAGTGGAATTAATTAGCCAACATTTCCCATCCTGCGAACACCTGCACCCCAGTGACATGCCTTACTGTGTTTTCTTACTCGATCACACACACAAAACTGTGTTCTGTTTTCCTTAGTGTAGGGAGGTCTCTACAACTGTCAGGAGAACCTTAGTCCTTATAGAAACTGTAGCTATTTTCCCTGAGTGTTTTCAAAGGGCGGGATGCGAGGGAACGCTGGGTGTTAGGCTGGAATCCAAGCAACTGCAATGGACTCCCCTTGGACAGTGGATGTAAATATCCGACCTCCCAAAACCTAGGAACGCCTATACAACCTGAAACATGGGGGGATTTTGTTTACCCATCTAAATCAGACACTCAAATTATTGTTCTGTTATTCTGAGTGTGGGGAGGTTCCTACAATTGTCTGCAGCAACTGGGTTCCAATAGAAACCTAGCTTATTATCACTGAGTGTTTTACAAGGTCGGGCTGCGATTGAAAACTGGGGGATAGACTGAAAATCTAAGAAGCAGCGAGTGCCCCAAGATGCACAGTGGAGGTAATTAGCGGACTTCTCCCTAAGAGGGACAAATCTGTGACCCCATCCATCTGCGTGGATTTGGGTTCCACAACTCCCCACACTTAAAGTCGTGTTCCAGAATCCTGAAGTTTTGGAGGTTCCTCCAACAGACAGGAACGACTGGGTTCTGATAGAACCAATTATTTTTTATCCATGGGTGTTTCACTGGTCCAGACTGCAAGGGAAAGCTGGGAGTTGGGCTTGAAAACGAAGAAGAAAACAGTGCCACCCCATGGGCACTGAAGGAATCTAGCCGACATTTCCCAACCTGGGAAAACTTGGATCCCCAGAAAAATGCCTGGAGTGTTTTTTCTTACTCCATCACACACATAAAGATATGTTCTGTTATTCTGAGTGTTCGAAGGTTTCCACAATTGTCAGCAGGGCATGGGTTCGAATAGCACCGGTAGCTTCTTTTCATTCTGTGTTACACCAGGCCAGGCTGCAAGGGATACATGAGTGTTGGGCTGGAATTCCAAGTAGCAGCGGGTGCCCGAGATTGACTGTAGAGCTTATTAGCGGACTTCTCACTAACAGGGAAAAACTTGTACCCACAGACATGTGTGGGATTTGGGGCTTCAATATTCTTCCAAGAAAAGCCGTGTTTGGGAATTCTGTGAGTCTGGTCGTTCCTCCAACAGACAGCAGCGCCGGGGTTCTGATAGAATCACTTAGTTTGTCATCCCTGGGTGTTTTCCTAACCTGGGATGCAAGTGAAAGCTGGAAGTAGGGCTGGAAAACGAAAAAAACAGAGTGCCTCCCCATGGGTTGTGAAGATACTTAGCCAACGTCTCACAACCTGGTTACACCTGCACCCCAGAAACATGCATGCACTGTGTTTTCCTACTCCGTCACACACACAAAGAAGTGTTCTGTTACCCTGTTTATGGGGAGATTTCTACAACTCTCTGCAGCACCTGAGTTCCAATAGAAACTTTAGCTAAATTTCCTGACAGTTTTCTCTGACTGGGTTGCAAGGGAAACTGCGGGATGTGGTGGAAATCCAAGAAGGAGCGATTACCTCCCCATGGGCATTAATGGGAATAATCTGACCTACCCCAACCTAGGAAAACCTATAACCCCTAAAATATGCTTGGAGTTTTTAACATCTCAAACAGACACAAAGAAAGTGTTCTGTTATCCTGCGTGTGCGGATCTCCCTACAACGATCTGCAGTGCCTGGGTTCCAATAGAACCACTAGCTTATAATTTCTGAGTGTTTCACAGGGCGGGCTGCGAGGGAAACTTGGGGTTCGGCTGTAAATCCATATAGCCAGGATTGCCCAGAAATTGACAGCAGAGGTAATTAGCGGAATTCTCCCAGAGAGAGAGAATCTGTGCCAGCAGGCATCATGTGGTGTTGGTTTATACACCTCCAACAAACAATGCCATGTTCCGGAATTTTGAGTGTGTGTTGTACCCCCAACAGGCAGCAGAGCGGGGTTTCTGATAGGATCACTAATATTGTAATCCCTAGGTGTTTTCTTAGGCCGGGCTTAAAACGAAAGCTGGGAGTTGGTCTGGAAAGCGAAGAAGTATAGAGTGCCTCCCCATTGGAAGTGGAGGTAAAGAGGCGACATCTCTAAACCTGGGAAGAGCTGTACCCCCAGAAAAATGCCTGGAGTGTATTTTCTACATCATCACACACACAAAAATTTGTTCTGCTATCCTGAGTGTGGGGAGGATTCTACAAATTTCAGCAGCGCCTGTGTTCTAGTAACACCAGTATTAATTTTCCGTGAGTGATTTCACAGGACTGGCTGCGAGGTAAATCTGATGGGTTGGCTGTAATTCGTTGCAGCAGCGAGTTACTCCCCATGAGAATTTGAGGTAATTTTCTGACGTCCCAGAGCCTTGGAACAACTAAGCCCCCTGATAACTGCTTGGAGATATTTTACCGAACTCCTTCAGACACACAAATATTTCTACATTATCTTAGATGTGGGAAGGTTCTTACAACGGAAGGTAGATTGGGTTCCATTGCAAGCATTAACATATTTTCAATGTGTGCTTTCCCAGGCCGGGCTGCGAGGAAAAGCTTGGGTTTGGGCTGGAAATCCAAGTAGCAGCCAGTGCCCTGAGATGGTCTATGGTGGTAATTAGCGGACTTGGCCTTAAAACGGAAAATCTTGGGCCCCAGCAATGAGTGTGCTGTGGGTCTTAAAAATTCGCAACAAGAAAATCCGTGTTCCGGAATCCTGAGTGTTTTGAGGTTCCTCCAACATACAGCAGCGTCCTGGATCTGATAGAAAGATTTAGTTTGTCATTTCTGGGTGTTTTCCACGGTCGGGCTGCTAGGGAATGCTAGGAATAGGACTGGATATCGAAGAAGAAGAGAGTGCTTCCCCATGGGCATTGGAGGTGATTAGCCAACATTTCCCATCTTGCGAACACCTGCACCACAGGGACATGCCTTAATGTGTTTTCCTACTCCATCACACCCACAAAGGTTTGTTCTGTATTCCTTAGTGTAGGGAGGTTTCTACAAATGTCAGGAGCGCCTTAGATCTTATAGAGACTTTAGCTTTATTTCTCTGAGTGTTTTCACAGGCCAGGATGCGAGGGAATGCTGGGGTTTTGGCTGGAATCCAAGCAACTGCAAGGGACTACCCATGGACAGTGGATGTAAATATCCGAACTTCCACAAAATATGAACGCCTATACAACTTGAAACATGCGTGGATTTTGTTTACCAATCTAAATCAGACACTCAAAGTATTGTTCTGTTATTCTGAGAGTGGGGAGTTCCCTACAATTGTCAGCAGCACCTTGATTCCAATAGAAACCTAGCTTATTATCACTGAGTGTTTTACAAGGCCGTGCTGCAAGAGAAAACTTGGGGATAGACTGAAAATCTAAGAAGCAGCGAGTGCCCGAAGATGCACTGTGGAGGTAATTAGCAGACTTCTCTCTAACAGGGACAAATCTGTGACCCCATCCATCTGCGTGTATTGGGGTTCCACAACTCCCCACACTCAAAGACGTGTTCCAGAATCCTGAAGGTTTGGAGGTTCCTCCAACAGACCGCAAAGTCAGGGTTCTGATAGAATCACTTATTTGTCATGCATGGGTGTTTCACTTGTCCGGGCTGCAAGGGAAAGCTGGGAGTTGGGCTTGAAAACGAAGAAGAAGACAGTGACACCCTATGGGCACTGAAGGAAACTAGCCGATATCTCCCAACCTGGGAAAACCTGGATTCCCAGAAAAATGCCTGGAGTGTGTTTTCCTACACCATCACACACACTAAATTTGTTCTGCTATCCTGAGTGTGGGGAGTATTCTACAAATTTCAGCAGCGCCTGGTTTCTAGTAGCACCAGTATTTAGTTTTCCGTGATTGTTTTCACAGGCCTGGCTGCGAGGTAAACTGTGGGCTTGGCTGTAATTCGTAGCAGCAGCGAGTAACACCCCATGAGAATTTGAGGTAATTTTCAGACGTCCCACAGCCTTGGAACACCTAAGTACCCTGATAAATGCTTGGAGTTTGTTTACCCATCTCCATCAGACACACAAATTTTTCTTCTTTTATACTAGTTGTGGGAAGATTCGTACAAAGTTAGGTAGAGACTGGGTTCCATTACAACCAATAACTTATTTTCCCTGTGTGTTTTCCCAGGCCGTGCTGAGAGGGAAATCTTGGGTTTGGGCTGGAAATCCAAGTAGCAGCAAGTGCCCCAAGATGGGCTATTGAGGTAATTAGCGGACTTGGCCCTAAAAGGGAAAATCTTGGGCCCCAGCAATGAGTGTGCTTTGGGACTTCACAATTCGCAAAAAGCAATCCGTGTTCCGGAATCCTGAGTGTTTGGAGGTTCCTCCAACATACCGAAGCGCCCTGGTTCTGATAGAATGAATTAGTTTGTCATCCCTGGGTGTTTTCCTCGGTCGGGCTGCAAGGGAATGCTTGGATTAGGGCTGGATATCGAAGAAGAATAGAGTGCTTACCCATGGGCTGTGGAGGAAATTAGCCAACATTTCCCATCCTGCAAACACCTGCACCCCAGAGACATGCCTTAATGTGTTTTCCTACTCCATCACACACACAAAGCTGTGTTCTGTTTTCCTTAGTGTAGGGAGGTTTCTACAACTGTCAGAAGCTCCTTAGTTTTTATACAAACTGTAGCTTATTTTCCCTGAGTGTTTTCACAGGCCGGGATGCGGGGGACCGCTGGGGGTTTTGCTGGAATCCAAGCAAATGCAAGTGACTCCCCATGGAGAGTGGATGTATATATCCGAACTCCCACAAACTAGGGACGCCTATACAACATGAAACATGCGTGGATTTAGTTTACCTATCTAAATCAGACTCTCAAAGTAGTGTTCTGTTATTCTGAGTGTGGGGAAGTACATATAATTGTCTGCAGCACCTGGGTTCCAATAGAAACCTAGCTTATTATCACTGAGTGTTAAACAAGGCAGGGCTGCAAGTGAAAACTTGGGGATTGACTGAAAATCTAAGAAGAAGCGAGTGCCCCAAGGTGCACTGTGGAGGTAATTAGCGGACTTCTCCCTAACAGGGACAAATCTGTGACCTCATCCATCTGCGTGGATTGGAGTTCCACAACTCCCCACACTCAAAGACGTGTTCCAGAATCCTGAAGGTTTGGAGGTTCCTCCAACAGACAGCAATGCCGGGGTTCTGATAGAATCACTTATTTGTCATCCATGGGTGTTTCACATGTCCAGGCTGCAAGAAAGCTGGTAGTAGGGCTTGAAAACGTAGAAGAAGACAGTGCCACCCCATGGGCACTGAAGGAATGTAGCCGACATCTCCCAACCTGCAAAAACCTGGATCCCCAGAAAAAGCTTGGAGTGTGTTTTCCTACACCATCACACACAGAAAGATATGTTCTGTTATCCTGAGTGTTCGAAGGTTTCCACAATTGTCAGCAGGGCATGGGATCGATTATCACCAATAGTTTCTTTTTACTCTGTGTTACACCAGGCCGGGCTGCAAGGGAAACATGGGGGTTGGGCTGGAAATCCAAGTAGCAGCGAGTGCCCCGAGATGGACTATGGAGGTAATTAGCGGACTTCTACCTAACAGGGAAATACATGTGCCGCGAGCCATGTGTGTGGATTGGGGCTTCAAAATTCTTCCAAGCAATGCCATGTTTGGGAATCCTGTGTGTGTGGAAGTTCCTACAACAGACTGTATCACCGGGGTTATGATAGAAACTTTAGTTACATTTCCTGATTGTTTTCTCAGGCTGGGTTGCAAAGGAACCTGGGGCATGTGCTGGAAAGCCAAGCAGGAGCGAGTACTTCCCCATGGGCTGTAGTGGGATGTATCTGACCTCCCACAACCTAGGAACACCAGTACACCCTGAAACATGCGTGGAGCTTTTACCATCTCAATGAGACACAAAAAAAGTGTTCTGTTATCCTGCGTGTGCGGAGGTTCCTACAACGGTCTGCAGTGCTTCTGTTCCAATAGAACCATTAACTTATTATCTCTGAGTGTTTTCCAGGGCGGGTTGCAAGGGAAAGCAGTGGGTTCGGCTGGAAAGCCAAGTAGCAACGAGTGCCCAGAGATTGACTGTAGAGGTAATTAGCAGAGTTCTCATAAACAAGGAAAATCTGTGACCCCATGCATCTGTGTGGTGTGGGGCTCCACACCTCCCCCAAGCAAATCCTTGCTCTGGAATTTTGAGTCTGTTTTGTGCCTCCAACTGACAGCAGCACCGGGTTTCTCATAGAATCACTAATATTGTCATCACTAGGTGTTTTCTTAGGCAGGGCTGTAAGGGAAATTTGGGAGATGGTCTGCAAAGCGAAGAAGTATAGATTCCCTCCCCATTGGCAGTGGAGGTAATTAGGCAACATCTCCAAACCAGGGAAGAGCTGTTCCCCAAGAAATATGCCTGGAGTGTATTTATCTACACCATGACACACACAAAGATGTGTTCTGCTATCCTGAGTGTGGGGAGGATTCTACAAATATCAGCAGCGCCTGGGTTCTAATAGCACAAGTCTTTTATTTTCCGTGAGTTTTTTTCACACGCCTAGCTGCGAGGTAAATCTGTGGGCTTGGCTGTAATTCGTAGCAGCAGCGAGTTATACCCAATGATAATTTGAGGTAATTTCCCGACGTCCTACAGCCTTGGAACACCTATTCCCCCTGAAAAATGCGTGGAGTTTGTTTACCCATCTCAATCAGACACACAAAGATATCTTCTGATATCCCAGATGTGGGAAGGAACCTACAACGTTAGGTAGCGACTGGGTTCCAATACAACCAATAGCATATTATCCCTGAGTGTTTTCCCAGGCCGGACTTAGAGGGATTTCTGGGGGTTGGGCTGGAAAGCCAAGCAGGAGCGAGTGCCTCCCCATGGGCATTTTAGGAAATTACCCGAACTCCCACTAACTAGGAACAACTTAACCCCCTGTAACACGTGTGGAGTTTGTTTACCAAACTGCATGATACACACAAAGAGGTGTTCTATTTTCCTGTGTGTGGGGAGTATCCTACAATGTTCTGCAGCACCTGGGTTCCAATAGAACCACTGGCTTATTATAACTGTTTGTTTTCCCAGGCCGGACTGCGAGGGAATGCTGCGCTTGCGCTGGAAAGCCATGTAGCAGCGAGTGACCCGAGATGGACTGTGGAGGTAATTAGCGGAAATCTCCCTAACAGGGAAAAACCTGTGCCCCCAGCCATCTCTGTGGTGTGGGTCTCCAAAGCTACCCCCAAGCATAGCCGTGATCCAGAATCTTAAGTTTCTGGAAGTTCCTAAAATAGACAGCAGCATCGTAGCTCTGATAAAATCATTTAAACTGTCATCCCTTGTTATAATCCAAGACCGGGATGCAAGGGAAATTTGGAAGTTGGGCTTGAAAACGAAGAAGAAGTCAATGCATCCCCATGGGCAGTGAAGGAATCTAGCCGACATCTCCCAACCTGAGAAAAACTGGATCCACAGAAAAATGCCTGGAGTGTGTCTTACTACTCCATCACACACAGAAAGATGTGCTCTGTTATCATGAGTGTTCGTAGTTTTCCAAAATTGTAAGCAGCGTATGTGTTCTAATGGCACCAGTAGAACCTTTTCCCTGTGTGTTTCCCCAGGCCAGGCTGCAAGGGAAACCTGGTGGTTGGGATGGAAATCCAAGAAGCAGCGAGTGACCCACGATGGTCTGTAGAGGTAATTAGCGGACTTCTACCTAACAGGGAAAAACTTGTGCCCTCAGCCATGTGTGTGGAGTGGGGCTTCAAAATTGCCCCAAGCAAAGACGTGTTTGTTAATCCTGTGTGTGTGGAGGTTCCTCCAACAGACAGCAGTGCCGGGGTTCTGATAGAATCATTTAGTTTGTCATCCCTGGGTGTTTTCCTAACCGGGGTTGCAAGGGAAAGCTGGGAGTAGGGCTGGAAAACGAAGAAAAGAGAGTGCCCCCCTTGGGCTGTGGAGATAATTAGCCAACGTCTCCAAACCTGGTTACATCTGCACCCCAGATACATGCATGGAGTGTGTTTTCTTGGTCCATCACACACACAAAGAAGTGCTCGGTTACACTGTGTATGGGGAGGTTTCTATAACTGTCAGCAGCACCTGGGTTCTAATAGAAATTTTAGCTAAATTTCCTGACTGTTTGCTCTGACTGGGTTGCAAGGGAAACTGGGGGATGGGATGGAAATCCAAGCAGGAGCAATTAACAACACATGGGCATTAATGGGAATAATCTGAACTCCCTCAACCTAGGAAAACCTGTACCCACTGTAACATGCGTGGACTTTTTAACATATCAATCAGACACAAAAAATGTGTTCTGTTATCCTGCGTGTGCGGAGCTTCCTAAAACGGTCTGCAGTGCCTGGGTTCCAATAGAACCACTAGCTTATAATCCCTGAGTGTGTTCCAGGGCGGGCTGCGAGGGAAACTGGGGGTTCGGCTGGAAAGCCAATTAGCCAGGATTGCCCAGAGATGGACTGTAGAGTTAATTAGCGGGCTTCTCCCAGACAGAGAGAAACTGTGCCCCCAGGCATCTTGTGGTGTTCGTCCCCAAACCTCCACCAAGCAAAGCCATGTTCCGGAATTTTGAGTGTGTGTTGTACCTCCAACAGGCAGGAGAGCAGGGGTTCTGATAGAATCACTAATATTGTCATCCCTAGGTGTTTTCTTAGGCCGGGCTTCAAAAGAAAGCTGGGAGTTGGTCTGGAAAGCGAAGAAGGTTAAAGTGCCTCCCCATTGGAAGTGGAGGTAATTAGGCAACATTTCCAAACCTGGGAACAGCTGTACCCCCAGAAACATGCCTGGAGTGTATTTTCCTCCAAAATCACACACACAAAATTTGTTCTGCTATCCTGAGTGTGGGGAGTATTCTACAAATTTCAGCAGCGCCTGGTTTCTAGTAGCACCAGTATTTAGTTTTCCGTGAGTGTTTTCACAGGCCTGGCTGCGAGGTAAACTATGGGCTTGGCTGTAATTCGCAGCAGCAGCGAGTTACTCCACATGAGAATTTGAGTTAATTTTCTGACGTCCCACAGCCTTGGAACACCTAAGCCCCATGATACATGCTTGGACTTTGTTTACCCAATTCCATCAGACACACAAATTTTTCTTCTTTTATCCTAGTTGTGGGAAGGTTCCTACAAAGTTAGGTAGAGACTGGGTTCCTTTACAACCAATAACATATTTTTCCTCTGTGTTTCCCAGGCCGTGCTGAGAGGTAAAACTTGGGTTTGGGCTGGAAATCCAAGTAGCAGCGAGTGCCCCGAGATGGACTATGGAGGTAATTAGTGGACTTGGCCCTAAAAGGGAAAATCTTGGCCCCAGCAATTAGTGTGCTGTGGGGCTTCACAACTCGCACCAAGTGTATCCGTTTTCCAGAATCCTGAGAGTTTGGAAGTTCCTCCAACATACAGCAGCGCCGTGGTTCTGATAGAATGATTTAGTTTGTCATCCCTGGGTGTTTTCCACGGTCGGGCTGCAAGGGAATGCTAGGATTAGGGCTCGATATCGAAGAAGAAGAGAGTGCTCCCCCATGGGCAGTGGAGGAAATTAGCCAACATTTCCCATCCTGCGAACACCTGCCACCCAGGGACATGCCTTACTGTGTTTTCCTACTCCATCAAACACACAAAGTTATGTTCTGTTTTCCTTAGTGTAGGGAGGTTTCTACATCTGTCAGGAGCGCCTTAGTTCTTATACAATCTGTAGATTATTTTCCCTGAGTGTTTTCACAGGCCGGGATGCGAGGGAACGCTGGGGGTTTTGCTGGAATCCAAGCATCTTCAAGGGATTCCCCATGGACAGTGGATGTTAATATCCGAATTCCCACATCCTAGGAACACCTATACAACATGAAACATGCGTGGATTTAGTTTACCCATCTAAATCAGACACTCAAAGTATTGTTCTGTTATTCTGAGTGTGGGGAGTTTCCTACAATTTTCTGCAGCACCTGGGTTCCAATAGAAACTTAGCTTATTATCACTTAGTGTTAAACAAGTACGGGCTGCAAGAGAAAACTAGGGGATTGACTGAAAATCTAAGAAGCATCGAGTGCCCCAAGGTGCACTGTGGAGTTAATTAGCGGACTTCTCCCTAAGAGGGACAAATCTGTGACCCCATTCATCTGCATGGATTGGGGTTCCACAACTCCCCACACTCAAAGACGTGTTCCAGAATCCTGAAGGTTTGGAGGTTCCTCCAACAGACGGCAAACCAGGGTTCTGATAGAATCACTTATTTGTCATCCATGGGTGTTTCACTTCTCCGGGCTGCAATTCAAAGCTGGGAGTTGGGCTTGAAAACGATGAAGAAGACAGTGCCACCCCATGGGCACTGAAGGAATCTAGCCGACATCTCCCAACCTGGAAAAACCTGGATCCCCAGAAAAATGCCTGGAGTGTGTTTTCCTACTCCATTACACACAGAAAGATATGTTCTGTTATCCTGAGTGTTCGAAGGTTTCCACAATTGTCAGCAGGGCATGGGATCGATTATCACAAATAGCTTCTTTTTACTCTGTGTTACACCAGGCCGGGCTGCAAGGGAAACATGGGGGTTGGGCTGGAAATCCAAGTAGCAGCGAGTGCCCCGAGATGGACTATGGAAGTAATTAGCGGACTTGGCCCTAAAAGGGAAAAATTTGTGCCCCCAACCATGTGTGGTTTTTTTGGCTTCAAAATTCTTCCAAGCAATGCCATGTTTGGGAATACTGTGTGTGTGGAAGTTCCTACAACAGACTGTAGCAACGGGGTTCTGATAGAAACTTTAGCTACATTTCCTGATTGTTTTCTCAGGCTGGGTTGCATAGGAACCTGGGGCATGGGCTGGAAAGCCAAGCAGGAGCGAGTATTTCCCCATGGGCTGTAGTGGGATTTATCTGACCTCCCACAACCTAGGAACACCAGTACACCCTGAAACATGCGTGGAGCTTTTACCATCTCAATGAGACACAAAAAAAGTGTTCTGTTATCCTGCGTGTGCGGAGGTTCCTACAACGGTCTGCAGTGCTTCTGTTCCAATAGAACCATTAACTTAATATCTCTGAGTGTTTTCCAGGGCGGGTTGCAAGGGAAAGCAGTGGGTTCGGCTTGAAAGCCAAGTAGCAACGATTGCCCAGAGATTGACTGTAGAGGTAATTAGCAGACTTCTCATTAACAAGGAAAATCTGTGACCCCATGCATCTGTGTGGTGTGGGGCTCCACACCTCCCCCAAGCAAATACTTGCTCCGGAATTTTGAGGCTGTGTTGTGCCTCCAACAGACAGCAGCCCGGGTTTCTTATAGAATCAATAATATTGTCATCACTAGGTGTTTTCTTAGGCCGGGCTGTAAGGGAAATTTGGGAGATGGTCTGCAAACCGAAGAAGTATAGATTCCCTCCCCATTGGCAGTGGAGGTAATTAGGCAACATCTCCAAAACTGGGAACAGCTGTTCCCCCAGAAATATGCCTGGAGTGTATTTATCTACACCATGACACACACAATTATGTGTTCTGCTATCTTGAGTGTGGGGAGGATTCTACATATATCAGCAGCGCCTGGGTTCTAATAGCACCAGTCTTCTTTTTTCCGTGAGTTTTTTTCACACGCCTAGCTGCGAGGTAAATCTGTGGGGTTGGCTGTAATTCGTTGCAGCAGCGAGTTATACCCAATGATAATTTGAGGTAATTTCCCGACGTCCTACTGCCTTGGAACACTTGTTCCCCAGAAACATGCGTGGAGTTTTTTTACCCATCTCCATCAGACACACAAAGATTTCTTCTGTTATCCCAGATGTGGGAAGGAGCCTACAACGGTAGGTAGCGACTGGGTTCCAATACAACCAATAGCATATTATCCCTGAGTGTTTTCCCAGGCCGGGCTGAGAGGGAAATCTGGGGGTTGGGCTGGAAAACCAAGCAGGAGCGAGTGCCTCCCCATGGGCATTTTAGGAAATTACCCGAACTCCCACTAACTAGGAACAACTTAACCCCCTGAAACACACGTGGAGTTTGTTTACCAAACTGCATGAGACACACAAAGAGGTGTTCTCTTTTCCTGTGTGTGGGGAGTATCCTACAATGTTCTGCAGCACCTGGTTTCCAATAGAACCAGTGGCTTATTATCCCTGTTTTTTTCCCAGCCCGGCATTCGAGGGAATGCTGCGCTTGCGCTGGAAAGCCATGTAGCAGCGAGTGACCCAAGATGGACTGTGGAGGTAATTAGCGGACATCTCCCTAACAGGGAAAAACCTGTGCCCCCAGCCATCTCTGTGGTGTGGGTCTCCAAAGCTACCCCCAAGCATAGCCGTGATCCACAATCCTAAGGTTCTGGAATTTCCTAAATTAGACAGCAGCATCGTAGCTCTGATAAAATCACTTAGACTGTCATCCCTGGTTATAATCCAAGACCAGGATGCAAGGGAAATTTGGAAGTTGGGCTTGAAAACGAAGAAGATGTCAATGTATCCCCATGGGCATTGAAGGAAACTAGCCGACTTCTCCCACCCTGGGAAAAACTGGATCCCCAGAAAAATGCCTGGATTGTGTTTTACTACTCCATCACACACAGAAATATGTGCTCTGTTATCATGAGTGTTCGAAGTTTTCCACAATTGTAAGCAGCGCATATATTCTAATAGCACCAGTAGATACTATTCCCTGTGTGTTTTCCCAGGCCGGGCTGCAAGGGAAACCTGGGTGTTGGGATGGAAATCCAAGTAGCAGCGAGTGCCCCACAATGGTCTGTAGAGGTAATTAGCGGAATTTTACCTAACAGGGAAAAAATTGTCCCCTCAGTCATGTGTGTGGTGTGGGGCTTCACAATTCCCCCAAGCAAAGACTTGTTTGTTAATCCTGTGTGTGTGGAGGTTCCTCCAACCGACAGCAGCGCTGGGGTTCTGATAGAATCACTTAGTTTCTCATCCCTGGGTGTTTTCCTAACCCGGGTTGCAAGTGAAAGCTGGGAGAAGTGCTGCAAAACGAAGAAAAGAGAGTACCTCCCCTTGGGCTGTGGAGATACTTAACCAACGTCTCCAAAACTGGTTATATCTGCACCCCAGTTACATGCATTGAGTGTGTTTTCTTGGTCCATCACACACACAAAGAAGTGCTCTGTTACTCTGTGTGTGGGGAGGTTTCTGTAACTGTCAGCAGCGCCTGGGTACTAATAGAATCTTTAGCTAAATTTGCTGACTGTTTCCTCTGACTGGGTTTCAAGGGAAACTGGGGGATGGGATGGAAAATCAAGCAGGTGCGACTACCTCCACATGGGCATTAATGGGAATAATCTGACCTCACCCAACCTAGGAAAACCTGTTCCCCCTGAAACATGCGTGGATTTTTTAACATCTTAATCAGATACAAAAAATTATTCTGCTTTCCTGCATGTGCGGAGCTTCCTACAACGGTCTGTAGTGCCTGGGTTCCAATAGAAACAATAGCTTATAAACTCTGAGTGTTTTCCAGGGCGGGCTGCGAGGGAAACTGGAGGTTCGGGTGGAAAGCCAAGTAGCCAGGATTGCCCAGTGATTGACTGTAGAGGTAATTAGCGGACTTCTCCCAGACAGAGAGAAACTGTGCCCCCAGGCATCTTGTGGTGTTGGTCACTAAACCTCCACCAAGCAAAGCCATGTTCCGGAATTTTGAGTGTGTGTTGTACCTCCAAAAGGCAGCAGAGCGTGTGTTCTGATAGAATCACTAATATTGTCATCCCTAGCTGTTTTCTTAGGCAGGGGTTCAAACGAAAGCTGGGAGTTGGTCTGGAAAGCGAAGAAGTATAGATTGCCTCCCCATTGGAAGTGGAGGTAATTAGGCAACATCTCCAAACCTGGGAACAGCTGTACCCCCAGAAACATGCCTGGAGTGTATTTTCCTCCACCATCACACACACAATATTTGTTCTGCTTTCCTGAGTGTGGGGAGGATTCAACAAATTTCAGCAATTCCTGGGTTCTTGTAGTACAAGTATTTAGTTTTCCGTGAGTGTTTTCACAGGCCTGGCTGCGAGGTAATGTGTGGGATTGACTGTAATTCGAAGCAGCAGCGAGTTACTGCCCATGAGAATTTGAGGTAATTATCCGACGTCCCACAGCCTTGGAACACCTAAGCCCCCTGATACATGCTTGGAATTTGTTTACCCATCTCAATCAGACACACAAATTTTTCTTCTTTTATCCTAGTTGTGGGAAGGTTCCTACAAAGTTAGGTAGAGACTGGGTTCCATTAAAACCAATAACATATTTTCCCTGTGTGTTTTCCCAGGCCGTGCTGAGAGGTAAAACTTGGGTTTGGGCTGGAAATCCAAGTAGCAGCGAGTGCCCCGAGATGGACTATGGAGGTAATTAGTGGACTTGGCCCTAAAAGGGAAAATCTTGGCCCCAGCAATGAGTGTGCTGAGGGCTTCACAATTCGCACCAAGTGTATCCTTTTTCCGGTATCCTGAGTGTTTGGAAGTTCCTCCAACATACAGCAGCGCCCTGGTTCTGATAGAATGATTTAGTTTGTCATCCCTGGGTGTTTTCCACGGTCGGGCTGCAAGGGAATGCTAGGATTAGGGCTCGATATCGAAGAAGAAGTGAGTGCTCCCCCATGGGCAGTGGAGGTAATTAGACAACATTTCCCAAACTGCGAACACCTGCACCCCAGGGACATGCCTTAGTGTATTTTCCTACACCATCAAACACACAAAGCTGTTTTCTGTTTTCCTTAGTGTAGGGAGGTTTCTACATCTGTCAGGAGCGCCTTAGTTCTTATACAAACTGTAGCTTATTTTTCCTGAGTGTTTTCACAGGCCGGGATGCGAGGGAACACTGGGGGATGTGCTGGAATCCAAGCAACTTCAAGGGACTCCGCATGGACAGTGGATGTAAATATCTGAATTCCCACAACCTAGGAACACCTATACAACATGAAACATGCGTGGATTTAGTTTACCCATCTAAATCAGACACTCAAAGTATTGTTCTGTTATTCTGAGTGTTGGGAGGTTCCTACAATTGTCTGCAGCACCTGGGTTCCTATAGAAACCTAGCTTATTATCACTGAGTGTTAAACAAGTCCGGCCTGCAAGAGAAAACTAGGGGATTGACTGAAAATCTAAGAAGCATCGAGTGCCCCAAGATGCACTGTGGATTTAATTAGCGGACTTCTCCCTAAGAGGGACAAATCTGTGACCCCATTCATCTGCGTGCATTGGGGTTCCACAACTCCCCACACTCAAAGACGTGTTCCAGAATCCTGAAGGTTTGGAGGTTCCTCCAACAGACAGCAAAGTCGGGGTTCTGATAGAATCACTTATTTGTCATCCATGGGTGTTGCACTTGTCCGGGCTGCAATGCAAATCTGGGAGTTGGGCTTGAAAACGAAGAAGAAAACAGTGCCACCCCATGGGCACTGAAGGAATCTAGCCGACATCTCCCAACCTGGAAAAACCTGGATCCCCAGAAAAATGCTTGGAGTGTGTTTTCCTACTCCATTACACACAGAAAGATATGTTCTGTTATCCTGAGTGTTCGAAGGTTTCCACAATTGTCAGCAGGGCATGGGATCGAATATCACCAATAGCTTCTTTTCACTCTGTGTTACCCCAGGCCGGGCTGCAAGGGAAACATGGGGGTTGGGCTGGAAATCCAAGTAGCAGCGAGTACCCCGAGATGGACTATGGAGGTAATTAGTGGACTTGGCCCTAAAAGGGAATATCTTGGGCCCCAGGAATGTGTGTGCTTTGGGGCTTCACAATTCGCAACAAGCAAATCCGAGTTCCAGAATCCTGAGTGTTTGGAGGTTCCTCCAACATACAGCAGCGCACTGGTTCTGATTGAATGATTTAGTTTGTCATCCCTGGGTGTTTTCCTAACCCGGGCTGCAAGGGGAAGCTGGGAGTAGGTCTGGAAAATGAAGAAAACATAGTACCTCCACATGGGATGTGGAGATACTTAGCCAACGTCTCCCAACATTGTTACACCTGCACCCCAGATACATGCATGGACTGTGTATTCCTACTCCATCACACACACAAGGAAGTGATCAGTTACCCTGTGTATGGGGAGGATTCTACAACAGTCAGCAGCGCCTGGGTTCTAATAGAAATTTTAGCTAAATTTCCTTACTGTATTCTCTGACTGGGTTGCAAGGGAAACTGGGGGATTGGATGGAAATCCAAGCAGGAGCGATTACGTCCCCATGGGCATTAATGGGAATAATCTGACCTCCCCCAACCTAGGAAAACCTGTACCCCCTGAAACATGTGTGGAGTTTTTACCCTCTCAATCAGACACAAAAAAAGTGTTCTGTTATCCTGCGTGTGCGGAGCTTCCTACAACAGTCTGCAGTGCCTGGTTTCCAATAGAACCACTAGCTTATAATCTCTGAGTGTTTTTCAGGGCGGGCTGTGAGGGAAAACGGGGGTTCGGCTGGAAAGCCAAGTTGCCAGGATTGCCCAAATATTGACTTTAGGGTTAATTAGCGGACTTCTACCAGACAGAGAGAAACTGTGCCCCCAGGCATCCTGTGGTGTTGGTCTCCACAACTATACCAAGCAAAGACATGTTCCGGAATTTTGAGTGTGTGTTGTACCTCCAACAGTCAGCAGAGCGTGTCTTCTTATAGAATCACTAATATTGTCTTCACCTGGTGTTTTCTAAGGCCGTGCTTCAAAGGAAAGCTTGTAGTTAGTCCGGAAAGCGAAGAAGTATAGACTGCCTCCCCATTGGAAGTGGAGGTAATTAGGCGACATCTCCAAACCTGGGAACAGCTGTACCCCCACAAACATGCCTGGAGTGTATTTTCCTACACCATCATACACACAAAAATTTGTTCTGCTTTCCTGAGTGTGGGGAGGATTCTACAACTTTCAGCGGTGCCTGGGTTCTAATAGCACCGGTATTTTGTTTTCCGTGAGTGTTTTCACAGGCCTGGCTGTGAGGTAAAACTGTGGGCTTGGCTGTAATTCGTAGCAGCAGGGAGTTACTCCCCATGAGAATTTGAGGTAATTTTCCGACGTCCCACAGCCTTGGAGCTCCTAAGCCCCCTGATATATTCTTGTAGTTTGTTTACCCATCTCCATCAGACACACAAATATTTCTTCTTTTATCCTAGCTGTGGGAAGTTTCCTGTAACGGTTGGTAGATACTGGGATCCATTACAACCAAAAACATATTTTCCTTGTGTGTTTTCCCAGGCCGGGCTGCGAGGGAAAGCTTGGGTTTGGGCTGGAAATCCAATTAGCTACGAGTGCCCCGAGATAGACTATGGAGGAAACTAGCGGACTTGGCCCTAAAAGGGAAAAATTTGTGCCCCCAACCATGTGTGGTATTTTTGTCCTCAAAATTCTTCCAAGCAATGCCGTGTTTGGGAATCTTGTGTTTGTGGAATTTCCTACAACAGACTTCAGCACCGGGGTTCTGATAGAAACTTTAGCTACATTTCGTGATTGTTTCCTCAGGCTGGGTTGCAAAGGAAACTGGGGCATGGTCCGGAAAGCCAAGCAGGAGCAGTAATTCCCCATGGGCTGTAGTGGGATTTATCTGACCTCCCACAACCTAGGAACACCAGTAAACCCTGAAACATGCGTGGAGCTTTTACCATCTCAATGAGACACAAAAAAGTTTTTCTGTTATCCTGCGTGTGCGGAGGTTCCTACAACGGTCTGCAGTGCTTGTGTTCCAATAGAACCATTAACTTATTATCTCTGAGTGTATTCCAGGGCGGGTTGCGAGGGAAAGCTGTGGGTTCGGCTGGAAAGCCAAGTAGCAACGAGTGCCCAGAGATTGACTGTAGAGGAAATTAGCAGACTTCTCATAAACTAGGAAAATCTGTGACCCGATGCATCTGTGTGGTGTGGGGCTCCACACCTCCCCCAAGCAAATACTTGCTCCGGAATTTTGAGTCTGAGTTGTGCCTCCAACAGACAGCAGCGCCGGGTTTCTCATAGAATCACTAATATTGTCATCACTAAGTGTTTTCTTAGGCCGGGATGTAAGGGAAATTTGGGAGATGGTCTGCAAATCGAAGAAGTATAGATTCCCTCCCCATTGGCAGTGGAGGTAATTAGGCGACATCTCCAAACCTGGGAACAGCTGTAACCACAGAATTATGCCTGGAGTGTATTTATCTACACCAAGACACACACAAAGATGTGTTCTGCTATCCTGAGTGTGGTGAGGATTCTACAAATATCAGCAGCGCCTGGGTTCTAATAGCACCAGTCTTTTCTTTTCCGTGAGTTTTTTTCACACGCCTAGCTGCGAGGTAAATCTGTGGGCTTGGCTGTAATTCGTAGCAGCAGCGAGTTATTCCCAATGAGAATTTGAGGAAATTTCTCGACGTCCTACAGCCTTGGAACAACTGTTCCCCCAGAAACATGCGTGGAGTTTGTTTACCCATCTCCATCAGACACACAAAGATTTATTCTGTTATCCCAAATGTGGGAAGGAGCCTACAACGGTAGGAAGCCACTGGGTTCCTTTACAACCAATAGCATATTATCTCTGAGTGTATTCCCAGGCCGGGCTGAGAGGGAATTCTGGGGGTTGGGCTGGAAAGCCAAGCAGGAGCGAGATCCTCCCCATGGGCATTTTAGGAAATTACACGTACTCCCACTAACTAGGAACAACTTAACCCCCTGAAACACGCGTGGAGTTTGTTTACCAAACTGCATCAGTCACAAAAGGAGGTGTTCTCTTTCCTGTGTGTGGGGAGTATACTACAATATTCTGCAGCACCTGGGTTCCAAAAGAACCACTGGCTTATTATCCCAGTTTGTTTTCCCAGGCCGGCCTGCTAGGGAATGCTGTGCTTGCGCTGGAAAGCCATGTAGCAGCGAGTGACCCGAGATGGACTGTGAAGGTAATTAGCGGACATCTCCCTAACAGGGAAAAACCTGTGCCCCCAGCCATCTCTGTGGTGTGGGTCTCCAAAGCTACCCACAAGCATAGCCGTGATCCATAATCCTAAGTTTCTGGAAGTTCCTAAATTAGACAGCAGCATCGTAGCTCTGATAAATTTATTTAGAGTGTCTTCCCTGGTTAAAATCCAATACCGGGATGCAAGGGAAATTTGGAAGTAGGGCTTGAAAACGAAGAAGAAGTCAATGCATCCCCATGGGCAGTGAAGGAATCTAGCCGACATCTCCCAACCTGGGAAAACTGGATCCCCAGTAAAATGCCTGGAGTGTGTTTTACTACACCATCACACACAGAAATTTGTGCTCTGTTATTATGAGTGTTCGAAGTTTTCCACAATTGTAAGCAGCGCATGTGTTCTAATGGCACCAGAAGATTCTTTTCCATGTGTGTTTCCCCAGGCCAGGCTGCAAGGGAATCCTGGGCATTGGGATGGAAATCCAAGAAGCAGCGAGTACCCCACGATGGCCTGTAGAGGTAATTAGCGGACTTCTACCAAACAGGGAAAAACCTGTGCCCTCAGCCATGTGTGTGGTGTGGGGCTTCACAATTCCCCCTTGCAAAAACGTGTTTGTTAATCCTGTGTGTGTGGAGGTTCCTCCAACAGATAGCAGCACCGGGGTTCTGATAGAATCACTTAGTATGTAATCCCTGGGTGTTTTCCTATCCCGGGTTGCAAGGGAAAGCTGGGAATAGGGCTGGAAAATGAAGAAAACTGATTGCCTCCCCTTGGGCTGTGGAGATACTTAGCCAACGTCTCAAAACCTGGTTACATCTGCACCCCAGATACATGCATGTATTATATTTTCTTTGTCGATCACACACACAAAGGAGTGCTCTGTTACCCTGTGTATGGGGAGGTTTCTATAACTGTCAGCAGCGCCTGGGTAGTAATAGAAATTTTAGCTAAATTTCCTGACTGTATTCTCTGACTGGGTTGCAAGGGAAACTGCGGGATGGGATGGAAAACCAAGCATGAGTGATTACATCCCCATGGGCATTAATGGGAAAAATCTGACCTCCCCCAACCTAGGAAAACCTGTACCCCCGGAAACATGCATGGACTTTTTAACATCTCAATCAGACACAAAAAAAGTGTTCTGTTATCCTGCGTGTGCGGAACTTCCTACAACGGTCTGCAGTGCCTGGGTTCCAATAGAACCACTAGCTTATATTCTCTGAGTCTTTTCCAGGGCAGGCTGCGAGGGAGACTGGAGGTTCTGCTGGAAAGCCAAGTAGCCAGGATAGCCCAGTGATTGACTGTAGAGGTTATTAGCGGACTTCTCCCAAACAGAGAGAAACTGTGCCCCCAGGCATCTTGTGGTGTTGGTCCCGACACCTCCACCAAGCAAAGCCATGTTCCGGAATTTTGAGTGTGTGTTGTACCTCCAAAAGGCAGCAGAGCGGGTGTTCTGATAGAATCACTAATATTTTCATCCCTAGGTGTTTTCATAGGCCGGGCTTCACACGAAAGCTAGGAGTTGGTCTCGAAAGCAAAGAAGTCTAGTGTCCCTCCCAATTGGAAGTGGAGGTAATTACGCGACATCTCCAAACCTGGGAACAGCTGTACCCCCAGAAACATGCCTGGAGTGTATTTTCCTCCACCATCACACACACAAAATTTGTTCTGCTATCCTGAGTGTGGGGAGGATTCTACAACTTTCAGCAACCCCTGGGTTCTAGTAGAACCAGTATTTAGATTTCAATGACTATTTTGACAGGCCTGGCTGCGAGGTTAACTGTGGGCTTGGCTGTAATTCGTAGCAGGAGCGAGTTACTGCCCATGAGAATTTGAGGTAATTTTCCGACGTCCCACAGCTTTGGAACACCTAAGCCCCCTGATACATGCTTGGAGTTTGTTTACCCATCTCCATCAGACACAAATATTTCTTCTTTTATCCTAGCTGTGGGAAGTTTCCTGTAACGGTAGGTAGATACTGGGATCCATTACAACCAAAAACATATTTTCCTTGTGTGTTTTCCCAGGCCGGGCTGCGAGGGAAAGCTTGGGTTTGGGCTGGAAATCCAAGTAGCAACGAGTGCCCTGAGATGGACTATGGAGGTAATTAGCGGACTTGGCCCTAAAAGGGAAAATCTTGGGCACCAGGAATGAGTGTGCTTTGGGGCTTCACAATTCGCACCAAACAAATACATGTTCAAGAATCCTGAGTGTTTGGAGGTTCCTCCAACATACAGCAGCGCACTTGTTCTGATTGATTGAATTAGTTTGTCATCCCTGGGTGTTTTCCTAACCCAGGCTGCAAGGGGAAGCTGGGAGTAGGGCTGGAAAACGGAGAAAACAGAGTGCCTCCCCATGGGATGTGGAGATACTTAGCCAACGTCTACCAACCTGGTTACACCTGCACCACAGATACATGCATGGTCTGTGTATTCCTACTAGATCACACACAGAAGGAAGTGTTCTGTTACCCTGTGTATGGGGAGGTTTCTACAACTGTCAGCAGCTCCTGGGTTCTAATAGAAACTTTCGCTAAATTTCCTGACTGTATTCTCTGCTTGGGTTGCAAGGGAAACTGGGGGATTGGATGGAAATCCAAGCAGGAGCGATTACCTCCCCATGGGCATTAATGGGAATAATCTGAACTCCCACAACCTAGGAAAACCTGTACCCCCTGAAACATGCGTGGAATTTTTACCATCTCAATCAGACACAAAAAAATTGTTCTGTTATCCTGCGTGTGCGGAGCTTCCTACAACGGTCGGCAGTGCCTGGTTTCCAATAGAACCACTAGCTTATAATCACTGAGTGTTTTCCAGGGCGGGCTGCGAGGGAAACTGTGGGTTCGGCTGGAAAGCCAAGTAGCCAGGATTGCCCAGAGACTGACTGTAGAGTTAATTAGCGGGCTTCCCCAGACAGAGAGATACTGTGCCCCTAGCATCGTGTGGTATTGGTACGAACACCTCCACCAAGCAAAGCCATGTTCTGGAATATTGAGAGTGCGTTTTACCTCCAAAAGCAGCAGAGCGGGTGTTCTGATAGAATCACTAATATTGTCATCCCTAGGTGTTTTCTTAGGCCGGGGTCAAACGAAAGCTTGGAGTTGGTCTGGAAATCAAAGAAGTATAGAGTGCCTCCCCATTGGAATTGGAGGTAATTATGCAACATCTCCAAACCTGGGAACAGCTGTACCCCCAGAAACATGCCTGGAGTGTATTTTCCTACACCATCACTCTCACAAATATTTGTTCTGCTATCCTGAGTGTGCGGAGGATTCTACAACTTTCAGCAGCGCCTGGGTTTTAGTATCACCAGTATTTTGTTTTCCGTGAGTGTTTTCACAGGCCTGGCTGCGAGGTAAACTGTGGGCTTGGCTGTAATTCGTAGCAGCAGCGAGTTACTCCCCATGAGAATTTGAGGTAATTTTCCGACGTCCCACAACCTTGGAACACCTAAGCCCCCTGATACATGCTTGGAGTTTGTTTACCCATCTCCATCAGACACAAATATTTCTTCTTTTATCCTAGCTGTGGGAAGTTTCCTATAACGGTAGGTAGATACTGGGATCCATTACAACCAAAAACATATTTTCCTTGTGTGTTTTCCCAGGCCGGGCTGCGAGGGAAAGCTTGGGTTTGGGCTGGAAATCCAAGTAGCAACGAGTGCCCTGAGATGGACTATGGAGGTAATTAGCGGACATGGCCCTAAATGTGAAAAACTTGTGCCCCCAGGCATGTGTGGGCTTTAGGGCTTCAAAACAGTTCCAAGCAATGCCGTGTTTGGGAATCCTGTGTTTGTGGAAGTTCCTACAACAGACTGCAGCACCTGGGTACTGATAGAAACTTTAGCTACATTTCCTGATAGTTTTCTCAGGCTGGGTTGCAAAGGAAACTGTTGCATGGTCTGGAAAGCCAAGCATGAGCGAGTACTTCCCCATGGGCTGTAGTGGGATGTTTCTGACCTCCCACAACCTAGGAATACCACTACACCCTGAAACATGCGTGGATCTTTTACCATCACAATGAGACACAAAAAAATTTTTCTGTTATCCTGCATGTGCCGAGGTTCCTGCAACGGTCTGCAGTACTTTTATTCCAATAGAACCATTAAATTATTATCTCTGAGTGTTTCCCAGGGCGGGTAGCCAGGGAAAGCAGTTGGTTCGGCTGGAAAGCCTAGTAGAAACGAGTGCCCAGAGATTGAATGTTGAGGGAATTAGCAGAATTCTAATAAACAAGGAATATATGTTACCCAAGGCATCTGTGTGGTGTTGGGCTCCACACCTCCCCCAAGCAAATCCTTGCTCCGGAATGTTGAGTCTGTGTTTTAACTCCAAGAGACAGCAGCGCCGGGTTTGACATAGAATCACTAATATTGTCATCACTAGGTGTTTTCTTAGGCCGTGCTGTAAGGGAAATGTGGGAGATATTCTGCAAAGCGAAGAAGTATAGATTCCCTCCCCATTGGCAGTGGAGGTAATTAGGCGAATTCTCCAAACCAGGGAACAACTGTACCCCCAAAAATATGCCTGGAGTGTATTTAACAACAACATGACACACACAACGATATGTTCTGCTATCCTGATTGTGGTGAGGATACTACAAATATCAGCAGAGCCTGGGTTCTAATAGCACCCGTCTTTTCTTTTCCGTGAGTTTTTTTCACACGCCTAGCTGCGAGGTAAACCTGTGGGTATGGCTGTAATTCGTAGCAGCAGCGAGTTATTCCCAAAGAGAATTTGAGGTAATTTTCCGACATCCCACAACCTAGGAACAACTGTGCCCCCTGAAAAATGCGTGGAGTTTGTTTACCCATCTCCATCAGACACACAAAGTTTTCTTCTGTTATCCCAGATTTCGGAAGGAGCCTACAACTGTAGGTAGCGACTGGGTTCCAATACAACCAATAGCATATTATCCCTGAGTGTTTTCCCAGGCCGGGCTGAGAGGGAAAGTTGGGGTTTGTGCTGGAAAGCCAAGCAGGAGTGAGTGACTCCCCATGGGCATTGGAGGAAATTACCAGAACTCCCACTAACTAGGAACACCTCAACCCCCTGAAACACGCATGGAGTTTGTTTAAAAAACTTCATGAGACACACAAGGAAGTGTTCTATTTTCCTGGGTGTGGGGAGTATCCTACAATATTCAGCAGCACCTGGGTTCCAATAGAACCACTGGCTTATTATCCCTGATTGTTTTCCCAGGCCGGCATGCGAGGGAATGCTCCACTTGCTCTGGAAAGCCATGTAGCAGCAAGTGACCCGAGATGGACTGTGGAGGTAATTAGCGGACATCTCCCTAACAGGGAAAAACCTGTGCCCCCAGCCATCTCTGTGGTGTGGGTCTACAAAGCTTCACCCAAGCTTAGACGTGATCCAGAATCCTAAGGTTCTGGAAGTACCTAAAATAGACAGCAGCATCGTAGCTCTGATAAAATCACTTAGACTGCCATCCCTGGTTATAATCCAAGACCGGGATTCAAAGGAAATTTCGAAGTTAGGCTTGAAAAGGAAGAAGAAGTCAATGCATCCCCAAGGGCAGTGAAGTAATCTAGTCGACATCTCCCAACCTGGGAAAAACTGGATTCCCAGAAAAATGCCTGGAGTTTGTTTTACTACTCCATCACACACAGAAAGATGTGCTCTGTTATCATGAGTGTTCGAAGCTTTCCACAATTGTCAGCAGCGCATGTGTTCTAATAGCACTTTTAGATTCTTTTCACTGTGTGTTTCCCCAGGCAGGGCTGCAAGGTAAACCTGGGGGTTTGGATGGTAATCCAAGTAGCAGCGAGTGCCCCACGATTGTCTGTAGAGGCAATTAGCGGACTTCTACCTAACAGGGAAATACTTGTGCCCTCCGCCATGTGTGTGGAGTGGGGCTTCAAAATTCCCCCATACAAAGACGTGTTTGTTAATCCTGTGTGTGTGGAGGTTCCTCCAACAGACAGCAGCGCCGGGGTTCTGTTAGAATCACTTAGTTTGTCATCCCTGGGTGTTTTCCTAACCCGGGTTGCAAGGGAAAGCTGGGAGTAGGGCTGGAAAACGGAGAAAACAGAGTGCCTCCCGTTGGGCTGTGGAGATACTCAGCCAACGTCTCCAAACCGGGTTACATCTACACCCCAGAAACATGAATGGAGTGTGTTTTCTTGGTCCATCACACACACAAAGAAGTGCTCTGTTACCCTGTGTATGGGGAGGTTTCTACAACTCTCAGCAGCGCCTGGGTTCTAATAGAAACTTTAGCTAAATTTCCTGACTGTTTTCTCTGACTGGGTTGCAAGGGAAACAGGGGGATGGGATGGAAATCCAAGCAGGAGTGATTACCTCACCATGGGCATTAATGGGGATAATCTGAACTCCCCCAACCTAGGAAAACCTGTACCATCTGAAACATGCGTGGAGTTTTTACCATCTCAATTAGACACAAAATAGTGTTCTGTTATCCTGCGTGTGCGGAGCTTCCTACAACGGTCTGCAGTGCCTGGGTTCCAATAGAACAACTAGCTTATAATCAATGAATGTTTTCCAGGGCGGACTGTGAGGGAAACTGGTGGTTCGGCTAGAAAACATTGTAGCCAGTATTTCCAAGTTATTTACTGTAGAGGTATTTAGCGGACTTCTCCCAGACAGAGAGAAACTGTGCCCCCAGACATCTTGTTGTTTTTGTCTCCAGACGTCCACCAAGCAAAGCCATGTTCCGGAATTTTGAGTGTGTGTTGTACATCCAACAGGCAGCAGAGCGGAAGTTCTGATAGAATCACTAATATAATCATCCCTAGGTGATTTATTAGGCCGGGCTTCAAAGGAATGCTGGGAGTTATTCTGGAAAGCGAAGAATTATAGAGTGCCTCCCCATTGGAAGTGGAGTTAATTAGGCGACATCTCCAAACCTGGGAACAGCTGTACCCTCGGAAACATGCCTGGAGTTTATTTTCATATACACCATCAAATACACAAAAATTTGTTCTGCTATCCTGAGTGTGGGGAGGATTCTAAAACTTTCAGCAGCGCCTGGGTTCTAGTAGCACCAGTATTTTATTTTCCGTGTGTGTTTTCACAGGCCTGACTGCGAGGTAATGCTGTGGGCTTGGCTGTAATTCGTAGCAGCAGCGAGTAAATCCCCATGAGAATTTGAGGTAATTTTCCTAAGTCCCACAGCCTTGGAAAACCTAAGCCCCCTGATACATGCTTGGAGATGGTTTTCCCATCTCCATCAGACACACAAATGTTTCTTCTTTTATCCTAGTTGTGGGAAGATTCCTACAAAGTTAGGTAGAGACTGGGTTCCGTTACAACGAATAATATATATTCACTGTGTGATTTCCCAGGCTGATCTGCGTTTGAAATCTTGGGTTTGGGCTGGAAATCCAAGTAGCAGCGAGTGCCCCGAGATGGACTATGGAGGAAATTAGCGGACTTGGCTCTAAAGGGAAAATCTTGGGCCCCAGCAATTAGTGTGCTGTGGGGCTACACAATTCGCATCAAGCAAATCCGTGTTCCGGATTCCTGAGTGTTTGGAGATTCCTCCAGCAAACAGCAGCGCCCTGGTTCTGATAGAAAGATTTAGGTTGTCATCCCTGGGTGTTTTCCATGTTCGGGCTGCAAGGGAATGCTAGGATTAGGGCTGGATATCGAAGAAGAAGAGAATGCTAAACAAAGGGCAGTGGAGGTAATTAGCCAACATTTCCCATCCTGCGAAATCCTGAACCCCAGAGACATGCCTTACTGTGTTTTCTTACTCCATCACACACACAAATATGTGTTCTGTTTTCCTTAGTGTAGGGAGGTTTTTACATCTGTCAGGAGCACCTTAGTTCTTATAGAAACTGTAGCATTTTCCCTGAGTGTTTTAACAGGCCGGGATGCGAGGGAAAGCTGGTTGTTGGGCTGGAATCCAAGCAACTGCAAGGGACTCCCCATGGACAGTGGATGTAAATATCCGAACTCCCACATCCTAGGAACGCCTATACAATCTTAAACATGCGTGGATTTAGTTTACCCATCTAAATCAGACACTCAAAATATTGTTCTGTTATTCTGAGTGTGGGGTGGTTCCTACAATTGTCTGCAGCACCAGGGTTCCTATAGAAACCTAGCTTATTATCACTGTGTGTTTTACAAGACGGGCTGCGAGCAAAACCTGGGGGATAGACTGAAAATCTAAGGAGCAGCGTGTGCCCCAAGTTGCACTGTGGAGTTAATTAGCGGACTTCTCCCTAACAGTGACAAATCTGTGACCCCATCCATCTGCGTGGATTGGGGTTCCACAACTCCCCACACTAAAAGACGTGTTAGAGAATCCTGAAGATTTGGAGGTTCCTCCAAAAGACAGCAACGCCGCGGTTCTAATAGAATCACTTATTTGTCATCCATGAGTGTTTCACTTGTCTGGGCTGCAAGGGAAAGCTGGGAGTTGGGCTTGAAAATGAAGAAGAAGACAGTGCCACCCCATGGGCACTAAAGGAAACTAGCCGACATCTCCCAACCTGGAAAAACCTGGATCCCCAGAAAAATGCCTGGAGTATGTTTTCCTACTCCATCACACACAGAAAGATATGTTCTGTAATCCTGAGTGTTCGAAGGTTTCCACAATTGTCAGCAGGGCATTGGGTACGAATAGCACCAATAGCTTCTTTTCGCTCTGTGTTACCCCAGGTCGGGCTACAAGGGAAATATGTGTGTTGGGCTGGAATTCCAAGTAGCAGCGATTGCCCGAGATGGAATATAGAGCTAATTAGCGCACTTTTCACTAACTTGGAAAAACTTGAGCGCCAGTCATGAATGGGGTTTGGGGCTTCAAAATTCTTCGAAGCAAAGACGTGTTTGGGAATCTTGTGTGTGTGGAGATTCCTCCAACTGACAGCAGCGCCGGGGTTCTGATAGAATCACTTAGTTTGTCATCCCTGGGTGTTTTCCTAACCCGGGCTGCAAGGGAAAGCTGGGAGTAGGGCTGGAAAACGGAGAAAACAGAGTGCCTCCCCATGGGCTGTGGAGATACTTAGCCAAAGTCTCCCAACCTGGTTACACCTACACCCCAGATTCATGCATTTACAGTTTATTTCTACTCCACCACACACACAAAGATTTGTTCTGTTACCTGTGTATGGGGAGGTTTCTACAACTGTCAGCAGCGCCTGGGTTCTATTAGAAATTTTAGCTAAATTTCCTGCCTGCTTTCTCTGACTTGGATGCAAGGGAATCTGGGGGATGGGATGAAAATCCAAGCAGGAGCGATTACCTCCCCATTGGCATTAATGGGAATAATCTGAATTCCCCCAACCTAGGAAAACCTGTACCCCCTTATGTATGCGTGGAGTTTTTAACATCTCAATCAGACACAAAAAAAGTGTTCTGTTATCCTGCGTGTGTGGAGCTTCCTACAATGGTCGGCAGTGCCTGGGTTCCAATAGAACCACTAGCTTATAATCTCTGAGAGTTTTCCAGGGCTGGCTGCGAGGGAAAATGGGGGTTCGCCTGGAAAGACAAGTAGCCAGGATTGCCCAGAAATTGACTGTAGAGGTAATATACGGTCTTCTCCCAGACAGAGAGAAACTGTGCCCTCAGGCTTCTTGTGGTGTTGGTTTCCACACCTCCACCAAGCAAAGCCATGTTCCGGAATTTTGAGTGTGTGTTGTACCTCCAACAGGCAGCAGAGCGGGTGTTCTGATAGAATCACTAATATTGTCATCCCAAGGTGTTTTATTAGGCCGGGCTTGAAAGGAAAGCTGGGAGTTGTTCTGGAAAGCGAAGAAGTATAGATTGCCTCCCCATTGGAAGTGGAGGTTATTAGGCGACATCTCCAAACCTGGGAAGAGCTTTAACCCCAGAAACATGCCTGGAGTGTACTTTCCTCCACCATCACACACACAAAATTTGTTTTGCTATCCTGAATGTGGGGAGGATTCTACAAATTTCACCAGCGCCTTGGTTCTAGTATCACCAGTATTTAGTTTTCCGTGAGTGTTTTCAGAGGCCTGACTGCGAGGTAAAGCTGTGGGCTTGGCTTTAATACGTAGCAGCAGCGAGTTACCCCCCATGTGAATTTGAGGTAATTTTCCGACGTTCCACAGCCTTGGAACACCTAAGCCCATTGACACATGCTTGGAGATTGTTTAACCATCACCATCAGACACACAAATGTTTCTTCTTTTATCCTAGTTGTGGGAAGATTCCTACAACGTTAGGTAGAGACTGGGTTCCGTTACAACAAATAACATATTTTCCTTGTGTGCTTTCCCAGGCCGGTCTGCGTGGGAAATCTTGGGTTTGGGCTGGAAATTCAAGTAGCTGCAAGTGCCCCGTGATGGACTATGGAGGTAATTAGTGGACTTGGCCCTAAAGGGAAAATCTTGGGCCCCAGCAATGAGTGTGCTGTGGGGCTTCACAATTCACACCAAGCCAATCCGTGTTGCAGAATCCTGAGAGTTTGGAGGTTCCTCCAACATACAGCAGCACCCTGGTTCTGATAGAATGATTTAGTTTGTCATCCCTGGGTGTTTTCCATGGTCGGGCTGCAAGGGAATGCTAGGATTATGGCTGGATATCGAAGAAGAAGGGAGTGCTTCCCCATGGGCAGTGGAGTTATTTAGCCAACATATCACATCCTGCGAACACCTGCATCCCAGAGATATGCCTTATTGTGTTTTCTTACTCCATCACGCACACAAAATGTGTTCTGTTTCCTTAGTGTAGGGAGGTTTTAACAACTGTCAGGAGCGCCTTAGTTTTTATAGAAACTGTAGCATTTTCCCTGAGTGTTTTCACAGGCCGGGATGCGAGGGAACACTGGGGGTTGGGCTGGAATCCAAGCAACTGCAAAGGACTCCCCATGGACAGTGGATGTAAATATCCGACCTCCCACAACCTAGGAACGCCTATACAACCTGAAACATGTGTGGATTTAGTTTACCCATCTAAATCAGACACTCAAAGTATTGTTCTGTTATTCTGAGTGTGGGTTGGTTCCTACAATTGTCTGCAGCACCTGGGTTCCTATAGAAACCTAGCTTATTATCACTGAGTGTTTTACAAGGCCGGGCTGCGAGCAAAACCTGGGGGATAGACTGAAAATCTAAGAAGCAGCGAGTGCCCCAAGATGCACTGTGGAGTTAATTTGCGGACTTCTCCCTAACAGTGACAAATCTGTGACCCCATCCATCTTTGTGAATTGGGGTTCCACAACTCCCCACACTAAAAGACGTGTTAGAGAATCCTGAAGATTTGGAAGTTCCTCCAAAAGACAACAACGCCGGGGTTCTAATAGAATCACTTATTTATCATCCATGGGTGTTTCACTTGTCCGGGCTGCAAGGGAAAGCTGGGAGTTGAGCTTGAAAACGAAGAAGAAGACAGTGCAACCCCATGGGCACTAAAGAAATCTAGCCGATATCTCCCAACCTGGAAAAACCTGGATCCCCCGAAAAATGCCTGGAGTATGTTTTCCTACTCCATCACACACAGAAAGATATGTTCTCTCATCCTGAGTGTTCGAAGGTTTCCACAATTGTCAGCAGGGCATGGGTTCGAATAGCACCAATAGCTTCTTTTCACTCTGTGTTACCCCAGGTCGGGCTGCAAGGGAAACATGGGGGTTGGGCTGGAATTCCAAGTAGCAGCGAGTGCCCCAGATGGAATGTAGAGCTAATTAGCGCACTTCTCATTAACTTGGAAAAACTTGAGCCCCAGACGTTTATGGGGTTTGGGGCTTCAAAATCCTTCGAAGAAAATAAGTGTTTGGGAATCCTGTGTTTGTGGAGGTTACTCCAACTGACAGCAGGACCGGGGTTCTGATAGAATCACTTAGTTTGTCATCCCTGGCTGTTTTCCTAACCTGGGCTTCACGGGAATGCTGGGAGTAGGGCTGGAAAACGGAGAAAACAGAGTGCCTCCACATGGGCTGTGGAGATACTTAGCCAACGTCTCCCAACCTGATAACACCTACACCCCAGATACATGCATGGACAGTGTATTCCTACTGCATCACACACACAAAGAAGTGTTCTGTTACCCTGTGTATGTTGAGGTTTCTACAACTGTCAGCACCGCCTGGGTTCTATTAGAAATTTAGCTAAATTTCCTGACTGCTTTCTCTGACTGGGTTGCAAGGGAAACTGGGGGATGGGATGAAAATGCAATCAAGGGCGATTACCTCCCCATGGGCATTAATGGGAATAATCTGAATTCCCCCAACCTAGGAAAACCTGTACCCCCTGTAATATGCGTGGAGTTTTTACCAGCTCAATCAGACACAAAAAAATAGTGTTCTCTTTTCCTGCGTGTGCGAAGCTTCCTACAACTGTCGGCAGTGCCTTGGTTCCAATAGAACCACTAGCTTATAATCTCTGAGTGTTTTCCAGGACGGGCTGTGAGGGAAACTGGGGGTTCGGCTGGAAAGAAAAGTAGCCATGATTGCCCAGATATTGACTGTAGAGGTAATAATCGGAATTCTCCCTGACAGAGAGAAACTGTGCCCTCAGGCATCTTGTGGTATTGGTTTCCACACCTCCACCAAGCAAAGCCATGTTCCGGAATTTTGAGTGTGTGTTGTACCTCCAACAGGCAGCAGAGAGGGTGTTCTGATAGAAACGCTAATATTGTCATCCGTAGGTGTTTCTTTAGGTCGGGCTTCAAAGGACAGCTGGGAGTTGGTCTGGAAAGTGAAGAAGTATAGAGTGCCACCACATTGGAAGCGGAGGTAAATAGGCGAAATCTCACAACCTGGGAAAAGCTGTACCCCAAAAACATGCCTGGAGTATGTTTTCCTATACCGTCACACTCAGAAATATATGTTCTTTTATCCTGAGTGTTCGAAGGTTTCCACAATTGTCAGCAGGGCATGAGTTCAAATAGCACCAATATCTTCTTTTCCCTCTGTGATAACCCAGGCCGGCCTGCAAGGGAAACATGGGGGTTGGTCTGCAATTCCAAGTAGCAGCAGGTGCCAGAGAAGGACTGAAGATCTAATTATCGGACTTCTCCCTAACAGGGAAAAACTTGTGCCCCAGCCATGTTTGTGGATTGGGGCTTCAAAACTTTTACAAGCAAAGTCGTGTTTGGGAATCCTGTGTGTGTTGAAGTTCCTACAACAGACTGCAGCACCGTGGTTCTGATAGAAACTTTAGCTAAATTTCCTGATTGTTTTCTTAAGCTGGGTTGCAAAGGAAACTGGGGGATGGGCTGGAAAGCCAAGCAGGTGCGAGTACTTCCCCATGGGCTGTAGTGGGATGTATCTGACCTCCCACAACCTAGTAAAACCAGTACACACTGAAACATGTGTGGAGCTTTCACCATCTCAATGAGACCCAAAATTTTTTTTGGGATATCCTGCGTGTGCGGAGGATCCTAAAACGGTCTGCAGTGCTTGAGTTCCAATAGAACAATTAACTTATTATTTCTGAGTGTTTTCCAGTGCGGGCTGCGAGGGAAAGCTTGGTGTTCGGCTTGAAAGTCAAGTAGCAACGAGTGCCCAGGGATGGACTTTAGAGGTAATTAGCGGACTTCTCCCAGAGAGAGAGAAATGTGCCCCAAGGAATCTTGTGGTTTTGATCTCCACACCTCCACCAAGTAAAGCCATGTTCCAGAATTTTGAGTTTGTGTTGTACCTCCAACAGGCAGCAGCGATGGGTTTCTCATAGAATCACAAATATTGTTATCACTAGGTGTTTTCTTAGGCCGGGCTGTAAGGGAAATTTGGGAGATGGTCTGCAAAGTGAAGAAGTATAGATTCCCTCCCCATTGACAGTGGAGGTAATTAGGCGACATCTCCAAAACTGGGAAGAACTGTACCCCCAGAAATATGCCTGGAGTGTATTTTTCTACACCATCACACACACAAAGATGTGTTCTGCTATCCTGAGTTTGGGGAGGATTCTACAAATATCAGCAGCGCCTGGGTTCTAATAGCACCAGTATTTTCCTTTCCGTGAGTTTTTACACAAGCCTAGCTGCGAGGTAAAGCTGCGGGTTTGGCTGAATTTCGTAGCAGCAGTGAGAAACTCCTCATGAGAATTTGAGTTAATTTTCCGACGTCCCACAGCCATGGAACACCTGTGCTCCCTGAAACATGCGTGGAGTTTTTTTACCCATCTCCAACAGAAACAAAAAATTTCCTCTGTTATCCCAGATGTCGGAAGGAGCCTAAAACGGTAGGTAGCGACTTGGTTCCAATACAACCAATAGCATATTATCCCTGAGTGTTTTCCCAGGCCGGGCTGAGAGGGAAAGCTGGGGGTTTGGCTGGAAAACCAAGCAGGAGCGAGTGCCTCCCAATGGGCATTGGAGGGAATTACCCAACTCCCACTAACTAGCAACACCTTAACCCCTGAAACACGCGTGGGGTTTTTTTATGGAATTTCATGAGACACACAAAGAACTGTTTTTATCCTGAGTGTGGGGAGTATCCTACAATGTTCTGCAGCACCTGGGTTCCAATAGAACCACTGGCTTATTATCCCTGATTGTTTTCCCAGGCCGGCCTGCGAGGGAATGCTCTGCTTTCGCTGGAAAGCCATGTAGCATCGAGTGACCCAAGATGGAATTTGGAGGTAATTAGCGGACATCTCCCTCACAGGGAAAAACCTGTGCCCCCAGCCATCTCTGTCGTGTGGGTCTCCAAAGCTACCCCCAAACATAGACGTCATCCAGATTCCTAAGTTTCTGGAAGTTCCTAAAAAATACAGCAGCATCGTAGCTCTGATAAAATCACTTAGACTGTCATCCCTGGGTATAATCTTAGACCGGGATGCAAGGGAAAGTTGGGAGTTGGGCTTGAAAATGAAGAAGAAGTAAATGCATCAACTTGGGCATTGAAGGAATCTAGCCGAAATCTCCCAACCTGGGAAAAACTGGATCCCCAGAAAAATGCCTGGAGTGTGTTTTACTACTCCATCCCACACAGAAAGATGTGCTCTGTTATCATGAGTGTTCGAAGGTTTCCACAATTGTCAGCAGCGCATGTGTCCTAATAGCACCAGTAGATTCTTTTCACTGTGTGTTTCCCCAGGCCGGGCTGCAAGGGAATCCTGGTGGTTGGGATGGATATCCAAGTAGCAGCGAGTGCCCCACGATGGTATGTAGAGGTAATTAGCGGACTTCTACCTAACAGGGAAAAACTTGAGCCATCAGCCATGTGTGTGGAGTGGGGCTTCATAATTCTCCCAAGCAAAGACGTGTTTGTTTATCCTGTGTGTGTGGAGGTCACTCCAACAGACAGCAGGGCCGGGGTTCTGATAGAATCAATTAGTTTGTCATCCCTGGGTGTTTTCCTAACCCAGGCTGCAAGGGAAAGCTGGGAGTAGTTCTGGAAATTGAAGAAAAACCGAGTGCCTCCCCATGGGCTGTGGAGATAATTAGCCAACGACTACCATCCTGGTTACACCTGCACCCCAGAAACATGCATGGAGTGTGTTTTCCTACTCAATCACATACACAAAAAGTGTTCTGTTAACCTGTGTATGGGGAAGTTTCTACAACTGTCAGCATCCTCTTGGTTCTAATAGAAACTTTAGCTAAATTTCCTGACTGTTTCCTCTGATTGGGTTGCAAGGGAAACTGGGGGATGGGATGGAAATCTAAGCAGGAGCGATTACCACCCCATGGGCATTAATGGGAATAATCTGACCTACCCCAACCTAGGAAATCCTGTACCCCCTGAAACTTGTGTGCAGTTTTTAGCATCTCATTCAGACACAAAAAAATGTTCTGTTATCCTGCGTGTGCGGAGCTTCCTACAACGGTCTGCAGTGCCTTGGTTCCAATAGAACCACTAGCTTATAATCTCTGAGTGTGTTCCCGGGTGGGCTGCGAGGGAATCTGGGGGTTCGTCTGGAAAGCCAAGTAGCAAGGATTGCCCAGAAATTGACTGTAGAGGTAATTAGCGGAATTCTCCCAAACAGAGAGAAACTGTGCCCCCAGGCATCTTGTGGTGTTTGTCTCCAATCCACCACCAAGCAAAGACATGTTCCGGAATTTTGAGTGTGTGTTGTACCTCCAACAGGCAGCAGAGCGGAGGTTCTGATAGAATCAATAATACTGTCATCCCTAGGTGTTTTCTTTGGCCGGGATTCAAAGGAAAGCAGGGAGTTGGTCTGGAATGCGAAGAAGTATATAGTGCCTCCCCATTGGAAGTGGAGGTAATTAGGCCTCATCTCCAAACCTGGGAACAGCTGTAACACCAGAAACATGCCCGGAGTGTATTTCCCTACACCATCCCACACACAAAAATTTGTTCTGCTATCCTGAGTGTGAGTAGGATTCTACAAGTTTCAGCAGCGCCTTGTTTCTACTAGCACAAGTATTTAGTTTTCCATGAGTGTTTTCACAGGCCTGGCTGCGAGGTAAATCTGTGGGTTTGGCTGAATTTCGTTGCAGCAGTGAGAAACTCCCCATGAGAATTTGAGGTAATTTTCCGACGTCCCACAGCCTTGGAACTCCTAAGCCCCCCATTATAAGCTTGGAGTATGTTTACCCATCTCCATCAGACACACAAATGTTTATTCTTTTATCCTAGTTGTGGGAAGTTACCTACAACGGTAGGTAGAGACTGGGTTCCATTACAACCAATAACATATTTTCCCTGTGTGTTTTCCCAGGTCGGGCTGCAAGAGTAAGCATGGGTTAGGGCTGGAAATCCAAGTAGAAGCGAGTGCCCCGAGATGGACTATGGAGGTAATAACAGGACTTGGCCTGAAAAGGGAAAATCTTGGGCTACATCAATGAGTGTGCTGTGGGGATTCACAATTCGCACCAAGCAAATCCGTGTTCGGAAACCTGAGTGTTTGGACGTTCCTCCAACATACAGCAGCGCCTTGGTTCTGATATAATGATTTTGTTTGTCATCCCTGGGTGTTTTCCACGGTCGGGCTGCAAGGGAATGCTAGGATTAGGGCTGGATATCGAAGAAGAAGAGAGTTCTTCCCCATGGGCAGTGGAGGTAATTAGCCAACATTTCCCATCCTGCGAAAACCTGCACCCCATAGACATGCCTTACTGTGTTTTCTTACTCCATCACACACACAAATATGTGTTCTGTTTCCTTAGTGTAGGGAGGTTTCTACAACTGTCAGGAGCGCCTTAGTTCAAATAGAAACTGTAGCTTAATTTCCCTGAGTGTTTCCACAGACCGGGATGCGAGGGAACGCTGGGGTTTGGGCTGGAATCCAAGCAACTGCAAGGGACTCCCCATGGATTAAATGTAATGGATGTAAATATCCGAACTCCCACAACCTAGGAACTCCTAAACAAAATGAAACATGCGTGAATTTAGTTTACCCATCTAAATGAGACACTCAAATTAGTGTTCTGTTATTCTGATTGTGGGGAGATACCTACAATTGTCTGCAGCACCAGGGTTCCAATAGAAATATAGCTTATTATCACTGAGTGTTTTACAAGGCCGGGCTGCGAGTGAATACTGGGGGATAGAGTGAAAATCTAAGAAGAAGCGAGTGCCCCAAGATTCACTGTGGATGTAATTAGCGGACTTCTCCCTAATAGGGTCATATCTGTGACCCCATCCATCTGCGTGGATTGGGTTTCCACAACTCCCCACACTAAAAGACGTGTTCCAGAATCCTGAAGCTTTGGAGGATCCTCCAAAAGACAGCAACGCCGGTGTTCTGATAGAATCACTTATTTGTCTTCCATGGGTGTTTCACATGTCCGGGCTGCAAGGGAAAGCTGGGAGTTGGGCTTGAAAAGGAAGAAGAAGACAGTGCCACCCCATGGACACTGAAGGAATCAAGACGACATCTCACAACCTGGGAAAACCTGGATCCCCATAAAAATGCCTGGAGTGTGTTTTCCTACACCATCACACACAGAAAGATATGTTCTGTTATCCTGAGTGTTCGAAGGTTTCCACGTTTGTTAGCAGTGCATGGTTTCGAATAGCACCAATAGCTTCTTTTCACTCTGTGTTACCCCAGGCCGGGCTGCAAGGGAAACATGGGGGTTGGGCTGGGAATCCAAGTAGCAGTGAGTACCCAGAGATGGACTATGGAGGTAATTAGCGGACTTGGCCCTAAAAGGGAAAATCTTGTGCCCCAGGATTGAGTGTGCTGTGGGGCTTCACAATTCGCACCAAGCAAATCCGTGTTCTAGAATACTGAGTGTTTGGAGGTTCCTCCACACATACAGCAGCGCACTGGTTCTGATACAATGATTTAGTTTGTCATCCCTGAGTGTTTTCCTAACCCGGGCTGCAAGGGAAAGCTGGGAGTAGGGCTGGAAATCGAAGAAAACAGAGTGCATCCCCATGGGCTGTGGAGATACTTAGCAAACGTCTCCCAAACTGGTTACACCTGCACCCCTGATACATGCATGTACTGTGTATTTCTACTCCATCTCACACACAAAGAAGTGTTCTGTTTCCCTGTGTATGGGGAGGTTTCTACAACTTTCAGCAGCGCCTGGCTTCTAATAGAAATTTTAGCTATATTTCCTGACTGTTTTCTCTGACTGGGTTGCAGGGGAAACTGGGGGATGGTATGGAAATCCAAGCAGGAGCGATTACGTCCACATGGGCAGTAATGGGAATAATCTGACCTCCCCCTTCCTCGGTAAAACTGTAACCGCTGAAACATGCGTGGAATTTTTAACAACTCTATCAGACACAAAATAAGTGTTCTGTTATCCTGCGTGTGCGGAGCTTGCTAAAACGGTCTGCAGTGCCTGGGTTCCAATAGAACCACTACCTTATAATCTCTTAGTGTGTTCCAGGGCGGGCTACGAGGGAAACTGGGGGTTCGGCTGGAAAGCCAATTACCCAGGTTTGCCCAGAAATTGACTGTAGGGGTAATGAGTGGACTTCTCCCAGTCAGAGAGAAACTGTGCCCCCAGGAATATTGTGATGTTGGTCTCCATACATCCACCAAGCAAAGCCATGTTCCAGAATTTTGAGTGTGTGTTGTACCTCCAACTGTCAGCAGAGATGGGGTTCTTATAGAATCGCTAATATTGTCATCCCTAGGTGTTTCCTTAGGCCGGGCTTCAAAGGAAAGCTGGGAATTAGTCTGGAAAGCGAAGGAGTATAGAGTGCCTCCCTATTGGCAGTGGAGGTAATTAGGCGACATCTCCAAACCTGGGAAGAGCTGTACCCCCATTAATATGCCTGCAGTGTATTTTTCTACACCATCACACACACAAAGATGTGTTCTGCTATCCTGAGTGTGGGGAGGATTCTACAAATATCAGCAGTGCCTGGGTTTTAATAGCACCAGTATTTTCTTTTCCGTGAGTGTTTACATATTCCTAGCTGCGAGGTAATGCTGTGGGTTTGGCTGTATTTCGTAGCAGCAGTGAGATAGTCCCCATGAGAATTTGAGGTAATTTTCCAACGTCCCACAGCCTTGGAACAACTGTGCCCCCTGAAATATGCGTGGAGTTTGTTTACCCATCGCCATCAGACACACAAAGTTTTCTTCTGTTATCCCAGATGTTGGAAGGAGCCTACAACGTTAGGTAGCTACTGGGTTCCAATACAACCAATAGCATATTATCCCTGAGTGTTTTCCTAGGCCGGGCTGAGAGGGAATGATGGGGGTTGGGCTGGAAATCCAAGCAGGAGCGAGTGCCTCCCCATGGGCATTGGTGGGAATTATCCGAACTCCCACTAACTAGCAATACCTTAACCCCTGAAACACGCGTGGAGTTTTTTTACGAGACTTCATGATACACACAAAGAAGTGTTCTCTTTCCTGGGTGTTGGGAGTATCCTACAATGTTCTGCAGCACCTGGGTTCCAATAGAACCACTGGATTATTATCCCTGATTGTTTTCCCATTCCAGCATGCGAGGGAATGCTGCGCTTGCACTGGAAAGCCATGTTGCAGCGAGTGACCCGTGATGGACTGTGGAGGTAATTAGCGGACATCACCCTTACAGGGAAAAACCGGTGCCCCAAGCCATCTCTGTTGTGTGGGTCTACAAATTACCCCCAAGCATAGAATTGATCCAGAATCCTAAGTTTCTGGAAATTCCTAAAAATTCAGCAGAATCGTAGCTCTGAAATAATCACTTAGACTGTCATCCCTGGGTATAATCATAGACCGGGATGCAAGGGAAAGTTGGGAGTTGGGCTTGAAAACGAAGAAGAAGTCAATGCATCCCCAAGGGCAGTGAAGTAATCTAGTCGACATCTCCCAACCTGGGAAAAACTGGATTCCCAGAAAAATGCCTGGAGTTTGTTTTACTACTCCATCACACACAGAAAGATGTGCTCTGTTATCATGAGTGTTCGAAGCTTTCCACAATTGTCAGCAGCGCATGTGTTCTAATAGCACTTTTAGATTCTTTTCACTGTGTGTTTCCCCAGGCAGGGCTGCAAGGTAAACCTGGGGGTTTGGATGGTAATCCAAGTAGCAGCGAGTGCCCCACGATTGTCTGTAGAGGCAATTAGCGGACTTCTACCTAACAGGGAAATACTTGTGCCCTCCGCCATGTGTGTGGAGTGGGGCTTCAAAATTCCCCCATACAAAGACGTGTTTGTTAATCCTGTGTGTGTGGAGGTTCCTCCAACAGACAGCAGCGCCGGGGTTCTGTTAGAATCACTTAGTTTGTCATCCCTGGGTGTTTTCCTAACCCGGGTTGCAAGGGAAAGCTGGGAGTAGGGCTGGAAAACGGAGAAAACAGAGTGCCTCCCGTTGGGCTGTGGAGATACTCAGCCAACGTCTCCAAACCGGGTTACATCTACACCCCAGAAACATGAATGGAGTGTGTTTTCTTGGTCCATCACACACACAAAGAAGTGCTCTGTTACCCTGTGTATGGGGAGGTTTCTACAACTCTCAGCAGCGCCTGGGTTCTAATAGAAACTTTAGCTAAATTTCCTGACTGTTTTCTCTGACTGGGTTGCAAGGGAAACAGGGGGATGGGATGGAAATCCAAGCAGGAGTGATTACCTCACCATGGGCATTAATGGGGATAATCTGAACTCCCCCAACCTAGGAAAACCTGTACCATCTGAAACATGCGTGGAGTTTTTACCATCTCAATTAGACACAAAATAGTGTTCTGTTATCCTGCGTGTGCGGAGCTTCCTACAACGGTCTGCAGTGCCTGGGTTCCAATAGAACAACTAGCTTATAATCAATGAATGTTTTCCAGGGCGGACTGTGAGGGAAACTGGTGGTTCGGCTAGAAAACATTGTAGCCAGTATTTCCAAGTTATTTACTGTAGAGGTATTTAGCGGACTTCTCCCAGACAGAGAGAAACTGTGCCCCCAGACATCTTGTTGTTTTTGTCTCCAGACGTCCACCAAGCAAAGCCATGTTCCGGAATTTTGAGTGTGTGTTGTACATCCAACAGGCAGCAGAGCGGAAGTTCTGATAGAATCACTAATATAATCATCCCTAGGTGATTTATTAGGCCGGGCTTCAAAGGAATGCTGGGAGTTATTCTGGAAAGCGAAGAATTATAGAGTGCCTCCCCATTGGAAGTGGAGTTAATTAGGCGACATCTCCAAACCTGGGAACAGCTGTACCCTCGGAAACATGCCTGGAGTTTATTTTCATATACACCATCAAATACACAAAAATTTGTTCTGCTATCCTGAGTGTGGGGAGGATTCTAAAACTTTCAGCAGCGCCTGGGTTCTAGTAGCACCAGTATTTTATTTTCCGTGTGTGTTTTCACAGGCCTGACTGCGAGGTAATGCTGTGGGCTTGGCTGTAATTCGTAGCAGCAGCGAGTAAATCCCCATGAGAATTTGAGGTAATTTTCCTAAGTCCCACAGCCTTGGAAAACCTAAGCCCCCTGATACATGCTTGGAGATGGTTTTCCCATCTCCATCAGACACACAAATGTTTCTTCTTTTATCCTAGTTGTGGGAAGATTCCTACAAAGTTAGGTAGAGACTGGGTTCCGTTACAACGAATAATATATATTCACTGTGTGATTTCCCAGGCTGATCTGCGTTTGAAATCTTGGGTTTGGGCTGGAAATCCAAGTAGCAGCGAGTGCCCCGAGATGGACTATGGAGGAAATTAGCGGACTTGGCTCTAAAGGGAAAATCTTGGGCCCCAGCAATTAGTGTGCTGTGGGGCTACACAATTCGCATCAAGCAAATCCGTGTTCCGGATTCCTGAGTGTTTGGAGATTCCTCCAGCAAACAGCAGCGCCCTGGTTCTGATAGAAAGATTTAGGTTGTCATCCCTGGGTGTTTTCCATGTTCGGGCTGCAAGGGAATGCTAGGATTAGGGCTGGATATCGAAGAAGAAGAGAATGCTAAACAAAGGGCAGTGGAGGTAATTAGCCAACATTTCCCATCCTGCGAAATCCTGAACCCCAGAGACATGCCTTACTGTGTTTTCTTACTCCATCACACACACAAATATGTGTTCTGTTTTCCTTAGTGTAGGGAGGTTTTTACATCTGTCAGGAGCACCTTAGTTCTTATAGAAACTGTAGCATTTTCCCTGAGTGTTTTAACAGGCCGGGATGCGAGGGAAAGCTGGTTGTTGGGCTGGAATCCAAGCAACTGCAAGGGACTCCCCATGGACAGTGGATGTAAATATCCGAACTCCCACATCCTAGGAACGCCTATACAATCTTAAACATGCGTGGATTTAGTTTACCCATCTAAATCAGACACTCAAAATATTGTTCTGTTATTCTGAGTGTGGGGTGGTTCCTACAATTGTCTGCAGCACCAGGGTTCCTATAGAAACCTAGCTTATTATCACTGTGTGTTTTACAAGACGGGCTGCGAGCAAAACCTGGGGGATAGACTGAAAATCTAAGGAGCAGCGTGTGCCCCAAGTTGCACTGTGGAGTTAATTAGCGGACTTCTCCCTAACAGTGACAAATCTGTGACCCCATCCATCTGCGTGGATTGGGGTTCCACAACTCCCCACACTAAAAGACGTGTTAGAGAATCCTGAAGATTTGGAGGTTCCTCCAAAAGACAGCAACGCCGCGGTTCTAATAGAATCACTTATTTGTCATCCATGAGTGTTTCACTTGTCTGGGCTGCAAGGGAAAGCTGGGAGTTGGGCTTGAAAATGAAGAAGAAGACAGTGCCACCCCATGGGCACTAAAGGAAACTAGCCGACATCTCCCAACCTGGAAAAACCTGGATCCCCAGAAAAATGCCTGGAGTATGTTTTCCTACTCCATCACACACAGAAAGATATGTTCTGTAATCCTGAGTGTTCGAAGGTTTCCACAATTGTCAGCAGGGCATTGGGTACGAATAGCACCAATAGCTTCTTTTCGCTCTGTGTTACCCCAGGTCGGGCTACAAGGGAAATATGTGTGTTGGGCTGGAATTCCAAGTAGCAGCGATTGCCCGAGATGGAATATAGAGCTAATTAGCGCACTTTTCACTAACTTGGAAAAACTTGAGCGCCAGTCATGAATGGGGTTTGGGGCTTCAAAATTCTTCGAAGCAAAGACGTGTTTGGGAATCTTGTGTGTGTGGAGATTCCTCCAACTGACAGCAGCGCCGGGGTTCTGATAGAATCACTTAGTTTGTCATCCCTGGGTGTTTTCCTAACCCGGGCTGCAAGGGAAAGCTGGGAGTAGGGCTGGAAAACGGAGAAAACAGAGTGCCTCCCCATGGGCTGTGGAGATACTTAGCCAAAGTCTCCCAACCTGGTTACACCTACACCCCAGATTCATGCATTTACAGTTTATTTCTACTCCACCACACACACAAAGATTTGTTCTGTTACCTGTGTATGGGGAGGTTTCTACAACTGTCAGCAGCGCCTGGGTTCTATTAGAAATTTTAGCTAAATTTCCTGCCTGCTTTCTCTGACTTGGATGCAAGGGAATCTGGGGGATGGGATGAAAATCCAAGCAGGAGCGATTACCTCCCCATTGGCATTAATGGGAATAATCTGAATTCCCCCAACCTAGGAAAACCTGTACCCCCTTATGTATGCGTGGAGTTTTTAACATCTCAATCAGACACAAAAAAAGTGTTCTGTTATCCTGCGTGTGTGGAGCTTCCTACAATGGTCGGCAGTGCCTGGGTTCCAATAGAACCACTAGCTTATAATCTCTGAGAGTTTTCCAGGGCTGGCTGCGAGGGAAAATGGGGGTTCGCCTGGAAAGACAAGTAGCCAGGATTGCCCAGAAATTGACTGTAGAGGTAATATACGGTCTTCTCCCAGACAGAGAGAAACTGTGCCCTCAGGCTTCTTGTGGTGTTGGTTTCCACACCTCCACCAAGCAAAGCCATGTTCCGGAATTTTGAGTGTGTGTTGTACCTCCAACAGGCAGCAGAGCGGGTGTTCTGATAGAATCACTAATATTGTCATCCCAAGGTGTTTTATTAGGCCGGGCTTGAAAGGAAAGCTGGGAGTTGTTCTGGAAAGCGAAGAAGTATAGATTGCCTCCCCATTGGAAGTGGAGGTTATTAGGCGACATCTCCAAACCTGGGAAGAGCTTTAACCCCAGAAACATGCCTGGAGTGTACTTTCCTCCACCATCACACACACAAAATTTGTTTTGCTATCCTGAATGTGGGGAGGATTCTACAAATTTCACCAGCGCCTTGGTTCTAGTATCACCAGTATTTAGTTTTCCGTGAGTGTTTTCAGAGGCCTGACTGCGAGGTAAAGCTGTGGGCTTGGCTTTAATACGTAGCAGCAGCGAGTTACCCCCCATGTGAATTTGAGGTAATTTTCCGACGTTCCACAGCCTTGGAACACCTAAGCCCATTGACACATGCTTGGAGATTGTTTAACCATCACCATCAGACACACAAATGTTTCTTCTTTTATCCTAGTTGTGGGAAGATTCCTACAACGTTAGGTAGAGACTGGGTTCCGTTACAACAAATAACATATTTTCCTTGTGTGCTTTCCCAGGCCGGTCTGCGTGGGAAATCTTGGGTTTGGGCTGGAAATTCAAGTAGCTGCAAGTGCCCCGTGATGGACTATGGAGGTAATTAGCGGACTTGGCCCTAAAGGGAAAATCTTGGGCCCCAGCAATGAGTGTGCTGTGGGGCTTCACAATTCACACCAAGCCAATCCGTGTTGCAGAATCCTGAGAGTTTGGAGGTTCCTCCAACATACAGCAGCACCCTGGTTCTGATAGAATGATTTAGTTTGTCATCCCTGGGTGTTTTCCATGGTCGGGCTGCAAGGGAATGCTAGGATTATGGCTGGATATCGAAGAAGAAGGGAGTGCTTCCCCATGGGCAGTGGAGTTATTTAGCCAACATATCACATCCTGCGAACACCTGCATCCCAGAGATATGCCTTATTGTGTTTTCTTACTCCATCACGCACACAAAATGTGTTCTGTTTCCTTAGTGTAGGGAGGTTTTAACAACTGTCAGGAGCGCCTTAGTTTTTATAGAAACTGTAGCATTTTCCCTGAGTGTTTTCACAGGCCGGGATGCGAGGGAACACTGGGGGTTGGGCTGGAATCCAAGCAACTGCAAAGGACTCCCCATGGACAGTGGATGTAAATATCCGACCTCCCACAACCTAGGAACGCCTATACAACCTGAAACATGTGTGGATTTAGTTTACCCATCTAAATCAGACACTCAAAGTATTGTTCTGTTATTCTGAGTGTGGGTTGGTTCCTACAATTGTCTGCAGCACCTGGGTTCCTATAGAAACCTAGCTTATTATCACTGAGTGTTTTACAAGGCCGGGCTGCGAGCAAAACCTGGGGGATAGACTGAAAATCTAAGAAGCAGCGAGTGCCCCAAGATGCACTGTGGAGTTAATTTGCGGACTTCTCCCTAACAGTGACAAATCTGTGACCCCATCCATCTTTGTGAATTGGGGTTCCACAACTCCCCACACTAAAAGACGTGTTAGAGAATCCTGAAGATTTGGAAGTTCCTCCAAAAGACAACAACGCCGGGGTTCTAATAGAATCACTTATTTATCATCCATGGGTGTTTCACTTGTCCGGGCTGCAAGGGAAAGCTGGGAGTTGAGCTTGAAAACGAAGAAGAAGACAGTGCAACCCCATGGGCACTAAAGAAATCTAGCCGATATCTCCCAACCTGGAAAAACCTGGATCCCCCGAAAAATGCCTGGAGTATGTTTTCCTACTCCATCACACACAGAAAGATATGTTCTCTCATCCTGAGTGTTCGAAGGTTTCCACAATTGTCAGCAGGGCATGGGTTCGAATAGCACCAATAGCTTCTTTTCACTCTGTGTTACCCCAGGTCGGGCTGCAAGGGAAACATGGGGGTTGGGCTGGAATTCCAAGTAGCAGCGAGTGCCCCAGATGGAATGTAGAGCTAATTAGCGCACTTCTCATTAACTTGGAAAAACTTGAGCCCCAGACGTTTATGGGGTTTGGGGCTTCAAAATCCTTCGAAGAAAATAAGTGTTTGGGAATCCTGTGTTTGTGGAGGTTACTCCAACTGACAGCAGGACCGGGGTTCTGATAGAATCACTTAGTTTGTCATCCCTGGCTGTTTTCCTAACCTGGGCTTCACGGGAATGCTGGGAGTAGGGCTGGAAAACGGAGAAAACAGAGTGCCTCCACATGGGCTGTGGAGATACTTAGCCAACGTCTCCCAACCTGATAACACCTACACCCCAGATACATGCATGGACAGTGTATTCCTACTGCATCACACACACAAAGAAGTGTTCTGTTACCCTGTGTATGTTGAGGTTTCTACAACTGTCAGCACCGCCTGGGTTCTATTAGAAATTTAGCTAAATTTCCTGACTGCTTTCTCTGACTGGGTTGCAAGGGAAACTGGGGGATGGGATGAAAATGCAATCAAGGGCGATTACCTCCCCATGGGCATTAATGGGAATAATCTGAATTCCCCCAACCTAGGAAAACCTGTACCCCCTGTAATATGCGTGGAGTTTTTACCAGCTCAATCAGACACAAAAAAATAGTGTTCTCTTTTCCTGCGTGTGCGAAGCTTCCTACAACTGTCGGCAGTGCCTTGGTTCCAATAGAACCACTAGCTTATAATCTCTGAGTGTTTTCCAGGACGGGCTGTGAGGGAAACTGGGGGTTCGGCTGGAAAGAAAAGTAGCCATGATTGCCCAGATATTGACTGTAGAGGTAATAATCGGAATTCTCCCTGACAGAGAGAAACTGTGCCCTCAGGCATCTTGTGGTATTGGTTTCCACACCTCCACCAAGCAAAGCCATGTTCCGGAATTTTGAGTGTGTGTTGTACCTCCAACAGGCAGCAGAGAGGGTGTTCTGATAGAAACGCTAATATTGTCATCCGTAGGTGTTTCTTTAGGTCGGGCTTCAAAGGACAGCTGGGAGTTGGTCTGGAAAGTGAAGAAGTATAGAGTGCCACCACATTGGAAGCGGAGGTAAATAGGCGAAATCTCACAACCTGGGAAAAGCTGTACCCCAAAAACATGCCTGGAGTATGTTTTCCTATACCGTCACACTCAGAAATATATGTTCTTTTATCCTGAGTGTTCGAAGGTTTCCACAATTGTCAGCAGGGCATGAGTTCAAATAGCACCAATATCTTCTTTTCCCTCTGTGATAACCCAGGCCGGCCTGCAAGGGAAACATGGGGGTTGGTCTGCAATTCCAAGTAGCAGCAGGTGCCAGAGAAGGACTGAAGATCTAATTATCGGACTTCTCCCTAACAGGGAAAAACTTGTGCCCCAGCCATGTTTGTGGATTGGGGCTTCAAAACTTTTACAAGCAAAGTCGTGTTTGGGAATCCTGTGTGTGTTGAAGTTCCTACAACAGACTGCAGCACCGTGGTTCTGATAGAAACTTTAGCTAAATTTCCTGATTGTTTTCTTAAGCTGGGTTGCAAAGGAAACTGGGGGATGGGCTGGAAAGCCAAGCAGGTGCGAGTACTTCCCCATGGGCTGTAGTGGGATGTATCTGACCTCCCACAACCTAGTAAAACCAGTACACACTGAAACATGTGTGGAGCTTTCACCATCTCAATGAGACCCAAAATTTTTTTTGGGATATCCTGCGTGTGCGGAGGATCCTAAAACGGTCTGCAGTGCTTGAGTTCCAATAGAACAATTAACTTATTATTTCTGAGTGTTTTCCAGTGCGGGCTGCGAGGGAAAGCTTGGTGTTCGGCTTGAAAGTCAAGTAGCAACGAGTGCCCAGGGATGGACTTTAGAGGTAATTAGCGGACTTCTCCCAGAGAGAGAGAAATGTGCCCCAAGGAATCTTGTGGTTTTGATCTCCACACCTCCACCAAGTAAAGCCATGTTCCAGAATTTTGAGTTTGTGTTGTACCTCCAACAGGCAGCAGCGATGGGTTTCTCATAGAATCACAAATATTGTTATCACTAGGTGTTTTCTTAGGCCGGGCTGTAAGGGAAATTTGGGAGATGGTCTGCAAAGTGAAGAAGTATAGATTCCCTCCCCATTGACAGTGGAGGTAATTAGGCGACATCTCCAAAACTGGGAAGAACTGTACCCCCAGAAATATGCCTGGAGTGTATTTTTCTACACCATCACACACACAAAGATGTGTTCTGCTATCCTGAGTTTGGGGAGGATTCTACAAATATCAGCAGCGCCTGGGTTCTAATAGCACCAGTATTTTCCTTTCCGTGAGTTTTTACACAAGCCTAGCTGCGAGGTAAAGCTGCGGGTTTGGCTGAATTTCGTAGCAGCAGTGAGAAACTCCTCATGAGAATTTGAGTTAATTTTCCGACGTCCCACAGCCATGGAACACCTGTGCTCCCTGAAACATGCGTGGAGTTTTTTTACCCATCTCCAACAGAAACAAAAAATTTCCTCTGTTATCCCAGATGTCGGAAGGAGCCTAAAACGGTAGGTAGCGACTTGGTTCCAATACAACCAATAGCATATTATCCCTGAGTGTTTTCCCAGGCCGGGCTGAGAGGGAAAGCTGGGGGTTTGGCTGGAAAACCAAGCAGGAGCGAGTGCCTCCCAATGGGCATTGGAGGGAATTACCCAACTCCCACTAACTAGCAACACCTTAACCCCTGAAACACGCGTGGGGTTTTTTTATGGAATTTCATGAGACACACAAAGAACTGTTTTTATCCTGAGTGTGGGGAGTATCCTACAATGTTCTGCAGCACCTGGGTTCCAATAGAACCACTGGCTTATTATCCCTGATTGTTTTCCCAGGCCGGCCTGCGAGGGAATGCTCTGCTTTCGCTGGAAAGCCATGTAGCATCGAGTGACCCAAGATGGAATTTGGAGGTAATTAGCGGACATCTCCCTCACAGGGAAAAACCTGTGCCCCCAGCCATCTCTGTCGTGTGGGTCTCCAAAGCTACCCCCAAACATAGACGTCATCCAGATTCCTAAGTTTCTGGAAGTTCCTAAAAAATACAGCAGCATCGTAGCTCTGATAAAATCACTTAGACTGTCATCCCTGGGTATAATCTTAGACCGGGATGCAAGGGAAAGTTGGGAGTTGGGCTTGAAAATGAAGAAGAAGTAAATGCATCAACTTGGGCATTGAAGGAATCTAGCCGAAATCTCCCAACCTGGGAAAAACTGGATCCCCAGAAAAATGCCTGGAGTGTGTTTTACTACTCCATCCCACACAGAAAGATGTGCTCTGTTATCATGAGTGTTCGAAGGTTTCCACAATTGTCAGCAGCGCATGTGTCCTAATAGCACCAGTAGATTCTTTTCACTGTGTGTTTCCCCAGGCCGGGCTGCAAGGGAATCCTGGTGGTTGGGATGGATATCCAAGTAGCAGCGAGTGCCCCACGATGGTATGTAGAGGTAATTAGCGGACTTCTACCTAACAGGGAAAAACTTGAGCCATCAGCCATGTGTGTGGAGTGGGGCTTCATAATTCTCCCAAGCAAAGACGTGTTTGTTTATCCTGTGTGTGTGGAGGTCACTCCAACAGACAGCAGGGCCGGGGTTCTGATAGAATCAATTAGTTTGTCATCCCTGGGTGTTTTCCTAACCCAGGCTGCAAGGGAAAGCTGGGAGTAGTTCTGGAAATTGAAGAAAAACCGAGTGCCTCCCCATGGGCTGTGGAGATAATTAGCCAACGACTACCATCCTGGTTACACCTGCACCCCAGAAACATGCATGGAGTGTGTTTTCCTACTCAATCACATACACAAAAAGTGTTCTGTTAACCTGTGTATGGGGAAGTTTCTACAACTGTCAGCATCCTCTTGGTTCTAATAGAAACTTTAGCTAAATTTCCTGACTGTTTCCTCTGATTGGGTTGCAAGGGAAACTGGGGGATGGGATGGAAATCTAAGCAGGAGCGATTACCACCCCATGGGCATTAATGGGAATAATCTGACCTACCCCAACCTAGGAAATCCTGTACCCCCTGAAACTTGTGTGCAGTTTTTAGCATCTCATTCAGACACAAAAAAATGTTCTGTTATCCTGCGTGTGCGGAGCTTCCTACAACGGTCTGCAGTGCCTTGGTTCCAATAGAACCACTAGCTTATAATCTCTGAGTGTGTTCCCGGGTGGGCTGCGAGGGAATCTGGGGGTTCGTCTGGAAAGCCAAGTAGCAAGGATTGCCCAGAAATTGACTGTAGAGGTAATTAGCGGAATTCTCCCAAACAGAGAGAAACTGTGCCCCCAGGCATCTTGTGGTGTTTGTCTCCAATCCACCACCAAGCAAAGACATGTTCCGGAATTTTGAGTGTGTGTTGTACCTCCAACAGGCAGCAGAGCGGAGGTTCTGATAGAATCAATAATACTGTCATCCCTAGGTGTTTTCTTTGGCCGGGATTCAAAGGAAAGCAGGGAGTTGGTCTGGAATGCGAAGAAGTATATAGTGCCTCCCCATTGGAAGTGGAGGTAATTAGGCCTCATCTCCAAACCTGGGAACAGCTGTAACACCAGAAACATGCCCGGAGTGTATTTCCCTACACCATCCCACACACAAAAATTTGTTCTGCTATCCTGAGTGTGAGTAGGATTCTACAAGTTTCAGCAGCGCCTTGTTTCTACTAGCACAAGTATTTAGTTTTCCATGAGTGTTTTCACAGGCCTGGCTGCGAGGTAAATCTGTGGGTTTGGCTGAATTTCGTTGCAGCAGTGAGAAACTCCCCATGAGAATTTGAGGTAATTTTCCGACGTCCCACAGCCTTGGAACTCCTAAGCCCCCCATTATAAGCTTGGAGTATGTTTACCCATCTCCATCAGACACACAAATGTTTATTCTTTTATCCTAGTTGTGGGAAGTTACCTACAACGGTAGGTAGAGACTGGGTTCCATTACAACCAATAACATATTTTCCCTGTGTGTTTTCCCAGGTCGGGCTGCAAGAGTAAGCATGGGTTAGGGCTGGAAATCCAAGTAGAAGCGAGTGCCCCGAGATGGACTATGGAGGTAATAACAGGACTTGGCCTGAAAAGGGAAAATCTTGGGCTACATCAATGAGTGTGCTGTGGGGATTCACAATTCGCACCAAGCAAATCCGTGTTCGGAAACCTGAGTGTTTGGACGTTCCTCCAACATACAGCAGCGCCTTGGTTCTGATATAATGATTTTGTTTGTCATCCCTGGGTGTTTTCCACGGTCGGGCTGCAAGGGAATGCTAGGATTAGGGCTGGATATCGAAGAAGAAGAGAGTTCTTCCCCATGGGCAGTGGAGGTAATTAGCCAACATTTCCCATCCTGCGAAAACCTGCACCCCATAGACATGCCTTACTGTGTTTTCTTACTCCATCACACACACAAATATGTGTTCTGTTTCCTTAGTGTAGGGAGGTTTCTACAACTGTCAGGAGCGCCTTAGTTCAAATAGAAACTGTAGCTTAATTTCCCTGAGTGTTTCCACAGACCGGGATGCGAGGGAACGCTGGGGTTTGGGCTGGAATCCAAGCAACTGCAAGGGACTCCCCATGGATTAAATGTAATGGATGTAAATATCCGAACTCCCACAACCTAGGAACTCCTAAACAAAATGAAACATGCGTGAATTTAGTTTACCCATCTAAATGAGACACTCAAATTAGTGTTCTGTTATTCTGATTGTGGGGAGATACCTACAATTGTCTGCAGCACCAGGGTTCCAATAGAAATATAGCTTATTATCACTGAGTGTTTTACAAGGCCGGGCTGCGAGTGAATACTGGGGGATAGAGTGAAAATCTAAGAAGAAGCGAGTGCCCCAAGATTCACTGTGGATGTAATTAGCGGACTTCTCCCTAATAGGGTCATATCTGTGACCCCATCCATCTGCGTGGATTGGGTTTCCACAACTCCCCACACTAAAAGACGTGTTCCAGAATCCTGAAGCTTTGGAGGATCCTCCAAAAGACAGCAACGCCGGTGTTCTGATAGAATCACTTATTTGTCTTCCATGGGTGTTTCACATGTCCGGGCTGCAAGGGAAAGCTGGGAGTTGGGCTTGAAAAGGAAGAAGAAGACAGTGCCACCCCATGGACACTGAAGGAATCAAGACGACATCTCACAACCTGGGAAAACCTGGATCCCCATAAAAATGCCTGGAGTGTGTTTTCCTACACCATCACACACAGAAAGATATGTTCTGTTATCCTGAGTGTTCGAAGGTTTCCACGTTTGTTAGCAGTGCATGGTTTCGAATAGCACCAATAGCTTCTTTTCACTCTGTGTTACCCCAGGCCGGGCTGCAAGGGAAACATGGGGGTTGGGCTGGGAATCCAAGTAGCAGTGAGTACCCAGAGATGGACTATGGAGGTAATTAGCGGACTTGGCCCTAAAAGGGAAAATCTTGTGCCCCAGGATTGAGTGTGCTGTGGGGCTTCACAATTCGCACCAAGCAAATCCGTGTTCTAGAATACTGAGTGTTTGGAGGTTCCTCCACACATACAGCAGCGCACTGGTTCTGATACAATGATTTAGTTTGTCATCCCTGAGTGTTTTCCTAACCCGGGCTGCAAGGGAAAGCTGGGAGTAGGGCTGGAAATCGAAGAAAACAGAGTGCATCCCCATGGGCTGTGGAGATACTTAGCAAACGTCTCCCAAACTGGTTACACCTGCACCCCTGATACATGCATGTACTGTGTATTTCTACTCCATCTCACACACAAAGAAGTGTTCTGTTTCCCTGTGTATGGGGAGGTTTCTACAACTTTCAGCAGCGCCTGGCTTCTAATAGAAATTTTAGCTATATTTCCTGACTGTTTTCTCTGACTGGGTTGCAGGGGAAACTGGGGGATGGTATGGAAATCCAAGCAGGAGCGATTACGTCCACATGGGCAGTAATGGGAATAATCTGACCTCCCCCTTCCTCGGTAAAACTGTAACCGCTGAAACATGCGTGGAATTTTTAACAACTCTATCAGACACAAAATAAGTGTTCTGTTATCCTGCGTGTGCGGAGCTTGCTAAAACGGTCTGCAGTGCCTGGGTTCCAATAGAACCACTACCTTATAATCTCTTAGTGTGTTCCAGGGCGGGCTACGAGGGAAACTGGGGGTTCGGCTGGAAAGCCAATTACCCAGGTTTGCCCAGAAATTGACTGTAGGGGTAATGAGTGGACTTCTCCCAGTCAGAGAGAAACTGTGCCCCCAGGAATATTGTGATGTTGGTCTCCATACATCCACCAAGCAAAGCCATGTTCCAGAATTTTGAGTGTGTGTTGTACCTCCAACTGTCAGCAGAGATGGGGTTCTTATAGAATCGCTAATATTGTCATCCCTAGGTGTTTCCTTAGGCCGGGCTTCAAAGGAAAGCTGGGAATTAGTCTGGAAAGCGAAGGAGTATAGAGTGCCTCCCTATTGGCAGTGGAGGTAATTAGGCGACATCTCCAAACCTGGGAAGAGCTGTACCCCCATTAATATGCCTGCAGTGTATTTTTCTACACCATCACACACACAAAGATGTGTTCTGCTATCCTGAGTGTGGGGAGGATTCTACAAATATCAGCAGTGCCTGGGTTTTAATAGCACCAGTATTTTCTTTTCCGTGAGTGTTTACATATTCCTAGCTGCGAGGTAATGCTGTGGGTTTGGCTGTATTTCGTAGCAGCAGTGAGATAGTCCCCATGAGAATTTGAGGTAATTTTCCAACGTCCCACAGCCTTGGAACACCTGTGCCCCCTGAAATATGCGTGGAGTTTGTTTACCCATCGCCATCAGACACACAAAGTTTTCTTCTGTTATCCCAGATGTTGGAAGGAGCCTACAACGTTAGGTAGCTACTGGGTTCCAATACAACCAATAGCATATTATCCCTGAGTGTTTTCCTAGGCCGGGCTGAGAGGGAATGATGGGGGTTGGGCTGGAAATCCAAGCAGGAGCGAGTGCCTCCCCATGGGCATTGGTGGGAATTATCCGAACTCCCACTAACTAGCAATACCTTAACCCCTGAAACACGCGTGGAGTTTTTTTACGAGACTTCATGATACACACAAAGAAGTGTTCTCTTTCCTGGGTGTTGGGAGTATCCTACAATGTTCTGCAGCACCTGGGTTCCAATAGAACCACTGGATTATTATCCCTGATTGTTTTCCCATTCCAGCATGCGAGGGAATGCTGCGCTTGCACTGGAAAGCCATGTTGCAGCGAGTGACCCGTGATGGACTGTGGAGGTAATTAGCGGACATCACCCTTACAGGGAAAAACCGGTGCCCCAAGCCATCTCTGTTGTGTGGGTCTACAAATTACCCCCAAGCATAGAATTGATCCAGAATCCTAAGTTTCTGGAAATTCCTAAAAATTCAGCAGAATCGTAGCTCTGAAATAATCACTTAGACTGTCATCCCTGGGTATAATCATAGACCGGGATGCAAGGGAAAGTTGGGAGTTGGGCTTGAAAACGAAGAAGAAGTCAATGCATCAACATGGGCAGTGAAGGAATCTAGCCGAAATCTCCCAACCTGGGAAAAACTGAATCCCCAGAAAAATGCCTGGAGTGTGTTTTACTACTCCATCCCACACAGAAAGATGTGCTCTGTTATCATGAGTGTTCGAAGTTTTCCACAAATGTTAGCCTCGCATGTGTTCTAATAGCACCAGTAGATCCTTTTCCCTGTGTGTTTCCCCAGGCCGTCCTGCAAGGTAATACTGGGGTTTGTGATGGAAATCCAAGTAGCAGCGAGTGCCCACGATGGTATGTAGAGGTAATTAGCGGACTTCTACCTAACAGGGAAAAACTTGGGCCATCAGCCATGTGTGTGGAGTGGGGCTTCACAATTCTCCCAAGCAAAGACGTGTTTGCTAATCCTGTGTGTGTGTGGAGGTCCCTCTAACAGACAGCAGGGCCGGGGTTCTGATAGAATCAATTAGTTTGTCATCCCTGGGAGTTTTCCTAACCCGGGCTGCAAAGGAAAGCTGGGATTAGGGCTGGAAAATGAAGAAAAACAGAGTGCCTCCCCATGGGCTGTGGAGATACTTAGCCAACGTCTCACAGCCTGGTTACACCTGCACCACAGAAACATGTATGGACCCTGTTTTCCTACTCAATCACACACACAAAGAAGTGTTCTGTTAAACTGTGTATGGAGAAGTTTCTACAACTGTCAGCATCGCCTGGGTTCCAATAGAAAATTTAGCTAAATTTCCTGACTGTTTTCTCTGACTGGGTTGCAAGAGAAACTGGGGGATATGATGGAAATCCAAGCAGGAGCGATTAACTCCCCATGGGCATTAACTCTGAATAATCTGAACACCCCAATCTAGGAAAACCTGTACCCCTTGAAACATGCTTGGAGATTTTAGAAACTCAATCAGACACATAAAATATGTTCTGTTACCCTGCGTGTGCGGAGCTTCCTACAAATTTCTGCAGGTCCTGGGTTCCAATAGAACCACTAGCTTATAATTTCTGAGTGTTTTCCTGGGCGGGCTGCGAGGGAAACTGTGGGTTCGCCTGGAAAGCCAAGTAGCCAGGATTGCCCAGAAATTGACTGTAGAGGTAAATAGCGGAATTCTCCCAAACAGAGAGTAACTGTGCCCCCAGGCATCTTGTGGTGTTGGTCTCCATACCTCCACCAAGCAAAGCCATGTTCCGGAATTTTGAGTGTGTGTTGTACTTCCAACAGACAGCAGAGCGGGGGTACTCATAGAATCAATAATATTGTCATCCCTAGGTGTTTCCTTATGCCGGGCTTCAAAAGAAAGCAGGGAGTTGGTCTGGAAAGCGAAGAATTATAGAGTGCCTCCCCATTGGAATTGGAGGTAATTAGGCCTCATCTCCAAACCTGGGAAGAGCTGTAACACCAGAAACATGCCTGGAGTGTATTTTCCAACACCAACACACAGAAAAATATTTGTTCTGCTATCCTGATTGTGCGGAGTATTCTACAACTTTCAGGAGCGCCTGGGTTCTAGTAGCACCAGTATTTTGTTTTCCATGAGTTTTTTCACAGGCCTGGCTGCCAGGTAAATCTGTTTGCTTGGCTGAAATTCGTAGCAGCAGCCAGTTACTCCGCATGAGTATTTGAGGTAATTTTCCGACGTCACACATCCTTGGAAACACTAAGCACCCTGATACATCCTTGGAGTTTGTTTACCCATCTCCATCAGACACACAAATGTTTATTCTTTTATCCTAGTTGTGGGAAGATTCCTACAACGGTAGGTAGAGACTGGGCTCCGTTACAACCAAAAACATATTTTCCCTGTGTGATTCCCAGTCCGGTCTGCCTGGGAAAGTTTGGGTTTGGGCTTTAAATCCAAGTAGCAGCGAATGCCCCGAGATGGACTATGGAGGTAATTAGCGGTCTTAGCCCTAAAAGGGAAAATCTTGGGCCCCAGCAATTAGTGTGCTCTGGGGCTGCAAAATTCGTAACCAACAAATCCGTGTTCCAGAATCCTGAGAGTTTGGAGGTTCCTCCAACATACAGCAGCACCCTGGTTCTGATAGAATTATTTAGTTTGTCATCCCTGGGTGTATTCCATGGTCGGGCTTCAAGGGAATGCTAGGATTAGGGCTGGATATCGAACAAGAAGAGAGTTCTTCCCCATGGGCAGTGGAGGTAATTAGCCAACATTTCACAACCTGCGAACACCTGAACCCCAGAGACATGCCTTACTGAGTTTTCCTAATCCATCACACACACAAAGCTTTGTTCTGATTTCCTTAGTGTAGGGATGTTTCTACAACTTTCAGGAGCGCCTTAGTTCTTATAGAAAATGTAGTTTTTTTCCCTGAGTGTTTTCACAGGCCGGGATGCGAGGGAATGCTGGGGGTTGGGCTGGAATCCAAGCAACTGCAAGGGACTCCCCATGGACAGTGGATTTAAATATCCGAACTCCCACAATCTAGGAACTCCTATACAAACTGAAACATGCGTGAATTTGTTTACCCATCTAAATGAGACACTCAAATTAGTGTTGTGTTATTCTGATTGTGGGGAGGTACCTACAATTGTCTGCAGCACCAGGGTTCCAATAGAAACATAGCTTATTATCACTGAGTGTTTTACAAGGCCGGACTGCGAGTGAAAACTGGGGGATAGAGTGAAAATCTAAGAAGAAGCGAGTGCCCCAAGATTCACTGTGGAGGTAATTAGCGGACTTCTCCCTAACAGGGACATATCTGTGACCCCATCCATCTGCGTGGATTGGGGTTCCACAACTCCCCACACTAAAAGACGTGTTCCAGATTACTGAAGCTTTGGAGGATCCTCCAACAGACAGCAAGGCCGGGGTACTGATAGAATCACTTATTTGTCTTCCATGGGTATTTCACTTGTCCGGGCTGCAAGGGAAAGCTGGGAGTTGGGCTTGAAAATGAAGAAGAAGACAGTGCCACCCCATGGACACTGAAGGAATCAAGACGACATCTCCCAAACTGGGAAAACCTGGATCCCCATAAAAATGCCTGGAGTGTGTTTTCCTACAACATCACACACAGAAAGATATGTTCTGTTATCCTGAGTGTTCGAAGGTTTCCACATTTGTCAGCAGGGCATTGATTCGAATAGCACCAATAGCTTCTTTTCACTCTGTGTTACCCCAGGCCGGGCTACAAGGGAAACATGTGTGTTCGGCTGGGAATCCAAGTAGCAGTGAGTACCCAGATATGGACTATTGAGGTAATTAGCGGACTTGGCCCTAAAAGGGAAAATCTTGGGCCCCAGGTTTGAGTGTGCTGTGGGGCTTCACATTTCGCACCAAGCAAATACGTGTTCCAGAATATTGAGTGTTTGGAGGTTCCTCCACACATACAGCAGCGCACTGGTTCTGATAGAATGATTTAGTTTGTCATCCCTGAGTGTTTTCCTAACACGGGCTGCAAGGGAAAGCTGGGAGTAGGGCTGGAAATCGAAGAAAACAGAGTGCATCCCCATGGGCTGTGGAGATACATAGCCAAAGTCTCCCAAACTGGTTACCCTTGCACCCCTGATACATGCATGTACTGTTTATTTCTACTCCATCTCACACACAAAGAAGTGTTCTGTTTCCCTGTGTATGGTGAGGTTTCTACAACTGTCAGCAGTGCCTGGCTTCTAATAGAATCTTTAGCTATATTTCCTGACTGTTTACTCTGACTGGGTTGCAAGGGAAACTGGGGGATGGTATGGAAATCCAAGCAGGAGCGATTACCTCCCCATGGGCATTAATGGGAATAATCTGACCTCCCCCTACCTGGGTAAAACTGTACCCGCTGAAACATGCGTGGAATTTTTAACATCTCTATCAGACACAAAATAAGTGTTCTGTTAACCTGCGTGTGCGGAGCTAACTAAAACCGTCTGCAGTGCCTGGGTTCCAATAGAACCACTAGCTTATAATCTCTTAGTGTGTTCCAGGGCGGGCTACGAGGGAAACTGGGGGTTCGTCTGGAAAGCCAATTAGCCAGGTTTGCCCAGAGATTGATTGTAGAGGTAATGAGCGGACTTCTACCAGACAGAGAGGAACTGTGCCCCCAGGCATATTGTGGTTTTGGTCTCCATACCTCCACCAAGCAAAGCCATGTTCCAGAATTTTGAGTGTGTGTTGTACCTCCAAATGTCAGCAGAGATGGTGTTCTGATAGAATCGCTAATATTGTCATCCCTAGGTGTTTCCTTAGGCCGGGCTTCAAAGGAAAGCTGGGAATTAGTCTGGAAAGCGAAGAAGTATAGAGTGCCTCCCCATTGGCTGTGGAGGTAATTAGGCGACTTCTCCAAACCTGGGAACAGCTGTACCCCCATTAATATGCATGGAGTGTATTTTTCTACACCATCACACACACAAAGATGTGTTCTGCTACCCTGAGTTTGGGGAGGATTCTACAAATATCAGCAGCACCTGTGTTCTAATACCACCAGTATTTTCTTTTCCGTGAGTGTTTACACAAGCCTAGCTGCGAGGTAAAGCTGTGGGTTTTGCTGTATTTCAAAGCAGCAGTGAGATAGTCCCCATGAGAATTTGAGGTAATTTTCCGACGTCCCACAGCCTTGGAACACCTGTTCCCGCTGAAATATTCGTGGAGTTTGTTTACCCATCTCCATCAGACACACAAAATTTTCTTCTGTTATCCCAGATGTGGGAAGGAGCCTACAACGTTAGGTAGCTACTGGGTTCCAATACAACCAATAGCATATTATCCCTGAGTGTTTTCCCAGGCCGTGCTGAGAGGGAAAGATGTGGGTTGGGCTGGAAAGGCAAGCAGAGCGAGTGCCTCCCCATGGGCATTGGTGGGAATTTTCCGAACTCCCACAATCTAGTAAAACCTTAACCCCTGAAACACTCGTGGAGTATTTTTAGGAAAGTTCATAAGACACACAAAGAAGTGTACTCTTGTCCTGGGTGTGGGGAGTATCCTACAATTTTCTGCAGCCCCTGGGTTCCAATAGAACCACTGGATTATTATCCATGATTGTATTCCCAGGCCGGGCTGCGAGGGAATGCTGTGCTTGCGCTGGAAAGCCATGTTGCAGCGAGTGACCCGTGATGGAATGTGGAGGTACTTAGCGGACATCTCCCTAGCAGGGAAAAACCTGTGCCCCAAGCCATCTCTGTGGTGTGGGTCTCCAAAACTACCCCCAAGCATAGAAGTGATCCAGAATCCTAAGTTTCTGGAAGTTCCTAAAAAATACAGCAGCATCGTAGCTCTGAAAAAATCACTTAGACTGTCATCCCTGGGTATAATCCTAGACCGTGATGCAAGGGAAATTTGGGAGTTGGGCTTGAAAACGAAGAAGAAGTCAATGCATCAACATGATCATTGAAGGAATCTAGCCGACATCTCCCAACCTGGGAAAAACTGGATCCCCAGAAATATGACTGGAGTGTGTTTTACTACTCCTTCACACACAGAAAGATGTGCTCTGTTATCATGAGTGTTCGAAGTTTTCCACAAATATCAGCCTCGCATGTGTTCTAATAGCACCAGTAGATTCTTTTCCCATTGTGTTCCCCAGGCCGGGCTGCGAGGGAATCCTGGGGGTTGGGATGGAAATCCAAATAGATGCGAGTGCCCCATGATTGTCTGCAGAGGTAATTAGCGGACTTCTACCTAACAGGGAAAAACTTGTGCCCTCAGCCTTGTGTGTGGACTGGGGCTTTACAATTCTCCCAAGCAAAGACGTGTTTGTTAATCCTGTGTGTGTGGAGGTTCCTCCAACAGACAGTAGCGCCTGATTTCTGATAGAATCATTTAGTTTGTCATCCCTGGGTGTTCTCCAACCCGGGCTGCAATGGAAAGCTGGGAGTAGGGCTGTAAACGAAGAAAAACTGAGTGCCTCCCCATAGGCTGTGGAGATACTTAGCCAACGTCTCACAGCCTGGTTACACCTGCACCCCAGAGACATGCATGGACTCTGTTTTCCTACTCAATCACACACACATAGAAGTGTTCTGTTAAACTGTGTATGGAGAAAATTCTACAACTGTCAGCATCGCCTGGGTTCCAATAGAAAATTTAGCTAAATTTCCTGACTGTTTTCTCTGACTGGGTTGCAAGGGAAACTGGGGGATATGATGGAAATCCAAGCAGGAGCGATTAAATCCCCATGGGCATTAACTCTGAATAATCTGAACACCCCCAATCTAGGAAAACCTGTACCCCGTGAAACATGCTTGGAGATTTTAGAATCTCAATCAGACACACAAAATGTGTTCTGTTATCCTGCATGTGCGGAGTTTCCTACAATGTTCTGCATTTCCTGGGTTCCAGTAGAACCACTAGCTTATAAATTCTGAGTGTTTTCCAGGGCGGGCTGCGGGGGAAGCTGGGGGTTCGGCTGGAAATCCAAGTAGCCAGGATTTCCCAGAGATTGACTGTAGAGGTAAATAGCGGAATTCTCCCAAACAGAGAGTAACTGTGCCCCCAGGCATCTTGTGGTTTTGGTCTCCATACCTCCTCCAAGCAAAGCCATGTTCCGGATTTTTGAGAGTGTGTTGTACCTCCAACAGGCAGCAGAGCGCGAGTTCTCATAAAATCAATAATATTGTCATCCCTAGGTGTTTCCTTAGGCCGGGCTTCAAAGGAAAGCAGGGAGTTGGTCTGGAAAGTGAAGAAAAATAGATTGCCTCCCCATTGGAATTGGAGGTAATTAGGCGAAATCTCCAAACCTGGGAACAGCTGTAACACCAGAAATATGCCTGGAGAGTATTTTCCTACATAATCACACACAAAAAATTTGTTCTGCTATCCTGAGTGTGCGGAGTATTCTACAATTTTCAGGAGCGCCTGGGTTCTAGTAGCACCATTATTTTGTTTTCCATGAGTTTTTTCACAGGCCTGGATGCCAGGTAAACTGTGGTCTTGGCTGTAATTCGTAGCAGCATCGAGTTACTCCCCATGAGAATTTGAGGTAATTTTCCGACGTCCCACAGCCTTGGAATCCCTAAGAACACTGATACATGCTTGGAGTGTGTTTACCCATCTCCATCAGACACACAAATGTTTCTTCTTTTATCCTAGTTATGGGAAGGTTCCTACAAAGTTAGGTAGAGACTGGGTTCCATTACAACCAATAACATATTTTCCCTGTGTGTTTTCCGAGGCCGAACTGCGAGGGAATGCTTTTGTTTGGGCTGGAAATCCAAGTAGCAGCGAGTGCCCCGAGATGGACTATGGAGGTAATTAGCGGACTTGGCCCCAAAAAGGGAAATTCTTGGGCCCCAGCAATGAGTGTGCTGTTGGGCTTTACAATTCGCCCCAAGCAAATCCATGTTCCGGAATCCTGAGTGTTTGGAGGTTCCTCGAACATACAGCAGCGCCCTGGTTCTGATAGAATGAATTAGTTTGTTATCCCTGGGTGTTTTCCACGGTGGGGCTGCATGGAAATGCTAGGATTAGGGCTGGATATCGAAGAAGAAGGGAGTGCTTCCCCAAGGGCAGTGGAGTTAATTAGCAAACATTTCCCATCCTGCGAATACCTGCACCCCAGGGACATGCCTTACAGTGTTTTCCTACTCCATCACACAAACAAAGCTGTGTTCTGTTTTCCTTATTGTAGTGAGGTTTCTACAACTGTCAGGAGTGCCTTCGTTTTAATAGGAACTGTAGCTTCTTTTCCCTGAGTGTTTTCACAGGCCGGGATGTGAGGGAACGCTGGGGGATTGGCTGGAATCCAAGCAACGGCAAGGGACTCCCCATGGAGAGTGGATGTAAATATCCGAACTCCCACAACCTAGGAACTCCTATACAAACTGAAACATGCGTGGATTTAGTTTACACATCTAAATCAGACACTCAAAATATTGTTGAGTTTTCTGAGTGTGGGGATGTCCCTACAATTGTCCGCAGCACCTGGGTTCCAATAGAAACCTAGCTTATTATCACTGAGTGTTTAACAAGGCCGGGCTGCGAGTGAAAACTGAGGGATAGGCTGAAAATCTAAGAAGAAGCGAGTGCCACAAGATGCACTGTGGAGGTAATTAGCAGACTTCTCACTAACAGGGACAAATCTGTGACCCCATCCATCTACGTGGATTGGGGTTCCACAACTCCCACACTAAAAGACGTGTTCCAGAATACTGAAGCTTTGGAGGATCCTCCAAAAGACAGCAACGCCAGGGTTCTGATAGAATCACTTTTTTTGTTTTCCATGAGTGTTACACTTGCCAAGGCTGCAAGGGAAAGCTGGGAGCTGGGCTTGAAAACGGAGAAGAATACAGTGCCACCCCTTGGGCACTGAAGGAATGTAGCCGACATCTCCCAAAATGGGAAAACCTGGATTACAAAAAAAATGCCTGGAGTGTGTTTTCCTACTCCATCACACACAGAAAGATATGATCTGTTATCCTGAGTGTTCGAAGGTTTCCACAATTGTCAGCAGGGCATTGGTTCGAATAGCACCAATAGCTTCTTTTCCCTCTGTGTTACCCCAGGCCGGGCTGCAAGGGAAACATGGGGGTTGGGCTGGGAATCCAAGTAGCAGTGAGTACCCAGAGATGGACTATTGAGGTAATTAGCAGACTTGGCCCTAAAAGGGAAAATCTTGGGCCCCAGGATTGAGTGTGCTGTGGGGCTTCACAATTCGCACCAAGCAAATCCGAGTTCTGGAATCCTGAGTGTTTGAAGGTTCCTCCACACATACAGCAGCGCACTGGTTCTGATAGTATGAGTTAGTTTGTGATTCCTGAGTGTTTTCCTAACCCGGGCTTCAAGGGAATGCTGGGAGTAGGGCTGGAAATCGAAGAAAACTGAGTGCATCCCCATGGGCTGTGGAGATACTTAGCCAACGTCTCACAAAATGGTTACACCTGCACCACAGATACATGCATGTACTGTGTATTCCTACTCCATCTCACACCAAGAAGTGTTCTGTTACCCTGTGTATGGGGAGGTTTTTACAACTGTCAGCAGCGCCTGTGTTCTAATAGAAACTTTAGCTATATTTCCTGACTGTTTTCTCTGACTGGGTTGCAAGGGAAACTGGGGGATGGAATGGAAATCCAAGCAGGAGCGATTACGTCCCCATGGGCATTAATGGGAATAATCTGAACTCCCCCAACCTAGGAAAACCTGTACCCCCTGAAACATGCGTGGAATTTTTACCATCTCAATCAGACACAAAATAAGTGTTCTGTTATCCTGCGTGTGCGGAGCTTCCTACAACGATCTGCAGTGCCTGGGTTCCAATAGAACCACTAGCTTATAATTTCTGAGTGTGTTCCCGGGCGGGCTGCGAGGGAAACTGGGGGTTCGGCTAGAAAGCCTAGTAGCCAGGATTGCCCAGATATTGACTATAGAGTTAATGAGCGTACTTCCCCCTGACAGGGAGGAACTGTGCCCCCAGGCATATTGTGGTGTTGGTCTCCATATCTCTACCAAGCAAAGCCATGTTCCGGAATTTTGAGTGTGTGTTGTACCTCCAACAGTCAGCAGAGAGGGGGTTCTGATAGAATCGCTAATATTGTCATCCCTAGGTGTTTCCTTAGGCCGGCTTCAAAGGAAATCTGGGAGTTGGTCTTGAAAGTGGAGAAGTATAGTGTGCCTCCACATTGGAAGCGGAGTTAATTAGGCGTCCTCTCCCATCCTGGGAAAAGCTGTACCCTAAGAAACATGCCTGGAGTGTGTTTTCCTACTCCGTCACACACAGAACGATATGTTCTGTTATCCTGAGTGTTCGAAGGTTTCCACAATTTTCAGCAGGGCATGGGTTCAAATAGCACTAATAGCTTCTTTTCCTTCTGTGTTAACCCAGGCCAGGCTGCAAGGGAAAAATGGGGGTTGGGCTGGAATTCCAAGTAGCGGCGGGTGCCCGAGAAGGACTGTAGAGCTAATTTAGGGACTTCTACCTAACAGGGAATAAGTTCTGCCCCCAGCCAAGTTTGTGGATTGGGGCTTCAAAACCCTTCCAAGCAAAGCCGTGTTTGGGAATCCTGTGTGTGTTGAAGTTCCTACAACAGACTGCAGCTCCAGGGCACTGGTAGAAACTTTAGCTACATTTCCTGATTGTTTTCTCAGACTGGGTTGAAAAGGAAAATGGGGGATGGGCTGGAAAGCCAAGCAGGAGCGAGTACTGCCCCATGGGCTGTAGTGGGATGTATCTGACCTCCCACAACCTAGGAATACCAGTACACCCTGAAACATGCGTGGAACTTTTACCATCTCAATGAGACACAAAAAAATTTTTCTGTTATCCTGCATGTGCGGAGGTTCCTACAACGGCCTGCAGTGCTTGAGTACCAATAGAACCATTAACTTATTATCTCTGAGTGTTTATCAGGGCCGGCTGCGAGGGAAACCTTGGGGTTCGGCTTGAAAGCAAAGCAGCAACGAGTGCCCAGAGATTGACTGTAGAGGTAATAAGCAGACTTCTCCCAGAGAGAGAGAAATGTGCCCCCAGGAATCTTGTGGTGTTCGTCTCCACACCTCCACCAAGCAAAGCCATGTTCCAGAATTTTGAGATTGCGTTGTACCTCCAAAATGCAGCAGTGAGGTTTTCTCATAGAATCACTAATATTTTCATCACTAGGTGTTTTCTTAGGCCGGGCTGTAAGGGAAATTTGGGAGATGGTCTGCAAAGCAAAGAAGTATAGATTGCCTCCCCATTGGCAGTGGAGGTAATTAGGCGACATCTCCAAACCTGGGAACAGCTGTACCCCCAGAAATATGCCTGGAGTGTATTTTTCTACACCATCACACACACAAAGGTGTGTTCTGCTATCCTGAGTGTGGGGAGGATTCTACAAATATCAGCAGCGCCTGGGTTCTAATAGAACCAGTATTTTCTTTTCCGTGAGAGTTTTCACACGCCTAGCTGCGAGGTAAAACTGTGGGTTTGGCTGAATTTCGTAGTAGCAGTGAGATATTCCCCATGAGAATTTGAGGTAATTTTCCGACGTCCCACATCCTTGGAACACCTGTGCCCCCTGAAACATGCGTGGAGTTTGTTTACCCATCTCCATCAGACCCACAATGATTTCTTCTGTTATCCCAGATGTCGGAAGGAGCCTACAACGTTAGGTAGCGACTGGGTTCCTATTAAACCAATAGCATATTATCCCTGAGTGTTTTCCCAGGCCGGGCTGAGAGGGACAGCTGGGGGTTGGGCTGGAAATCCAAGCAGGAGCGAGTGCCTCCCCATGGGCATTGGAGGGAATTATCCGAACTCCCACTAACTAGCAACACCTTAACCCCTGAAACACGCGTGGAGTATTTTTACGAAACTGCATGAGACACACCAAGAAGTGTTCTATTTTCCTTGGTGTGGGGAGTATCCTACACGGTTCTGTAGCACCTGGGTTCCAATAGAACCACTGGATTATTATCCCTTATTGTTTTCCCAGGCCTGCCTGCGAGGGAATGCTGCGCTTGCGCTGGAAAGCCATGTAGCAGCGAGTGACCCGAGATGCACTGTGGAGGTAATTAGTGGACGTCTAACTAACAGGGAAAATCCTGTGCCCCAAGCCATCTCTGTGGTGTGGGTCTCCAAAGCTACCCCCAAGCATAGACGTGATCCAGAATCCTAAGTTTCTGGAAGTTATTAAAAAATACAGCAGCATCTTAGCTCTGATAAAATCACTTAGACTGTCATCCCTGGGTATAATCCTAGACCGGGATGCAAGGGAAAGTTGGGAGTTGGGCTTGAAAACGAAGAAGAAGTCAATGCATCAACATGGGCATTGAAGGAATCTAGGTGACGTCTCCCAACCTGGGAAAACCTGGATCCCCAGAAAAATGCCTGCAGTGTGTTTTACTACTCCATCCCACACAGAAAGATGTGCTCAGTTATCATGAGTGTTCGAAGGATTCCACAATTGTCAGCAGCGCATGTGTTCTAATAACACCAGTAGATTCTTTTCACACTGTTATTCCCCAGGCCGGGCTGCAAGGGAATCCTGGCGGTTGGGATGGAAATCCAAGTAGAAGCGAGTGCCCCACGATCGTATGTAGAGGTAATTAGCGGACTTCTACCTAACAGGGAAAAACTTGGGCCATCAGCCATGTGTGTGGAGTGGGGCTTCACAATTCTCCCAAGCAAAGACGTGTTTGTTAATCCTGTGTTTGTGGAGGTCCCTCCAACAGAGAGCAGGGCCGGGGTTCTGATAGAACCACTTAGTATATCATCCCAGGTTCTTTTCCTAACCCGGGCTGCAATTGAAAGCTGGGAGTAGGGCTGGAAAATGAAGAAAAACAGAGTGCCTCCCCATGGGCTGTGGAGATAATTAGCCAACGACTCACAGCCTGGTTACACCTGCACCCCAAAAACATGCATGGAGTGTGTTTTCCTACTCAATCACACACACAAAGAAGTGTTCTGTTACCCTGTGTATGGGGAAGTTTCTACAACTGTCAGCATCCTCTTGGTTCTAATAGAAACTTTAGCTAAATTTCCTGACTGTTTTCTCTGATTGGGTTGCAATGGAAACAGGGGGATGGGATGGAAATCTAAGCAGGAGCGATTACCACCCCATGGGCATTAATGGGAATAATCTGCCCTACCCCAACATAGGAAAACCTGTACCCCCTGAAACTTGTGTGCAGTTTTTAGCATTTCATTCAGACACAAATAAATGTTCTGTTATCCTGCGTGTGCGGAGCTTCCTACAACGGTCTGCAGTGCCTTGGTTCCAATAGAACCACTAGCTTATAATCTCTGAGTGTTTCACAGGTCGGGCTGCGAGGGAATCTGGGGGTTCGTCTGGAAAGCCAAGTAGCCAGGATTTCCCAGAGATTGACTGTAGAGGTAAATAGCGGAATTCTCCCAAACAGAGAGTAACTGTGCCCCCAGGGATCTTGTGGTGTTGGTCTCCATACCTCCACCAAGCAAAGCCATGTTCCGGATTTTTGAGTGTGTGTTGTACCTCCAAAAGTGAGCAAAGCTGGTGTTCTCATAGAATCAATAATATTGTCATCCCTAGGTGTTTTCTTAGGCCGGGCTTCAAAGGAAAGCAGGGAGTTGGTCTGGAATGTGAAGAAGTATAGAGTGCCTCCCCATTGGAAGTGGAGGTAATTAGGCGAAATCTCCAAACCTGGGAACAGCTGTACCCCCAGAAACATGCCTGGAGTGTATTTTCCTACACCATCACACACACAAAAATTTCTTCTGATATCCTGAGTGTGGGGAGGATTCTACAAGTTTCAGCAGTGCCTTGTTTCTACTAGCGCAAGTATTTTGTTTTCCATGAGTGTTTTCACAGGCCTGGATGCGAGGTAAATCTGTGGGTTTGGCTGAATTTCGTTGCAGCAGTGAGACACTCCCCATGAGAATTTGAGGTAATTTTCCGACGTCCCACAGCCTTGGAACACCTAAGGACCCCGTTATATGCTTGGAGTTTGTTTACCCATCACCATCAGACACACAAATGTTTATTCTTTTATCCTAGTTGTGGGAAGTTACCTAAAACGGTAGGTAGAGACTGGGTTCCATTACAACCAATAACGTATTTTCCCTGTGTGTTTTCCCAGGTCGGGCTGCAAGGGAAAGCATGGGTTAGGGCTGGAAATCCAAGTAGAAGCGAGTGCCCCGAGATGGACTATGCAGGTAATTAGAGGACTTGGCCCGAAAAGGGAAAATCTTGGGCCCCAGCAATGAGTGTGCTGTGGGGCTTCACAATTCGCACCAAGCAAATCCGTGTTTGGAAACCTGAGGGTTTGGACGTTCCTCCAACTTACAGCAGCGCGCTGGTTATGATAGAATGATTTAGTTTGTCATCCCTGGGTGTTTTCCACGGTCGGGCTGCAAGGGAATGCTAGGATTAGGGCTGGATATCGAAGAAGAAGAGAGTTCTTCCCCATGGGCAGTGGAGGTAATTAGCCAACATTTCACAACCTGCGAAAACCTGCACCCCATAGACATGCCTTACTGTGTTTTCTTACTCCATCACACACACAAATGTGTGTTCTGTTTCCTTAGTGTAGGGAGGTTTCTACAAATATCAGGAGCACGTTAGTTCTAATAGAAAATGTAGCTTAATTTCCCTGAGTGTTTCCACAGGCCGGGATGTGAGGGAATGCTGGGGGTTGGGCTGGAATCCAAGCAACTGCAAGGGACTCCCCATGGACAGTGGATGTAAATATCCGACCTCCCACAACCTAGGAACTCCTATACAAACTGAAACATGCGTGAATTTAGTTTACCCATCTAAATGAGACACTCAAATTAGTGTTCTGTTATTCTGATTGTGGGGAGGTACCTACAATTGTCTGCAGCACCAGGGTTCCAATAGAAACATAGCTTATTATCACTGAGTGTTTTACAAGGCAGGGCTGCGAGTGAAAATTGGGGGATAGAGTGAAAATCTAAGAAGAAGCGAGTGCCCCAAGATTCACTGTGGAGGTAATTAGCGGACTTCTCCCTAACAGGGACATATCTGTGACCCCATCCATCTGCGTGGATTGGGGTTCCACAACTCCCCACACTAAAAGACGTGTTCCAGAATACTGAAGCTTTGGAGGATCCTCCAACAGACAGCAAGGCCGGGGTTCTGATAGAATCACTTATTTGTTTTCCATGGGTGTTTCACTTGTCCGTGCTGCAAGGGAAACCTGGGAGTTGGGCTTGAAAAGGAAGAAGAAGACAGTGCCACCCCATGGACACTGAAGGAATCAAGACGACATCTCCCAACCTGGGAAAACCTGGATCCCCATAAAAATGCCTGGAGTGTGTTTTCCTACACCATCACACACAGAAAGATATGTTCTGTTATCCTGAGTGTTCGAAGGTTTCCACATTTGTCAGCAGGGCATAGGTTCGAATAGCACCAATAGCTTCTTTTCCCTCTGTGTTACCCCAGGCTGGGCTGCAAGGGAAACATGTGGGTTGGGCTGGGAATCCAAGTAGCAGTGAGTACCCAGAGATGGACTATGGAGGTAATTAGCGGACTTGGCCCTAAAAGGGAAAATCTTGTGCCCCAGGATTGAGTGTGCTGTGGGGCTTCACAATTCGCACCAAGCAAATCCGAGTTCCGGAATCCTGAGTGTTTGAAGGTTCCTCCACACATACAGCAGTGCACTGGTTCTGATAGTATGAGTTAGTTTGTGATTCCTGAGTGTTTTCCTAACCCGGGCTTCAAGGGAATGCTGGGAGTAGGGCTGGAAATCGAAGAAAACTGAGTGCATCCCCATGGGCTGTGGAGATACTAAGCCAACGTCTCCCAAAATGGTTACACCTGCACCACAGATACATGCATGTACTGTGTATTCCTACTCCATCTCACACCAAGAAGTGTTCTGTTACCCTGTGTATGGGGAGGTTTTTACATCTGTCAGCAGCGCCTGTGTTCTAATAGAAACTTTAGCTATATTTCCTGACAGTTTTCTCTGACTGGGTTGCAAGGGAAACTGGGGGATGTGATGGAAATCCAAGCAGGAGCGATTACGTCCCCATGGGCATTAATGGGAATAATCTGACCTCCCCCAACCTAGGAAAACCTGTACCCCCTGAAACATGCGTGGAATTTTTACCATCTCAATCAGACACAAAAATGTATTCTGTTATCCTGCGTGTGCGGAGCTTCCTACAACGATCTGCAGTGCCTGGGTTCCAATACAACCACTAGCTTATAATCTCTGAGTGTGTTCCCGGGCGGGCTGCGAGGGAAACTGGGGGTTCGGCTAGAAAGCCTAGTAGCCAGGATTGCCCAGATATTGACTATAGAGTTAATGAGCGTACTTCCCCCAGACAGAGAGAAACTGTGCCCCCAGGCATATTGTGGTGTTGGTCTCCATACCTCCACCAAGCAAAGCCATGTTCCGGAATTTTGAGTGTGTGTTGTACCTCCAACAGTCAGCAGAGAGGGGGTTCTGATAGAATCGCTAATATTGTCATCCCTAGGTGTTTCCTTAGGCCGGCTTCAAAGGAAAGCTGGGAGTTGGTCTTGAAAGCGAAGAAGTATAGTGTGCCTCCACATTGGAAGCGGAGTTAATTAGGCGTCCTCTCCCATCCTGGGAAAAGCTGTACCCTAAGAAACATGCCTGGAGTGTGTTTTCCTACTCCGTCACACACAGAACGATATGTTCTGTTATCCTGAGTGTTCGAAGGTTTCCACAATTTTCAGCAGGGCATGGGTTCAAATAGCACCAATAGCTTCTTTTCCTTCTGTGTTAACCCAGGCCAGGCTGCAAGGGAAAAATGCGGGTTGGGCTGGAATTCCAAGTAGCGGCGGGTGCCCCAGAAGGACTGTAGAGCTAATTTACGGACTTCTACCTAACAGGGAATAAGTTCTGCCCCTAGCCAAGTTTGTGGATTGGGGCTTCAAAACCCTTCCAAGCAAAGCCGTGTTTGGGAATCCTGTGTGTGTTGAAGTTCCTACAACAGACTGCAGCTCCAGGGCACTGGTAGAAACTTTAGCTACATTTCCTGATTGTTTTCTCAGACTGGGTTGAAAAGGAAAATGGGGGATGGGCAGGAAAGCCAAGCAGGAGCGAGGACTTCCCCATGGGCTGTAGTGGGATGTATCTGACCTCCCACAACCTAGGAATACCAGTACACCCTGAAACATGCGTGGAGCTTTTACCATCTCAATGAGACACAAAAAATTTTTTCTGTTATCCTGCATGTGCGGAGGTTCCTACAACGGCCTGCAGTGCTTGAGTACCAATAGAACCATTAACTTATTATCTCTGAGTGTTTATCTGGGCGGGCTGCGAGGGAAACCTTGGGGTTCGGCTTGAAAGCCAAGTAGCAACGAGTGCCCAGAGATTGACTGTAGAGGTAATAAGCAGACTTCTCCCAGAGAGAGAGAAATGTGCCCCCAGGAATCTTGTGGTGTTCGTCTCCACACCTCCACCAAGCAAAGCCATGTTCCAGAATTTTGAGATTGCGTTGTACCTCCAAAAGGCAGCAGCGAGGTTTTCTCATAGAATCACGAATATTTTCATCACTAGGTGTTTTCTTAGGCCGGGCTGTAAGGGAAATTTGGGAGATGGTCTGCAAAGCGAAGAAGTATAGATTGCCTCCCCATTGGCAGTGGAGTTAATTAGGCGACATCTCCAAACCTGGGAACAGCTGTACCCCCAGAAATATGCCTGGAGTGTATTTTTCTACACCATCACACACACAAAGGTGTGTTCTGCTATCCTGAGTGTGGGGAGGATTCTACAAATATCAGCAGCGCCTGGGTTCTAATAGAACCAGTATTTTCTTTTCCGTGAGAGTTTTCACACGCCTAGCTGCGAGGTAAAGCTGTGGGTTTGGCTGAATTTCGTAGTAGCAGTGAGATATTCCCCATGAGAATTTGAGGTAATTTTCCGACGTCCCACATCCTTGGAACACCTGTGCCCCCTGAAACATGCATGGAGTTTGTTTACCCATCTCCATCAGACCCACAATGATTTCTTCTGTTATCCCAGATGTCGGAAGGAGCCTACAACGTTAGGTAGCGACTGGGTTCCAATTAAACCAATAGCATATTATCCCTGAGTGTTTTCCCAGGCCGGGCTGAGAGGGACAGCTGGGGGTTGGGCTGGAAATCCAAGCAGGAGCGAGTGCCTCCCCATGGGCATTGGAGGGAATTATCCGAACTCCCACTAACTAGCAACACCTTAACCCCTGAAACACGCGTGGAGTATTTTTACGAAACTGCATGAGACACACCAAGAAGTGTTCTATTTTCCTTGGTGTGGGGAGTATCCTACACGGTTCTGTAGCACCTGGGTTCCAATAGAACCACTGGATTATTATCCCTTATTGTTTTCCCAGGCCGGCCTGCGAGGGAATGCTGCGCTTGCGCTGGAAAGCCATGTAGCAGCGAGTGACCCGAGATGCACTGTGGAGGTAATTAGTGAACGTCTAACTAACAGGGAAAATCCTGTGCCCCAAGCCATCTCTGTGGTGTGGGTCTCCAAAGCTACCCCCAAGCATAGACGTGATCCAGAATCCTAAGTTTCTGGAAGTTATTAAAAAATACAGCAGCATCTTAGCTCTGATAAAATCACTTAGACTGTCATCCCTGGGTATAATCCTAGACCGGGATGCAAGGGAAAGTTGGGAGTTGGGCTTGAAAACGAAGAAGAAGTCAATGCATCAACATGGGCATTGAAGGAATCTAGGTGACGTCTCCCAACCTGGGAAAACCTGGATCGCCAGAAAAATGCCTGGAGTGTGTTTTACTACTCCATCCCACACAGAAAGATGTGCTCAGTTATCATGAGTGTTCGAAGGATTCCACAATTGTCAGCAGCGCATGTGTTCTAATAACACCAGTAGATTCTTTTCACACTGTTATTCCCCAGGCCGGGCTGCAAGGGAATCCTGGGGGTTGGGATGGAAATCCAAGTAGAAGCGAGTGCCCCACGATCATATGTAGAGGTAATTAGCGGACTTCTAACTAACAGGGAAAAACTTGGGCCATCAGCCATGTGTGTGGAGTGGGGCTTCACAATTCTCCCAAGCAAAGACGTGTTTGTTAATCCTGTGTGTGTGGAGGTCCCTCCAACAGAGAGCAGGGCCGGGGTTCTGATAGAATCACTTAGTATATAATCCCAGGGTCTTTTCCTAACCCGGGCTGCAATTGAAAGCTGGGAGTAGGGCTGGAAAATGAAGAAAAACAGAGTGCCTCCCCATGGGCTGTGGAGATAATTAGCCAACGACTCACAGCCTGGTTACACCTGCACCCCAAAAACATGCATGGAGTGTGTTTTCCTACTCAATCACACACACAAAGAAGTGTTCTGTTACCCTGTATATGGGGAAGTTTCTACAACTGTCAGCATCCTCTTGGTTCTAATAGAAAATTTAGCTAAATTTCCTGACTGTTTTCTCTGATTGGGTTGCAATGGAAACTGGGGGATGGGATGGAAATCTAAGCAGGAGCGATTACCACCCCATGGGCATTAATGGGAATAATCTGCCCTACCCCAACATAGGAAAACCTGTACCCCCTGGAACTTGTGTGCAGTTTTTAGCATTTCATTAAGACACAAATAAATGTTCTGTTATCCTGCGTGTGCAGAGCTTCCTACAACGGTCTGCAGTGCCTTGGTTCCAATAGAACCACTAGCTTATAATCTCTGAGTGTTTTACTGGTCGGGCTGCGAGGGCATCTGGGGGTTCGTCTGGAAAGCCAAGTAGCCAGGATTGCCCAGAAATTGACTGTAGAGGTAATTAGCGGAATTCTCCCAAACAGAGAGAAACTGTGCCACCAGGCATCTTGTGGTGTTGGTCTCAAATCCACCACCAAGCAAAGACATGTTCCGGAATTTTGAGTGTGTGTTGTACATCCAAAAGGCAGCAGAGCGGAGGTTCTGATAGAATCAATAATATTGTCATCCCTAGGTGTTTTCTTAGGCCGGGCTTCAAAGGAAAGCAGGGAGTTGGTCTGGAATGTGAAGAAGTATAGAGTGCCTCCCCATTGGAAGTGGAGTTAATTAGGCGACATCTCCAAACCTGGGAACAGCTGTACCCCCAGAAACATGCCTGGAGTGTATTTTCCTACACCATCACACACACAAAAATTTCTTCTGATATCCTGAGTGTGGGGAGGATTCTACAAGTTTCAGCAGTGCCTTGTTTCTACTAGCACAAGTATTTTGTTTTCCATGAGTGTTTTCACAGGCCTGGATGCGAGGTAAATCTGTGGGTTTGGCTGAATTTCGTTGCAGCAGTGAGACACTCCCCATGAGAATTTGAGGTAATTTTCCGACGTCCCACAGCCTTGGAACACCTAAGGACCCCGTTATATGCTTGGAGTTTGTTTACCCATTTCCATCAGACACACAAATGTTTATTCTTTTATCCTAGTTGTGGGAAGTTACCTAAAACGGTAGGTAGAGACTGGGTTCCATTACAACCAATAACGTATTTTCCCTGTGTGTTTTCCCAGGTCGGGCTGCAAGGGAAAGCATGGGTTAGGGCTGGAAATCCAAGTAGAAGTGAGTGCCCCGAGATGGACTATGCAGTTAATTAGAGGACTTGGCCCGAAAAGGGAAAATCTTGGGCCCCAGCAATGAGTGTGCTGTGGGGCTTCACAATTCGCACCAAGCAAATCCGTGTTCGGAAACCTGAGTGTTTGGACGTTCCTCCAACTTACAGCAGCGCGCTGGTTAAGATAGAATGAATTAGTTTGTCATCCCTGGGTGTTTTCCACGGTCGGGCTGCAAGGGAATGCTAGGATTAGGGCTGGATATCGAAGAAGAAGAGAGTTCTTCCCCATGGGCAGTGGAGGTAATTAGCCAACATTTCACAACCTGCGAAAACCTGCACCCCATAGACATGCCTTACTGTGTTTTCTTACTCCATCACACACACAAATGTGTGTTCTGTTTCCTTAGTGTAGGGAGGTTTCTACAAATATCAGGAGCGCGTTAGTTCTAATAGAAAATGTAGCTAAATTTCCCTGAGTGTTTCCACAGGCCGGGATGTGAGGGAATGCTGGGGGTTGGGCTGGAATCCAAGCAACTGCAAGGGACTCCCCATGGACAGTGGATGTAAATATCCGACCTCCCACAACCTAGGAACTCCTATACAAACTGAAACATGCGTGAATTTAGTTTACCCATCTAAATGAGACACTCAAATTAGTGTTCTGTTATTCTGATTGTGGGGAGGTACCTACAATTGTCTGCAGCACCAGGGTTCCAATAGAAACATAGCTTATTATCACTGAGTGTTTTACAAGGCAGGGCTGCGAGTGAAAAGAGGGGGATAGAGTGAAAATCTAAGAAGAAGCGAGTGCCCCAAGATTCACTGTGGAGGTAATTAGCGGACTTCTCCCTAACAGGGACATATCTGTGACCCCATCCATCTGCGTGGATTGGGGTTCCACAACTCCCCACACTAAAAGACGTGTTCCAGAATACTGAAGCTTTGGAGGATCCTCCAACAGACAGCAAGGCCGGGGTTCTGATAGAATCACTTATTTGTCTTCCATGGGTGTTTCACTTGTCCGGGCTGCAAGGGAAAGCTGGTAGTAGGGCTGGAAATCGAAGAAAACAGAGTGCATCCCCATGGGCTGTGGAGATACTTAGCCAACGTCTCTCAAACTGGTTACACCTGCACCCCTTATACATGCATGTACTGTTTATTTCTACTCCATCTCACACGCAAAGAAGTGTTCTGTTTCCCTGTGTATGGGGAGGTTTCTACAACTGACAGCAGCGCCTGGCTTCTAACAGAAATTTTAGCTATATTTCCTGACTGTTTTCTCTGACTGGGTTGCAAGGGAAACTGGGGGATTGTATGGAAATCCAAGCAGGAGCGATTACCTCCCCATGGGCATTAATGGGAATAATCTGACTCCCCCTTCTTAGGTAAAACTGTACCCGCTGAAACATGCGTGGAATTTTTAACATCTCTATCAGACACAAAATAAGTTTTCTGTTATCCTGCGTGTGCGGAGCTTCCTAAAACGGTCTGCAGTGCCTGGGTTCCAATAGAACCACTAGCTTATAATCTCTTAGTGTGTTCCATGGCGGGCTATGATTGAAACTGGGGGTTCGGCTGGAAAGCCAATTAGCCAGATTTGCCCAGTGATTGATTGTAGAGGTAATGAGCGGACTTCTACCAGACAGAGAGAAACTGTGCCCCCAGGCATATTGTGGTGTTGGTCTCCATACATCCACCAAGCAAAGCCATGTTCCAGAATTTAGAGTGTGTGTTGTACCTCCAACTGTCAGCAGAGATGGGGTTCTGATAGAATTGCTAATATTGTCATCCCTAGGTGTTTCCTTAGGCCGGGCTTCAAAGGAAAGCTGGGAATCAGTCTGGAAAGCGAAGAAGTATAGAGTGCATCCCGATTGGCAGTGGAGGTAATTAGGTGACATCTCCAAACCTGGGAACAGCTGTACCCCCATTAATATGCCTGGAGTGTATTTTTCTTCACCATCACACACACAAAGGTGTGTTCTGCTATCCTGAGTGTGGGGAGGATTCTACAAATATCAGCAGCGCCTGTGTTCTAATAGCACCTGTATTTTCTTTTCCGTGAGTGTTTACACAAGCCTAGCTGCTAGGTAAATCTGTGGGTTTGGCTGTATTTTGTAGCAGCAGTGAGATACTCCCCATGAGAATTTGAGGTAAATTTCCGACGTCCCACAGCGTTAGAACACCTGTGCCCCCTGAAATATGCGAGGAGTTTGTTTACCCATCTCCATCAGACACACAAAATTTTCTTCTGTTATCCCAGATGTGGGAAGGTGCCTACAACGGTAGGTAGCTACTGGGTTCCAATACAACCAATAGCATATTATCCCTGAGTGTTTTCCCAGGCCGTGCTGAGAGGGAAAGCTGTGGGTTGGGCTGGAAAGCCAAGCAGGATCGAGTGCCTCCCCATGGGCATTGGTGGGAATTTTCTGAACTCCCACTAACTAGCAACACCTTAACCCCTGAAACATGCTTGGAGATTTTTTACGAAAATTCATGAGACACACAAAGAAGTGTTCTCTTTTCCTGGGTGTGGGGAGTATCCTACAATGTTCTGCAGCACCTGGGTTCCAATAGAACCACTGGATTATTATCCCTGATTGTTTTCCCAGGCCGGCCTTCGAGGGAATGCTTCGCTTGCGGTGGAAAGCCATGTTGCAGCGAGTGAGCCTTGATGGACTGTGGAGGTATTTAGCGGACGTCTCCCTAACAGGGAAAAACGGGTGCCTCAAGCCATCTCTGTGGTGTGGGTCTCCAAAGCTACCCCCAAGCATAGAAGTGATCCAGAATCCTAAGTTTCTGGAATTTCCTAAAAAAAACAGCAGCATCGTAGCTCTGAAAAAATCACTTAGACTGTCATCCCTGGGTATATTCCTAGACCGGTATGCAAGGGAAAGTTGGGAGTTGGGCTTGAAAACGAAGAAGAAGTCAATGCATCAACATGGGCAGTGAAGTAATCTAGCCGACATCTCCCAACCTGGGAAAAACTGGATCCCCAGAAAAATGCCTGGAGTGTGTTTTACTACTCCTTCACACACAGAAAGATGTGCTCTGTTATCATGAGTGTTCGAAGTTTTCCACAAATGTCAGCCTCGCATGTGTTCTAATAGCACCAGTAGATTCTTTTCCCTGTGTGTTTCCAAAGGCCGGGCTGCAAGGGAATCCTGGGGGTTGGGATGGAAATCCAAGTAGAAGTGAGTGCCCCATGATTGTCTGTATAGGTAATTAGCGGACTTCTACCTAACAGGGAAAAACTTGTGCCCTCAGCCATGTGTGTGCAGTGGGGCTTCACAATTCTCCCAAGCAAAGACGTGTTTGTTAATCCTGTGTGTGTGGAGGTTCCTCCAACAGACAGTAGCGCCTGATTTCTGATAGAATCATTTAGTTTGCCATCCCTGGGTGTTTTCCAACCCGGGCGGCAATGGAAAGCTAGCAGTAGGGCTGTAAACGAAGAAAAACTGAGTGCCTCCCCATGGGCTGTGGAGATACTTAGCCAACGTCTCACAGCCTGGTTACACCTGCACCCCAGAGACATGCATGGACTCTGTTTTCCTACTCAATCACACACACAAAGAAGTGTTCTGTTAAACTGTGTATGGAGAAGTTTCTACAACTGTCAGCATCGCCTGGGTTCCAATAGAAACTTTAGCTAAATTTCCTGACTGTTTCCTTGACTGGGTTGCAAGGGAAACTGGGGGATATGATGGAAATCCAAGCAGGTGCGATTAACACCCCATGGGCATTAACTCTGAATAATCTGAACACCCCCAATCTAGGAAAACCTGTACCCTTTGAAACATGCGTGGAGATTTTAGAATCTCAATCAGACACACAAAATGTGTTCTGTTATCCTGCGTGTGCGGAGCTTCCTACAAAGTACTGCAGGTCCTGGGTTCCAATAGAACCACTAGCTTATAATTTCTGAGTGTTTTCCAGGGCGGGCTGCGAGGGAAACTGTGGGTTCGGCTGGAAAGCCAAGTAGCCAGGATTGCCCAGAAATTGACTGTAGAGGTAAATAGCGGAATTCTCCCAAACAGAGAGTAACCGTGCCCCCAGGGATCTTGTGGTGTTGGTCTCCATACCTCCACCAAGCAAAGCCATGTTCCGGATTTTTGAGTGTGTGTTGTACCTCCAAAAGTGAGCAGAGCTGGTGTTCTCATAGAATCAAAAATATTGTCATCCCTAGGTGTTTCCTTATGCCGGGCTTCAAAGGAAAGCAGGGAGTTGGTCTGGAAAGCGAAGAAGTATAGACTGCCTCCCCATTGGAAGTGGAGGTAATTAGGCCTCATCTCCAAACCTGGGAAGAGCTGTAACTCCAGAAAAATGCCTGGAGTGTATTTTCCTACACCAACACACACAAAAATATTTGCTCTGCTATCCTGATTGTGCGGAGTATTCTACAACTTTCAGGAGCACCTGGGTTCTAGTAGCACCAGTATTTTGTTTTCCATGAGTTTTTTCACAGGCCTGGCTGCCAGGTAAAGCTGTTTGCTTGGCTGTAATTCGTAGCAGCAGCGAGTTACTCCGCATGAGAATTTGAGGTAATTTTCCGACGTCCCACAGTCTTGGAAACACTAAGCACACTGATAGATCCTTGGAGTTTGTTTACCCATCTCCATCAGACACACAAATGATTCTTCTTTATCCTAGTTGTGGGAAGATTCCTACAACGTTAGGTAGAGATTTGGTTCAGTTAAAACCAATAACATATTTTCCCTGTGTGCTTCCCAGTCCGGTCTGCCTGGGAAAGTTTGGGTTTGGGCTTTAAATCCAAGTAGCAGCTAATTCCCCGAGATGGACTATGGAGGTAATTAGCGGACTTAGCCCTAAAAGGGAAAATCTTGGGCCCCAGCAATTAGTGTGCTCTGGGGCTTCAAAATTCGTACCAAGCAAATCCGTGTTCCGGAATCCTGAGTGTTTGGAGGTTCCTCCAACATACAGCAGCACACTGGTTCTGATAGAATTATTTAGTTTGTCATCCCTGGGTGTCTTCCTTGGTCGGGCTTCAATTGAATGCTAGGATTTGGGCTAGATATCGAAGAAGAAGAGAGTTCTTCCCCATGGGCAGTGGAGGTAATTAGCCAACATTTCACAACCTGCGAACACCTGAACCCCAGAGACATGCCTTACTGTGTTTTCCTAATCCATCACACACACAAAGCTTTGTTCTGATTTCCTTAGTGTAGGGATGTTTCTACAACTGTCAGGAGCGCCTTAGTTCTTATAGAAACTGTAGCTATTTTCCCTGAGTGTTTTCACAGGCCGGGATGCGAGGGAATTCTGGGGGTTGGGCTGGAATCAAAGCAACTGCAAGGGACTCCCCATGGACAGTGGATGTAAATATCCGACCTCCCACAACCTAGGAACTCCTATACAAACTGAAACATGCGTGAATTTAGTTTACCCATCTAAATGAGACACTCAAATTAGTGTTCTGTTTTTCTGATTGTGGGGAGGTACCTACAATTGTCTGCAGCACCAGGGTTCCAATAGAAACATAGCTTATTATCACTGAGTGTTTTACAAGGCAGGGCTGCGAGTGAAAAGTGGGGGATAGAGTGAAAATCTAAGAAGAAGCGAGTGCCCCAAGATTCACTGTGGAGGTAATTAGCGGCCTTCTCCCTAACAGGGACATATCTGTGACCCCATCCATCTGCGTGGATTGGGGTTCCACAACTCCCCACACTAAAAGACGTGTTCCAGAATACTGAAGCTTTGGAGGATCCTCCAACAGACAGCAAGGCCGGGGTTCTGATAGAATCACTTATTTGTCTTCCATGGGTGTTTCACTTGTCCGGGCTGCAAGGGAAAGCTGGGAGTTGGGCTTGAAAAGGAAGAAGAAGACAGTGCCACCCCATGGACACTGAAGGAATCAAGACGACATCTCCCAACCTGGGAAAACCTGGATCCCCATAAAAATGCCTGGAGTGTGTTTTCCTACACCATCACACACAGAAAGATATGTTCTGTTATCCTGAGTGTTCGAAGGTTTCCACATTTGTCAGCAGGGCATGGGTTCGAATAGCACCAATAGCTTCTTTTCACTCTGTGTTACCCCAGGCCGGGCTGCAAGGGAAACATGGGGGTTGGGCTGGGAATCCAAGTAGCAGTGAGTACCCAGAGATGGACTATGGAGGTAATTAGCGGACTTGGCCCTAAAAGGGAAAATCTTGGGCCCCAGGATTGAGTGTGCTCTGGGGCTTCACAATTCGCACCAAGCAAATCCGTGTTCCAGAATACTGAGTGTTTGGAGGTTCCTCCACACATACAGCAGCGCACTGGTTCTGATAGAATGATTTAGTTTGTCATCCCTGAGTGTTTTCCTAACACGGGCTGCAAGGGAAAGCTTGGAGTAGGGCTGGAAATCGAAGAAAACTGAGTGCATCCCCATGGGCTGTGGAGATACTTAGCCAACGTCTCCCAAACTGGTTACACCTGCACCCCTGATACATGCATGTACTGTTTAGTTCTACTCCATCTCACACACAAAGAAGTGTTCTGTTTCCCTGTGTATGGGGAGGTTTCTACAACTGTCAGCAGCGCCTGGCTTCTAATAGAAATTTAGCTATATTTCCTGACTGATTCTTCTGACTGGGTTGCAAGGGAAACTGGGGGATGGTATGGAAATCCAAGCAGGAGCGATTACCTCCAAATGAACGTTAAAGGGAATAATATGACATCCACCAACATAGGAAATCCTTTACCCGCTGAAACATGCATGGAATTTTTAACATCTCTATCAGACACAAAATAAGTGTTCTGTTATCCTGCGTGTGAGGAGCTTCCTAAAACGGTCTGCAGTGCCTGGGTTCCAATAGAACCACTAGCTTATAATCTATTAGTGTGTTCCAGGGCGGGCTACGAGGGAAACTGGGGGTTCGGCTGGAAAGCCAATTAGCCAGGATTGCCCAGAAATTGATTGTAGAGGTAATGAGCGGACTTCTACCAGACAGAGAGATACTGTGCCCCCAGGCATATTGTGGTGTTGGTCTCCATACCTCCACCAAGCAAAGCCATGTTCCAGAATTTTGAGTGTGTGTTGTACCTCCAACTGTCAGCAGAGATGGGGTTCTGATAGAATCGCTAATATTGTCATCCCTAGGTGTTTCCTTAGGCCGGGCTTCAAAGGAAAGCTGGGAATTAGTCTGGAAAGCGAAGAAGTATAGAGTGCCTCCCCATTGGCAGTGGAGGTAATTAGGCGACATCTCCCATCCTGGTAAAATCTGTGCCCCCGAAACATGCCTGGAGTGTGTTTTCCTACTCCGTCACACACAGAAAGATATGTTCTGTTATCCTGAGTGTTCGAAGGTTTACACAATTGTCAGCAGGGCATGGGTTCAAATAGCACCAATAGCTTCTTTTCCCTCTGTGTTAACCCAGGCCGGGCTGCACGGGAAAAATGGGGGTTGGGCTGGAATTCCAACTAGCAGCGGGTGCCCCAGAAGGACTGTAGAGCTAATTAGCGGACTTCTTCCTAACAAGGAATAACTTGTGCCCCCAGCCATGTTTGTGGATTGGGGCTTCAAAACCCTTCCAAGCAAAGCCGTGTTTGGGAATCCTGTGTGTGTTGAAGTTCCTATAACAGACTGCAGCTCCGGGGCACTGGTAGAAACTTTAGCTACATTTCCTGATTGTTTACTCAGGCTGGGTTGCAAAGGAAATTGAGGGATGGGCTGGAAAGCCAAGCAGGTGCGAGTACTTCCCCATGGGCTGTAGTGGGATGTATCTGACCTCCCACAACCTAGGAACACCAGTACACCCTGAAACATGCGTGGAGCTTTTACCATCTCAATGAGACACAAAAAAATTTTTCTGTTATCTTGCGTGTGCGGAGGTTCCTACAACGGTCTGCAGTGCTTGAGTTGCAATAGAACCATTAACTTAATATTTCTGAGTGTTTTCCAGGGCGGGCTGCGAGGGAAAGCTTGGGGTTCGGCTGGAAAGCCAAGTAGCAACGAGTGCCCAGAGATTGACTGTAGAGGTAATTAGAAGATTTCTCCCAGAGAGAGAGAAATGTGCCCCCAGGAATCTTGTGGTGTTGGTCTCCACACCTCCACCAAGCAAAGCCATGTTCCAGAATTTTGAGTTTGTGTTGTACCTCCAACAGGCAGCAGCGATGGGTTTCTCATAGAATCACTAATATTGTCATTACTAGGTGTTTTAATAGGCCGGGCTGCAAGGGAAATTTGGGAAATGTTCTGCAAAGCGAAGAAGTATAGATTGCCTCCACATTGGCAGTGGAGGTAATTAGGCGACATCTCCAAACCTGGGAACAGCTGTACCCCCAGAAATATGCCTGGAGTGTATTTTTCTACACCATCACACACACAAAGATGTGTTCTGCTATCCTGAGTGTGGGGAGGATTCTACAAATATCAGCAGCGCCTGGGTTCTAATAGAACCAGTATTTCCTTTTCCGTGAGTTTTTACACAAACATAGCTGCGAGGTAAAGCTGTGGGTTTGGCTGTATTTTGTAGCAGCAGTGAGATACTCCCCATGAGAATTTGAGGTAATTTTCCGACGTCCCACAGCCTTGGAACACCTGTGCCAGCTGAAATATGCTTGAAGATTGTTTACCCATCTCCATCAGACACACAAAGTTTTCTTCTGTTATCCCAGATGTGGGAAGGAGCCTACAAAGTTAGGTAGCTACTGGGTTCCAATACAACCAATAGCATATTATCCCTGAGTGATTTCCCAGGCCGTGCTGAGAGGGAAATCTCTGGGTTGGGCTGGAAAGCCAAGCAGGAGCGAGTGCCTCCCCATGGGCATTGGTGGGAATTTTGTGAACTCCCACTAACTAGAAACACCTTAACCCCTGAAACACGCGTGGAGATTTTTTACGAAACTTCATGAGACACACAAAGAAGTGTTCTCTTTTCCTGGGTGTTGGGAGTATCCTAAAATGTTCTGCAGCACCTGGGTTCCAATAGAACCACTGGATTAATATCCCTGATTGTTTTCACAGGCCGGCCTGCGAGGGAATGCTGCGCTTGCGCTGGAAAGCCATGTTGCAGCGAGTGACCCTTGATGGACTGTGGAGGTAATTAGTGGACATCTCCCTAACAGGGAAAAACCTGTGACCCAAGCCATCTCTGTGGTGTGGGTCTCCAAAGCTACCCCCAAGCATAGAAGTGATCCAGAATCCTAAGCTTCTGGAAGTTCCTAAAAAATACAGCAGCATCGTAGCTCTGAAAAAATCACTTAGACTGTCATCCCTGGGTATAATCCTAGACCGGGATGCAAGGGAAAGTTGGGAGTTGGGCTTGAAAACGAAGAAGAAGTCAATGCATCAACATGGGCATTGAAGGAATCTAGCCGACATCTCCCAACCTGGGAAAAACTGGATCCCCAGAAACATGACTGGTGTGTGTTTTACTACACCTTCACACACAGAAAGATGTGCTCTGTTATCATGAGTGTTCGAAGTTTTCCACAAATGTCAGCCTCGCATATGTTCTAATAGCACCAGTAGATTGTTTTCCCTCTGTGTTTTCCCAGGCCGGGCTGCAAGGGAATCCTGGGGGTTGGGATGGAAATCCAAGTAGAAGCGAGTGCCCCATGATTGTCTGTAGAGGTAATTAGTGGACTTCTACCTAACAGGGAAAATCTTGTGCCCTCAGCCATGTGTGTGGAGTGGGGCTTCACAATTCTCCCAAGCAAAGACGTGTTTGTTAATCCTGTGTGTGTGGAGGTTCTTCCAAAAGACAGTAGCGCCTGATTTCTGATAGAATCATTTAGTTTGTCATCCCTGGGTGTTTTCCAACCCGGGCTGCAATGGAAAGCTGGGAGTAGGGCTGTAAACGAAGAAAAACTGAGTGCCTCCCCATGGGCTGTGGAGATAGTTAGCCAACGTCTCAAGCCTGGTTACACCTGCACCCCAGAGACATGCATGGACTCTGTTTTCATACTCAATCACACACACAAAGAAGTGTTCTGTTAAACTGTGTATGGAGAAGTTTCTACAACTGTCAGCATCGCCTGGGTTCCAATAGAAACTTTAGCTAAATTTCCTGACTGTTTTCTCTGACTGGGATGCAAGGGAAACTGGGGGATATGATGGAAATCCAAGCAGGAGCGATTAACTCCCCATGGGCATTAACTCTGAATAATCTGAACACCCCCAATCTAGGAAAACCTGTACCCCTTGAAACATGCGTGGAGATTTTAGAATCTCAATCAGACACACAAAATGTGTTCTGTTATCCTGCGTGTGCGGAGCTTCCTACAAAGTTCTGCAGGTCCTGGGTTCCAATAGAACCACTAGCTTATAATTTCTGAGTGTTTTCCAGGGCGGGCTGCGAGGGAAACTGTGGGTTCGGCTGGAAAGCCAAGTAGTCAGGATTGCCCAGAAATTGACTGTAGAGGTAAATAGCGGAATTCTCCCAAACAGAGAGTAACTGTGCCCCCAGGCATCTTGTGGTGTTGGTCTCCATACCTCCACCAAGCAAAGCCATGTTCCGGAATTTTGAGTGTTTGTTGTACTTCCAACAGTCAGCAGAGCGGGGGTTCTCATAGAATCAATAATATTGTCATCCTTAGGTGTTTCCTTATGCCGGGCTTCAAAGGAAAGCAGGGAGTTGGTCTGGAAAGCGAAGAAGCATAGAGTGCCTCCCCATTGGAATTGAAGGTATTTAGGCCTCAATTCGAAACCTGGGAAGAGCTGTAACACCAGAAACTTGCCTGGAGTGTATTTTCCTACACCAACACACACAAAAATATTTGTTCTGCTATCCTGATTATTCGGAGTATTCTACAACTTTCAGGAGTACCTGGGTTCTAGTAGCACCAGTATTTTGTTTTCCATGAGCTTTTTCACAGGCCTGGCTGCCAGGTAAAGCTGTGGGCTTGGCTGTAATTCGTAGCAGCAGCCAGTTACTCCTCATGAGAATTTGAGGTAATTTTCCGACGTCACACATCCTTGGAAACACTAAGCACCCTGATACATCCTTGGAGTATGTTTACCCATCTCCATCAGACACACAAATGTTTCTTATTTTATCCTAGTTGTGGGAAGATTCCTACAACGGTAGGTAGAGACTGGGTTCCGATACAACCAATAACATATTTTCCCTGTGTGATTCCCAGTCCGTTCTGCCTGGGAAAGTTTGGGTTTGGGCTTTAAATCCAAGTAGCAGCGAATGCCCCGAGATGGACTATGGAGGTAATTAGCGGTCTTAGCCCTAAAAGGGAAAATCTTGGGCCCCAGCAATTAGTGTGCTCTGGGGCTTCAAAATTCGTACCAAGCAAATCCGTGTTCCGGAATCCTGAGTGTTTGGAGGTTCCTCCAACATACAGCAGCACCCTGGTTCTGATAGAATTATATAGTTTGTCATCCCTGGGTGTTTTCCATGGTCGGGCTTCAAGGGAATGCTAGGATTAGGGCTGGATATCGAAGAAGAAGAGAGTTCTTCCCCATGGGCAGTGGAGGTAATTAGCCAACATTTCACAACCTGCGAACACCTGAACCCCAGGGACATGCCTTACTGTGTTTTCCTAATGCATCACACACACAAAGCTTTGTTCTGTTTTCCTTAGTGTAGGGATGTTTCTACAACTGTCAGGAGCGCCGTAGTTCTTATAGAAACTGTAGCTTATTTCCCTGAGTGTTTTCACAGGCCGGGATGCGAGGGAATGCTGGGGGTTGGGCTGGAATCCAAGCAACTGCAAGGGACTCCCCATGGACAGTGGATGTAAATATCCGACCTCCCACAACCTAGGAACTCCTATACAAAGTGAAACATGCGTGAATTTGTTTACCCATCTAAATGAGACACTCAAATTATTGTTGTGTTATTCTGATTGTGGGGAGGTACCTACAATTGTCTGCAGCACCAGGGTTCCAATAGAAACATAGCTTATTATCACTGAGTGTTTTACAAGGCAGGGCTGCCAGTGAATACTGGGGGATAGAGTGAAAATCTAAGAAGAAGCGAGTGCCCCAAGATTCACTGTGGAGGTAATTAGCGGAGTTCTCCCTAACAGGTTCATATCTGTGACCCCATCCATCTGCGTGGATTGGGGTTCCACAACTCCCCACACTAAAAGACGTGTTCCAGAATCCTGAAGCTTTGGAGGATCCTCCAACAGACAGCAACGCCGGGGTTCTGATAGAATCACTTATTTGTCTTCCATGGGTGTTTCACTTGTCCGGGCTGCAAGGGAATGCTGGGAGTTGGGCTTGAAAAGGAAGAAGAAGACAGTGCCACCCCATGGACACTGAAGGAATCAAGACGACATCTCCCAACCTGGGAAAACCTGGATCCCCATAAAAATGCCTGGAGTGTGTTTTCCTACACCATCACACACAGAAAGATATGTTCTGTTATCCTGAGTGTTCGAAGGTTTCCACATTTGTCAGCAGGGCATGGGTTCGAATAGCACCAATAGCTTCTTTTCACTCTGTGTTACCCCAGGCCGGGCTGCAAGGGAAACATGTGTGTTGGGCTGGGAATCCAAGTAGCAGTGAGTACCCAGAGATGGACTATGGAGGTAATTAGCGGACTTGGCCCTAAAAGGGAAAATCTTGGGCCCCAGGTTTGCGTGTGCTGTGGGGCTTCACATTTCGCACCAAGCAAATACGTGTTCCAGAATATTGAGTGTTTGGAGGTTCCTCCACACATACAGCAGCGCACTGGTTCTGATAGAATGATTTAGTTTGTCATCCCTGAGTGTTTTCCTAACACGGGCTGCAAGGGAAAGCTGGGAGTAGGGCTGGATATCGAAGAAAACTGAGTGCATCCCCATGGGCTGTGGAGATACTTAGCCAACGTCTCCGAAACTGGTTACACCTGCACCCCTGATACATGCATGTACTGTTTAGTTCTACTCCATCTCACACACAAAGAAGTGTTCTGTTTCCCTGTGTATGGGGATGTTTCCACAACTGTCAGCAGCGCCTGGCTTCTAACAGAAACTTTAGCTATATTTACTGACTGTTTTCTCGGACTGGGTTGAAAGGGAAACTGGGGGATGGTATGGAAATCCAAGCAGGAGCGATTACCTCCCCATGGGCATTAATGGGAATAATCTGACCTCCCCCTACCTGGGTAAAACTGTACCCGCTGAAACATGCGTGGAATTTTTAACATCTCTATCAGACACAAAATAAGTTTTCTGTTAACATGCGTGTGCGGAGCTACCTAAAACGGTCTGCAGTGCCTGGGTTCCAATAGAACCACTAGCTTATAATCTCTTAGTGTGTTCCAGGGCGGGCTACGACGGAAACTGGGGGTTCGGCTGGAAAGCCAATTTGCCAGATTTGCCCAGAGATTGATTGTAGAGGTAATGAGCGGACTTCTACCAGACAGAGAGGAACTGTGCGCCCAGGCATATTGTGGTGTTGGTCTCCATACCTCCACCAAGCAAAGCCATGTTCCAGAATTTTGAGTGTGTTTTGTACCTCCAAATGTCAGCAGAGATGGGGTTTTTATAGAATCGCTAACATTGTCATCCCTAGGTGTTTCCTTAGGCCGGGCTTCAAAGGAAAGCTGGGAATTAGTCTGGAAAGCGAAGAAGTATAGAATGCCTCCCCATTGACAGTGGAGGTAATTAGGCGGCATCTCCAAACCTGGGAACAGCTGTACCTCCATTAATATGCATGGAGTGTATTTTTCTACACCATCACACACACAAAGATGTGTTCTGCTATCCTGAGTGTGGGGAGTATTCTACAAATATCAGCAGCGCCTGTGTTCTAATAGCACCATTATTTTCTTTTCCGTGAATGTTTACACAAGCCTAGCTGCGAAGTAAATTTGTGGGTTTGGCTGTATTTTGTAGCAGCAGTGAGATACTCCCCATGAGAATTTGAGGTAATTTTCCGACGTCCCACAGCCTTGGAACACCTGTGCCCCCTGAAATATGCGTGGAGTTTGTTTACCCATCTCCATCAGACACACAAAATTATCTTCTGTTATCCCAGATGTGGGAAGGAGCCTACAAAGGTAGGTAGCTACTGGGTTCCAATACAACCAATAGCATATTATCCCTGAGTGTTTTCCCAGGCCGTGCTGAGAGGGAAAGCTGGGGGTTGGGCTAGAAAGCCAAGCAGGAGCGAGTGCCTCCCCATGGGCATTGGTGGGAATTTTCTGAACTCCCACTAACTAGCAACACCTTAACCCCTGAAACACGCGTGGAGATTTTTACAAAACTTCATGAGACACACAAAGAAGTGTTCTCTTTTCCTGTCTGTGGGGAGTATCCTAAAATGTTCTGCAGCACCTGGGTTCCAATAGAACCACTGGATTATTATCCCTGATTGTATTCCCAAGCCGGCCTTCGAAAGAATGCTGCGCTTGCGCTGGAAAGCCATGTTGAAGCGAGTGACCCTTGATGGACTGTGGAGGTAATTAGCGGACATCTCCCTAACAGGGAAAAACCTGTGACCCAAGCCATCTCTGTGGTGTGGGTCTCCAAAGCTACCCCCAAGCATAGAAGTGATCCAGAATCCTAAGCTTCTGGAAGTTCCTAAAAAATACAGCAGCATCATAGCTCTGAAAAAATCACTTAGACTGTCATCCCTGGGTATAATCCTAGACCGGGATGCAAGGGAAAGTTGGGAGTTGGGCTTGAAAACGAAGAAGAAGTCAATGCATCAACATGGGCATTGAAGGAATCTAGCCGACATCTCCCAAACTGGGAAAAACTGGATCCCCAGAAATATGACTGGAGTGTGTTTTACTACTCCTTCACACACAGAAAAATGTGCTCTGTTATCATGAGTGTTCGAAGTTTTCCACAAATGTCAGCCTCGCATGTGTTCTAATAGCACCAGTAGATTCTTTCACTTTGTGTTTCCCCAGGCCGGGCTGCAAGGGAATCCTGGGGGTTGGGATGGAAATCCAAGTAGAAGCGAGTGCCCCATGATTGTCTGTAGAGGTAATTAGCGGACTTCTACCTAACAGGGAAAATCTTGTGCCCTCAGCCATGTGTGTGGAGTGGGGCTTCACAATTCTCCCAAGCAAAGACGTGTTTGTTAATCCTGTGTGTGTGGAGGTTCCTCCAACAGACAGTAGCGCCTGATTTCTGATAGAATCATTTAGTTTGTCATCCCTGGGTGTTTTCCAACCCGGGCTGCAATGGAAAGCTGTGAGTAGAGCTGTAAACGAAGAAAAACTGAGTGCCTCCCCATGGGCTGTGGAGATACTTAGCCAACGTCTCACAGCCTGGTTACACCTGCACCCCAGAGACATGCATGGACTCTGTTTTCCTACTCAATCACACACACAAAGAAGTGTTCTGTTAAACTGTGTATGGAGAAGTTTCTACAAATGTCAGCATCGCCAGGGTTCCAATAGAAATTTAGCTAAATTTCCTGACTGTTTTCTCTGACTGGGTTGCATGGGAAACTGGGGGATATGATGGAAATCCAAGCAGGAGCGATTAACAGCCCATGGGCATTAACTCTGAATAATCTGAACACCCCCAATCTAGGAAAACCTGTACCCGTTGAAACATGCATGGAGATTTTAGAATCTCAATCAGACACACAAATTGTGTTCTGTTATCCTGCATGTGAGGATCTTCCTACAACGGTCTGCAGTGCCTGAGTTCCAATAGAACCACTAGCTTATAATCTCTGAGTGTTTTCCAGGGCGGGCTGCGGGGGAAACTTGGGGTTCGGCTGGAAATCCAATTAGCCAGGATTGCCCAGAGATTGACTGTAGAGGTAAATAGCGGAATTCTCCCAAACAGAGAGTAACTGTGCCCCCAGGCATCTTGTGGTTTTGGTCTCCATACCTCCTCCAAGCAAAGCCATGTTCCGGATTTTTGACTGTGTGTTGTACCTCCAAAAGGCAGCAGAGCGCGTGTTCTCATAAAATCAATAATATTGTCATCCCTAGGTGTTTCCTTATGCCGGGCTTCAAAGGAAAGCAGGGAGTTGGTCTGGAAAGCGAAGAAATATAGAGTGCCTCCAAATTGGAAGTGGAGGTAATTAGGCGACATCTCCAAACCTGGGAACAGCTGTGACACCAGAAATATGCCTGGAGAGTATTTCCCTACATAATCACACACAAAAAATTTGTTCTGCTATCCTGAGTGTGCGGAGTATTCTACAATTTTCAGCAGCGCCTGGGTTCTAGTAGCACCATTATTTTGTTTTCCATGAGTTTTTTCACTGGCCTGGCTGCCAGGTAAACTGTGGTCTTGGCTGTATTTCGTAGCAGCATCGAGTTACACCCCATGAGAATTTGAGGTAATTTTCCGACGTCCCACAGCCTTGGAAACACTAAGCACACTGATACATGCTTGGAGTGTGTTTACCCATCTCCATCAGACACACAAATATTTCTTCTTTTATCCTAGTTATGGGAAGGTTCCTACAAAGTTAGGTAGAGACTGGGTTCCATTACAACCAATAATATATTTTCCCTGTGTGTTTTCCGAGGCCGAACTGTGAGGGAAAGCTTGGGTTTGGGCTGGAATTCCAAGTAGCAGCGAGTGCCCCGAGATGGACTATGGAGGTAATTTGCGGACATGGCCCCAAAAAGGGAAATTCTTGCGCCCCAGCAATGAGTGTGCTGTTGGGCTTCACAATTCGCCCCAAGCAAATCCATGTTCCGGAATCTAGAGTGTTTGGAGGTTCCTCGAAGATACAGCAGCGCCCTGGTTCTGATAGAATGATTTAGTTTGTCATCCCTGGGTGTTTTCCACAGTGGGGCTGCAAGGGAATGCTAGGATTAGGGCTGGATATCGAAGAAGAAGAGAGTGCTTCCCCATGGGCAGTGGAGGTAATTAGCAAACATTTCCCATCCTGCGAACACCTGGACCCCAGGGACATGCCTTACAGTGTTTTCCTACTCCATCACACAAACAAAGCTGTGTTCTGTTTTCCTTAGTGTAGTGAGGTTTCTACAACTTTCAGGAGTACCTTAGATTTAATAGGAACTGTAGCTTCTTTTCCCTGAGTGTTTTAACAGGCCGGGATGCGAGGGAACGCTGGGGGATGGGCTGGAATCCAAGCAACGGCAAGGGACTCCCCATGGACAGTGGATGTAAATATCCGAACTCCCATAACCTAGGAACTCCTATACAATCTGAAACATGCGTGGATTTAGATTACCCATCTAAATCAGACACTCAAAATATTGTTGTGTTTTCTGAGTGTGGGGATGTTTCTACAATTGTGTGCAGCACCTGGGTTCCAATAGAAACTTGGCTTATTATCACTGAGTGTTTAACAAAGGCCGGGCTGCGAGTGAAAACTGAGGGAAAGGCTAAAAATCTAAGAAGAAGCGAGTGCCACAAGATGCACTGTGGAGGTAATTAGCAGACTTCTCCCTAACATGGACAAATCTGTGACCCCATCCATCTGCGTGGATTGGGGTTCCACAACTCCCCACACTAAAAGACGTGTTCCAGAATCCTGAAGCTTTGGAGGATCCTCCAAAAGACAGCAACGCCAGGGTTCTGATAGAATCACTTATTTGTCTTCCATGAGTGTTACACTTGTCCGGGCTGCAAGGGAATGCTGGGAGTTGGGCTTGAAAACGGAGAAGAAGACAGTGCCACCCCTTGGGCACTGAAGGAATGTAGCCGACATCTCCCAAACTGGGAAAACCTGGATTACCAAAAAAATGCCTGGAGTGTGTTTTCCTACAACATCACACACAGAAAGAAATGATCTGTTATCCTGAGTGTTCGAAGGTTTCCACAATTGTCAGCAGGGCATTGGTTCGAATAGCACCAATAGCTTCTTTTCCCTCTGTGTTACCCCAGGCCGGGCTCAAGGGAAACATGGGGGTTGGGCTGGGAATCCAAGTAGCAGCGAGTGCCCCGAGATGGACTATGCAGGTAATTAGCAGACTTGGCCCTAAAAGGGAAAATCTTGGGCCCCAGGATTGAGTGTGCTGTGAGGCTTCACAATTCGCACCAAGCAAATCCGAGTTCCGGAATCCTGAGTGTTTGAAGGTTCCTCCACACATACAGCAGCGCACTGGTTCTGATAGAATGAGTTAGTTTGTGATTCCTGAGTGTTTTCCTAACCCGGGCTTCAAGGGAATGCTGGGAGTAGGGCTGGAAATCGAAGAAAACTGAGTGCATCCCCATGGGCTGTGGAGATACTTAGCCAACGTCTCCCAAAATGGTTACACCTGCACCACAGATACATGCATGTACTGTGTATTCCTACTCCATCTCACACCAAGAAGTGTTCTGTTACCTGTGTATGGGGAGGTTTTTACAACTGTCAGCAGCGCCTGTGTTCTAATAGAAACTTTAGCTATATTTCCTGACTGTTTTCTCTGACTGGGTTGCAAGGGAAACTGGGGGATGGGATGGAAATCCAAGCAGGAGCGATTACGTCCCCATGGGCAATAATGGGAATAATCTGACCTCCCCCAACCTAGGAAAACCTGTACCCCCTGAAACATGCGTGGAATTTTTACCATCTCAATCAGACACAAAAAATGTATTCTGTTATCCTGCGTGTGCTGAGCTTCCTACAACGATCTGCAGTGCCTGGGTTCCAATAGAACCACTAGCTTATAAACTCTGAGTGTGTACCCGGGCGGGCTACGAGGGAAACTGTGGGTTCGGCTAGAAAGCCTAGTAGCCAGGATTCCCCAGAGTTTGACTGTAGAGGTAATGAGCGTAGTTCTCCCAGACAGAGAGAAGCTGTTCCCCCAGGCATATTGTGGTGTTGGTCTCCATACATCCACCAAGCAAAGCCATGTTCCAGAATTTTGAGTGTGTGTTGTACCTCCAACAGTCAGCAGAGAGGAGGTTCTGATAGAATCGCTAATATTGTCATCCCTAGGTGTTTCCTTAGGCCGGCTTCAAAGGAAAGCTGTGAGTAGGTCTGGAAAGCGAAGAAGTATAGTGTGCCTCCACATTGGAAGCGAAGTTAATTAGACGTCCTATCCCATCCTGGGAAAAGCTGTACCCCAAAAACATGCCTGGAGTGTGTTTTCCTACTCCCTCACACACAGAAAGATAAGTTCTGTTATCCTGAGTGTTCGAAGGTTTCCACAATTTTCAGCAGGGCATGAGTTCAAATAGCACCAATAGCTTCTTATCCTTCTGTGTTAACCCAGGCCAGGCTGCAAGGGAAAAATGGGGGTTGGGCTGGAATTCCAAGTAGCCGCGGGTGCCCCAGAAGGACTGTAGAGCTAATTAGCGGACTTCTACCTAACAGGGAATAAGTTGTGCCCCCAGCCATGTTTGTGGATTGGGGCTTCAAAACCCTTCCAAGCAAAGCCGTGTTTGGGAATCCTGTGTGTGTTGAATTTCCTAAAACAGACTGCAGCTCCGGGGCACTGGTAGAAACTTTAGCTACATTTCCTGATTGTTTTCTCAGACTGGGTTGAAAAGGAAAATGGGGGATGGGCTGGAAAGCCAAGCCAGAGCGAGTACTTCCCTATGGGCTGTAGTGGGATGTATCTGACCTCCCACAACCTAGGAACACCAGTACACCCTGAAATATGCGTGGAGCTTTTACCATCTCAATGAGACACAAAAAAATTTTTCTGTTATCCTGCATGTGCGTAGGTTCCTACAACGGTCTGCAGTGCTTGAGTACCAATAGAACCATTAACTTATTATCTCTGAGTGTTTTCCAGGGCGGGATGCGAGGGAAACTTGTGGTTCGGCTTGAAAGCCAAGTAGCAACGAGTGCCCAGAGATTCACTGTAGAGGTAATAAGCAGACTTCTCCCAGAGAGAGAGAAAGGTGCCCCCAGGAATCTTGTGGTGTTGGACTCCACACCTCCACCAAGCAAAGTCATGTTCCAGAATTTTGAGATTGCGTTGTACCTCCAAAAGGCGACAGCGAGGTTTTCTCATAGAATCACTAATATTTTCAACACTAGGTGTTTTCTTAGGCCGGGCTGTAAGGGAAATTTGGGAGATGGTCTGCAAAGCGAAGAAGTATAGATTGCCTCCCCATTGGCAGTGGAGTTAATTAGGCGACATCTCCAAACCTGGGAACAGCTGTACCCCCAGAAATATGCCTGGAGTGTATTTTTCTACACCATCACACACACAAAGTTGTGTTCTGCTATCCTGAGTGTGGGGAGGATTCTACAAATATCAGCAGCGCCTGGGTTCTAATAGAACCAGTATTTTCTTTTCCGTGAGAGTTTTCACACGCCTAGCTGCGAGGTAAAGCTGTGGGTTTGGCTGAATTTCGTAGCAGCAGTGAGATACTCCCCATGAGAATTTGAGGTAATTTTCCGACGTCCCACAGCCTTGGAACACCTGTGCCCCCTGAAACATGCGTGGAGTTTGTTTACCCATCTCCATCAGACCCACAATGATTTCTTCTGTTATCCCAGATGTCGGAAGGAGCCTACAAATTTAGGTAGCGACTGGGTTCCAATTAAACCAATAGCATATTATCCCTGAGTGTTTTCCCAGGCCCAGGTGAGAGGGACAGCTGGGGGTTGGGCTGGAAATCCAAGCAGGAGCGAATGCCTCCCCATGGGCATTGGAGGGAATTACCCGAACTCCCACTAACTAGCAACACCTTAACCCCTGAAACACGCGTGGAGTATTTTTACGAATCTGCATGAGACACACCAAGAAGTGTTCTATTTTCCTTGGTGTGGGGAGTATCCTACACTGTTCTGTAGCACCTGGGTTCCAATAGAACCACTGGCTTATTATCCCTTATTGTTTTCCCAGGCCGGCCTGCGAGGTAATGCTGCGCTTGCGCTGGAAAGCCATGTAGCAGCGAGTGACCCGAGATGCACTGTGGAGGTAATTAGTGGACATCTCCCTAACAGGGAAAATCCTGTGCCCCAAGCCATCTCTGTTGTGTGGGTCTCCAAAGCTACCCCCAAGCATAGACGTGATCCAGAATCCTAAGTTTCTGGAAGTTATTAAAAAATACAGCAGCATCTTAGCTCTGATAAAATCACTTAGACTGTCATCCCTGGGTATAATCCTAGACCGGGATGCAAGGGAAAGTTGGGAGTTGGGCTTGAAAATGAAGAAGAAGTCAATGTATCAACATGGGCATTGAAGGAATCTAGGGGACGTCTCCCAACCTGGGAAAAACTGGATCCCCAGAAAAATGTCTGGAGTGTGTTTTACTACTCCGTCCCACACAGAAAGATGTGCTCTGTTATCATGAGTGTTCGAAGGTTTCCACAATTGTCAGCAGCGCATGTGTTCTAATAACACCAGTAGATTCTTTTCACTGTGTTTTTCCCCAGGCCGGGCTGCAAGGGAATCCTGGGTGTTGGGATGGAAATCCAAGTAGAAGCGAGTGCCCCACGATCGTATGTAGAGGTAATTAGCGGACTTCTACCTAACAGGGAAAAACTTGGGCCATCAGCCATGTGTGTGGAGTGGGGCTTCACAATTCTCCCAAGCAAAGACTTGTTTGTTAATCCTGTGTGTGTGGAGGTCCTTCCATCAGAGAGAAGCCCGGTGTTCTGATAGAATCACTTAGTTTATAATCCCAGGGTGTTTTCCTAACCCGGGCTGCAATTGAAAGCTGGGAGTAGGGCTGGAAAATGAAGAAAAATAGAGTGCCTCCCCATGGGCTGTGGAGATAATTATCCAAAGACTCACAGCCTGGTTACACCTGCACCCAAAAAACATGCATGGAGTTTGTTTTCCTACTCAATCACACACACAAAGAAGTGTTCTGTTACCCTGTGTATGGGGAAGTTTCTACAACTGTCAGCATCTTCTTGGTTCTAATAGAAACTTTAGCTAAATTTCCTGACTGTTTTCTCTGATTGGGTTGCAATGGAAACTGGGGGATGGGATGGAAATCTAAGCAGGAGCGATTACCACCCCATGGGCATTAATGGGAATAATCTGACCTAGCCCAACATAGGAAAACCTGTACCCCCTGAAACTTGTGTGCAGTTTTTAGCATTTCATTCAGACACAAAAAAAATGTTCTGTTATCCTGCGTGTGCGGAGCTTCCTACAACGGTCTGCAGTGCCTTGTTTCCAATAGAACCACTAGCTTATAATCTCTAAGTGTTTAACAGGTCGGGCTGCGAGGGAATCTGGGGGTTCGTCTGGAAAGCCAAGTAGCCAGGATTGCCCAGAAATTGACTGTAGAGGTAATTAGTGGAATTCTCCCAAACAGAGAGAAACTGTGCCCCCAGGCATCTTGTGGTGTTGGTCTCAAATCCACCACCAAGCAAAGACATGTTCCGGAATTTTGAGTGTGTGTTGTACCTCCAACAGGCAGCAGAGCGGAGGTTCTGATAGAATCAATAATATTGTCATCCCTAGGTGTTTTCTTAGGCCGGGCTTCAAAGGAAAGCAGGGAGTTGGTCTGGAATGCGAAGAAATATAGGGTGCCTCCCCATTGGAAGTGGAGGTAATTAGGCAACATCTCCAAACCTGGGAACAGCTGTACCCCCAGAAACATGCCTGGAGTGTATTTTTCTACACCATCACACACACAAAAATTTCTTCTGATATCCTGAGTGTGGGGAGGATTCTACAAGTTTCAGCAGTGCCTTGTTTCTACTAGCACAAATATTTTGTTTTCCATGAGTGTTTTCACAGGCCTGGATGCGAGGTAAATCTGTGGGTTTGGCTGAATTTCGTTGCAGCAGTGAGACACTCCCCATGAGAATTTGAGGTAATTTTCCGACGTCCCACAGCCTTGGAACACCTAAGGACCCCGTTATATGCTTGGAGTTTGTTTACCCATCTCCATCAGACACACAAATGTTTATTCTTTTATCCTAGTTGTGGGAAGTTACCTACAACGGTCGGTAGAGACTGGGTTCCATTACAACCAATAACATATTTTCCCTCTGTGTTTTCCCAGGTCGGGCTGCAAGGGAAAGCATGGGTTGGGGCTGGAAATCCAAGTAGAAGCGAGTGCCCCGAGATGGACTATGCAGGTAATTAGAGGACTTGGCCCGAAAAGGGAAAATCTTGGGCCCCAGGAATGAGTGTGCTGTGGGGCTTCACAATTCGCACCAAGCAAATCCGTGTTCGGAAACCTGAGTGTTTGGACGTTCCTCCAACTTACAGCAGCGCGCTGGTTATGATAGAATGATTTAGTTTGTCATCCCTGGGTGTTTTCCACAGTCGGGCTGCAAGGGAATGCTAGGATTAAGGCTGGATATCGAAGAAGAAGAGAGTTCTTCCCCATGGGCAGTGGAGGTAATTAGCCAAAATTTCCCATCCTGTGAAAACCTGCACCACATAGACATGCCTTACTGTGTTTTCTTTCTCCATCTCACACACAAATGTGTGTTCTGTTTCCTTAGTGTAGGGAGGTTTCTACAAATATCAGGAGCGCGTTAGTTCTAATAGAAACTGTAGCTTAATTTCCCTGAGTGTTTCCACAGGCAGGGATGCGAGGGAATGCTGGGGGTTGGGCTGGAATCCAAGCAACTGCAAGGGACTCCCCATGGACAGTGGATGTAAATATCCGACCACCCACAACCTAGGAAATCCTATACAAACTGAAACATGCGTGAATTTAGTTTACCCATCTAAATGAGACACTCAAATTAGTGTTTTGTTATTCTGATTGTGGGGAGGTTCCTACAATTGTCTGCAGCACCAGGGTTCCAATAGAAACATAGCTTATTATCACTGAGTGTTTTAAAAGGCAGGGCTGCGAGTGAAAAGTGGGGGATAGAGTGAAAATCTAAGAAGAAGCGAGTGACCCAAGATTCACTGTGGAGGTAATTAGCGGACTTCTCCCTAACAGGGACATATCTGTGACCCCATCCATCTGCGTGGATTGGGGTTCCACAACTCCCCACACTAAAAGACGTGTTCCAGAATCCTGAAGCTTTGGAGGATCCTCCAACAGACAGCAAGGCCGGGGTTCTGATAGAATCACTTATTTGTCTTCCATGGGTGTTTCACTTGTACGGGCTGCAAGGGAAAGCTGGGAGTTAGGCTTGAAAAGGAAGAAGAAGACAGTGCCACCCCATGGACACTGAAGGAATCAAGACGACATCTCCCAACTTGGGAAAACCTGGATCCCCATAAAAATGCCTGGAGTGTGTTTTCCTACACCATCACACACAGAAAGATATGTTCTGTTATCCTGAGTGTTCGAAGGTTTCCACAATTGTCAGCAGGGCATGGGTTTGAATAGCACCAATAGCTTCTTTTCACTCTGTGTTACCCCAGGCCGGGCTGCAAGGGAAACATGGGGGTTGGGCTGGGAATCCAAGTAGCAGTGAGTACCCAGAGATGGACTATGGAGGTAATTAGCGGACTTGGCCCTAAAAGGGAAAATCTTGGGCCCCAGGATTGAGTGTGCTGTGGGGCTTCACAATTCGCACCAAGCAAATCCGTGTTCCAGAATACTGAGTGTTTGGAGATTCCTCCACACATACAGCAGCGCACTGGTTCTGATAGAATGATTCAGTTTGTTATCCCTGAGTGTTTTCCTAACACGGGCTGCAAGGGAAAGCTGGGAGTAGGGCTGGAAATCGAAGGAAACAGAGTGCATCCCCATGGGATGTTGAGATACTTAGCCAACGTCTCCCAAACTGGTTACACCTGCACCCCTGATACATGCATGTACTGTTTATTTCTACTCCATCTCACACACAAAGAATTGTTCTGTTTCCCTGTGTATGGGGAGGTTTCTACAACTGTCAGCAGCGCCTGGCTTCTAATAGAAATTTTAGCTATATTTCCTGACTGTTTTCTCTGACTGGGTTGCAAGGGAAACTGGGGGATGATATGGAAATTCAAGCAGGAGCGATTACCTCCCCATGGGCATTAATGGGAATAATCTGACCTCCCCATACCTAGGTAAAACTGTACCCGCTGAAACATGCGTGGAATTTTTAACATCTCTATCAGACACAAAATAAGTGTTCTGTTATCCTGCGTGTGCGGAGCTTCCTAAAACGGTCTTCAGTGCCTGGGTTCCAATAGAACCACTAGCTTATAATCTCTTAGTGTGTTCCAGGGTGGGCTACGAGGGACACTGGGGGTTCGTCTGGAAAGCCAATTAGCCAGGTTTGCCCAGAGATTGATTGTAGAGGTATTGAGCGGACTTCTACCAGACAGAGAGGAACTGTGCCCCCAGGCCTATTGTTGTGTTGCTCTCCATACCTCCACCAAGCAAAGCCATGTTCCAGAATTTTGAGTGTGTGTTGTACCTCCAACTGTCAGTAGAGATGGGGTTCTTATAGAATCGCTAATATTGTCATCCCTAGGTGTTTCCTTAGGCCGGGCTTCAAAGGAAAGCTGGGAATTAGTCTGGAAAGTGAAGAAGTATAGAGTGCCTCCCCATTGGCAGTGGAGGTAATTAGGTGACATCTCCAAACCTGATAACAGCTGTACCCGCAGAAATATGCCTGGAGTGTATTTTTCTACACCATCACACACACAAAGGTGTGTTCTGCTATCCTGAGTGTGGGGAGGATTCTACAAATATCAGCAGCGCCTGGGTTCTAATAGAACCAGTATTTTCTTTTTCGTGAGAGTTTTCACACGCCTAGCTGCTAGGTAAAGCTGTGGGTATGGCTGAATTTCGTAGCAGCAGTGAGATATTCCCCATGAGAATTTGAGGTAATTTTCCGACGTCCCACAGCCTTGGAACACCTGTGCCCCCTGAAACATGCGTGGAGTTTGTTTACCCATCTCCATCAGACCCACAATGATTTCTTCTGTTATCCCAGATGTCGGAAAGAGCCTACAACGGTAGGTAGCTACTGGGTTCCAATTAAACCAATAGCATATTATCCCTGAGTGTTTTCCCAGGCCGTGCTGAGAGGGAAACCTGTGGGTTGGGCTGGAAAGACAAGCAGGAGCGAGTGCCTCCCCATGGGCATTGGTGGGAATTTTCTGAACTCCCACTATCTAGCAACACCTTAACGCCTGAAACACGCTTGGAGATTTTTTACGAAACTTCATGAGACACACAAAGAAGTGTTCTCTTTTCCTGTCTGTGGGGAGAATCCTACAATGTTCTGCAGCACCTGGGTTCCAATAGAACCACTGGATTATTATCCCTGATTGTTTTCCCAGGCCGGCCTGCGAGGGAATGCTGCGCTTGCGCTGGAAAGCCATGTTGCAGCGAGTGACCCTTGATGGACTGTGGAGGTATTTAGCGGACATCTCCCTAACAGGGAAAAACCGGGCCCCAAGCCATCTCTGTGGTGTGGGTCTCCAAAGCTACCCCCAAGCATAGAAGTGATCCAGAATCCTAAGTTTCTGGAAGTTCCTAAAAAATACAGCAGCATCGTAGATCTGAAAAAATCACTTAGACTGTCATCCCTGGGTATAATCCTAGACCGGGATTCAAGGGAAAGTTGGGAGTTGGGCTTGAAAACGAAGAAGAAGTCAATGCATCAACATGGGCATTGAAGGAACCTAGCCGACTTCTCCCAACCTGGGAAATACTGGATCCCCAGAAATATGACTTGAGTGTGTTTTACTACTCCTTCACACACAGAAAGATGTGCTCTGTTATCATGAGTGTTCGAAGTTTTCCACAAATGTCAGCCTCGCATGTGTTCTAATAGCACCAGTAGATTCTTTTCACTGTGTGTTTCCAAAGGCCGGGCTGCAAGTTAATCCTGGGGGTTGGGATGGAAATCCAAGTAGAAGCGAGTGCCCCATGATTGTCTGTAGAGGTAATTAGCGGACATCTACCTAACAGGGAAAAACTTGTGCCCTCTGTCATGTGTGTGCAGTGGGGCTTCACAATACTCCCAAGCAAAGACGTGTTTGTTAATCATGTGTGTGTGGAGGTTCCTCCAAGGGACAGTAGCGCCTGATTTCTGATAGAATCATTTAGTTTGTCATCCCTGGGTGTTTTCCAACCCGGGCTGCAATGGAAAGCTGGGAGTAGGGCTGTAAACGAAGAAAAACTGAGTGCCTCCCCATGGGCTGTGGAGATACTTAGCCAACGTCTCACAGCCTGGTTACACCTGCACCCCAGAGACATGCATGGACTCTGTTTTCCTACTCAATCACACACACAAAGAAGTGTTCTGTTAAACTGTGTATGGAGAAGTTTTTACAACTCTCAGCATCGCCTGGGTTCCAATAGAAACATTAGCTAAATTTCCTGACTGTTTTCTCTGACTGGGTTGCAAGGGAAACTGGGGGATATGATGGAAATCCAAGCAGGAGCGATTAACTCCCCATGGGCATTAACTCTGAATAATCTGAACACCCCCAATCTAGGAAAACCTGTACCCCTTGAAACATGCGTGGAGATTTTAGAATCTCAATCAGACACACAAATGTGTTCTGTTATCCTGCGTGTGCGGAGCTTCCTACAAAGTTCTGCAGGTCCTGGGTTCCAATAGAACCACTTGCTTATAATTTCTGAGTGTTTTCCAGGGCGGGCTGCGAGGGAAACTGTGGGTTCAGCTGGAAAGCCAAGTAGCCAGGATTGCCCAGAGATTGACTGTAGAGGTAAATAGCGCAATTCTCCCAAACAGAGAGTAACTGTGCCCCCAGGCATCTTGTGGTGTTGGTCTCCATACCTCCACCTAGCAAAGCCATGTTCCGGAATTTTGAGTGTTTGTTGTACTTCCAACAGGCAGCAGAGCGGTGGTTCTCATAGAATCAATAATATTGTCATCCCTTGGTGTTTCCTTATGCCGGGCTTCAAAGGAAAGCAGGGAGTTGGTCTGGAAAATGAAGAAGTATAGAGTGCCTCCCCATTGGAAGTGGAGGTAATTAGGCCTCATCTCCAAACCTGGGAAGAGCTGTAACACCAGAAACATGCCTGGAGTGTGTTTTCCTACACCAACACACACAAAAATGTTTGTTCTGCTATCCTGATTGTGCGGAGTATTCTACAACTTTCAGGAGCGCCTGGGTTCTAGTAGCACCAGTATTTTGTTTTCCATGAGTTTTTTCACAGGCCTGGATGCCAGGTAAAGCTGTGGGCTTGGCTGTAATTCGTAGCAGCAGCGAGTTACTCCGCATGAGAATTTGAGGTAATTTTCCGACGTCCCACAGCCTTGGAAACACTAAGCACCCTGATATATCCTTGGAGTTTGTTTACCCATCTCCATCAGACACACAAAAGTTTCTTCTTTTATCCTAGTTGTGGGAAGATTCCTACAATGGTAAGTAGAGCCTGGGTTCTGTTGCGACCAATAACATATTTTCCCTGTGTGCTTCCCAGGCCGGTCTGCCTGGGAAAGTTTGGGTTTGGGCTTTAAATCCAAGTAGCAGCGAATGCCCCGAGATGGACTATGGAGGTAATTAGCGGACTTAGCCCTAAAAGGGAAAATCTTGGGCCCCAGCAATTAGTGTGCTCTGGGGCTTCAAAATTCGTACCAAGCAAATCCGTGTTCCGGAATCCTGAGTGTTTGGAGGTTCCTCCAACATACAACAGCACCCTGGTTCTGATAGAATTATTTAGTTAGTCATCCCTGGGTGTTTTCCATGGTCGGGCTTCAAGGGAATGCTAGGATTAGGGCTGGATATCGAAGAAGAAGAGAGTACTTCCCCATGGACAGTGGAGGTAATTAGCCAACATTTCACAACCTGCGAACACCTGAACCCCAGAGACATGCCTTACTGTGTTTTCCTAATCCATCACACACACAAAGCTTTGTTCTGTTTTCCTTAGTGTAGGGATGTTTCTACAACTGTCAGGAGCGCCGTAGTTCTTATAGAAACTGTAGCTATTTTCCCTGAGTGTTTTCACAGGCATGGATGCGAGGGAATGCTGGGGGTTTGGCTGGAATCCAAGCAACTGCAAGGGACTCCCCATGGACAGTGGATGTAAATATCCGACCTCCCACAACCTAGGAACCCCTATACAAACTGAAACATGCGTGAATTTAGTTTACCCATCTAAATGAGACACTCAAATTAGTGTTCTGTTATTCTGATTGTGGGGAGGTACCTACAATTGTCTGCAGCACCAGGGTTCCAATAGAAACATAGCTTATTATCACTGAGTGTTTTAAAAGGCAGGGCTGCGAGTGAAAAGTGGGGGATAGAGTGAAAATCTAAGAAGAAGCGAGTGCCCCAAGATTCACTGTGGAGGTAATTAGCGGACTTCTCCCTAACAGGGACATATCTGTGACCCCATCCATCTGCGTGGATTGGGGTTCCACAACTCCCCACACTAAAAGACGTGTTCCAGAATCCTGAAGCTTTGGAGGATCCTCCAACAGACAGCAAGGCCGTGGTTCTGATAGAATCACTTATTTGTCTTCCATGGGTGTTTCACTTCTACGGGCTGCAAGGGAAAGCTGGGAGTTAGGCTTGAAAAGGAAGAAGAAGACAGTGCCACCCCATGGACACTGAAGGAATCAAGACGACATCTCCCAACCTGGGAAAACCTGGATCCCCATAAAAATGCCTGGAGTGTGTTTTCCTACACCGTCACACACAGAAAGATATGTTCTGTTATCCTGAGTGTTCGAAGGTTTCCACAATTGTCAGCAGGGCATGGGTTCGAATAGCACCAATAGCTTCTTTTCACTCTGTGTTACCCCAGGCCGGGCTGCAAGGGAAACATGGGGTTGGGCTGGGAATCCAAGTAGCAGTGAGTACCCAGAGATGGACTATGGAGGTAATTAGTGGACTTGGCCCTAAAGGGAAAATCTTGGGCCCCAGGATTGAGTGTGCTGTGGGGCTTCACAATTCGCACCAAGCAAATCCGTGTTCCAGAATACTGAGTGTTTGGAGGTTCCTCCACACATACAGCAGCGCACTGGTTCTGATAGAATGATTCAGTTTGTTATCCCTGAGTGTTTTCCTAACACGGGCTGCAAGGGAAAGCTGGGAGTAGGGCTGGAATTCGAAGAAAACAGAGTGCATCCCCATGGGATGTTGAGATACTTAGCCAACGTCTCCCAAACTGGTTACACCTGCACCCCTGATACATGCATGTACTGTTTATTTCTACTCCATCTCACACACAAAGAAGTGTTCTGTTTCCCTGTGTATGGGGAGGTTTCTACAACTGTCAGCAGCGCCTGGCTTCTAATAGAAATTTTAGCTATATTTCCTGACTGTTTTCTCTGACTGGGTTGCAAGGGAAACTGGGGGATGGTATGGAAATTCAAGCAGGAGCGATTACCTCCCCATGGGCATTAATGGGAATAATCTGACCTCCCCATACCTAGGTAAAACTGTAACAGCTGAAACATGCGTGGAATTTTTAACATCTCTATCAGACACAAAATAAGTGTTCTGTTATCCTGCGTGTGCGGAGCTTCCTAAAACGGTCTGCAGTGCCTGGGTTCCAATAGAACCACTAGCTTATAATCTCTTAGTGTGTTCCAGGGCGGGCTACGAGGGAAACTGGCGGTTCGGCTGGAAAGCCAATTAGCCAGGTTTGCCCAGAGATTGATTGTAGAGGTATTGAGTGGAATTCTACCAGACAGAGAGGAACTGTGCCCCCAGGCCTATGGTTGTGTTGCTCTCCATACCTCCACCAAGCAAAGCCATGTTCCAGAATTTTGAGTGTGTGTTGTACCTCCAACTGTCAGTAGAGATGGGGTTCTTATAGAATCGCTAATATTGTCATCCCTAGGTGTTTCCTTAGGCCGGGCTTCAAAGGAAAGCTGGGAATTAGTCTGGAAAGTGAAGAAGTATAGAGTGCCTCCCCATTGGCAGTGGAGGTAATTAGGTGACATCTCCAAACCTGGGAACAGCTGTACCCCCAGAAATATGCCTGGAGTGTATTTTTCTACACCATCACACACACAAAGGTGTGTTCTGCTATCCTGAGTGTGGGGAGGATTCTACAAATATCAGCAGTGCCTGGGTTCTAATAGAACCAGTATTTTCTTTTTCGTGAGAGTTTTCACACGCCTAGCTGCTAGGTAAAGCTGTGGGTTTGGCTGAATTTCGTAGCAGCAGTGAGATATTCCCCATGAGAATTTGAGGTAATTTTCCGACGTCCCACAGCCTTGGAACACCTGTGCCCCCTGAAACATGCGTGGAGTTTGTTTACCCATCTCCATCAGACCCACAATGATTTCTTCTGTTATCCCAGATGTCGGAAGGATCCTACAACGGTAGGTAGCTACTGGGTTCCAATTAAACCAATAGCATATTATCCCTGAGTGTTTTCCCAGGCCGTGCTGAGAGGGAAACCTGTGGGTTGGGCTGGAAAGACAAGCAGGAGCGAGTGCCTCCCCATGGGCATTGGTGGGAATTTTCTGAACTCCCACTATCTAGCAACACCTTAACGCCTGAAACACGCTTGGAGATTTTTTACGAAACTTCATGAGACACACAAAGAAGTGTTCTCTTTTCCTGTCTGTGGGGAGAATCCTACAATGTTCTGCAGCACCTGGGTTCCAATAGAACCACTGGATTATTATCCCTGATTGTTTTCCCAGGCCGGCCTGCGAGGGAATGCTGCGCTTGCGCTGGAAAGCCATGTTGCAGCGAGTGACCCTTGATGGACTGTGGAGGTATTTAGCGGAAATCTCCCTAACAGGGAAAAACCGGGCCCCAAGCCATCTCTGTGGTGTGGGTCTCCAAAGCTACCCCCAAGCATAGAAGTGATCCAGAATCCTAAGTTTCTGGAAGTTCCTAAAAAATACAGCAGCATCGTAGCTCTGAAAAAATCACTTAGACTGTCATCCCTGGGTATAATCCTACACCGGGATTCAAGGGAAAGTTGGGAGTTGGGCTTGAAAACGAAGAAGAAGTCAATGCATCAACATGGGCATTGAAGAAACCTAGCCGACTTCTCCCAACCTGGGAAATACTGGATCCCCAGAAATATGACTGGAGTGTGTTTTACTACTCCTTCACACACAGAAAGATGTGCTCTGTTATCATGAGTGTTCGAAGTTTTCCACAAATGTCAGCCTCGCATGTGTTCTAATAGCACCAGTAGATTCTTTTCACTGTGTGTTTCCAAAGGCCGGGCTGCAAGGTAATCCTGGTGGTTGGGATGGAAATCCAAGTAGAAGCGAGTGCCCCATGATTGTCTGTAGAGGTAATTAGCGGACATCTACCTAACAGGGAAAAACTTGTGCCCTCTGTCATGTGTGTGCAGTGGGGCTACACAAATCTCCCAAGCAAAGACGTGTTTGTTAATCATGTGTGTGTGGAGGTTCCTCCAAGGGACAGTAGCGCCTGATTTCTGATAGAATCATTTAGTTTGTCATCCCTGGGTGTTTTCCAACCCGGGCTGCAATGGAAAGCTGGGAGTAGGGCTGTAAACGAAGAAAAACTGAGTGCCTCCCCATGGGCTGTGGAGATACTTAGCCAACGTCTCACAGCCTGGTTACACCTGCACCCCAGAGACATGCATGGACTCTGTTTTCCTACTCAATCACACACACAAAGAAGTGTTCTGTTAAACTGTGTATGGAGAAGTTTTTACAACTCTCAGCATCGCCTGGGTTCCAATAGAAACATTAGCTAAATTTCCTGACTGTTTTCTCTGACTGGGTTGCAAGGGAAACTGGGGGATATGATGGAAATCCAAGCAGGAGCGATTAACTCCCCATGGGCATTAACTCTGAATAATCTGAACACCCCCAATCTAGGAAAACCTGTACCCCTTGAAACATGCGTGGAGATTTTAGAATCTCAATCAGACACACAAAATGTGTTCTGTTATCCTGCGTGTGCGGAGCTTCCTACAAAGTTCTGCAGGTCCTGGGTTCCAATAGAACCACTTGCTTATAATTTCTGAGTGTTTTCCAGGGCGGGCTGCGAGGGAAACTGTGGGTTCAGCTGGAAAGCCAAGTAGCCAGGATTGCCCAGAGATTGACTGTAGAGGTAAATAGCGCAATTCTCCCAAACAGAGAGTAACTGTGCCCCCAGGCATCTTGTGGTGTTGGTCTCCATACCTCCACCTAGCAAAGCCATGTTCCGGAATTTTGAGTGTTTGTTGTACTTCCAACAGGCAGCAGAGCGGTGGTTCTCATAGAATCAATAATATTGTCATCCCTTGGTGTTTCCTTATGCCGGGCTTCAAAGGAAAGCAGGGAGTTGGTCTGGAAAATGAAGAAGTATAGAGTGCCTCCCCATTGGAAGTGGAGGTAATTAGGCCTCATCTCCAAACCTGGGAAGAGCTGTAACACCAGAAACATGCCTGGAGTGTGTTTTCCTACACCAACACACACAAAAATGTTTGTTCTGCTATCCTGATTGTGCGGAGTATTCTACAACTTTCAGGAGCGCCTGGGTTCTAGTAGCACCAGTATTTTGTTTTCCATGAGTTTTTTCACAGGCCTGGATGCCAGGTAAAGCTGTGGGCTTGGCTGTAATTCGTAGCAGCAGCGAGTTACTCCGCATGAGAATTTGAGGTAATTTTCCGACGTCCCACAGCCTTGGAAACACTAAGCACCCTGATATATCCTTGGAGTTTGTTTACCCATCTCCATCAGACACACAAAAGTTTCTTCTTTTATCCTAGTTGTGGGAAGATTCCTACAATGGTAAGTAGAGCCTGGGTTCCGTTGCGACCAATAACATATTTTCCCTGTGTGCTTCCCAGGCCGGTCTGCCTGGGAAAGTTTGGGTTTGGGCTTTAAATCCAAGTAGCAGCGAATGCCCCGAGATGGACTATGGAGGTAATTAGCGGACTTAGCCCTAAAAGGGAAAATCTTGGGCCCCAGCAATTAGTGTGCTCTGGGGCTTCAAAATTCGTACCAAGCAAATCCGTGTTCCGGAATCCTGAGTGTTTGGAGGTTCCTCCAACATACAACAGCACCCTGGTTCTGATAGAATTATTTAGTTAGTCATCCCTGGGTGTTTTCCATGGTCGGGCTTCAAGGGAATGCTAGGATTAGGGTTGGATATCGAAGAAGAAGAGAGTACTTCCCCATGGACAGTGGAGGTAATTAGCCAACATTTCACAACCTGCGAACACCTGAACCCCAGAGACATGCCTTACTGTGTTTTCCTAATCCATCACACACACAAAGCTTTGTTCTGTTTTCCTTAGTGTAGGGATGTTTCTACAACTGTCAGGAGCGCCTTAGTTCTTATAGAAACTGTAGCTATTTTCCCTGAGTGTTTTCACAGGCATGGATGCGAGGGAATGCTGGGGGTTGGGCTGGAATCCAAGCAACTGCAAGGGACTCCCCATGGACAGTGGATGTAAATATCCGACCTCCCACAACCTAGGAACCCCTATACAAACTGAAACATGCGTGAATTTAGTTTACCCATCTAAATGAGACACTCAAATTAGTGTTCTGTTATTCTGATTGTGGGGAGGTACCTACAATTGTCTGCAGCACCAGGGTTCCAATAGAAACATAGCTTATTATCACTGAGTGTTTTAAAAGGCAGGGCTGCGAGTGAAAAGTGGGGGATAGAGTGAAAATCTAAGAAGAAGCGAGTGCCCCAAGATTCACTGTGGAGGTAATTAGCGGACTTCTCCCTAACAGGGACATATCTGTGACCCCATCCATCTGCGTGGATTGGGGTTCCACAACTCCCCACACTAAAAGACGTGTTCCAGAATCCTGAAGCTTTGGAGGATCCTCCAACAGACAGCAAGGCCGGGGTTCTGATAGAATCACTTATTTGTCTTCCATGGGTGTTTCACTTCTACGGGCTGCAAGGGAAAGCTGGGAGTTAGGCTTGAAAAGGAAGAAGAAGACAGTGCCACCCCATGGACACTGAAGGAATCAAGACGACATCTCCCAACCTGGGAAAACCTGGATCCCCATAAAAATGCCTGGAGTGTGTTTTCCTACACCATCACACACAGAAAGATATGTTCTGTTATCCTGAGTGTTCGAAGGTTTCCACAATTGTCAGCAGGGCATGGGTTCGAATAGCACCAATAGCTTCTTTTCACTCTGTGTTACCCCAGGCCGGGCTGCAAGGGAAACATGGGGGTTGGGCTGGGAATCCAAGTAGCAGTGAGTACCCAGAGATGGACTATGGAGGTAATTAGCGGACTTGGCCCTAAAAGGGAAAATCTTGGGCCCCAGGATTGAGTGTGCTGTGGGGCTTCACAATTCGCACCAAGCAAATCCGTGTTCCAGAATACTGAGTGTTTGGAGGTTCCTCCACACATACAGCAGCGCACTGGTTCTGATAGAATGATTCAGTTTGTTATCCCTGAGTGTTTTCCTAACACGGGCTGCAAGGGAAAGCTGGGAGTAGGGCTGGAATTCGAAGAAAACAGAGTGCATCCCCATGGGATGTTGAGATACTTAGCCAACGTCTCCCAAACTGGTTACACCTGCACCCCTGATACATGCATGTACTGTTTATTTCTACTCCATCTCACACACAAAGAAGTGTTCTGTTTCCCTGTGTATGGGGAGGTTTCTACAACTGTCAGCAGCGCCTGGCTTCTAATAGAAATTTTAGCTATATTTCCTGACTGTTTTCTCTGACTGGGATGCAAGGGAAACTAGGGGATGGTATGGAAATTCAAGCAGGAGCGATTACCTCCCCATGGGCATTAATGGGAATAATCTGACCTCCCCATACCTAGGTAAAACTGTACCCGCTGAAACATGCGTGGAATTTTTAACATCTCTATCAGACACAAAATAAGTGTTCTGTTATCCTGCGTGTGCGGAGCTTCCTAAAACGGTCTGCAGTGCCTGGGTTCCAATAGAACCACTAGCTTATAATCTCTTAGTGTGTTCCAGGGCGGGCTACGAGGGAAACTGGGGGTTCGGCTGGAAAGCCAATTAGCCAGGTTTGCCCAGAGATTGATTGTAGAGGTATTGAGCGGAATTCTACCAGACAGAGAGGAACTGTGCCCCCAGGCCTATGGTTGTGTTACTCTCCATACCTCCACCAAGCAAAGCCATGTTCCAGAATTTTGAGTGTGTGTTGTACCTCCAACTGTCAGTAGAGATGGGGTTCTTATAGAATCGCTAATATTGTCATCCCTAGGTGTTTCCTTAGGCCGGGCTTCAAAGGAAAGCTGGGAATTAGTCTGGAAAGTGAAGAAGTATAGAGTGCCTCCCCATTGGCAGTGGAGGTAATTAGGTGACATCTCCAAACCTGGGAACAGCTGTACCCCCAGAAATATGCCTGGAGTGTATTTTTCTACACCATCACACACACAAAGGTGTGTTCTGCTATCCTGAGTGTGGGGAGGATTCTACAAATATCAGCAGCGCCTGGGTTTTAATAGAACCAGTATTTTCTTTTTCGTGAGAGTTTTCACACGCCTAGCTGCTAGGTAAAGCTGTGGGTTTGGCTGAATTTCGTAGCAGCAGTGAGATATTCCCCATGAGAATTTGAGGTAATTTTCCGACGTCCCACATCCTTGGAACACCTGTGCCCCCTGAAACATGCGTGGAGTTTGTTTACCCATCTCCATCAGACCCACAATGATTTCTTCTGTTATCCCAGATGTCGGAAGGAGCCTACAACGGTAGGTAGCTACTGGGTTCCAATTAAACCAATAGCATATTATCCCTGAGTGTTTTCCCAGGCCGTGCTGAGAGGGAAACCTGTGGGTTGGGCTGGAAAGACAAGCAGGAGCGAGTGCCTCCCCATGGGCATTGGTGGGAATTTTCTGAACTCCCACTATCTAGCAACACCTTAACGCCTGAAACACGCTTGGAGATTTTTTACGAAACTTCATGAGACACACAAAGAAGTGTTCTCTTTTCCTGTCTGTGGGGAGAATCCTACAATGTTCTGCAGCACCTGGGTTCCAATAGAACCACTGGATTATTATCCCTGATTGTTTTCCCAGGCCGGCCTGCGAGGGAATGCTGCGCTTGCGCTGGAAAGCCATGTTGCAGCGAGTGACCCTTGATGGACTGTGGAGGTATTTAGCGGACATCTCCCTAACAGGGAAAAACCGGGCCCCAAGCCATCTCTGTGGTGTGGGTCTCCAAAGCTACCCCCAAGCATAGAAGTGATCCAGAATCCTAAGTTTCTGGAAGTTCCTAAAAAATACAGCAGCATCGTAGCTCTGAAAAAATCACTTAGACTGTCATCCCTGGGTATAATCCTAGACCGGGATGCAAGGGAAAGTTGGGAGTTGGGCTTGAAAACGAAGAAGAAGTCAATGCATCAACATGGGCATTGAAGGTACCTAGCCGACTTCTCCCAACCTGGGAAATACTGGATCCCCAGAAATATGACTGGAGTGTGTTTTACTACTCCTTCACACACAGAAAGATGTGCTCTGTTATCATGAGTGTTCGAAGTTTTCCACAAATGTCAGCCTCGCATGTGTTCTAATAGCACCAGTAGATTCTTTTCACTGTGTGTTTCCAAAGGCCGGGCTGCAAGGGAATCCTGGGGGTTGGGATGGAAATCCAAGTAGAAGCGAGTGCCCCATGATTGTCTGTAGAGGTAATTAGCGGACAACTACATAACAGGGAAAAACTTGTGCCCTCAGCCATGTGTGTGCAGTGGGGCTTCACAATTCTCCCAAGCAAAGACGTGTTTGTTAATCATGTGTGTGTGGAGGTTCCTCCAAGGGACAGTAGCGCCTGATTTCTGATAGAATCATTTAGTTTGTCATCCCTGGGTGTTTTCCAACCCGGGCTGCAATGGAAAGCTGGGAGTAGGGCTGTAAACGAAGAAAAACTGTGTGCCTCCCCATGGGCTGTGGAGATACTTAGCCAACGTCTCACAGCCTGGTTACACCTGCACCCCAGAGACATGCATGGACTCTGTTTTCCTACTCAATCACACACACAAAGAAGTGTTCTGTTAAACTGTGTATGGAGAAGATTCTACATCTCTCAGCATCGCCTGGGTTCCAATAGAAATATTAGCTAAATTTCCTGACTGTTTTCTCTGACTGGGTTGCAAGGGAAACTGGGGGATATGATGGAAATCCAAGCAGGAGCGATTAACTCCCCATGGGCATTAACTCTGAATAATCTGAACACCCCCAATCTAGGAAAACCTGTACCCCTTGAAACATGCGTGGAGATTTTAGAATCTCAATCAGACACACAAAATGTGTTCTGTTATCCTGCGTGTGCGGAGCTTCCTACAAATTTCTGCAGGTCCTGGGTTCCAATAGAACCACTTGCTTATAATTTCTGAGTGTTTTCCAGGGCGGGCTGCGTGGGAAACTGTGGGTTCGGCTGGAAAGCCAAGTAGCCAGGATTGCCCAGATATTGACTGTAGAGGTAAATAGCGCAATTCTCCCAAACAGAGAGTAACTGTGCCCCCAGGCATCTTGTGGTGTTGGTCTCCATACCTCCACCTAGCAAAGCCATGTTCCGGAATTTTGAGTGTTTGTTGTACTTTCAACAGGCAGCAGGGCGGTGGTTCTCATAGAATCAATAATATTGTCATCCCTTGGTGTTTCCTTATGCCGGGCTTCAAAGGAAAGCAGGGAGTTGGTCTGGAAAATGAAGAAGTATAGAGTGCCTCCCCATTGGAAGTGGAGGTAATTAGGCCTCATCTCCAAACCTGGGAAGAGCTGTAACACCAGAAACATGCCTGGAGTGTATTTTCCTACACCAACACACACAAAAATGTTTGTTCTGCTATCCTGATTGTGCGGAGTATTCTACAACTTTCAGGAGCGAATGGGTTCTAGTAGCACCAGTATTTTGTTTTCCATGAGTTTTTTCACAGGCCTGGCTGCCAGGTAAAGCTGTGGGCTTGGCTGTAATTCGTAGCAGCAGCGAGTTACTCCGCATGAGAATTTGAGGTAATTTTCCGACGTCCCACAGCCTTGGAAACACTAAGCACCCTGATATATCCTTGGAGTTTGTTTACCCATCTCCATCAGACACACAAAAGTTTCTTCTTTTATCCTAGTTGTGGGAAGATTCCTACAATGGTAAGTAGAGCCTGGGTTCTGTTGCGACCAATAACATATTTTACCTGTGTGCTTCCCAGGCCGGTCTGCCTGGGAAAGTTTGGGTTTGGGCTTTAAATCCAAGTAGCAGCGAATGCCCCGAGATGGACTATGGAGGTAATTAGCGGACTTAGCCCTAAAAGGGAAAATCTTGGGCCCCAGCAATTAGTGTGCTCTGGGGCTTCAAAATTCGTACCAAACAAATCCGTGTTCCGGAATCCTGAGTGTTTGGAGGTTCCTCCAACATACAACAGCACCCTGGTTCTGATAGAATTATTTAGTTTGTCATCCCTGGGTGTTTTCCATGGTCGGGCTTCAAGGGAATGCTAGGATTAGGGCTGGATATCGAAGAAGAAGAGAGTACTTCCCCATGGACAGTGGAGGTAATTAGCCAACATTTCACAACCTGCGAACACCTGAACCCCAGAGACATGCCTTACTGAGTTTTCCTAATCCATCACACACACAAAGCTTTGTTCTGTTTTCCTTAGTGTAGGGATGTTTCTACAACTGTCAGGAGCGCCTTAGTTCTTATAGAAACTGTAGCTATTTTCCCTGAGTGTTTTCACAGGCATGGATGCGAGGGAATGATGGGGGTTGGGCTGGAATCCAAGCAACTGCAAGGGACTCCCCATGGACAGTGGATGTAAATATCCGACCTCCCACAACCTAGGAACCCCTATACAAACTGAAACATGCGTGAATTTAGTTTACCCATCTAAATGAGACACTCAAATTAGTGTTCTGTTATTCTGATTGTGGGGAGGTACCTACAATTGTCTGCAGCACCAGGGTTCCAATAGAAACATAGCTTATTATCACTGAGTGTTTTAAAAGGCAGGGCTGCGAGTGAAAAGTGGGGGATAGAGTGAAAATCTAAGAAGAAGCCAGTGCCCCAAGATTCACTGTGGAGGTAATTAGCGGCCTTCTCCCTAACAGGGACATATCTGTGACCCCATCCATCTGCGTGGATTGGGGTTCCACAACTCCCCACACTAAAAGACGTGTTCCAGAATCCTGAAGCTTTGGAGGATCCTCCAACAGACAGCAAGGCCGGGGTTCTGATACAATCACTTATTTGTCTTCCATGGGTGTTTCACTTGTCCGGGCTGCAAGGGAAACCTGGGAGTTAGGCTTGAAAAGGAAGAAGAAGACAGTGCCACCCCATGGACACTGAAGGAATCAAGACGACATCTCCCAACCTGGGAAAACCTGGATCCCCATAAAAATGCCTGGAGTGTGTTTTCCTACACCATCACACACAGAAAGATATGTTCTGTTATCCTGAGTGTTCGAAGGTTTCCACATTTGTCAGCAGGGCATAGGTTTGAATAGCTCCAATAGCTTCTTTTCACGCTGTGTTACCCCAGGCCGGGCTGCAAGGGAAACATGGGGGTTGGGCTGGGAATCCAAGTAGCAGTGAGTACCCAGAGATGGACTATGGAGTTAATTAGCAGACTTGGCCCTAAAAGTGAAAATCTTGGGCCCCAGGATTGAGTGTGCTGTGGGGCTTCAAAATTCGCACCAAGCAAATCCGTGTTCCAGAATCCTGAGTGTTTGGAGGTTCCTCCACACATACAGCAGCGCACTGGTTCTGATAGAATGATTTAGTTTGTCATCCCTGAGTGTTTTCCTAACACGGGCTGCAAGGGAAAGCTGGGAGTAGGGCTGGAAATCGAAGAAAACAGAGTGCATCCCCATGGGCTGTTGATATACTTAGCCAACGTCTCCCAAACTGGTTACACCTGCACCCCTGATACATGCATGTACTGTTTATTTCTACTCCATCTCACACACAAAGAACTGTTCTGTTTCCCTGTGTATGGGGAGGTTTCTACAACTGTCAGCAGCGCCTGGCTTCTAATAGAAATTTAGCTATATTTCCTGACTGATTCTTCTGACTGGGTTGCAAGGGAAACTGGGGGATGGTATGGAAATCCAAGCAGGAGCGATTACCTCCCCATGGACGTTAATGGGAATAATCTGACATCCCCCAACATAGGATATCCTGTACCCGAGGAAACATGCGTGGAATTTTTAACATCTCTATCTGACACAAAATAAGTGTCTGTTATCTTGCGTGTGAGGAGATTTCTAAAACGGTCTGCAGTGCCTGGGTTCCAATAGAACCACTAGCTTTTAATCTCTTAGTGTGTTCCAGGGCGGGCTACGAGGGAAACTGGGAGTTCGGCTGGAAAGCCAATTAGCCAGGATTGCCCAGAGATTGATTGCAGAGGTAATGAGCGGACATCTACCAGACAGAGTGAAACTGTGCCCACAGGCATATTGTGGTGTTGGTCTCCATACCTCCACCAAGCAAAGCCATGTTCCAGTATTTTGAGTGTGTGTTGTACCTCCAACTGTCAGCAGAGATGGGGATCTGATAGAATCGCTAATATTGTCATCCCTAGGTGTTTCCTTAGGCCGGGCTTCAAAGGAAAGCTGGGAATTAGTCTGGAAAGCGAAGAAGTATAGAGTGCCTCCCCATTGGCAGTGGAGGTAATTAGGCGACATCTCCCATCCTGGTAAAATCTGTGCCCACGAAACATGCCTGGAGTGTGTTTTCCTACTCCGTCACACACAGAAAGATCTGTTCTGTTATCCTGAGTGTTCGAAGGTTTACACAATTGTCAGCAGGGCATGGGTTCAAATAGCACCAATAGCTTCTTTTCTCTCTGTGTTAACCCAGGCCGGGCTGCACGGGAAAAATGGGGGTTGGGCTGGAATTCCAAGTAGCAGCGGGTGCCCCAGAAGGACTGTAGAGCTAATTAGCGGACTTCTTCCTAACAAGGTGTAACTTGTGCCCCCAGCCATGTTTGTGGATTGGGGCTTCAAAACCCTTCCAAGCAAAGCCGTGTTTGGGAATCCTGTGTGTGTTGAAGTTCCTACAACAGACTGCAGCTCCGGGGCACTGGTAGAAACTTTAGCTACATTTCCTGATTGTTTACTCAGGCTGGGATGCAAAGGAAATTGAGGGATGGGCTGGAAAGCCAAGCAGGTGCGAGTACTTCCCCATGGGCTGTAGTGGGATGTATCTGACCTCCCACAACCTAGGAACACCAGTACACCCTGAAACATGCGTGGAGCTTTTACCATCTCAATGAGACACAAAAAAATTTTTCTGTTATCTTGCGTGTGCGGAGGTTCCTACAACGGTCTGCAGTGCTTGAGTTGCAATAGAACCATTAACTTAATATCTCTGAGTGTTTTCCAGGGCGGGCTGCGAGGGAAAGCTTGGGGTTCGGCTGGAAAGCCAAGTAGCAACGAGTGCCCAGAGATTGACTGTAGAGGTAATTAGAAGACTTCTCCCAGAGAGAGAGAAATGTGCCCCCAGGAATCTTGTGGTGTTGGTCTCCACACCTCCACCAAGCAAAGCCATGTTCCAGAATTTTGAGTTTGTGTTGTACCTCCAAGAGGCAGCAGCGATGGGTTTCTCATAGAATCACTAATATTGTCATCCCTAGGTGTTTTAATAGGCCGGGCTGCAAGGGAAATTTGGGAAATGTTCTGCAAAGCGAAGAAGTATAGATTGCCTCCACATTGGCAGTGGAGGTAATTAGGCGACATCTCCAAACCTGGGAAGAGCTGTACCCCCAGAAATATGCCTGGAGTGTATTTTTCTACACCATCACACACACAAAGATGTGTTCTGCTATCCTGAGTGTGGGGAGGATTCTACAAATATCAGCAGCACCTGGGTTCTAATACCACCAGTATTTTCTTTTCCGTGAGTGTTTACACAAGCCTAGCTGCGAGGTAAAGCTGTGGGTTTGGCTGTATTTTGTAGCAGCAGTGAGATACTCCCCATGAGAATTTGAGGTAATTTTCCGACGTCCCACAGCCTTGGAACACCTGTGCCCCCTGAAATATGCGTGGAGATTGTTTACCCATCTCCATCAGACACACAAAGTTTTCTTCTGTTATCCCAGATGTGGGAAGGAGCCTACAAATGTAGGTAGCTACTGGGTTCCAATACAACCAATAGCATATTATCCCTGAGTGTTTTCCCAGGCCGTGCTGAGAGGGAAATCTGAGGGTTGGGCTGGAAAGACAAGCAGGAGCGAGTGCCTCACCATGGGCATTGGTGGGAATTTTCTGAACTCCCACTAACTAGCAACACCTTAACCCCTGAAACACCCGTTGAGATATTTTACGAAACTTCATGAGACACACAAAGAAGTGTTCTCTTTTCCTGGGTGTGGGGAGTATCCTAAAATGTTCTGCAGCACCTGGGTTCCAATAGAACCACTGGATTATTATCCCTGATTGTTTTCCCAGGCCGGCCTGCGCGGGAATGCTGCGCTTGCACTGGAAAGCCATGTTGCAGCGAGTGACCCTTGATGGATTGCGGAGGTAATTAGCGGACATCTCCCTAACAGGGAAAAACCTGTGCCCCAAGCCATCTCTGTGGTGTGGGTCTCCAAAGCTACCCCCAAGCATAGAAGTGATCCAGAATCCTAAGTCTCTGGAAGTTCCTAAAAAATACAGCAGCATCGTAGCTCTGAAAAAATCACTTAGACTGTCATCCCTGGGTATAATCCTAGACTGGGATGCAAGGGAAAGTTGGGAGTTGGGCTTGAAAACGAAGAAGAAGTCAATGCATCAACATGGGCATTGAAGGAATCTAGACGACATCTCCCAACCTGGGAAAAACTGGATCCCCAGAAATATGACTGGAGTGTGTTTTACTACTCCTTCACACACAGAAAGTTGTGCTCTGTTATCATGAGTGTTCGAAGTTTTCCACAAATATCAGCCTTGCATGTGTTCTAATAGCACCAGTAGATTCTTTTCCCTGTGTGTTTCCCCAGGCCGGTCTGCAAGGGAATCCTGGGGGTTGGGATGGAAATCCAAGTAGAAGCGAGTGCCCCATGATTGTCTGTAGAGGTAATTAGCGGACTTCTACCTAACAGGGAAAATCTTGTGCCCTCAGCCATGTGTGTGCAGTGGGGCTTCACAATTCTCCCAAGCAAAGACGTGTTTGTTAATCCTGTGTGTGTGGAGGTTCCTCCAACAGACAGTAGCGCCTGATTTCTGATAGAATCATTTAGTTTGTCATCCCTGGGTGTTTTCCAACCCGGGCTGCAATGGAAAGCTGGGAGTAGGGCTGTAAACGAAGAAAAACTGAGTGCCTCCCCATGGGCTGTGGAGATACTTAGCCAACGTCTCAGAGCCTGGTTACACCTGCACCCCAGAGACATGCATGGACTCTGTTTTCCTACTCAATCACACACACAAAGAAGTGTTCTGTTAAACTGTGTATGGAGAAGTTTCTACAACTGTCAGCATCGCCTGGGTTCCAATAGAAACTTTAGCTAAATTTCCTGACTGTTTTCTCTGACTGGGTTGCAAGGGAAACTGGGGGATATGATGGAAATCCAAGCAGGAGTGATTAACTCCCCATGGGCATTAACTCTGAATAATCTGAACACCCCCAATCTAGGAAAACCTGTACCCCTTGAAACATGCGTGGAGATTTTAGAATCTCAATCAGACATACAAAATGTGTTCTGTTATCCTGCGTGTGCGGAGCTTCCTACAACGATCTGCAGGTCCTGGGTTCCAATAGAACCACTAGCTTATAATTTCTGAGTGTTATCCAGGGCGGGCTGCGAGGGAAACTGTGGGTTCGGCTGGAAAGCCAGGAAGACAGGATTGCCCATAGATTGACTGTAGAGGTAAATAGCGGAATTCTCCCAAACAGAGAGTAACTGTGCCCCCAGGCATCTTGTGGTGTTGGTCTCCATACCTCCACCAAGCAAAGCCATGTTCCGGAATTTTGAGTGTTTGTTGTACTTCCAAGAGTCAGCAGAGCGGGGGTTCTCATAGAATCAATAATATTGTCATCCCTAGGTGTTTCCTTATGCCGGGCTTCAAAGGAAATCAGGGAGTTGGTCTGGAAAGTGAAGAAGTATAGAGTGCCTCCCCATTGGAAGTGGAGGTAATTAGGCCTCATCTCCAAACCTGGGAAGAGCTGTAACACCAGAAACATGCCTGGAGTGTATTTTCCTACACCAACACACACAAAAATATTTGTTCTGCTATCCTGATTGTGCAGAGTATTCTACAACTTTCAGGAGCGCCTGGGTTCTAGTAGCACCAGTATTTTGTTTTCCATGAGTTTTTTCACAGGCCTGGCTGCCAGGTAATGCTGTGGGCTTGGCTGTAATTTGTAGCAGCAGCGAGTTACTCCGCATGAGAATTTGAGGTAATTTTCCGACGTCCCACAGCCTTGGAAACACTAAGCACCCTGATACATCCTTGGAGTTTGTTTACCCATCTCCATCAGACACACAAAAGTTTCTTCTTTTATCCTACTTGTGGGAAGATTCCTACAACGGTAGGTAGAGCCTGGGTTCCGTTACAACCAATAACATATTTTCCCTGTGTGCTTCCCAGTCCGGTCTGCCTGGGAAAGTTTGGGTTTGGGCTTTAAATCCAAGTAGCAGCGAATGCCCCGAGATGGAATATGGAGGTAATTAGCGGACTTAGCCCTAAAAGGGAAAATCTTGGGCCCCAGCAATTAGTGTGCTCTGGGGCTTCAAAATTCTTACCAAACAAATCCGTGTTCTGGAATCCTGAGTGTTTGGAGGTTCCTCCAACATACAGCAGCACCCTGGTTCTGATAGAATTATTTAGTTTGTCATCCCTGGGTGTTTTCCATGATCGGGCTTCAAGGGAATGCTAGGATTAGGGCTGGATATCGAAGAAGAAGATAGTTCTTCCCCATGGACAGTGGAGGTAATTAGCCAACATTTCACAACCTGCAAACACCTGAAACCCAGAGACATGCCTTACTGTGTTTTCCTAATCCATCACACACACAAAGCTTTGTTCTGTTTTCCTTAGTGTAGGGATGTTTCTACAACTGTCAGGAGCGCCTTAGTTCTTATAGAAACTGAAGCTTTATTCCCTGAGTGTTTTCACAGGCCGGGATGCGAGGGAATGCTGGGGGTTGGGCTGGAATCCAAGCAACTGCAAGGGACTCCCCATGGACAGTGGATGTAATTATCAGAACTCCCACAACCTAGGAACCCCTATACAAACTAAAACATGCGTGAATTTAGTTTACCCATCTAAATGAGACACTCAAATTAGTGTTCTGTTATTCTGATTGTGGGGATGTACCTACAATTGTCTGCAGCACCAGGATTCCAATAGAAACATAGCTTATTATCACTGAGTGTTTTACAAGGCAGTGCTGCGAGTGAAAACTGGGGGATAGGCTGAAAATCTAAGAAGAAGCGAGTGCCCCAAGTTTCACTGTGGAGGTACTTAGGGGACTTCTCCCTAACAGGGACATATCAGTGACCCCATCCATCTGCGTGCATTGGGGTTCCACAACTCCCCACACTAAAAGACGTGTTCCAGAATCCTGAAGCTTTGGAGGATCCTCCAACAGACAGCAACGCCGGGGTTCTGATAGAATCACTTATTTGTCTTCCATGGGTGTTTCACTTGTCCGGGTTGCAATGGACAGCTGGGAGTTGGGCTTGAAAAGGAAGAAGAAGACAGTGCCACCCCATGGACACTGAAGGAATCAAGACGACATCTCCCAACCTGGGAAAACCTGGATCCCCATAAAAATGCCTGGAGTGTGTTTTCCTACAAAATCACACACAGAAAGATATGTTCTGTTATCCTGAGTGTTCGAAGGTTTCCACATTTGTCAGCAGTGCATGGGTTCGAATAGCACCTATAGCTTCTTTTCACTCTGTGTTACCCCAGGCCGGGCTGCAAGGGAAACATGGGTGTTGGACTGGGAATCCAAGTAGCAGTGAGTACCCAGAGATGGACTATGGAGGTAATTAGCGGACTTGGCCCTAAAAGGGAAAATCTTGGGCCCCAGGATTGAGTGTGCTGTGGGGCTTCACAATTCGCACCAAGCAAATCCGTGTTCCAGAATACTGAGTGTTTGGAGGTTCCTCCACACATACAGCAGCGCACTGGTTCTGATAGAATGATTTAGTTTGTCATCCCTGAGTGTTTTCCTAACACGGGCTGCAAGGGAAAGCTGGGAGTAGGGCTGGAAATCGAAGAAAACTGAGTGCATCCCCATGGGCTGTGGAGATACTTAGCCAAAGTCTCACAGCCTGGTTACACCTGCACCCCTGATACATGCATGTACTGTTTAGTTCTACTCCATCTCACACACAAAGAAGTGTTCTGTTTCCCTGTGTATGGGGAGGTTTCTACAACTGTCAGCAGCGCCTGGCTTCTAATAGAAATTTAGCTATATTTCCTGACTGATTCTTCTGACTGGGTTGCAAGGGAAACTGGGGGATGGTATGGAAATCCAAGCAGGAGCGATTACCTCCCCATGGACGTTAATGGGAATAATATGACATCCCCCAACATAGGAAATCCTGTACCCGCTGAAACATGCGTGGAATTTTTAACATCTCTATCAGACACAAAATAAGTGTTCTGTTATCCTGCGTGTGCGGAGCTTCCTAAAACGGTCTGCAGTGCCTGGGTTCCAATAGAACCACTAGCTTATAATCCCTTAGTGTGTTCCAGGGCGGTCTACGAGGGAAACTGGGGGTTCGGCTGGAAAGCCAATTAGCCAGGATTGCCCAGAAATTGATTGTAGAGGTAATGAGCGGACTTCTACCAGACAGAGAGAAACTGTGCCCCCAGGCATATTGTGGTGTTGGTCTCCATACCTCCACCAAGCAAAGCCATGTTCCAGAATTTTGAGTGTGTGTTGTACCTCCAACTGTCAGCAGAGATGGGGTTCTGATAGAATCGCTAATATTGTCATCCCTAGGTGTTTCCTTAGGCCGGGCTTCAAAGGAAAGCTGGGAATTAGTCTGGAAAGCGAAGAAGTTTAGAGTGCCTCCCCATTGGCAGTGGAGGTTATTAGGCGACATCTCCCATCCTGGTAAAATCTGTGCCCCCAAAACATGCCTGGAGTGTGTGTTCCTACTCCGTCACACACAGAAAGATATGTTCTGTTATCCTGAGTGTTCGTAGGTTTACACAATTGTCAGCAGGGCATGGGTTCATATAGCACCAATAGCTTCTTTTCCCTCTGTGTTAACCCAGGCCGGGCTGCTCGGGAATAATGTGGGTTGGGCTGGAATTCCAAGTAGCAGCGGGTGCCCCAGAAGGACTGTAGAGCTAATTAGCGGACTTCTGCCTAACAAGGAATAACTTGTGCCCCCATCCATGTTTGTGCATTGGGGCTTCAAATCCCTTCCAAGCAAAGCCGTGTTTGGGAATCCTGTGTGTGTTGAAGTTCCTACAACAGACTGCAGCTCCGGGGCACTGGTAGAAACTTTAGCTACATTTCCTGATTGTTTACTCAGGCTGGGTTGCAAAGGAAATTGAGGGATGGGCTGGAAAGCCAAGCAGGTGCGAGTACTTCCCCATGGGCTGTAGTGGGATGTATCTGACCTCCCACAACCTAGGAACACCAGTACACCCTGAAACATGCGTGGAGCTTTTACCATCTCAATGAGACACAAAAAAATTTTTCTGTTATCTTGCGTGTGCGGAGGTTCCTACAACGGTCTGCAGTGCTTGAGTTGCAATAGAACCATTAACTTAATATCTCTGAGTGTTTTCCAGGGCGGGCTGCGAGAGAAAGCTTGGGGTTCGGCTGGAAAGCCAAGTAGCAACGAGTGCCCAGAGATTGACTGTAGAGGTAATTAGAAGACTTCTCCCAGAGAGAGAGAAATGTGCCCCCAGGAATCTTGTGGTGTTGCTCTCCACACCTCCACCAAGCAAAGACATGTTCCAGAATTTTGAGTTTGTGTTGTACCTCCAACAGGCAGCAGCGATGGGTTTCTCATAGAATCACTAATATTGTCATCCCTAGGTGTTTTAATAGGCCGGGCTGCAAGGGAAATTTGGGAAATGTTCTGCAAAGCGAAGAAGTATAGATTGCCTCCACATTGGCAGTGGAGGTAATTAGGCGACATCTCCAAACCTGGGAACAGCTGTACCCCCAGAAATATGCCTGGAGTGTATTTTTCTACACCATCACACACATAAAGTTGTGTTCTGCTATCCTGAGTGTGGGGAGGATTCTACAAATTTCAGCAGCGCCTGGGTTCTAAAAGCACCAGTATTTTCTTTTCCGTGAGTGTTTACACAAGCCTAGGTGCGAGGTAAAGCTGTGGGTTTGGCTGTATTTTGTAGCAGCAGTGAGATACTCCCCATGAGAATTTGAGGTAATTTTCCGACGTCCCACAGCCTTGGAACACCTGTGCCAGCTGAAATATGCGTGGAGATTGTTTACCCATCTACATCAGACACACAAAGTTTTCTTCTGTTATCCCAGATGTGGGAAGGAGCCTACAAATGTAGGTAGCTACTGGGTTCAAATATAATCAATAGCATATTATCCCTGAGTGTTTTCCCAGGCCGTGCTGAGAGGGAAATCTGAGGGTTGGGCTGGAAAGCCAGGCAGGAGTGAGTGCTTCCCCATGGGCATTGGTGGGAATTTTCTGAACTCCCACTAACTAGCAACACCTTAACCCCTGAAACACGCGTGGAGATTTTTTACGAAACTTCATGAGACACACAAAGAAGTGTTCTCTTGTCCTGGGTGTGGGGAGTATCCTAAAATGTTCTGCAGCACCTGGGTTCCAATAGAACCACTGGATTATTATCCCTGATTGTTTTCCCAGGCCGGCCTGCGAGGGAATGCTGCGCTTGCGCTGGAAAGCCATGTTGCAGCGAGTGAACTTTGATGTACTCTGAAGGAAATTAGTGGACATCTCCCTAACAGGGAAAAACCTGTGACCCAAGCCATCTCTGTGGTGTGGGTCTCCAAAGCTACCCCCAAGCATAGAATTGATCCAGAATCCTAAGTTTCTGGAAGTTCCTAAAAAATACAGCAGCATCGTAGCTCTGAAAAAATCACTTAGACTGTCATCCCTGGGTATAATCCTAGACCGGGATGCAAGGGAAATTTGGGAGTTGGGCTTGAAAACGAAGAAGAAGTCAATTCATCAACATGGGCATTGAAGGAATCTAGCCGACATCTCCCAACCTTGGAAAAACTGGATCCCCAGAAATATGACTGGAGTGTGTTTTACTACTCCTTCACACACAGAAAGATGTGCTCTGTTATCATGAGTGTTCGAAGTTTTCCACAAATGTCAGCCTCGCATGTGTTCTAATAGCACCAGTAGATTGTTTTCCCTGTGTGTTTCCCCAGGCCGGGCTGCAAGGGAATCCTGGGGGTTGGGATGGAAATCCAAGTAGAAGCGAGTGCCCCATGATTGTCTGTAGAGGTAATTAGCGGACTTCTACCTAACAGGGAAAATCTTGTGCCCTCAGCCATGTGTGTGGAGTGGGGCTTCACAATTCTCCCAAGCAAAGACGTGTTTGTTAATCCTGTGTGTGTGGAGGTTCCTCCAAGAGACAGTAGCGCCTGATTTCTGATAGAATCATTTAGTTTGTCATCCCTGGGTGTTTTCCAACCCGGGCTGCAATGGAAAGCTGGGAGTAGGGCTGTAAACGAAGAAATACTGAGTGCCTCCCCATGGGCTGTGGAGATACTTAGCCAACGTCTCACAGCCTGGTTACACCTGCACCCCAGAGACATGCATGGACTCTGTTTTCCTACTCAATCACACACACAAAGAAGTGTTCTGTTAAACTGTGTATGGAGAAGTTTCTACAACTCTCAGCATCGCCAGGGTTCCAATAGAAAATTTAGCTAAATTTCCTGACTGTTTTCTCTGACTGGGTTGCAAGGGAAACTCGGGGATATGATGGAAATTCAAGCAGGTGCGATTAACTCCCCATGGGCATTAACTCTGAATAATCTGAACACCCCCAATCTAGGAAAACCTGTACCCCTTGAAACATGCGTGGAGATTTTAGAATCTCAATCAGACACACAAAATATGTTCTGTTATCCTGCATGTGCGGAGCTTCCTACAAAGATCTGCAAGTCCTTGGTTCCAATAGAACCACTAGCTTATAATTTCTGAGTGTTTTCCAGGGCGGGCTGCGAGGGAAACTGTGGGTTCGGCTGGAAAGCCAAGTAGCCAGGATTTCCCAGAGATTGACTGTAGAGGTAAATAGCGGAATTCTCCCAAACAGAGAGTAACTGTGCCCCCAGGCATCTTGTGGTGTTGGTCTCCATACCTCCACCAAGCAAAGCCATGTTCCGGAATTTTGAGTGTTTGTTGTACTTCCAACAGTCAGCAGAGCGGAGGTTCTCATAGAATCAATAATATTGTCATCCCTATTTGTTTCCTTATGCCGGGCTTCAAAGGAAAGCAGGGAGTTGGTCTGGAAAGCGAAGAAGTATAGAGTGCCTCCCCATTGGAATTGGAGGTAATTAGGCCTCAACTCCAAACCTGGGAAGAGCTGTAACACCAGAAAATTGCCTGGAGTGTATTTTCCTACACCAACACACACAAAATTATTTGTTCTGCTATCCTGATTGTGCGGAGTATTCTACAACTTTCAGGAGCGCCTGGGTTCTAGTAGCACCAGTATTTTGTTTTCCATGAGCTTGTTCACAGGCCTGGCTGCCAGGTAAAGCTGTGGGCTTGGCTGTAATTCGTAGCAGCAGCGAGTTACTCCGCATGAGAATTTGAGGTAATTTTCCGACGTCCCACAGCCTTGGAAACACTAAGCACCCTGATAGATCCTTGGAGTTTGTTTACCCATCTCCATCAGACACACAAATGTTTCTTCTTTTATCCTAGTTGTGGGAAGATTCCTACAACGGTAGGTAGAGACTGGGTTCCGTTGCGACCAATAACATATTTTCCCTGTGTGCTTCCCAGGCCGGTCTGCCTGGGAAAGTTTGGGTTTGGGCTTTAAATCCAAGTAGCAGCGAATGCCCCGAGATGGACTATGGAGGTAATTAGCGGACTTAGCCCTAAAAGGGAAAATCTTGGGCCCCAGCAATTAGTGTGCTCTGGGGCTTCAAAATTCGTACCAAGCAAATCCGTGTTCCGGAATCCTGAGTGTTTGGAAGTTCCTCCAACATACAACAGCACCCTGGTTCTGATAGAATTATTTAGTTTGTCATCCCTGGGTGTTTTCCATGGTCGGGCTTCAAGGGAATGCTAGGATTAGGGCTGGATATCGAAGAAGAAGAGAGTTCTTCCCCATGGGCAGTGGAGGTATTTAGCCAACATTTCACAACCTGCGAACACCTGAACCCCAGAGACATGCCTTACTGTGTTTTCCTAATCCATCACACACACAAAGCTTTGTTCTGATTTCCTTAGTGTAGGGATGTTTCTACAACTGTCAGGAGCGCCTTAGTTCTTATAGAAACTTTAGCTTTTTTCGCTGAGTGTTTTCACAGGCCGGGATGCGAGGGAATGCTGGGGGTTGGGCTGGAATCCAAGCAACTGCAAGGGACTCCCCATGGACAGTGGATGTAAATATCCGACCTCTCACAACCTAGGAACTCCTATACAAACTGAAACATGCGTGAATTTAGTTTACCCATCTAAATGAGACACTCAAATTAGTGTGCTGTTATTCTGATTGTGGGGAGGTACCTACAATTGTCTGCAGCACCAGGGTTCCAATAGAAACATAGCTTATTATCACTGAGTGTTTTACAAGGCAGGGCTGTGAGTGAAAAGTGGGGGATAGAGTGAAAATCTAAGAAGAAGCGAGTACCCCAAGATTCAATGTGGAGGTAATTAACGGACTTCTCCCTAACAGGGACATATCTGTGACCCCATCCATCTGCGTGGATTGGGGTTCCACAACTCCCCACACTAAAAGACGTGTTCCAGAATACTGAAGCTTTGGAGGATCCTCCAACAGACAGCAAGGCCGGGGTTCTGATAGAATCACTTATTTGTCTTCCATGGGTGTTTCACTTGTCCGGGCTGCAAGGGAAAGCTGGGAGTTGGGATTGAAAAGGAAGAAGAAGACAGTGCCACCCCATGGACACTGAAGGAATCAAGACGACATCTCCCAACCTGGGAAAACCTGGATCCCCATAAAAATGCCTGGAATTTGTTTTCCTACACCGTCACACACAGAAAGATATGTTCTGTTATCCTGAGTGTTCGAAGGTTTCCACATTTGTCAGCAGGGCATGGGTTCGAATAGCACCAATAGCTTCTTTTCACTCTGTGTTACCCCAGGCCAGGCTGCAAGGGAAACATGGGGGTTGGGCTGGGAATCCAAGTAGCATTGAGTACCCAGAAATGGACTATGGAGGTAATTAGTGGACTTGGCCCTAAAAGGGAAAATCTTGGGCCCCAGGATTGAGTGTGCTGTGGGGCTTCACTATTCGCACAAAGCAAATCCGTGTTCCAGAATACTGAGTGTTTGGAGGTTCCTCCACACATACAGCAGCGCACTGGTTCTGATAGAATGATTTAGTTTGTCATCCCTGAGTGTTTTCCTAACACGGGCTGCAAGGGAAAGCTCGGAGTAGGGCTGGAAATCGAAGAAAACTGAGTGCATACCCATGGGCTGTGGAGATACTTAGCCAACGTCTCACAAACTGGTTACACCTGCACCCCTGATACATGCATGTACTGTTTAGTTCTACTCCATCTCACACACAAAGAAGTGTTCTGTTTCCCTGTGTATGGGGAGGTTTCTACAACTGTCAGCAGCGCCTGGCTTCTAATAGAAATTAAGCTATATTTCCTGACTGATTCTTCTGACTGTGTTGCAAGGGAAACTGGGGGATGGTATGGAAATCCAAGCAGGAACGATTACCTCCTCATGGGCATTAATGGGAATAATATGACATCCCCCAACATAGGAAATCCTGTACCCGCTGAAACATGCGTGGAATTTTTAACATCTCTATCAGACACAAAATAAGTGTTCTGTTATCCTGCGTGTGAGGAGCTTCCTAAAACGGTCTGCAGTGCCTGGGTTCCAATAGAACCACTAGCTTATAATCCCTTAGTGTGTTCCAGGGCGGGCTACGAGGGAAACTGGTGGTTCGGCTGGAAAGCCAATTAGCCAGGATTGCCCAGAGATTGATTGTAGAGGTAATGAGCAGACTTCTACCAGACACAGAGAAACTGTGCCCCCAGGCATATTGTGGTGTTGGTCTCCATACCTCCACCAAGCAAAGTCATGTTCCAGAATTTTGAGTGTGTGTTGTACCTCCAACTGTCAGCAGAGATGGGGTTCTGATAGAATCGCTAATATTGTCATCCCTAGGTGTTTCCTTCAGCCGGGCTTCAAAGGAAAGCTGGGAATTAGTCTGGAAAGCGAAGAAGTATAGAGTGCCTCCCCATTGGCAGTGGAGGTAATTAGGCGACATCTCACATCCTGGTAAAATCTGTGCCCCCGAAACATGCCTGGAGTGTGTTTTCCTACTCCGTCACACACAGAAAGATATGTTCTGTTATACTGAGTGTTCGAAGGTTTACACAATTGTCAGCAGGGCATGGGTTCAAATAGCACCAATAGCTTCTTTTCACTCTGTGTTACCCCAGGCCGGGCTACAAGGGATACATGGGTGTTGGACTGGTAATCCAAGTAGCAGTGAGTACCCAGAGATGGACTATGGAGGTAATTAGCGGACTTGGCCCTAAAAGGGAAAATCTTGGGCCCCAGGTTTGAGTGTGCTGTGGGGCATTACATTTCGCACCAAGCAAATACGTTTTCCAGAATATTGAGTGTTTGGAGGTTCCTCCACACATACAGCAGCGCACTGGTTCTGATAGAATGATTTAGTTTGTCATCCCTGAGTGTTTTCCTAACACGGGCTGCAAGGGAAAGCTGGGAGTAGGGCTGGAAATCGAAGAAAACAGAGTGCATCCCCATGGGCTGTGGAGATACTTAGCCAAAGTCTCCCAAACTGGTTACACCTGCACCATTGATACATGCATGTACTGTTTATTTCTACTCCATCTCACACACAAAGAAGTGTTCTGTTTCCCTGTGTATGGGGAGGTTTCTACAACTGTCAGCAGCGCCTGGTTTCTAACAGAAATTTTAGCTATATTTCCTGACTGTTTTCTCTGACTGGGTTGCAAGGGAAACTGGGGGATGGTATGGAAATACAAGCAGGAGCGATTACCTCCCCATGGGCATTAATGGGAATAATCTGACCTCCCCGTACCTGGGTAAAACTGTACCCGCTGAAACATGCGTGGAATTTTTTACATCTCTATCAGACACAAAATAAATTTTCTGTTAACCTGCGTGTGTGGAGCTACCTAAAACGGTCTTCAGTGCCTTGGTTCCAATAGAACCACTAGCTTATAATCTCTTAGTGTGTTCCAGGGCGGGATACGAGGGAAACTGGGGGTTCGGCTGGAAAGCCAATTAGCCAGGTTTACCCAGAGATTGATTGTAGAGGTAATGAGCGGACTTCTACCAGACAGAGAGAAACTGTGCCCCCAGGCATATTGTGGTGTTGGTCTCCATACCTCCACCAAGCAAAGCCATGTTCCAGAATTTTGAGTGTGTGTTGTACCTCCAAAAGGCAGCAGAGCGCGTGTTCTCATAAAATCAATAATATTGTCATCCTTAGGTGTTTTCTTAGGCCGAGCTTCAAAGGAAAGCAGGGAGTTGGTCTGGAAAGCGAAGAAGTATAGAGTGCCTCCCCATTGGAACTGGAGGTAATTAGGCCTCAACTCCAAACCTGGGAAGAGCTGTAACACCAGAAAATTGCCTGGAGTGTATTTTCCTACACCAACACACACAAAGATGTGTTCTGCTATCCTGATTGTTCGGAGTATTCTACAAATTTCAGGAGTGCCTGGGTTCTAGTAGCACCAGTATTTTGTTTTCCATGAGTTTTTTCACAGGCCTGGCTGCCAGGAAAAGCTGTGGGCTTGGCTGTAATTCGTAGCAGCAGCCAGTTACTCCGCATGAGAATTTGAGGTAATTTTCCGACGTCACACATCCTTGGAAACACTAAGCACCCTGATACATCCTTGGAGTTTGTTTACCCATCACCATCAGACACACAAATGTTTCTTCTTTTATCCTAGTTGTGGGAAGATTCCTACAACGGTAAGTAGAGACTGGGTTCCGTTACCACCAATAACATATTTTCCCTGTGTGATTCCCAGTCCGGTCTGCCTGGGAAAGTTTGGGTTTGGGCTTTAAATCCAAGTAGCAGCGAATGCCCCGAGATGGACTATGGAGGTAATTAGCGGTCTTAGACCTAAAAGGGAAAATCTTGGGCCCCAGCAATTAGTGTGCTCTGGGGCTTCAAAATTCGTACCAAGCAAATCCGTGTTCCGGAATCCTGAGTGTTTGGAGGTTCCTCCAACATACAGCAGCACCCTGGTTCTGATAGAATTATTTAGTTTGTCATCCCTGGGTGTTTTCCATGGTCGGGCTTCAAGGGAATGCTAGGATTAGGGCTGGATATCGAAGAAGAAGAGAGTTCTTCCCCATGGGCAGTGGAGGTAATTAGCCAACATTTCACAACCTGCGAACACCTGAACCCCAGAGACATGCCTTACTGAGTTTTCCTAATCCATCACACACACAAAGCTTTGTTCTGTTTTCCTTAGTGTAGGGATGTTTCTACAACTGTCAGGAGTGCCTTAGTTCTTATAGAAACTGTAGCTTTTTTCCCTGAGTGTTTTCACAGGCCGGGATGCGAGGGAATGCTGGGGGTTGGGCTGGAATCCAAGCAACTGCAAGGGACTCCCCATGGACAGTGGATGTAAATATCCGACCTCCCACAACCTAGGAACTCCTATACAAACTGAAACATGGGTGAATTTGTTTACCAATCTAAATGAGACACTCAAATTATTGTTGTGTTATTCTGATTGTGGGGAGGTACCTACAATTGTCTGCAGCACCAGGGTTCCAATAGAAACATAGCTTATTATCTCTGAGTGTTTTACTAGGCCGGGCTGCGAGTGAATACTGGCGGACAGAGTGAAAATCTAAGAAGAAGCGAGTGCCCCAAGATTCACTGTGGAGGTAATTAGCGGACTTCTCCCTAACAGGGACATATCTGTGACCCCATCCATCTGCGTGGATTGGGGTTCCACAACTCCCCACACTAAAAGACGTGTTCCAGAATACTGAAGCTTTGGAGGATCCTCCAACAGACAGCAACGCCGGGGTTCTGATAGAATCACTTATTTGTCTTCCATGGGTGTTTCACTTGTCCGGGCTGCAAGGGAAAGCTGGGAGTTGGGCTTGAAAAGGAAGAAGAAGACAGTGCCACCCCATGGACACTGAAGGAATCAAGACGACATCTCCCAACCTGGGAAAACCTGGATCCCCATAAAAATGCCTGGAGTGTGTTTTCCTACACCATCACACACAGAAAGATATGTTCTGTTATCCTTAGTGTTCGAAGGTTTCCACATTTGTCAGCAGGGCATGGGTTCGAATAGCACCAATAGCTTCTTTTCACTCTGTGTTACCCCAGGCCGGGCTACAAGGGAAACATGCGTGTTGGACTGTTAATCCAAGTAGCAGTGAGTACCCAGAGATGGACTATGGAGGTAATTAGCGGACTTGGCCCTAAAAGGGAAAATCTTGGGCCCCAGGTTTGAGTGTGCTGTGGGGCTTCACATTTCGCACCAAGCAAATACGTTTTCCAGAATATTGAGTGTTTGGAGGTTCCTCCACACATACAGCAGCGCACTGGTTCTGATAGAATGATTTAGTTTGTCATCCCTGAGTGTTTTCCTAACACGGGCTGCAAGGGAAAGCTGGGAGTAGGGCTGGAAATCGAAGAAAACAGAGTGCATCCCCATGGGCTGTGGAGATACTTAGCCAAAGTCTCCCAAACTGGTTACACCTGCACCATTGATACATGCATGTACTGTTTATTTCTACTCCATCTCACACACAAAGAAGTGTTCTGTTTCCCTGTGTATGGGGAGGTTTCTACAACTGTCAGCAGCGCCTGGTTTCTAACAGAAATTTTAGCTATATTTCCTGACTGTTTTCTCTGACTGGGTTGCAAGGGAAACTGGGGGATGGTATGGAAATACAAGCAGGAGCGATTACCTCCCCATGGGCATTAATGGGAATAATCTGACCTCCCCGTACCTGGGTAAAACTGTACCCGCTGAAACATGCGTGGAATTTTTTACATCTCTATCAGACACAAAATAAATTTCCTGTTAACCTGCGTGTGTGGAGCTACCTAAAACGGTCTGCAGTGCCTTGGTTCCAATAGAACCACTAGCTTATAATCTCTTAGTGTGTTCCAGGGCGGGATACGAGGGAAACTGGGGGTTCGGCTGGAAAGCCAATTAGCCAGGTTTACCCAGAGATTGATTGTAGAGGTAATGAGCGGACTTCTACCAGACAGAGAGAAACTGTGCCCCCAGGCATATTGTGGTGTTGGTCTCCATACCTCCACCAAGCAAAGCCATGTTCCAGAATTTTGAGTGTGTGTTGTACCTCCAAAAGGCAGCAGAGCGCGTGTTCTCATAAAATAAATAATATTGTCATCCTTAGGTGTTTTCTTAGGCCGAGCTTCAAAGGAAAGCAGGGAGTTGGTCTGGAAAGCGAAGAAGTATAGAGTGCCTCCCCATTGGAACTGGAGGTAATTAGGCCTCAACTCCAAACCTGGGAAGAGCTGTAACACCAGAAAATTGCCTGGAGTGTATTTTCCTACACCAACACACACAAAGATGTGTTCTGCTATCCTGATTGTTCGGAGTATTCTACAAATTTCAGGAGTGCCTGGGTTCTAGTAGCACCAGTATTTTGTTTTCCATGAGTTTTTTCACAGGCCTGGCTGCCAGGAAAAGCTGTGGGCTTGGCTGTAATTCGTAGCAGCAGCCAGTTACTCCGCATGAGAATTTGAGGTAATTTTCCGACGTCACACATCCTTGGAAACACTAAGCACCCTGATACATCCTTGGAGTTTGTTTACCCATCACCATCAGACACACAAATGTTTCTTCTTTTATCCTAGTTGTGGGAAGATTCCTACAACGGTAAGTAGAGACTGGGTTCCGTTACCACCAATAACATATTTTCCCTGTGTGATTCCCAGTCCGGTCTGCCTGGGAAAGTTTGGGTTTGGGCTTTAAATCCAAGTAGCAGCGAATGCCCCGAGATGGACTATGGAGGTAATTAGCGGTCTTAGCCCTAAAAGGGAAAATCTTGGGCCCCAGCAATTAGTGTGCTCTGGGGCTTCAAAATTCGTACCAAGCAAATCCGTGTTCCGGAATCCTGAGTGTTTGGAGGTTCCTCCAACATACAGCAGCACCCTGGTTCTGATAGAATTATTTAGTTTGTCATCCCTGGGTGTTTTCCATGGTCGGGCTTCAAGGGAATGCTAGGATTAGGGCTGGATATCGAAGAAGAAGAGAGTTCTTCCCCATGGGCAGTGGAGGTAATTAGCCAACATTTCACAACCTGCGAACACCTGAACCCCAGAGACATGCCTTACTGAGTTTTCCTAATCCATCACACACACAAAGCTTTGTTCTGTTTTCCTTAGTGTAGGGATGTTTCTACAACTGTCAGGAGTGCCTTAGTTTTTATAGAAACTGTAGCTTTTTTCCCTGAGTGTTTTCACAGGCCGGGATGCGAGGGAATGCTGGGGGTTGGGCTGGAATCCAAGCAACTGCAAGGGACTCCCCATGGACAGTGGATGTAAATATCCGACCTCCCACAACCTAGGAACTCCTATACAAACTGAAACATGGGTGAATTTGTTTACCAATCTAAATGAGACACTCAAATTATTGTTGTGTTATTCTGATTGTGGGGAGGTACCTACAATTGTCTGCAGCACCAGGGTTCCAATAGAAACATAGCTTATTATCACTGAGTGTTTTACTAGGCCGGGCTGCGAGTGAATACTGGCGGACAGAGTGAAAATCTAAGAAGAAGCGAGTGCCCCAAGATTCACTGTGGAGGTAATTAGCGGACTTCTCCCTAACAGGGACATATCTGTGACCCCATCCATCTGCGTGGATTGGGGTTCCACAACTCCCCACACTAAAAGACGTGTTCCAGAATACTGAAGCTTTGGAGGATCCTCCAACAGACAGCAACGCCGGGGTTCTGATAGAATCACTTATTTGTCTTCCATGGGTGTTTCACTTGTCCGGGCTGCAAGGGAAAGCTGGGAGTTGGGCTTGAAAAGGAAGAAGAAGACAGTGCCACCCCATGGACACTGAAGGAATCAAGACGACATCTCCCAACCTGGGAAAACCTGGATCCCCATAAAAATGCCTGGAGTGTGTTTTCCTACACCATCACACACAGAAAGATATGTTCTGTTATCCTTAGTGTTCGAAGGTTTCCACATTTGTCAGCAGGGCATGGGTTCGAATAGCACCAATAGCTTCTTTTCACTCTGTGTTACCCCAGGCCGGGCTACAAGGGAAACATGCGTGTTGGACTGTTAATCCAAGTAGCAGTGAGTACCCAGAGATGGACTATGGAGGTAATTAGCGGACTTGGCCCTAAAAGGGAAAATCTTGGGCCCCAGGTTTGAGTGTGCTGTGGGGCTTCACATTTCGCACCAAGCAAATACTTTTTCCAGAATATTGAGTGTTTGGAGGTTCCTCCACACATACAGCAGCGCACTGGTTCTGATAGAATGATTTAGTTTGTCATCCCTGAGTGTTTTCCTAACACGGGCTGCAAGGGAAAGCTGGGAGTAGGGCTGGAAATCGAAGAAAACAGAGTGCATCCCCATGGGCTGTGGAGATACTTAGCCAAAGTCTCCCAAACTGGTTACACCTGCACCATTGATACATGCATGTACTGTTTATTTCTACTCCATCTCACACACAAAGAAGTGTTCTGTTTCCCTGTGTATGGGGAGGTTTCTACAACTGTCAGCAGCGCCTGGTTTCTAACAGAAATTTTAGCTATATTTCCTGACTGTTTTCTCTGACTGGGTTGCAAGGGAAACTGGGGGATGGTATGGAAATACAAGCAGGAGCGATTACCTCCCCATGGGCATTAATGGGAATAATCTGACCTCCCCGTACCTGGGTAAAACTGTACCCGCTGAAACATGCGTGGAATTTTTTACATCTCTATCAGACACAAAATAAATTTCCTGTTAACCTGCGTGTGTGGAGCTACCTAAAACGGTCTGCAGTGCCTTGGTTCCAATAGAACCACTAGCTTATAATCTCTTAGTGTGTTCCAGGGCGGGATACGAGGGAAACTGGGGGTTCGGCTGGAAAGCCAATTAGCCAGGTTTACCCAGAGATTGATTGTAGAGGTAATGAGCGGACTTCTACCAGACAGAGAGAAACTGTGCCCCCAGGCATATTGTGGTGTTGGTCTCCATACCTCCACCAAGCAAAGCCATGTTCCAGAATTTTGAGTGTGTGTTTTACCTCCAAATGTCAGCAGAGATGGGGTTCTGATAGAATCGCAAATATTGTCATCCCTAGGTGTTTCCTTAGGCCGGGCTTCAAAGGAAAGCTGGGAATTAGTCTGGAAAGCGAAGAAGTATAGAGTGCCTCCCCATTGACAGTGGAGGTAATTAGGCGACATCTCCAAACCTGGGAACAGCTGTACCCCCATTAATATGCATGGAGTGTATTTTGCTACACCATCACACACACAAAAATGTGTTCTGCTATCCTGAGTGTGGGGAGGATTCTACAAATATCAGCAGCGCCTGTGTTCTAATAGCACCAGTATTTTCTTTTCCGTGAGTGTTTACACAAGCCTAGCTGCGAGGTAAAGCTGTGGGTTTGGCTGTATTTCGTAGCAGCAGTGAGATACACCCCATGAGAATTTGAGGTAATTTTCCGACGTCCCACAGCCTTGGAACACCTGTGCCCCCTGAAATATGCGTGGAGTTTGTTTACCCATCTACATCAGACACACAAAATTTTCTTCTGTTATCCCAGATGTGGGAAGGAGCCTACAAAGGTAGGTAGCTACTGGGTTCCAATACAACCAATAGCATATTATCCCTGAGTGTTTTCCCAGGCCGTGCTGAGAGGGAAAGCTGGGGGTTGGGCTGGAAAGCCAAGCAGGAGCGAGTGCCTCCCCATGGGCATTGGTGGGAATTTTCCGAACTCCCACTATCTAGCAACACCTTAACCACTGAAACACGCGTGGAGTATTTTTAGGAAACTTCATGAGACACACAAAGAAGTGTTCTCTTGTCCTGGGTGTGGGGAGTATCCTACAATGTTCTGCAGCACCTGGGTTCCAATAGAACCACTGGATTATTATCCCTGATTGTATTCCCAGCCCGGCCTGCGAGGGAATGCTGTGCTTGCGCTGGAAAGCCATGTTGCAGCGAGTGACTCGTGATGGAATGTGGAGGTAATTAGCGGACATCTCCCTAACAGGGAAAAACCTGTGCCCCAAGCCATCTCTGTGGTGTGGGTCTCCAAAGCTACCCCCAAGCATAGAATTGATCCAGAATCCTAAGTTTCTGGAAGTTCCTAAAAAATACAGCAGCATCGTAGCTCTGAAAAAATCACTTAGACTGTCATCCCTGGGTATAATCCTAGACCGGGATGCAAGGGAAAGTTGGGAGTTGGGCTTGAAAACGAAGAAGAAGTCAATGCATCAACATGGGCATTGAAGGAATCTAGCCGACATCTCCCAACCTGGGAAAAACTGGATCCCCAGAAATATGACTGGAGTGTGTTTTACTACTCCTTCACACACAGAAAGATGTGCTCTGTTATCATGAGTGTTCGAAGTTTTCCACAAATGTCAGCCTCGCATGTGTTCTAATAGCACCAGTAGATTCTTTCCCTGTGTGTTTCCCCAGGCCGGGCTGCAAGGGAATCCTGGGGGTTGGGATGGAAATCCAAGTAGATGCGAGTGCCCCATGATTGTCTGCAGAGGTAATTAGCGGACTTCTACCTAACAGGGAAAAACTTGTGCCCTCAGCCTTGTGTGTGGAGTGGGGCTTTACAATTCTCCCAAGCAAAGACGTGTTTGTTAATCCTGTGTGTGTGGAGGTTCCTCCAAGAGACAGTAGCGCCTGATTTCTGATAGAATCATTTAGTTTGTCATCCCTGGGTGTTTTCCAACCCGGGCTGCAATGGAAAGCTGGGAGTAGGGCTGTAAACGAAGAAAAACTGAGTGCCTCCCCATGGGCTGTGGGGATACTTAGCCAACGTCTCACAGCCTGGTTACACCTGCACCCCAGAGACATGCATGGACTCTGTTTTCCTACTCAATCACACACACAAAGAAGTGTTCTGTTAAACTGTGTATGGAGAAGTTTCTACAACTCTCAGCATCGCCAGGGTTCCAATAGAAAATTTAGCTAAATTTCCTGACTGTTTTCTCTGACTGGGTTGCAAGGGAAACTCGGGGATATGATGGAAATCCAAGCAGGAGCGATTAACACCCCATGGGCATTAACTCTGAATAATCTGAACACCCCCAATCTAGGAAAACCTGTACCCCTTCAAACATGCATGGAGATTTTAGAATCTCAATAAGACACACAAAATGTGTTCTGTTATCCTGCATGTGCGGAGCTTCCTACAACGGTCTGCAGTGCCTGAGTTCCAATAGAACCACTAGCTTGTAATCTCTGAGTGATTTCCAGTGCGGGCTGCGGGGGAAAATGGGGGTTCGCCTGGAAATCCAAGTAGCCAGAGTTGCCCAGAGATTGACTGTAGAGGTAAATAGCGGAATTCTCCCAAACAGAGAGTAACTGTGCCCCCAGGCATCTTGTGGTTTAGGTCTCCATACCTCCTCCAAGCAAATCCATGTTCCGGATTTTTGAGTGTATGTTGTACCTCCAAAAGGCAGCAGAGCGCGTGTTCTCATAAAATCAATAATATTGTCATCCCTAGGTGTTTCCTTAGGCCGAGCTTCAAAGGAAAGCAGGGAGTTGGTCTGGAAAGCGAAGAAGTATAGAGTGCCTCCCCATTGGAATTGGAGGTAATTAGGCCTCAACTCCAAACCTGGGAAGAGCTGTAACACCAGAAAATTGCCTGGAGTGTATTTTCCTACACCAACACACACAAAAAAATTTGTTCTGCTATCCTGATTGTTCGGAGTATTCTACAAATTTCAGGAGTGCCTGGGTTCTAGTAGCACCAGTATTTTGTTTTCCATGAGTTTTTTCACAGGCCTGGCTGCCAGGAAAAGCTGTGGGCTTGGTTGTAATTCGTAACAGCAGCCAGTTACTCCGCATGAGAATTTGAGGTAATTTTCCGACGTCCCACAGCCTTGGAAACACTAAGCACCCTGATACATCCTTGGAGTTTGTTTACCCATCACCATCAGACACACAAATATTTCTTCTTTTATCCTAGTTGTGGGAAGATTCCTACAACGGTAAGTAGAGACTGGGTTCCGTTACCACCAATAACATATTTTCCCTGTGTGATTCCCAGTCCGGTCTGCCTGGGAAAGTTTGGGTTTGGGCTTTAAATCCAAGTAGCAGCGAATGCCCCGAGATGGACTATGGAGGTAATTAGCGGTCTTAGCCCTAAAAGGGAAAATCTTGGGCCCCAGCAATTAGTGTGCTCTGGGGCTTCAAAATTCGTACCAAGCAAATCCGTGTTCCGGAATCCTGAGTGTTTGGAGGTTCCTCCAACATACAGCAGCACCCTGGTTCTGATAGAATTATTTAGTTTGTCATCCCTGGGTGTTTTCCATGGTCGGGCTTCAAGGGAATGCTAGGATTAGGGCTGGATATCGAAGAAGAAGAGAGTTCTTCCCCATGGGCAGTGGAGGTAATTAGCCAACATTTCACAACCTGCGAACACCTGAACCCCAGAGACATGCCTTACTGAGTTTTCCTAATCCATCACACACACAAAGCTTTGTTCTGTTTTCCTTAGTGTAGGGATGTTTCTACAACTGTCAGGAGCGCCTTAGTTCTTATAGAAACTGTAGCTTTTTTCCCTGAGTGTTTTCACAGGCCGGGATGCGAGGGAATGCTGGGGGTTGGGCTGGAATCCAAGCAACTGCAAGGGACTCCCCATGGACAGTGGATGTAAATATCCGACCTCCCACAACCTAGGAACTCCTATACAAACTGAAACATGCGTGAATTTGTTTACCAATCTAAATGAGACGCTCAAATTATTGTTGTGTTATTCTGATTGTGGGGAGGTACCTACAATTGTCTGCAGCACCAGGGTTCCAATAGAAACATAGCTTATTATCACTGAGTGTTTTACTAGGCCGGGCTGCGAGTGAATACTGGCGGACAGAGTGAAAATCTAAGAAGAAGCGAGTGCCCCAAGATTCACTGTGGAGGTAATTAGCGGACTTCTCCCTAACAGGGACATATCTGTGACCCCATCCATCTGCGTGGATTGGGGTTCCACAACTCCCCACACTAAAAGACGTGTTCCAGAATACTGAAGCTTTGGAGGATCCTCCAACAGACAGCAACGCCGGGGTTCTGATAGAATCACTTATTTGTCTTCCATGGGTGTTTCACTTGTCCGGGCTGCAAGGGAAAGCTGGGAGTTGGGCTTGAAAAGGAAGAAGAAGACAGTGCCACCCCATGGACACTGAAGGAATCAAGACGACATCTCCCAACCTGGGAAAACCTGGATCCCCATAAAAATGCCTGGAGTGTGTTTTCCTACACCATCACACACAGAAAGATATGTTCTGTTATCCTTAGTGTTCGAAGGTTTCCACATTTGTCAGCAGGGCATGGGTTCGAATAGCACCAATAGCTTCTTTTCACTCTGTGTTACCCCAGGCCGGGCTACAAGGGAAACATGCGTGTTGGACTGTTAATCCAAGTAGCAGTGAGTACCCAGAGATGGACTATGGAGGTAATTAGCGGACTTGGCCCTAAAAGGGAAAATCTTGGGCCCCAGGTTTGAGTGTGCTGTGGGGCTTCACATTTCGCACCAAGCAAATACGTTTTCCAGAATATTGAGTGTTTGGAGGTTCCTCCACACATACAGCAGCGCACTGGTTCTGATAGAATGATTTAGTTTGTCATCCCTGAGTGTTTTCCTAACACGGGCTGCAAGGGAAAGCTGGGAGTAGGGCTGGAAATCGAAGAAAACAGAGTGCATCCCCATGGGCTGTGGAGATACTTAGCCAAAGTCTCCCAAACTGGTTACACCTGCACCATTGATACATGCATGTACTGTTTATTTCTACTCCATCTCACACACAAAGAAGTGTTCTGTTTCCCTGTGTATGGGGAGGTTTCTACAACTGTCAGCAGCGCCTGGTTTCTAACAGAAATTTTAGCTATATTTCCTGACTGTTTTCTCTGACTGGGTTGCAAGGGAAACTGGGGGATGGTATGGAAATACAAGCAGGAGCGATTACCTCCCCATGGGCATTAATGGGAATAATCTGACCTCCCCGTACCTGGGTAAAACTGTACCCGCTGAAACATGCGTGGAATTTTTTACATCTCTATCAGACACAAAATAAATTTTCTGTTAACCTGCGTGTGTGGAGCTACCTAAAACGGTCTGCAGTGCCTTGGTTCCAATAGAACCACTAGCTTATAATCTCTTAGTGTGTTCCAGGGCGGGATACGAGGGAAACTGGGGGTTCGGCTGGAAAGCCAATTAGCCAGGTTTACCCAGAGATTGATTGTAGAGGTAATGAGCGGACTTCTACCAGACAGAGAGAAACTGTGCCCCCAGGCATATTGTGGTGTTGGTCTCCATACCTCCACCAAGCAAAGCCATGTTCCAGAATTTTGAGTGTGTGTTTTACCTCCAAATGTCAGCAGAGATGGGGTTCTGATAGAATCGCAAATATTGTCATCCCTAGGTGTTTCCTTAGGCCGGGCTTCAAAGGAAAGCTGGGAATTAGTCTGGAAAGCGAAGAAGTATAGAGTGCCTCCCCATTGACAGTGGAGGTAATTAGGCGACATCTCCAAACCTGGGAACAGCTGTACCCCCATTAATATGCATGGAGTGTATTTTGCTACACCATCACACACACAAAAATGTGTTCTGCTATCCTGAGTGTGGGGAGGATTCTACAAATATCAGCAGCGCCTGTGTTCTAATAGCACCAGTATTTTCTTTTCCGTGAGTGTTTACACAAGCCTAGCTGCGAGGTAAAGCTGTGGGTTTGGCTGTATTTCGTAGCAGCAGTGAGATACACCCCATGAGAATTTGAGGTAATTTTCCGACGTCCCACAGCCTTGGAACACCTGTGCCCCCTGAAATATGCGTGGAGTTTGTTTACCCATCTACATCAGACACACAAAATTTTCTTCTGTTATCCCAGATGTGGGAAGGAGCCTACAAAGGTAGGTAGCTACTGGGTTCCAATACAACCAATAGCATATTATCCCTGAGTGTTTTCCCAGGCCGTGCTGAGAGGGAAAGCTGGGGGTTGGGCTGGAAAGCCAAGCAGGAGCGAGTGCCTCCCCATGGGCATTGGTGGGAATTTTCCGAACTCCCACTATCTAGCAACACCTTAACCACTGAAACACGCGTGGAGTATTTTTAGGAAACTTCATGAGACACACAAAGAAGTGTTCTCTTGTCCTGGGTGTGGGGAGTATCCTACAATGTTCTGCAGCACCTGGGTTCCAATAGAACCACTGGATTATTATCCCTGATTGTATTCCCAGCCCGGCCTGTGAGGGAATGCTGTGCTTGCGCTGGAAAGCCATGTTGCAGCGAGTGACTCGTGATGGAATGTGGAGGTAATTAGCGGACATCTCCCTAACAGGGAAAAACCTGTGCCCCAAGCCATCTCTGTGGTGTGGGTCTCCAAAGCTACCCCCAAGCATAGAATTGATCCAGAATCCTAAGTTTCTGGAAGTTCCTAAAAAATACAGCAGCATCGTAGCTCTGAAAAAATCACTTAGACTGTCATCCCTGGGTATAATCCTAGACCGGGATGCAAGGGAAAGTTGGGAGTTGGGCTTGAAAACGAAGAAGAAGTCAATGCATCAACATGGGCATTGAAGGAATCTAGCCGACATCTCCCAACCTGGGAAAAACTGGATCCCCAGAAATATGACTGGAGTGTGTTTTACTACTCCTTCACACACAGAAAGATGTGCTCTGTTATCATGAGTGTTCGAAGTTTTCCACAAATGTCAGCCTCGCATGTGTTCTAATAGCACCAGTAGATTCTTTCCCTGTGTGTTTCCCCAGGCCGGGCTGCAAGGGAATCCTGGGGGTTGGGATGGAAATCCAAGTAGATGCGAGTGCCCCATGATTGTCTGCAGAGGTAATTAGCGGACTTCTACCTAACAGGGAAAAACTTGTGCCCTCAGCCTTGTGTGTGGAGTGGGGCTTTACAATTCTCCCAAGCAAAGACGTGTTTGTTAATCCTGTGTGTGTGGAGGTTCCTCCAAGAGACAGTAGCGCCTGATTTCTGATAGAATCATTTAGTTTGTCATCCCTGGGTGTTTTCCAACCCGGGCTGCAATGGAAAGCTGGGAGTAGGGCTGTAAACGAAGAAAAACTGAGTGCCTCCCCATGGGCTGTGGAGATACTTAGCCAACGTCTCACAGCCTGGTTACACCTGCACCCCAGAGACATGCATGGACTCTGTTTTCCTACTCAATCACACACACAAAGAAGTGTTCTGTTAAACTGTGTATGGAGAAGTTTCTACAACTCTCAGCATCGCCAGGGTTCCAATAGAAACTTTAGCTAAATTTCCTGACTGTTTTCTCTGACTGGGTTGCAAGGGAAACTCGGGGATATGATGGAAATCCAAGCAGGAGCGATTAACACCCCATGGGCATTAACTCTGAATAATCTGAACACCCCCAATCTAGGAAAACCTGTACCCCTTCAAACATGCATGGAGATTTTAGAATCTCAATAAGACACACAAAATGTGTTCTGTTATCCTGCATGTGCGGAGCTTCCTACAACGGTCTGCAGTGCCTGAGTTCCAATAGAACCACTAGCTTGTAATCTCTGAGTGTTTTCCAGTGCGGGCTGCGGGGGAAAATGGGGGTTCGCCTGGAAATCCAAGTAGCCAGAGTTGCCCAGAGATTGACTGTAGAGGTAAATAGCGGAATTCTCCCAAACAGAGAGTAACTGTGCCCCCAGGCATCTTGTGGTTTAGGTCTCCATACCTCCTCCAAGCAAATCCATGTTCCGGATTTTTGAGTGTATGTTGTACCTCCAAAAGGCAGCAGAGCGCGTGTTCTCATAAAATCAATAATATTGTCATCCCTAGGTGTTTCCTTAGGCCGAGCTTCAAAGGAAAGCAGGGAGTTGGTCTGGAAAGCGAAGAAGTATAGAGTGCCTCCCCATTGGAATTGGAGGTAATTAGGCCTCAACTCCAAACCTGGGAAGAGCTGTAACACCAGAAAATTGCCTGGAGTGTATTTTCCTACACCAACACACACAAAAAAATTTGTTCTGCTATCCTGATTGTTCGGAGTATTCTACAAATTTCAGGAGTGCCTGGGTTCTAGTAGCACCAGTATTTTGTTTTCCATGAGTTTTTTCACAGGCCTGGCTGCCAGGAAAAGCTGTGGGCTTGGCTGTAATTCGTAGCAGCAGCCAGTTACTCCGCATGAGAATTTGAGGTAATTTTCCGACGTCCCACAGCCTTGGAAACACTAAGCACCCTGATACATCCTTGGAGTTTGTTTACCCATCACCATCAGACACACAAATATTTCTTCTTTTATCCTAGTTGTGGGAAGATTCCTACAACGGTAAGTAGAGACTGGGTTCCGTTACCACCAATAACATATTTTCCCTGTGTGATTCCCAGTCCGGTCTGCCTGGGAAAGTTTGGGTTTGGGCTTTAAATCCAAGTAGCAGCGAATGCCCCGAGATGGACTATGGAGGTAATTAGCGGTCTTAGCCCTAAAAGGGAAAATCTTGGGCCCCAGCAATTAGTGTGCTCTGGGGCTTCAAAATTCGTACCAAGCAAATCCGTGTTCCGGAATCCTGAGTGTTTGGAGGTTCCTCCAACATACAGCAGCACCCTGGTTCTGATAGAATTATTTAGTTTGTCATCCCTGGGTGTTTTCCATGGTCGGGCTTCAAGGGAATGCTAGGATTAGGGCTGGATATCGAAGAAGAAGAGAGTTCTTCCCCATGGGCAGTGGAGGTAATTAGCCAACATTTCACAACCTGCGAACACCTGAACCCCAGAGACATGCCTTACTGAGTTTTCCTAATCCATCACACACACAAAGCTTTGTTCTGTTTTCCTTAGTGTAGGGATGTTTCTACAACTGTCAGGAGCGCCTTAGTTCTTATAGAAACTGTAGCTTTTTTCCCTGAGTGTTTTCACAGGCCGGGATGCGAGGGAATGCTGGGGGTTGGGCTGGAATCCAAGCAACTGCAAGGGACTCCCCATGGACAGTGGATGTAAATATCCGACCTCCCACAACCTAGGAACTCCTATACAAACTGAAACATGCGTGAATTTGTTTACCAATCTAAATGAGACACTCAAATTATTGTTGTGTTATTCTGATTGTGGGGAGGTACCTACAATTGTCTGCAGCACCAGGGTTCCAATAGAAACATAGCTTATTATCACTGAGTGTTTTACTAGGCCGGGCTGCGAGTGAATACTGGCGGACAGAGTGAAAATCTAAGAAGAAGCGAGTGCCCCAAGATTCACTGTGGAGGTAATTAGCGGACTTCTCCCTAACAGGGACATATCTGTGACCCCATCCATCTGCGTGGATTGGGGTTCCACAACTCCCCACACTAAAAGACGTGTTCCAGAATACTGAAGCTTTGGAGGATCCTCCAACAGACAGCAACGCCGGGGTTCTGATAGAATCACTTATTTGTCTTCCATGGGTGTTTCACTTGTCCGGGCTGCAAGGGAAAGCTGGGAGTTGGGCTTGAAAAGGAAGAAGAAGACAGTGCCACCCCATGGACACTGAAGGAATCAAGACGACATCTCCCAACCTGGGAAAACCTGGATCCCCATAAAAATGCCTGGAGTGTGTTTTCCTACACCATCACACACAGAAAGATATGTTCTGTTATCCTTAGTGTTCGAAGGTTTCCACATTTGTCAGCAGGGCATGGGTTCGAATAGCACCAATAGCTTCTTTTCACTCTGTGTTACCCCAGGCCGGGCTACAAGGGAAACATGCGTGTTGGACTGTTAATCCAAGTAGCAGTGAGTACCCAGAGATGGACTATGGAGGTAATTAGCGGACTTGGCCCTAAAAGGGAAAATCTTGGGCCCCAGGTTTGAGTGTGCTGTGGGGCTTCACATTTCGCACCAAGCAAATACGTTTTCCAGAATATTGAGTGTTTGGAGGTTCCTCCACACATACAGCAGCGCACTGGTTCTGATAGAATGATTTAGTTTGTCATCCCTGAGTGTTTTCCTAACACGGGCTGCAAGGGAAAGCTGGGAGTAGGGCTGGAAATCGAAGAAAACAGAGTGCATCCCCATGGGCTGTGGAGATACTTAGCCAAAGTCTCCCAAACTGGTTACACCTGCACCATTGATACATGCATGTACTGTTTATTTCTACTCCATCTCACACACAAAGAAGTGTTCTGTTTCCCTGTGTATGGGGAGGTTTCTACAACTGTCAGCAGCGCCTGGTTTCTAACAGAAATTTTAGCTATATTTCCTGACTGTTTTCTCTGACTGGGTTGCAAGGGAAACTGGGGGATGGTATGGAAATACAAGCAGGAGCGATTACCTCCCCATGGGCATTAATGGGAATAATCTGACCTCCCCGTACCTGGGTAAAACTGTACCCGCTGAAACATGCGTGGAATTTTTTACATCTCTATCAGACACAAAATAAATTTTCTGTTAACCTGCGTGTGTGGAGCTACCTAAAACGGTCTGCAGTGCCTGGGTTCCAATAGAACCACTAGCTTATAATCTCTTAGTGTGTTCCAGGGCGGGATACGAGGGAAACTGGGGGTTCGGCTGGAAAGCCAATTAGCCAGGTTTACCCAGAGATTGATTGTAGAGGTAATGAGCGGACTTCTACCAGACAGAGAGAAACTGTGCCCCCAGGCATATTGTGGTGTTGGTCTCCATACCTCCACCAAGCAAAGCCATGTTCCAGAATTTTGAGTGTGTGTTTTACCTCCAAATTTCAGCAGAGATGGGGTTCTGATAGAATCGCAAATATTGTCATCCCTCGGTGTTTCCTTAGGCCGGGCTTCAAAGGAAAGCTGGGAATTAGTCTGGAAAGCGAACAAGTATAGAGTGCCTCCCCATTGACAGTGGAGGTAATTAGGCGACATCTCCAAACCTGGGAACAGCTGTACCCCCATTAATATGCATGGAGTGTATTTTGCTACACCATCACACACACAAAAATGTGTTCTGCTATCCTGAGTGTGGGGAGGATTCTACAAATATCAGCAGCGCCTGTGTTCTAATAGCACCAGTATTTTCTTTTCCGTGAGTGTTTACACAAGCCTAGCTGCGAGGTAAAGCTGTGGGTTTGGCTGTATTTCGTAGCAGCAGTGAGATACACCCCATGAGAATTTGAGGTAATTTTCCGACGTCCCACAGCCTTGGAACACCTGTGCCCCCTGAAATATGCGTGGAGTTTGTTTACCCATCTACATCAGACACACAAAATTTTCTTCTGTTATCCCAGATGTGGGAAGGAGCCTACAAAGGTAGGTAGCTACTGGGTTCCAATACAACCAATAGCATATTATCCCTGAGTGTTTTCCCAGGCCGTGCTGAGAGGGAAAGCTGGGGGTTGGGCTGGAAAGCCAAGCAGGAGCGAGTGCCTCCCCATGGGCATTGGTGGGAATTTTCCGAACTCCCACTATCTAGCAACACCTTAACCACTGAAACACGCGTGGAGTATTTTTAGGAAACTTCATGAGACACACAAAGAAGTGTTCTCTTGTCCTGGGTGTGGGGAGTATCCTACAATGTTCTGCAGCACCTGGGTTCCAATAGAACCACTGGATTATTATCCCTGATTGTATTCCCAGCCCGGCCTGCGAGGGAATGCTGTGCTTGCGCTGGAAAGCCATGTTGCAGCGAGTGACTCGTGATGGAATGTGGAGGTAATTAGCGGACATCTCCCTAACAGGGAAAAACCTGTGCCCCAAGCCATCTCTGTGGTGTGGGTCTCCAAAGCTACCCCCAAGCATAGAATTGATCCAGAATCCTAAGTTTCTGGAAGTTCCTAAAAAATACAGCAGCATCGTAGCTCTGAAAAAATCACTTAGACTGTCATCCCTGGGTATAATCCTAGACCGGGATGCAAGGGAAAGTTGGGAGTTGGGCTTGAAAACGAAGAAGAAGTCAATGCATCAACATGGGCATTGAAGGAATCTAGCCGACATCTCCCAACCTGGGAAAAACTGGATCCCCAGAAATATGACTGGAGTGTGTTTTACTACTCCTTCACACACAGAAAGATGTGCTCTGTTATCATGAGTGTTCGAAGTTTTCCACAAATGTCAGCCTCGCATGTGTTCTAATAGCACCAGTAGATTCTTTCCCTGTGTGTTTCCCCAGGCCGGGCTGCAAGGGAATCCTGGGGGTTGGGATGGAAATCCAAGTAGATGCGAGTGCCCCATGATTGTCTGCAGAGGTAATTAGCGGACTTCTACCTAACAGGGAAAAACTTGTGCCCTCAGCCTTGTGTGTGGAGTGGGGCTTTACAATTCTCCCAAGCAAAGACGTGTTTGTTAATCCTGTGTGTGTGGAGGTTCCTCCAAGAGACAGTAGCGCCTGATTTCTGATAGAATCATTTAGTTTGTCATCCCTGGGTGTTTTCCAACCCGGGCTGCAATGGAAAGCTGGGAGTAGGGCTGTAAACGAAGAAAAACTGAGTGCCTCCCCATGGGCTGTGGAGATACTTAGCCAACGTCTCACAGCCTGGTTACACCTGCACCCCAGAGACATGCATGGACTCTGTTTTCCTACTCAATCACACACACAAAGAAGTGTTCTGTTAAACTGTGTATGGAGAAGTTTCTACAACTCTCAGCATCGCCAGGGTTCCAATAGAAACTTTAGCTAAATTTCCTGACTGTTTTCTCTGACTGGGTTGCAAGGGAAACTCGGGGATATGATGGAAATCCAAGCAGGAGCGATTAACACCCCATGGGCATTAACTCTGAATAATCTGAACACCCCCAATCTAGGAAAACCTGTACCCCTTCAAACATGCATGGAGATTTTAGAATCTCAATAAGACACACAAAATGTGTTCTGTTATCCTGCATGTGCGGAGCTTCCTACAACGGTCTGCAGTGCCTGAGTTCCAATAGAACCACTAGCTTGTAATCTCTGAGTGTTTTCCAGTGCGGGCTGCGGGGGAAAATGGGGGTTCGCCTGGAAATCCAAGTAGCCAGAGTTGCCCAGAGATTGACTGTAGAGGTAAATAGCGGAATTCTCCCAAACAGAGAGTAACTGTGCCCCCAGGCATCTTGTGGTTTAGGTCTCCATACCTCCTCCAAGCAAATCCATGTTCCGGATTTTTGAGTGTATGTTGTACCTCCAAAAGGCAGCAGAGCGCGTGTTCTCATAAAATCAATAATATTGTCATCCCTAGGTGTTTCCTTAGGCCGAGCTTCAAAGGAAAGCAGGGAGTTGGTCTGGAAAGCGAAGAAGTATAGAGTGCCTCCCCATTGGAATTGGAGGTAATTAGGCCTCAACTCCAAACCTGGGAAGAGCTGTAACACCAGAAAATTGCCTGGAGTGTATTTTCCTACACCAACACACACAAAAAAATTTGTTCTGCTATCCTGATTGTTCGGAGTATTCTACAAATTTCAGGAGTGCCTGGGTTCTAGTAGCACCAGTATTTTGTTTTCCATGAGTTTTTTCACAGGCCTGGCTGCCAGGAAAAGCTGTGGGCTTGGCTGTAATTCGTAGCAGCAGCCAGTTACTCCGCATGAGAATTTGAGGTAATTTTCCGACGTCCCACAGCCTTGGAAACACTAAGCACCCTGATACATCCTTGGAGTTTGTTTACCCATCACCATCAGACACACAAATGTTTCTTCTTTTATCCTAGTTGTGGGAAGATTCCTACAACGGTAAGTAGAGACTGGGTTCCGTTACCACCAATAACATATTTTCCCTGTGTGATTCCCAGTCCGGTCTGCCTGGGAAAGTTTGGGTTTGGGCTTTAAATCCAAGTAGCAGCGAATGCCCCGAGATGGACTATGAGGGTAATTAGCGGTCTTAGCCCTAAAAGGGAAAATCTTGGGCCCCAGCAATTAGTGTGCTCTGGGGCTTCAAAATTCGTACCAAGCAAATCCGTGTTCCGGAATCCTGAGTGTTTGGAGGTTCCTCCAACATACAGCAGCACCCTGGTTCTGATAGAATTATTTAGTTTGTCATCCCTGGGTGTTTTCCATGGTCGGGCTTCAAGGGAATGCTAGGATTAGGGCTGGATATCGAAGAAGAAGAGAGTTCTTCCCCATGGGCAGTGGAGGTAATTAGCCAACATTTCACAACCTGCGAACACCTGAACCCCAGAGACATGCCTTACTGAGTTTTCCTAATCCATCACACACACAAAGCTTTGTTCTGTTTTCCTTAGTGTAGGGATGTTTCTACAACTGTCAGGAGCGCCTTAGTTCTTATAGAAACTGTAGCTTTTTTCCCTGAGTGTTTTCACAGGCCGGGATGCGAGGGAATGCTGGGGGTTGGGCTGGAATCCAAGCAACTGCAAGGGACTCCCCATGGACAGTGGATGTAAATATCCGACCTCCCACAACCTAGGAACTCCTATACAAACTGAAACATGCGTGAATTTGTTTACCAATCTAAATGAGACACTCAAATTATTGTTGTGTTATTCTGATTGTGGGGAGGTACCTACAATTGTCTGCAGCACCAGGGTTCCAATAGAAACATAGCTTATTATCACTGAGTGTTTTACTAGGCCGGGCTGCGAGTGAATACTGGCGGACAGAGTGAAAATCTAAGAAGAAGCGAGTGCCCCAAGATTCACTGTGGAGGTAATTAGCGGACTTCTCCCTAACAGGGACATATCTGTGACCCCATCCATCTGCGTGGATTGGGGTTCCACAACTCCCCACACTAAAAGACGTGTTCCAGAATACTGAAGCTTTGGAGGATCCTCCAACAGACAGCAACGCCGGGGTTCTGATAGAATCACTTATTTGTCTTCCATGGGTGTTTCACTTGTCCGGGCTGCAAGGGAAAGCTGGGAGTTGGGCTTGAAAAGGAAGAAGAAGACAGTGCCACCCCATGGACACTGAAGGAATCAAGACGACATCTCCCAACCTGGGAAAACCTGGATCCCCATAAAAATGCCTGGAGTGTGTTTTCCTACACCATCACACACAGAAAGATATGTTCTGTTATCCTTAGTGTTCGAAGGTTTCCACATTTGTCAGCAGGGCATGGGTTCGAATAGCACCAATAGCTTCTTTTCACTCTGTGTTACCCCAGGCCGGGCTACAAGGGAAACATGCGTGTTGGACTGTTAATCCAAGTAGCAGTGAGTACCCAGAGATGGACTATGGAGGTAATTAGCGGACTTGGCCCTAAAAGGGAAAATCTTGGGCCCCAGGTTTGAGTGTGCTGTGGGGCTTCACATTTCGCACCAAGCAAGTATGTTTTCCAGAATATTGAGTGTTTGGAGGTTCCTCCACACATACAGCAGCGCACTGGTTCTGATAGAATGATTTAGTTTGTCATCCCTGAGTGTTTTCCTAACACGGGCTGCAAGGGAAAGCTGGGAGTAGGGCTGGAAATCGAAGAAAACAGAGTGCATCCCCATGGGCTGTGGAGATACTTAGCCAAAGTCTCCCAAACTGGTTACACCTGCACCATTGATACATGCATGTACTGTTTATTTCTACTCCATCTCACACACAAAGAAGTGTTCTGTTTCCCTGTGTATGGGGAGGTTTCTACAACTGTCAGCAGCGCCTGGTTTCTAACAGAAATTTTAGCTATATTTCCTGACTGTTTTCTCTGACTGGGTTGCAAGGGAAACTGGGGGATGGTATGGAAATACAAGCAGGAGCGATTACCTCCCCATGGGCATTAATGGGAATAATCTGACCTCCCCGTACCTGGGTAAAACTGTACCCGCTGAAACATGCGTGGAATTTTTTACATCTCTATCAGACACAAAATAAATTTTCTGTTAACCTGCGTGTGTGGAGCTACCTAAAACGGTCTGCAGTGCCTTGGTTCCAATAGAACCACTAGCTTATAATCTCTTAGTGTGTTCCAGGGCGGGATACGAGGGAAACTGGGGGTTCGGCTGGAAAGCCAATTAGCCAGGTTTACCCAGAGATTGATTGTAGAGGTAATGAGCGGACTTCTACCAGACAGAGAGAAACTGTGCCCCCAGGCATATTGTGGTGTTGGTCTCCATACCTCCACCAAGCAAAGCCATGTTCCAGAATTTTGAGTGTGTGTTTTACCTCCAAATTTCAGCAGAGATGGGGTTCTGATAGAATCGCAAATATTGTCATCCCTAGGTGTTTCCTTAGGCCGGGCTTCAAAGGAAAGCTGGGAATTAGTCTGGAAAGCGAAGAAGTATAGAGTGCCTCCCCATTGACAGTGGAGGTAATTAGGCGACATCTCCAAACCTGGGAACAGCTGTACCCCCATTAATATGCATGGAGTGTATTTTGCTACACCATCACACACACAAAAATGTGTTCTGCTATCCTGAGTGTGGGGAGGATTCTACAAATATCAGCAGCGCCTGTGTTCTAATAGCACCAGTATTTTCTTTTCCGTGAGTGTTTACACAAGCCTAGCTGCGAGGTAAAGCTGTGGGTTTGGCTGTATTTCGTAGCAGCAGTGAGATACACCCCATGAGAATTTGAGGTAATTTTCCGACGTCCCACAGCCTTGGAACACCTGTGCCCCCTGAAATATGCGTGGAGTTTGTTTACCCATCTACATCAGACACACAAAATTTTCTTCTGTTATCCCAGATGTGGGAAGGAGCCTACAAAGGTAGGTAGCTACTGGGTTCCAATACAACCAATAGCATATTATCCCTGAGTGTTTTCCCAGGCCGTGCTGAGAGGGAAAGCTGGGGGTTGGGCTGGAAAGCCAAGCAGGAGCGAGTGCCTCCCCATGGGCATTGGTGGGAATTTTCCGAACTCCCACTATCTAGCAACACCTTAACCACTGAAACACGCGTGGAGTATTTTTAGGAAACTTCATGAGACACACAAAGAAGTGTTCTCTTGTCCTGGGTGTGGGGAGTATCCTACAATGTTCTGCAGCACCTGGGTTCCAATAGAACCACTGGATTATTATCCCTGATTGTATTCCCAGCCCGGCCTGCGAGGGAATGCTGTGCTTGCGCTGGAAAGCCATGTTGCAGCGAGTGACTCGTGATGGAATGTGGAGGTAATTAGCGGACATCTCCCTAACAGGGAAAAACCTGTGCCCCAAGCCATCTCTGTGGTGTGGGTCTCCAAAGCTACCCCCAAGCATAGAATTGATCCAGAATCCTAAGTTTCTGGAAGTTCCTAAAAAATACAGCAGCATCGTAGCTCTGAAAAAATCACTTAGACTGTCATCCCTGGGTATAATCCTAGACCGGGATGCAAGGGAAAGTTGGGAGTTGGGCTTGAAAACGAAGAAGAAGTCAATGCATCAACATGGGCATTGAAGGAATCTAGCCGACATCTCCCAACCTGGGAAAAACTGGATCCCCAGAAATATGACTGGAGTGTGTTTTACTACTCCTTCACACACAGAAAGATGTGCTCTGTTATCATGAGTGTTCGAAGTTTTCCACAAATGTCAGCCTCGCATGTGTTCTAATAGCACCAGTAGATTCTTTCCCTGTGTGTTTCCCCAGGCCGGGCTGCAAGGGAATCCTGGGGGTTGGGATGGAAATCCAAGTAGATGCGAGTGCCCCATGATTGTCTGCAGAGGTAATTAGCGGACTTCTACCTAACAGGGAAAAACTTGTGCCCTCAGCCTTGTGTGTGGAGTGGGGCTTTACAATTCTCCCAAGCAAAGACGTGTTTGTTAATCCTGTGTGTGTGGAGGTTCCTCCAAGAGACAGTAGCGCCTGATTTCTGATAGAATCATTTAGTTTGTCATCCCTGGGTGTTTTCCAACCCGGGCTGCAATGGAAAGCTGGGAGTAGGGCTGTAAACAAAGAAAAACTGAGTGCCTCCCCATGGGCTGTGGAGATACTTAGCCAACGTCTCACAGCCTGGTTACACCTGCACCCCAGAGACATGCATGGACTCTGTTTTCCTACTCAATCACACACACAAAGAAGTGTTCTGTTAAACTGTGTATGGAGAAGTTTCTACAACTCTCAGCATCGCCAGGGTTCCAATAGAAACTTTAGCTAAATTTCCTGACTGTTTTCTCTGACTGGGTTGCAAGGGAAACTCGGGGATATGATGGAAATCCAAGCAGGAGCGATTAACACCCCATGGGCATTAACTCTGAATAATCTGAACACCCCCAATCTAGGAAAACCTGTACCCCTTCAAACATGCATGGAGATTTTAGAATCTCAATAAGACACACAAAATGTGTTCTGTTATCCTGCATGTGCGGAGCTTCCTACAACGGTCTGCAGTGCCTGAGTTCCAATAGAACCACTAGCTTGTAATCTCTGAGTGTTTTCCAGTGCGGGCTGCGGGGGAAAATGGGGGTTCGCCTGGAAATCCAAGTAGCCAGAGTTGCCCAGAGATTGACTGTAGAGGTAAATAGCGGAATTCTCCCAAACAGAGAGTAACTGTGCCCCCAGGCATCTTGTGGTTTAGGTCTCCATACCTCCTCCAAGCAAATCCATGTTCCGGATTTTTGAGTGTATGTTGTACCTCCAAAAGGCAGCAGAGCGCGTGTTCTCATAAAATCAATAATATTGTCATCCCTAGGTGTTTCCTTAGGCCGAGCTTCAAAGGAAAGCAGGGAGTTGGTCTGGAAAGCGAAGAAGTATAGAGTGCCTCCCCATTGGAATTGGAGGTAATTAGGCCTCAACTCCAAACCTGGGAAGAGCTGTAACACCAGAAAATTGCCTGGAGTGTATTTTCCTACACCAACACACACAAAAAAATTTGTTCTGCTATCCTGATTGTTCGGAGTATTCTACAAATTTCAGGAGTGCCTGGGTTCTAGTAGCACCAGTATTTTGTTTTCCATGAGTTTTTTCACAGGCCTGGCTGCCAGGAAAAGCTGTGGGCTTGGCTGTAATTCGTAGCAGCAGCCAGTTACTCCGCATGAGAATTTGAGGTAATTTTCCGACGTCCCACAGCCTTGGAAACACTAAGCACCCTGATACATCCTTGGAGTTTGTTTACCCATCACCATCAGACACACAAATATTTCTTCTTTTATCCTAGTTGTGGGAAGATTCCTACAACGGTAAGTAGAGACTGGGTTCCGTTACCACCAATAACATATTTTCCCTGTGTGATTCCCAGTCCGGTCTGCCTGGGAAAGTTTGGGTTTGGGCTTTAAATCCAAGTAGCAGCGAATGCCCCGAGATGGACTATGAGGGTAATTAGCGGTCTTAGCCCTAAAAGGGAAAATCTTGGGCCCCAGCAATTAGTGTGCTCTGGGGCTTCAAAATTCGTACCAAGCAAATCCGTGTTCCGGAATCCTGAGTGTTTGGAGGTTCCTCCAACATACAGCAGCACCCTGGTTCTGATAGAATTATTTAGTTTGTCATCCCTGGGTGTTTTCCATGGTCGGGCTTCAAGGGAATGCTAGGATTAGGGCTGGATATCGAAGAAGAAGAGAGTTCTTCCCCATGGGCAGTGGAGGTAATTAGCCAACATTTCACAACCTGCGAACACCTGAACCCCAGAGACATGCCTTACTGAGTTTTCCTAATCCATCACACACACAAAGCTTTGTTCTGTTTTCCTTAGTGTAGGGATGTTTCTACAACTGTCAGGAGCGCCTTAGTTCTTATAGAAACTGTAGCTTTTTTCCCTGAGTGTTTTCACAGGCCGGGATGCGAGGGAATGCTGGGGGTTGGGCTGGAATCCAAGCAACTGCAAGGGACTCCCCATGGACAGTGGATGTAAATATCCGACCTCCCACAACCTAGGAACTCCTATACAAACTGAAACATGCGTGAATTTGTTTACCAATCTAAATGAGACACTCAAATTATTGTTGTGTTATTCTGATTGTGGGGAGGTACCTACAATTGTCTGCAGCACCAGGGTTCCAATAGAAACATAGCTTATTATCACTGAGTGTTTTACTAGGCCGGGCTGCGAGTGAATACTGGCGGACAGAGTGAAAATCTAAGAAGAAGCGAGTGCCCCAAGATTCACTGTGGAGGTAATTAGCGGACTTCTCCCTAACAGGGACATATCTGTGACCCCATCCATCTGCGTGATTGGGGTTCCACAACTCCCCACACTAAAAGACGTGTTCCAGAATACTGAAGCTTTGGAGGATCCTCCAACAGACAGCAACGCCGGGGTTCTGATAGAATCACTTATTTGTCTTCCATGGGTGTTTCACTTGTCCGGGCTGCAAGGGAAAGCTGGGAGTTGGGCTTGAAAAGGAAGAAGAAGACAGTGCCACCCCATGGACACTGAAGGAATCAAGACGACATCTCCCAACCTGGGAAAACCTGGATCCCCATAAAAATGCCTGGAGTGTGTTTTCCTACACCATCACACACAGAAAGATATGTTCTGTTATCCTTAGTGTTCGAAGGTTTCCACATTTGTCAGCAGGGCATGGGTTCGAATAGCACCAATAGCTTCTTTTCACTCTGTGTTACCCCAGGCCGGGCTACAAGGGAAACATGCGTGTTGGACTGTTAATCCAAGTAGCAGTGAGTACCCAGAGATGGACTATGGAGGTAATTAGCGGACTTGGCCCTAAAAGGGAAAATCTTGGGCCCCAGGTTTGAGTGTGCTGTGGGGCTTCACATTTCGCACCAAGCAAATACTTTTTCCAGAATATTGAGTGTTTGGAGGTTCCTCCACACATACAGCAGCGCACTGGTTCTGATAGAATGATTTAGTTTGTCATCCTGAGTGTTTTCCTAACACGGGCTGCAAGGGAAAGCTGGGAGTAGGGCTGGAAATCGAAGAAAACAGAGTGCATCCCATGGGCTGTGGAGATACTTAGCCAAAGTCTCCCAAACTGGTTACACCTGCACCATTGATACATGCATGTACTGTTTATTTCTACTCCAGTCTCACACACAAAGAAGTGTTCTGTTTCCCTGTGTATGGGGAGGTTTCTACAACTGTCAGCAGCGCCTGGTTTCTAACAGAAATTTTAGCTATATTTCCTGACTGTTTTCTCTGACTGGGTTGCAAGGGAAACTGGGGGATGGTATGGAAATACAAGCAGGAGCGATTACCTCCCCATGGGCATTAATGGGAATAATCTGACCTCCCCGTACCTGGGTAAAACTGTACCCGCTGAAACATGCGTGGAATTTTTTACATCTCTATCAGACACAAAATAAATTTTCTGTTAACCTGCGTGTGTGGAGCTACCTAAAACGGTCTGCAGTGCCTGGGTTCCAATAGAACCACTAGCTTATAATCTCTTAGTGTGTTCCAGGGCGGGATACGAGGGAAACTGGGGTTCGGCTGGAAAGCCAATTAGCCAGGTTTACCCAGAGATTGATTGTAGAGGTAATGAGCGGACTTCTACCAGACAGAGAGAAACTGTGCCCCCAGGCATATTGTGGTGTTGGTCTCCATACCTCCACCAAGCAAAGCCATGTTCCAGAATTTTGAGTGTGTGTTTTACAATCCAAAATTTAATCAGCAGAGATGGGGTTCTGATAGAATCGCAAATATTGTCATCCCTAGGTGTTTTTAGGCCGGGCTTCAAAGGAAAGCTGGGAATTAGTCTGGAAAGCGAACAAGTATAGAGTGCCTCCCCATTGACAGTGGAGGTAATTAGGCGACATCTCCAAACCTGGGAACAGCTGTACCCCCATTAATATGCATGGAGTGTATTTTGCTACACCATCACACACACAAAAATGTGTTCTGCTATCCTGAGTGTGGGGAGGATTCTACAAATATCAGCAGCGCCTGTGTTCTAATAGCACCAGTATTTTCTTTTCCGTGAGTGTTTACACAAGCCTAGCTGCGAGGTAAAGCTGTGGGTTTGGCTGTATTTCGTAGCAGCAGTGAGATACACCCCATGAGAATTTGAGGTAATTTTCCGACGTCCCACAGCCTTGGAACACCTGTGCCCCCTGAAATATGCGTGGAGTTTGTTTACCCATCTACATCAGACACACAAAATTTTCTTCTGTTATCCCAGATGTGGGAAGGAGCCTACAAAGGTAGGTAGCTACTGGGTTCCAATACAACCAATAGCATATTATCCCTGAGTGTTTTCCCAGGCCGTGCTGAGAGGGAAAGCTGGGGGTTGGGCTGGAAAGCCAAGCAGGAGCGAGTGCCTCCCCATGGGCATTGGTGGGAATTTTCCGAACTCCCACTATCTAGCAACACCTTAACCACTGAAACACGCGTGGAGTATTTTTAGGAAACTTCATGAGACACACAAAGAAGTGTTCTCTTGTCCTGGGTGTGGGGAGTATCCTACAATGTTCTGCAGCACCTGGGTTCCAATAGAACCACTGGATTATTATCCCTGATTGTATTCCCAGCCCGGCCTGCGAGGGAATGCTGTGCTTGCGCTGGAAAGCCATGTTGCAGCGAGTGACTCGTGATGGAATGTGGAGGTAATTAGCGGACATCTCCCTAACAGGGAAAAACCTGTGCCCCAAGCCATCTCTGTGGTGTGGGTCTCCAAAGCTACCCCCAAGCATAGAATTGATCCAGAATCCTAAGTTTCTGGAAGTTCCTAAAAAATACAGCAGCATCGTAGCTCTGAAAAAATCACTTAGACTGTCATCCCTGGGTATAATCCTAGACCGGGATGCAAGGGAAAGTTGGGAGTTGGGCTTGAAAACGAAGAAGAAGTCAATGCATCAACATGGGCATTGAAGGAATCTAGCCGACATCTCCCAACCTGGGAAAAACTGGATCCCCAGAAATATGACTGGAGTGTGTTTTACTACTCCTTCACACACAGAAAGATGTGCTCTGTTATCATGAGTGTTCGAAGTTTTCCACAAATGTCAGCCTCGCATGTGTTCTAATAGCACCAGTAGATTCTTTCCCTGTGTGTTTCCCCAGGCCGGGCTGCAAGGGAATCCTGGGGGTTGGGATGGAAATCCAAGTAGATGCGAGTGCCCCATGATTGTCTGCAGAGGTAATTAGCGGACTTCTACCTAACAGGGAAAAACTTGTGCCCTCAGCCTTGTGTGTGGAGTGGGGCTTTACAAATCTCCCAAGCAAAGACGTGTTTGTTAATCCTGTGTGTGTGGAGGTTCCTCCAAGAGACAGTAGCGCCTGATTTCTGATAGAATCATTTAGTTTGTCATCCCTGGGTGTTTTCCAACCCGGGCTGCAATGGAAAGCTGGGAGTAGGGCTGTAAACGAAGAAAAACTGAGTGCCTCCCCATGGGCTGTGGAGATACTTAGCCAACGTCTCACAGCCTGGTTACACCTGCACCCCAGAGACATGCATGGACTCTGTTTTCCTACTCAATCACACACACAAAGAAGTGTTCTGTTAAACTGTGTATGGAGAAGTTTCTACAACTCTCAGCATCACCAGGGTTCCAATAGAAAATTTAGCTAAATTTCCTGACTGTTTTCTCTGACTGGGTTGCAAGGGAAACTCGGGGATATGATGGAAATCCAAGCAGGAGCGATTAACACCCCATGGGCATTAACTCTGAATAATCTGAACACCCCCAATCTAGGAAAACCTGTACCCCTTCAAACATGCATGGAGATTTTAGAATCTCAATAAGACACACAAAATGTGTTCTGTTATCCTGCATGTGCGGAGCTTCCTACAACTGTCTGCAGTGCCTGAGTTCCAATAGAACCACTAGCTTGTAATCTCTGAGTGTTTTCCAGTGCGGGCTGCGGGTGAAAATGGGGGTTCGCCTGGAAATCCAAGTAGCCAGAGTTGCCCAGAGATTGACTGTAGAGGTAAATAGCGGAATTCTCCCAAACAGAGAGTAACTGTGCCCCCAGGCATCTTGTGGTTTAGGTCTCCATACCTCCTCCAAGCAAATCCATGTTCCGGATTTTTGAGTGTATGTTGTACCTCCAAAAGGCAGCAGAGCGCGTGTTCTCATAAAATCAATAATATTGTCATCCCTAGGTGTTTCCTTAGGCCGAGCTTCAAAGGAAAGCAGGGAGTTGGTCTGGAAAGCGAAGAAGTATAGAGTGCCTCCCCATTGGAATTGGAGGTAATTAGGCCTCAACTCCAAACCTGGGAAGAGCTGTAACACCAGAAAATTTCCTGGAGTGTATTTTCCTACACCAACACACACAAAAAATTTTGTTCTGCTATCCTGATTGTTCGGAGTATTCTACAAATTTCAGGAGTGCCTGGGTTCTAGTAGCACCAGTATTTTGTTTTCCATGAGTTTTTTCACAGGCCTGGCTGCCAGGAAAAGCTGTGGGCTTGGCTGTAATTCGTAGCAGCAGCCAGTTACTCCGCATGAGAATTTGAGGTAATTTTCCGACGTCCCACAGCCTTGGAAACACTAAGCACCCTGATACATCCTTGGAGTTTGTTTACCCATCACCATCAGACACACAAATGTTTCTTCTTTTATCCTAGTTGTGGGAAGATTCCTACAACGGTAAGTAGAGACTGGGTTCCGTTACCACCAATAACATATTTTCCCTGTGTGATTCCCAGTCCGGTCTGCCTGGGAAAGTTTGGGTTTGGGCTTTAAATCCAAGTAGCAGCGAATGCCCCGAGATGGACTATGGAGGTAATTAGCGGTCTTAGCCCTAAAAGGGAAAATCTTGGGCCCCAGCAATTAGTGTGCTCTGGGGCTTCAAAATTCGTACCAAGCAAATCCGTGTTCCGGAATCCTGAGTGTTTGGAGGTTCCTCCAACATACAGCAGCACCCTGGTTCTGATAGAATTATTTAGTTTGTCATCCCTGGGTGTTTTCCATGGTCGGGCTTCAAGGGAATGCTAGGATTAGGGCTGGATATCGAAGAAGAAGAGAGTTCTTCCCCATGGGCAGTGGAGGTAATTAGCCAACATTTCACAACCTGCGAACACCTGAACCCCAGAGACATGCCTTACTGAGTTTTCCTAATCCATCACACACACAAAGCTTTGTTCTGTTTTCCTTAGTGTAGGGATGTTTCTACAACTGTCAGGAGCGCCTTAGTTCTTATAGAAACTGTAGCTTTTTTCCCTGAGTGTTTTCACAGGCCGGGATGCGAGGGAATGCTGGGGGTTGGGCTGGAATCCAAGCAACTGCAAGGGACTCCCCATGGACAGTGGATGTAAATATCCGACCTCCCACAACCTAGGAACTCCTATACAAACTGAAACATGCGTGAATTTGTTTACCAATCTAAATGAGACACTCAAATTATTGTTGTGTTATTCTGATTGTGGGGAGGTACCTACAATTGTCTGCAGCACCAGGGTTCCAATAGAAACATAGCTTATTATCACTGAGTGTTTTACTAGGCCGGGCTGCGAGTGAATACTGGCGGACAGAGTGAAAATCTAAGAAGAAGCGAGTGCCCCAAGATTCACTGTGGAGGTAATTAGCGGACTTCTCCCTAACAGGGACATATCTGTGACCCCATCCATCTGCGTGGATTGGGGTTCCACAACTCCCCACACTAAAAGACGTGTTCCAGAATACTGAAGCTTTGGAGGATCCTCCAACAGACAGCAACGCCGGGGTTCTGATAGAATCACTTATTTGTCTTCCATGGGTGTTTCACTTGTCCGGGCTGCAAGGGAAAGCTGGGAGTTGGGCTTGAAAAGGAAGAAGAAGACAGTGCCACCCCATGGACACTGAAGGAATCAAGACGACATCTCCCAACCTGGGAAAACCTGGATCCCCATAAAAATGCCTGGAGTGTGTTTTCCTACACCATCACACACAGAAAGATATGTTCTGTTATCCTTAGTGTTCGAAGGTTTCCACATTTGTCAGCAGGGCATGGGTTCGAATAGCACCAATAGCTTCTTTTCACTCTGTGTTACCCCAGGCCGGGCTACAAGGGAAACATGCGTGTTGGACTGTTAATCCAAGTAGCAGTGAGTACCCAGAGATGGACTATGGAGGTAATTAGCGGACTTGGCCCTAAAAGGGAAAATCTTGGGCCCCAGGTTTGAGTGTGCTGTGGGGCTTCACATTTCGCACCAAGCAAATATGTTTTCCAGAATATTGAGTGTTTGGAGGTTCCTCCACACATACAGCAGCGCACTGGTTCTGATAGAATGATTTAGTTTGTCATCCCTGAGTGTTTTCCTAACACGGGCTGCAAGGGAAAGCTGGGAGTAGGGCTGGAAATCAAAGAAAACAGAGTGCATCCCCATGGGCTGTGGAGATACTTAGCCAAAGTCTCCCAAACTGGTTACACCTGCACCATTGATACATGCATGTACTGTTTATTTCTACTCCATCTCACACACAAAGAAGTGTTCTGTTTCCCTTTGTATGGGGAGGTTTCTACAACTGTCAGCAGCGCCTGGTTTCTAACAGAAATTTTAGCTATATTTCCTGACTGTTTTCTCTGACTGGGTTGCAAGGGAAACTGGGGGATGGTATGGAAATACAAGCAGGAGCGATTACCTCCCCATGGGCATTAATGGGAATAATCTGACCTCCCCGTACCTGGGTAAAACTGTACCCGCTGAAACATGCGTGGAATTTTTTACATCTCTATCAGACACAAAATAAATTTTCTGTTAACCTGCGTGTGTGGAGCTACCTAAAACGGTCTGCAGTGCCTTGGTTCCAATAGAACCACTAGCTTATAATATCTTAGTGTGTTCCAGGGCGGGATACGAGGGAAACTGGGGGTTCGGCTGGAAAGCCAAATAGCCAGGTTTACCCAGAGATTGATTGTAGAGGTAATGAGTGGACTTCTACCAGACAGAGAGAAACTGTGCCCCCAGGCATATTGTGGTGTTGGTCTCCATACCTCCACCAAGCAAAGCCATGTTCCAGAATTTTGAGTGTGTGTTTTACCTCCAAATGTCAGCAGAGATGGGGTTCTGATAGAATCGCAAATATTGTCATCCCTAGGTGTTTCCTTAGGCCGGGCTTCAAAGGAAAGCTGGGAATTAGTCTGGAAAGCGAAGAAGTATAGAGTGCCTCCCCATTGACAGTGGAGGTAATTAGGCGACATCTCCAAACCTGGGAACAGCTGTACCCCCATTAATATGCATGGAGTGTATTTTGCTACACCATCACACACACAAAAATGTGTTCTGCTATCCTGAGTGTGGGGAGGATTCTACAAATATCAGCAGCGCCTGTGTTCTAATAGCACCAGTATTTTCTTTTCCGTGAGTGTTTACACAAGCCTAGCTGCGAGGTAAAGCTGTGGGTTTGGCTGTATTTCGTAGCAGCAGTGAGATACACCCCATGAGAATTTGAGGTAATTTTCCGACGTCCCACAGCCTTGGAACACCTGTGCCCCCTGAAATATGCGTGGAGTTTGTTTACCCATCTACATCAGACACACAAAATTTTCTTCTGTTATCCCAGATGTGGGAAGGAGCCTACAAAGGTAGGTAGCTACTGGGTTCCAATACAACCAATAGCATATTATCCCTGAGTGTTTTCCCAGGCCGTGCTGAGAGGGAAAGCTGGGGGTTGGGCTGGAAAGCCAAGCAGGAGCGAGTGCCTCCCCATGGGCATTGGTGGGAATTTTCCGAACTCCCACTATCTAGCAACACCTTAACCACTGAAACACGCGTGGAGTATTTTTAGGAAACTTCATGAGACACACAAAGAAGTGTTCTCTTGTCCTGGGTGTGGGGAGTATCCTACAATGTTCTGCAGCACCTGGGTTCCAATAGAACCACTGGATTATTATCCCTGATTGTATTCCCAGCCCGGCCTGCGAGGGAATGCTGTGCTTGCGCTGGAAAGCCATGTTGCAGCGAGTGACTCGTGATGGAATGTGGAGGTAATTAGCGGACATCTCCCTAACAGGGAAAAACCTGTGCCCCAAGCCATCTCTGTGGTGTGGGTCTCCAAAGCTACCCCCAAGCATAGAATTGATCCAGAATCCTAAGTTTCTGGAAGTTCCTAAAAAATACAGCAGCATCGTAGCTCTGAAAAAATCACTTAGACTGTCATCCCTGGGTATAATCCTAGACCGGGATGCAAGGGAAAGTTGGGAGTTGGGCTTGAAAACGAAGAAGAAGTCAATGCATCAACATGGGCATTGAAGGAATCTAGCCGACATCTCCCAACCTGGGAAAAACTGGATCCCCAGAAATATGACTGGAGTGTGTTTTACTACTCCTTCACACACAGAAAGATGTGCTCTGTTATCATGAGTGTTCGAAGTTTTCCACAAATGTCAGCCTCGCATGTGTTCTAATAGCACCAGTAGATTCTTTCCCTGTGTGTTTCCCCAGGCCGGGCTGCAAGGGAATCCTGGGGGTTGGGATGGAAATCCAAGTAGATGCGAGTGCCCCATGATTGTCTGCAGAGGTAATTAGCGGACTTCTACCTAACAGGGAAAAACTTGTGCCCTCAGCCTTGTGTGTGGAGTGGGGCTTTACAAATCTCCCAAGCAAAGACGTGTTTGTTAATCCTGTGTGTGTGGAGGTTCCTCCAAGAGACAGTAGCGCCTGATTTCTGATAGAATCATTTAGTTTGTCATCCCTGGGTGTTTTCCAACCTGGGCTGCAATGGAAAGCTGGGAGTAGGGCTGTAAACGAAGAAAAACTGAGTGCCTCCCCATGGGCTGTGGAGATACTTAGCCAACGTCTCACAGCCTGGTTACACCTGCACCCCAGAGACATGCATGGACTCTGTTTTCCTACTCAATCACACACACAAAGAAGTGTTCTGTTAAACTGTGTATGGAGAAGTTTCTACAACTCTCAGCATCACCAGGGTTCCAATAGAAAATTTAGCTAAATTTCCTGACTGTTTTCTCTGACTGGGTTGCAAGGGAAACTCGGGGATATGATGGAAATCCAAGCAGGAGCGATTAACACCCCATGGGCATTAACTCTGAATAATCTGAACACCCCCAATCTAGGAAAACCTGTACCCCTTCAAACATGCATGGAGATTTTAGAATCTCAATAAGACACACAAAATGTGTTCTGTTATCCTGCATGTGCGGAGCTTCCTACAACTGTCTGCAGTGCCTGAGTTCCAATAGAACCACTAGCTTGTAATCTCTGAGTGTTTTCCAGTGCGGGCTGCGGGTGAAAATGGGGGTTCGCCTGGAAATCCAAGTAGCCAGAGTTGCCCAGAGATTGACTGTAGAGGTAAATAGCGGAATTCTCCCAAACAGAGAGTAACTGTGCCCCCAGGCATCTTGTGGTTTAGGTCTCCATACCTCCTCCAAGCAAATCCATGTTCCGGATTTTTGAGTGTATGTTGTACCTCCAAAAGGCAGCAGAGCGCGTGTTCTCATAAAATCAATAATATTGTCATCCCTAGGTGTTTCCTTAGGCCGAGTTTCAAAGGAAAGCAGGGAGTTGGTCTGGAAAGCGAAGAAGTATAGAGTGCCTCCCCATTGGAATTGGAGGTAATTAGGCCTCAACTCCAAACCTGGGAAGAGCTGTAACACCAGAAAATTGCCTGGAGTGTATTTTCCTACACCAACACACACAAAAAAATTTGTTCTGCTATCCTGATTGTTCGGAGTATTCTACAAATTTCAGGAGTGCCTGGGTTCTAGTAGCACCAGTATTTTGTTTTCCATGAGTTTTTTCACAGGCCTGGCTGCCAGGAAAAGCTGTGGGCTTGGCTGTAATTCGTAGCAGCAGCCAGTTACTCCGCATGAGAATTTGAGGTAATTTTCCGACGTCCCACAGCCTTGGAAACACTAAGCACCCTGATACATCCTTGGAGTTTGTTTACCCATCACCATCAGACACACAAATGTTTCTTCTTTTATCCTAGTTGTGGGAAGATTCCTACCACGGTAAGTAGAGACTGGGTTCCGTTACCACCAATAACATATTTTCCCTGTGTGATTCCCAGTCCGGTCTGCCTGGGAAAGTTTGGGTTTGGGCTTTAAATCCAAGTAGCAGCGAATGCCCCGAGATGGACTATGGAGGTAATTAGCGGTCTTAGCCCTAAAAGGGAAAATCTTGGGCCCCAGCAATTAGTGTGCTCTGGGGCTTCAAAATTCGTACCAAGCAAATCCGTGTTCCGGAATCCTGAGTGTTTGGAGGTTCCTCCAACATACAGCAGCACCCTGGTTCTGATAGAATTATTTAGTTTGTCATCCCTGGGTGTTTTCCATGGTCGGGCTTCAAGGGAATGCTAGGATTAGGGCTGGATATCGAAGAAGAAGAGAGTTCTTCCCCATGGGCAGTGGAGGTAATTAGCCAACATTTCACAACCTGCGAACACCTGAACCCCAGAGACATGCCTTACTGAGTTTTCCTAATCCATCACACACACAAAGCTTTGTTCTGATTTCCTTAGTGTAGGGATGTTTCTACAACTGTCAGGAGCGCCTTAGTTCTTATAGAAACTGTAGCTTTTTTCCCTGAGTGTTTTCACAGGCCGGGATGCGAGGGAATGCTGGGGGTTGGGCTGGAATCCAAGCAACTGCAAGGGACTCCCCATGGACAGTGGATGTAAATATCCGACCTCCCACAACCTAGGAACTCCTATACAAACTGAAACATGCGTGAATTTGTTTACCAATCTAAATGAGACACTCAAATTATTGTTGTGTTATTCTGATTGTGGGGAGGTACCTACAATTGTCTGCAGCACCAGGGTTCCAATAGAAACATAGCTTATTATCACTGAGTGTTTTACTAGGCCGGGCTGCGAGTGAATACTGGCGGACAGAGTGAAAATCTAAGAAGAAGCGAGTGCCCCAAGATTCACTGTGGAGGTAATTAGCGGACTTCTCCCTAACAGGGACATATCTGTGACCCCATCCATCTGCGTGGATTGGGGTTCCACAACTCCCCACACTAAAAGACGTGTTCCAGAATACTGAAGCTTTGGAGGATCCTCCAACAGACAGCAACGCCGGGGTTCTGATAGAATCACTTATTTGTCTTCCATGGGTGTTTCACTTGTCCGGGCTGCAAGGGAAAGCTGGGAGTTGGGCTTGAAAAGGAAGAAGAAGACAGTGCCACCCCATGGACACTGAAGGAATCAAGACGACATCTCCCAACCTGGGAAAACCTGGATCCCCATAAAAATGCCTGGAGTGTGTTTTCCTACACCATCACACACAGAAAGATATGTTCTGTTATCCTTAGTGTTCGAAGGTTTCCACATTTGTCAGCAGGGCATGGGTTCGAATAGCACCAATAGCTTCTTTTCACTCTGTGTTACCCCAGGCCGGGCTACAAGGGAAACATGCGTGTTGGACTGTTAATCCAAGTAGCAGTGAGTACCCAGAGATGGACTATGGAGGTAATTAGCGGACTTGGCCCTAAAAGGGAAAATCTTGGGCCCCAGGTTTGAGTGTGCTGTGGGGCTTCACATTTCGCACCAAGCAAGTATGTTTTCCAGAATATTGAGTGTTTGGAGGTTCCTCCACACATACAGCAGCGCACTGGTTCTGATAGAATGATTTAGTTTGTCATCCCTGAGTGTTTTCCTAACACGGGCTGCAAGGGAAAGCTGGGAGTAGGGCTGGAAATCAAAGAAAACAGAGTGCATCCCCATGGGCTGTGGAGATACTTAGCCAAAGTCTCCCAAACTGGTTACACCTGCACCATTGATACATGCATGTACTGTTTATTTCTACTCCATCTCACACACAAAGAAGTGTTCTGTTTCCCTTTGTATGGGGAGGTTTCTACAACTGTCAGCAGCGCCTGGTTTCTAACAGAAATTTTAGCTATATTTCCTGACTGTTTTCTCTGACTGGGTTGCAAGGGAAACTGGGGGATGGTATGGAAATACAAGCAGGAGCAATTACCTCCCCATGGGCATTAATGGGAATAATCTGACCTCCCCGTACCTGGGTAAAACTGTACCCGCTGAAACATGCGTGGAATTTTTTACATCTCTATCAGACACAAAATAAATTTTCTGTTAACCTGCGTGTGTGGAGCTACCTAAAACGGTCTGCAGTGCCTTGGTTCCAATAGAACCACTAGCTTATAATATCTTAGTGTGTTCCAGGGCGGGATACGAGGGAAACTGGGGGTTCGGCTGGAAAGCCAAATAGCCAGGTTTACCCAGAGATTGATTGTAGAGGTAATGAGTGGACTTCTACCAGACAGAGAGAAACTGTGCCCCCAGGCATATTGTGGTGTTGGTCTCCATACCTCCACCAAGCAAAGCCATGTTCCAGAATTTTGAGTGTGTGTTTTACCTCCAAATGTCAGCAGAGATGGGGTTCTGATAGAATCGCAAATATTGTCATCCCTAGGTGTTTCCTTAGGCCGGGCTTCAAAGGAAAGCTGGGAATTAGTCTGGAAAGCGAAGAAGTATAGAGTGCCTCCCCATTGACAGTGGAGGTAATTAGGCGACATCTCCAAACCTGGGAACAGCTGTACCCCCATTAATATGCATGGAGTGTATTTTGCTACACCATCACACACACAAAAATGTGTTCTGCTATCCTGAGTGTGGGGAGGATTCTACAAATATCAGCAGCGCCTGTGTTCTAATAGCACCAGTATTTTCTTTTCCGTGAGTGTTTACACAAGCCTAGCTGCGAGGTAAAGCTGTGGGTTTGGCTGTATTTCGTAGCAGCAGTGAGATACACCCCATGAGAATTTGAGGTAATTTTCCGACGTCCCACAGCCTTGGAACACCTGTGCCCCCTGAAATATGCGTGGAGTTTGTTTACCCATCTACATCAGACACACAAAATTTTCTTCTGTTATCCCAGATGTGGGAAGGAGCCTACAACGGTAGGTAGCTACTGGGTTCCAATACAACCAATAGCATATTATCCCTGAGTGTTTTCCCAGGCCGTGCTGAGAGGGAAAGCTGGGGGTTGGGCTGGAAAGCCAAGCAGGAGCGAGTGCCTCCCCATGGGCATTGGTGGGAATTTTCCGAACTCCCACTATCTAGCAACACCTTAACCACTGAAACACGCGTGGAGTATTTTTAGGAAACTTCATGAGACACACAAAGAAGTGTTCTCTTGTCCTGGGTGTGGGGAGTATCCTACAATGTTCTGCAGCACCTGGGTTCCAATAGAACCACTGGATTATTATCCCTGATTGTATTCCCAGCCCGGCCTGCGAGGGAATGCTGTGCTTGCGCTGGAAAGCCATGTTGCAGCGAGTGACTCGTGATGGAATGTGGAGGTAATTAGCGGACATCTCCCTAACAGGGAAAAACCTGTGCCCCAAGCCATCTCTGTGGTGTGGGTCTCCAAAGCTACCCCCAAGCATAGAATTGATCCAGAATCCTAAGTTTCTGGAAGTTCCTAAAAAATACAGCAGCATCGTAGCTCTGAAAAAATCACTTAGACTGTCATCCCTGGGTATAATCCTAGACCGGGATGCAAGGGAAAGTTGGGAGTTGGGCTTGAAAACGAAGAAGAAGTCAATGCATCAACATGGGCATTGAAGGAATCTAGCCGACATCTCCCAACCTGGGAAAAACTGGATCCTCAGAAATATGACTGGAGTGTGTTTTACTACTCCTTCACACACAGAAAGATGTGCTCTGTTATCATGAGTGTTCGAAGTTTTCCATAAATGTCAGCCTCGCATGTGTTCTAATAGCACCAGTAGATTCTTTCCCTGTGTGTTTCCCCAGGCCGGGCTGCAAGGGAATCCTGGGGGTTGGGATGGAAATCCAAGTAGATGCGAGTGCCCCATGATTGTCTGCAGAGGTAATTAGCGGACTTCTACCTAACAGGGAAAAACTTGTGCCCTCAGACTTGTGTGCGGAGTGGGGCTTTAAAATTCTCCCAAGCAAAGACGTGTTTGTTAGTCCTGTGTGTGTGGAGGTTCCTCCAAGAGACAGTAGCGCCTGATTTCTGATAGAATCATTTAGTTTGTCATCCCTGGGTGTTTTCCAACCCGGGCTGCAATGGAAAGCTGGGAGTAGGGCTGTAAACGAAGAAAAACTGAGTGCCTCCCCATGGGCTGTGGAGATACTTAGCCAACGTCTCACAGCCTGGTTACACCTGCACCCCAGAGACATGCATGGACTCTGTTTTCCTACTCAATCACACACACAAAGAAGTGTTCTGTTAAACTTTGTATGGAGAAGTTTCTACAACTGTCAGCATCGCCTGGGTTCCAATAGAAAATTTAGCTAAATTTCCTGACTGTTTTCTCTGACTGGGTTGCAAGGGAAACTGGGGGATATGATGGAAATCCAAGCAGGAGCGATTAACACCCCATGGGCATTAACTCTGAATAATCTGAACACCCCCAATCTAGGAAAACCTGTACCCCTTCAAACATGCATGGAGATTTTAGAATCTCAATAAGGCACACAAAATGTGTTCTGTTATCCTGCATGTGCGGAGCTTCCTACAACGGTCTGCAGTGCCTGAGTTCCAATAGAACCACTAGCTTATAATCTCTGAGTGTTTTCCACGGCGGGCTGCGGGGGAAACTGAGGGTTCGCCTGGAAATCCAAGTAGCCAGGATTGCCCAGATATTGACTGTAGAGGTAAATAGCGGAATTCTCCCAAACAGAGAGTAACTGTGCCCCCAGGCATCTTGTGGTTTAGGTCTCCATACCTCCTCCAAGCAAATCCATGTTCCGGATTTTTGAGTGTGTGTTGTACCTCCAAAAGGCAGCAGAGCGCGTGTTCTCATAAAATCAATAATATTGTCATCCCTAGGTGTTTCCTTAGGCCGAGCTTCAAAGGAAAGCAGGGAGTTGGTCTGGAAAGCGAAGAAGTATAGAGTGCCTCCCCATTGGAATTGGAGGTAATTAGGCCTCAACTCCAAACCTGGGAAGAGCTGTAACACCAGAAACTTGCCTGGAGTGTATTTTCCTACACCAACACACACAAAAATATTTGTTCTGCTATCCTGATTGTTTGGAGTATTCTACAAATTTCAGGAGTGCCTGGGTTCTAGTAACACCAGTATTTTGTTTTCCATGAGTTTTTTCACAGCCCTGGCTGCCAGGTAAAGCTGTAGGCTTGGCTGTAATTCGTAGCAGCAGCCAGTTACTCCGCATGAGAATTTGAGGTAATTTTCCGACGTCACACATCCTTGGAAACACTAAGCACCCTGATACATCCTTGGAGTTTGTTTACCCATCACCATCAGACACACAAATGTTTCTTCTTTTATCCTAGTTGTGGGAAGATTCCTACAACGGTAAGTAGAGCCTGGGTTCCGTTACCACCAATAACATATATTCCCTGTGTGATTCCCAGTCCGGTCTGCCTGGGAAAGTTTGGGTTTGGGCTTTAAATCCAAGTAGCAGCGAATGCCCCGAGATGGACTATGGAGGTAATTAGCGGTCTTAGCCCTAAAAGGGAAAATCTTGGGCCCCAGCAATTAGTGTGCTCTGGGGCTTCAAAATTCGTACCAAGCAAATCCGTGTTCCGGAATCCTGAGTGTTTGGAGGTTCCTCCAACATACAGCAGCACCCTGGTTCTGATAGAATTATTTAGTTTGTCATCCCTGGGTGTTTTCCATGGTCGGGCTTCAAAGGAATGCTAGGATTAGGGCTGGATATCGAAGAAGAAGAGAGTTCTTCCCCATGGGCAGTGGAGGTAATTAGCCAACATTTCACAACCTGCGAACACCTGAACCCCAGAGACATGCCTTACTGAGTTTTCCTAATCCATCACACACACAAAGCTTTGTTCTGATTTCCTTAGTGTAGGGATGTTTCTACAACTGTCAGGAGCGCCTTAGTTCTTATAGAAACTGTAGCTTTTTTCCCTGAGTGTTTTCACAGGCCGGGATGCGAGGGAATGCTGGGGGTTGGGCTGGAATCCAAGCAACTGCAAGGGACTCCCCATGGAGAGTGGATGTAAATATCCGACCTCCCACAACCTAGGAACTCCTATACAAACTGAAACATGCGTGAATTTGTTTACCAATCTAAATGAGACACTCAAATTATTGTTGTGTTATTCTGATTGTGGGGAGGTACCTACAATTGTCTGCAGCACCAGGGTTCCAATAGAAACATAGCTTATTATCACTGAGTGTTTTACAAGGCAGGGCTGCGAGTGAAAAGTGGGGGATAGAGTGAAAATCTAAGAAGAAGCGAGTGCCCCAAGATTCACTGTGGAGGTAATTAGCGGACTTCTCCCTAACAGGGACATATCTGTGACCCCATCCATCTGCGTGGATTGGGGTTCCACAACTCCCCACACTAAAAGACGTGTTCCAGAATACTGAAGCTTTGGAGGATCCTCCAACAGACAGCAACGCCGGGGTTCTGATAGAATCACTTATTTGTCTTCCATGGGTGTTTCACTTGTCCGGGCTGCAAGGGAAAGCTGGGAGTTGGGCTTGAAAAGGAAGAAGAAGACAGTGCCACCCCATGGACACTGAAGGAATCAAGACGACATCTCCCAACCTGGGAAAACCTGGATCCCCATAAAAATGCCTGGAGTGTGTTTTCCTACACCATCACACACAGAAAGATATGTTCTGTTATCCTTAGTGTTCGAAGGTTTCCACATTTGTCAGCAGGGCATGGGTTCGAATAGCACCAATAGCTTCTTTTCACTCTGTGTTACCCCAGGCCGGGCTACAAGGGAAACATGCGTGTTGGACTGGTAATCCAAGTAGCAGTGAGTACCCAGAGATGGACTATGGAGGTAATTACCGGACTTGGCCCTAAAAGGGAAAATCTTGGGCCCCAGGTTTGAGTGTGCTGTGGGGTTTCACATTTCGCACCAAGCATATACGTTTTCCAGAATATTGAGTGTTTGGAAGTTCCTCCACACATACAGCAGCGCACTGGTTCTGATAGAATGATTTAGTTTGTCATCCCTGAGTGTTTTCCTAACACGGGCTGCAAGGGAAAGCTGGGAGTAGGGCTGGAAATCGAAGAAAACAGAGTGCATCCCCATGGGCTGTGGAGATACTTAGCCAAAGTCTCCCAAACTGGTTACACCTGCACCATTGATACATGCATGTACTGTTTATTTCTACTCCATCTCACACACAAAGAAGTGTTCTGTTTCCCTGTGTATGGGGAGGTTTCTACAACTGTCAGCAGCGCCTGGTTTCTAACAGAAATTTTAGCTATATTTCCTGACTGTTTTCTCTGACTGGGTTGCAAGGGAAACTGGGGGATGGTATGGAAATCCAAGCAGGAGCGATTACCTCCCCATGGGCATTAATGGGAATAATCTGACCTCCCCGTACCTGGGTAAAACTGTACCCGCTGAAACATGTGTGGAATTTTTTACATCTCTATCAGACACAAAATAAATTTTCTGTTAACCTGCGTGTGTGGAGCTACCTAAAACGGTCTGCAGTGCCTTGGTTCCAATAGAACCACTAGCTTATAATCTCTTAGTGTGTTCCAGGGCGGGATACGAGGGAAACTGGGGGTTCGGCTGGAAAGCCAATTAGCCAGGTTTACCCAGAGATTGATTGTAGAGGTAATGAGCGGACTTCTACCAGACAGAGAGAAACTGTGCCCCCAGGCATATTGTGGTGTTGGTCTCCATACCTCCACCAAGCAAAGCCATGTTCCAGAATTTTGAGTGTGTGTTTTACCTCCAAATGTCAGCAGAGATGGGGTTCTGATAGAATCGCAAATATTGTCATCCCTAGGTGTTTCCTTAGGCCGGGCTTCAAAGGAAAGCTGGGAATTAGTCTGGAAAGCGAAGAAGTATAGAGTGCCTCCCCATTGACAGTGGAGGTAATTAGGCGACATCTCCAAACCTGGGAACAGCTGTACCCCCATTAATATGCATGGAGTGTATTTTGCTACACCATCACACACACAAAAATGTGTTCTGCTATCCTGAGTGTGGGGAGGATTCTACAAATATCAGCAGCGCCTGTGTTCTAATAGCACCAGTATTTTCTTTTCCGTGAGTGTTTACACAAGCCTAGCTGCGAGGTAAAGCTGTGGGTTTGGCTGTATTTCGTAGCAGCAGTGAGATACACCCCATGAGAATTTGAGGTAATTTTCCGACGTCCCACAGCCTTGGAACACCTGTGCCCCCTGAAATATGCGTGGAGTTTGTTTACCCATCTACATCAGACACACAAAATTTTCTTCTGTTATCCCAGATGTGGGAAGGAGCCTACAAAGGTAGGTAGCTACTGGGTTCCAATACAACCAATAGCATATTATCCCTGAGTGTTTTCCCAGGCCGTGCTGAGAGGGAAAGCTGGGGGTTGGGCTGGAAAGCCAAGCAGGAGCGAGTGCCTCCCCATGGGCATTGGTGGGAATTTTCCGAACTCCCACTATCTAGCAACACCTTAACCACTGAAACACGCGTGGAGTATTTTTAGGAAACTTCATGAGACACACAAAGAAGTGTTCTCTTGTCCTGGGTGTGGGGAGTATCCTACAATATTCTGCAGCACCTGGGTTCCAATAGAACCACTGGATTATTATCCCTGATTGTATTCCCAGCCCGGCCTGCGAGGGAATGCTGTGCTTGCGCTGGAAAGCCATGTTGCAGCGAGTGACTCGTGATGGAATGTGGAGGTAATTAGCGGACATCTCCCTAACAGGGAAAAACCTGTGCCCCAAGCCATCTCTGTGGTGTGGGTCTCCAAAGCTACCCCCAAGCATAGAATTGATCCAGAATCCTAAGTTTCTGGAAGTTCCTAAAAAATACAGCAGCATCGTAGCTCTGAAAAAATCACTTAGACTGTCATCCCTGGGTATAATCCTAGACCGGGATGCAAGGGAAAGTTGGGAGTTGGGCTTGAAAACGAAGAAGAAGTCAATGCATCAACATGGGCATTGAAGGAATCTAGCCGACATCTCCCAACCTGGGAAAAACTGGATCCCCAGAATATGACTGGAGTGTGTTTTACTACTCCTTCACACACAGAAAGATGTGCTCTGTTATCATGAGTGTTCGAAGTTTTCCACAAATGTCAGCCTCGCATGTGTTCTAATAGCACCAGTAGATTCTTTCCCTGTGTGTTTCCCCAGGCCGGGCTGCAAGGGAATCCTGGGGGTTGGGATGGAAATCCAAGTAGATGCGAGTGCCCCATGATTGTCTGCAGAGGTAATTAGCGGACTTCTACCTAACAGGGAAAAACTTGTGCCCTCAGCCTTGTGTGTGGAGTGGGGCTTTACAATTCTCCCAAGCAAAGACGTGTTTGTTAATCCTGTGTGTGTGGAGGTTCCTCCAAGAGACAGTAGCGCCTGATTTCTGATAGAATCATTTAGTTTGTCATCCCTGGGTGTTTTCCAACCCGGGCTGCAATGGAAAGCTGGGAGTAGGGCTGTAAACGAAGAAAAACTGAGTGCCTCCCCATGGGCTGTGGAGATACTTAGCCAACGTCTCACAGCCTGGTTACACCTGCACCCCAGAGACATGCATGGACTCTGTTTTCCTACTCAATCACACACACAAAGAAGTGTTCTGTTAAACTGTGTATGGAGAAGTTTCTACAACTCTCAGCATCGCCAGGGTTCCAATAGAAAATTTAGCTAAATTTCCTGACTGTTTTCTCTGACTGGGTTGCAAGGGAAACTCGGGGATATGATGGAAATCCAAGCAGGAGCGATTAACACCCCATGGGCATTAACTCTGAATAATCTGAACACCCCCAATCTAGGAAAACCTGTACCCCTTCAAACATGCATGGAGATTTTAGAATCTCAATAAGACACACAAAATGTGTTCTGTTATCCTGCATGTGCGGAGCTTCCTACAACGGTCTGCAGTGCCTGAGTTCCAATAGAACCACTAGCTTGTAATCTCTGAGTGTTTTCCAGTGCGGGCTGCGGGGGAAAATGGGGGTTCGCCTGGAAATCCAAGTAGCCAGAGTTGCCCAGAGATTGACTGTAGAGGTAAATAGCGGAATTCTCCCAAACAGAGAGTAACTGTGCCCCCAGGCATCTTGTGGTTTAGGTCTCCATACCTCCTCCAAGCAAATCCATGTTCCGGGTTTTTGAGTGTGTGTTGTACCTCCAACAGGCAGCAGAGCGCGGGTTCTCATAAAATCAATAATATTGTCATCCCTAGGTGTTTCCTTAGGCCGGGCTTCAAAGGAAAGCAGGGAGTTGGTATGGAAAGCGAAGAAATATAGAGTGCCTCCCCATTGGAACTGGAGGTAATTAGGCGACATCTCCAAACCTGGGAACAGCTGTAACACCCGAAATATGCCTGGAGAGTTTTTTCCTACATAATCACACACAAAAAATTTGTTCTGCTATCCTGAGTGTGCGGAGTATTCTACAATTTTCAGCAGCGCCTCGGTTCTAGTAGCACCATTATTTTGTTTTCCATGAGTTTTTTCACAGGCCTGGCTGCCAGGTAAACTGTGGTCTTGGCTGTAATACGTAGCAGCATCGAGTTACACCCCATGAGAATTTGAGGTAATTTTCCGACGTCCCACAGCCTTGGAAACCCTAAGCACACTGATACATGCTTGGAGTGTGTTTACCCATCTCCATCAGACACACAAATATTTCTTCTTTTATCCTAGTTATGGGAAGGTTCCTACAAATTTAGGTAGAGACTGGGTTCCATTACAACCAATAATATATTTTCCCTGTGTGTTTTCCGAGGCCGAACTGCGAGGGAAAGCTTGGGTTTGGGCTGGAAATCCAAGTAGCAGCGAGTGCCCCGAGATGGACTATGGAGGTAATTAGCGGACTTGTCCCCAAAAAGGGAAATTCTTGGGCCACAGCAATGAGTGTGCTGTTGGGCTTCACAATTCGCCACAAGCAAATCCATGTTCCGGAATCCTGAGTGTTTGGAGGTTCCTCGAACATACAGCAGCACCCTTGTTCTGATAGAATTATTTTGTTTGTCATCCCTGGGTGTTTTCTACGGTGGGGCTGCAAGTGAATGCTAGGATTAGGGCTGGATATCGAAGAAGAAGAGAGTGCTTCCCCATGGGCAGTGGAGTTAATTTGCAAACATTTCACAACCTGCGAACACCTGAACCCCAGAGACATGCCTTACAGTGTTTTCCTTATCCATCACACACACAAAGCTGTGTTCTGTTTTCCTTAGTGTAGTGAGGTTTCTACAACTGTTAGGAGTGCCTTAGTTTTAATAGGAACTGTAGCTTCTTTTCCCTGAGTGTTTTCACAGGCCGGGATGCGAGGGAATGCTGGGGGATTGGCTGGAATCCAAGCAACGGCAAGGGACTCCCCATGGACAGTGGATGTAAATATCCGAACTCCCACAACCTAGGAACTCCTATACAATCTGAAACATGCGTGAATTTAGTTTATCCATCTAAATGAGACACTCAAAATATTGTTTGTTTTCTGAGTGTGGGGATGTTCCTACAATTGTCTGCAGCACCTGGGTTCCAATAGAAACATAGCTTATTATCACTGAGTGCTTAACAAGGCAGGGCTGCGAGTGAAAATTGGGGGATAGGCTGAAAATCTAAGAAGAAGTGAGTACCCCAAGATTCATTGTGGAGGTACTTAGCGGACTTCTCCCTAACAGGGACAAATCTGTGACCCCATCCATCTGCGTGGATTGGGGTTCCACAACTCCCCACACTAAAAGACGTGTTCCAGAATCCTGAAGCTTTGGAGGATCCTCCAACAGACAGCAACGCCGGGGTTCTGATAGAATCACTTATTTGTCTTCCATGGGTGTTTCACTTGTCCGGGCTGCAAGGGAAAGCTGGGAGTTGGGCTTGAAAAGGAAGAAGAAGACAGTGCCACCCCATGGGCACTGAAGGAATGTAGCCGACATCTCCCAACCTGGGAAAACCTGGATCCCCATAAAAATGCCTGGAGTGTGTTTTCCTACTACATCACACACAGAAAGAAATCATCTGTTATCCTGAGTGTTCGAAGGTTTCCACATTTGTCAGCAGGGCATGGGTTCGAATAGCACCAATAGCTTCTTTTCCCTCTGTGTTACCCGAGGCTGGGCTGCAAGAGAAACATGGGGGTTGGGCTGGGAATCCAAGTAGCAGCGAGTGCCCCGAGATGGACTATGGAGGTAATTAGAGGACTTGGCCCTAAAAGGGAAAATCTTGGGCCCCAGGATTGAGTGTGCTGTGAGGCTTCACAATTCGCACCAAGCAAATCCGAGTTCCGGAATCCTGAGTGTTTGAAGGTTCCTCCACACATACAGCAGCGCACTGGTTCTGATAGAATGAGTTAGTTTGTGATTCCTGAGTGTTTTCCTAACCCGGGCTTCAAGGGAAAGCTGGGAGAAGGGCTGGAATTCGAAGAAAACTGAGTGCATCCCCATGGGCTGTGGAGATACTTAGCCAACGTCTCCCAAAATGGTTACACCTGCACCACAGATACATGCATGTACTGTGTATTCCTACTCCATCTCACACCAAGAAGTGTTCTGTTACCCTGTGTATGGGGAGGTTTTTACAACTGTCAGCAGCGCCTGTGTCCTAAGAGAAACTTTAGCTATATTTCCTGACTGTTTTCTCTGACTGGGTTGCAAGGGAATCTGGGGGATGCGATGGAAATCCAAGCAGGAGCGATTACGTCCCCATGGGCATTAATGGGAATAATCTGACCTCCCCCAACCTAGGAAAACCTGTACCCCCTGAAACATGCGTGGAATTTTTACCATCTCAATCAGACACAAAAAATGTATTCTGTTATCCTGCGTGTGCGGAGCTTCCTACAACAATCTGCAGTGCCTGGTTTCCAATAGAACCACTAGCTTATAATCTCTGAGTGTGTTCCCGGGCGGGCTGCGAGGGAAATTGGGGGTTCGGCTAGAAAGCCTAGTAGCCAGGATTGCCCAGATATTGACTGTAGAGGTAATGAGCGTACTTCTCCAGACAGAGAGAATCTGTGAACCCAGGCATATTGTGGTGTTGGTCTCCAAACCTCCACGAAGCAAAGCCATGTTCCAGAATTTTGAGTGTGTGTTTTACCTCCAACTGTCAGCAGAGAGGAGGTTCTGATGGAATCGCTAATATTGTCATCCCTAGGTGTTTCCTTAGGCCGGCTTCAAAGGAAAGCTGGGAGTTGGTCTGGAAAGCGAAGAAGTATAGTGTGCCTCCACATTGGAAGCGAAGTTAATTAGGCGTCCTCTCCCATCCTGGGAAAAGCTGTACCCCAAGAAACATGCCTGGAGTGTGTTTTCCTACTCCCTCACACACAGAAAGATATGTTCTGTTATCCTGAGTGTTCGAAGGTTTCCACAATTTTCAGCAGGGCATGGGTTCAAATAAAACCAATAGCTTCTTATCCTTCTGTGTTAACCCAGGCCAGGCTGCAAGGGAAAAATGGGGGTTGGGCTGGAATTCCAAGTAGCCGCGGGTGCCCCAGAAGGACTGTAGAGCTAATTAGCGAACTTCTACCTAACAGGGAATAAGTTGTGCCCCCAGCCAAGTTTGTGGATTGGGGCTTCAAAACCCTTCCAAGCAAAGCCGTGTTTGGGAATCCTGTGTGTGTTGAAGTTGCTACAACAGACTGCAGCTCCGGGGCACTGGTAGAAACTTTAGCTACATTTCCTGATTGTTTTCTCAGACTGGGTTGCAAAGGAAATTGAGGGATGGGCTGGAAAGCCAAGCAGGTGCGAGTACTTCCCCATGGGCTGTAGTGGGATGTATCTGACCTCCCACAACCTAGGAACACCAGTACACCCAGAAACATGCGTGGAGCTTTTACCATCTCAATGAGACACAAAAAAATTTTTCTGTTATCCTGCATGTGCGGAGGTTCCTACAACGGTCTGCAGTGCTTGAGTACCAATAGAACCATTGACTTATTATCTCTGAGTGTTTTCCAGGGCGGGCTGCGAGGGAAAGCTTGGGGTTCGGCTGGAAAGCCAAGTAGCAACGAGTGCCCAGAGATTGACTGTAGAGGTAATTAGAAGACTTCTCCCAGAGAGAGATAAATGTGCCCCCAGGAATCTTGTGGTGTTGGTCTCCACACCTCCACCAAGTAAAGCCATGTTCCAGAATTTGAGTTGGTTTTGTACCTCCAAGAGGCAGCAGTGATGGGTTTCTCATAGAATCAATAATATTGTCATCCCTAGGTGTTTTAATAGGCCGGGCTTCAAGGGAAATTTGGGAAATATTCTGCAAAGCGAAGAAGTATAGATTGCCTCCACATTGGCAGTGGAGGTAATTAGGCGACATCTCCAAACCTGGGAACAGCTGTACCCCCAGAAATATGCCTGGAGTGTATTTTTCTACACCATCACACACACAAAGATGTGTTCTGCTATCCTGAGTGTGGGGAGGATTCTACAAATATCAGCAGCGCCTGGGATCTAATAGCACCAGTATTTTCTTTTCCGTGAGTTTTTAAACAAGCCTAGGTGCGAGGTAAAGCTGTGGGTTTGGCTGTATTTTGTAGCAGCAGTGAGATACTACCCATGAGAATTTGAGGTAATTTTCCGACGTCCCACAGCCTTAGAACAACTGTGCCCCCTGAAATATGCGTGGAATTTGTTTACCCATCTCCATCAGACACACAAAGTTTTCTTCTGTTATCCCAGATGTGGGAAGGAGCCTACAAAGGTAGGTAGCTACTGGGTTCCAATACAACCAATAGCATATTATCCCTGAGTGTTTTCCCAGGCCGTGCTGAGAGGGACAGCTGGGGGTTGGGCTGGAAAGCCAAGCAGGAGTGAGTGCCTCCCCATGGGCATTTGTGGGAATTTTCTGAACTCCCACTAACTAGCAACACCTTAACCACTGAAACACGCGTGGAGATTTTTTACGAAACTTCATGAGACACACAAAGAAGTGTTCTCTTTTCCTGGGTGTGGGGAGTATCCTAAAATGTTCTGAGGCACCTGGGTTCCAATAGAACCACTGGATTATTATCTCTGATTGTTTCCCCAGGCTGGCCAGCGAGGGAATGCTGCGCTTGCGCTGGAAAGCCATGTTGCAGCGAGTGACCCTTGATGGACTGTGGAGGTAATTAGCGGACATCTCCCTAACAGGGAAAAACATGTGACCCAAGCCATCTATGTGGTGTGGGTCTCCAAAGCTACCCCCAATCATAGAAGTGATCCAGAATCCTAAGTTTCTGGAAGTTCCTAAAAAATACAGCAGCATCGTAGCTCTGAAAAAATCACTTAGACTGTCATCCCTGGGTATAATCCTAGACCGGGGTGGAAGAGAAATTTGGGAGTTGGGCTTGAAAACGAAGAAGAATTCAATGCATCAACATGGGCATTGAAGGAATCTAGCCGACATCTCCCAACCTGGGAAAAACTGGATCCACAGAAATATGACTGGAGTGTGTTTTACTACTCCTTCACACACAGAAAGATGTGCTCTGTTATCATGAGTGTTCGAAGTTTTCCACAAATATCAGCCTCGCATGTGTTCTAATAGCACCAGTTGATTGTTTTCCCTTTGTGATTCCCCAGGCCGGGCTGCAAGGGAATCCTGGGGGTTGGGATGGAAATCCAAGTAGAAGCGAGTGCCCCATGATTGTCTGTAGAGGTAATTAGCGGACTTCTACCTAACAGGGAAAATCTTGTGCCCTCAGCCATGTGTGCGGAGTGGGGCTTCACAATTCTCCCAAGCAAAGACGTGTTTGTTAATCCTGTGTGTGTGGAGGTTCCTCCAACAGACAGTAGCGCCTGATTTCTGATAGAATCGTTTAGTTTGTCATCCCTGGGTGTTTTCCAACCCGGGCTGCAATGGAAAGCTGGGAGTAGGGCTGTAAACGAAGAAAAACTGAGTGCCTCCCCATGTGCTCTGGAGATACTTAGCCAACGACTCACAGCCTGGTTACACCTGCACCCCAGAGACATGCATGGACTCTGTTTTCCTACTCAATCACACACACAAAGAAGTGTTCTGTTACCCTGTGTATGGGGAAGTTTCTACAACTGTCAGCATCGCCTGGGTTCCAATAGAAATTTTAGCTAAATTTCCTGACTGTTTTCTCTGACTGGGTTGCAAGGGAAACTGGGGGATATGATGGAAATCCAAGCAGGAGCGATTAACTCCCCATGGGCATTAACTCTGAATAATCTGAACACCCCCAATCTAGGAAAACCTGTACCCCTTGAAACATGCGTGGAGATTTTAGAATCTCAATCAGACACACAAAATGTGTTCTGTTATCCTGCGTGTTCGGAGCTTCCTACAAAATTCTGCAGGACCTGGGTTCCAATAGATCCACTAGCTTATAATTTCTGAGTGTTTTCCAGGGCGGGCTGCGAGGGAAACTGTGGGTTCGGCTGGAAATCCAAGTAGCCAGAGTTGCCCAGAGATTGACTGTAGAGGTAAATAGCGGAATTCTCCCAAACAGAGAGTAACTGTGCCCCCAGGCATCTTGTGGTGTTGGTCTCCATACCTCCACCAAGCAAAGCCATGTTCCGGAATTTTGAGTGATTGTTGTACTTCCAAAAGGCAGCAGAGCGGTGGTTCTCATAGAATAATAATATTCTCATCCCTAGGTGTTTCCTTATGCCGGGCTTCAAAGGAAAGCAGGGAGTTAGTCTGGAAAGCGAAGAAGTATAGAGTGCCTCCCCATTGGAAGTGGAGGTAATTAGGCCTCATCTCCAAACCTGGGAAGAGCTGTAACACCAGAAAAATGCCTGGAGTGTATTTTCCTACACCAACACACACAAAAATATTTGTTCTGCTATCCTGATTGTGCGGAGTGTTCTACAACTTTAAGGAGCGCATGGGTTCTAGTAGCACCAGTATTTTGTTTTCCATGAGTTTTTTCACAGGGCTGGCTGCCAGGTAAAACTGTGGGCTTGGCTGTAATTCGTAGCAGCAGCGAGTTACTCCGCATGAGAATTTGAGGTAATTTTCCGACGTCCCACAGCCTTGGAAACACTAAGCACCCTGATACATCCTTGGAGTTTGTTTACCCATCTCCATCAGACACACAAATGTTTCTTCTTTTATCCTAGTTGTGGGAAGATTCCTACAACGGTAGGTAGAGACTGGATTCCATTACAACCAATAACATAGTTTCCCTGTGTGCTTCCCAGGCCGGTCTGCCTGGGAAAGTTTGGGTTTGGGCTTTAAATCCAAGTAGCAGCGAATGCCCCGAGATGGACTATGGAGGTAATTAGCGGACTTAGCCCTAAAAGGGAAAATCTTGGGCCCCAGCAATTAGTGTGCTCTGGGGCTTCAAAATTCGTACCAAGCAAATCCGTGTTCCGGAATCCTGAGTGTTTGGAGGTTCCTCCAACATACAGCAGCACACTGGTTCTGATAGAATTATTTAGTTTGTCATCCCTGGGTGTTTTCCATGGTCGGGCTTCAAGGGAATGCTAGGATTAGGGCTGGATATCGAAGAAGAAGAGAGTCCTTCCCCTTGGGCAGTGGAGGTAATTAGCCAACATTTCACAACCTGCGAACACCTGAACCCCAGTGACATGCCTTACAGTGTTTTCCTAATCCATCACACACACAAAGCTTTGTTCTGTTTTCCTTAGTGTAGGGATGTTTCTACAACTGTCAGGAGCGCCTTAGTTCTTATAGAAACTGTAGCTTTTTCCCTGAGTGTTTTCACAGGCCGGGATGCAAGGGAATGCTGGGGGTTGGGCTGGAATCCAAGCAACTGCAAGATACTCCCCATGGACAGTGGATGTAAATATCCGACCTCCCAAAACCTAGGAACTCCTATACAAACTGAAACATGCCTGAATTTAGTTTACCATCTAAATGAGACACTCAAATTAGTGTTCTGTTATTCTGATTGTGGGGAGGTACCTACAATTGTCTGCATCACCAGGGTTGCAATAGAAACATAGCTTATTATCACTGAGTGTTTTACAAGGCAGAGCTGCGAGTGAAAATTGGGGGATAGGGTGAAAATCTAAGAAGAAGCGAGTGCCCCAAGATTCACTGTGGAGGTAATTAGCGGACTTCTCCCTAACAGGGACATATCTGTGACCCCATCCATCTGCGTGGATTGGGGTTCCACAACTCCCCACACTAAAAGACGTGTTCCAGAATACTGAAGCTTTGGAGGATCCTCCAACAGACAGCAACGCCGGGGTTCTGATAGAATCACTTATTTGTCTTCCATGGGTGTTTCACTTGTCCGGGCTGCAAGGGAAAGCTGGGAGTTGGGCTTGAAAAGGAAGAAGAAGACAGTGCCACCCCATGGACACTGAAGGAATCAAGACGACATCTCCCAACCTGGGAAAACCTGGATCCCCATAAAAATGCCTGGAGTGTGTTTTCCTACACCATCACACACAGAAAGATATGTTCTGTTATCCTTAGTGTTCGAAGGTTTCCACATTTGTCAGCAGGGCATGGGTTCGAATAGCACCAATAGCTTCTTTTCACTCTGTGTTACCCCAGGCCGGGCTACAAGGGAAACATGCGTGTTGGACTGTTAATCCAAGTAGCAGTGAGTACCCAGAGATGGACTATGGAGGTAATTAGCGGACTTGGCCCTAAAAGGGAAAATCTTGGGCCCCAGGTTTGAGTGTGCTGTGGGGCTTCACATTTCGCACCAAGCAAATACGTTTTCCAGAATATTGAGTGTTTGGAGGTTCCTCCACACATACAGCAGCGCACTGGTTCTGATAGAATGATTTAGTTTGTCATCCCTGAGGGTTTTCCTAACACGGGCTGCAAGGGAAAGCTGGGAGTAGGGCTGGAAATCGAAGAAAACAGAGTGCATCCCCATGGGCTGTGGAGATACTTAGCCAACGTCTCCCAAACTGGTTACACCTGCACCCCTGATACATGCATGTACTGTTTATTTCTACTCCATCTCACACACAAAGAAGTGTTCTGTTTCCCTGTGTATGGGGAGGTTTCTACAACTGTCAGCAGCGCCTGGCTTCTAATAGAAATTTAGCTATATTTCCTGACTGATTCTTCTGACTGAGTTGCAAGGGAAACTGGGGGATGGTATGGAAATCCAAGCAGGAGCGATTACCTCCCCATGGGCATTAATGGGAATAATCTGACCTCCCCCTACCTAGGTAAAACTGTACCCGCTGAAACATGCGTGGAATTTTTAACATCTCTATTTGACACAAAATAAGTGTTCTGTTATCCTGCGATTGCGGAGCTTCCTAAAACGGTCTGCAGTGCCTGGGTTCCAATAGAACCACTAGCTTATAATCTCTTAGTGTGTTCCAGGGCGTGCTATGAGGGAAACTGGGGGTTCGGCTGGAAAGCCAATTAGCCAGGTTTGCCCAGAAATTGATTGTAGATGTAATGAGCGGACTTCTATCAGACAGAGAGAAACTGTGCCCCCAGGCATATTGTGGTGTTGGTCTCCTTACCTCCAACAAGCAAAGACATGTTCCAGAATTTTGAGTGTGTGTTGCACCTCCAAATGTCAGCAGAGATGGGGTTCTGATAGAATCGCTAATATTGTCATCCCAAGGTGTTTCCTTAGGCCGGGCTTCAAAGGAAAGCTGGGAATTAGTCTGGAAAGCGAACAAGTATAGAGTGCCTCCCCATTGGCAGTGGAGGTAATTAGGCGACATCTCCAAACCTGGGAACAGCTGTACCACCATTAATATGCCTGGAGTGTATTTTTCTACACCATCACACACACAAAGATGTGTTCTGCTATCATGAGTGTGGGGAGGATTCTACAAATATCAGCAGTGCCTCGGTTCTAATAGTACCAGTATTTTCTTTTCCGTGAGTGTTTACACAAGCCTAGCTGCGAGGTAAAGCTGTGGGATTGGCTGTATATAGTAGCAGCAGTGAGATACTCCCCATGAGAATTTGAGGTAATTTTCCGACGTCCCAGAGCCTTGGAACACCTGTGCCCCCTGAAATATGCGTGGAGTTTGATTACCCATCTCCATCAGACACACAAAGTTTTCTTCTGTTATCCCAGATGTGGGAAGGAGCCTACAACGGTAGGTAGCTACTGGGTTCCAATACAACCAATAGCATATTATCCCTGAGTGTTTTCCCAGGCCGAGCTGAGAGGGAAAGCTGTGGGTTGGGCTGGAAATCCAAGCAGGAGCGAGTGCCTCCCCATGGGCATTGGTGGGAATTTTCTGAACTCCCACTAACTAGCAACACCTTAACCCCTGAAACAAGCGTGGAGATATTTTACGAAACTTCATGAGACACACAAAGAAGTGTTCTCTTTTCCTGTGTGTGGGGAGTATCCTACAATGTTCTGAAGCACCTGGGTTCCAATAGAACCACTGGATTATTATCCCTGATTGTTTTCCCAGGCCGGCCTGCGAGGGAATGCTGCGCTTGCGCTGGAAAGCCATGTTGCAGCGAGTGACCCTTGATGGACTGTGGAGGTAATTAGCGGACATCTCCCTAACAGGGAAAAACCTGTGCCCCAAGCCATCTCTGTGGTGTGGGTCTCCAAAGCTACCCCCAATCATAGAAGTGATCCAGAATCCTAAGTTTCTGGTAGTTCCTAAAAAATACAGCAGCATCTTAGGTCTGAAAAAATCACTTAGACTGTCATCCCTGGGTATAATCCTAGACCGGGATTCAAGGGAAAGTTGGGAGTTGGTCTTGAAAACGAAGAAGAAGTCAATGCATCAACATGGGCATTGAAGGAATCTAGCCGACATCTCCCAACCTGGGAAATCATGGATCCCCATAAAAATGCCTGGAGTGTGTTTTCCTACTCCCTCACACACAGAAAGATATGTTCTGTTATACTGAGTGTTCGAAGGTTTCCACAATTGTCAACAGGGCATGGGTTCATATAGCACCAATATCTTCTTTACTCTCTCTGTTACCCCAGGCCGGGCTGCATGGGAAACATGTGGGTTAGGCTGGAATTCCAAGTAGTAGATGGTGCCCGAGATGGACAGTGGAGCTAATTAGCCGACTTCTCCCTAACAGGGAAAAACTTGAGCCCCAGCCATGTGTGTGTATTGGGGCTTCAAAATTCTTCCAAGCAAAGGCGTGTTTGGGAATCCTGTGTGTGTGGAGGTTCCTCCACAGACAGCAGTGCCGGGGTTCTGATAGAATCACTTTGTTTGTCATCCCTGGGTGTTTTCCTAACCCGGGCTGCAAGGGAAATCTGGGAGTAGGGCAGGAAAACGAAGAAAAACAGAGTGCCTCCCCATGGGCTGTGTAGATACTTAGCCAACGTATCAAAACCTGGTTAAACCTGCACCCCAGAAACATGCTTGGACTCTGTTTTCCTACTCAATCACACACACAAAGAAGTGTTCTGTTACCCTGTGTATGGGGAGGTTTCTACAACTGTCAGCAGCTTCTGGGTTCTAATATAAATTTTAGCTAAATTTCCTGACTGATTCCTCTGACTGGGTTGCAAGGGAAACTGGGGGATGCGATGGAAATCCAAGTAGGAGAGATTACCTCCCCATGGACGTTAATGGGAATAATATGACATCCCCCAACATAGGAAATCCTGTACCCACTGAAACATGCGTGGAGATTTTACCATCTCAATCATACACAAAATAATTGTTCTGTTATCCTGCGTGTGTGGAGCTTCCTACAAGAGTCTGCAGTGTCTGGGTTCCAATAGAACCAGTAGCTTATAATATCTGAGTTTGTTCCAGGGCGGGATGCGAGGGAAACTGGGGGTTCGGCTGGAAAGAAATAAGACAGGATTGCCCAAGATTGACAGCAGAGGTAATGAGCGGTCTTCCAGACAGAAACTGTGCCCCCAGGCATATTGTGGTGTTGGTCTCCATACCTCCACCAAGCAAAGCCATGTTCCGGAATTTTGAGTGTGTGTTGTACCTCCAACAGTCTGCAGAGAGGGGGTTCTGATAGAATCACTAATATTGTCAAACCTAGGTGTTTCCTTAGGCCGGGCTTGAAAGGAAAGCTGGGAGTTGGTCTGGAAAGCGAAGAAATATTGAGTGACTCCCCTTTGGAAGCGGAGGTAATTAGGCGACATCTCCCATCCTGGTAAAATCTGTGCCCCCGAAACATGCCTGGAGTGTGTTTTCCTACTCCGTCACACACAGAAAGATATGTTCTGTTATCCTGAGTGTTCGAAGGTTTACACAATTGTCAGCAGGGCATGGGTTTAAATAGCACCAATAGCATCTATTCCCTCTGTGTTAACCCAGGCCGGGCTGCAAGGGAAAAATGGGGGTTGGGCTGGAATTCCAAGTAGCAGCGGGTGCCCCAGAAGGACTGTAGAGCTAATTAGCGGACTTCTTCCTAACAAGGAATAACTTGTGCCCCCAGCCATGTTTGTGGATTGGGGCTTCAAAACCCTTCCAAGCAAAGCCGTGTTTGGGAATCCTGTGTGTGTTGAAGTTCCTACAACAGACTGCAGCTCCGGGGCACTGGTAGAACCTTTAGCTACATTTCCTGATTGTTTACTCAGGCTGGGTTGCAAAGGAATTTGAGGGATGGGCTTTAAATCCAAGCAGGTGCGAGTACTTCCCCATGGGCTGTAGTGGGTTGTATCTGACCTCCCACAACCTAGGAACACCAGTACACCCTGAAACATGCGTGGAGCTTTTACCATCTCAATGAGACACAAAAAAATTTTTCTGTTATCCTGCGTGTGCGGAGGTTCCTACAACGGTCTGCAGTGCTTGACTTGCAATAGAACCATTAACTTAATATCTCTGAGTGTTTTCCAGGGCGGGCTGCGAGGGAAAGCTTGGGGTTCGGCTGGAAAGCCAAGTAGCAACGAGTGCCCAGAGATTGACTGTAGAGGTAATTAGAAGACTTCTCCCAGAGAGAGATAAATGTGCCCCCAGGAATCTTGTGGTGTTGGTCTCCACACCTCCACCAAGTAAAGCCATGTTCCAGAATTTTGAGTTGGTTTTGTACCTCCAAGAGGCAGCAGTGATGGGTTTCTCATAGAATCACTAATATTGTCATCCCTAGGTGTTTTAATAGGCCGGGCTTCAAGGGAAATTTGGGAAATATTCTGCAAAGCGAAGAAGTATAGATTGCCTCCACATTGGCAGTGGAGGTAATTAGGCGACATCTCCAAACCTGGGAACAGCTGTACCCCCAGAAATATGCCTGGAGTGTATTTTTCTACACCATCACACACACAAAGATGTGTTCTGCTATCCTGAGTGTGGGGAGGATTCTACAAATATCAGCAGCGCCTGGGTTCTAATAGCACCAGTATTTTCTTTTCCGTGAGTTTTTAAAAAAGCCTAGGTGCGAGGTAAAGCTGTGGGTTTGGCTGTATTTTGTAGCAGCAGTGAGATACTACCCATGAGAATTTGAGGTAATTTTCCGACGTCCCACAGCCTTAGAACAACTGTGCCCCCTGAAATATGCGTGGAATTTGTTTACCCATCTCCATCAGACACACAAAGTTTTCTTCTGTTATCCCAGATGTGGGAAGGAGCCTACAAAGGTAGGTAGCTACTGGGTTCCAATACAACCAATAGCATATTATCCCTGAGTGTTTTCCCAGGCCGTGCTGAGAGGGACAGCTGGGGGTTGGGCTGGAAAGCCAAGCAGGAGTGAGTGCCTCCCCATGGGCATTTGTGGGAATTTTCTGAACTCCCACTAACTAGCAACACCTTAACCACTGAAACACGCGTGGAGATTTTTTACGAAACTTCATGAGACACACAAAGAAGTGTTCTCTTTTCCTGGGTGTGGGGAGTATCCTAAAATGTTCTGCAGCACCTGGGTTCCAATAGAACCACTGGATTATTATCTCTGATTGTTTCCCCAGGCTGGCCAGCGAGGGAATGCTGCGCTTGCGCTGGAAAGCCATGTTGCAGCGAGTGACCCTTGATGGACTGTGGAGGTAATTAGCGGACATCTCCCTAACAGGGAAAAACATGTGACCCAAGCCATCTATGTGGTGTGGGTCTCCAAAGCTACCCCCAATCATAGAAGTGATCCAGAATCCTAAGTTTCTGGAAGTTCCTAAAAAATACAGCAGCATCGTAGCTCTGAAAAAATCACTTAGACTGTCATCCCTGGGTATAATCCTAGACCGGGATGGAAGAGAAATTTGGGAGTTGGGCTTGAAAACGAAGAAGAATTCAATGCATCAACATGGGCATTGAAGGAATCTAGCCGACATCTCCCAACCTGGGAAAAACTGGATCCCCAGAAATATGACTGGAGTGTGTTTTACTACTCCTTCACACACAGAAAGATGTGCTCTGTTATCATGAGTGTTCGAAGTTTTCCACAAATATCAGCCTCGCATGTGTTCTAATAGCACCAGTTGATTGTTTTCCCTTTGTGTTTCCCCAGGCCGGGCTGCAAGGGAATCCTGGGGGTTGGGATGGAAATCCAAGTAGAAGCGAGTGCCCCATGATTGTCTGTAGAGGTAATTAGCGGACTTCTACCTAACAGGGAAAATCTTGTGCCCTCAGCCATGTGTGTGGAGTGGGGCTTCACAATTCTCCCAAGCAAAGACGTGTTTGTTAATCCTGTGTGTGTGGAGGTTCCTCCAACAGACAGTAGTGCCTGATTTCTGATAGAATCGTTTAGTTTGTCATCCCTGGGTGTTTTCCAACCCGGGCTGCAATGGAAAGCTGGGAGTAGGGCTGTAAACGAAGAAAAACTGAGTGCCTCCCCATGTGCTCTGGAGATACTTAGCCAACGACTCACAGCCTGGTTACACCTGCACCCCAGAGACATGCATGGACTCTGTTTTCCTACTCAATCACACACACAAAGAAGTGTTCTGTTACCCTGTGTATGGGGAAGTTTCTACAACTGTCAGCATCGCCTGGGTTCCAATAGAAATTTTAGCTAAATTTCCTGACTGTTTTCTCTGACTGGGTTGCAAGGGAAACTGGGGGATATGATGGAAATCCAAGCAGGAGCGATTAACTCCCCATGGGCATTAACTCTGAATAATCTGAACACCCCCAATCTAGGAAAACCTGTACCCCTTGAAACATGCGTGGAGATTTTAGAATCTCAATCAGACACACAAAATGTGTTCTGTTATCCTGCGTGTTCGGAGCTTCCTACAAAATTCTGCAGGACCTGGGTTCCAATAGATCCACTAGCTTATAATTTCTGAGTGTTTTCCAGGGCGGGCTGCGAGGGTAACTGTGGGTTCGGCTGGAAATCCAAGTAGCCAGAGTTGCCCAGAGATTGACTGTAGAGGTAAATAGCGGAATTCTCCCAAACAGAGAGTAACTGTGCCCCCAGGCATCTTGTGGTGTTGGTCTCCATACCTCCACCAAGCAAAGCCATGTTCCGGAATTTTGAGTGATTGTTGTACTTCCAAAAGGCAGCAGAGCGGTGGTTCTCATAGAATAATAATATTCTCATCCCTAGGTGTTTCCTTATGCCGGGCTTCAAAGGAAAGCAGGGAGTTGGTCTGGAAAGCGAAGAAGTATAGAGTGTCTCCCCATTGGAAGTGGAGGTAATTAGGCCTCATCTCCAAACCTGGGAAGAGCTGTAACACCAGAAAAATGCCTGGAGTGTATTTTCCTACACCAACACACACAAAAATATTTGTTCTGCTATCCTGATTTTGCGGAGTGTTCTACAACTTTAAGGAGGGCATGGGTTCTAGTAGCACCAGTATTTTGTTTTCCATGAGTTTTTTCACAGGGCTGGCTGCCAGGTAAAACTGTGGGCTTGGCTGTAATTCGTAGCAGCAGCGAGTTACTCCGCATGAGAATTTGAGGTAATTTTCCGACGTCCCACAGCCTTGGAAACACTAAGCACCCTGATACATCCTTGGAGTTTGTTTACCCATCTCCATCAGACACACAAATGTTTCTTCTTTTATCCTAGTTGTGGGAAGATTCCTACAACGGTAGGTAGAGACTGGATTCCGTTACAACCAATAACATAGTTTCCCTGTGTGCTTCCCAGGCCGGTCTGCCTGGGAAAGTTTGGGTTTGGGCTTTAAATCCAAGTAGCAGCGAATGCCCCGAGATGGACTATGGAGGTAATTAGCGGACTTAGCCCTAAAAGGGAAAATCTTGGGCCCCAGCAATTAGTGTGCTCTGGGGCTTCAAAATTCGTACCAAGCAAATCCGTGTTCCGGAATCCTGAGTGTTTGGAGGTTCCTCCAACATACAGCAGCACACTGGTTCTGATAGAATTATTTAGTTTGTCATCCCTGGGTGTTTTCCATGGTCGGGCTTCAAGGGAATGCTAGGATTAGGGCTGGATATCGAAGAAGAAGAGAGTCCTTCCCCTTGGGCAGTGGAGGTAATTAGCCAACATTTCACAACCTGCGAACACCTGAACCCCAGTGACATGCCTTACAGTGTTTTCCTAATCCATCACACACACAAAGCTTTGTTCTGTTTTCCTTAGTGTAGGGATGTTTCTACAACTGTCAGGAGCGCCTTAGTTCTTATAGAAACTGTAGCTTTTTCCCTGAGTGTTTTCACAGGCCGGGATGCAAGGGAATGCTGGGGGTTGGGCTGGAATCCAAGCAACTGCAAGATACTCCCCATGGACAGTGGATGTAAATATCCGACCTCCCAAAACCTAGGAACTCCTATACAAACTGAAACATGCGTGAATTTAGTTTACCATCTAAATGAGACACTCAAATTAGTGTTCTGTTATTCTGATTGTGGGGAGGTACCTACAATTGTCTGCATCACCAGGGTTGCAATAGAAACATAGCTTATTATCACTGAGTGTTTTACAAGGCAGAGCTGCGAGTGAAAATTGGGGGATAGGGTGAAAATCTAAGAAGAAGCGAGTGCCCCAAGATTCACTGTGGAGGTAATTAGCGGACTTCTCCCTAACAGGGACATATCTGTGACCCCATCCATCTGCGTGGATTGGGGTTCCACAACTCCCCACACTAAAAGACGTGTTCCAGAATACTGAAGCTTTGGAGGATCCTCCAACAGACAGCAACGCCGGGGTTCTGATAGAATCACTTATTTGTCTTCCATGGGTGTTTCACTTGTCCGGGCTGCAAGGGAAAGCTGGGAGTTGGGCTTGAAAAGGAAGAAGAAGACAGTGCCACCCCATGGACACTGAAGGAATCAAGACGACATCTCCCAACCTGGGAAAACCTGGATCCCCATAAAAATGCCTGGAGTGTGTTTTCCTACACCATCACACACAGAAAGATATGTTCTGTTATCCTTAGTGTTCGAAGGTTTCCACATTTGTCAGCAGGGCATGGGTTCGAATAGCACCAATAGCTTCTTTTCACTCTGTGTTACCCCAGGCCGGGCTACAAGGGAAACATGCGTGTTGGACTGTTAATCCAAGTAGCAGTGAGTACCCAGAGATGGACTATGGAGGTAATTAGCGGACTTGGCCCTAAAAGGGAAAATCTTGGGCCCCAGGTTTGAGTGTGCTGTGGGGCTTCACATTTCGCACCAAGCAAATACGTTTTCCAGAATATTGAGTGTTTGGAGGTTCCTCCACACATACAGCAGCGCACTGGTTCTGATAGAATGATTTAGTTTGTCATCCCTGAGGGTTTTCCTAACACGGGCTGCAAGGGAAAGCTGGGAGTAGGGCTGGAAATCGAAGAAAACAGAGTGCATCCCCATGGGCTGTGGAGATACTTAGCCAACGTCTCCCAAACTGGTTACACCTGCACCCCTGATACATGCATGTACTGTTTATTTCTACTCCATCTCACACACAAAGAAGTGTTCTGTTTCCCTGTGTATGGGGAGGTTTCTACAACTGTCAGCAGCGCCTGGCTTCTAATAGAAATTTAGCTATATTTCCTGACTGATTCTTCTGACTGAGTTGCAAGGGAAACTGGGGGATGGTATGGAAATCCAAGCAGGAGCGATTACCTCCCCATGGGCATTAATGGGAATAATCTGACCTCCCCCTACCTAGGTAAAACTGTAACCGCTGAAACATGCGTGGAATTTTTAACATCTCTATTTGACACAAAATAAGTGTTCTGTTATCCTGCGATTGCGGAGCTTCCTAAAACGGTCTGCAGTGCCTGGGTTCCAATAGAACCACTAGCTTATAATCTCTTAGTGTGTTCCAGGGCGTGCTATGAGGGAAACTGGGGGTTCGGCTGGAAAGCCAATTAGCCAGGTTTGCCCAGAAATTGATTGTAGATGTAATGAGCGGACTTCTATCAGACAGAGAGAAACTGTGCCCCCAGGCATATTGTGGTGTTGGTCTCCATACCTCCAACAAGCAAAGACATGTTCCAGAATTTTGAGTGTGTGTTGCACCTCCAAATGTCAGCAGAGATGGGGTTCTGATAGAATCGCTAATATTGTCATCCCAAGGTGTTTCCTTAGGCCGGGCTTCAAAGGAAAGCTGGGAATTAGTCTGGAAAGCGAACAAGTATAGAGTGCCTCCCCATTGGCAGTGGAGGTAATTAGGCGACATCTCCAAACCTGGGAACAGCTGTACCACCATTAATATGCCTGGAGTGTATTTTTCTACACCATCACACACACAAAGATGTGTTCTGCTATCATGAGTGTGGGGAGGATTCTACAAATATCAGCAGTGCCTCGGTTCTAATAGTACCAGTATTTTCTTTTCCGTGAGTGTTTACACAAGCCTAGCTGCGAGGTAAAGCTGTGGGATTGGCTGTATATAGTAGCAGCAGTGAGATACTCCCCATGAGAATTTGAGGTAATTTTCCGACGTCCCAGAGCCTTGGAACACCTGTGCCCCCTGAAATATGCGTGGAGTTTGTTTACCCATCTCCATCAGACACACAAAGTTTTCTTCTGTTATCCCAGATGTGGGAAGGAGCCTACAACGGTAGGTAGCTACTGGGTTCCAATACAACCAATAGCATATTATCCCTGAGTGTTTTCCCAGGCCGAGCTGAGAGGGAAAGCTGTGGGTTGGGCTGGAAATCCAAGCAGGAGCGAGTGCCTCCCCATGGGCATTGGTGGGAATTTTCTGAACTCCCACTAACTAGCAACACCTTAACCCCTGAAACAAGCGTGGAGATATTTTACGAAACTTCATGAGACACACAAAGAAGTGTTCTCTTTTCCTGTGTGTGGGGAGTATCCTACAATGTTCTGAAGCACCTGGGTTCCAATAGAACCACTGGATTATTATCCCTGATTGTTTTCCCAGGCCGGCCTGCGAGGGAATGCTGCGCTTGCGCTGGAAAGCCATGTTGCAGCGAGTGACCCTTGATGGACTGTGGAGGTAATTAGCGGACATCTCCCTAACAGGGAAAAACCTGTGCCCCAAGCCATCTCTGTGGTGTGGGTCTCCAAAGCTACCCCCAATCATAGAAGTGATCCAGAATCCTAAGTTTCTGGTAGTTCCTAAAAAATACAGCAGCATCTTAGGTCTGAAAAAATCACTTAGACTGTCATCCCTGGGTATAATCCTAGACCGGGATGCAAGGGAAAGTTGGGAGTTGGTCTTGAAAACGAAGAAGAAGTCAATGCATCAACATGGGCATTGAAGGAATCTAGCCGACATCTCCCAACCTGGGAAATCATGGATCCCCATAAAAATGCCTGGAGTGTGTTTTCCTACTCCCTCACACACAGAAAGATATGTTCTGTTATACTGAGTGTTCGAAGGTTTCCACAATTGTCAACAGGGCATGGGTTCGTATAGCACCAATATCTTCTTTACTCTCTCTGTTACCCCAGGCCGGGCTGCATGGGAAACATGTGGGTTAGGCTGGAATTCCAAGTAGTAGATGGTGCCCGAGATGGACAGTGGAGCTAATTAGCCGACTTCTCCCTAACAGGGAAAAACTTGAGCCCCAGCCATGTGTGTGTATTGGGGCTTCAAAATTCTTCCAAGCAAAGGCGTGTTTGGGAATCCTGTGTGTGTGGAGGTTCCTCCACAGACAGCAGTGCCGGGGTTCTGATAGAATCACTTTGTTTGTCATCCCTGGGTGTTTTCCTAACCCGGGCTGCAAGGGAAATCTGGGAGTAGGGCAGGAAAACGAAGAAAAACAGAGTGCCTCCCCATGGGCTGTGTAGATACTTAGCCAACGTATCAAAACCTGGTTAAACCTGCACCCCAGAAACATGCTTGGACTCTGTTTTCCTACTCAATCACACACACAAAGAAGTGTTCTGTTACCCTGTGTATGGGGAGGTTTCTACAACTGTCAGCAGCTTCTGGGTTCTAATATAAATTTTAGCTAAATTTCCTGACTGATTCCTCTGACTGGGTTGCAAGGGAAACTGGGGGATGCGATGGAAATCCAAGTAGGAGAGATTACCTCCCCATGGACGTTAATGGGAATAATATGACATCCCCCAACATAGGAAATCCTGTACCCACTGAAACATGCGTGGAGATTTTACCATCTCAATCATACACAAAATAATTGTTCTGTTATCCTGCGTGTGTGGAGCTTCCTACAAGAGTCTGCAGTGTCTGGGTTCCAATAGAACCAGTAGCTTATAATATCTGAGTTTGTTCCAGGGCGGGCTGCGAGGGAAACTGGGGGTTCGGCTGGAAAGAAATAAGACAGGATTGCCCAAGATTGACAGCAGAGGTAATGAACGGTCTTCCAGACAGAAACTGTGCCCCCAGGCATATTGTGGTGTTGGTCTCCATACCTCCACCAAGCAAAGCCATGTTCCGGAATTTTGAGTGTGTGTTGTACCTCCAACAGTCTGCAGAGAGGGGGTTCTGATAGAATCACTAATATTGTCAAACCTAGGTGTTTCCTTAGGCCGGGCTTGAAAGGAAAGCTGGGAGTTGGTCTGGAAAGCGAAGAAATATTGAGTGACTCCCCTTTGGAAGCGGAGGTAATTAGGCGACATCTCCCATCCTGGTAAAATCTGTGCCCCCGAAACATGCCTGGAGTGTGTTTTCCTACTCCGTCACACACAGAAAGATATGTTCTGTTATCCTGAGTGTTCGAAGGTTTACACAATTGTCAGCAGGGCATGGGTTTAAATAGCACCAATAGCATCTATTCCCTCTGTGTTAACCCAGGCCGGGCTGCAAGGGAAAAATGGGGGTTGGGCTGGAATTCCAAGTAGCAGCGGGTGCCCCAGAAGGACTGTAGAGCTAATTAGCGGACTTCTTCCTAACAAGGAATAACTTGTGCCCCCAGCCATGTTTGTGGATTGGGGCTTCAAAACCCTTCCAAGCAAAGCCGTGTTTGGGAATCCTGTGTGTGTTGAAGTTCCTACAACAGACTGCAGCTCCGGGGCACTGGTAGAACCTTTAGCAACATTTCCTGATTGTTTACTCAGGCTGGGTTGCAAAGGAATTTGAGGGATGGGCTTTAAATCCAAGCAGGTGCGAGTACTTCCACATGGGCTTTAGTGGGTTGTATCTGACCTCCCACAACCTAGGAACACCAGTACACCCTGAAACATGCGTGGAGCTTTTACCATCTCAATGAGACACAAAAAAATTTTTCTGTTATCCTGCGTGTGCGGAGGTTCCTACAACGGTCTGCAGTGCTTGACTTGCAATAGAACCATTAACTTAATATATCAGAGTGTTTTCCAGGGCGGGCTGCGAGGGAAAGCTTGGGGTTCGGCTGGAAAGCCAAGTAGCAACGAGTGCCCAGAGATTGACTGTAGAGGTAATTAGAAGACTTCTCCCAGAGAGAGATAAATGTGCCCCCAGGAATCTTGTGGTGTTGGTCTCCATACCTCCACCAAGCAAAGCCATGTTCCAGAATTTTGAGTTTGTGTTGTACCTCCAAGAGGCAGCAGCGATGGTTTTCTCATAGAATCACTAATATTGTTATCACTAGGTGTTTTATTAGGCCGGGCTGCAAGGGAAATTTGGGAAATGTTCTGCAAAGCGAAGAAGTATAGATTGCCTCCACATTGGCAGTGGAGGTAATTAGGCGACATCTCCAAACCTGGGAACAGCTGTACCCACAGAAATATGCCTGGAGTGTATTTTTCTACACCATCACACACACAAAGTTGTGTTCTGCTATCCTGAGTGTGGGGAGGATTCTACAAATATCAGCAGCGCCTGGGTTCTAATAGCACCAGTATTTTCTTTTCCGTGAGTGTTTTCACACGCCTAGCTGCGAGGTAAAGCTGTGGGTTTGGCTGTATTTCGTAGCAGCAGTGAGATACTCCCCATGAGAATTTGAGGCAATTTTCCGACGTCCCACATCCTTGGAACACCTGTGCCCCCTGAAACATGCGTGGAATTTGTTTACCCATCTCCATCAGACAAACAAAATTTTCTTCTGTTATCCCAGATGTGGGAAGGAGCCTACAACGGTAGGTAGCGACTGGGTTCCAATACAAACAATAGCATATTATCCCTGAGTGTTTTCCCAGGCCAGGCTGAGAGGGAAAACTGTGGGTTGAGCTGGAAAGCCAAGCAGGAGCGAGTGCCTCCCCATGGGAATTGGAGTGTATTACCCGAACTCCCACTAACTAGCAACACTTTAACCCCTGAAAAACGCGTGGAGAATTTTTACGAAATTTCTTGAGACACACAAAGAAGTGTACTATTTTCCTGTGTGTGGGGAGTATCCTACAATGTTCTGCAGCACCTGGGTTCCAATAGAACCACTGGCTTAATATCCCTGATTGTTTTCCCAGGCCGGAGTGCGAGGGAATGCTGCGCTTGCGCTGGAAAGCCATGTTGCAGCGAGTGACCCTCGATGGACTGTGGAAGTAATTAGCGGACATCTCCCTAACAGGGAAAAACCTGTGCCCCAAGCCATCTCTGTGGTGTGGGTCTCCAAAGCTACCCCCAAAGATAGAAGTGATCCAGAATCCTAAGTTTCTGGAAGTTCCTAAAAAATACAGCAGCATCGTAGCTCTGATAAAATCAATTAGACTGTCATCCCTGGGTATAATCCTAGACCGGGATGCAAGGGAATGTTGGGAGTTGGGCTTGAAAACGAAGAAGAAATCAATGCATCCACATGGCCAGTGAAGGAATCTAGCCGACATCTCCCAACCTGGGAAAAACTGGATCACCAGGATTATGCCTGGAGTGTGTTTTATACTCCTTCACACACAGAAAGTTGTGCTCTGTTATCATGAGTGTTCGAAGTTTTACACAAATTTCAGCCTCGCATGTGTTCTAATTGCACCAGTAGATCCTTTTCCCTGTGTGTTTCCACTGGCCGGGCTTCGAGGGAATCCTGGGGGTTGGAATGGAAATCCAAGTAGAAGCGAGTGCCCCATGATTGTCTGTAGAGGTAATTAGCGGACTTCTAACTAACAGGGAAAAACTTGTGCCCTCAGCCATGTGTGTGGATTGGGGCTTCACAATTCTCCCAAGCAAAGACGTGTTTGTTAATCCTGTGTGTGTGGAGGTTCCTCCAACAGACAGTAGCGCCTGATTTCTGATAGAATCATTTAGTTTGTCATCCCTGGGTGTTTTCCAACCCGGGCTGCAATGGAAAGCTGGGAGTAGGGCTGTTAACGAAGAAAAACTGAGTGCCTCCCCATGGGCTGTGGATATACTTAGCCAACGTCTCACAGCCTGGTTACACCTGCACCCCAGAGACATGCATGTACTCTGTTTTCCTACTCAATCACACACACAAAGAAGTGTTCTGTTAAACTCTGTATGGAGAAGATTCTACAACTCTCAGCATCGCCTGGGTTCCAATAGAAATTTTAGCTAAATTTCCTGACTGTTTTCTCTGACTGTGTTGCAAGGGAAACTGGGGGATATCATGGAAATCCAAGCAGGAGCGATTAACTCCCCATGGGCATTAACTCTGAATAATCTGAACAACCCCAATCTAGGAAAAACTGTACCCCTTTAAACATGCATGGAGATTTTAGAATCTCAATAAGACACACAAAATGTGTTCTGTTATCCTGCATGTGCGGAGCTTCCTACAAAGTTCTGCAGGTCCTGGGTTCCAATAGAACCACTAGCTTATAATCTCTGAGTGTTTTCCAGGGCGGGCTGCGGGGGAAACTGGGGATTCGGCTGGAAATCCAAATAGCCAGGATTGCCCAGAGATTGACTGTAGAGGTAAATAGCGGAATTCTCCCAAACAGAGAGTAACTGTGCCCCAAGGCTTCTTGTGGTTTTGGTCTCCATACCTCCACCAAGCAAAGCCATTTTCCGGATTTTTGAGTGTGTGTTGTACCTCCAACTGGCAGCAAAGCGGGGATTCTCATAGAATCAATAATATTGTCATCCCTAGGTGTTTCCTTATGCCGGGCTTCAAAGGAAAGCAGGGAGTTGGTCTGGAAAGTGAAGAAGTATAGAGTACCTCCCCATTGGAAGTGGAGGTAATTAGGCCTCATCTCCAAACCTGGGAAGAGCTGTAACACCAGAAACATGCCTGGATTGTATTTTCCTACACCAACACACACAAAAATGTTTGTTCTGCTATCCTGATTTTGCGGAGTGTTCTACAACTTTAAGGAGCGCCTGGGTTCTAGTAGCACCAGTATTTTGTTTTCCATGAGTTTTTTCACAGGCCTGGCTGCCAGGTAAAGCTGTGGGTATGGCTTTAATTTGTAGCAGCAGCGAGTTATTCCGCATGAGAATTTGAGGTAATTTTCCGACGTCCCACAGCCTTGGAAACACTAAGAAACATGACACATCCTTGGAGTTTGTTTACCCATCTCCATCAGACACACAAATGTTTCTTCTTTTATCCTAGTTGTGGGAAGATTCCTACAACGGTAGGTAGAGACTGGGTTCTGTTACTACCACTAACATATTTTTCCTGTGTGCTTCCCAGGCCGGTCTGCCTGGGAATGTTTGGGTTTGGGCTTTAAATCCAAGTAGCAGCGAATGCCCCGAGATGGACTATGGAGGTAATTAGCGACTTAGCCCTAAAAGGGAAAATCTTGGGCCCCAGCAATTAGTGTGCTCTGGGGCTTCAAAATTCGTACCAAGCAAATCCGTGTTCCAGAATCCTGAGTGTTTGGAGGTTCCTCCAACATAGAGCAGCACCCTGGTTCTGATATAATTATTTAGTTTGTCATCCCTGGGTGTTTTCCATGGTCGGGCTTCAAGGGAATGCTAGGATTAGGGCTGGATATCGAGGAAGAAGAGAGTTCTTCCCCATGGACAGTGGAGGTAATTAGCCAACATTTCACAACCTGCGAACACCTGAACCCCAGAGACATGCCTTACTGAGTTTTCCTACTCCATCACACACACAAATCTTTCTTCTGTTTTCCTTAGTGTAGGGTTGTTTCTACAACTGTCAGGAGCGCCTTAGTTCTTATAGAAACTGTAGCTTTTTTCCCTGAGTGTTTTCACAGGCCGGGATGTGAGTAAATGCTGGGGGATTGGCTGGAATCCAAGCAACTGCAAGGGACTCCCCATGGACAGTGGATGTATTTATCCAAACTCCCACAACCTTGGAATGCCTATAAAAACTGAAACATGCGTGGATTATTTCACCCATCTAAATGAGACACTCAAATTTTGTTCTGTTTTTCTGAGTGTGGGGAGGTTCCTACAATTGTCTGCAGCACCTGGGTTCCAATAGAAACATAGCTTATTATCACTGAGTGCTTTAAAAGCCCGGGCTGTGAGTGGAAACTGGGGGATAGACAGAAAATCTAAGAAGTATCGAGTGCCCCAAGATCCACTGTGGAGGTAATTAGCAGACTTCTCCCTAACAGGGACAAATCTGTGACCCCATTCATCTGCGTGGATTGGGGTTCCACAACTCCCCACACTCAAAGACGTGTTCCAGAATACTGAAGGTTTGGAGGTTCCTCCAACAGACAGCAGCGCCGGGGTTCTGATATAATCACTTAGTTTGTCATCCCTGGGTGTTTTCCTAACCCGGGCTGCAAGGGAAATCTGGGAGTAGGGCTGGAAAATGAAGAAAAACCGAGTGCCTCCCCATGGGCTGTGTAGATACTTAGCCAACGTATCAAAACCTGGTTAAACCTGCACCCCAGAAACATGCATGGGCTCTGTTTCCTACTCAATCACACACACAAAGAAGTGTTCTGTTACCCTGTGTATAGGGAACTTTCTACAACTGTCAGCAGCTTCTGGGTTCTAATAGAAATTTTAGCTAAATTTCCTAACTGATTCCTCTGACTGGGTTGCAAGGGAAACTGGGGGATGCGATGGAAATCCAAGTAGGAGTGATTACCTCCCCATGGACATTAATGGGAATAATATGAAATCCCCCAACATAAAAAATCCTGTACCCCCTGAAACATGCGTGGAGAATTTACCATCTCAATCATACACAAAATAATTGTTCTGTTATCCTGCGTGTGTGGAGCTTCCTACAAGAGTCTGCAGTGTCTGGGTTCCAATAGAACCAGTAGCTTATAATATCTGAGTTTGTTCCAGGACGGGCTGCGAGGGAAACTGGGGGTTCGGCTGGAAAGAAATTAGACAGGATTGCCCAAGATTGACAGTAGAGGTAATGAGCGGTCTTCCAGACAGAGAGAAACTGTGCCCCCAGGCATATTGTGGTGTTGGTCTCCATACCTCCACCAAGCAAAGCCATGTTCCGGAATTTTGAGTGTGTGTTGTACCTCCAACAGTCTGCAGAGAGGGTGTTCTTATAGAATCACTTATATTGTCAAACCTAGGTGTTTCCTTAGGCCGGGCTTCAAAGGAAAGGTGGGAGTTGGTCTGGAAAGCGAACAAGTATAGAGTGCCTCCCCTTTGGAAGTGGAGGTAATTAGGCGACATCTCCCATCCTGGTAAAATCTGTGCACCCGAAACATGCCTGGAGTGTGTTTTCCTACCCCGTCACACACAGAAAGATATGTTCTGTTATCCTGAGTGTTCGAAGGTTTACACAATTGTCAGCAGGGCATGGGTTCAAATAGCACCAATAGCTTCTTTTCCCTCTGTGTTAACCCAGGCCGGGCTGCACGGGAAAAATGGGGGTTGGGCTGGAATTCCAAGTAGCAGCGGGTGCCCCAGAAGGACTGTAGAGCTAATTAGCGGACTTCTCCCTAACAGGGAATAAATTGGGCCCCCAGCCATGTTTGTGGATTGGGGCTTCAAAACACTTCCAAGCAAAGCCGTGTTTGGGAATCCTGTGTGTGTTGAAGTTCCTAAAACAGACTGCAGCTCCGGGGCACTGGTAGAATCTTTAGCGATATTTCCGGATTGTTTACTCAGGCTGGGTTGCAAAGGAAAGTGAGGGATGGGCTGGAAATCCAAGCAGGTGCGAGTACTTCCCCATGGGCTGTAGTGGGATTTATCTGACCTCCCACAACCTAGGAACACCAGTACACCCTGAAACATGCGTGGAGCTTTTACCATCTCAATGAGACACAAAAAAATTTTTCTGTTATCCTGCGTGTGCGGAGGTTCCTACAACGGTCTGCAGTGCTTGACTTGCAATAGAACCATTAACTTAATATATCAGAGTGTTTTCCAGGGCGGGCTGTGAGGGAAAGCTTGGGGTTCGGCTGGAAAGCCAAGTAGCAAAGAGTGCCCAGAGATTGACTGTAGAGGTAATTAGAAGACTTCTCCCAGAGAGAGAGAAATGTGCCCCCAGGAATCTTGTGGTGTTGCTCTCCACACCTCCACCAAGCAAAGCCATGTTCCAGAATTTTGAGTTTGTGTTGTACCTCCAAGAGGCAGCAGCGATGGGTTTCTCATAGAATCACTAATATTGTCATCCCTAGGTGTTTTAATAGGCCGGGATGCAAGGGAAATTTGGGAAATGTTCTGCAAAGCGAAGAAGTATAGATTGCCTCCACATTGGCAGTGGAGGTAATTAGGCGACATCTCCAAACCTGGGAACAGCTGTACCCACAGAAATATGCCTGGAGTGTATTTTTCTACACCATCACACACACAAAGTTGTGTTCTGCTATCCTGAGTGTGGGGAGGATTCTACAAATATCAGCAGCGCCTGGGTTCTAATAGCACCAGTATTTTCTTTTCCGTGAGTGTTTTCACACGCCTAGCTGCGAGGTAAATCTGTGGGTTTGGCTGTATTTCGTAGCAGCATTGAGATACTCCCCATGAGAATTTGAGGTAATTTTCCGACGTCCCACAACCTTGGAACAGCTGTGCCCCCTGAAACATGCGTGGAATTTGTTTACCCATCTCCATCAGACACACAAAATTTTCTTCTGTTATCCCAGATGTGGGAAGGAGCCTGCAACGGTAAGTAGCGACTTGGTTACAATGCAAACAATAGCATATTATCCCTGAGTGTTTTCCCAGGCCAGGCTGAGAGGGAAAGCTGGGGGTTGGGCTGTAAAGCCAAGCAGGAGCCAGTGCCTCCCCATGGGCATTGGAGGGTATTACTCGAACTCCCACTAACTAGCAACACCTTAACCCCTGAAACACGCGTGGAGAATTTTTACGAAATTTCTTGAGACACACAAAGAAGTGTTGTATTTTCCTGTGTGTGGGGAGTATCCTACAATGTTCTGCAGCACCTGGGTTCCAATAGAACCACTGGCTTATTATCCCTGATTGTTTTCCCAGGCCGGAGTGCGAGGGAACGCTGCGCTTGCGCTGGAAAGCCATGTAGCAGTGAGTGAAATTTGATGGACTGTGGAGGTAATTAGTGGACATCTCCCTAACAGGGAAAAACCTGTGCCCCAAGCCATCTCTGTGGTGTGGGTCTCCAAAGCTACCCCCAAGCATAGAAGTGATCCAGAATCCTAAGTTTCTGGAAGTTCCTAAAAAATACAGCAGCATCGTAGCTCTGAAAAAATCACTTAGACTGTAATCCCTGGGTATAATCCTAGACCGGGATGCAAGGGAAAGTTGGGAGTTGGGCTTGAAAATGAAGAAGAAGTCAATGCATCAACATGGGCATTGAAGGAATCTAGCCGACATCTCCCAACCTGGGAAAAACTGGATCCCCAGAAATATGACTGGAGTGTGTTTTACTACTCCATCCCACACAGAAAGATGTGCTCTGTTATCATGAGTGTTCGAAGTTTTCCACAAATGTCAGCCTCGCATGTGTTCTAATAACACCAGTAGATTGTTTTCCCCGTGTGTTTCCCCAGGCCGGGCTGCAAGGGAATCCTGGGGGTTGGGATGGAATTCCAAGTAGAAGCGAATGCCCCATGATTGTCTGTAGAGGTAATTAGCGGACTTCTACCTAACAGGAAAATACTTGTGACCTCAGGCATGTTTGTGGAGTGGGGCTTCACAATTCTCCCAAGCAAAGACGTGTTTGTTAATCCTGTGTGTGTGTAGGTTCCTCCAAAAGACAGTAGCGCCTGATTTCTGATAGAATCATTTAGTTTGTCATCCCTGGGTGTTTTCCAACCCGGGCTGCAATGGAAAGCTGGGAGTAGGGCTGTAAACGAAGAAATACTGAGTGCCTCCCCATGGGCTCTGGAGATACTTAGCCAACGTCTCACAGCCTGGTTACACCTGCACCCCAGAGACATGCATGGACTCAGTTTTCCTACTCATTCACACACACAAAGAAGTGTTCTGTTAAACTGTGTATGGAGAAGTTTCTACAACTTTCAGCATCGCCTGGGTTCCAATAGAAACTTTAGCTAAATTTCCTGACTGTTTTCTCTGACTGTGTTGCAAGGGAAACTGGGGGATATCATGGAAATCCAAGCAGGAGCGATTAACTCCCCATGGGCATTAACTCTGAATAATCTGAACACCCCCAATCTAGGAAAACCTGTACCCCTTGAAACATGCGTGGAGATTTTAGAATCTCAATCAGACACACAAAATGTGTTCTGTTATCCCGCGTGTGCGGAGTTTCCTACAAAGTTCTGCAGGTCCTGGGTTCCAATAAATCCACTAGCTTATAATTTCTGAGTGTTTTCCAGGGCGGGTTGCGAGGGTAACTTGGTTCGGCTGGAAAGCCAAGTAGCCAGGATTGCCCAGAGATTGACTGTAGAGGTAAATAGCGGAATTTTCCCAAACAGAGAGTACCTGTGCCCCCAGGCATCTTGTGGTGTTGGTCTCCATACCTCCACCAAGCAAAGCCATGTTCCGGAATTTTGAGTGTTTGTTGTACTTCCAAAAGGCAGCAGAGCGGGGTTTCTCATAGAATCAATAATATTGTCATCCCTAGGTGTTTCCTTATGCCGGGCTTCAAAGGAAAGCAGGGAGTTGGTCTGGAAAGCGAAGAAGTATAGAGTGTCTCCCTATTGGAAGTGGAGGTAATTAGGCCTCATCTCCAAATCTGGGAAGAGCTGTAACACCAGAAACATGCCTGGAGTCTATTTTCCTACACCAACACACACAAAAATATTTGTTCTGCTATCCTGATTGTGTGGAGTATTCTACAACTTTCAGGATGCCTGGGTTCTAGTAGCACCAGTATTTTGTTTTCCATGAGTTTTTTCACAGGCCTGGCTGCCAGGTAAAGCTGTGGGCTTGGCTGTAATTCGTAGCAGCAGCGAGTTACTCCGCATGAGAATTTGAGGTAATTTTCCGACGTCCCACAGCCTTGGAAACACTAAGCACCCTGATACATCCTTGGAGTTTGTTTACCCATCTCCATCACACACACAAATGTTTCTTCTTTTATCCTAGTTGTGGGAAGATTCCTACAACTGTAGGTAGAGACTGGGTTCCGTTACAACCAATAACATATTTTCCCTGTGTGCTTCCCAGGCCGGGCTGCCTGGGAAAGTTTGGGTTTGGGCTTTAAATCCAAGTAGCAGTGAATGCCCCGAGATGGACTATGGAGGTAATTAGCGGACTTAGCCCTAAAAGGGAAAATCTTGGGCCCCAGCAATTAGTGTGCTCTGGGGCTTCAAAATTCGTACCAAGCAAATCCGTGTTCCAGAATCCTGAGTGTTTGGAGGTTCCTCCAACATAGAGCAGCACCCTGGTTCTGATATAATTATTTAGTTTGTCATCCCTGGGTGTTTTCCATGGTCGGGCTTCAAGGGAATGCTAGGATTATGGCTGGATATCGAAGAAGAAGAGAGTTCTTCCGCATGGGCAGTGAAGGTAATTAGCCAACATTTCACAACCTGCGAACACCTGAACCCCAGACACATGCCTTACAGTGTTTTCCTAATCCATCACACACACAAAGCTTTGTTCTGTTTTCCTTAGTGTAGGGATGTTTCTACAACTGTCAGGAGCGCCTTAGTTATTATAGAAACTGTAGCTTTTTTCGCTGAGTGTTTTCACATGCTGGGATGCGAGGGAATGCTGGGGGTTGGGCTGGAATCCAAGCAACTGCAAGGGACTCCACATGGAGAGTGGATGTAAATATCCGACCTCCCAAAACCTAGGAACTCCTATACAAACTGAAACATGCGTGAATTTAGTTTACTCATCTAATTGAGACACTCAAATTAGTGTTCTGTTATTCTGATTGTGGGGAGGTACCTACAATTGTCTGCAGCACCAGGGTTCCAATAGAAACATAGCTTATTATCACTGAGTGTTTTACAAGGCAGGGCTGCGAGTGAAAAGTGGGGGATAGAGTGAAAATCTAAGAAGAAGCGAGTGCCCCAAGATTCACTGTGGAGGTAATTTGCAGACTTCTCCCTAACAGGGACAAATCTGTGACCCCATCCATCTGCGTGGATTGGGGTTCCACAACTCCCCACACTAAAAGACGTGTTCCAGAATACTGAAGCTTTGGAGGATCCTCCAACAGACAGCAACGCCGGGGTTCTGATAGAATCACTTATTTGTCTTCCATGGGTGTTTCACTTGTCCGGGCTGCAATGGACAGCTGGGAGTTGGGCTTGAAAAGGAAGAAGAAGACAGTGCCACCTCATGGACACTGAAGGAATCAAGACGACATCTCCCAACCTGGGAAAACCTGGATCCCCATAAAAATGCCTGGAGTGTGTTTACCTTCACCATCACACACAGAAAGATATGTTCTGTTATCATGAGTGTTCGAAGGTTTCCACATTTGTCAGCAGGGCATGGGTTCGAATAGCACCAATAGCTTCTTTTCACTCTGTGTTACCCTAGGCCGGGCTGCAAGTGAAACATGGGGGTTGGGCTGGGAATCCAAGTAGCAGTGAGTACCCAGAGATGGACTATGGAGGTAATTAGCGGACTTGGCCCTAAAAGGGAAAATCTTGGGCCCCATGATTGAGTGTGCTGTGGGGCTTCACAATTCGCACCAAGCAAATACGTGTTCCAGAATACTGAGTGTTTGGAGGTTCCTCCACACATACAGCAGCGCACTGGTTCTGATAGAATGATTTAGTTTGTCATCCCTGAGTGTTTTCCTAACACAGGCTGCAAGGGAAAGCTGGGAGTAGGGCTGGAAATCGAAGAAAACAGAGTGCATCCCCATGGGCTGTGGAGATACTTAGCCAACGTCTCTCAAACTGGTTACACCTGCACCCCTGATACATGCATGTACTGTTTAGTTCTACTCAATCTCACACACAAAGAAGTGTTCTGTTTCCCTGTGTATGGGGAGGATTCTACAACTGTCAGCAGCACCTGGCTTCTAATAAAAATTTAGCTATATTTCCTGACTGATTCCTCTGACTGGGTTGCAAGGGAAACTGGGGGATGGTATGGAAATCCAAGCAGGAGCGATTACCTCCCCATGGGCATTAATGGGAATAATCTGACCTCCCCCTACCTAGGTAAAACTGTACCCGCTGAAACATGCGTGGAATTTTTAACATCTCTATCAGACACAAAATAAGTGTTCTGTAATCCTGCGTGTACGGAGCTTCCTAATACGGGCTGCAGTGCCTGGGTTCCAATAGAACCACTAGCTTATAATCTCTTAGTGTGTTCCAGGGTGGGCTACGAGGGAAACTGGGGGATCGGCTGGAAAGCCAATTAGCCAGGATTGCCCAGAAAATTATTGTAGATGTAATGAGCGGACTTCTACCAGACAGAGAGAAACTGTGCAACCAGGCATATTGTGGTGTTGGTCTCCATACCTCCACTAAGCAAAGACATGTTCCAGAATTTTGAGTGTGTGTTGTACCTCCAACTGTCAGCAGAGATGGTGTTCTGATAGAATAGCTAATATTGTCATCCCAAGGTGTTTCATTAGGCCGGGCTTCAAAGGAGAGCTGGGAATTAGTCTGGAAAGTGAAGAAGTATAGAGTGCCTCCCCATTGGCAGTGGAGGTAATTAGGCGACATCTCCAAACTTGGGAACAGCTGTACCCCCATTAATATGCCTGGAGTGTATTTTTCTACACCATCACACACACAAAGATGTGTTCTGCTATCCTGAGTGTGGGGAGGATTCTACAAATATCAGCAGTGCCTGGGTTCTAATAGCACCAGTATTTTCTTTTCCGTGAGTGTTTACACAAGTCTAGCTGCGAGGTAAAGCTGTGGGTTTTGCTGAATTTCGTAGCAGCAGTGAGATATTCCCCATGAGAATTTGAGGTAATTTTCCGACGTCCCACAGCCTTGGAACACCTGTGCCCCCTGAAATATGCGTGGAGTTTGTTTACCCATCTCCATCAGACACACAAAGTTTTCTTCTGTTATCCCAGATGTGGGAAGGAGCCTACAAAGATAGGTAGCTACTGGGTTCCAATACAACCAATAGCATATTATCCCTGACTGTTATCCCAGGCCGTGCTGAGAGGGAAAGATGTGGGTTGGGCTGGAAATCCAAGCAGGATCGAGTGCCTCCCCATGGGCTTTGGTGGGAATTTTCTGAACTCCCACTAACTAGCAACACCTTAACCCCTGAAACAAGCGTGGAGATATTTTACTAAACTTCATGAGACACACAAAGTAGTGTTCTCTTTTCCTGGGTGTGGGGAGTATCCTACAATGTTCTGCAGCACCTGGGTTCCAATAGAACCACTGGATTATTATCCCTGATTGTTTTCCCAGGCCGGCCTGCGAGGGAATGCTGCGCTTGCGCTGGAAAGCCATGTTGCAGCGAGTGACCCTTGATGGACTGTGGAGGTAATTAGCGGACATCTCCCTAACAGGGAAAAACCTGTGCCCCAAGCCATCTCTGTGGTGTGGGTCTCCAAAGCTACCCCCAAGCATAGAAGTGATCCAAATTCCTAAGTTTCTGGTAGTTCCTAAAAAATACAGCAGCATCATAGTTCTGAAAAAATCACTTAGACTGTCATCCCTGGGTATAATCCTAGACCAGGATGCAAGGGAATGTTGGGAGTTGGGCTTGAAATCGAAGAAGAAGTCAATACATCAACATGGGCATTGAAGGAATCTAGCCGACATCTCCTAACCTGGGAAATCATGGATCCTCATAAAAATGCCTGGAGTGTGTTTTCCTACTCCCTCACACACAGAAAGATATGTTCTGTTATACTGAGTGTTCGAAGGTTTCCACAATTGTCAACAGGGCATGGGTTCGTATAGCACCAATATCTTCTTTACTCTCTCTGTTACCCCAGGCCGGGCTGCATGGGAAACATGTGGGTTAGGCTGGAATTCCAAGTAGTAGATGGTGCCCGAGATGGACAGTGGAGCTAATTAGCTGACTTCTCCCTAACAGGGAAAAACTTGAGCCCCAGCCATGTGTGTGTATTGGGGCTTCAAAATTCTTCCAAGCAAAGGCGTGTTTGGGAATCATGTGTGTGTGGAGGTTCCTCCAACAGACAGCAGCGCCGGGGTTCTGATAGAATCAGTTTGTTTGTCATCCCTGGGTGTTTTCCTAACCCGGGCTGCAAGGGAAATCTGGGAGTAGGGCAGGAAAACGAAGAAAAACAGAGTGCCTCCCCATGGGCTGTGTAGATACTTAGCCAACGTATCAAAACCTGGTTAAACCTGCACCCCAGAAACATGCATAGACTCTGTTTCCTACTCAATCACACACACAAAGAAGTGTTCTGTTACCCTGTGTATGGGGAGGTTTCTACAACTGTCAGCAGCTTCTGGGTTCTAATAGAAATTTTAGCTAAATTCCCTGACTGATTCCTCTGACTGGGTTGCAAGGGAAACTGGGGGATGCGATGGAAATCCAAGTAGGAGAGATTACCTCCCCATGGACGTTAATGGGAATAATATGACATCCCCCAACATAGGAAATCCTGTACCCCCTGAAACATGCGTGGAGATTTTACCATCTCAATCATACACAAAATAATTGTTCTGTTATCCTGCGTGTGTGGAGCTTCCTACAAGAGTCTGCAGTGTCTGGGTTCCAATAGAACCACTAGCTTATAATATCTGAGTTTGTTCCAGGGCGGGCTGCGAGGGAAACTGGGGGTTCGGCTGGAAAGAAATTAGACAGGATTGCCCAAGATTGACTGTAGAGGTAATGAGCGGTCTTCCAGACAGAGAGAAACTGTGCCCCCAGGCATATTGTGGTGTTGGTCTCCATACCTCCACCAAGCAAAGCCATGTACCGGAATTTTGAGTGTGTGTTGTACCTCCAACAGTCTGCAGAGAGGGGGTTCTGATAGAATCGCTAATATTGTCAACCCTAGGTGTTTCCTTAGGCCGGTCTTCAAAGGAAAGGTGGGAGTTGGTCTGGAAAGCGAACAAGTATAGAGTGCCTCCCCTTTGGAAGCGGAGGTAATTAGGCGACATCTCCCATCCTGGTAAAATCTGTGCCCCCGAAACATGCCTGGATTGTGTTTTCCTACTCCGTCACACACAGAAAGATATGTTCTGTTATCCTGAGTGTCCGAAGGTTTACACAATTGTCAGCAGGGCATGGGTTTAAATAGCACCAATAGCTTCTTTTCCCTCTGTGTTAAAACAGGCCGGTCTGCACGGGAAAAATGGGGGTTGGGCTGGAATTCCAAGTAGCAGCGGGTGCCCCTGAAGGACTGTAGAGCTAATTAGCGGACTTCTTCCTTACAAGGAATAACTTGTGCCCCCAGCCATGTTTGTGGATTGGGGCTTCAAAACACTTCCAAGCAAAGCCGTGTTTGGGAATCCTGTGTGTGTTGAAGTTCCTACAACAGACTGCAGCTCCGGGGCACTGGTAGAAACTTTAGCTACATTTCCTGATTGATTACTCAGGCTGGCTTCAAAGGAATTTGAGGGATGGGCTTTAAAGCCAAGCAGGTGCGAGTACTTCCCCATGGGCTGTAGTGGGATGTATCTGACCTCCCACAACCTAGGAACACCAGTAAACCCTGAAACATGCGTGGAGCTTTTACCATCTCAATGAGACACAAAAAATATTTTTCTGTTATTCTGCGTGTGCGGAGGTTCCTACAAAGGTCTGCCATGCTTGAGTTGCAATAGAACCATTAACTTAATAACACTGAGTGTTTTCCAGGGCGGGCTGTGACGGAAAGCTTGGGGTTCGGCTGGAAAGCCAAGTAGCAACGAGTGCCCAGAGATTGACTGTAGAGGTAATTAGAAGACTTCTCCCAGAGAGAGAGAAATGTGCCGCCAGGAATCTTGTGGTGTTGCTCTCCACACCTCCACGAAGCAAAGCCATGTTCCAGAATTTTGAGTTTGTGTTGTACCTCCAACAGGCAGCAGCGATGGGTTTCTCATAGAATCAGTAATATTGTAATCCCTAGGAGTTTTAATAGGCCGGGCTGCAAGGGAAATTTGGGAAATGTTCTGCAAAGCGAAGAAGTATTGATTGCCTCCACATTGGCAGTGGAGTTAATTAGGCGACATCTCCAAACCTGGGAATAGCTGTACCCACAGAAATATGCCTGGAGTGTATTTTTCTACACCATCACACACACAAAGTTGTGTTCTGCTATCCTGAGTTTGGGGAGGATTCTACAAATATCAGCAGCGCCTGGGTTCTAATAGCACCAGTATTTTCTTTTCCGTGAGTGTTTTCACACGCCTAGCTGCGAGGTAAAGCTGTGGGTTTGGCTGTATTTCGTAGCAGCATTGAGATACTCCCCATGAGAATTTGAGGTAATTTTCCGACGTCCCACAGCCTTGGAACAGCTTTGCCCCCTGAAACATGCGTGGAATTTGTTTACCCATCTCCATCAGACACACAAAATTTTCTTCTGTTATCCCAGATGTGGGAAGGAGCCTACAACGGTAGGTAGCGACTGGGTTCCAATACAAACAATAGCATATTATCCCTGAGTGTTTTCCCAGGCCAGGCTGAGAGGGAAAGCTGTGGGTTGGGCTGGAAAGCCAAGCAGGAGCGAGTGCCTCCCCATGGGCATTGGAGGGTATTACCCGAACACCCACTAACTAGCAACACCTTAACCCCTGAAAAACACGTGGAGAATTTTTACGAAATTTCTTGTGACACACAAAGAAGTGTTCTATTTTCCTGTGTGTTGGGAGTATCCTACAATGTTCTGCAGTACCTGGGTTCCAATAGAACCACTGGCTTAATATCCCTGATTGTTTTCCCAGGCCGGAGTGCTAGGGAATGCTGCGCTTGCGCTGGAAAGCCATGTTGCAGCGAGTGACCCTTGATGGACTGTGGAGGTAATTAGCGGACATCTCCCTAACAGAAAAAAACCTGTGACCCAAGCCATCTCTGTGGTGTGGGTCTCCAAAGCTACCCCCAAGGATAGAAGTGATCCAGAATCTTAAGTTTATGGTAGTTCCTAAAAAATACAGCAGCATCGTAGCTCTGATAAAATCAATTAGACTGTCATCCCTGGGTATAATCCTAGACCGGGATGCAAGGGAAAGTTGGGAGTTGGGCTTGAAAACGAAGAAGAAATCAAAGCATCAACATGGGCAGTGAAGGAATCTAGCCGACATCTCCCAACCTGGGAAAAACAGGATCACCAGGAATATGCCTGGAGTGTGTTTTACTACTCCTTCACACACAGAAAGATGTGCTCTGTTATCATGAGTGTTCAAAGTTTTCCACAAATATCAGCCTCGCATGTGTTCTAATAGCACCAGTAGATCCTTTTCCCTGTGTGTTTCCCCAGGCCGGGCTGCAAGGGAATCCTGGGGGTTGGGATGGAAATCCAAGTAGAAGCGAGTGCCCCATGATTGTCTGTAGAAGTAATTAGCGGACTTTTACCTAACAGGGAAAATCTTGTGCCCTCAGCCATGTGTGTGGAGTGGGGCTTCACAATTCTCCCAAGCAAAGACGTGTTTGTTAATCCTGTGTGTGTGGAGGATTCTCCAACAGACAGTAGCGCTTGATTTCTGATAGAATCATTTAGTTTGTCATCCCTGGGTGTTTTCCAACCCGGGCTGCAATGGAAAGCTGGGAGTAGGGCTGTAAACGAAGAAAAACTGAGTGCCACCACTTGGGCTGTGGAGATACTTAGCCAACGTCTCACAGCCTGGTTACACCTGCACCCCATAGACATGCATGGACTCTGTTTTCCTACTCAATCACACACACAAAGAAGTGTTCTGTTAAAATCTGTATGGAGATGTTTCTACAACTGTCAGCATCGCCTGGGTTCCAATAGAAACTTTAGCTAAATTTCCTGACTGTTTTCTCTGACTGGGTTGCAAGGGATACTGGGGGATATGATGGAAATCCAAGCAGGAGCGATTAACTCCCCATGGGCATTAACTCTGAATAATCTGAACACCCCCAATCTAGGAAAACCTGTACCCCTTGAAACATGCGTGGAGATTTTAGAATCTCAATCAGACACACAAAATATGTTCTGTTATCCTGCGTGTGCGGAGCTTCCTACAAAGTTCTGCAGGTCCTTGGTTCCAATAGAACCACTAGCTTATAATTTCTGAGTGTTTTCCAGGGCGGGCTGCGAGGGAAACTGTGGGTTCGGCTGGAAAGCCAAGTAGCCAGGATTGCCCAGAGATTGACTGTAGAGGTAAATAGCGGAATTCTCCCAAACAGAGAGTAACTGTGCCCCCAGGCATCTTGTGGTTTTGGTCTCCATACCTCCACCAAGCAAAGCCATGTTCCGGAATTTTGAGTGTTTTTTGTACTTCCAAAAGGCAGCAGAGCGGGGGTTCTCATAGAATCAATAATATTGTCATCCCTAGGTGTTTCCTTATGCCGGGCTTCAAAGGAAAGCAGGGAGTTTGTCTGGAAAGAGAAGAAGTATAGAGTGCCTCCCCATTGGAAGTGGAGGTAATTAGGCCTCATCTCCAAACCTGGGAAGAGCTGTAACACCAGAAACATGCCTGGAGTGTATTTTCCTACACCAACACACACAAAAATGTTTGTTCTGCTATCCTGATTGTGCGGAGTATTCTACAACTTTCAGGAGCGCCTGGGTTCTAGTAGCACCAGTATTTTGTTTTCCATGAGTTTTTTCACAGGCCTGGCTGCCAGGTAAAGCTGTGGGCTTGGCTGTAATTCGTAGCAGCAGCGAGTTACTCCGCATGAGAATTTGAGGTATTTTTCCGACGTCCCACAGCCTTGGAAACACTAAGCACCCTGATATATCCTTGGAGTTTGTTTACCCATCTCCATCAGACACACAAATATTTCTTCTTTTATCCTAGTTGTGGGAAGATTCCTACAACGGTAGGTAGAGACTGGATTCCGTTATAACCAATAACATATTTTCCCTGTGTGCTTCCAAGGACGGTCTGCCTGGGAAAGTTTGGGTTTGGGCTTTAAATCCAAGTACCAGTGAAAGCCCTGAGATGGACTATGGAGGTAATTAGCGGACTTAGCCCTAAAAGGGAAAATCTTGGGCCCCAGCAATTAGTGAGCTCTGGGGCTTCAAAATTCGTACCAAGCAAATCCGTGTTCTGGAATCCTGAGTGTTTGGAGGTTCCTCCAACATACAGTAGCACCCTGGTTCTGATAGAATTATTTAGTTTGTCATCCCTGGGTGTTTTCCATGGTCGGGCTTCAAGGGAATGCTAGGATTAGGGCTGGATATCGAAGAAGAAGAGAGTCCTTCCCCATGGGCTGTGGAGGTAATTAGCCAACATTTCACAACCTGCGAACACCTGAACCCCAGAGACATGCCTTACTGTGTTTTCCTAATCCATCACACACACAAAGCTTTGTTCTGTTTTCTTAAGTGTAGGGATGTTTCTACAACTGTCAGGAGCGCCTTAGTTCTTATAGAAACTGTAGGTTTTCCCTGAGTGTTTTCACAGGCCGGGATGCGAGGGAATGCTGGGGGTTGGACTGGAATCCAAGCAACTGCAAGATACTCCCCATGGACAGTGGATGTAAATATCCGACCTCCCACAACCTAGGAAATCCTATACAAACTGAAACATGCGTGAATTTAGTTTACCATCTAAATGAGACACTCAAATTTGTGTTCTGTTATTGTGATTGTGGGGAGGTACCTACAATTGTCTGCAGCAACAGGGTTGCAATAGAAACATAGCTTATTATTACTGAGTGTTTTACAAGGCAGGGCTGCGAGTGAAAAGTGGGGGATAGGGTGAAAATCTAAGAAGAAGCGAGTGCCCCAAGATTCACTGTTTAGGTAATTAGCGGACTTCTCCGTAACAGGGACATATCTGTGACCCCATCCATCTGCGTGGATTGGGGTTCCACAACTCCCCACACTAAAAGACGTGTTCCAGAATACTGAAGCTTTGGAGGATCCTCCAACAGACAGCAACGCCGGGGTTCTGATAGAATCACTTATTTGTCTTCCATGGGTGTTTCACTTGTCCGGGCTGCAAGGGAAAGCTGGGAGTTGGACTTGAAAAGGTAGAAGAAGACAGTGCCACCTCATGGACACTGAAGGAATCAAGACGACATCTCCCAACCTGGGAAAACCTGGATCCCCATAAAAATGCCTGGAGTGTGTTTTCCTACACCATCACACACAGAAAGATATGTTCTGTTATCCTGAGTGTTCGAAGGTTTCCACATTTGTCAGCAGGGCATGGGTTCGAATAGCACCAATAGCTTCTTTTCACTCTGTGTTACCCCAGGCCGGGCTGCAAGGTAAACATGGGGGTTGGGCTGGGAATCCAAGTAGCAGTGATTTCCCAGAGATGGACTATGGAGGTAATTAGCGGACTTGGACCTAAAAGAGAAAATCTTGGGCCCCAGGATTGAGTGTGCTGTGGGGCTTCACTTTTCGCACCAAGCAAATCCGTGTTCCAGAATACTGAGTGTTTGGAGGTTCCTCCACACATACAGCAGCGCACTGGTTCTGATAGAATGATTTAGTTTGTCATCCCTGAGTGTTTTCCTAACACGGGCTGCAATGGAAAGCTGGGAGTAGGGCTGGAAATCGAAGAAAACAGAGTGCATCCCCATGGGCTGTGGAGATACTTAGCCAACGTCTCCCAAACTGGTTACACCTGCACCCCTGATACATGCATGTACTGTTTGTTTCTACTCCATCTCACACACAAAGAAGTGTTCTGTTTCCCTGTGTATGGGGAGGTTTCTACAACTGTCATTATCGCCTGGCTTCTAATAGAAATTTAGCTATATTTCCTGACTGATTTTTCTGACTGGGTTGCAAGGGAAACTGGGGGATGGTATGGAAATCCAAGCAGGAGCGATTACCTCCCCATGGGCATTAATGGGAATAATCTGACCTCCCCCTACCTAGGTAAAACTGTACCCGCTGAAACATGCGTGGAATTTTTAACATCTCTATCTGACACAAAATAAGTGTTCTGTTATCCTGCGTGTGCGGAGCTTCTTAAAACGGTCTGCAGTGCCTGGGTTCCAATAGAACCACTAGCTTATAATCTCTTAGTGTGTTCCAGGGCGGGCTACGAGGGAAACTGGGTGTTCGGCTGGAAAGCCAATTAGCCAGGTTTGCCCAGAAATTGTTTGTAGATGTAATGAGCGGACTTCTACCAGACAGAGAGAAACTGTGCCCCCAGGCATATTGTGGTGTTGGTCTCCATACCTCCAACAAGCAAAGACATGTTCCAGAATTTTGAGTGTGTGTTGTACCTCCAACTGTCAGCAGAGATGGTGTTCTGATAGAATCGCTAATATTGTCATCCCAAGGTGTTTCCTTAGGCCGGGCTTCAAAGGAAAGCTGGGAATTAGTCTGGAAAGCGAAGAAGTATAGAGTGCCTCCCCATTGGCAGTGGAGGTAATTAGGCGACATCTCCAAACCTGGGAAGAGCTGTACCACCATTAATATGCCTGGAGTGTATTTTTCTACACCATCACACACACAAAGATGTGTTCTGCTATCCTGAGTGTGGGGAGGATTCTACAAATATCAGCAGCGCCTCGGTTCTAATAGTACCAGTATTTTCTTTTCCGTGAGTGTTTACACAAGCCTAGCTGCGAGGTAAAGCTGTGGGTTTGGCTGTATTTCGTAGCAGCAGTGAGATAATCCCCATGAGAATTTGAGGTAATTTTCCAACGTCCCACAGCCTTGGAACACCTGTGCCCCCTGAAATATGCGTGGAGTTTGTTTACCCATCTCCATCAGACACACAAAGTTTTCTTCTGTTATCCCAGATGTGGGAAGGAGCCTACAAAGGTAGGTAGCTACTGGGTTCCAATACAACCAATAGCATATTATCCCTGAGTGTTTTCCCAGGCCGTGCTGAGAGGGAAAGCTGTGGGTTGGGCTGGAAATCCAAGCAGGAGCGAGTGCCTCCCCATGGGCATTGGTGGGAATTTTCTGAACTCCCACTAACTAGCAACACCTTAACCCCTGAAACAAGCGTGGAGTTATTTTACGAAACTTCATGAGGCACACAAAGAAGTGTTCTCTTTTCCTGGGTGTGGGGAGTATCCTACAATGTTCTGCAGCACCTGGGTTCCAATAGAACCACTGGATTATTATCCCTGATTGTTTTCCCAGGCCGGCCTGCGAGGGAATGCTGCGCTTGCGCTGGAAAGCCATGTTGCAGCGAGTGACCCTTGATGGACTGTGGAGGTAATTAGCGGACATCTCCCTAACAGGGAAAAACCTGTGCCCCAAGCCATCTCTGTGGTGTGGGTCTCCAAATCTACCCCCAAGTATAGAAGTGATCCAGAATCCTAAGTTTCTGGAAGTTCCTAAAAAATACAGCAGCATCGTAGCTCTGAAAATATCACTTACACTGTCATCCCTGGGTATAATCCTAGACCGGGATGCAAGGGAAAGTTGGGAGTTGGGCTTGAAATCGAAGAAGAAGTCAATGCATCAACATGGGCATTGAAGTAATCTAGCCGACATCTCCTAACCTGGGAAATCATGGATCCCCATAAAAATGCCTGGAGTGTGTTTTCCTACTCCCTCACACACAGAAAGATATGTTCTGTTATACTGAGTGTTCGAAGGTTTCCACAATTGTCAACAGGGCATGGGTTCGTATAGCACCAATATCTTCTTTACTCTCTCTGTTACCCCAGGCCGGGCTGCATGGGATACATGTGGTTTAGGCTGGAATTCCAAGTAGTAGATGGTGTCCGAGATGGACAGTGGAGCTAATTAGCCGACTTCTCCCTAACAGGGAAAAACTTGAGCCCCAGCCATGTGTGTGTATTGGGGCTTCAAAATTCTTCCAAGCAAAGGCGTGTTTGGGAATCCTGTGTGTGTGGAGGTTCCTCCAACAGACAGCAGCGCCGGGGTTCTGATAGAATCAGTTTGTTTGTCATCCCTGGGTGTTTTCCTAACCCGGGCTGCAAGGGAAATCTGGGAGTAGGGCAGGAAAACGAAGAAAAACAGAGTGCCTCCCCATGGGCTGTGTAGATACTTAGCCAACGTATCAAAACCTGGTTAAACCTGCACCCCAGAAACATGCATGGACTCTGTTTCCTACTCAATCACACACACAAAGAAGTGTTCTGTTACCCTGTGTATGGGGAACTTTCTACAACTGTCAGCAGCTTCTGGGTTCTAATAGAAATTTTAGCTAAATTTCCTGACTGATTCCTCTGACTGGGTTGCAAGGGAAACTGGGGGATGCGATGGAAATCCAAGTAGGAGAGATTACCTCCCCATGGACGTTAATGGGAATAATATGACATCCCCCAACATAGGAAATCCTGTTAACCCTGAAACATGCGTGGAGATTTTACTATCTCAATGATACACAAAATAATTGTTCTGTTATCCTGCGTGTGTGGAGCTTCCTACAAGAGTCTGCAGTGTCTGGGTTCCAATAGAACCACTAGCTTATAATATCTGAGTTTGTTCCAGGGCGGGCTGCGAGGGAAACTGGGGGTTCGGCTGGAAAGAAATTAGACAGCATTGCTCAAGATTGACAGTAGAGGTAATGAGCGGTCTTCCAGACAGAGAGGAACTGTGCCCCCAGGCATATTGTGGTGTTGGTCTCCATACCTCCACCAAGCAAAGCCATGTTCCGGAATTTTGAGTGTGTGTTGTACCTCCAACAGTCTGCAGATAGGGGGTTCTGATAGAATCGCTAATATTGTCAAACCTAGGTGTTTCCTTAGGCCGGGCTTCAAAGGAAAGCTGGGAGTTGGTCTGGAAAGCGAACAAGTATAGAGTGCCTCCCCTTTGGAAGCGGAGGTAATTAGGCGACATCTCCCATCCTGGTAAAATCTGTGCCCCCGAAACATGCCTGGAGTGTGATTTCCTACTCCGTCACACACAGAAAGATATGTTCTGTTATCCTGAGTGTTCGAAGGTTTACACAATTGTCAGCAGGGCATGGGTTCAAATAGCACCAATAGCTTCTTTTCCCTCTGTGTTAACCCAGGCCGGGCTGCAAGGGAAAAATGGAGGTTGGGCTGGAATTCCAAGTAGCAGCGGGTGCCCCAGAAGGACTGTAGAGCTAATTAGCGGACTTCTCCCTAACAGGGAATAAATTGGGCCCCCAGTCTTGTTTGTGGATTGGGGCTTCAAAATACTTCCAAGCAAAGCCGTGTTTGGGAATCCTGTGTGTGTTGAAGTTCCTACAACAGACTGCAGCTCCGGGGCACTGGTAGAAACTTTAGCTATATTTCCGGATTGTTTACTCAGGCTGGGTTGCAAAAGAAATTGAGGGATGGGCTGGAAATCCAAGCAGGTGCGAGTACTTCCCCATGGGCTGTAGTGGGATGTATCTGACCTCCCACAACGTAGGAACACCAGTACACCCTGAAACATGCGTGGAGCTTTTACCATCTCAATGAGACACAAAAAAATTTTTCTGTTATCCTGCGTGTGCGGAGGTTCCTACAACGGTCTGCAGTGCTTGAGTTGCAATAGAACCATTAACTTAATATTTCTGAGTGTTTTCCAGGGCGGGCTGCGAGGGAAAGCTTCTGGTTCGGCTGGAAAGCCAAGTAGCAACGAGTGCCCAGAGATTGACTGTAGAGGTAATTAGAAGACTTCTCCCAGAGAGAGAGAAATGTGCCGCCAGGAATCTTGTGGTGTTGGTCTCCACACCTCCACCAAGCAAAGACATGTTCCAGAATTTTGAGTTTGTGTTGTACCTCCAACAGGCAGCAGCGATGGGTTTATCATAGAATAACTAATATTGTCATCCCTAGGTGTTTTAATAGGCCGGGCTGCAAGGGAAATTTGGGAAATGTTCTGCAAAGCAAAGAAGTATAGATTGCCTCCACATTGGCAGTGGAGATAATTAGGCGACATCTCCAAACCTGGGAACAGCTGTACCCCCAGAAATATGCCTGGAGTGTATTTTTCTACACCATCACACACACAAAGTTGTGTTCTGCTATACTGAGTGTGGGGAGGATTCTACAAATATCAGCAGCGCCTGGGTTCTAATAGCACCTGTATCTCCTTTTCCGTGAATGTTTTCACAAGCCTAGCTGCGAGGTAAATCTGTGGGTTTGTCTGTATTTCGTAGCAGTTATGAGATACTCCCCATGAGAATTTGAGGTAATTTTCCAACGTCCCACAGCCTTGGAACACCTGTGCCCCCTGAAACATGCGTGGAATTTGTTTACCCATCTCCATTAGACACACAAAATTTTCTTCTGTTATCCCAGATTTTGGAAGGAGCCTACAACTGTAGGTTGCGACTGGGTTCCAATACAAACAATAGCATATTATCCCTGAGTGTTTTCCCAGGACAGCCTGAGAGGGAAAGCTGGGGTTTGGGCTGAAAAGCCAAGCAGGAGCGAGTGCCTCCCCATGGGCATTGGAGGGTATTACCCGAACTCCCACTAACTAGCAACACCTTAATCCCTGAAACACGCGTGGAGAATTTTTATGAAATTTCTTGAGACACACAAAGAAGTGTTCTATTTTCCTGTGTGTGGGGAGTATCCTACAATGTTAGGCAGCACCTGGGTTCCAATAGAACCACTGGCTTATTATCCCTGATGGTTTTCCCAGGCCGGAGTGCGAGGGAATGCTGCGCTTGCGCTGGAAATCCATGTAGCAGCGAGTGACCCGAGATTCACTTTGTAGGTAATTAGCGGACATCTCCCTAACAGGGAAAATATTGTGCCCCCAGCTATCTCTGTGGTGTGGGTCTCCAAAGCTACCCACAAGCATAGACGTGATCCAAAATCCTAAGTTTCAGGAAGTTCCTAAAAAATACAGCAGCATCGTAGCTCTGATAAAATCAATTAGACTGTCATCCCTGGGTATAATCCTAGACCGGGATGCAAGGGAAAGTTGGGAGTTGGGCTTGAAAACGAAGAAGAAATCAATGCATCCCCATGAGCAGTGAAGGAATCTAGCCGACATCTCCCAACCTGGGAAAAACTGGATCCCCAGAAAAATGCCTGGAGTGTGTTATACTACTCCATCACACACAAAGATGTGCCCTGTTATCATGAGTGTTCGAAGTTTTCCACAATTGTCAGCAGCGCATGTGTTCTAATAGCACCTGTATATTCTTTTCCCTCTGTGTTTCATCAGGCCGGGCTGCAAGTGAATCCTGTGGGTTGGGATGGAAATCCAAGTAGCAGCGAGTGCCCCACAATGGTGTGTAGAGGTAATTAGCGGACTTCTACCTAACAGGGAAAAACTAGTGCCCTCAGCCATGTGTGTGGAGTGGGGCTTCACAATTCCCCCAAGCAAAGACGTGTTTGTTAATCCTGTGTGTGTGGAGGTTCCTACAACAGACAGCAGCGCCTGGTTTCTGATAGAATCATTTAGTTTGTCATCCCTGGGTGTTTTCCAACCCGGGCTGCAAGGGAAAGCTGGGAGTAGGGCTGGAAAACGAAGAAAAACAGAGTGCCTCCCCATGGGCTGTGGAGATACTTAGCCAACGTCTCACAGCCTGGTTAAACCTGCACCCCAGAAACATGCATGGACTCTGTTTTCCTACTCAATCACACACACAAAGAAGTGTTCTGTTATACTGTGAATGGAGAAGTTTCTACAACGTTCAGCAGCGCCTGGGTTTTAATAGAAACTTTAGCTAAATTTCCTGACTGTTTTCTCTGACTGGGTTGCAAGGGAAACTTGGAGATTGGATGGAAATCCAAGCAGGATCGATTACATCCCCATGGGCATTAATGGGAATAATCTGACCACCCCCAACCTAGGAAAACGTGTACACCGTGAAACATGCGTGGATATTTTAGAAACTCAATCAGACACAAAAAAAGTGTTCTGATATCCTGCGTGTGCGGATCTTCCTACAATGGTCTGCAGTGCCTGGGTTCCAATAGAACCACTAGCTTATAATCACTGAGTGTTTTCCAGTGCGGGTTGCTAGGGAAACTGGGGGTTCGGCTGGGAATCCAAGTAGCCATGATTGCCCAGAGATTGACTGTAGAGGTAAGTAGAAGAATTCTCCCAAACAGTGAATAACTGTGCACCCAGGCATATTGTGGTGTTAGTCTCCATACCTCCTCCATGCAAAGCCATGTTCCGGAATTTTGAATGTGTGTTGTACCTCCAAAAGTCAGCAGAGAGTGGATTCTGATAGAATCGCTAATATTGCCATCCCTAGGTTTTTCCTTAGGCCGGGCTTCAAAGGAAAGCTGGGAGTTGGTCTGGAAAGTGAAGAAATATAGAGTGCATCAACATTGGAAGCGGAGGTAACTAGGCGACATCTCCAAACCTGGGAATAGCTGTAACCCCAGATATATGCCTGGAGAGTATTTTCCTACATAATCACACACAAAAAATTTGTTTTGCTATCCTGAGTGTGCGGAGAATTCTACAATTTTCAGCAGCGCCTGGGTTATAGTAGCACCATTATTTTGTATTCCATGAGTTTTTTCACAGGCCTGGCTGCCAGGAAAAACTGTGGGCTTGGCTGAAATTCGTAGCAGCATCGAGTTACACCCCATGAGAATTTGAGGTAATTTTCCGACGTTCCACAGCCTTGGAAACCCTAAGCACACTGATACATGCTTGGAGTGTGTTTACCCATCTCCATCAGACACACAAATGTTTCTTCTTTTATCCTAGTTATGGGAAGTTTCCTACAATGGTAGGTAGAGACTGGGTTCCATTACAACCAATAACATATTTTCCCTGTGTGTTTTTCGAGGCCGGACTGCGAGGGAAAGATTCGGTTTGGGCTGGAAATCCAAGTAGTAGCGAGTGCCCCGAGATGGACTATGGAGGTAATTAGCGGACTTGGCCCTAAACGGGAAATTCTTGAGCCCCAGCAATGAGAGTGCTTTGAGGCTTCACAATTCGCACCAAGCAAATTCATGTTCCGGAATCCTGAGTGTTTGGAGGTTCCTCCAACAAACAGCAGCGCCCTGGTTCTGATAGAATGATTTAGTTTGTCATCCCTGGGTGTTTTCCACGGTCGGGCTGCAAGGGAATGCTAGGATTAGTGCTGGATATCGAAGAAGAAGAGAGTGCTTCCCCATGGGCAGTGGAGGTAATTAGCCAACATTTCCCATCCTGCGAACACCTGCACCCCAGGGACATGCCTTACAGTGTTTTCCCACTCCATCACACAAACAAAGCTGTGTTCTATTTTCCTTAGTGTAGGGAGGTTTCTACAACTGTCAGGAATGCCTTAGATTTAATAGAAACTGTAGCTTCTTTTCCCTGAGTGTTTTCACAGGGCGGGATGCGAGGGAACGCTGGGGGATGTGCTGGAATCCAAGCAACGACAATGGACTCCCCTTGGACAGTGGATGTAAATATCCGAACTCCCACAACCTAGGAACTCCTATACAAACTAAAACATGCGTGGATTTAGTTTACCCATCTAAATCAGACACTCAAAGTATTGCTGTGTTATTCTGAGTGTGGGGAGGTTCCTACAATTGTCTGCTGCACCTGGGTTCCAATAGGAACCTAGCTTATTATCACTGAGTGTTTAACAAGGCCGGGCTGCGAGTGAAAACTGAAGGCTGAAAATCTATGCAGCGAGTGCCACTAGATGCACTGTGGAGGTAATTAGCAGACTTCTCCCTAACAGGGACAAATCTGTGACCCCATCCATCTGCGTGGATTAGGGTTCCACATCTCCCCACACTCAAAGATGTGTTCCAGAATCCTGAAGCTTTGGAGGATCCTCCAAAAGACAGCAACGCCGGGGTTCTAATAGAATCACTTATTTGTCATCCATGGGTGTTTCACTTGTCCGAGCTGCAAGGGAAACCTGGGAGTTGGGCTTGAAAACGAAGAAGAAGACAGTGTCACCCTTTGGGCACTTAAAGAATGTAGCAGACATCTCCCAAACTGGGAAAACCTGGATTACCAGAAAAATGCATGGAGTGTGTTTTCCTACTCCATCACACACAGAAAGATATGATCTGTTATCCTGAGTGTTCGAAGGTTTCCACAATTGTAAGCAGGGCATGGGTTTGAATAGCACCAATAGCTTCTTTTACCTCTGTGTTACCCCAGGCCGGGCTGCACGGGAAACATGGTGGTTGGGCTGGGAATCCAAGTAGCAGCGAGTGCCCCGAGATGGACTATGGAGGTAATTATCGGACTTGGCCTTAAAAGGGAAAATCTTGGGCCCCAGGATTGAGTGTGCTGTGAGGCTTCACAATTCGCACCAAGCAAATCCGTGTTCCGGAACCCTGAGTGTTTGGAGGTTCCTCCACACATACAGCAGCGCACTGGTTCTGATAGAATGAGTTAGTTTGTGATCCCTGAGTGTTTTCCTAACCCGGGCTGCAATGGAAAGCTGGGAGTAGGGCTGGAAATCGAAGAAAACAGAGTGCATCCCCATGGGCTGTGGAGACACATAGCCAACGTCTCCCAAACTGTTTAAACCTGCACCACAAATACATGCATGTACTGTTTATTTCTACTCCATCTCACACCAAGAAGTGTTCTGTAACCCTGTGTATGTTGAGGTTTCTACAACTGTCAGCAGCGCCTGCTTTATAATAGAAAATTTAGCTATATTTCCTGACTGTTATCTCTGACTGGGTTGCAAGGGAAACTGGGGGATTGGTTGGAAATCCAAGCAGGAGCGATTACGTCCCCATTGGCTGTAGTGGGATGTATCTGACCTCCCACAACCTAGGAACACCAGTACACCCTGAATCATGCGTGAAGCTTTTACCATCTCAATGAGACACAAAAAAATTTTTCTATTTTCCTGCGTGTGCGGAGGTTCCTACAACGGTGCAGTGCTTGAGTTGCAATAGAACCATTAACTTAATATCTCTGAGTGTTTTCCAGGGAGGGCTGTGAGGGAAAGCTTGGGGTTCGGCTTGAAAGCCAAGTAGCAACGAGTGCCCAGAGATTGACTGTAGAGGTAATTAGAAGACTTCTCCCAGAAAGAGGGAAATGTGCCCCCAGGAATCTTGTGGTGTTGGTCTCCACACCTCAACCAAGCAAAGCCATGTTCCAGAATTTTGAGATTGCGTTGTACCTCCAAAAGGCAGCAGCGATGGTTTTCTCATAGAATCACTAATATTGTCATCACTAGGTGTTTTCTTAGGCCGGGCTGTAAGGGAAATTTGGGAGATGGTCTGAAAAGCGAAGAAGTATAGATTGCCTCCCCATTGGCAGTGGAGTTAATTAGGCGACATCTCCAAACCTGGGAACATCTGTACCCCCAGAAATATGCCTGGAGTTTATTTTTCTCCACCATCACACACACAAAGGTGTGTTCTGCTATCGTGAGTGTGGGGAGGATTCTACAAATATCAGCAGCGCCTGGGTTCTAATAGAACCAGTATTTTCTTTTCCGTGAGAGTTTTCACAAGCCTAGCTGCGAGGTAAAGCTGTGGGTTTGGATGAATTTCGTAGCAGCAGTGAGATATTCCCCATGAGAATTTGAGGTAATTTTCCGACGTCCCACAGCCTTGGAACACCTGTGCCCCATGAAACATGCGTGGAGTTTGTTTACCCATCTCCATCAGACACACAAAGGTTTCTTCTGTTATCCCAGATGTCGGAAGGTGCCTACAACTTTAAGTAGCGCCTGGGTTCCAATTTAACCAATAGCATATTATCCCTGAGTGATTTCCCAGGCCAGGCTGAGAGGGACAGCTGGGGTTTGGGCTGGAAATCCAAGCAGGAGCGAGTGCCTCCCCATGGGCATTGGAGGGAATTACCCGAACTCCCACTAACTAGCAACACCTTAATCCCTGAAACACGCATGGAGTTTTTTTACGAAACTGCATGAGACACACAAAGAAGTGTTCGGTTTTCCTTGGTGTGGGGAGTATCCTACACTGTTCTGCAGCACCTGGGTTTCAATAGAACCACTGGATTATTATCCCTGATTGTTTTCCCAGGCCGGCCTGCGAGGGAATGCTGCGCTTGCGCTGGAAAGCCATGTAGCAGCGAGTTACACGAGATCCACTGTGGAGGTAATTAACGGACATCTCCCTAACAGGGAAAATCCTGTGCCCCCAGCCATCTCTTTGTTGTGGGTCTCCAAAGCTACCCCCAATCATAGACGTGATCCAGAATCCTAAGTTTCTGGAAGTTCGTAAAAAATACAGCAGCATCTTAGCTCTGATAAAATCACTTAGACTGTCATCCCTGGGTATAATCCTAGACCAGGATGCAAGGGAAAGTTGGGAGTTGGGCTTGAAAACGAAGAAGAAGTCAGTGCAACAACATGGGCAGTGCAGGAATCTAGCCGACATCTAACAACTTGGGAAAAACTGGATCCCCCAAAAAATGCCTGGAGTGTGTTTTACTACTCCATCCCACACAGAAAGATGTGCTCTGTTATCATGAGTGTTCGATGTTTTCCACAATTTTCAGCAGCGCATGTGTTTTAATAGCACCAGTAGAATCTTTTCCATGTGTGTTTCCCCAGGACGGGCTGCAAGTGAATCCTGGGGGTTGGGATATAAATCCAAGTAGCATCGAGTGCCCCATGATTGTCTGTAGAGGTAATTAGCGGACTTCTACCTAACAGGGAAAATCTTGTGCCCTCAGCCATGTGTGTGGATTGGGGCTTCACAATTCTCCCAAACAAAGACGTGTTTGTTAATCCTGTGTGTGTGTAGGTTCCTACAACAGACAGCAGCGCCTGGTTTCTGATAGAATCATTTAGTTTGTCATCCCTGGGTGATTTTCCAACCCGGGCTGCAAGGGAAAGCTGGGAGTAGGGCTGGAAAACGAAGAAAAACAGAGTGCCTCACCATGGGCTTTGGAGATACTTAGCCAAAGTCTCACAGCCTGGTTAAGCCTGCACCACAGAAACATGCATGGACTCTGTTTTCCTACTCAATCACACACAAAAATTAGTGTTCTCATAAAATGTGTATGGAGAAGTTTCTACAAAGTTCAGCAGCGCCTGTGTTCTAATAGAAACTAGCTAAATTTCCTGACTGTTTTCTTTGACTGGGTTGCAAGGGAAACTGGGGAATGTGATGGAAATCCAAGCAGGAGCGATTACATCCCCATGGGCATTAATGAGAATGTTCTGACCACCGCCAACCTAGGAAATCCTGTACCCCCTGAAACATGCGTGGGGTTTTTAGAATCTCAATCAGACACAAAAAAAAATGTTCTGTTATCCTGTGTGTGCGGATCTTCCTACAACGGTCTGCAGTGCCTGGGTTCCAATAGAACCACTAGCTTATAATCTCTGAGTGTTATACAGGGTGGGCTGCGAGGGAAAATGGGGGTTCGGCTGGAAAGCCAAGTAGCCAGGATTGCCCAGAAATTGACTGTAGAGTTAATAGCGGAATTCTCCCTAACAGTGAGTAACTGTGCCCCCAGGCATCTTTTAGTTTTGGTCTCCATACCTCCTCCAAGCAAAGCCACGTTCCGGAATTTTGAGTGTGTGTTGTACCTCCAAAAGGCAGCAGAGCGGGGTTCTCATAAAATCAATAATATTGTCATCCCTAGGTGTTTCCTTAGGCCGGGATTCAAAGGAAAGCAGGGAGTTGGTCTGGAACGCAAAGAAGTATAGAGTGCCTCCTCATTGGAAGTGGAGGTAATTAGGCGACATTTCCAAACCTGGGAAAAGCTGTAACACTAGAAATATGCCTGGAGTGTATTTTCCTACACCATCACACACACAAAAATTAGTTCTGATATCCTGAGTGTGTGGAGTATTCTACAATTTTCAGCAGTGCCTGGGTTCTAGTAGCACCAGTAGATTGTTTTCCATGAGATTTTCACAGGCCTTGCTGCCAGGTAAAGATGTGGGCTTGGCTGTAATTCGTAGCAGCATCGAGTTACACCCCATGAGAATTTGAGGTAATTTTCCGACGTCCCACAGCCTTGGAAACCCTAAGCACACTGATACATGCTTGGAGTGTGTTTACACACCTCCATCAGACACACAAAAGTTTCTTCATTTATCCTAGTTATGGGAAGGTTCCTACAAAGGTAGGTAGAGACTGGGTTCCATTACAACCAATAACATATTTTCCCTGTGTGTTTTCCGATGCCGGACTGCGAGGGAAAGCTTGGGTTTTGGCTGGAAATCCAAGTAGCAGCGAGTGCCCCTAGATGGACTATGGACGTAATTAGCGGATATGACCCTAAAAGGGAAAATCTTGGACCCCAGCAATGAGTGTGCTGTGGGGCTTCACAATTCGCACCAAGCAAATCCATGTTCCGGAATCCTGAGTGTTTGGGGGTTCCTCCATCATACAGCAGCGCCCTGGTTCTGATAAAATGATTTAGTTTGTCATCCCTGGGTGTTTTCCACGGTCGGGCTGCAAGGGAATGCTAGGATTAGGGCTGGATACCGAAGAAGAAGAGAGTGCTTCCCCATGGGCAGTGGAGGTAATTAGCCAACATTTCCCATACTGCGAACACCTGCACCCCAGGGATATGCCTTACTGTGTTTTCCTACTCCATCACACACACAAAGCTGTGTTCTATTTTCCTTAGTGTAGGGAGGTTTCTACAACTGTCAGGAGTGCCTTAGTTCTAATAGAAACTGTAGCTTCTTTTCCCTGAGTGTTTTCACAGTCCGGGATGCGAGGGAACGCTGGGGGTTGGGCTGGAATCCAAGCAACGGCAAGGGACTCCCCATGGACAGTGGATGTAAATATCCAAACTCCCACAACCTAGGAACTCCTATACAAACTGAAACATGCGTGGATTTAGTTTACCAATCTAAATCAGACACTCAAAATATTGTTCTCTTATTCTGAGTGTGGGGATGTTTCTACAATTGTCTGCAGCACCTGGGTTCCAATAGAAACCTAGGTTATTATCACTGAGAGTTTTACATGGCCTGGCTGCGAGTGAAAACTGAGGGATAGGCTGAAAATCTAAGAAGCAGCGAGTACCCCAAGATGCACTGTGGAGGTAATTAGCGGACTTCTCAATAACAGGGACAAATCTGTGACCCCATCCATCTGCGTGGATTGGGGTTCCACAACTCCCCACACTAAAAGACGTGTTCCAGAATCCTGAAGCTTTGGAGGATCCTCCAAATGACAGCAAAGCCTGGGTTCTGATAGAATCACTTATTTGTCTTCCATGGGTGTTTCACTTGTCCGGGCTGCAAGGGAAAGCTGGTAGTTGGGCTTGAAAACGGAGAAGAAGACAGTGCCACAACTTGGGCACTGAACGAATGTAGCTGACATCTCCCAAACTGGGAAAACCTGGATCCCCAGAAAAATGCCTGGTGTGTGTTTTCCTGCAACATCAAACACAGAAAAATATGTTCTGTTATCCTGAGTGTTCGAAGGTTTCCACAATTGTAAGCAGGGCATGGGTTCGAATAGCACCAATAGCTCCTTTTCCCTCTGTGTTACCCCAGGCCGGGCTGCAAGGGAAACATGGGGGTTGGGCTGGGCATCCCAGTAGCAGCGAGTGCCCCTATATGGACTATGGAGGTAATTAGCGGACTTGGACCTAAAAGGGAAAATCTTGGGCCCCAGGATTGAGTGGGCTGTGAGGCTTCACCATTCGCAACAAGCAAATGCGAGTTCCGGAATCCTGAGTGTTTGGAGTTTCCTCCACACATACAGCAGCGCACTGGTTCTGATAGAATGAGTTAGTTTGTGATCCCTGAGTGTTTTCCTAACCCGGGCTGCAAGGGAAAGCTGGGAGTAGGGCTGGAAATCGAAGAAAACAGAGTACATTCACATGGGCTGTGGAGATACTTAGCCAACGTCTACCAAACAGTTTACACCTGCACCACAGATACATGCATTTACTGTGTATTCCTATTCCATCTCACACCAAGAAGTGTTCTGTTACCCTGTGTATGGGGAGGTTTCTACAACTGTCAGCAGGGCCTGGGTGCTAATAGAAAGTTTAGCTATATTTCCTGACTGTTTTCTCTGACTGGGTTGCAAGGGAAACTGGGGGATGAGATGGAAATCCAAGCAGGAGCGATTACGTCCCCATGGGCATTAATGGGAATAATCTGACCTCCCCCAACCTAGGAAAACCTGTACCCAAAGAAACATGCGTGGAATTTTTACCATCTCAATCAGACACAAATATGTATTCTGTTATCCTGCATGTGCAGAGCTACCTGCAACGGTCTGCAGTGCCTGGGTTCCAATAGAACCACTAGCTTATAATCTCTGAGTGTTTTCCAGGGCGGGCTGTGAGGAAAACTGGGGGTTCGGCTGGAAAGCCAAGTAGCTAGGATTGCCCAGAAATTGACTGTAGAGTTAATTAGCGGAATTCTCCCTAACAGTGAGTAACTGTGCCCCCAGGCATCTTATGTTGTTGGTCTCCATACCTCCTCCAAGCAAAGCCATGTTCCGGAATTTTGAGTGTGTGTTGTACCTCCAACAGGCAGCAGAGCGGGTGTTCTCATAAAATCAATAATATTGTCATCCCTAGGTGTTTCCTTAGGCCGGGCTTCAAAGTAAAGCAGGGAGTTGGTCTGGAAAGCGAAGAAGTATAGAGTGCCTCCACATTGGAAGTAGAGGTAATTAGGCGACATCTCCAAACCTGGGAACAGCTGTAACACCATAAATATGCCTGGAGTGTATTTTCATACACCTTCACACACACAAAAATTTGTTCTGCTATCCTGAGTGTGCGGAGTATTCTACAATTTTCAGCAGCTCCTGGGTTCTAGTAGCACCAGTATTTAGTTTTCCTTTAATTTTTTCACAGGCCTGGCTGCGAGGTAAAGCTGTGGGCTTGGCTGTAATTCGCAGCAGCAGCGAGTTACACCCCATGAGAATTTGAGGTAATTTTCCGACTTCCCACAGCCTTGGAAACCCTAAGCACACTGATACATGCTTGGAGTGTGTTTACCCATCACCATCAGACACAAAAATATTTCTTCTTTTATTCTAGTTGTGGGAAGTTTCCTACAACGGTAAGTAGAGCCTGGGTTCTGTTACAACCAATAACATATTTTCCCTGTGTGCTTTCCCAGGCCGGTCTGCGTGGGAAAGCTTGGGTTTGTGCTTTAAATCCAAGTAAAACGAATGCCCCGAGATGGACTATGGAGGTAATTAGCCGACTTAGCCCTAAAAGGGAAAATCTTGGGCCCCAGCACAGAGTGTGCTGTGGGGCTTCACAATTCGCATCAAGCAAATCTGTGTTCCGGAATCCTGAGTGTTTGGAGGTTCCTTCAACATACAGCAGCACCCTGATTCTAACAGAATGATTTAGTTTGTCATCCCTGGGTGTTTTCCATGGTCGGGCTTCAAGGGAATGCTAGGAATAGGGCTGGATATCGAAGAAGAAGAGAGTACTTCCCCACGGGCAGTGGAGGTAATTAGCCAACATTTCACAACCTGCGAACACCTGAACCCCAGAGACATGCCTTACTGTGTTTTACTACTACATCACACACACAAAGCTGTGTTCTGTTTTCCTTAGTGTAGGGAGGTTTCTACAACTGTCAGGAGTGCCTTACTTCTTATAGAAACTGTAGCTAATTTTCCCTGAGTGTTTTCACATGCCGGGATGCGAGGGAATGCTGGGGGTTGGGCTGGAATCCAAGAAACGGCAAGGGACTCCCCATGGACAGTGGATGTAATTATCCGAACTCCCACAAACTAGGAAAACCTATACAAAATGAAACATGCATGGATTTAGTTTACCTATCTAAATCAGACACTCAAAGTATTGTTCTGTTATTCTGAGTGTGGGGATGTACCTACAATTGTCTGCAGCACCTGGGTCCAAAAAAACGTAGCTTATTATCATTGAGTGTTTTAAAATTTGGGCTGTAAGTGTAAACTTGGGGATAGACTGAAAATCCAAGAAGCAGCGAGTGACCCAAGATGCACTGTGGAGATAATTAGCAGACTTCTCCCTAACAGGGACAAATATGTGACCCCATCCATCTGCGTGGATTGGGGTTCCACAACTCCCCACACTCAAAGACGTGTTCCAGAATTCTGAAAATTTGGAGGTTCCTCCATCAGACTGCAATGCCTTGGTTCTGATAGAATCATTTATTGGTCATACATGGGTGTTTCAATTGTCCGGGCTGCAAGGAAAAGTTTGTAGTTCGGCTTGAAAATGAAGAAGAAGACAGTGCCACCCCATGGGCACTGAAGGAATCTAGCCGATATCTCCCAACCTGGGAAATCATGGATCCCCATAAAAATGCCTGGAGTGTGTTTTCCTACTCCATCACACACAGAAAGATATGTTCTGTTATCCTGAGTGTTCGAAGTTTTCCACAAGTGTCAGCAGGGCATGGGTTCGAATAGCACCAATAGCTTCTTTTCCCTCTGTGTAAACCCAGGCCTGGCTGCAAGGGAATCATGGGGGTTGGGCTGGAATTCCAAGTCGCAGCGGGTGCCCGAGAAGGACTGTAGATCTAATTAGCGGACTTATCCCTAACAGGGAAAAAATTGAGCCCCCAGACATGTTTGTGGATTGGGGCTTCAAAACTCTTCCAAGCAAAGCCGTGTTTGGGAACCCTGTGTGTGTTGAAGTTCCTACAACAGACTGCAGCACCGGGGTTCTGATAGAAACTTTAGCTACATTTCCTGATTGTTTTCTCAGGCTGGGTTGTAAAGGAAACTGGGGGATTTGCTGGAAAGCCAACCAGGCGCGAGTACTTCCCCATGGGATGTAGTGGGATGTATCTGACCTCCCAAAAACCTAGGAACACCAGTAAACCCTGAAACATGCGTGGAGCTTTTACAATCTCAATGAGACACAAAAAATTTTTTCTGTTATCCTGCGTGTTCGGAGGTTCCTACAAAGGTCTGCAGTGCTTGAGTTCCAATAGAACCATTAACTTATAATCTCTGAGTGTTTTCCAGGGCGTGCGGCGAGGTAAAGTTGGGGGTTCGGCTTGAAAGCCAAGTAGCAACGAGTGCCCAGAAATTGACTGTAGAGGTAATTAGCGGACTTCTCCCAGAGAGAACTGTGCCCCCAGTTATCTTGTGGTGTTGGTCTCCACACCTCCACCAAGCAAAACTATGTTGCAGAATTTTGAGGTTTTGTTGTACCTCCAACAGGCAGCATCGAGGGGTTTCTCAAAGAATCACTAATATTGTCATCCCAAGGTGTTTTCGTACGCCGGGCTGTAAGGGAAATTTGGGAGATGTTCTGCAAACCGAAGAAGTTTAGATTGCCTCCCCATTGGCAGTGGAGGTTATTAGGCGACATCTCTAAACCTGGGAAAAGCTGTACCCCCAGAAATATGCCTGGAGTGTATTTTTCTACACCATCACACACACAAAGGTGTGTTCTGCTATCCTGAGTGTGGGGAGGATTCCACAAATTTCAGCAGCGCCCTGGTTCTAGTAGAACCAGTATTTTGTTTTCCATGAGTTTTTTCACAAGCCTGGCTGCGAGGTAAAGCTGTGGGCTTGGCTGAAATTCGTAGCAGCAGCGAGTTACTCCCCATGAGAATTTGAGGAAATTTTCCGACATCCCACAGCCTTGGAACACCTAAGCCCCCTAATACATGCATGGAGTTTGTTTACCCATGTCCATCAGACACACAAATGTTTCTTCTTTTATCCTAGTTGTGGGAAGATTCCTACAACTGTAGGTAGAGACTGGGTTCCATTATAACCAATAACATATTTTACCTGTGTGTATTCCCAGTCCGGGCTGCGTGTGAAAGCTTGGGTTTGGGCTGGAAATCCAAGTAGCAGCGAGTGCCTCGAGATGGACTATGGAGGTAATTAGCGGACTTGGACCTAAAAGGGAAAATCTTGGGCCCCAGCAATGAGTGTGCTTTGGGGCCTCACAATTCGCACCAAGCAAATCCCTGTTCCGGAATCCTGAGTGTTTGGAGGTTCCTCCATCATATAGGAGCGCACTTGTTCAGATAGAATGATTTAGTTTGTCATCCCTGGGTGTTTTCCTAACCCGGGCTGCAAGCGAAAGCTGGGAGTAGGGCTGGAAAACGAAGAAAACAGAGTGCCTCCCCATGGGCTGTGGAGATACTTAGCCAACGTCTCCCAACCTGGTTACACCTGCACCCCAAATACATGCATGGACTGTGTATTCCTACTCCATCACACACCAAAGAAGTGTTCTGTTACCCTGTGTATGGGGAGGTTTCTACAACTGTGAGCACCGCCTGGGTTCTAATACTAACTTACCTAAATTTCCTGACTGTTTTCTCTGACTGAGTTGCAAGGGACACTTGGGGATGGGATGGAAATCCAAGCAGGAGCGATTACCTCCCCATGGGCATTAATGGGATTAATCTGACCTCCAACAACCTAGGAAAACCTGTACCCCCTGAAAAAGGCATGGAGTTTTTACCATCTCAATCAGACACAAAAAAATTGTTCTGTTATCCTGCGTGTGCGGAGCTTCCTACAACGGTCTGCAGTGCCTTGGTTCCAATAGAACCACTAGCTTATAATCTCTGAGTGTTTTCCAGGGCGGACTGTGAGGGAAACTGGGGGTTCGAATGGAAAGCCAAGTAGCCAGGATTGCCCAGAAATTGAATTTAGAGGTAATAAGTGGGCTTCTGCCAGACAGAGAGAAACTGTGCCCCCAGGCATCTTGTGGTATTGGTCTCCAAACCTCCACCAAGCAAAGACATTTTCCGGAATTTTGAGTGTGTGTTGTACCTCCAACAGACAGCAGAGTGGGGGTTCTGATAGAATCACTAATATTGTCATCCCTAGGTTTTTTCTTAGGCCGGGCTTCACACGAAAGCTGGGAGGTGGTCTGGAAAGCGAAGAAGTATAGAGTGCCTCCCCATTGGAAGTGGAGGCAATTATGCGACATCTCCAAACCTGGGAACATCTGTACCCCCGGAAACTTGCCTGGAGTGTATTTTCCTCCAACATTACACACACAAAATTTGTTCTGCTATCCTGAGAGTGGGGAGGATTCTAAAACTTTCAGCAACACCTGTGTACTAGTAGCACCATTATTTAGATTTCCGTGAGTTTTTTCACAGGCCTGGCTGCGAGGTAAAGCTGTGGGCTTGGCTTTAATTCATAGCAGCACCGAGTTACTCCCCATGAGAATGTGAGGTAATTTTCCGACATCCCAATGCCTTGAAACATCTTAGCCCCCTGATAAATACTTGGAGATTGTTTACCCATCTCCATCAGACACACAAATTTTTCTGCTTTTATCCTAGTTCCGGGAAGATTACTACTACCGTAGGTAGAGACTGGGTTACATTACAACCAATAACATATTTTCCTGTGGGTTCTCCCAGGCCGGGCTGCGAGGGAAATCTTGGGTTTGTGCTGGAAATCCAAGTACCTGCGAGTGCCCCGAGATGGACTATTGAGGTAATTAGCGGACTTGGCCATAAAAGGGAAAATCTTGGGCCCCAGGAATGAGTGTGTTGTGGGGCTTCAAAATTCTTCCAATCAATTCCGTGTTCCGGAATGATGAGAGTTTAGAGATTCCTGCAACATACAGCAGCGCCCTGGTTCTGATAGAATGATTTAGTTTGACATCCCTGGGTGTTGTCCACGGTCGGGCTGCAAGGGAATGCTAGGATTAGGGCTGGATATCGAAGAAGATGAAAGTGCTCCCCCATGGGCAGTGGAGGTAATTAGCCAACATTTCCCATCCTGGGAACACCTGCACCCAAGGGACATGCCTTAATGTGTTTTCCTACTCCATCACTCACACAAAGCTATGTTCTGTTTTCCTTAGTGTAGGGAGGTTTCTACAACTGTCAGGAGCGTCTTAGTTCTTATAGAAACTGTACCTTTTTTTCCTGTGTGTTTTCACAGACCGGGATGCGAGGGAACGCTGGGGGTTGGGCTGGAATCCAAGAAACTGCAAGGGACTCCCCATGGACAGTGGATGTAATTATCCGAACTCCCACAACCTAGGAAAACCTATACAAAATGAAACATGCGTGGATTTAGTTTACCTATCTAAATCAGACACTCAAATTATTGTTCTGTTATTCTGAGTGTGGGGAGGTACCTATAATTTTCTGCAGCACCTGGGTCCAATAGAAACCTAGCTTATTATCACTGAGTGTTTTAAACGGATGGGCTATGAGTGAAAACTGGGGGATAGACTGAAAATCCAAGAAGCAGCGAGTGACTCAAATGCAATGTGGAGGTAATAAGCAGACTTCTCCCTAACAGGGACAAATCTGTGACCCCATCCATCTGCGTGGATTGGGGTTCCACAACTCCCCACACTCAAAGACGTGTTCCAGAATCCTGAAAGTTTGGAGGTTCCTCCATCAGACTGCAACGCCGTGGTTCTGATAGAATCACTTATTGGTCATACATAGGTGTTTCAATTGTCCGGGCTGCAAGGGAAAGTTTGTAGTTGGGCTTGAAAATGAAGAAGAAGACAGTGCCACCCCATGGGCACTGAAGGAATCTAGCCGATATCTCCCAACCTGGGAAATCATGGATCCCCATAAAAATGCCTAGAGTGTGTTTTCCTACTCCATCACACACAGAAAGTTATGTTCTGTTATCCTGAGTGTTCGAAGGTTTCCACAATTGTCAGCAGGGCATGGGTTCGAATAGCACCAATAGCTTCTTTTCCCTCTGTGTAAACCCAGGCCTGGCTGCAAGGGAATCATGGGGGTTGGGCTGGAATTCCAAGTCGAAGCGGGTGCCCGAGAAGGACTGTAGATCTAATTAGCGGACTTATCCCTAACATTGAAAAAATTGAGCCCCCAGACATGTTTGTGGATTGGGGCTTCAAAACTCTTCCAAGCAAAGCCGTGTTTGGGAACCCTGTGTGTGTTGAAGTTCCTACAACAGACTGCAGCACCGGGGTTCTGATAGAAACTTTAGCTACATTTCCTGATTGTTTTCTCAGGCTGGGTTGTAAAGGAAACTGGGGGATTTGCTGGAAAGCCAACCAGGCGCGAGTACTACCCCATGGGCTGTAGTGGGATGTATCTGACCTCCCAAAAACCTAGGAACACCAGTACACCCTGAAACATGCGTGGAGCTTTTACCATCTCAAAGAGACACAAAAAAATTTTTCTGTTATCCTGCGTGTTCGGAGGTTCTACAAAGGTCTGCAGTGCTTGAGTTCCAATAGAACCTTTAACTTATAATCTCTGAGTGTTTTCCAGGGCGTGCGGCGAGGTAAAGTTGGGGGTTCGGCTTGAAAGCCAAGTAGCAACGAGTGCCCAGAGATTGACTGTAGAGGTAATTAGCGGACTTCTCCCAGAGAGAACTGTGCCCCCAGTAATCTTGTGGTGTTGGTCTCCACACCTCCACCAAGCAAAGCTATGTTGCAGAATTTTGAGTTTTGTTGTACCTCCAACAGGCAGCATCGAGGGGTTTCTCAAAGAATCACTAATATTGTCATCCCAAGGTGTTTTCGTACGCCGGGCTGTAAGGGAAATTTGGGAGATGTTCTGCAAACCGAAGAAGTTTAGATTGCCTCCCCATTGGCAGTGGAGGTTATTAGGCGACATCTCTAAACCTGGGAACAGCTGTACCCCCAGAAATATGCCTGGAGTGTATTTTTCTACACCATCACACACACAAAGGTGTGTTCTGCTATCCTGAGTGTGGGGAGGATTCCACAACTTTCAGCAGCGCCCTGGTTCTAGTAGAACTAGTATTTTGTTTTCCATGAGTTTTTTCACAAGCCTGGCTGCGAGGTAAAGCTGTGGGCTTGGCTGAAATTCGTAGCAGCAGCGAGTTACTCCCCATGAGAATTTGAGGAAATTTTCCGACATCCCACAGCCTTGGAACACCTAAGCCCCCTAATACATGCATGGAGTTTGTTTACCCATGTCCATCAGACACACAAATGTTTCTTCTTTTATCCTAGTTGTGGGAAGATTCCTACAACTGTAGGTAGAGACTGGGTTCCATTATAACCAATAACATATTTTACCTGTGTGTATTCCCAGTCCGGGCTGCGTGTGAAAGCTTGGGTTTGGGCTGGAAATCCAAGTAGCAGCGAGTGCCTCGAGATGGACTATGGAGGTAATTAGTGGACTTGGACCTAAAAGGGAAAATCTTGGGCCCCAGCAATGAGTGTGCTTTGGGACCTCACAATTCGCACCAAGCAAATCCCTGTTCCGGAATCCTGAGTGTTTGAAGGTTCCTCCATCATATAGGAGCGCACTTGTTCAGATATAATGATTTAGTTTGTCATCCCTGGGTGTTTTCCTAACCCGGTCTGCAAGCGAAAGCTGGGAGTAGGGCTGGAAAACGAAGAAAACAGAGTGCCTCCCCATGGGCTGTGGAGATACTTAGCCAACGTCTCCCAACCTGGTTACACCTGCACCCCAAATACATGCATGGACTGTGTATTCCTACTCCATCACACACCAAAGAAGTGTTCTGTTACCCTGTGTATGGGGAGGTTTCTACAACTGTGAGCACCGCCTGGGTTCTAATACAAACTTACCTAAATTTCCTGACTGTTTTCTCTGACTGAGTTGCAAGGGACACTTGGGGATGGGATGGAAATCCAAGCAGGAGCGATTACCTCCCCATGGGCATTAATGGGAATAATCAGACCTCCCCCAACCTAGGAAAACCTATACCCCCTGAAAAAGGCCTGGAGTTTTTACCATCTCAATCAGACACAAAAAAATTGTTCTGTTATCCTGCGTGTGCGGAGCTTCCTACAACGGTCTGCAGTGCCTTGGTTCCAATAGAACCACTAGCTTATAATCTCTGAGTGTTTTCCAGGGCGGGCTGTGAGGGAAACTGGGGGTTCGAATGGAAAGCCAAGTAGCCAGGATTGCCCAGAAATTGAATTTATAGGTAATAAGTGGGCTTCTGCCAGACAGAGAGAAACTGTGCCCCCAGGCATCTTGTGGTATTGGTCTCCAAACCTCCACCAAGCAAAGACATTTTCCGGAATTTTGAGTGTGTGTTGTACCTCCAACAGACAGCAGAGTGGGGGTTCTGATAGAATCACTAATATTGTCATCCCTAGGTTTTTTCTTAGGCCGGGCTTCACACGAAAGCTGGGAGGTGGTCTGGAAAGCGAAGAAGTATAGAGTGCCTCCCCATTGGAAGTGGAGGCAATTATGCGACATCTCCAAACCTGGGAACAGCTGTACCCCCGGAAACTTGCCTGGAGTGTATATTCCTCCACCATTACACACACAAAATTTGTTCTGCTATCCTGAGAGTGGGGAGGATTCTAAAACTTTCAGCAACACCTGTGTACTAGTAGCACCATTATTTAGATTTCCGTGAGTTTTTTCACAGGCCTGGCTGCGAGGTAAAGCTGTGGGCTTGGCTTTAATTCGTAGCAGCACCGAGTTACTCCCCATGAGAATGTGAGGTAATTTTCCGACATCCCAATGCCTTGAAACATCTTAGCCCCCTGATACATACTTGGAGATTGTTTACCCATCACCATCAGACACACAAATTTTTCTGCTTTTATCCTAGTTCTGGGAAGATTACTACTACCGTAGGTAGAGACTGGGTTACATTACAACCAATAACATATTTTCCTGTGGGTTCTCCCAGGCCGGGCTGCGAGGGAAATCTTGGGTTTGTGCTGGAAATCCAAGTACCTGCGAGTGCCCCGAGATGGACTATTGAGGTAATTAGTGGACTTGGCCATAAAAGGGAAAATCTTGGGCCCCAGGAATGAGTGTGTTGTGGGGCTTCAAAATTCTTCCAATCAATTCCGTGTTCCGGAATGATGAGAGTTTAGAGATTCCTGCAACATACAGCAGCGCCCTGGTTCTGATAGAATGATTTAGTTTGACATCCCTGGGTGTTTTCCACGGTCGGGCTGCAAGGGAATGCTAGGATTAGGGCTGGATATCGAAGAAGATGAAAGTGCTCCCCCATGGGCAGTGGAGGTAATTAGCCAACATTTCCCATCCTGCGAACACTTGCACCCCAGGGACATGCCTTAATGTGTTTTCCTACTCCATCACTCACACAAAGCTATGTTCTGTTTTCCTTAGTGTAGGGAGGTTTCTACAACTGTCAGGAGCGTCTTAGTTCTTATAGAAACTGTACCTTTTTTTCCCTGTGTGTTTTCACAGACCGGGATGCGAGGGAACGCTGGGGGTTGGGCTGGAATCCAAGAAACTGCAAGGGACTCCCCATGGACAGTGGATGTAATTATCCGAACTCCCACAACCTAGGAAAACCTATACAAAATGAAACATGCGTGGATTTAGTTTACCTATCTAAATCAGACACTCAAAGTATTGTTCTGTTATTCTGAGTGTGGGGAGGTACCTACAATTTTCTGCAGCACCTGGGTCCAATAGAAACCTAGCTTATTATCACTGAGTGTTTTAAACGGATGGGCTGTGAGTGAAAACTGGGGGATAGACTGAAAATCCAAGAAGCAGCGAGTGCCCCAATATGCACTGTGGAGGGAATTAGCAGACTTCTCCCTAACAGGGACAAATCTGTGACCCCATCCATCTGCGTGGATTGGGGTTCCACAACTCCCCACACTCAAAGACGTGTTCCAGAATCCTGAAAGTTTGGAGGTTCCTCCATCAGACTGCAACGCCGTGGTTCTGATAGAATCACTTATTGGTCATACATAGGTGTTTCAATTGTCCGGGCTGCAAGGGAAAGTTTGTAGTTGGGCTTGAAAATGAAGAAGAAGACAGTGCCACCCCATGGGCACTGAAGGAATCTAGCCGATATCTCCCAACCTGGGAAATCATGGATCCCCATAAAAATGCCTAGAGTGTGTTTTCCTACTCCATCACACACAGAAAGTTATGTTCTGTTATCCTGAGTGTTCGAAGGTTTCCACAATTGTCAGCAGGGCATGGGTTCGAATAGCACCAATAGCTTCTTTTCCCTCTGTGTAAACCCAGGCCTGGCTGCAAGGGAATCATGGGGGTTGGGCTGGAATTCCAAGTCGAAGCGGGTGCCCGAGAAGGACTGTAGATCTAATTAGCGGACTTATCCCTAACATTGAAAAAATTGAGCCCCCAGACATGTTTGTGGATTGGGGCTTCAAAACTCTTCCAAGCAAAGCCGTGTTTGGGAACCCTGTGTGTGTTGAAGTTCCTACAACAGACTGCAGCACCGGGGTTCTGATAGAAACTTTAGCTACATTTCCTGATTGTTTTCTCAGGCTGGGTTGTAAAGGAAACTGGGGGATTTGCTGGAAAGCCAACCAGGCGCGAGTACTACCCCATGGGCTGTAGTGGGATGTATCTGACCTCCCAAAAACCTAGGAACACCAGTACACCCTGAAACATGCGTGGAGCTTTTACCATCTCAAAGAGACACAAAAAAATTTTTCTGTTATCCTGCGTGTTCGGAGGTTCTACAAAGGTCTGCAGTGCTTGAGTTCCAATAGAACCATTAACTTATAATCTCTGAGTGTTTTCCAGGGCGTGCGGCGAGGGAAAGCTGGGGGTTCGGCTTGAAAGCTAAGTAGCAACGAGTGCCCAGAGATTGACTGTAGAGGTAATTAGCGGACTTCTCCCAGAGAGAAATGTGCCCCCAGTAATCTTGTGGTGTTGGTCTCCACACCTCCACCAAGCAAAGCTATGTTGCAGAATTTTGAGTTTTGTTGTACCTCCAACAGGCAGCATCGAGGGGTTTCTCATAGAATCACTAATATTGTCATCCCAATGTGTTTTCGTATGCCGGGCTGTAAGGGAAATTTGGGAGATAGTCTGCAAAGCGAAGAAGTATAGATTGCCTCCCCATTGGCAGTGTAGGTTATTAGGCGACATCTCTAAACCTGGGAACAGCTGTACCCCCAGAAATATGCCTGGAGTGTATTTTTCTACACCATCAAACACACAAAGGCGTGTTCTGCTATCCTGAGTGTGGGGAGGATTCCACAACTTTCAGCAGCGCCTAGGTTCTAGTAGAACCATTATTTTGTTTTCCATGAGTATTTTCACAGGCCTGGCTGCGAGGTAAAGCTGTGGGCTTGGCTGAAATTCGTAGCAGCAGCGAGTTACTCCCCATGAGAATTTGAGGAAATTTTCCGACGTCCCACAGCCTTGGAACACCTAAGCCCCCTGATACATGCGTGGAGTTTGTTTACCCATCTCCATCAGACACACAAATGTTTCTTCTTTTATCCTAGTTGTGGGAAGATTCCTACAACTGTAGGTAGAGACTGGGTTCCATTATAACCAATAACATATTTTACCTGTGTGTATTCCCAGTCCGGGCTGCGTGTGAAAGCTTGGGTTTGGGCTGGAAATCCAAGTAGCAGCGAGTGCCTCGAGATGGACTATGGAGGTAATTAGCGGACTTGGACCTAAAAGGGAATATCTTGGGCCCCAGCAATGAGTGTGCTGTGGGACCTCACAATTCGCACCAAGCAAATCCCTGTTCCGGAATCCTGAGTGTTTGGAGGTTCCTCCATCATATAGGAGCGCACTTGTTCTGATAGAATGATTTAGTTTGTCATCCCTGGGTGTTTTCCTAACCCGGTCTGCAAGCGAAAGCTGGGAGTAGGGCTGGAAAACGAAGAAAACAGAGTGCCTCCCCATGTGCTGTGTAGATACTTAGCCAACGTCTCCCAACCTGGTTACACCTGCACCCCAAATACATGCATGGACTGTGTATTCCTACTCCATCTCACACCAAAGAAGGGTTCTGTTACCCTGTATATGGGGAGGTTTCTACAACTGTGAGCACCGCCTGAGTTCTAATACAAACTTACCTAAATTTCCTGACTGTTTTCTCTGAATGGGTTGCAAGGGACATTGGGGATCGGATGGAAATCCAAGCAGGAGCGATTACCTCCCCATGGGCATTAATGGGAATAATCTGACCTCCCCCAACCTAGGAAAACCTGTACCCCCTGAGACATGCATGGAGTTTTTACCATCTCAATCAGACACAAAAAAAAGTGTTCTGTTATCCTGCGTGTGCGGAGCTACCTACAATGGTCTGCAGTGCCTTTGTTCCAATAGAACCACTAGCTTATAATCTCTGAGTGTTTTCCAGGGCGGGCTGCGAGGGAAACTGGGGGTTCGAATGGAAAGCCAAGTAGCCAGGATTGCCCAGAAATTGAATTTAGAGGTAATAAGCGGACTTCTGCCAGACAGAGAGAAACTGTGCCCCCAGGCATCTTGTTCTATTCAAAACCCCAACATACAGCAGCGTCCTTGTTCTGATAGAATGATTTAGTTTGACATCCCTGGGTGTTTTCCACGGTCGGGCTGCAAGGTAATGCTAGGATTAGGGCTGGATATCGAAGAAGATGAAAGTGCTCCCACATGGGCAGTGGAGGTAATTAGCCAACATTTCCCATCCTGCGAAACCTGCACCCCAGAGACATGCCTTAATGTGTTTTCCTACTCCATCACACAAACAAAGCTATGTTCTCTTTTCCTTAGTGTAGGGAGGTTTCTACATCTGTCAGGTGCGTCTTAGTTCTTATAGTAACTGTAGCTTTTTTTCCCTATGTGTTTTCACAGACCGGGATGCGAGGGAACACTGGGGGTTGGGCTGGAATCCAAGAAACTGCAAGGGACTCCCCATGGACAGTGGATGTAATTATCCGACCTCCCACAACCTAGGATCGCCTATACAACCTGAAACATGCGTGGATTTAGTTTACCCATCTAAATCAGACACTCAAATTATTGTTCTGTTATTCTGAGTGACGGTAGGTTCCTACAATTGTCTGTAGCACCTGGGTTCCAATAGAAACCTAGCTTATTATCACTGAGTGTATTACAAGGCCGGGCTGCGTGGGAAACCTGGGGGATAGACTGAAAATCTAAGAAGCAGCGAGTGCCCAAAGATGCACTGTGGAGTTAATTAGCAGGCTTCTCCCTAACAGGGACAAATCTGTGACCCCATCCATCTGCGTGGATTGGGGTTCCACAACTCCCCAAACTCAAAGACGTGTTCCAGAATCCTGAAGGTTTGGAGGTTCCTCCAACAGGCAGCAACGCCAGGGTTCTGATAGAATCACTTATTTGTCATCCATGGGTGTTTCACATGTCCGGGCTGCAAGGGAAAGCTGGGAGTAGGGCTGAAAAACGAAGAAAACAGAATGCCACCCCATGGGATGTGGAGATACTTAGCCAACGTCTCCAAACCTGGTTACACCTGAACCCTAGATACATGCATGGACTGGGTATTCCTACTCCATCAAACACACAAAGAAGTGTTCTGTTACCCTGTGTATGGGGAAGTTTCTAAAACTGTCAGCAGCGCCTGGGTTCTAAAAAAAATTTAGCTAAATTTCCTGACTGCTTCCTCTGACTGGGTTGCAAGGGAAACTGGGGGATGGAATGGAAATCCAAGAAGGAATGATTATTTCCCATGGGCATTAATGGGAATAATCTGACGTCCCCCAACCTAAGAAAACCTGTACCCCCTGAAACATGCGTTGAGTTTTTACCATCTCAATCTGACCCAAAAATAGTGTTCTGTTATCCTGCGTGTGCGGAACTTCCTACAACGGTCAGCAGTGTCTGGTTTCCAACAGAACCACTAGCTAATAATCACTGAGTGTTTTCCAGGGTGGGCTGCGAGGGAATCTGGGGGTTCGGCTGGAAAGCCAAGTAGCCAGGATTGCCCAGAAATTGACTGTAGAGGTAATTAGTGGGCTTCTCCCAGACAGAGAGAAACTGTGCCCCCAGGAATCCTGTGGTGTTTGTCTCCACACCTCCACCAAGCAAAGCCATTTCCCGGAAATTTGAGTGTGTGTTGTACCTCCAACTGTCAGCAGAGATGGGGTTCTGATAGAATCACTAATATTGTCATCCCAAGGTGTTTCCTTAGGCCGGGCTTCAAAGGAAAGCTGGGAATTAGTCTGGAAAGCGAAGAAGTATAGAGTGCCTCCCCATTGGCAGTGGAGGTAATTAGGCGACATCTCCAAACCTGGGAACACCTGTACCCCCGGAAACATGCCTGGAGTGTATTTTCATACACCTTCACACACACAAAAATTTGTTCTGCTATCCTGAGTGTGCGGAGTATTCTACAATTTTCAGCAGCTCCTGGGTTCTAGTAGCACCAGTATTTAGTTTTCCTTTAATTTTTTCACAGGCCTGGCTGCGTGGTAAAGCTGTGGGCTTGGCTGTAATTCGCAGCAGCAGCGAGTTACACCCCATGAGAATTTGAGGTAATTTTCCGACGTCCCACAGCCTTGGAAACCCTAAGCACAATGATACATGCTTGGAGTGTGTTTACTCATCTCCATCAGACACAAAAATATTTCTTCTTTTATCCTAGTTGTGGGAAGTTTCCTACAACGGTAAGTAGAGCCTGGGTTCTGTTACAACCAATAACATATTTTCCCTGTGTGATTTCCCAGGCCGGTCTGCGTGGGAAAGCTTGGGTTTGGGCTTTAAATCCAAGTAAAACGAATGCCCCGAAATGGACTATGGAGGTAATTAGCCGACTTAGCCCTAAAAGGGAAAATCTTGGGCCCCAGCATAGAGTGTGCTGTGGGGCTTCACAATTCGCATCAAGCAAATCTGTGTTCCGGAATCCTGAGTGTTTGGAGGTTCCTCCAACGTACAGCAGCACCCTGGTTCTAACAGAATGATTTAGTTTGTCATCCCTGGGTGTTTTCCATGGTCGGGCTTCAAGGGAATGCTAGGAATAGGGCTGGATATCGAAGAAGAAGAGAGTACTTCCCCACGGGCAGTGGAGGTAATTAGCCAACATTTCACAACCTGCGAACACCTGAACCCCAGAGATATGCCTTACTGTGTTTTCCTACTACATCACACACACAAAGCTGTGTTCTGTTTTCCTTAGTGTAGGGAGGTTTCTACAACTGTCAGGAGTGCCTTACTTCTTATAGAAACTGTAGCTAATTTTCCCTGAGTCTTTTCACATGCCGGGATGCGAGGGAATGCTGGGGGTTGGGCTGGAATCCAAGAAACGGCAAGGGGCACACCATGGAGAGTGGATGTAATTATCCGAACTCCCACAAACTAGGAAAACCTATACAAAATGAAACATGCATGGATTTAATTTACCTATCTAAATCAGACACTCAAAGTATTGTTCTGTTATTCTGAGTGTGGGGATGTACCTACAATTGTCTGCAGCACCTGGGTCCAATAAAACGTAGCTTATTATCATTGAGTGTTTTAAAATTTGGGCTGTAAGTGTAAACTTGGGGATAGACTGAAAATCCAAGAAGCAGCGAGTGCCCCAAGATGCACTGTGGAGGTAATTAGCGGACTTCTCCCTAACAGGGACAAATCTGTGACCCCATCCATCTGCGTGGATTGGGGTTCCACAACTCCCCACACTCAAAGACGTGTTCCAGAATTCTGAAAATTTGGAGGTTCCTCCATCAGACTGCAATGCCTTGGTTCTGATAGAATCACTTATTGGTCATACATGGGTGTTTCAATTGTCCGGGCTGCAAGGGAAAGCTTGGAGTTGGGCTTGAAAATGAAGAAGAAGACAGTGCCACCCCATGGGCACTGAAGGAATCTAGCCGATATCTCCCAACCTGGGAAATCATGGATCCCCATAAAAATGCCTGGATTGTGTTTTCCTACTCCATCACACACAGAAAGATATGTTCTGTTATCCTGAGTGTTCGAAGGTTTCCACAAGTGTCAGCAGGGCATGGGTTCGAATAGCACCAATAGCTTCTTTTCCCTCTGTGTAAACCCAGGCCTGGCTGCAAGGGAATCATGGGGGTTGGGCTGGAATTCCAAGTCGCAGCGGGTGCCCGAGAAGGACTGTAGATCTAATTAGCGGACTTATCCCTAACAGGGAAAAAATTGAGCCCCCAGACATGTTTGTGGATTGGGGCTTCAAAACTCTTCCAAGCAAAGCCGTGTTTGGGAACCCTGTGTGTGTTGAAGTTCCTACAACAGACTGCAGCACCGGGGTTCTGATAGAAACTTTAGCTACATTTCCTGATTGTTTTCTCAGGCTGGGTTGTAAAGGAAACTGGGGGATTTGCTGGAAAGCCAACCAGGCGCGAGTACTTCCCCATGGGCTGTAGTGGGTTGTATCTGACCTCCCAAAAACCTAGGAACACCAGTACACCCTGAAACATGCGTGGAGCTTTTACCATCTCAAAGAGACACAAAAAATTTTTTCTGTTATCCTGCGTGTTCGGAGGTTCCTACAAAGGTCTGCAGTGCTTGAGTTCCAATAGAACCTTTAACTTATAATCTCTGAGTGTTTTCCAGGGCGTGCGGCGAGGGAAAGCTGGGGGTTCGGCTTGAAAGCCAAGTAGCAACGAGTGCCCAGAGATTGACTGTAGAGGTAATTAGCGGACTTCTCCCAGAGAGAAATGTGCCCCCAGTAATCTTGTGGTGTTGGTCTCCACACCTCCACCAAGCAAAGCTATGTTCCAGAATTTTGAGTTTTTGTTGTACCTCCAACAGGCAGCATCGAGGGGTTTCTCATAGAATCACTAATATTTTCATCCCAAGGTGTTTTCGTACGCCGGGCTGTAAGGGAAATTTGGGAGATATTCTGCAAAGCGAAGAAGTTTAGATTGCCTCCCCATTGTCAGTGGAGGTTATTAGGCGACATCTCTAAACCTGGGAACAGCTGTACCCCCAGTAATATGCCTGGAGTGTATTTTTCTACACCATCACACACACAAAGGTGTGTTCTGCTATCCTGAGTGTGGGGAGGATTCCACAACTTTCAGTAGCGCCTTGGTTCTAGTAGAACCAGTATTTAGTTTTCCATGAGTTTTTTCACAAGCCTGGCTGCGAGGTAAAGCTGTGGGCTTGGCTGAAATTCGTAGCAGCAGCGAGTTACTCCCCATGAGAATTTGAGGAATTTTTCCGACGTCCCACAGCCTTGGAACACCTAAGCCCCCTGATACATGCGTGGAGTTTGTTTACCCATCTCCATCAGACACACAAATGTTTCTTCTTTTATCGTAGTTGTGGGAAGATTCCTACAACTGTAGGTAGATACTGGGTTGAATTATAACCAATAACATATTTTACCTGTGTGTATTCCCAGTCCGGGCTGCGTGTGAAAGCTTGGGTTTGGGCTGGAAATCCAAGTAGCAGCGAGTGCCTCGAGATGGACTATGGAGGTAATTAGCGGACTTGGACCTAAAAGGGAAAATCTTGGGCCCCAGCAATGAGTGTGCTTTGGGGCCTCACAATTCGCACCAAGCAAATCCCTGTTCCGGAATCCTGAGTGTTTGGAGGTTCCTCCATCATATAGGAGCGCACTTGTTCTGATAGAATGATTTAGTTTGTCATCCCTGGGTGTTTTCCTAACCCGGGCTGCAAGCGAAAGCTGGGAGTAGGGCTGGAAAACGAGGAAAACAGAGTACCTCCCCATGGGCTGTGGAGATACTTAGCCAACGTCTACCAACCTGGTTACACCTGCACCCCAAATACATGCATGGACTGTGTATTCCTACTCCATCACACACCAAAGAAGTGTTCTGTTACCCTGTGTATGGGGAGGTTTCTACAACTGTGAGCACCGCCTGGGTTCTAATAGAAACTTTAGCTAAATTTCCTGACTGTTTTCTCTGACTGGGTTGCAAGGGACACTTGGGGATGGGATGGAAATCCAAGCAGGAGCGATTACCTCCCCATGGGCATTAATGGGAATAATCTGACCTCCCCCAACCTAGGAAAACCTGTACCCCCTGAAAAAGGCGTGGAGTTTTTACCATCTCAATCAGACACAAAAAAATTGTTCTGTTATCCTGCGTGTGCGGAGCTTCCTACATCGGTCTGCAGTGCCTTGGTTCCAATAGAACCACTAGCTTATAAACTCTGAGTGTTTTCCAGGGCGGGCTGTGAGGGAAACTGGGGGTTCGAATGGAAAGCCAAGTAGCCAGGATTGCCCAGAAATTGAATTTAGAGGTAATAAGTGGACTTCTGCCAGACAGAGAGAAACTGTGCCCCCAGGCATCTTGTGGTATTGGTCTCCAAACCTCCACCAAGCAAAGACATTTTCCGGAATTTTGAGTGTGTGTTGTACCTCCAACAGACAGCAGAGGGGGGTTCTGATAGAATCACTAATATTGTCATCCCTAGGTTTTTTCTTAGGCCGGGCTTCACACAATAGCTGGGAGTTGGTCTGGAAAGCGAAGAAGTATAGAGTGCCTCCCCATTGGAAGTGGAGGCAATTATGCGACATCTCCAAACCTGGGAACAGCTGTACCCCCGGAAACATGCCTGGAAGTGTATTTTCATCCACCATTACACACACAAAATTTGTTCTGCTATCCTGAGAGTGGGGAGGATTCTAAAACTTTCAGCAATACCTGTGTACTAGTAGCACCATTATTTAGATTTCCGTGAGTTTTTTCACAGGCCTGGCTGCGAGGTAAAGCTGTGGGCTTGGCTTTAATTCGTAGCAGCACCGAGGTACTCCCCATGAGAATGTGAGGTAATTTTCCGACATCCCAATGCCTTGAAACATCTTAGAACCCTGATACATACTTGGAGATTGTTTACCCATCACCATCAGACACACAAATTTTTCTGCTTTTATCCTAGTTTTGGGAAGATTACTACTACCGTAGGTAGAGACTGGGTTACATTACAACCAATAACATATTTTACTGTGGGTTCTCCCAGGCCGGGCTGCGAGGGAAATCTTGGGTTTGTGCTGGAAATCCAAGTACCAGCGAGTGCCCCGGGATGGACTATGGAGGTAATTAGCGGACTTGGCCATAAAAGGGAAAATCTTGGGCCCCAGGAATGAGTGTGTTGTGGGGCTTCAAAATTCTTCCAATCAATTCCGTGTTCCGGAATGATGAGAGTTTAGAGATTCCTCCAACATACAGCAGCGCCCTGGTTCTGATAGAATGATTTAGTTTGACATCCCTGGGTGTTTTCCACGGTCGGGCTGCAAGGGAATGCTAGGATTAGGGCTGGATATCGAAGAAGATGAAAGTGCTCCCCCATGGGCAGTGGAGGTAATTAGCCAACATTTCCCATCCTGCGAACACTTGCACCCCAGGGACATGCCTTAATGTGTTTTCCTACTCCATCACTCACACAAAGCTATGTTCTGTTTTCCTTAGTGTAGGGAGGTTTCTACAACTGTCAGGAGCGTCTTAGTTCTTATAGAAACTGTACCTTTTTTTCCCTGTGTGTTTTCACAGACCGGGATGCGAGGGAACGCTGGGGGTTGGGCTGGAATCCAAGAAACTGCAAGGGACTCCCCATGGACAGTGGATGTAATTATCCGAACTCCCACAACCTAGGAAAACCTATACAAAATGAAACATGCGTGGATTTAGTTTACCTATCTAAATCAGACACTCAAAGTATTGTTCTGTTATTCTGAGTGTGGGGAGGTACCTACAATTTTCTGCAGCACCTGGGTCCAATAGAAACCTAGCTTATTATCACTGAGTGTTTTAAACGGATGGGCTGTGAGTGAAAACTGGGGGATAGACTGAAAATCCAAGAAGCAGCGATTGCCCCAATATGCACTGTGGAGGGAATTAGCAGACTTCTCCCTAACAGGGACAAATCTGTGACCCCATCCATCTGCGTGGATTGGGGTTCCACAACTCCCCACACTCAAAGACGTGTTCCAGAATCCTGAAAGTTTGGAGGTTCCTCCATCAGACTGCAACGCCGTGGTTCTGATAGAATCACTTATTGGTCATACATAGGTGTTTCAATTGTCCGGGCTGCAAGGGAAAGTTTGTAGTTGGGCTTGAAAATGAAGAAGAAGACAGTGCCACCCCATGGGCACTGAAGGAATCTAGCCGATATCTCCCAACCTGGGAAATCATGGATCCCCATAAAAATGCCTGGAGTGTGTTTTCCTACTCCATCACACACAGAAAGATATGTTCTGTTATCCTGAGTGTTCGAAGTTTTCCACAAGTGTCAGCAGGGCATGGGTTCGAATAGCACCAATAGCTTCTTTTCCCTCTGTGTAAACCCAGGCCTGGCTGCAAGGGAATCATGGGGGTTGGGCTGGAATTCCAAGTCGCAGCGGGTGCCCGAGAAGGACTGTAGATCTAATTAGCGGACTTATCCCTAACAGGGAAAAAATTGAGCCCCCAGACATGTTTGTGGATTGGGGCTTCAAAACTCTTCCAAGCAAAGCCGTGTTTGGGAATCCTGTGTGTGTTGAAGTTCCTAAAACAGACTGCAGCACCGGGGTTCTGATAGAAACTTTAGCTACATTTCCTGATTGTTTTCTCAGGCTGGGTTTAAAGGAAACTGGGGGATTTGCTGGAAAGCCAACCAGGCGCGAGTACTTCCCCATGGGCTGTAGTGGGATGTATCTGACCTCCCAAAAACCTAGGAACACCAGTACACCCTGAAACATGCGTGGAGCTTTTACCATCTCAGAGAGACACAAAAAAATTTTTCTGTTATCCTGCGTGTTCGGAGGTTCTACAAAGGTCTGCAGTGCTTGAGTTCCAATAGAACCTTTAACTTATAATCTCTGAGTGTTTTCCAGGGCGTGCGGCGAGGGAAAGCTGGGGGTTCGGCTTGAAAGCTAAGTAGCAACGAGTGCCCAGAGATTGACTGTAGAGGTAATTAGCGGACTTCTCCCAGAGAGAAATGTGCCCCCAGTAATCTTGTGGTGTTGGTCTCCACACCTCCACCAAGCAAAGCTATGTTGCAGAATTTTGAGTTTTGTTGTACCTCCAACAGGCAGCATCGAGGGGTTTCTCATAGAATCACTAATATTGTCATCCCAATGTGTTTTCGTATGCCGGGCTGTAAGGGAAATTTGGGAGATGGTCTGCAAAGCGAAGAAGTATAGATTGCCTCCCCATTGGCAGTGTAGGTTATTAGGCGACATCTCTAAACCTGGGAACAGCTGTACCCCCAGAAATATGCCTGGAGTGTATTTTTCTACACCATCAAACACACAAAGGCGTGTTCTGCTATCCTGAGTGTGGGGAGGATTCCACAACTTTCAGCAGCGCCTAGGTTCTAGTAGAACCATTATTTTGTTTTCCATGAGTATTTTCACAGGCCTGGCTGCGAGGTAAAGCTGTGGGCTTGGCTGAAATTCGTAGCAGCAGCGAGTTACTCCCCATGAGAATTTGAGGAAATTTTCCGACGTCCCACAGCCTTGGAACACCTAAGCCCCCTGATACATGCGTGGAGTTTGTTTACCCATCTCCATCAGACACACAAATGTTTCTTCTTTTATCCTAGTTGTGGGAAGATTCCTACAACTGTAGGTAGAGACTGGGTTCCATTATAACCAATAACATATTTTACCTGTGTGTATTCCCAGTCCGGGCTGCGTGTGAAAGCTTGGGTTTGGGCTGGAAATCCAAGTAGCAGCGAGTGCCTCGAGATGGACTATGGAGGTAATTAGCGGACTTGGACCTAAAAGGGAAAATCTTGGGCCCCAGCAATGAGTGTGCTTTGGGGCCTCACAATTCGCACCAAGCAAATCCCTGTTCCGGAATCCTGAGTGTTTGGAGGTTCCTCCATCATATAGGAGCGCACTTGTTCTGATAGAATGATTTAGTTTGTCATCCCTGGGTGTTTTCCTAACCCGGTCTGCAAGCGAAAGCTGGGAGTAGGGCTGGAAAACGAAGAAAACAGAGTGCCTCCCCATGTGCTGTGTAGATACTTAGCCAACGTCTCCCAACCTGGTTACACCTGCACCCCAAATACATGCATGGACTGTGTATTCCTACTCCATCTCACACCAAAGAAGGGTTCTGTTACCCTGTATATGGGGAGGTTTCTACAACTGTGAGCACCGCCTGAGTTCTAATACAAACTTACCTAAATTTCCTGACTGTTTTCTCTGAATGGGTTGCAAGGGACATTGGGGATCGGATGGAAATCCAAGCAGGAGCGATTACCTCCCCATGGGCATTAATGGGAATAATCTGACCTCCCCCAACCTAGGAAAACCTGTACCCCCTGAGACATGCATGGAGTTTTTACCATCTCAATCAGACACAAAAAAAATTGATCTGTTATCCTGCGTGTGCGGAGCTACCTACAATGGTCTGCAGTGCCTTTGTTCCAATAGAACCACTAGCTTATAATCTCTGAGTGTTTTCCAGGGCGGGCTGCGAGGGAAACTGGGGGTTCGAATGGAAAGCCAAGTAGCCAGGATTGCCCAGAAATTGAATTTAGAGGTAATAAGCGGACTTCTGCCAGACAGAGAGAAACTGTGCCCCCAGGCATCTTGTGCTATTCAAAACCCCAACATACAGCAGCGTCCTTGTTCTGATAGAATGATTTAGTTTGACATCCCTGGGTGTTTTCCACGGTCGGGCTGCAAGGTAATGCTAGGATTAGGGCTGGATATCGAAGAAGATGAAAGTGCTCCCACATGGGCAGTGGAGGTAATTAGCCAACATTTCCCATCCTGCGAAACCTGCACCCCAGAGACATGCCTTAATGTGTTTTCCTACTCCATCACACAAACAAAGCTATGTTCTCTTTTCCTTAGTGTAGGGAGGTTTCTACATCTGTCAGGTGCGTCTTAGTTCTTATAGTAACTGTAGCTTTTTTTCCCTATGTGTTTTCACAGACCGGGATGCGAGGGAACACTGGGGGTTGGGCTGGAATCCAAGAAACTGCAAGGGACTCCCCATGGACAGTGGATGTAATTATCCGACCTCCCACAACCTAGGATCGCCTATACAACCTGAAACATGCGTGGATTTAGTTTACCCATCTAAATCAGACACTCAAATTATTGTTCTGTTATTCTGAGTGACGGTAGGTTCCTACAATTGTCTGTAGCACCTGGGTTCCAATAGAAACCTAGCTTATTATCACTGAGTGTATTACAAGGCCGGGCTGCGTGGGAAAACTGGGGGATAGACTGAAAATCTAAGAAGCAGCGAGTGCCCAAAGATGCACTGTGGAGTTAATTAGCAGGCTTCTCCCTAACAGGGACAAATCTGTGACCCCATCCATCTGCGTGGATTGGGGTTCCACAACTCCCCAAACTCAAAGACGTGTTCCAGAATCCTGAAGGTTTGGAGGTTCCTCCAACAGGCAGCAACGCCAGGGTTCTGATAGAATCACTTATTTGTCATCCATGGGTGTTTCACATGTCCGGGCTGCAAGGGAAAGCTGGGAGTAGGGCTGAAAAACGAAGAAAACAGAATGCCACCCCATGGGATGTGGAGATACTTAGCCAACGTCTCCAAACCTGGTTACACCTGAACCCTAGATACATGCATGGACTGGGTATTCCTACTCCATCAAACACACAAAGAAGTGTTCTGTTACCCTGTGTATGGGGAAGTTTCTAAAACTGTCAGCAGCGCCTGGGTTCTAAAAAAAATTTAGCTAAATTTCCTGACTGCTTCCTCTGACTGGGTTGCAAGGGAAACTGGGGGATGGAATGGAAATCCAAGAAGGAATGATTATTTCCCATGGGCATTAATGGGAATAATCTGACGTCCCCCAACCTAAGAAAACCTGTACCCCCTGAAACATGCGTTGAGTTTTTACCATCTCAATCTGACCCAAAAATAGTGTTCTGTTATCCTGCGTGTGCGGAACTTCCTACAACGGTCAGCAGTGTCTGGTTTCCAACAGAACCACTAGCTAATAATCACTGAGTGTTTTCCAGGGTGGGCTGCGAGGGAATCTGGGGGTTCGGCTGGAAAGCCAAGTAGCCAGGATTGCCCAGAAATTGACTGTAGAGGTAATTAGTGGGCTTCTCCCAGACAGAGAGAAACTGTGCCCCCAGGAATCCTGTGGTGTTTGTCTCCACACCTCCACCAAGCAAAGCCATTTCCCGGAAATTTGAGTGTGTGTTGTACCTCCAACTGTCAGCAGAGATGGGGTTCTGATAGAATCACTAATATTGTCATCCCAAGGTGTTTCCTTAGGCCGGGCTTCAAAGGAAAGCTGGGAATTAGTCTGGAAAGCGAAGAAGTATAGAGTGCCTCCCCATTGGCAGTGGAGGTAATTAGGCGACATCTCCAAACCTGGGAACACCTGTACCCCCGGAAACATGCCTGGAGTGTATTTTCATACACCTTCACACACACAAAAATTTGTTCTGCTATCCTGAGTGTGCGGAGTATTCTACAATTTTCAGCAGCTCCTGGGTTCTAGTAGCACCAGTATTTAGTTTTCCTTTAATTTTTTCACAGGCCTGGCTGCGTGGTAAAGCTGTGGGCTTGGCTGTAATTCGCAGCAGCAGCGAGTTACACCCCATGAGAATTTGAGGTAATTTTCCGACGTCCCACAGCCTTGGAAACCCTAAGCACAATGATACATGCTTGGAGTGTGTTTACTCATCTCCATCAGACACAAAAATATTTCTTCTTTTATCCTAGTTGTGGGAAGTTTCCTACAACGGTAAGTAGAGCCTGGGTTCTGTTACAACCAATAACATATTTTCCCTGTGTGATTTCCCAGGCCGGTCTGCGTGGGAAAGCTTGGGTTTGGGCTTTAAATCCAAGTAAAACGAATGCCCCGAAATGGACTATGGAGGTAATTAGCCGACTTAGCCCTAAAAGGGAAAATCTTGGGCCCCAGCATAGAGTGTGCTGTGGGGCTTCACAATTCGCATCAAGCAAATCTGTGTTCCGGAATCCTGAGTGTTTGGAGGTTCCTCCAACGTACAGCAGCACCCTGGTTCTAACAGAATGATTTAGTTTGTCATCCCTGGGTGTTTTCCATGGTCGGGCTTCAAGGGAATGCTAGGAATAGGGCTGGATATCGAAGAAGAAGAGAGTACTTCCCCACGGGCAGTGGAGGTAATTAGCCAACATTTCACAACCTGCGAACACCTGAACCCCAGAGATATGCCTTACTGTGTTTTCCTACTACATCACACACACAAAGCTGTGTTCTGTTTTCCTTAGTGTAGGGAGGTTTCTACAACTGTCAGGAGTGCCTTACTTCTTATAGAAACTGTAGCTAATTTTCCCTGAGTCTTTTCACATGCCGGGATGCGAGGGAATGCTGGGGGTTGGGCTGGAATCCAAGAAACGGCAAGGGGCACACCATGGAGAGTGGATGTAATTATCCGAACTCCCACAAACTAGGAAAACCTATACAAAATGAAACATGCATGGATTTAATTTACCTATCTAAATCAGACACTCAAAGTATTGTTCTGTTATTCTGAGTGTGGGGATGTACCTACAATTGTCTGCAGCACCTGGGTCCAAAAAAACGTAGCTTATTATCATAGAGTGTTTTAAAATTTGGGCTGTAAGTGTAAACTTGGGGATAGACTGAAAATCCAAGAAGCAGCGAGTGCCCCAAGATGCACTGTGGAGGTAATTAGCAGACTGCTCCCTAACAGGGACAAATCTGTGACCCCATCCATCTGCGTGGATTGGGGTTCCACAACTCCCCACACTCAAAGACGTGTTCCAGAATCCTGAAAATTTGGAGGTTCCTCCATCAGACTGCAATGCCTTGGTTCTGATAGAATCACTTATTGGTCATACATGGGTGTTTCAATTGTCCGGGCTGCAAGGGAAAGCTTGGAGTTGGGCTTGAAAATGAAGAAGAAGACAGTGCCACCCCATGGGCACTGAAGGAATCTAGCCGATATCTCCCAACCTGGGAAATCATGGATCCCCATAAAAATGCCTGGATTGTGTTTTCCTACTCCATCACACACAGAAAGATATGTTCTGTTATCCTGAGTGTTCGAAGGTTTCCACAAGTGTCAGCAGGGCATGGGTTCGAATAGCACCAATAGCTTCTTTTCCCTCTGTGTAAACCCAGGCCTGGCTGCAAGGGAATCATGGGGGTTGGGCTGGAATTCCAAGTCGCAGCGGGTGCCCGAGAAGGACTGTAGATCTAATTAGCGGACTTATCCCTAACAGGGAAAAAATTGAGCCCCCAGACATGTTTGTGGATTGGGGCTTCAAAACTCTTCCAAGCAAAGCCGTGTTTGGGAACCCTGTGTGTGTTGAAGTTCCTACAACAGACTGCAGCACCGGGGTTCTGATAGAAACTTTAGCTACATTTCCTGATTGTTTTCTCAGGCTGGGTTGTAAAGGAAACTGGGGGATTTGCTGGAAAGCCAACCAGGCGCGAGTACTTCCCCATGGGCTGTAGTGGGTTGTATCTGACCTCCCAAAAACCTAGGAACACCAGTACACCCTGAAACATGCGTGGAGCTTTTACCATCTCAAAGAGACACAAAAAATTTTTTCTGTTATCCTGCGTGTTCGGAGGTTCCTACAAAGGTCTGCAGTGCTTGAGTTCCAATAGAACCTTTAACTTATAATCTCTGAGTGTTTTCCAGGGCGTGCGGCGAGGGAAAGCTGGGGGTTCGGCTTGAAAGCCAAGTAGCAACGAGTGCCCAGAGATTGACTGTAGAGGTAATTAGCGGACTTCTCCCAGAGAGAAATGTGCCCCCAGTAATCTTGTGGTGTTGGTCTCCACACCTCCACCAAGCAAAGCTATGTTCCAGAATTTTGAGTTTTTGTTGTACCTCCAACAGGCAGCATCGAGGGGTTTCTCATAGAATCACTAATATTTTCATCCCAAGGTGTTTTCGTACGCCGGGCTGTAAGGGAAATTTGGGAGATATTCTGCAAAGCGAAGAAGTTTAGATTGCCTCCCCATTGTCAGTGGAGGTTATTAGGCGACATCTCTAAACCTGGGAACAGCTGTACCCCCAGTAATATGCCTGGAGTGTATTTTTCTACACCATCACACACACAAAGGTGTGTTCTGCTATCCTGAGTGTGGGGAGGATTCCACAACTTTCAGTAGCGCCTTGGTTCTAGTAGAACCAGTATTTAGTTTTCCATGAGTTTTTTCACAAGCCTGGCTGCGAGGTAAAGCTGTGGGCTTGGCTGAAATTCGTAGCAGCAGCGAGTTACTCCCCATGAGAATTTGAGGAATTTTTCCGACGTCCCACAGCCTTGGAACACCTAAGCCCCCTGATACATGTGTGGAGTTTGTTTACCCATCTCCATCAGACACACAAATGTTTCTTCTTTTATCCTAGTTGTGGGAAGATTCCTACAACTGTAGGTAGAGACTGGGTTCCATTATAACCAATAACATATTTTACCTGTGTGTATTCCCAGTCCGGGCTGCGTGTGAAAGCTTGGGTTTGGGCTGGAAATCCAAGTAGCAGCGAGTGCCTCGAGATGGACTATGGAGGTAATTAGCGGACTTGGACCTAAAAGGGAAAATCTTGGGCCCCAGCAATGAGTGTGCTTTGGGGCCTCACAATTCGCACCAAGCAAATCCCTGTTCCGGAATCCTGAGTGTTTGGAGGTTCCTCCATCATATAGGAGCGCACTTGTTCTGATAGAATGATTTAGTTTGTCATCCCTGGGTGTTTTCCTAACCCGGGCTGCAAGCGAAAGCTGGGAGTAGGGCTGGAAAACGAAGAAAACAGAGTACCTCCCCATGGGCTGTGGAGATACTTAGCCAACGTCTACCAACCTGGTTACACCTGCACCCCAAATACATGCATGGACTGTGTATTCCTACTCCATCACACACCAAAGAAGTGTTCTGTTACCCTGTGTATGGGGAGGTTTCTACAACTGTGAGCACCGCCTGGGTTCTAATAGAAACTTTAGCTAAATTTCCTGACTGTTTTCTCTGACTGGGTTGCAAGGGACACTTGGGGATGGGATGGAAATCCAAGCAGGAGCGATTACCTCCCCATGGGCATTAATGGGAATAATCTGACCTCCCCCAACCTAGGAAAACCTGTACCCCCTGAAAAAGGCGTGGAGTTTTTACCATCTCAATCAGACACAAAAAAATTGTTCTGTTATCCTGCGTGTGCGGAGCTTCCTACAACGGTCTGCAGTGCCTTGGTTCCAATAGAACCACTAGCTTATAAACTCTGAGTGTTTTCCAGGGCGGGCTGTGAGGGAAACTGGGGGTTCGAATGGAAAGCCAAGTAGCCAGGATTGCCCAGAAATTGAATTTAGAGGTAATAAGTGGACTTCTGCCAGACAGAGAGAAACTGTGCCCCCAGGCATCTTGTGGTATTGGTCTCCAAACCTCCACCAAGCAAAGACATTTTCCGGAATTTTGAGTGTGTGTTGTACCTCCAACAGACAGCAGAGGGGGGTTCTGATAGAATCACTAATATTGTCATCCCTAGGTTTTTTCTTAGGCCGGGCTTCACACAATAGCTGGGAGTTGGTCTGGAAAGCGAAGAAGTATAGAGTGCCTCCCCATTGGAAGTGGAGGCAATTATGCGACATCTCCAAACCTGGGAACAGCTGTACCCCCGGAAACATGCCTGGAAGTGTATTTTCATCCACCATTACACACACAAAATTTGTTCTGCTATCCTGAGAGTGGGGAGGATTCTAAAACTTTCAGCAATACCTGTGTACTAGTAGCACCATTATTTAGATTTCCGTGAGTTTTTTCACAGGCCTGGCTGCGAGGTAAAGCTGTGGGCTTGGCTTTAATTCGTAGCAGCACCGAGGTACTCCCCATGAGAATGTGAGGTAATTTTCCGACATCCCAATGCCTTGAAACATCTTAGAACCCTGATACATACTTGGAGATTGTTTACCCATCACCATCAGACACACAAATTTTTCTGCTTTTATCCTAGTTTTGGGAAGATTACTACTACCGTAGGTAGAGACTGGGTTACATTACAACCAATAACATATTTTACTGTGGGTTCTCCCAGGCCGGGCTGCGAGGGAAATCTTGGGTTTGTGCTGGAAATCCAAGTACCAGCGAGTGCCCCGGGATGGACTATGGAGGTAATTAGCGGACTTGGCCATAAAAGGGAAAATCTTGGGCCCCAGGAATGAGTGTGTTGTGGGGCTTCAAAATTCTTCCAATCAATTCCGTGTTCCGGAATGATGAGAGTTTAGAGATTCCTCCAACATACAGCAGCGCCCTGGTTCTGATAGAATGATTTAGTTTGACATCCCTGGGTGTTTTCCACGGTCGGGCTGCAAGGGAATGCTAGGATTAGGGCTGGATATCGAAGAAGATGAAAGTGCTCCCCCATGGGCAGTGGAGGTAATTAGCCAACATTTCCCATCCTGCGAACACTTGCACCCCAGGGACATGCCTTAATGTGTTTTCCTACTCCATCACTCACACAAAGCTATGTTCTGTTTTCCTTAGTGTAGGGAGGTTTCTACAACTGTCAGGAGCGTCTTAGTTCTTATAGAAACTGTACCTTTTTTTCCCTGTGTGTTTTCACAGACCGGGATGCGAGGGAACGCTGGGGGTTGGGCTGGAATCCAAGAAACTGCAAGGGACTCCCCATGGACAGTGGATGTAATTATCCGAACTCCCACAACCTAGGAAAACCTATACAAAATGAAACATGCGTGGATTTAGTTTACCTATCTAAATCAGACACTCAAAGTATTGTTCTGTTATTCTGAGTGTGGGGAGGTACCTACAATTTTCTGCAGCACCTGGGTCCAATAGAAACCTAGCTTATTATCACTGAGTGTTTTAAACGGATGGGCTGTGAGTGAAAACTGGGGGATAGACTGAAAATCCAAGAAGCAGCGAGTGCCCCAATATGCACTGTGGAGGGAATTAGCAGACTTCTCCCTAACAGGGACAAATCTGTGACCCCATCCATCTGCGTGGATTGGGGTTCCACAACTCCCCACACTCAAAGACGTGTTCCAGAATCCTGAAAGTTTGGAGGTTCCTCCATCAGACTGCAACGCCGTGGTTCTGATAGAATCACTTATTGGTCATACATAGGTGTTTCAATTGTCCGGGCTGCAAGGGAAAGTTTGTAGTTGGGCTTGAAAATGAAGAAGAAGACAGTGCCACCCCATGGGCACTGAAGGAATCTAGCCGATATCTCCCAACCTGGGAAATCATGGATCCCCATAAAAATGCCTGGAGTGTGTTTTCCTACTCCATCACACACAGAAAGATATGTTCTGTTATCCTGAGTGTTCGAAGTTTTCCACAAGTGTCAGCAGGGCATGGGTTCGAATAGCACCAATAGCTTCTTTTCCCTCTGTGTAAACCCAGGCCTGGCTGCAAGGGAATCATGGGGGTTGGGCTGGAATTCCAAGTCGCAGCGGGTGCCCGAGAAGGACTGTAGATCTAATTAGCGGACTTATCCCTAACAGGGAAAAAATTGAGCCCCCAGACATGTTTGTGGATTGGGGCTTCAAAACTCTTCCAAGCAAAGCCGTGTTTGGGAATCCTGTGTGTGTTGAAGTTCCTAAAACAGACTGCAGCACCGGGGTTCTGATAGAAACTTTAGCTACATTTCCTGATTGTTTTCTCAGGCTGGGTTGTAAAGGAAACTGGGGGATTTGCTGGAAAGCCAACCAGGCGCGAGTACTTCCCCATGGGCTGTAGTGGGATGTATCTGACCTCCCAAAAACCTAGGAACACCAGTACACCCTGAAACATGCGTGGAGCTTTTACCATCTCAAAGAGACACAAAAAAATTTTTCTGTTATCCTGCGTGTTCGGAGGTTCTACAAAGGTCTGCAGTGCTTGAGTTCCAATAGAACCATTAACTTATAATCTCTGAGTGTTTTCCAGGGCGTGCGGCGAGGGAAAGCTGGGGGTTCGGCTTGAAAGCTAAGTAGCAACGAGTGCCCAGAGATTGACTGTAGAGGTAATTAGCGGACTTCTCCCAGAGAGAAATGTGCCCCCAGTAATCTTGTGGTGTTGGTCTCCACACCTCCACCAAGCAAAGCTATGTTGCAGAATTTTGAGTTTTGTTGTACCTCCAACAGGCAGCATCGAGGGGTTTCTCATAGAATCACTAATATTGTCATCCCAATGTGTTTTCGTATGCCGGGCTGTAAGGGAAATTTGGGAGATGGTCTGCAAAGCGAAGAAGTATAGATTGCCTCCCCATTGGCAGTGTAGGTTATTAGGCGACATCTCTAAACCTGGGAACAGCTGTACCCCCAGAAATATGCCTGGAGTGTATTTTTCTACACCATCAAACACACAAAGGCGTGTTCTGCTATCCTGAGTGTGGGGAGGATTCCACAACTTTCAGCAGCGCCTTGGTTCTAGTAGAACCAGTATTTTGTTTTCCATGAGTTTTTTCACAAGCCTGGCTGCGAGGTAAAGCTGTGGGCTTGGCTGAAATTCGTAGCAGCAGCGAGTTACTCCCCATGAGAATTTGAGGAAATTTTCCGACGTCCCACAGCCTTGGAACACCTAAGCCCCCTGATACATGTGTGGAGTTTGTTTACCCATCTCCATCAGACACACAAATGTTTCTTCTTTTATCCTAGTTGTGGGAAGATTCCTACAACTGTAGGTAGAGACTGGGTTCCATTATAACCAATAACATATTTTACCTGTGTGTATTCCCAGTCCGGGCTGTGTGTGAAAGCTTGGGTTTGGGCTGGAAATCCAAGTAGCAGCGAGTGCCTCGAGATGGACTATGGAGGTAATTAGCGGACTTGGACCTAAAAGGGAAAATCTTGGGCCCCAGCAATGAGTGTGCTGTGGGGCCTCACAATTCGCACCAAGCAAATCCCTGTTCCGGAATCCTGAGTGTTTGGAGGTTCCTCCATCATATAGGAGCGCACTTGTTCTGATAGAATGATTTAGTTTGTCATCCCTGGGTGTTTTCCTAACCCGGGCTGCAAGCGAAAGCTGGGAGTAGGGCTGGAAAACGAAGAAAACAGAGTACCTCCCCATGGGCTGTGGAGATACTTAGCCAACGTCTACCAACCTGGTTACACCTGCACCCCAAATACATGCATGGACTGTGTATTCCTACTCCATCACACACCAAAGAAGTGTTCTGTTACCCTGTGTATGGGGAGGTTTCTACAACTGTGAGCACCGCCTGGGTTCTAATAGAAACTTTAGCTAAATTTCCTGACTGTTTTCTCTGACTGGGTTGCAAGGGACACTTGGGGATGGGATGGAAATCCAAGCAGGAGCGATTACCTCCCCATGGGCATTAATGGGAATAATCTGACCTCCCCCAACCTAGGAAAACCTGTACCCCCTGAAAAAGGCGTGGAGTTTTTACCATCTCAATCAGACACAAAAAAATTGTTCTGTTATCCTGCGTGTGCGGAGCTTCCTACAACGGTCTGCAGTGCCTTGGTTCCAATAGAACCACTAGCTTATAAACTCTGAGTGTTTTCCAGGGCGGGCTGTGAGGGAAACTGGGGGTTCGAATGGAAAGCCAAGTAGCCAGGATTGCCCAGAAATTGAATTTAGAGGTAATAAGTGGACTTCTGCCAGACAGAGAGAAACTGTGCCCCCAGGCATCTTGTGGTATTGGTCTCCAAACCTCCACCAAGCAAAGACATTTTCCGGAATTTTGAGTGTGTGTTGTACCTCCAACAGACAGCAGAGCGGGGGTTCTGATAGAATCACTAATATTGTCATCCCTAGGTTTTTTCTTAGGCCGGGCTTCACACGAAAGCTGGGAGTTGGTCTGGAAAGCGAAGAAGTATAGAGTGCCTCCCCATTGGAAGTGGAGGCAATTATGCGACATCTCCAAACCTGGGAACAGCTGTACCCCTGGAAACATGCCTGGAGTGTATTTTCATCCACCATTACACACACAAAATTTGTTCTGCTATCCTGAGTGTGGGGAGGATTCTAAAACTTTCAGCAATACCTGTGTACTAGTAGCACCATTATTTAGATTTCCGTGAGTTTTTTCACAGGCCTGGCTGCGAGGTAAAGCTGTGGGCTTGGCTTTAATTCGTAGCAGCACCGAGGTACTCCCCATGAGAATGTGAGGTAATTTTCCGACATCCCAATGCCTTGAAACATCTTAGCCCCCTGATACATACTTGGAGATTGTTTACCCATCTCCATCAGACACACAAATTTTTCTGCTTTTATCCTAGTTCTGGGAAGATTACTACTACCGTAGGTAGAGACTGGTTTACATTACAACCAATAACATATTTTCCTGTGGGTTCTCCCAGGCCTGGCTGCGAGGGAAATCTTGGGTTTGTGCTGGAAATCCAAGTACCAGCAAGTGCCCCGGGATGGACTATGGAGGTAATTAGCGGACTTGGCCATAAAAGGGAAAATCTTGGGCCCCAGGAATGAGTGTGTTGTGGGGCTTCAAAATTCTTCCAATCAATTCCGTGTTCCGGAATGATGAGAGTTTAGAGATTCCTCCAACATACAGCAGCACCCTGGTTCTGATAGAATGATTTAGTTTGACATCCCTGGGTGTTTTCCACGGTCGGGCTGCAAGGGAATGCTCGGATTAGGGCTGGATATCGAAGAAGATGAAAGTGCTCCCCCATGGGCAGTGGAGGTAATTAGCCAAGATTTCCCATCCTGCGAACACCTGCACCCCAGGGACATGCCTTAATGTGTTTTCCTACTCCATCACACATACAAAAGTATGTTCTGTTTTCCTTAGTGTAGGGAGGTTTCTACAACTGTCAGGAGCGTCTTAGTTCTTATAGAAACTGTACCTTTTTTTCCCTGTGTGTTTTCACAGACCGGGATGCGAGGGAACGCTGGGGGTTGGGCTGGAATCCAAGGAACTGCAAGGGACTCCCCATGGACAGTGGATGTAATTATCCGAACTCCCACAACCTAGGAAAACCTATACAAAATGAAACATGCGTGGATTTAGTTTACCTATTTAAATCAGACACTCAAAGTATTGTTCGGTTATTCTGAGTGTGGGGAGGTACCTACAATTTTCTGTAGCACCTGGGTCCATTAGAAACCTAGCTTATTATCACTGAGTGTTTTAAACGGATGGGCTGTGAGTGAAAACTGGGGGATAGACTGAAAATCCAAGAAGCAGCGAGTGACCCAAGATTCACTGTGGAGGTAATTAGCAGACTTCTCCCTAACAGGGACATATCTGTGACCCCATCCATCTGCGTGGATTGGGGTTCCACAACTCCCCACACTCAAAGACGTGTTTCAGAATCCTGAAACTTTGGAGGTACCTCCATCAGACTGCAACGCCGTGGTTCTGATAGAATCACTTATTGGTCATACATAGGTGTTTCAATTGTCCGGGCTGCAAGGGAAAGTTTGTAGTTGGGCTTGAAAATGAAGAAGAAGACAGTGCCACCCCATGGGCACTGAAGGAATCTAGCCGATATCTCCCAACCTGGGAAATCATGGATCCCCATAAAAATGCCTGGAGTGTGTTTTCCTACTCCATCACACACAGAAAGATATGTTCTGTTATCCTGAGTGTTCGAAGGTTTCCACAATTGTCAGCAGGGCATGGGTTCGAATAGCACCAATAGCTTCTTTTCCCTCTGTGTAAACCCAGGCCTGGCTGCAAGGGAATCATGGGGGTTGGGCTGGAATTCCAAGTCGCAGCGGGTGCCCGAGAAGGACTGTAGATCTAATTAGCGGACTTATCCCTAACAGGGAAAAAATTGAGCCCCCAGACATGTTTGTGGATTGGGGCTTCAAAACTCTTCCAAGCAAAGCCGTGTTTGGGAACCCTGTGTGTGTTGAAGTTCCTACAACAGACTGCAGCACCGGGGTTCTGATAGAAACTTTAGCTACATTTCCTGATTGTTTTCTCAGGCTGGGTTGTAAAGGAAACTGGGGGATTTGCTGGAAAGCCAACCAGGCGCGAGTACTTCCCCATGGGCTGTAGTGGGTTGTATCTGACCTCCCAAAAACCTAGGAACACCAGTACACCCTGAAACATGCGTGGAGCTTTTACCATCTCAATGAGACACAAAAAATTTTTTCTGTAATCCTGCGTGTTCGGAGGTTCCTACAAAGGTCTGCAGTGCTTGAGTTCCAATAGAACCATTAACTTATAATCTCTGAGTGTTTTCCAGGGCGTGCGGCGAGGGAAAGCTGGGGGTTCGGCTTGAAAGCCAAGTAGCAACGAGTGCCCAGAGATTGACTGTAGAGGTAATTAGCGGACTTCTCCCAGAGAGAAATGTGCCCCCAGAAATCTTGTGGTGTTGGTCTCCACACCTCCACCAAGCAAAGCTATGTTGCAGAATTTTGAGTTTTGTTGTACCTCCAACAGGCAGCATCGAGGGGTTTCTCATAGAATCACTAATATTGTCATCCCAAGGTGTTTTCGTACGCCGGGCTGTAAGGGAAATTTGGGAGATGGTCTGCAAAGCGAAGAAGTATAGATTGCCTCCCCATTGGCAGTGTAGGTTATTAGGCGACATCTCTAAACCTGGGAACAGCTGTACCCCCAGAAATATGCCTGGAGTGTATTTTTCTACACCATCAAACACACAAAGGCGTGTTCTGCTATCCTGAGTGTGGGGAGGATTCCACAACTTTCAGCAGCGCCTTGGTTCTAGTAGAACCAGTATTTTGTTTTCCATGAGTTTTTTCACAAGCCTGGCTGCGAGGTAAAGCTGTGGGCTTGGCTGAAATTCGTAGCAGCAGTGAGTTACTCCCCATGAGAATTTGAGGAAATTTTCCGACGTCCCACAGCCTTGGAACACCTAAGCCCCCTGATACATGCGTGGAGTTTGTTTACCCATCTCCATCAGACACACAAATGTTTCTTCTTTTATCCTAGTTGTGGGAAGATTCCTACAACTGTAGGTAGAGACTGGGTTCCATTATAACCAATAACATATTTTACCTGTGTGTATTCCCAGTCCGAGCTGCATGTGAAAGCTTGGGTTTGGGCTGGAAATCCAAGTAGCAGCGAGTGCCTCGAGATGGACTATGGAGGTAATTAGCGGACTTGGACCTAAAAGGGAAAATCTTGGGCCCCAGCAATGAGTGTGCTGTGGGGCCTCACAATTCGCTCCAAGCAAATCCCTGTTCCGGAATCCTGAGTGTTTGGAGGTTCCTTCATCATATAGGAGCGCACTTGTTCTGATAGAATGATTTAGTTTGTCATCCCTGGGTGTTTTCCTAACCCGGTCTGCAAGCGAAAGCTGGGAGTAGGGCTGGAAAACGAAGAAAACAGAGTGCCTCCCCATGGGCTGTGGAGATACTTAGCCAACGTCTCCCAACCTGGTTACACCTGCACCCCAAATACATGCATGGACTGTGTATTCCTACTCCATCTCACACCAAAGAAGTGTTCTGTTACCCTGTATATGGGGAGGATTCTACAACTGTGAGCACAGCCTGGGTTCTAATACAAACTTACCTAAATTTCCTGACTGTTTTCTCTGACTGGGTTGCAAGGGACACTTGGGGATGGGATGGAAATCCAAGCAGGAGCGATTACCTCCCCATGGGCATTAATGGGAATAATCTGACCTCCCCCAACCTAGGAAAACCTGTACCCCCTGAAACATGCATGGAGTTTTTACCATCTCAATCAGACACAAAAAAAAGTGTTCTGTTATCCTGCGTGTGCGGATCTACCTACAATGGTCTGCAGTGCCTTGGTTCCAGTAGAACCACTAGCTTATAATCTCTGAGTGTTTTCCAGGGCGGGCTGCGAGGGAAACTGGGGGTTCGAATGGAAAGCCAAGTAGCCAGGATTGCCCAGAAATTGAATTTAGAGGTAATAAGTGGACTTCTGCCAGACAGAGAGAAACTGTGCCCCCAGGCATCTTGTGGTATTCAAAACTCCAACATACAGCAGCGTCCTTGTTCTGATAGAATGATTTAGTTTGACATCCCTGGGTGTTTTCCACGGTCGGGCTGCAAGGGAATGCTAGGATTAGGGCTGGATATCGAAGAAGATGAAAGTGCTCCCCCATGGGCAGTGGAGGTAATTAGCCAACATTTCCCATCCTGCGAACCCTGCACCCTAGAGACATGCCTTAATGTGTTTTCCTACTCCATCACACAAACAAAGCTATGTTCTCTTTTCCTTAGTGTAGGGAGGTTTCTACAACTGTCAGGAGCGTCTTAGTACTTATAGTAACTGTAGCTTTTTTTCCCTATGTGTTTTCACAGACCGGGATGCGAGGGAACACTGGGGGTTGGGCTGGAATCCAAGAAACTGCAAGGGACTCCCCATGGACAGTGGATGTAATTATCCGAACTCCCACAATCTAGGATCGCCTATACAACCTGAAACATGCGTGGATTTAGTTTACCCATCTAAATCAGACACTCAAATTATTGTTCTGTTATTCTGAGTGACGGTAGGTTCCTACAATTGTCTGTAGCACCTGGGTTCCAATAGAAACCTAGCTTATTATCACTGAGTGTATCACAAGGCCGGGCTGCGTGGGAAAACTGGGGGATAGACTGAAAATCTAAGAAGCAGCGAGTGCCCCAAGATGCACTGTGGAGTTAATTAGCAGACTTCTCCCTAACAGGGACAAATCTGTGACCCCATCCATCTGCGTGGATTGGGTTTCCACAACTCCCCACACTAAAAGACGTGTTCCAGAATACTGAAGCTTTGGAGGATCCTCCAATAGGCAGCAATGCCAGGGTTCTGATAGAATCACTTATTTGTCATCCATGGGTGTTTCACATGTCCGGGCTGCAAGGGAAAGCTGGGAGTTTGTCTTGAAAACGTAGAAGATGACAGTGCAACCACATGGGCATTGAAGGAATCTAGCCGACATCTCCCAACCTGGGAAAACCTGGATCCCCAGAAAAATGTTTGGAGTGTGTTTTCCTACTCCATCACACACAGAAATGTATGTTCTGTTATCCTGAGTGTTCGAAGTTTTCCACAATTGTCAGCAGGGCATGTGTTCGAATAGAAAAAATAGCTTCTTTTCCCTCTGTGATACCCCAGGCCGGGCTGCAAGGGAAACATGTGGTTTGGGCTGAAATTCCAAGTAGCAGCAGTTGCCCGATATGGACTGTAGAGCTAATTAGCGGACTTCTCACTAACAGGGAAAAACTTGAGCCCCCAGCCATGTGTAGGTTTGGGGCTTCAAAATTCTTCCAAGCAAATCCGTGTTTGGGAATCCTGTGTGTGTGGAGGTTCCTCCAACAGAAAGCAGCGCCGGAGTTCTGATAGAATCACTAAGTTTGTCATCCCTCGGTGTTTTCCTATCCCGGGCTGCAAGGGAAAGCTGGGAGTAGGGCTGGAAAACGAAGAAAACAGAATGCCACCCCATGGGATGTGGAGATACTTAGCCAACGTCTCCAAACCTGGTTACACCTGAACCCTAGATACATGCATGGACTGCGTATTCCTACTCCATCAAACACACAAAGAAGTGTTCTGTTACCCTGTGTATGGGGAAGTTTCTAAAACTGTCAGCAGCGCCTGGGTTCTAAAAAAAAATTTAGCTAAATTTCCTGACTGTTTTCTCTGACTGGGTTGCAAGGGAAACTGGGGGATGGAATGGAAATCCAAGAAGGAATGATTATTTCCCATGGGCATTAATGGGAATAATCTGACCTCCCACAACCTAAGAAAACCTGTACCCCCTGAAACATGCGTTGAGTTTTTACCATCTCAATCTGACCCAAAAAAAGTGTTCTATTATACTTCGTGTGCGGAACTTCTTACAACGGTCAGCAGTGTCTGGTTTCCAACAGAACCACTAGCTAATAATCACTGAGTGTTTTCCAGGGTGGGCTGCGAGGGAATCTGGGGGTTCGGCTGGAAAGCCAAGTAGCCAGGATTGCCCAGAAATTGACTGTAGAGGTAATTAGTGGGCTTCTCCCTGACAGAGAGAAACTGTGCCCCCAGGAATCCTGTGGTGTTTGTCTCCACACCTCCACCAAGCAAAGACATTTTCCCGTAATTTGAGTGTGTGTTGTACCTCCAACTGTCAGCAGAGATGGGGTTCTGATAGAATCGCTAATATTGTCATCCCAAGGTGTTTCCTTAGGCCGGGCTTCTAAGGAAAGCTGGGAATTAGTCTGGAAAGCGAAGAAGTATAGAGTGCCTCCCCATTGGCAGCGGAGGTAATTAGGCGACATCTCCAAACCTGGGAACAGCAGTACCCCCAGAAACATTCCTTGAGTGTATTTTCCTACACCATTACACACACAAAAATTTGTTCTGCTATCCTGAGTGTGGGGAGGATTCTACAACTTTCAGCAGTGTCTGGGTTCTAGTAGCACCAGTATTTTGTTTTCCATGAGTGTTTTCGCAGGCCTGGCTGCGAGGTAAAGCTGTGGGCTTGGCTGTAATTCATAGCAGCAGGGAGTTACTCCCCATGAGAATTTGAGGTATTTTTCCGACGTCCCACAGCCTTGGAACACCTAAGACCCCTGATACATTCTTGGAGCTTGTTTACCCATCTCCATCAGACACACAAATGTTTCTTCTTTTATCCAAGCTGTGAGAAGTTTCCTATAACGGTAGGTAGAGACTGGGTTCCATTACAACCAATAACATATTTTCCCTTTGTTTTTTCCCAGGCCGGGCTGCGAGGGAAAGCTTGTGTTTTGGCTGGAAATCCAAGTAGCCACGAGTGCCCCGAGATGGACTATGGAATTAATTAGCGGACTTGGTCCTAAAAGGGAAAAACTTTTTCCCCCAACCATGTGTGGTATTTTTGGCTTCAAAATTCTTCCAAGCAATGCCGTGTTTGGGAATCCTGTGTGTGTGGAATTTCCTACAACAGTCTGCAGCACCGGGGGTTTGATAGAAAATTAGCTACATTTCCTGATTGTTTTCTCAGGCTGGGTTGAAAAAGAAACTGTGGCATTGGCTGGAAAGGCAAGCAGGAGCGAGTGCCTCCCCATGGGCATTTTAGGAAATTACCCATACTCCCACTAACTATGAACAACTTAACCCCCTGAAATATGCGTGGACTTTGTTTACCAAACTGCATGAGACACACAAAGAGGTGTTCTCTTTTCCTGTGTGTGGGGAGTATCCTTCAATGTTCTGCAGCCCCTGGGTTCCAATAGAACCACTGGCTTATTATCCCTGTTTGTTTTCCCAGGCCGGACTGCGAGGGAATGCTGCGCTTGCGCTGGAAAACCATGTAGCAGCGAGTGACCCGAGATGGACTGTTGAGGTAATTAGCGGACATCTCCCTAACAGGGAAAAACCTGTGCCCCCAGCCATCTCTGTGGTGTGGGTCTCCAAAGCTACCCCCAAGCATAGCCGTGATCCAGAATCCTAAGATTCTGGAAGTTCCTAAAATAGACAGCATCATCGTAGCTCTGATAAAATCACTTAGACTGTCATCCCTGGTTATAATCCAAGACCGGGATGCAAGGGAAATTTGGAAGTAGGGCTTGAAAACGAAGAAGAAGTCAATGCATCCCCATGGGCTGTGAAGGAATCTAGCCGACATCTCCCAACCTGGGAAAAACTGGATCCCCAGAAAAATGCCTGGATTGTGTTTTACTACTCCATCACACACAGAAAGATGTGCTCTGTTATAATGATTGTTCGAAGTTTTCCACAATTGTAAGCAGCGCATGTGTTCTAATGGCACCAGTAGATTCTTTTCCCTGGGTGTTTCCCCAGGCCGGGCTGCAAGGGAAACCTGGGGGTTGGTATAGAAATCCAAGAAGTAGCGAGTGCCCCACGATGGTCTGTAGAGATAATTAGCGGACTTCTACCTAACAGGGAAAGACTTGTGCCCTCAGCCATGTGTGTGTAGTTGGGCTTCACAATTCCCCCAAGCAAAGACGTGTTTGTTAATCCTGTGTGTGTGGAGGTTCCTCCAACAGACAGCATTGCCGGGGTTCTGATAGAATCACTTAGTTTGTCATCCCTGGGTGTTTTCCTAACCCGGGTTTCAAGGGAAAGCTGGGAGTAGGGCTGGAAAACGAAGAAAACAGAGTGCCTCCCCTTGGGCTGTGGAGATACTTAGCCTACGTCTCAAAACCTGATTACATCTGCACCCCAGATACATGCATGGAGTGTGTTTTCTTGGTCCATCACACACACAAAAGAGTGCTCTGTTACACTGTGTATGGGGAGGTTTCTATAACAGTCAGCAGCGCCTGGGTTCTAATAGAAATTTTAGATAAATTTCCTGACTGTTTTCTCTGATTGGGTTGCTAGGGAAACTGTGGGATTGGACGGAAAATCAAGCAGGAGCGATTACCTCCCCATGGGCATTAATGGGAATAATCTGACCTCCACAAAACTAGGAAAACGTGTACCCTCTGAAACATGCGTGGACTTTTTAACATCTCAATCAGACACAAAAAATATATTCTGTTATCCTGCGTGTGCGGAGCTTCCTACAACGGTCTGCAGTGCCTGGGTTCCAATAGAACCACTAACTTATAATCTCTGAGTGTTTTCCAGGGCGGGCTGAGAGGGAGACTGGGGGTTCGGCTGGAAAGCCAAATAGCCAGTATTGCCAGGTGATTGACTGTAGAGTTAATTAGAGTATTTCTCCCAGACAGAGAGAAACTGTGCCACCAGTCATCTTGTGGTGTTGGTCCCCAAACCTCCACCAAGCAAAGCCATGTTCCGGAAATTAGGGTTTGGGTTGTACCTCCAACAGGCAGCAGAGCGGGGGTTCTGATAGAATCACTAATATTGTCTTCCATAGGTGTTTTCTTAGGCCGGGATTCATAGGAAAGCTGGGAGTTGGTCTGGAAAGCAAACAAGTATAGAGTGCCTCCCCATTGGAAGTGGAGGTAATTAGGCAACATCTCCAAACCTGGGAACAGCTGTACCCCCCGAAACATGCCTGGAGTGTATTTTCCTCCAACATCAAATACACAAAAAATTTGTTCTGCTATCCTGAGTGTGGGGAGTATTCTACAAATTTCAGCAGAGCCTGGGTTCTATTAGCACCAGTATTTAGTTTTCCGTGAGTGTTTTCACAGGCCTGGCTGCGAGGTAAAAAGTGGGCTTGGCTGCAATTCGTAGCAGCAGCGAGTTACTACCCATGAGAATTTGAGGTAATTTTCTGACGTCCCACATCCTTGGAACACCTAAGTCCCCTGATACATGCTTGAAGTTTGTTTACCCATCTCCATCAGACACACAAATTTTTTTCTTTTATCCTAGTTGTGGGAAGGCTCCTACAACTGTAGGTAGAGACTGGGTTCCATTACAACCAATAACATATTTTCCCTGTGTGTTTTCCCAGGCCGTGCTGAGAGGGAAAGCTTGGGTTTGGGCTGGAAATCCAAGTAGAAGCAAGTGCCCCAAAATGGACTATTGAGGTAATTAGCGGACTTGGCCCTAAGAGGGAAAATCTTGGGCCCCAGCAATGAGTGTGCTGTGGGGCTTCACTATTCGCAACAAGCAATCCGTGTTCTGGAATCCTGAGTGTTTGGAGGTTCCTCCAACATACAGCAGCGCCCTGGTTCTGATAGAATAATTTAGTTTGACACACCTGGGTGTTTTCCACGGTCGGGCTGCAAGGGAATGCTAGGATTAGGGCTGGATATCGAAGAAGAAGAGAGTGCTCCCCCATGGGCAGTGGAGGTAATTAGCCAACATTTCCCATCCTGCGAACACCTGCATCCCAGAAATATGCCTTAAAGTGTTTTCCTACTCCATCACAGACACAAAGCTATGTTCTCTTTTCCTTAGTGTAGGGAGGTTTCTACAACTGTCAGGAGCGTCTTAGTTCTTACAGAATCTGTAGCTTTTTTTCCCTATCTGTTTTCACAGACCGGGATGCTAGGGAACGCTGGGGGTTGGGCTGGAATCCAAGCAACTGCAAGGGACTCCCCATGGACAGTGGATGTAATTATCCGAACTCCCACAACCTAGGATCGCCTATACAACCTGAAACATGCGTGGATTTATTTTACCCATATAAATCAGACACTCAAATTATTGTTCTGTTATTCTTAGTGTGGGTAGGTTCCTACAATTGTCTGTAGCACCTGGGTTCCAATAGAAACCTAGCTTATTATCACTGAGTTTATTACAAGGCCGGGCTGAGTGGGAAAACTGGGGGATAGACTGAAAATCTAAGAAGCAGCGAGTGCCCCAAGATGCACTGTGGAGTTAATTAGCAGACTTCTCCCTAACAGGGACAAATCTGTGACCCCATCCATCTGCGTGGATTGTGGTTCCACAACTCCCCAAACTCAAAGACGTGTTCCAGAATCCTGAAGGTTTGGAGGATCCTCCAACAGGCAGCAATGCCAGGGTTCTGATAGAATCACTTATATGTAATCCATGGGTGTTTCAATTGTCCGGGCTGCAAGGGAAAGCTGGGAGTTGGTCTTGAAAACGTAGAAGAAGACAGTGCAACCACATGGGCATTGAAGGAATCTAGCCGACATCTCCCAACCTGGGAAAACCTGGATCCCCAGAAAAATGCTTGGAGTGTGTTTTCCTACTCCATCACACACAGAAATGTATGTTCTGTTATCCTAAGTGTTCGAAGTTTTCCACAATTGTCAGCAGGACATGGGTTCGAATAGAAAAAATAGCATCTTTTCCCTCTGTGATAACCCAGGCCGGGCTGCAAGGGATACATGTGGTTTGGGCTGGAATTCCAAGTAGCAGCGGTTGCCCGATATGGACTGTAGAGCTAATTAGCGGACTTCTCACTAACAGGGAAAAACTTGAGCCCCCAGCCATGTGTAGGTTTGGGGCTTCAAAATTCTTCCAAGCAAATCCGTGTTTGGGAATCCTGTGTGTGTGGAGGTACCTCCAACAGACAGCAGCGCCGGAGTTCTGATAGAATCCCTTAGTTTGTCATCCCTCGGTGTTTTCCTAACCCGGGCTGCAAGGGAAACCTGGGAGTAGGGCTGGAAAATGAAGAAAACAGAGTGCCTCCCCATGGGATGTGGAGATACTTAGCCAACGTCTCCAAATCTGGTTACACCGGAACCCTAGATACATGCACGGACTGTGTTTTCCTACTCCATCAAACACACAAAGAAGTGTTCTGTTACCCTTTGTATGGGGAAGTTTCTAAAACTGTAAGCAGCGCCTGGGTTCTAATAGAAATTTTAGCTAAATTTCCTGACTGCTTCCTCTGACTGGGTTGCAAGGGAAACTGGCGGATGGAATGGATATCCAAGTAGGAATGATTATTTCCCATGGGCATTAATGGGAATAATCTGACCTCCCACAACCTAGGAAAACCTGTAACCCCTGAAACATGCGTTGAATTTTTACCATCTCAAACTGACCCAAAATTAGTGTTCTGTTATCCTGCGTGTGCGGAACTTCCTACAACGGTCAGCTGTGTCTTGTTTCCAACAGAACCACTAGCTTATAATCACTGAGTGTTTTCCAGGGCGGGCTGCGAGGGAAACTGGGGGTTCGACTGGAAAGCCAAGTAGCCAGGATTGCCCAGAAATTGACTGTAGAGGTAATTAGTGGGCTTCCCCAGACAGAGAGAAACTGTGCCCCCAGGAATCCTATAGTGTTGGTCTCCACACCTCCACGAACAAAGCCATTTTCCGAAATTTTGAGTGTGTGTTGTACCTCCAACAGGCAGCAGAGCGGGGGTTCTGATAGAATCAATAATATTGTCATCCCTAGTTGTTTTCTAAGGCCGTGCTTCAAAGGAAAGCAGGGAGTTAGTCTGGAAAGCGAAGAAGTATAGATTGCATGCCCATTGGAAGTGGAGGTAATTAGGCGACATCTCCAAACCTGGGAACAGCTGTACCCCCAGAAACATGCCTGGAGTGTATTTTCCTCCACAATTACACACACAAAATTTGTTCTGCTATCCTGAGTTTGGGGAGGATTCTACAAATTTCAGCAGTGTCTGGGTTCTAGTAGCACCATTATTTTGTTTTCCATGAGTGTTTTCACAGGCCTGGCTGCGAGGTAAATCTGTGGGCTTGGCTGTAATTCGTAGCAGCACCGAGTTACTCCTCATGAGAATTTGAGGTAATTTTCCGACGTCCCACAACCTTGGAACACCTAAGCCCCCTGATACATGCTTGGAGCTTGTTTACCAATCTCCATCCGACATACAAATATTTCTTCTTTTATCGTAGCTGTGGGAAGTTTCCTATAACTGTAGGTAGAGACTGGGTTCCATTACAACCAATAACATATTTTCCCTGTGTGTTTTCCCAGGCCGGGCTGCGAGGGATAGCTTCGGTTTGGGCTGGAAACCCAAGTAGCCACGAATGCCCCGAAATGGACTATGGAAGTAATTAGCTGACTTGGTCCTAAAAGGGAAAAACTTGTGCCCCCATCCATGTGTGGTATATTTGGCTTCAAAATTCTTCCAAGCAATGTCGTGTTTGGGAATCCTGTATGTGTGGAATTTCCTACAACAGACTGCAGCACCGTGGGTGTGATAGAAAATTAGCTACATTTCCTTATTGTTTTCTCAGGCTGGGTTGCAAAAGAAACTGGGGCATGGGCTGCAAAGCCAAGCAGGATCGAGTACATCCCCATGGGCTGTAGTGGGATGTATCTGACCTCCCACAACCTAGGATCACCAGTACACCCTGAAACATGCATGGAGCTTTTACCATCTCAATGAGACACAAAAAAAGTGTTCTGTTATCCTGCGTGTTTGGAGGTTCCTACAACGGTCTGCAGTGCTTGTGTTACAATAAAACCATTAACTTATTATCTCTGAGTATTTTCCAGGGCGGGTTACTAGGGAAAGAAGTGGGTTCGGCTGGAAAGCCAAGTAGCAACGAGTGCCCAGAGATTGACTGTAGAGGTAATTATCAGACTTCTCATAAACAAGGACAATCTGTGACCCCATGCATGTGTGTGGTGTGGGGCTCCACACCTCCCCCAAGCAAATCCTTGCTCCGGAATTTTGAGTCTGTGTTGTGCCTCCAACAGACAGCAGCGACGGGATTCTAATAGAATCACTAATATTGTCATCACTAGGTTTTTTCTTAGTCCGGGCTGTAAGGGAAATTTGGGAGATTGTCTGCAAAGCGAAGAAGTATAGATTACCTCCCCATTGGCAGTGGAGTTAATTAGGCTACATCTCCAAACCTGGGAACAGCTGTACCCTGAGAAATATGCCTGGAGTGTTTTTATCTACATCATGACACACAAAAAGATGTGTTCTGCTATCCTGAGTGTGGAGAGGATTCTACAAATATCAGCAGCGCCTTGGTTCTAATAGCACCAGTCTTTTTTTTTCCGTGATTTTTTTTCACATGCTTAGCTGTGAGGTAATTCTGTGGGCTTGGCTGTAATTCGTAGCAGCAGCGAGTTATTCCCAATGAGAATTTGAGGTAATTTCCCGACGTCCTACAGCCTTGGAACAACTGTTCCCCCTGAAACATGCGTGGAGTTTGTTTACCCATCTCCATCAGACACAAAAGATTCTTCTGTTATCCCAGATGTGGGAAGGAGCCTACAACGGTAGGTAGCGACTGGGTTCCAATACAACCAATAGCATATTAACCCTGAGTGTTTTCCCAGGCCAGGCTGAGAGGGAAATCTGGGGGTTGGGCTGGAAAGCCAAGCAGGAGCGAGTGCCTCCCCATGGGAATTTTAGGAAATTACCCATACTCCCACTAACTAGGAACACCTTAACCCCCTGAAACATGCGTGTAGTTTGTTTACCAAACTGCATGAGACACACAAAGAGGTGTTCTCTTTTCCTGTGTGTGGGGAGTATCCTACAATGTTCTGCAGCACCTGGGTTCCAATAGAACCACTGGCTTATTATCCCTGTTTGTTTTCCCAGGCCGGACTGCGAGGGAATGCTGCGCTTGCGCTGGAAAACCATGTAGCAGCGAGTGACCCGAGATGGACTGTTGAGGTAATTAGCGGACATCTCCCTAACAGGGAAAAACCTGTGCCCCCAGCCATCTCTGTGGTGTGGGTCTCCAAAGATACCCCCAAGCATAGCCGTGATCCAGAATCCTAAGATTCTGCAAGTTCCTAAAATAGACAGCAGCATCGTAGCTCTGATAAAATCACTTAGACTGTCATCGTGGTTATAATCCAAGACCGGGATGCAAGGGAAATTTTGAAGTTGGACTTGAAAACGAAGAAGAAATCAATGCATCCCCATGGGCAGTGAAGGAATCTAGCCGACATCTCCCAACATGGGAAAAACTGGATCCCCAGAAAAATGCCTGGATTGTGTTTTTCTACTCCATCACACACAGAAATATATGTTCTGTTATTCTGAGTGCTCGATGGTTTCCACAATTTTCAGCAGGGCATGTGTTCGAATATCACCAATAGCTCCTTTTCCCTCTGTGTTAACCCAGGACGGGCTGCAAGGGAAACATGGATGTTGGGCTGGAAATCCAAGTAGCAGCGAGTGCCCCGAGATGCACTATGGAGGTAATTAGCGGACTTGGCCCTAAAAGTGAAAATCTTGGGACCCCAGGAATGAGTGTGCTGTGGGGCTTCACCATTCGCACTATGCAAATCCGAGTTCCGGAATCCTGAGTGTTTGGAGGTTTCTCCAACATATAGCAGCGCACTGGTTCTGATAGAATGATTTAGTTTGTCATCCCTGGGTGTTTTCCTAACCCGGGCTGCAAGGAAAAGCTGCGGTTAAGGCTCGAAAACGAAAAAAACATAGTGTCACCCCATGGGCTGTGCAGATACTTAGCCATCGTCTCCAAACATGGTTACACCTGCACCACAGATACATGAATGGACTGTGTATTATTACTCCATCACACACACAAAGAAGTGTTCTGTTACCCAGTGTATGGAGAGGTTTCTACAACTGTCAGCAGCGCCTGGGTTCTAATAGCAATTTTAGCTAAATTTCCTGACTGTTATCTCTGACTGGCTTGCAAGGGAAACTGGGGGATGGGATGGAAATCCAAGCAGGAGCGATTACCTCCCCATGGGCATTAATGGGAATAATCTGACCTCCCCCAACCTAGGAAAACCTGTACACCCTCAAACATGTGTGGAATTTTTCCCAACTCAATCTGACACAAAATAAGTGTTCTGTTATACTGCGTGTGCGGAGCTTCCTACAACGGTCTGCAGTGCCTTGGTTCCAATAGAGCCAGTAGCTTATAATCTCTGAGGGTTTTCCAGGGCGGGTTGCGAGGGAAACTGGGGGTTCGGCTGGAAAGCCAAGTAGCCAGGATTGCCCAGATATTGAATGTAGAGGTAATTAGCGGTCTTCCCCAGATAGAGAGAAACTATGATCCCAGGCATCCTGTGGTGTTGGTGTCCACACCTCCACCAAGCAAAGTCATTTTCCGGAATTTTGAGTGTGTGTTGTACCTTCAGCAGGCAGCAGAGCGGGGGTTCTGATATAATCACTTATATTGTCATCCCTATGTGTTTTCTTAGGCCGAGATTCAAACGAAAGCTGGGAGTTGGTCTGGAAATCAAAGAGTTATACAGTGCCTCCCCATTGAAATTGGAGGTAATTAGGCGAAATCTCCAAACCTGTGAACAGCTGTACCCCCAGAAAATTGCCTGGAGTGTATTTTCCTACACCATCACTCACACAAATATTTGCTCTGCTATCCTGAGTGTGGGGAGGATTCTACATATTTCAGCAGCGCCTGGGTTCTAGTAGCACCAGTATTTTGTTTTCCGTGAGTGTTTTCACAGGCCTGGCTGCGAGGTACAGCTGTGGGCTTGGCTGTAATTCGTAGCAGCAGCGAGTTACTCCCCAAGAGAATTTGAGGTAATTTTCCGACGTCCCACAACCTTGGAACACCTAAGCCCCCTGATACATGCTTGGAGTTTGTTTACCGATCTCCTTCAGACACACAAATGTTTCTTCTTTTATCCTAGCTGTGGGAAGTTTCCTATAACTGTAGGTAGAGTCTGGGTTCCATTACAACCAAAAACATATTTTCCTTGTGTGTTTTAACAGGCCGGGCTGCGAGGGATTGCTTGGGTTTGGGCTGGAAATCCAAGTAGCAACCAGTGCCCAGAGATGGACTATGGAGGTAATTAGTGGACTTGGCCCTAAATGTGAAAAACTTGTGCCCCCAGGCATTTGTGGGCTTTGGGGCTTCAAAACTCTTCCAAGCAATGCCGTGTTTGGGAATCCTGTGTTTGTGGAAATTCCTACAACAGACTGCAGCACCGGGGTTCTGATAGAAACTTTAGCTACATTTCCTGATAGTTTTCTCAGGCTGGGTTGCAAAGGAAACAGAGGCATGGGCTGGAAAGCCAAGCAGGAGCGAGTACTTCCGCATGGGCTGTAGTGGGATGTATCTGACCTCCCACAACCTAGGAACACCACTACACCCTGAAACATGCGTGGAGCTTTTACCATCTCAATGAGACACAAAAAAATTTTTCTGTTATCCTTCGTGTGGGGAGGTTCCTACAACAGTCTGCAGTGCTTGTGTTCCAATAGAAAATTTAACTTATTATCTCTTAATGTTTTCCAGGGCGGGTAGCGAGGGATAGCCGGGGGTTCGGCTGGAAAGCCAAGTAGCAACGAGTGCCCAGAGATTGTCTATAGAGGTAATTAGCTGACTTCTCATAAACAAGGAAAATCTGGCACCCCAGGCATCTGTGTTGTGTTGGGCTCCACACGTCCCCCATGCAAATACTTGCTCCGGAATTTTGAGTCTGTGTTGTACCTTCAACAGACAGAAGCGCCGTTTTTGTCATAGAATCACTAATATTGTCATCACTAGGTGTTTTCTTAGGCCGGGCTGTAAGGGAAATGTGGGAGATGGTCTGCAAAGCGAAGAATTATAGATTGCCTCCCCATTGGCATTGGAGTTATTTAGGCGAAATCTCCAATCCTGGGAACAGCTGTACCCTCAGAAATATGCCTGGATTGTATTTTTCTACACCATCACACACACAAATATGTGTTCTGCTCTCCTGAGTGTGGGGAGGATACTAAAAATATCAGCAGCGCCTGGGTTCTAATAGCACCAGTCTTTTCTTTTCCGTGAGTATTTTTCTCACGCCTAGCTGCGAGGAAAACCTGTGGGCTTGGCTGTAATTCGTAGCAGCAGCGAGTTATTCCCAAAGAGAATTTGAGGTAATTTTCCAACATCCCACACCCTTGGAACAACTGTGCCCCCTGAAACATGCGTGGAGTGTGTTTACCCATCTCCGTCAGACACACAAAGATTTCTTCTGTTATCCCAGATTTGGGAAGGAGCCTACAAAAGTAGGTAGAGACTGGGTTCCAATACAACCAATAGCATATTATCCCTGAGTGTTTTCCCAGGCCGGGCTGATAGGGAAAGTTGGGGGTTGGGCTGGAAAGCCAAGCAAATGCAAGTGACTCCCCATGGACAGTGTATGTAAATATCCGAACTCCCACAACCTAGGAACGCCTATACAACCTGAAACATGCGTGGATTTAGTTTACCCATCTAAATCAGACACTCAAAGTATTGTTCTGTTATTCTGAGTGTGTGGTGGATCCTACAATTGTCTGCAGCACCTGGGTTCCTATAGAAACCTAGTTTATTATCACTGAGTGTTTTACAAGGCCGGGCTGAGTGGGAAAACTGGGGGATAGACTGAAAATCTAAGAAGCAGCGAGTGCCCCAAGATGCAATGTGGAGGTAATTAGCGGACTTCTCCCTAACAGGGACAAATCTGTGACGCCATCCATCTGCGTGGATTGGGGTTCCACAACTCCCCACACTCAAAGACGTGTTCCAGATTCCTGAATTTTTGAGGTTCCTCCAACAGACAGCAACGCCGGGGTTCTGATAGAATCACTTATTTGTCATCCATGGGTGTTTCACTTGTCTGGGCTGCAAGGGAAAGCTGGGAGTTGGGCTTGAAAACGAAGAAGAAAACAGTGCCACCACATGTGCACTGAAGGAATCTAGTCGACTTCTCCCATCCTGGGAAAACATGGATCCCCAAAAAATGCCTGGAGTGTGTTTTCCTACTCCATCACACACAGAAAGATATGTTCTGTTATTCTGAGTGTTCGAAGATTTCCACAATTTTCAGCAGGGCATGTGTTCGAATAGCACCAAAACCTTCTTTTCCCTCTGTGTTAACCCCGTCCGGGCTACAAGGGAAACATGGGTGTTGGGCTGGAAATCCAAGTAGCAGCGAGTGCCCCGAGATGGAAAATGGAGATAATTAGAGAACTTGGCCCTAAAAGAGAAAATCTTGTCCCCAGGATTGAGTGTGCTGTGGTACTTCACAATTCGCACCAAGCAAATCCGTGTTCTGGAATCCTGAGTGTTTGGAGTTTCCTCAATCATATACCAGTGCACTGGTTCTGATAGAATGATTTAGTTTGTCATCCCTGGGTGTTTTCCTAACCCGGGCTGCAAGGGAAAGCTGGGAGTAGGGCTGGAAAACGAAGAAAACAGAGTGCCACACCATGGGCTGTGGAGATACTTAGCCAACGTCTCCCAATCTGGTTACATCTGCACCCCAGATACATGCATGGACTGTGTATTCCTTCTCCATCACACACACAAAGAAGTGTTCTTTTACCCTTTGTATGGGGAGGTTTCTACAACTGTCAGCTGCGCCTGTGGTTCTAGTAGAAATTTTAGCTAAATTTCCTGACTGTTTTCTCTGACTGGGTTGCAAGGGAAACTGGGGGATGTGATGGAAATCCAAGCAGGAGCGATTACCTCCCCATGGGCATTAATGGGAATAATCTGACCTCCCCCAACCTAGGAAAACCTGTACCCTCTGAAACATGCGTGGACTGTTTACCAACTCAATAAGACACAAAAAAATGTTCTGTTATCCTGCATGTGCGGAGCTACCTACAACGGTCTGCAGTGCCTGGGTTCCAATAGAACCACTAGCTTTTAATCTCTGAGTGTTTTCCAGGGCGGGCTGCGAGGGTAACTGGGGGTTCGCCTGCAAAGCCAAGTAGCCAGGATTACCCAGAGATTGACTGTAGAGGTAATTAGTAGACTTCTCCCAGACATAGAGAAACTGTGCTCCCAGGCATCCTGTCGTGTTGGTCTCCACACCTCCACAAAGCAAAGCAATGTTCCGGAATTTTGAGTGTGTGTTGTACCTCCAACAGGCAGCAGAGCGGTTGTTCTGATAGAATCACTAATATTGTCATCACTAGGTGTTTTCTTTGTCGGGATTCAAACGAAAGGTGGGAGTTGGTCTGGAAATCGAAGAAGTATAGAGTGACTCCCCATTGGAATTGGAGGTAATTAGGCGACATCTCCAAACCTGGGAACAGCTGTACCACCAGAAACATGCCTGGAGTGTATTTTCCTACACTATCACACACACAAAAATTTGTTCTTCTATCCTGAGTGTGGGGAGGATTCTACATCTTTCAGCAGCACCTAGGTTCTAGTAGCACCAGTATTTTGTTTTCCGTGAGTGTTTTCACAGTCCTGGCTGCGAAGTAAAACTGTGCGCTTGGCTGTAATTCGTAGCAGCAGCGAGTTACTCCCCATGAGAATTTGAGGTAATTTTCCGACGTCACACAGCCTTGGAACACCTAAGTCCCCTGATACATGCTTGGAGTTTGTTTACCCATCTCCATCAGACACACAAAAATTTCTTCTTTTATCCTAGCTGTTGGAAGTTTCCTACAACGGTAGGTAGAGACTGGGTTCCATTACAACCAGTAACATACTTTCCTTGTGTGTTTTCCCAGGCCGGGCTGCGAGGGAAAGCTTGGGTTTGGGCTGGAAATCCAAGTAGCAACTAGTGCCCCGAGATGGACTATGGAGGTAATTAGCGGACTTGGCACTAAATGGGAAATACTTGTGCCCCCATCCATGTGTGGGATTTGGGGCTTCAAAATTCTTCCAAGCAATGCCGTGTTTGGGAATCCTGTGTTTGTGGAAGTTCCTACAACAGACTGCAGCACCGGGGTTTTGATAGAAACTTTAGCTACATTTCCAGATATTTTTCTCAGACTGGGTTGCAAAGGAAACTGGGGCATGGGCTGGAAAGCCAAGCAGGAGCGACTATTTCCCCATGGGCTGTAGTGGGTTGTATCTGACCTCCCACAACCTAGGAACACCACTACACCCTGAAACATGCGTGGAGCTTTTACCATCTCAATGAGACACAAAAAAATTTTTCTGTTATCCTGCGTGTGCGGAGGTTCCTACAACGGTCTGCAGTGCTTGGGTTCCAATAGAACCACTAACTTATTATCTCTGAGTGTTTTCCTTGGCGGGTTGGGAGGGAAAGCCTGGGGTTCGGCTGGAAAGCCAAGTAGCAACGAGTGCCCAGGAATTGACTGTAGAGGTAATTAGCGGACTTCTCCCAGACAGAGAGAAACTGTGCCCCCATGCATCCTGTGGTGTAGGTCTTCACACCTCCACCAAGCAAAGCCTTTTTCCGGAATTTTGAATGTGTGTTGTACCTCCAAAGGGCAGCCGAGCAGTTGTTCTGATAGAATCACTTATATTGTCAAAACTAGGTGTTTTCTTAGGCCGGGATTCAAAGGAAAGCTGGGAGTTGGTCTGGAAATCGAAGATGTATAGGGTGTCTCCCCATTGGAATTGGAGGTAATTAAGCGACATCTCCAAACCTGGGAACAGCTGTACCCCCAGAAACATCCCTGAAGTGTATATTCCTACACCATCACACACACAAATATTTGTTCTGCTATCCTGTGTTTTGGGAGGATTCTACAAATTTCAGCAGCACCTGGGTTATAGTAGCACCAGTACTTTGTTTTCCGTGAGTGTTTTCACAGGCCTGGCTGCGAGGTAATGCTGTGGGCTTGGCTGTAATTCGTAGCAGCAGCGAGTTACTCCCCATGAGAATTTGAGGTAATTTTCCGATGTCCCACAGCCTTGGAACAACTGTACCCCCTGAAACATCCGTGGAGTTTGTTTACCCATTTCCATCAGACACACAAATATTTCTTCTTTATCCTAGTTGTGGGAAGCTTCCTACAACGTTAAGTAGAGACTGGGTTCAATTAAAACCAATAACATATTTTCCCTTTGTGTTTTCTCAGGCCGAGCTGCGAGGGAATGCTTAGATTTGGCCTGGAAATCCAAGTAGCAGCGAGTGCCCCGTGATGGAATATGGAGGTAATTAGAGGACTTCTCCCTAACAGGGATATATCTGTGACCCCATCCATCTGCGTGGATTGGGGTTCCACAGCTCCCCACACTCAATGACGTATTCCAGAATCCTGAAATTTTGGAGGTTAATCCAACAGACAGCAACGCCGGGTTCTGACAGAATCAGTTATTTGTCATCCATGGGTATTTCGCTTGTCCGGGCTGCAAGGGAAACCTGGTAGTTGGGCTTGAAAACGAAGAAGACAGTGCCACCCCATGGGCACTGTAAGAATCTAGCGGACATCTCCCAACCTGGGAAAACCTGGATTCTCAGAAAAATGCCTGGAGTGTGTTTTCCTACTCCATCACACACAGAAAGAAATGTTCTGGTTTCCTCAGTGTTCGAAGGTTTCCACAATTTTCAGCAGGGCATTGGTTCGAATAGCACCAATTGCTTCTTTTCCCTCTGTGTTATCCCATGCCGTGCTGCAAGGGAAACATGTGTGTTGGGCTGGAATTCCAAGTAGCAGTGAGTGCACTGAGATGGACTATGTAGGTAATTAGAGGACTTGGCCCTAAAAGGGAAAAACTTGTGCCACCAGCCATGTGTGTGGATTGGGGCTTCAAATCTCTTCCAAGCAAAGCCGTGTTTGGGAATCCTGTCTGTGTGAAATTTCCTACAACAGACTGCAGCACCTGGTTTCTGACAGAAACTTTAGCTACATTTCCTGATAGTTTCCTCAGGCTGGGTTACAATGGAAACTGGTTGAATTGCTGGAAAGCCAAACAGGTGCGAGTACTTCCCCATGGGGTGTAGTGGGATTTATCTGATCTCCCACATCCTAGGAACAGCAGTACACCCTGAAACATGCGTGGAGCTTTTACCATCTCAATGAGACACAAAAAAAAATTTCTGTTATCCTGCGTGTGTGGAGGTTCCTACAATAGTCTGCAGTGCTTTTGTTCCAATAGAATAATTAACTTATTACCTCTGAGTGATTTCCAGGTCAGGCTGCGAGGGAAAGCTGGGGTTCGGCTGGAAAGCCAAGTAGCAACGAGTGCCCAGAGATTGACTGTAGAGGTATTAACAGACTTCTCATAAACAAGGAATATCTGTGACCCCAGGCATCTGTGTGGTGTGGGGATCAAAACATAAACCAAGCAAATACTTGCTCAGGAATTTTGAGTCTGTGTTGTACCTCCAACAGACAGCAGCGCCGAGTTTCTGATAGTATCACTAATATTGTCATACCTAGGTGTTTTCTTTGGCCGGGATTTAAGGGAAATTTGGGAGATGGTCTGCAAAGCGAAGAAATATAAATTGCCTCCCCATTGGCAGTGGAGGTAATTAGGTGACATCTCCAAAACTGGGAAAAGCTGTACCCCCAGAAACATGCCTGAATTATACATTCCTACACCATCAAACACACATATATTTGTTCTGCTATCCTGAGTTTGGGGAGGATTCTACAAATTTCAGAAGCGCCTGAGTTCTAGTAGCACCAGTATTTTGTTTTCTGTGAGTGTTTTCACAGGCCTGGCTGCGAGGTAATGCTGTGGGCTTGGCTGTAATTCGTAGCAGCAGCGATTTACTCCCCATGAGAATTTGAGGTAATTTTCCGAATTCCCACAGCCTTGGAAAACCTAAGCCCCCTGATACATGCTTGGAGTTTGTTTACCTATCTCCATCAGACACACATATATTTCCTCTTTTATCCTAGTTGTGGGAAGTTTCCTATAACTTTAGGTAGAGACCGGGTTCCATTACAAACAATAACATGTTTTCCTTTTGTGTTTTGTCAGGCCGAGCTGCGAGGGAATGCTTGGATTTGGGCTGGAAATCCAAGTAGCAGCGAGTGCACCGAGATGGACTATGGAGGTAATTAGAGGAGTTCTCCCTAACAGGGACAAATCTGTGACCCCATCCATCTGCGTGGATTGGGGTTCCACAACTCTCCACACTCAATGACGTATTCCAGACTCCTGAAGGTTTGGAGGTTCCTCCAACAGACAGCAATGCCTGGGTTCTGACAGAATCACTTATTTGTCATCCATGGGTGTTTCACTTGTATGGCCTGCAAGGGAAAGCTGGGAGTTGGGCTTGAAAATGAAGAAGAAGACAGTGCCACCCCATGGGCACTGAAGGAATCTAGCCGACATCTCCCAACCTGGGAAAACCTGGATTCTCAGAAAAATGACTGGAGGGTGTTTTCCTACTCAATCACACACAGAAAGATATGCTCTGTTATCCTCAGTGTTCGAAGGTTTCCACAATTTTCAGCAGGGAAATGGTTCGAATAGCACCAATTGCTTCTTTTCCCTCTGTGTTACCCCATGCCGGGCTGCAAGGGATACATGTGGGTTGGGCTGGAAATCCAAGTAGCAGCGAGTGCCCCGAGATGGACTATGTAGGTTATTAGATTACTTGGCCCTAAAAGGGAAAAACTTGTGCTCCCAGCCATGTGTGTCGATTGGGACTTCAAAACTCTTCCAAGCAAATCCGTGTTTGGGAATCCTGTGTGTGTGGAAGTTCCTACAACAGACTGCAGCACCTGGGTTCTGATAGAAACTTTAGCTACATTTCCTGATTGTTTTCTCAGGCTGGGTTGCAATGGGAACTGGTTGATTTGCTGGAAAGCCAAGCAGGAGCGAGTACTTCCCCATGGGGTGTAGTGGGATGTACCTGACCTCCCACATCCTAGGAACAGCAGTACACCCTGAAACATGCGTGGAGTTTTTACCATCTCAATGAGACACAAAAAAATTTTTCTGTTATCCTGCATGTGTGGAGGTTCCTACAACGGTCTGCAGTGCTTATGTTCCAATAGAATAATTAACTTATTATCTCTGAGTGATTTCCAGTTCAGGCTGCGAGGGAAAGCTGGGGTTCGGCTGGAAAGCCAAGTAGCAACGTGTGCCCAGAGATTGACTGTAGAGGTATTTAGCAGTCTTCTCATAAACAAGGAATATCTGTGACCCCAGGCATCTGTGTGGTGTGGGGATCCACACCTAAACCAAGCAAATCCTTGCTCCGGAATTTTGAGTCTGTGTTGTACCTCCAACAGACAGCAGCGCCGGGTTTCTAATAGAATCACTAATATTGTCATCCCTAGGTGTTTTCTTAGGCCGGGCTGTTAGGGAAATTTGGGAGATGGTCTGCAAAGCGAAGAATTATAGATTGCCTCCCCATTGGCAGTGGAGGTAATTAGGCGACATCTCCAAACCTGGGAACAGCTGTAACCCCAGAAATATGCCTTGGAGTGTATTTTTCTACACCATCACACACACAAAGATGTGTTCTGCTATCCGGAGTGTGGGGAAGATTTTACAAATATCAGCAGCGCCTGGGTTCTAATAGCAACTTTCTTTTGTTTTCCGTGAGTTTTTTCTCACGCCTAGTTTCGAGGTAAAGCTGTGTGTTTGGCTGTTATTCGTAGCAGCAGTGAGATAATCACCATGAGAATTTGAGGTAATTTTCCGAAGTCCCATAGCATTGGAACTCCTGTGCCCCCTGATACATGCGTGGAGTTTGTTTACCCATTTCCATCAGACACACAAAGATTTCTTCTGTTATCCCAGATGTGGGAAATAGCCTACAACGGTAGGTAGCGACTGGGTTCCAATACAACCAATAGCATATTATCCCTGAGTGTTTTCCCAGACCGGGCTGAGAGGGAAAGTTGTGGGTTGGGCTGGAAAGCCAAGTAGGAGCGAGTGCCTCCCCATGGTCATTGGACTTAATTACCCGAACTCCCACTAACTAGGTACAACTTAACCCCCTGAAACACGCGTGGAGTTTGTTTACCAAACTACATGAGACACACAAAGAAGTGTTCATATTTCCTGGGTGTGGGGAGTATCCTACAATGTTCTGCAGCACCTGGGTTCCAAAAGAACCACTGGCTTATTATCCCTGATTGTTTTCCCAGGCCGGCCTGCAAGGGAATGCTGCGCTTGCTCTGGAAAGCCATGTAGCAGCGAGTGAACCGAGATGGAATTTGGAGGTAATTAGCGGACATCTCCCTAACAGGGAATAACCTGTGCACCCAGCAATCTCTGTGGTGTTGGTCTCCAAAGCTACCATCAAGCATAGCCGTGATACAGAATCCTAAGTATCTGGAAGTTCCTAAATAAGACAGCAGCATCTTAGCTCTGATAAAATCACTTAGACTGTCATCCCTGGGTATAATCCAAGAACGGGATGAAAGGGAAAGTTGGGAGTTGGACTTGAAAACGAAGAAGAAGTCAATGCATCTACATGGGCTGTGAAGTAATCTAGCCGACATCTCCCAGCCTGGGAAAACCTGGATCCCCAGAAAAATGCCTAAAGTGTGTTTTACTACTCCATCACACACAGAAAGATGTGCTCTGTTATCATGAGTGTTCGAAGTTTTCCACAATTGTCAACAGCGCATGTGTTCTAATAGCACTATTACATTCTTTTCCCTGTGTGTTACCCCAGGCCGGGCTACAAGGCAATACTGTGTGTTGGGATGGTAATCCATGTAGCAGCGAGTGCCACACGATGGTCTGTAGAGGTAATTAGCGGACTTCTACCTAACAGGGAAAAACTTGTGCCATCAGCCATGTGTGTGGAGTGGGGCTTCAAAATTCCCCCAAGCAAAGACGTGCTTGTAAATCCTGTGGGTGTGGAGGTTCCTCCAACAGACAGCAGCGCCGGGGTTCTGATAGAATCACTTAGTTTGTCATCCCTGGGTGTTTTCCTAACCCGGGCTGCAAGGGAAAGCTGGGAGTAGGACTGGAAAACGAAGAAAACAGAGTGCCTCCCAATGGGATTTGGAGATACATAGCCAACGTCTCCAAACCTGGTTACACCTGCACCCCACAAACATGCATGGACTGTGTTTTCCTACTCCATCACACACACAAAGAAGTGTTCTGTTACCCTGTGTTTGTGGAAGTTTCTACAAATGTCAGCAGCTCCTGGGTTTTTATAGAAACTTTAGCTAAATTTCCTGAGTGTTTCCTCTGACTAGGTTGCAAGGGAAACTGGGGGATGGGATGGAAATCCAAGCAGGAGCGATTACCTCCCCATGGGCATTAATGGGAATAATCTGACCTTCCCCAACCTAGGAAAACCTGTACACCCTGAAACATGCGTGGAGTTTTTACCATATCAATCAGATACAAAAAATGTGTTCTGTTTTAATGCGTGTGCGGAGCTTCCTAAAACGGTCTGCAGAGCCTGGGTTCCAATAAAACCACTAGCTTATAATCTCTGAGTGTTTTCCCGGGCGGGCTGCGAGGGAACATGGGGGTTCGCCTGGAAAGCCAAGTAGCAAGTATTGCCCAAATATTGACTGTAGAGCTAATTAGCGGACTTCCCCAGACAGAGAGAAACTGTGCCCCCAGGCATCTTGTGGTGTTGGTCCCCAAACCTCCACCAAGCAAAGCCATGTTCCGGAATTTTGAGTGTGTGTTGTACCTCCAACAGGCAGCAGAGCGGTGGTTCTGTTAGAATCACTAATATTGTCATCCCTGGGTGTTATCTTAGGCCGGGTTTCAAAAAAAACCTGGGAGTTGGTCTGGAAAGTGAAGAAGTATAGAGTGCCTCCCCATTGGAAGTGGAGGTAATTAGGCAACATCTCCAAACCTGGGAACAGCTGTACCCACAGAAACATGTCTGGAGTGTATTTTCCTACACCATCACATACACAAAATTTTGTTCTGCTATCCTGAGAGTGGGGAGGATTCTACAAGTTTCAACAGCCCCTGGGTATTAGTAGCACCAGTATTTTGTTTTCCGTGAATGTTTTCACAGGCCTGGCTGTGAGGTAAAGCTGTGGGCATGGCTGTAATTCGTAGCAGCAGCGAGTTACTCCCCATGAGAATTTGAGGTAATTTTCCGACGTCCCACAGCATTGGAACACCTAAGCCGTCTGATAAATGCCTGGAGTTTGTTTACACATCTCCATCAGACACACAAATGTTTCTTCATTTATCCTAGTTGTGGGAAGGTTCCTACAAAGTTAGGTAGAGACTGGGTTCCATTACAACCAATAACATATTTTCCCTTTGTGTTTTCCCCAGCCGGGCTGCGAGAGAAAGCTTGGGTTTGGGCTGGAAATCCAAGTAGCAGTGAGTGCCCCGATATGGACTATGGAGATAATTAGCGGACTTGGCCCTAAAAGGGAAAATCCTGGGCCCCAGCAATGAGTGTGCTTTGGCTCTTCACAATTCGAACCAAGCAAATCCGTGTTCCGGAATCCTGAGTGTTTGGAGTTTCCTCCAACATACAGCAGCGCCCTGGTTGTAATAGAATGATATAGTTTGTCATCCCTGGGTGTATTCCACAGTCGGGCTGCAAGGGAATACTAGGATTAGGGCTGGAAATCGAAGAAGAAGAGAGTGCTTCCCCATGGGCAGTGGAGTTAATTAGCCAACATTTCACATCCTGCGAACACCTGCACACCAGAGACATGCCTTACTGTGTTTTCCTACCCCATCACACACACAAAGATGTGTTCTGTATTCCTTAGTTTAGGGAGGTTTCTACAAATGTCAGGAGCGCCTTAGTTCTGATAGAAACTTTAGCTATTTTTCCCTGAGTGTTTTCACAAGCAAGGATGCGAGGGAACGCATGGGTTTGGCTGGAATCCAAGCAATTGCAAGGGACTACCCATGGACAGTGGATGTAAATATCGGAACTCCCACAACCTAGGAACGCCTATACAACTTGAAACATGCGTGGATTTAGTTTACCCATCTAAATCACACACTCAATGTATTGTTCTGTTATTCTGAGTGTGGGGAAGTTCCTACAATTGTCTGCAGCACCTGGGTTCCAATAGAAACCTAGCTTATTATCACTGAGTGTTTTACAAGGCCGGACTGCGAGTGAAAACTTGGGGATAGACTGAAAATCTAACAAGAAGCGAGTGCCCAAAGATGCACTGTGGAGGTAATTAGCGGACTACTCCCTAACAGGGACAAATCTGTGACCCCATTCATCTGCGTGTATTGGGGTTCCACAACTCCCCACACTCAAAGACGTGTTCCAGAATCCTGAAGCTTTGGAGGTTCCTCCAACAGACAGCAACACCGGGGTTCTGATAGAATCACTTATTTGTCATCCATGGATGTTTCACATGTCCGGGCTGCAAGGGAAAGCTGGGAGTTGGGCTTGAAAACGAAGAAGAAGACAGTGCCACCCCATGGGCACTGAAGTAATCTAGCTGAAATCTCCCATCCTGGGAAAAATTGGATCCCCAGAGAAATGCCTGGAGTGTGTTTTCCTACTCCATCACACACAGAAAGATATGTTCTGTTATCCTGAGTGTTCGAAGGTTTCCATATTTGTCAGCAGGACATGGGTTCGAATAGCACCAGTAGCTTCTTTTCACTCTGTGTTAACCCAGGTAGATCTGCCAGGGAACATGGGGGTTGGGCTGGAATTCCAAGTAGCAGCGAGTTACCCTAGATAGACTATGGAGGTAATTAGCGGACTTGGCCCTAAAAGGGAAATTCTTTAGCCCCAGCAATGAGTGTGCTCTGTGGCTTCACAGTTCGCAACAAGCAAATCGGTGTTCCGGAATCCTGAGGGTTTGGAGGTTCCTCCAACATACAGCAGCGCCCTGGTTCTGATAGAATGATTTAGTTTGTCATCCCTGGGTGTTTTCCACGGTCGGGCTGCAAGGGAATGCTAGGAATAATGCTGGATATCGAAGAAGAAGAGAGTGCTTCCCCATGGGCAGTGGAGGTAATTAGCCAATATTTCCCATCCTGCGAACACCTGCAACCCAGAGACATGCCTTTGTGTATTTTCTTACCCCATCACACACACAAAGATGTGTTCTGTTTTCCTTAGTGTAGGGAGTTTTCTACAACTGTCAGGAGCGCCTTAGTTCTGATAGAAACTGTAGCTATTTTTCCCTGAGGGTTTTCACAGGCCGGGATGAGTGGGAACGCTGGGGATTGGGCTGGAATCCAAGCAATTGTAAGGGACTCCTCATGGACAGTGGATGTAAATATCCGAACTCCCACAACCTAGGAACTCCTATACAACCTGAAACATGCATGGATTTAGTTTACCCATCTAAATCAGACACTCAATGTATTGTTCTGTTAATCTGAGTGTGGGGAGTTATCTACAATTGTCTGCAGCTCCTGGGTTCCAATAGAATCCTAGCTTATTATCACTGAGTGCTTTATAAGGCCGGGCTGCCTTTGAAAACTTGGGGATAGACTGAAAATCTAAGAAGGAGCGAGTGCCCCAATATGCACTGTGTAGTTAATTAGCGGACTTCTCCCTAACAGGGACATATCTGTGACCCCATCCATTTGCTTGGATTGGGGTTCCACAACTCCCCACACTCAAAGACGTGTTCCACAATCCTGAAATTTTGGAGGATCCTCCAACAGAAAGCAAAGCCGGGGTTATGATTGAATCAGTTATTTGTCATCCATGGGTGTTTCATTTCTCCGGGCTGCAAGGGATAGCTGGGAGTTGGGCTTGAAAAAGAAGAAGAATACAGTGAATCCCCATGGGCACTGAAGGAATCTAGCCGACATCTCCCATCCTGGGAAAACCTGGATCCCAAGAAAAATGCCTGGAATGTGTTTCCTAATCCATCACACAAAGAAAGATTTGTCCTTTTATCATGAGTGTTCGAAGGTTCCACAGTTTTCAGCAGGGCATGGGTTCGAATAGCACCAATAGCTTCTTTTCCCTCTGTGTTATCCCAGGCTGGGCTGCAAGGGAAACATGGGGTTTGGGCTGGAATTCCAAGTAACACCGGGTGCACGAGATGGACTGTAGAGCTAATTAGCGGACTTCTCCCTAACAGGGAAAAACTTGTGCCCCCAGGCATGTGAGGGTTTTGGTTCTTCAATATTCTTCAATGCAAAGTCGTGTTAGGGAATTCTGTGAGTGTGGTGGTTCCTCCAAGGGACAGCAGCGCCAGGGTTCTGATAGAATCCCTTAGTTTGTCATCCCTGGGTGTTTTCCTAACCTGGGCTGCAAGGGAAATCTGGGAGTTGGGCTGGAAAACGAAGAAAACAGAGTGCCTGTCCATGGGCTGTGGAGATACTTAGCCAAAGTCTCACAACCTGGTTAGACCTGCACCCCAGTAACATGCATGTACTGTGTTTTCCTACTCCATCACACACAAAAAGAAGTGTTCTGTTACCCTGTTTATGGGGAGGTTTCTACAACTTTCTGCAGTGCCTGGGTTCTAATAGAAACTTTAGCTAAATTTCCTGAGTGTTTTCTCTGACTGGGTTGCAAGGGAAACTGGGGGATGGGATGGAAATCCAAGCAGGAGCGATTACCTCCCCATGGGCATTAATGTGAATAATCGGACCTCCCCAAACCTAGGGAAAACTGTACCCCCTGAAACATGCGTGGAGTTTTTAACATCTCAATCAGACCCAAAGAAAGTGTTCTGTTTTCCTGCGTGTCCGGAGGTTCCTAAAACGGACTGCAGTGCCTGGGTTCCAATAGAACCACTAGCTTATAAACTCTGAGTGTTTTCCAGGGAGGGCTGCGAGGGAAACTGGGGGTACGTCTGGAAATCCATGTAGCCAGGATTGCCCAGAAATTGACTGTTGAGTTAATTAGTGGAATTCTCCCAGACAGAGAGAAACTGTGCCCCCAGGCATCTTGTGGTGTTGGTCTCCACACCTCCACCAAGCAAAGCCATTTTCCGGAATTTTGAGTGTGTATTGTACCTCCAAAATTCAGCAGAGCGGGGTTTCTTATAGAATCACTAATATTGTAATCACTAGGTGTTTTCTTAGGCCGGGCTTCAAACGAAAGCTGGGAGTTGGTCTGAAAAGTGAAGAAGTATAGATTGCCTCCCCATTGGAAGTGCAGGTAATTAGGCGACATCTCCAAATCTGGGAACAGCTGTACCCCCAGAAACATGCCTGGAGTTTATTTTCCTACACCATCACACACACAAAAATTTGTTCTGCTATCCTGAGTGTGGGGAGGATTCTACAACTTTCAGCAGCACCTGGGTTCTAGTAGCACCAGTATTTTGTTTTCCGTGAGTGTTTTCACAGGCCTGGCTGCGAGGTAATCCTGAGTGCTTTTCTGTTATTCTTAGCAGCAGCGATTTATTTCCAATGAGAATTTGAGGTAATTTTCCGTCCTCCCACAGCCTTGGAACACCTGTGCCCCCTGAAACATGCGTGGAGTTTGTTTACCCATCTCCATCAGACACACAAAATTTTCTTCTGTTATCCCAGATGTGGGAAGGAGCCTACAACATTAGGTAGCGACTGGGTTCCATTACAACCAATAGCATATTATCCCTGAGTGTTTTCCCAGGCCGGGCTGAGAGGGAAAGCTGGGTGTTGGGCTGGAAAGCCAAGCAGGAGCGAGTGCCTCCCCATGGGCATTGGAGGTAATTACCCGAACTCCCACTAACTTGGAATACCTTAACCCCCTGAAAGACGCGTGTAGTTTGTTTACCAAACTGCATGAGATACACAAAGAAGTGTTCTCAATTCCTCGGCGTGGGGTGTATCCTACAATGTTCTGCAGCACCTGGGTTCCAGTAGAACTACTGGCTTATTATACCTGATTGTTTTCCCAGGCCGTCCTGCGAGGTATTTTTGCGCTTGCGCTGGAAAGCCATGTAGCACCGAGTGACCCGAGATGGACTCTGGAGGTAATTAGCGGACATCTCCCTAACAGGGAAAAAACAGTGCCCCCAACCATCTCTGTGGTGTGGGTCTCCAAAGCTACCCTCAAGCATAGCCGTGAACCATAATCCTAAGTTTCTGGAAGTACCTAAATTAGACAGCAGCATCTTAGCTCTGATAAAATCACTTAGACTCTCATCCCTGGGTATAATCCAAGACCGGGAATCAAGGGAATTTTGGGATTTGGGCTTGAAAACGAAGAAGAAGTCAATGCATCCCAATGGGCAGTGAAGGAAACTAGCCGACATCTCCCAACCTGGGAAAAACTGGATCCCCAGAAAAATGCCTGGAGTGTGTTTTACTACTCCATCGTACACACAAATATGTGCTCAGCTATCATGAGTGTTTCACGTTTTCCACAATTGTCAGCAGCGCATATGTTCTAATAACACCAGTAGATACTTTTAAATATGTGTTTCCCCAGGCCGGTCTGCAAGGGAAACCTGGGGTTTCGGATGGATATCCAAGTAGAAGCGAGTGCCCCATGAAGGCCTGTAGAGGTAATTAGCGGACTTCTACCTAACAGGGAAAAACTTGTGCCCTCAGCCAAGTGTGTATTTTTGCTTCACAATTTCCCCAAGCAAAGATGTGTTTGTAAATCCTGTGTGTGTGGAGGTTCCTCCAACAGAGAGCAGCGACGGGGTTCTGATAGAATCACTTAGTTTGTCATCCTTGGGTGTTTTCCTAACCCGTGCTACAAGGGAAAGCTGGGAGTAGGGCTGGAAAACGAAGAAAAGAGAGTGCCTCCCCATTGGCAGTGGAGGTAATTAGGCGACATCTCCAAACCTGGGAACAGCTGTACCCCCAGAAACATGCTGGAGTGTATTTTCCTACACCATCACACACACAAAAATTTGTTCTGCTATCCTGAGTGTGGGGAGGATTCTACAAATTTCAGCAGCGCCTGGGCTCTAGTAGCACCAGTATTTTGTTTTCCGTGAGTGTTTTCACAGGCCTGGCTGCGAAGTAAAGCTGTGCGCTTGGCTGTAAATCTTAGCAGCAGCGAGTTACTCCCCATGAGATTTTGAGGTAATTTTCTGAGGTCTCACAAACTTGGAACACCTAAGCCCCCTGATACATGCTTGGAGTTTGTTTACCCATCTCCATCAGACACACAAATGTTTCTTCTTTTATCCTACATGTGGGAAGGTTCCTACAACAGTAGGTAGAGACTGGGTTCCATTACAACCAATAACATACTTTCCCTGTGTGTTTCCCAGGCCGGACTGCGAGGGAAAGCTTGGGTTTGGGCTGGAAATTCATGTAGAAGCCAGTTCCCCGAGATGGACATTGGAGGTAATTAGCGGACTTGGCCCTAAAACGGAAAATCTTGGGCCCCAGCAATGAGTGTGCTGTGGGGCTTCAAAATTCGCACCAAGCAAATCCGTGTTCCGGAATCCTGAGTGTTTGGAAGTTCCTCCGACATACAGCAGCGCCCTGGTTCTGATAGAATGATTTAGTTTGTCATCCCTGTGTGTTTTCCATGGTCGGGCTGCAAGGGAATGCTAGGATTAAGGCTGGATATCGAAGAAGAAGAGAGTGCTTCCCCATGGGCAGTGGAATTAATTAGCCAACATTTCCCATCCTGCGAACACCTGCACCCCAGTGACATGCCTTACTGTGTTTTCTTACTCGATCACACACACAAAACTGTGTTCTGTTTTCCTTAGTGTAGGGAGGTCTCTACAACTGTCAGGAGAACCTTAGTCCTTATAGAAACTGTAGCTATTTTCCCTGAGTGTTTTCAAAGGGCGGGATGCGAGGGAACGCTGGGTGTTAGGCTGGAATCCAAGCAACTGCAATGGACTCCCCTTGGACAGTGAATGTAAATATCCGACCTCCCAAAACCTAGGAACGCCTATACAACCTGAAACATGGGGGGATTTTGTTTACCCATCTAAATCAGACACTCAAATTATTGTTCTGTTATTCTGAGTGTGGGGAGGTTCCTACAATTGTCTGCAGCAACTGGGTTCCAATAGAAACCTAGCTTATTATCACTGAGTGTTTTACAAGGTCGGGCTGCGATTGAAAACTGGGGGATAGACTGAAAATCTAAGAAGCAGCGAGTGCCCCAAGATGCACAGTGGAGGTAATTAGCGGACTTCTCCCTAAGAGGGACAAATCTGTGACCCCATCCATCTGCGTGGATTTGGGTTCCACAACTCCCCACACTTAAAGTCGTGTTCCAGAATCCTGAAGTTTTGGAGGTTCCTCCAACAGACAGGAACGACTGGGTTCTGATAGAACCAATTATTTTTTATCCATGGGTGTTTCACTGGTCCAGACTGCAAGGGAAAGCTGGGAGTTGGGCTTGAAAACGAAGAAGAAAACAGTGCCACCCCATGGGCACTGAAGGAATCTAGCCGACATTTCCCAACCTGGGAAAACTTGGATCCCCAGAAAAATGCCTGGAGTGTTTTTTCTTACTCCATCACACACATAAAGATATGTTCTGTTATTCTGAGTGTTCGAAGGTTTCCACAATTGTCAGCAGGGCATGGGTTCGAATAGCACCGGTAGCTTCTTTTCATTCTGTGTTACACCAGGCCAGGCTGCAAGGGATACATGAGTGTTGGGCTGGAATTCCAAGTAGCAGCGGGTGCCCGAGATTGACTGTAGAGCTTATTAGCGGACTTCTCACTAACAGGGAAAAACTTGTACCCACAGACATGTGTGGGATTTGGGGCTTCAATATTCTTCCAAGAAAAGCCGTGTTTGGGAATTCTGTGAGTCTGGTCGTTCCTCCAACAGACAGCAGCGCCGGGGTTCTGATAGAATCACTTAGTTTGTCATCCCTGGGTGTTTTCCTAACCTGGGATGCAAGTGAAAGCTGGAAGTAGGGCTGGAAAACGAAAAAAACAGAGTGCCTCCCCATGGGTTGTGAAGATACTTAGCCAACGTCTCACAACCTGGTTACACCTGCACCCCAGAAACATGCATGCACTGTGTTTTCCTACTCCGTCACACACACAAAGAAGTGTTCTGTTACCCTGTTTATGGGGAGATTTCTACAACTCTCTGCAGCACCTGAGTTCCAATAGAAACTTTAGCTAAATTTCCTGACAGTTTTCTCTGACTGGGTTGCAAGGGAAACTGCGGGATGTGGTGGAAATCCAAGAAGGAGCGATTACCTCCCCATGGGCATTAATGGGAATAATCTGACCTACCCCAACCTAGGAAAACCTATAACCCCTAAAATATGCTTGGAGTTTTTAACATCTCAAACAGACACAAAGAAAGTGTTCTGTTATCCTGCGTGTGCGGATCTCCCTACAACGATCTGCAGTGCCTGGGTTCCAATAGAACCACTAGCTTATAATTTCTGAGTGTTTCACAGGGCGGGCTGCGAGGGAAACTTGGGGTTCGGCTGTAAATCCATATAGCCAGGATTGCCCAGAAATTGACAGCAGAGGTAATTAGCGGAATTCTCCCAGAGAGAGAGAATCTGTGCCAGCAGGCATCATGTGGTGTTGGTTTATACACCTCCAACAAACAATGCCATGTTCCGGAATTTTGAGTGTGTGTTGTACCCCCAACAGGCAGCAGAGCGGGGTTTCTGATAGGATCACTAATATTGTAATCCCTAGGTGTTTTCTTAGGCCGGGCTTAAAACGAAAGCTGGGAGTTGGTCTGGAAAGCGAAGAAGTATAGAGTGCCTCCCCATTGGAAGTGGAGGTAAAGAGGCGACATCTCTAAACCTGGGAAGAGCTGTACCCCCAGAAAAATGCCTGGAGTGTATTTTCTACATCATCACACACACAAAAATTTGTTCTGCTATCCTGAGTGTGGGGAGGATTCTACAAATTTCAGCAGCGCCTGTGTTCTAGTAACACCAGTATTAATTTTCCGTGAGTGATTTCACAGGACTGGCTGCGAGGTAAATCTGATGGGTTGGCTGTAATTCGTTGCAGCAGCGAGTTACTCCCCATGAGAATTTGAGGTAATTTTCTGACGTCCCAGAGCCTTGGAACAACTAAGCCCCCTGATAACTGCTTGGAGATATTTTACCGAACTCCTTCAGACACACAAATATTTCTACATTATCTTAGATGTGGGAAGGTTCTTACAACGGAAGGTAGATTGGGTTCCATTGCAAGCATTAACATATTTTCAATGTGTGCTTTCCCAGGCCGGGCTGCGAGGAAAAGCTTGGGTTTGGGCTGGAAATCCAAGTAGCAGCCAGTGCCCTGAGATGGTCTATGGTGGTAATTAGCGGACTTGGCCTTAAAACGGAAAATCTTGGGCCCCAGCAATGAGTGTGCTGTGGGTCTTAAAAATTCGCAACAAGAAAATCCGTGTTCCGGAATCCTGAGTGTTTTGAGGTTCCTCCAACATACAGCAGCGTCCTGGATCTGATAGAAAGATTTAGTTTGTCATTTCTGGGTGTTTTCCACGGTCGGGCTGCTAGGGAATGCTAGGAATAGGACTGGATATCGAAGAAGAAGAGAGTGCTTCCCCATGGGCATTGGAGGTGATTAGCCAACATTTCCCATCTTGCGAACACCTGCACCACAGGGACATGCCTTAATGTGTTTTCCTACTCCATCACACCCACAAAGGTTTGTTCTGTATTCCTTAGTGTAGGGAGGTTTCTACAAATGTCAGGAGCGCCTTAGATCTTATAGAGACTTTAGCTTTATTTCTCTGAGTGTTTTCACAGGCCAGGATGCGAGGGAATGCTGGGGTTTTGGCTGGAATCCAAGCAACTGCAAGGGACTACCCATGGACAGTGGATGTAAATATCCGAACTTCCACAAAATATGAACGCCTATACAACTTGAAACATGCGTGGATTTTGTTTACCAATCTAAATCAGACACTCAAAGTATTGTTCTGTTATTCTGAGAGTGGGGAGTTCCCTACAATTGTCAGCAGCACCTTGATTCCAATAGAAACCTAGCTTATTATCACTGAGTGTTTTACAAGGCCGTGCTGCAAGAGAAAACTTGGGGATAGACTGAAAATCTAAGAAGCAGCGAGTGCCCGAAGATGCACTGTGGAGGTAATTAGCAGACTTCTCTCTAACAGGGACAAATCTGTGACCCCATCCATCTGCGTGTATTGGGGTTCCACAACTCCCCACACTCAAAGACGTGTTCCAGAATCCTGAAGGTTTGGAGGTTCCTCCAACAGACCGCAAAGTCAGGGTTCTGATAGAATCACTTATTTGTCATGCATGGGTGTTTCACTTGTCCGGGCTGCAAGGGAAAGCTGGGAGTTGGGCTTGAAAACGAAGAAGAAGACAGTGACACCCTATGGGCACTGAAGGAAACTAGCCGATATCTCCCAACCTGGGAAAACCTGGATTCCCAGAAAAATGCCTGGAGTGTGTTTTCCTACACCATCACACACAGAAAGATATTTTCTGTTATCCTGATTTTTCGAAGGTTCCACAATTGTCAGCAGGGCATGTGTTCGAATAGCAGCAATAGCTTCTTTTCCTTCTGTGTTACCCCAGGCCGGGCTGCAAGTAAAACATGGGGTTTGTTCTGGGAATCGAAGTAGCAGCGAGTGCCCCGAAATGGACTATGGAGGTAATTAGCGGTCTTGGCCCTAAAAGGGAAAAATTTGTTCCCCCATGCATGTGGTGGATTGGGGCTACAAATCTCTTCCAAGCAAATCCGTGTTTGGGAATCCTGTGTGTGTGGAAGTTCCTACAACAGACTGCAGCACCGGGTTTCTGATACAAACTTTAGCTACATTTCCTGACTGTTTTCTCAGGCTGGGTTGCAAAGGAAACTGGTGCATGGGCTGGAAATCCAAGCAGGAGCGAGTACACCCCATGGGCTGTAGTGGGATATATCTGACCTCCCACAACCTAGGAACACCAGTAAACCCTGAAACATGCGTGGAGCTTTTACCATCTCAATGAGACACAAAAAATTTTTCTCTTATCCTGCGTGTGCAGAGGTTCACTGAACGGTCAGAAGTGCTTGTGTTAAAATAGAACCATTAACTTACTATCTCTGAGTGTTTTCCAGGGCGGGCTGCGAGGGATAGCTGGGGGTTCAGCTGGAAAGCCATGTAAGAACGTGTGCCCAGAGATTGACTGTAGATGTAATTAGAAGACTTATCATAAAAAAGGAAATTCTGTGATCCCAGTCCTCTGTGTGGTGTGGGGCTCCACACCTCCCCCAATCTAATACTTGCTCCGGAATTTTGAGTCTTTGTTGTACCTCCAACAGACAGCAGTGCCGTGTTTGTGATAGAATCAATTATATTTTCATACCTAGGTGTTTTCTTAGGCCGGGCTTTAAGGGAAATTTGGGAGATGGTCTGAAAAGTGAAGAAGTATAGATTGCCTCCCCATTGGCAGTGGAGGTAATTAGACGATATCTCCAAACCTAGGATCAGCTGAACCCCCAGGAATATGCCTGGAGTGTATTTTCCTACACCATCACACACACAAAGATGTGTTCTGCTATCCTGAGTATGGGGAGGATTCTACAAATATCAGCAGCGCCTGGGTTCTAATAGCACCATTATTTTCTTTTCCATTAGTGTTTTTACACGCTTAGCTGAGAGGTAAAGCTTTGGGTTTGGCTGTAATTCGTAGCAGCAGCGAGATAGGCCCCATGAGTATTTGAGGTATTTTTCCGATGTCCCACATCCTTGGAACAACTGTGCCCCCTGAAACATGCTTGGAGTTTGTTTACCCATCTGCATCAGACACACAATTTTTCTGCTGCTATCGCAATTGGGGGAAGGACCCTACAAATTTAGGTAGCGACTGAGTTCCAATACAAGCAATAGCATATTATCCCTGAGTGTTTTCCTAGACCGGGCTGAGAGGGAATGCTGGGGGTTGGGCTGGAAAGCCAAGAAGGAGCGAGTGCCTCCCCATGGGCATTGGAGGTTATTACCCGAACTCCCACTAACTAGGAACATCTTAACCCCCTGAAATACGCGTGGAGTTTGTTTACCAAACTGCATGAGACCCACAAACAAGTGTTCTCTTTTCCTCTGTGTGGGGATTATCCTACAGTGTTCTGCAGCACCTGGGTTCCAATAGAACCACTGGCTTATTATCCCTGATTGTTTTCCCAGGCCGGCCTGCGAGGAAATGCTGCGCTTGCGCTGGAAAGCCATGTAGCAGCGAGTGACCCGAGATGGACTGTGGAGATAATTAGCGGACATCTCCCTAACAGGGAAAAACCTGTGCCCCCTTCCATCTATGTGGTGTGGGTCTCCAATGCTACCACCAAGCATAGCAGTGATCCAGAATCTTAAGTGTCTGGAAGTTCCTAGAAAAGACAGCAGGCTCTTAGCTCTGATAAAATCACTTAGAGTGTCATCCCTGTGTATAATCCAAGACCGGGCTGCAAGGGAAATTTGGGAGTTGGGCTTGAAAACGAAGAAGTCAATGTATCCCCATGGGCAGTGAAGGAATCTAGACGACACCTACCCACCTGAGAAAAACTGGATCCCCAGAAAAATTCCTGGAGTGTGTTTTACTACTCCATCACACACAAAAAGATGTGTTCTGTTATCCTGAGTATTCGAAGGTTTCCACAATTTTTAGCAGCGCATGTGTTCTAATAGCACCAGTAGATACTTTTCCCTGTGTGTTACCCCAGGGCGCGCTGCAAGGGAAACTTGTGGGTTGGGATGGAAATCCAAGTAGCAGCGAGTGCCCCACGATGTTCTGTAGAGGTAAGTAGCGGACTTCTACCTAACAGGGAAAAACTTGTGCCCTCAGTCATGTGTGTGGAGTGTTGCTTCACAATTCCCACAAGCAAAGACGTGTTTGTTAATCCTGTGTGTGGAGGTTCCTCGAACAGACAGCAGCGCCGGGGTTCTGATAGAATCACTTAGTTTGTCATCCCTGGGTGTTTTCCTAACCCGGGCTGCAAGGGAAACCTAGGAGTAGGGCTGGAAAACGAAGTAAAACAGAGTGCCTACTAATGGGCTGTAGAGATACTTAGCCAACGACTCACAACCTGGTTACACCTGAACCCCAGAAAAATGCATGGCGTGTGTTTTCCTACTCAATCACACACACAAAGAAGTGTTCTGTTACCCTGTGTATGGGGAGGTTTCTACAACTGTCAGCAGAGCCGTGGTTCTAATAGAAATTTTAGCTAAATTTCCTGACAGCTTGCTCTGACTGGGTTGCAAGGGAAACTGGGGGATGGGATGGAAATCCAAGCAGGAGCGATTACCTCCCCATGGGCATTAATGGGAATAATCTGATCTCACCCATCCTAGGAAAACCTGTACCCCCAGAAAAATGTGTGGAGTTTTTAACATCTCAATCAGACACAAAATATTGTTCTGTTATCCTGCGTGTGTGGAGCTTCCTACAACGGTCTGCAGTGCCTGGTTTCCAATAGAACCACTCGCTTATAAACTCTGTGTGTTTTCCAGGGCGGGCTGCGAGGGAAACTGGGGTTTCGGCTGGAAAGCCAAGTAGAAAGAATTGCCCAGAAATTTACTGTAGAGGTAATTAGTTGACTTCTCACAGACAGAGAGAAACTGTGCCCCCAGGCATCTTGTGGTGTTGGTTTCCACACCTCCACCAAGCAAAGCCATTTTCCGGAATTTTGAGTGTGTGTTGTACCTCCAACAGGCAGCATAGCGGGGTTTCTTATAGAATCACTAATATTGTCATATCTAGGTTTTTTCGTAGGCCGAGATTCAAAGGAAAACTGGGAGTTGGTCTGGAAAGCGAAGAAGTATAGAGTGCCTCCTTATTGGAAGTGGAGGTAATTAGGCGACATCTCCCATCCTGGGAACAGCTGTAACACCAGAAATATGCCTGGGGTGTATTTCCCTACACCATCACATACACAAAAATTTGTTCTGCTATCCTGAGTGTGGGGAGGATTCTACAACATTCAGCTGCGCCTGGGTTCTAGTAGCATCAGTATTTTGTTTTCCGTGAGTGTTTACACAGGCCTGGCAGCGAGGAAAATCTGTGGGCATGGCTGTAATTCGTTGCAGCAGCGAGTTACTCCCCATGAGACTTTGAGGTAATTTTCCGACGTCCCACAGCCTTGGAACACTTAAGCCCCCTGATAAATGCTTGGAGTTTTTTACCCATCTCCATCAGACACACAAAAGTTTCTTCTTTTATTCTATTTGTGGGAAGTTTCCTACAATGGTAGGTAGAGACTGGGTTCCATTACAACCAATAACATACTTTCCCTGTGTGTTTCCCAGGCCGGAATGCGAGGGAAAGCTTGGGTTTGGGCTGGAAATCCAAGTAGCAGCCAGTTCCCCGAGATGGACATTGGAGGTAATTAGCGGACTTGGGCTTAAAAGGGAAAATCTTGGGCCCCGGCAATGAGTGTGCTGTGGGGCTCCACAATTCACAACAAGCAAATACGTGTTTCGGAATCCTGAGAGTTTGGAGGTTCCTCCAACATACAGCAGCGTCCTGGTTCTGATAGAAAGATTTAGTTTTTAATCACTGGGTGTTTTCCACGGTCGGGCTGCAAGGGAATCCTAGGATTAGGGCTGGATATCGAAGAAGAAGAGAGTGCTTCCCATGGGCAGTGGAATTAATTAGCCAACATTTCCCATCCTGCGAACACCTGCAACCCAGAGACATGCATTACTGTGTTTTCCTACTCCATCACACACACCAAGATTTCTTCTGTATTCCTTAGTGTAGGGAGGTATCTACAACTGTCAGGAGCGCCTTTGTTCTTATAGAAACTGTAGATTTTCTCCCTGAGTGTTTTCACAGGCCGGGATGCGAGGGAATTCTGGGTGTTGGGCTGGAATCCAAGCAACTGCAAGGGACATCCCATGGACAGTGGATGTAATTATCCAAAATCCCACATCCTAGGAACGCCTATACAACATGAAACATGCGTGGATTTAGTTTACCCATCTAAATCAGACCCTCAAAGTATTGTTCTGTTATTCTGAGTGTGGAGTGGTTCGAACATTTGTCTGCAGAACCTGGGTTCCAATGGAAACCTAGCTTATTATCACTGTGTATATTACAATGCCGGGCTGCGAGTGAAACCTGGGGGATATACTGAAAATCTAAGAAGCAGCGAGTGCCCCAAGATGCACTGTGGAGGTAATTAGCAGACTTCTCATAAACAAGGAAATTCTGTGACCCCTGTCCTCTGTGTGGTGGGGGGCTCCACACCTCCCCCAAGCAAATTCTTGCTCCGGAATTTTGAGTCTTTGTTGTACCTCCAAACGACAGCAGCGCCGTGTTTCTGATAGAATCAATAACATTGTCATCCCTAGGTGTTTTCTTAAGCCAGGCTGTAAGGGAAATTTGGGAGATGGTCTGCAAAGCAAAGAAATATAAATTGCCTCCCCATAGGCAGTGGAGGTAATTAGGCGACATCTCCAAACCTGGGAACAGCTGTACCTCCAGAAATATGCCTGGAGTGTAATTTTGTACACCATCACACACACAAAGATGTGTTCTGCTCTCCTGAGTGTGGATAGGATTCTACAAATATCAGCAGCGCCTGGGTTCTAATAGTACCAGTATTTTCTTTTCCGTGAGTGTTTCCACATGCCTAGCTGCGAGGTAAACTGTGGGTTTGGCTGTAATTCGTAGCAGGAGCGCAAAACCCCCATGAGATTTTGAGGTAATTTTCCGACGTACCAGAGCCTTGGAACAACTGTGCCCCCTGAAACATGCGTGGAGTTTGTTTACCCATTTCCATCAGACACACAAAGGTTTCTGCTGCTATACCAGATGTGGGAATGAGCCTACAACGATAGGTAGCGACTGGGTTCCAATACAACCAATAGCATATTATCCCTGAGTGTTTTCCCAGGCCGGGCTGAGAGGGAATTCTGGGGTTTCGGCTAGAAAGCCAAGCAGGATCGAGTCCCTCCCATGGGCATTGGAGGTTATTACCCGAACTCCCACTAACTAGGAACACCTTAACACCCTGAAACACTAGTGGAGATTGTTTTGAAAACTTTGAGACACACAAAGAAGTGTTCAAATTTCCTAGGTGTGGGGAGTATCCTACAATGTTCTGCAACACCTGGGTTCCAATAGAACCACTGGCTTATTATCCCTGATAGTTTTCCCAGGCCGGCCTGCGAGGGAATGCTGCGCTTGCGCTGGAAAGCCATGTAGCAGCGAGTGACCCGAGATGGACTGTGGAGGCAATTAGCGGACATCTCCCTAACAGGGAAAAACCTGTGCCCCCAGCCATCTGTGTGGTGTGGGTCTCCAAACTGCCCCCAAGCATAGCAGTGATCCAGAATCCTAAGTGTCTGGAAGTTCCTAAAAAAGACAGCAGCATCGTAGCTCTGATAAAATCACGTAGACTGTCATCCCTGGGTATAATCCAAGACCGGGATGCAAGGGAAAGTTGGGAGTTGGGCTTGAAAACGAAGAAGTCAATGTATCCCAATGGGCAGTGAAGGAATCTAGCCGACATCTCCCAACCTGGGAAAAACTGGATCCCCAGAAAAATGCCTGGAGTGTGGTTTACTACTCCATCACACACAGAAATATATGTTCTGTAATCCTGAGTGTTCAAAGGTTTCCAAATATGTCAGCAGCGCATGTGTTCTAATAGCACCATTAGAGACTTTTCCCTGTGTGTTTCCCCAGGCCGGGCTTCAAGGGAAATTTGGGGTTGGGATGGGAATCCTAGTAGTAGCGAGTGCCCCACGACGGTCTGTAGAGGTAATTAGCGGACTTCTAACTAAAAGGGAAAAACTTGTGCCCTCAGTCATGTGTGTGGAGTGGGGCTTCACAATTCCCCCAAGCAAAGAACTATTTGTAAATCCTCTGAGTGTGGAGGTACCTCGAACAGTCAGCAGTGCCGGGGTTCTGATAGAATCACTTAGTTTGTCATCCCTGGCTGTTTTCCTAACCTGGGCTGCAAGTGAAAGCTGGAAGTAGGGCTGGAAAACGAAAAAAACAGAGTGCCTCCCCATGGGTTGTGAAGATACTTAGCCAACGTCTCACAACCTGGTTACACCTGCACCCCAGAAAAATGCATGGCGTGTGTTTTCCTACTCCATCACACACACAAAGAAGTGTTCTGTTACCCTGTTTATGGGGAGATTTCTACAACTTTCTGCAGCACCTGAGTTCTATTAGAAAATTTAGCTAAATTTCCTGACTGTTTTCTCTGACTGGGTTGCAAGGGGATCTGGGGGATGGGATGGAAATCCAAGCAGGAGCGATTACCTCCCCATGGGCATTAATGGGAATAATCTGACCTCCACCAACCTAGGAAAACCTGTACCCCCTAAAATATGCTTGGAGTTTTTAACATCTCAATCAGACACAAAGAAATTGTTCTGTTATCCTGCGTGTGCGGAGCTCCGTACAACGATCTGCAGTGCCTGGGTTCCAATAGAACCACTAGCTTATAATCTCTGAGTGTTTCCCAGGGCGGGCTGCGAGGGATACTTGGGGTTCGGCTGTAAATCCATATAGCCAGGATTGCCCAGATTTTGACTGTAGAGGTAATTAGCGGAATTCTCCCAGAGAGAGAGAATCTGTGCCAGCAGGCATCATGTGGTGTTGGCTTATACACCTCCAACAAACAAAGCCATGTTTCGGAATTTTGAGTGTGTGTTGTACCCCCAACAGGCAGCAGAGCGGGGTTTCTGATAGGATCACTAATATTGTAATCCCTAGGTGTTTACTTAGGCCGGGCTTAAAACGAAAGCTGGGAGTTGGTCTGGAAAGCGAAGAAGTATAGAGTGCTTCCCCATTGGAAGTGGAGGTAATGAGGCGAAATCTCTAAAACTGGGAAGAGCTGTACCCCCAGAAAAATGCCTGGAGTGTATTTCCTACATCATCACACACACAAAAATTTGTTCTGCTATCCTGAGTTTGGGGAGGATTCTACAAATTTCAGCAGCGCCTGTGTTCTAATAACACCAGTATTTTGTTTTCCGTGAGTGTTTTCACAGGCCTGACTGCGAGGTAAATCTGTTGGCTTGGCTGTAATTCGTTGCAGCAGCGAGTTACTCCCCATGAGAATTTGAGGTAATTATCTGACGTCCCACAGCCTTGGAACAACTAAGCCCCCTGATAACTGCTTGGTGATTTTTTACCGAACTCCTTCAGACACACAAATATTTCTACTTTATCTTAGATGTGGGAAGGTTCCTACAACGGTAGGTAGATTGGGTTCCATTGCAACCATTAACATATTTTCAATGTGTGCTTTCCCAGGACGGGCTGCGAGGAAAAGCTTGTGTTTGGGCTGGAAATCCAAGTAGCAGCCAGTGCCCCGAGATGGAATATGGAGGTAATTAGCGGACTTGGCCCTAAAACGGAAAATCTTGGGCCCCAGCAATGAGTGTGCTGTGGGGCTTCAAAATTCGCACCAAGCAAATCCATGTTCCGGAATCCTGAGTGTTTGGAGGTTCCTCCAACATACAGCAGCGTCCTGGTTCTGATAGAAAGATTTAGTTTGTCATCCCTGGGTGTTTTCCACGGTCGGGCTGCAAGGGAATGCTAGGATTAGGGCTGGATATCGAAGAAGAAGAGAGTGCTTCCCCATGGGCATTGGAGGTGATTAGCCAACATTTCCCATCCTGCGAACACCTGCACCACAGAGACATGCCTTAATGTGTTTTCCTACTCCATCACACCCACAAAGATTTGTTCTGTATTCCTTAGTGTAGGGAGGTTTCTACAACTGTCAGGAGCACCTTAGATCTTATAGATACTTTAGCTTTATTTCTCTGAGTGTTTTCACAGGCCGGGATGCGAGGGAACGCTGGGGTTTTGGCTGGAATCCAAGCAACTGCAAGGGACTACCCATGGACAGTGGATGTAAATATCCGAACTTCCACATACTATGAACGCCTATACATCTTGAAACATGCGTGGATTTATTTTACCCATCTAAATCAGACACTCAAAGTATTGTTCTGTTATTCTGAGAGTGGGGAGTTCCCTACAATTGTCAGCAGCACCTGGGTTCCAATAGAAACCTAGCTTATTATCACTGAGTGTTTTACAAGGCCGTGCTGCAAGAGAAAACTTGGGGATAGACTGAAAATCTAAGAAGCAGCGAGTGCCCGAAGATGCACTGTGGAGGTAATTAGCGGACTTCTCCCTAACAGGGACAAATCTGTGACCCCTTCCATCTGCGTGGATTGGGGTTCCACAACTCCCCACACTCAAAGACGTGTTCCAGAATCCTGAAGGTTTGGAGGTTCCTCCAACAGACCGCAAAGTCAGGGTTCTGATAGAATCACTTATTTGTCATGCATGGGTGTTTCACTTGTCCGGGCTGCAAGGGAAAGCTGGGAGTTGGGCTTGAATACGAAGAAGAAGACAGTGCCACCCCATGGGCACTGAAGGAATCTAGCCGACATCTCCCATCCTGGGAAAACCTGGATCCACAGAAAAATGCCTGGAGTGTGTTTTCCTACTCCATCACACACAGAAAGATATGTTCTGTTATCCTGATTTTTCGAAAGTTTCCATATTTGTCAGCAGTACATAGGTTCGAATAGCACCAATAGCTTCTTTTCCTTCTGTGTTACCCCAGGCCGTTTTGCAAGGGATAAATGTGTGTTGGGCTGGGAATCCAAGTAGCTACGAGTGCCCCGAGATGGACTATGGAGGTAATTAGCAGACTTGGCCCTAAAAGGGAAAAACTTGTGCCCCCAGGCATGTGTGTGAATTGGGGCTTCTAAACTCTTCCAAGCAAAGCCGTGTTTGGGAATCCTGTGTTTGTGGATTTTCCTACAACAGATGGCAGCACCGGGGTTTTGATAGAACCTTTAGCTACATTTTCTGATTGTTTTCTCAGGCTGGGATGCAAAGGAAACAGGGGGATGGGCTGGAAAGCCAAGCAGGAGCGAGTACTTCCCCATGGGCTGTAGTGGGAAGTATCTGACCTCCCACAACCTAGGAACACCAGTAAACCCTGAAATATGTGTGGATCTTTTACCATCTCAATGAGACACAAAAAAATTTTTCTGTTATCCTGCGTGTGCGGAGGTTACTTCAACGGTCTGCAGTGCTTGTGTTCCAATAGAACCATTAACTTATTATCTCTGAAGTGTTTTCCAGGGCGGGCAGCGAGGGAAAGTTGGGGGTTCGGCTGGAAAGCCAAGTAGCAACGAGTGCCCAGAGATAGACTGTAGAGGTAATTAGCAGGCTTCTCATAAACAAGGAAATTTTGTGACCCCTGTCCTCTGTGTGGTGGGGGGCTCCACACCTCCCCCAAGCAAATTCTTGCTCCGGAATTTTGAGTCTTTGTTGTACCTCCAACAGACAGCAGCGCTGTGTTTCTGATGGAATCACTAACATTGTCATCCCTAGGTGTTTTCTTAGGCCAGGCTGTAAGGGAAATTTGGGAGATGGTCTGCAAAGCGAAGAAGTATAGATTGCTTCCCCATTGGCAGTGGAGTTAATTAGGCGACATCTCCAAACCTGGGAACAGCTGTACCCCCAGAAATATGCCTGGAGTGTAATTTTGTACACCATCACACACACAAAGATGTGTTCTGCTATCCTGAGTGTGGATAGGATTCTACAAATATCAGCAGCGCCTGGGTTGCAATAGTACCAGTATTTTCTTTTCCGTGAGTGTTTTCACACACCTAGCTGTGAGGTAAACTGTGGGTTTGGCTGTAATTCGTAGCAGGAGCGAGAAACCCCCATGAGATTTTGAGGTAATTTTCCGACGTACCAGAGCCTTGGAACAACTGTGCCCCCTGAAACATGCGTGGAGTTTGTTTACCCATTTCCATCAGACACACAAAGGTTTCTGCTGCTATCCCAGATGTGGGAATGAGCCTACAACGATAGGTAGCGACTGGGTTCCAATACAACAAATAGCATATTATCACTGAGTGTCTTCCAGGCCGGGCTGAGAGGGAATTCTGGGGGTTGGGCTAGAAAGCCAAGCAGGATCGAGTCCCTCCCATGGGCATTGGAGGTTATTACCCGAACTCCCACTAACTAGGAACACCTTAACACCCTGAAACTCTCGTGGAGGTTGTTTACAAAACTTCGAGACACACAAAGAAGTGTTCAAATTTCCTAGGTGTGGGGAGTATCCTACAATGTTCTGCAGCACCTGGGTTCCAATAGAACCACTGGCTTATTATCCCTGATTGTTTTCCCAGGCCGGCCTGCGAGGGAATGCTGCGCTTGCGCTGGATAGCCATGTAGCAGCGAGTGACCCGAGATGGACTGTGGAGGTAATTAGCGGACATCTCCCTAACAGGGAAAAACCTGTGCCCCCAGCCATCTCTGTGGTGTGGGTCTCCAAACTACCCCCAAGCATAGCAGTGATCCAGAATCCTAAGTGTCTGGAAGTTCCTAAAAAAGACAGCAGCATCGTAGCTCTGATAAAATCACGTAGACTGTCATCCCTGGGTATAATCCAAGACCGGGATGCAAGGGAAAGTTGGGAGTTGGGCTTGAAAATGAAGAAGTCAGTGTATCCCAATGGGCAGTGAAGGAATCTAGCCGACATCTCCCAACCTGGGAAAAACTGGATCCCCAGAAAAATGCCTGGAGTGTGGTTTACTACTCCATCACACACAGAAAGATGTGTTCTGTAATCCTGAGTGTTCGAAGGTTTCCAAATTTGTCAGCAGCGCATGTGTTCTAATAGCACCAGTAGAGACTTTTCCCTGTGTGTTTCCCCAGGCCGGGCTTCAAGGGAAACTTGGGGTTGGGATGGGAATCCTAGTAGTAGCGAGTGCCCCACGACGGTCTGTAGAGGTAATTAGCGGACTTCTAACTAAAAGGGAAAAACTTGTGCCCTCAGTCATGTGTGTGGAGTGGGGCTTCACAATTCCCCCAAGCAAAGAACTATTTGTTAATCCTCTGTCTGTGGAGGTTCCTCGAACAGACAGCAGCGCCGGGGTTCTGATAGAATCACTTATTTTGTCATCCCTGGGTGTTTTCCTAACCCGGGCTGCAATGGAAAGATGGGAATAGGGCTGGAAAATGAAAAAACCAGAGTGCCTACCCATGGGCTATGGAGATACTTAGCCAACGACTCACAACCTGGTTACACCTGCACCCCAGAAACATGCATGGCGTGTGTTTTCCTACTCCATCACACACACAAAGAAGTGTTCTGTTACCCTGTGTATGGGGAGGTTTCTTCAAATTTCAGCAGCGCCTGGGTTCTAATAGAAATTTTAGCTAAATTTCCTGACTGCTTTCTCTGACTTGGTTGCAAGGGAAACTGGGGGATGGGATGTAATTCCAAGCAGGAACGATTACCTCCACATGGGCATTAATGGGAATAATCTGATCTCCCCCATCCTAGGAAAACCTGTACCCCAAGAAATATGCGTGGAGTTTTTAACATCTCAATCAGACACAAAACAGTGTTCTGTTATCCTGCGTGTGCGGAGCTTCCTACAACGGTCTGCAGTGACTGGGTTCCAATAGACCACTAGCTTATAAACTGTGTGTTTTCTAGGGTGGGCTGCGTGGGAAACTGGGGGTTCGGCTGGAAAGCTAAGTAGCCAGGATTGCCCAGAAATTGACTGTAGATGTAATTAGCGACATTCTCCCAGACAGAGAGAAACTGTGCCCCCAGGCATCTTGTGGTGTTGGTATCCACACCTACACCATGCAAAGCCATGTTCCGAAATTTTGAGTGTGTGTTGTACCTCCAACAGGCAGCAGAGCGGGGTTTCTTATAGAATCACTAATAATGTCTTCCCAAGGTTTTTTCTTAGGCCAGGCTTTAAACGAAAGCTGGGATTTGGACTGGAAAGCGAAGAAGTATAGAGTGCCTCCCCATTGGAAGAGGAGGTAATTAGGCGACATCTCCCATCCTGGGAACAGTTGTACCCCCAGAAACATGCCTGGAGTGTATTTTCCTACACCATCACACACAAAAAAATTTGTTCTGCTATCCTGAGTGTGGGGAGGATTCTACAAATTTCAGCAGCGCCTGTGTTCTGGTAGCATCAGTATTTTTTTTTCCGTGAGTGTTTTCACAGGCCTGTCTGCTAGGTAAAACTGTGGGCTTGGCTGTAATTCATAGCAGCATCAAGTTACTCCACATGAGAATTTGAGGTAATTTTCCGACGTCCCACAGCCTTGGAACACCTAAGCCCCATGATACATGCTTGGAGTTTTTTTACCCATCTCCATCAGACACACAAATGTTTCTTCTTTTATCCTACATGTGGGAAGGTTCCTACAACAGTAGGTAGAGACTGGGTTCCATTACAACCAATAACATACTTTCCCTGTGTGTTTCCCAGGCCGGACTGCGAGGGAAAGCTTGGGTTTGGGCTGGAAATTCATGTAGAAGCCAGTTCCCCGAGATGGACATTGGAGGTAATTAGCGGACTTGGCCCTAAAACGGAAAATCTTGGGCCCCAGCAATGAGTGTGCTGTGGGGCTTCAAAATTCGCACCAAGCAAATCCATGTTCCGGAATCCTGAGTGTTTGGAGGTTCCTCCAACATACAGCAGCGTCCTGGTTCTGATAGAAAGATTTAGTTTGTCATCCCTGGGTGTTTTCCACGGTCGGGCTGCAAGGGAATGCTAGGATTAGGGCTGGATATCGAAGAAGAAGAGAGTGCTTCCCCATGGGCATTGGAGGTGATTAGCCAACATTTCCCATCCTGCGAACACCTGCACCACAGAGACATGCCTTAATGTGTTTTCCTACTCCATCACACCCACAAAGATTTGTTCTGTATTCCTTAGTGTAGGGAGGTTTCTACAACTGTCAGGAGCGCCTTAGATCTTATAGATACTTTAGCTTTATTTCTCTGAGTGTTTTCACAGGCCGGGATGCGAGGGAACGCTGGGGTTTTGGCTGGAATCCAAGCAACTGCAAGGGACTACCCATGGACAGTGGATGTAAATATCCGAACTTCCACATACTATGAACGCCTATACATCTTGAAACATGCGTGGATTTATTTTACCCATCTAAATCAGACACTCAAAGTATTGTTCTGTTATTCTGAGAGTGGGGAGTTCCCTACAATTGTCAGCAGCACCTGGGTTCCAATAGAAACCTAGCTTATTATCACTGAGTGTTTTACAAGGCCGTGCTGCAAGAGAAAACTTGGGGATAGACTGAAAATCTAAGAAGCAGCGAGTGCCCGAAGATGCACTGTGGAGGCAATTAGCGGACTTCTCCCTAACAGGGACAAATCTGTGACCCCTTCCATCTGCGTGGATTGGGGTTCCACAACTCCCCACACTCAAAGACGTGTTCCAGAATCCTGAAGGTTTGGAGGTTCCTCCAACAGACCGCAAAGTCAGGGTTCTGATAGAATCACTTATTTGTCATGCATGGGTGTTTCACTTGTCCGGGCTGCAAGGGAAAGCTGGGAGTTGGGCTTGAATACGAAGAAGAAGACAGTGCCACCCCATGGGCACTGAAGGAATCTAGCCGACATCTCCCATCCTGGGAAAACCTGGAACCACAGAAAAATGCCTGGAGTGTGTTTTCCTACTCCATCACACACAGAAAGATATGTTCTGTTATCCTGATTTTTCGAAAGTTTCCATATTTGTCAGCAGTACATAGGTTCGAATAGCACCAATAGCTTCTTTTCCTTCTGTGTTACCCCAGGCCGTTTTGCAAGGGATAAATGTGTGTTGGGCTGGGAATCCAAGTAGCTACGAGTGCCCCGAGATGGACTATGGAGGTAATTAGCAGACTTGGCCCTAAAAGGGAAAAACTTGTGCCCCCAGGCATGTGTGTGAATTGGGGCTTCTAAACTCTTCCAAGCAAAGCCGTGTTTGGGAATCCTGTGTTTGTGGATTTTCCTACAACAGATGGCAGCACCGGGGTTTTGATAGAACCTTTAGCTACATTTTCTGATTGTTTTCTCAGGCTGGGATGCAAAGGAAACAGGGGGATGGGCTGGAAAGCCAAGCAGGAGCGAGTACTTCCCCATGGGCTGTAGTGGGATGTATCTGACCTCCCACAACCTAGGAACACCAGTAAACCCTGAAATATGTGTGGATCTTTTACCATCTCAATGAGACACAAAAAAATTTTTCTGTTATCCTGCGTGTGCGGAGGTTACTTCAACGGTCTGCAGTGCTTGTGTTCCAATAGAACCATTAACTTATTATCTCTGAAGTGTTTTCCAGGGCGGGCAGCGAGGGAAAGTTGGGGGTTCGGCTGGAAAGCCAAGTAGCAACGAGTGCCCAGAGATAGACTGTAGAGGTAATTAGCAGGCTTCTCATAAACAAGGAAATTCTGTGACCCCTGTCCTCTGTGTGGTGGTGGGCTCCACACCTCCCCCAAGCAAATTCTTGCTCCGGAATTTTGAGTCTTTGCTGTACCTCCAACAGACAGCAGCGCTGTGTTTCTGATGGAATCAATAACATTGTCATCCCTAGGTGTTTTCTTAGGCCAGGCTGTAAGGGAATTTTGGGAGATGGTCTGCAAAGCGAAGAAGTATAGATTGCTTCCCCATTGGCAGTGGAGTTAATTAGGCGACATCTCCAAACCTGGGAACAGCTGTACCCCCAGAAATATGCCTGGAGTGTAATTTTGTACACCATCACACACACAAAGATGTGTTCTGCTATCCTGAGTGTGGATAGGATTCTACAAATATCAGCAGCGCCTGGGTTGCAATAGTACCAGTATTTTCTTTTCCGTGAGTGTTTTCACACACCTAGCTGTGAGGTAAACTGTGGGTTTGGCTGTAATTCGTAGCAGGAGCGAGAAACCCCCATGAGATTTTGAGGTAATTTTCCGACGTACCAGAGCCTTGGAACAACTGTGCCCCCTGAAACATGCGTGGAGTTTGTTTACCCATTTCCATCAGACACACAAAGGTTTCTGCTGCTATCCCAGATGTGGGAATGAGCCTACAACGATAGGTAGCGACTGGGTTCCAATACAACAAATAGCATATTATCACTGAGTGTCTTCCAGGCCGGGCTGAGAGGGAATTCTGGGGGTTGGGCTAGAAAGCCAAGCAGGATCGAGTCCCTCCCATGGGCATTGGAGGTTATTACCCGAACTCCCACTAACTAGGAACACCTTAACACCCTGAAACTCTCGTGGAGGTTGTTTACAAAACTTCGAGACACACAAAGAAGTGTTCAAATTTCCTAGGTGTGGGGAGTATCCTACAATGTTCTGCAGCACCTGGGTTCCAATAGAACCACTGGCTTATTATCCCTGATTGTTTTCCCAGGCCGGCCTGCGAGGGAATGCTGCGCTTGCGCTGGATAGCCATGTAGCAGCGAGTGACCCGAGATGGACTGTGGAGGTAATTAGCGGACATCTCCCTAACAGGGAAAAACCTGTGCCCCCAGCCATCTCTGTGGTGTGGGTCTCCAAACTACCCCCAAGCATAGCAGTGATCCAGAATCCTAAGTGTCTGGAAGTTCCTAAAAAAGACAGCAGCATCGTAGCTCTGATAAAATCACGTAGACTGTCATCCCTGGGTATAATCCAAGACCGGGATGCAAGGGAAAGTTGGGAGTTGGGCTTGAAAATGAAGAAGTCAGTGTATCCCAATGGGCAGTGAAGGAATCTAGCCGACATCTCCCAACCTGGGAAAAACTGGATCCCCAGAAAAATGCCTGGAGTGTGGTTTACTACTCCATCACACACAGAAAGATGTGTTCTGTAATCCTGAGTGTTCGAAGGTTTCCAAATTTGTCAGCAGCGCATGTGTTCTAATAGCACCAGTAGAGACTTTTCCCTGTGTGTTTCCCCAGGCCGGGCTTCAAGGGAAACTTGGGGTTGGGATGGGAATCCTAGTAGTAGCGAGTGCCCCACGACGGTCTGTAGAGGTAATTAGCGGACTTCTAACTAAAAGGGAAAAACTTGTGCCCTCAGTCATGTGTGTGGAGTGGGGCTTCACAATTCCCCCAAGCAAAGAACTATTTGTTAATCCTCTGTCTGTGGAGGTTCCTCGAACAGACAGCAGCGCCGGGGTTCTGATAGAATCACTTAGTTTGTCATCCCTGGGTGTTTTCCTAACCCGGGCTGCAATGGAAAGATGGGAATAGGGCTGGAAAATGAAAAAACCAGAGTGCCTACCCATGGGCTATGGAGATACTTAGCCAACGACTCACAACCTGGTTACACCTGCACCCCAGAAACATGCATGGCGTGTGTTTTCCTACTCCATCACACACACAAAGAAGTGTTCTGTTACCCTGTGTATGGGGAGGTTTCTTCAAATTTCAGCAGCGCCTGGGTTCTAATAGAAATTTTAGCTAAATTTCCTGACTGCTTTCTCTGACTTGGTTGCAAGGGAAACTGGGGGATGGGATGTAATTCCAAGCAGGAACGATTACCTCCACATGGGCATTAATGGGAATAATCTGATCTCCCCCATCCTAGGAAAACCTGTACCCCAAGAAATATGCGTGGAGTTTTTAACATCTCAATCAGACACAAAAGAGTGTTCTGTTATCCTGCGTGTGCGGAGCTTCCTACAACGGTCTGCAGTGACTGGGTTCCAATAGACCACTAGCTTATAAACTGTGTGTTTTCTAGGGTGGGCTGCGTGGGAAACTGGGGGTTCGGCTGGAAAGCTAAGTAGCCAGGATTGCCCAGAAATTGACTGTAGATGTAATTAGCGACATTCTCCCAGACAGAGAGAAACTGTGCCCCCAGGCATCTTGTGGTGTTGGTATCCACACCTACACCATGCAAAGCCATGTTCCGAAATTTTGAGTGTGTGTTGTACCTCCAACAGGCAGCAGAGCAGGGTTTCTTATAGAATCACTAATAATGTCTTCCCAAGGTTTTTTCTTAGGCCAGGCTTTAAACGAAAGCTGGGATTTGGACTGGAAAGCGAAGAAGTATAGAGTGCCTCCCCATTGGAAGAGGAGGTAATTAGGCGACATCTCCCATCCTGGGAACAGTTGTACCCCCAGAAACATGCCTGGAGTGTATTTTCCTACACCATCACACACAAAAAAATTTGTTCTGCTATCCTGAGTGTGGGGAGGATTCTACAAATTTCAGCAGCGCCTGTGTTCTGGTAGCATCAGTATTTTTTTTTCCGTGAGTGTTTTCACAGGCCTGTCTGCTAGGTAAAACTGTGGGCTTGGCTGTAATTCATAGCAGCATCAAGTTACTCCACATGAGAATTTGAGGTAATTTTCCGACGTCCCACAGCCTTGGAACACCTAAGCCCCATGATACATGCTTGGAGTTTTTTTACCCATCTCCATCAGACACACAAATGTTTCTTCTTTTATCCTACATGTGGGAAGGTTCCTACAACAGTAGGTAGAGACTGGGTTCCATTACAACCAATAACATACTTTCCCTGTGTGTTTCCCAGGCCGGACTGCGAGGGAAAGCTTGGGTTTGGGCTGGAAATTCATGTAGAAGCCAGTTCCCCGAGATGGACATTGGAGGTAATTAGCGGACTTGGCCCTAAAACGGAAAATCTTGGGCCCCAGCAATGAGTGTGCTGTGGGGCTTCAAAATTCGCACCAAGCAAATCCATGTTCCGGAATCCTGAGTGTTTGGAGGTTCCTCCAACATACAGCAGCGTCCTGGTTCTGATAGAAAGATTTAGTTTGTCATCCCTGGGTGTTTTCCACGGTCGGGCTGCAAGGGAATGCTAGGATTAGGGCTGGATATCGAAGAAGAAGAGAGTGCTTCCCCATGGGCATTGGAGGTGATTAGCCAACATTTCCCATCCTGCGAACACCTGCACCACAGAGACATGCCTTAATGTGTTTTCCTACTCCATCACACCCACAAAGATTTGTTCTGTATTCCTTAGTGTAGGGAGGTTTCTACAACTGTCAGGAGCGCCTTAGATCTTATAGATACTTTAGCTTTATTTCTCTGAGTGTTTTCACAGGCCGGGATGCGAGGGAACGCTGGGGTTTTGGCTGGAATCCAAGCAACTGCAAGGGACTACCCATGGACAGTGGATGTAAATATCCGAACTTCCACATACTATGAACGCCTATACATCTTGAAACATGCGTGGATTTATTTTACCCATCTAAATCAGACACTCAAAGTATTGTTCTGTTATTCTGAGAGTGGGGAGTTCCCTACAATTGTCAGCAGCACCTGGGTTCCAATAGAAACCTAGCTTATTATCACTGAGTGTTTTACAAGGCCGTGCTGCAAGAGAAAACTTGGGGATAGACTGAAAATCTAAGAAGCAGCGAGTGCCCGAAGATGCACTGTGGAGGTAATTAGCGGACTTCTCCCTAACAGGGACAAATCTGTGACCCCTTCCATCTGCGTGGATTGGGGTTCCACAACTCCCCACACTCAAAGACGTGTTCCAGAATCCTGAAGGTTTGGAGGTTCCTCCAACAGACCGCAAAGTCAGGGTTCTGATAGAATCACTTATTTGTCATGCATGGGTGTTTCACTTGTCCGGGCTGCAAGGGAAAGCTGGGAGTTGGGCTTGAATACGAAGAAGAAGACAGTGCCACCCCATGGGCACTGAAGGAATCTAGCCGACATCTCCCATCCTGGGAAAACCTGGAACCACAGAAAAATGCCTGGAGTGTGTTTTCCTACTCCATCACACACAGAAAGATATGTTCTGTTATCCTGATTTTTCGAAAGTTTCCATATTTGTCAGCAGTACATAGGTTCGAATAGCACCAATAGCTTCTTTTCCTTCTGTGTTACCCCAGGCCGTTTTGCAAGGGATAAATGTGTGTTGGGCTGGGAATCCAAGTAGCTACGAGTGCCCCGAGATGGACTATGGAGGTAATTAGCAGACTTGGCCCTAAAAGGGAAAAACTTGTGCCCCCAGGCATGTGTGTGAATTGGGGCTTCTAAACTCTTCCAAGCAAAGCCGTGTTTGGGAATCCTGTGTTTGTGGATTTTCCTACAACAGATGGCAGCACCGGGGTTTTGATAGAACCTTTAGCTACATTTTCTGATTGTTTTCTCAGGCTGGGATGCAAAGGAAACAGGGGGATGGGCTGGAAAGCCAAGCAGGAGCGAGTACTTCCCCATGGGCTGTAGTGGGATGTATCTGACCTCCCACAACCTAGGAACACCAGTAAACCCTGAAATATGTGTGGATCTTTTACCATCTCAATGAGACACAAAAAAATTTTTCTGTTATCCTGCGTGTGCGGAGGTTACTTCAACGGTCTGCAGTGCTTGTGTTCCAATAGAACCATTAACTTATTATCTCTGAAGTGTTTTCCAGGGCGGGCAGCGAGGGAAAGTTGGGGGTTCGGCTGGAAAGCCAAGTAGCAACGAGTGCCCAGAGATAGACTGTAGAGGTAATTAGCAGGCTTCTCATAAACAAGGAAATTCTGTGACCCCTGTCCTCTGTGTGGTGGTGGGCTCCACACCTCCCCCAAGCAAATTCTTGCTCCGGAATTTTGAGTCTTTGCTGTACCTCCAACAGACAGCAGCGCTGTGTTTCTGATGGAATCAATAACATTGTCATCCCTAGGTGTTTTCTTAGGCCAGGCTGTAAGGGAATTTTGGGAGATGGTCTGCAAAGCGAAGAAGTATAGATTGCTTCCCCATTGGCAGTGGAGTTAATTAGGCGACATCTCCAAACCTGGGAACAGCTGTACCCCCAGAAATATGCCTGGAGTGTAATTTTGTACACCATCACACACACAAAGATGTGTTCTGCTATCCTGAGTGTGGATAGGATTCTACAAATATCAGCAGCGCCTGGGTTGCAATAGTACCAGTATTTTCTTTTCCGTGAGTGTTTTCACACACCTAGCTGTGAGGTAAACTGTGGGTTTGGCTGTAATTCGTAGCAGGAGCGAGAAACCCCCATGAGATTTTGAGGTAATTTTCCGACGTACCAGAGCCTTGGAACAACTGTGCCCCCTGAAACATGCGTGGAGTTTGTTTACCCATTTCCATCAGACACACAAAGGTTTCTGCTGCTATCCCAGATGTGGGAATGAGCCTACAACGATAGGTAGCGACTGGGTTCCAATACAACAAATAGCATATTATCACTGAGTGTCTTCCAGGCCGGGCTGAGAGGGAATTCTGGGGGTTGGGCTAGAAAGCCAAGCAGGATCGAGTCCCTCCCATGGGCATTGGAGGTTATTACCCGAACTCCCACTAACTAGGAACACCTTAACACCCTGAAACTCTCGTGGAGGTTGTTTACAAAACTTCGAGACACACAAAGAAGTGTTCAAATTTCCTAGGTGTGGGGAGTATCCTACAATGTTCTGCAGCACCTGGGTTCCAATAGAACCACTGGCTTATTATCCCTGATTGTTTTCCCAGGCCGGCCTGCGAGGGAATGCTGCGCTTGCGCTGGATAGCCATGTAGCAGCGAGTGACCCGAGATGGACTGTGGAGGTAATTAGCGGACATCTCCCTAACAGGGAAAAACCTGTGCCCCCAGCCATCTCTGTGGTGTGGGTCTCCAAACTACCCCCAAGCATAGCAGTGATCCAGAATCCTAAGTGTCTGGAAGTTCCTAAAAAAGACAGCAGCATCGTAGCTCTGATAAAATCACGTAGACTGTCATCCCTGGGTATAATCCAAGACCGGGATGCAAGGGAAAGTTGGGAGTTGGGCTTGAAAATGAAGAAGTCAGTGTATCCCAATGGGCAGTGAAGGAATCTAGCCGACATCTCCCAACCTGGGAAAAACTGGATCCCCAGAAAAATGCCTGGAGTGTGGTTTACTACTCCATCACACACAGAAAGATGTGTTCTGTAATCCTGAGTGTTCGAAGGTTTCCAAATTTGTCAGCAGCGCATGTGTTCTAATAGCACCAGTAGAGACTTTTCCCTGTGTGTTTCCCCAGGCCGGGCTTCAAGGGAAACTTGGGGTTGGGATGGGAATCCTAGTAGTAGCGAGTGCCCCACGACGGTCTGTAGAGGTAATTAGCGGACTTCTAACTAAAAGGGAAAAACTTGTGCCCTCAGTCATGTGTGTGGAGTGGGGCTTCACAATTCCCCCAAGCAAAGAACTATTTGTTAATCCTCTGTCTGTGGAGGTTCCTCGAACAGACAGCAGCGCCGGGGTTCTGATAGAATCACTTAGTTTGTCATCCCTGGGTGTTTTCCTAACCCGGGCTGCAATGGAAAGATGGGAATAGGGCTGGAAAATGAAAAAACCAGAGTGCCTACCCATGGGCTATGGAGATACTTAGCCAACGACTCACAACCTGGTTACACCTGCACCCCAGAAACATGCATGGCGTGTGTTTTCCTACTCCATCACACACACAAAGAAGTGTTCTGTTACCCTGTGTATGGGGAGGTTTCTTCAAATTTCAGCAGCGCCTGGGTTCTAATAGAAATTTTAGCTAAATTTCCTGACTGCTTTCTCTGACTTGGTTGCAAGGGAAACTGGGGGATGGGATGTAATTCCAAGCAGGAACGATTACCTCCACATGGGCATTAATGGGAATAATCTGATCTCCCCCATCCTAGGAAAACCTGTACCCCAAGAAATATGCGTGGAGTTTTTAACATCTCAATCAGACACAAAAGAGTGTTCTGTTATCCTGCGTGTGCGGAGCTTCCTACAACGGTCTGCAGTGACTGGGTTCCAATAGACCACTAGCTTATAAACTGTGTGTTTTCTAGGGTGGGCTGCGTGGGAAACTGGGGGTTCGGCTGGAAAGCTAAGTAGCCAGGATTGCCCAGAAATTGACTGTAGATGTAATTAGCGACATTCTCCCAGACAGAGAGAAACTGTGCCCCCAGGCATCTTGTGGTGTTGGTATCCACACCTACACCATGCAAAGCCATGTTCCGAAATTTTGAGTGTGTGTTGTACCTCCAACAGGCAGCAGAGCAGGGTTTCTTATAGAATCACTAATAATGTCTTCCCAAGGTTTTTTCTTAGGCCAGGCTTTAAACGAAAGCTGGGATTTGGACTGGAAAGCGAAGAAGTATAGAGTGCCTCCCCATTGGAAGAGGAGGTAATTAGGCGACATCTCCCATCCTGGGAACAGTTGTACCCCCAGAAACATGCCTGGAGTGTATTTTCCTACACCATCACACACAAAAAAATTTGTTCTGCTATCCTGAGTGTGGGGAGGATTCTACAAATTTCAGCAGCGCCTGTGTTCTGGTAGCATCAGTATTTTTTTTTCCGTGAGTGTTTTCACAGGCCTGTCTGCTAGGTAAAACTGTGGGCTTGGCTGTAATTCATAGCAGCATCAAGTTACTCCACATGAGAATTTGAGGTAATTTTCCGACGTCCCACAGCCTTGGAACACCTAAGCCCCATGATACATGCTTGGAGTTTTTTTACCCATCTCCATCAGACACACAAATGTTTCTTCTTTTATCCTACATGTGGGAAGGTTCCTACAACAGTAGGTAGAGACTGGGTTCCATTACAACCAATAACATACTTTCCCTGTGTGTTTCCCAGGCCGGACTGCGAGGGAAAGCTTGGGTTTGGGCTGGAAATTCATGTAGAAGCCAGTTCCCCGAGATGGACATTGGAGGTAATTAGCGGACTTGGCCCTAAAACGGAAAATCTTGGGCCCCAGCAATGAGTGTGCTGTGGGGCTTCAAAATTCGCACCAAGCAAATCCATGTTCCGGAATCCTGAGTGTTTGGAGGTTCCTCCAACATACAGCAGCGTCCTGGTTCTGATAGAAAGATTTAGTTTGTCATCCCTGGGTGTTTTCCACGGTCGGGCTGCAAGGGAATGCTAGGATTAGGGCTGGATATCGAAGAAGAAGAGAGTGCTTCCCCATGGGCATTGGAGGTGATTAGCCAACATTTCCCATCCTGCGAACACCTGCACCACAGAGACATGCCTTAATGTGTTTTCCTACTCCATCACACCCACAAAGATTTGTTCTGTATTCCTTAGTGTAGGGAGGTTTCTACAACTGTCAGGAGCGCCTTAGATCTTATAGATACTTTAGCTTTATTTCTCTGAGTGTTTTCACAGGCCGGGATGCGAGGGAACGCTGGGGTTTTGGCTGGAATCCAAGCAACTGCAAGGGACTACCCATGGACAGTGGATGTAAATATCCGAACTTCCACATACTATGAACGCCTATACATCTTGAAACATGCGTGGATTTATTTTACCCATCTAAATCAGACACTCAAAGTATTGTTCTGTTATTCTGAGAGTGGGGAGTTCCCTACAATTGTCAGCAGCACCTGGGTTCCAATAGAAACCTAGCTTATTATCACTGAGTGTTTTACAAGGCCGTGCTGCAAGAGAAAACTTGGGGATAGACTGAAAATCTAAGAAGCAGCGAGTGCCCGAAGATGCACTGTGGAGGTAATTAGCGGACTTCTCCCTAACAGGGACAAATCTGTGACCCCTTCCATCTGCGTGGATTGGGGTTCCACAACTCCCCACACTCAAAGACGTGTTCCAGAATCCTGAAGGTTTGGAGGTTCCTCCAACAGACCGCAAAGTCAGGGTTCTGATAGAATCACTTATTTGTCATGCATGGGTGTTTCACTTGTCCGGGCTGCAAGGGAAAGCTGGGAGTTGGGCTTGAATACGAAGAAGAAGACAGTGCCACCCCATGGGCACTGAAGGAATCTAGCCGACATCTCCCATCCTGGGAAAACCTGGATCCACAGAAAAATGCCTGGAGTGTGTTTTCCTACTCCATCACACACAGAAAGATATGTTCTGTTATCCTGATTTTTCGAAAGTTTCCATATTTGTCAGCAGTACATAGGTTCGAATAGCACCAATAGCTTCTTTTCCTTCTGTGTTACCCCAGGCCGTTTTGCAAGGGATAAATGTGTGTTGGGCTGGGAATCCAAGTAGCTACGAGTGCCCCGAGATGGACTATGGAGGTAATTAGCAGACTTGGCCCTAAAAGGGAAAAACTTGTGCCCCCAGGCATGTGTGTGAATTGGGGCTTCTAAACTCTTCCAAGCAAAGCCGTGTTTGGGAATCCTGTGTTTGTGGATTTTCCTACAACAGATGGCAGCACCGGGGTTTTGATAGAACCTTTAGCTACATTTTCTGATTGTTTTCTCAGGCTGGGATGCAAAGGAAACAGGGGGATAGGCTGGAAAGCCAAGCAGGAGCGAGTACTTCCCCATGGGCTGTAGTGGGATGTATCTGAACTCCCACAACCTAGGAACACCAGTAAACCCTGAAATATGTGTGGATCTTTTACCATCTCAATGAGACACAAAAAAATTTTTCTGTTATCCTGCGTGTGCGGAGGTTACTTCAACGGTCTGCAGTGCTTGTGTTCCAATAGAACCATTAACTTATTATCTCTGAAGTGTTTTCCAGGGCGGGCAGCGAGGGAAAGTTGGGGGTTCGGCTGGAAAGCCAAGTAGCAACGAGTGCCCAGAGATAGACTGTAGAGGTAATTAGCAGGCTTCTCATAAACAAGGAAATTCTGTGACCCCTGTCCTCTGTGTGGTGGTGGGCTCCACACCTCCCCCAAGCAAATTCTTGCTCCGGAATTTTGAGTCTTTGCTGTACCTCCAACAGACAGCAGCGCTGTGTTTCTGATGGAATCAATAACATTGTCATCCCTAGGTGTTTTCTTAGGCCAGGGTGTAAGGGAAATTTGGGAGATGGTCTGCAAAGCGAAGAAGTATAGATTGCTTCCCCATTGGCAGTGGAGTTAATTAGGCGACATCTCCAAACCTGGGAACAGCTGTAGCCCCAGAAATATGCTTGGAGTGTAATTTTGTACACCATCACACACACAAAGATGTGTTCTGCTATCCTGAGTGTGGATAGGATTCTACAAATATCAGCAGCGCCTGGGTTCTAATAGTACCAGTATTTTCTTTTCCGTGAGTGTTTTCACACGCCTAGCTGTGAGGTAAACTGTGGGTTTGGCTGTAATTCGTAGCAGGAGCGAGAAACCCCCATGAGATTTTGAGGTAATTTTCCGAAGTACCAGAGCCTTGGAACAACTGTGCCCCCTGAAACATGCGTGGAGTTTGTTTACCCATTTCCATCAGACACACAAAGGTTTCTGCTGCTATCCCAGATGTGGGAATGAGCCTACAACGATAGGTAACGACTGGGTTCCAATACAACCAATAGCATATTATCCCTGAGTGTTTTCCCAGGCCGGGCTGAGAGGGAATTCTGGGGGTTGGGCTAGAAAGCCAAGCAGGATCGAGTCCCTCCCATGGGCATTGGAGGTTATTACCCGAACTCCCACTAACTAGGAACACCTTAACACCCTGAAACTCTCGTGGAGATTGTTTACAAAACTTCGAGACACACAAAGAAGTGTTCAAATTTCCTAGGTGTGGGGAGTATCCTACAATGTTCTGCAGCACCTGGGTTCCAATAGAACCACTGGCTTATTATCCCTGATTGTTTTCCCAGGCCGGCCTGCGAGGGAATGCTGCGCTTGCGCTGGAAAGCCATGTAGCAGCGAGTGACCCGAGATGGACTGTGGAGGTAATTAGCGGACATCTCCCTAACAGGGAAAAATCTGTGCCCCCAGCCATCTCTGTGGTGTGGGTCTCCAAACTACCCCCAAGCATAGCAGTGATCCAGAATCCTAAGTGTCTGGAAATTCCTAAAAAAGACAGCAGCATCGTAGCTCTGATAAAATCACGTAGACTGTCATCCCTGGGTATAATCCAAGACCGGGATGCAAGGGAAAGTTGGGAGTTGGGCTTGAAAATGAAGAAGTCAATGTATCCCAATGGGCAGTGAAGGAATCTAGCCGACATCTCCCAACCTGGGAAAAACTGGATCCCCAGAAAAATGCCTGGAGTGTGGTTTACTACTCCATCACACACAGAAAGATGTGTTCTGTAATCCTGAGTGTTCGAAGGTTTCCAAATTTGTCAGCAGAGCATGTGTTCTAATAGCACCAGTAGAGACTTTTCCCTGTGTGTTTCCCCAGGCCAGGCTTCAAGGGAAACTTGGGGTTGGGATGGGAATCCAAGTAGTAGCGAGTGCCCCACGACGGTCTGTAGAGGTAATTAGCGGACTTCTAACTAAAAGGGAAAAACTTGTGCCCTCAGTCATGTGTGTGGAGTGGGGCTTCACAATTCCCCCAAGCAAAGAACTATTTGTTAATCCTCTGTCTGTGGAGGTTCCTCGAACAGACAGCATCGCCGGGGTTCTGATAGAATCACTTATTTTGTCATCCCTGGGTGTTTTCCTAACCCGGGCTGCAATGGAAAGATGGGAATAGGGCTGGAAAACGAAAAAAACAGAGTGCCTACCCATGGGCTATGGAGATACTTAGCCAACGACTCACAACCTGGTTACACCTGCACCCCAGAAACATGCATGGCGTGTGTTTTCCTACTCCATCACACACACAAAGAAGTGTTCTGTTACCATGTGTATGGGGAGGTTTCTTCAAATTTCAGCAGCGCCTGGGTTCTAATAGAAATTTTAGCTAAATTTCCTGACTGCTTTCTCTGACTTGGTTGCAAGGGAAACTGGGGGATGGGATGTAATTCCAAGCAGGAACGATTACCTCCACATGGGCATTAATGGGAATAATCTGATCTCCCCCATCCTAGGAAAACCTGTACCCCAAGAAATATGCGTGGAGTTTTTAACATCTCAATCAGACACAAAACAGTGTTCTGTTATCCTGCGTGTGCGGAGCTTCCTACAACGGTCTGCAGTGACTGGGTTCCAATAGACCACTAGCTTATATACTCTGTGTGTTTTCTAGGGTGGGCTGCGTGGGAAACTGGGGGTTCGGCTGGAAAGCTAAGTAGCCAGGATTGCCCAGAAATTGACTGTAGATGTAATTAGCGACATTCTCCCAGACAGAGAGAAACTGTGCCCCCAGGCATCTTGTGGTGTTGGTATCCACACCTACACCATGCAAAGCCATGTTCCGAAATTTTGAGTGTGTGTTGTACCTCCAACAGGCAGCAGAGCGGGGTTTCTTATAGAATCACTAATAATGTCATCCCAAGGTTTTTTCTTAGGCCAGGCTTTAAACGAAAGCTGGGATTTGGACTGGAAAGCGAAGAAGTATAGAGTGCCTCCCCATTGGAAGAGGAGGTTATTAGGCGACATCTCCCATCCTGGGAACAGTTGTACCCCCAGAAACATGCCTGGAGTGTACTTTCCTACACCATCACACACACAAAAATTTGTTCTGCTATTCTTAGTGTGGGGAGGATTCTACAAATTTCAGCAGCGCCTGTGTACTGGTAGCATCAGTATTTTTTTTTCCGTGAGTGTTTTCACAGGCCTGTCTGCTAGGTAAAACTGTGGGCTTGGCTGTAATTCATAGCAGCATCAAGTTACTCCACATGAGAATTTGAGGTAATTTTCCGACGTCCCACAGCCTTGGAACACCTAAGCCCCATGATACATGCTTGGAGTTTTTTTACCCATCTCCATCAGACACACAAATGTTTCTTCTTTTATCCTACATGTGGGAAGGTTCCTACAACAGTAGGTAGAGACTGGGTTCCATTACAACCTATAACATACTTTCCCTGTGTGTTTCCCAGGCCGGACTGCGAGGGAAAGCTTGGGTTTGGGCTGGAAATTCATGTAGAAGCCAGTTCCCCGAGATGGACATTAGAGGTAATTAGCGGAGTTGGCCCTAAAACGGAAAATCTTGGGCCCCAGCAATGAGTGTGCTGTGGGGCTTCAAAATTCGCACCAAGCAAATCCATGTTCCGGAATCCTGAGTGTTTGGAGGTTCCTCCAACCTACAGCAGCGTCCTGGTTCTGATAGAAAGATTTAGTTTGTCATCCCTGGGTGTTTTCCACGGTCGGGCTGCAAGGGAATGCTAGGATTAGGGCTGGATATCGAAGAAGAAGAGAGTGCTTCCCCATGGGCATTGGAGGTGATTAGCCAACATTTCCCATCCTGCGAACACCTGCACCACAGAGACATGCCTTAATGTGTTTTCCTACTCCATCACACCCACAAAGATTTGTTCTGTATTCCTTAGTGTAGGGAGGTTTCTACAACTGTCAGGAGCGCCTTAGATCTTATAGATACTTTAGCTTTATTTCTCTGAGTGTTTTCACAGGCCGGGATGCGAGGGAACGCTGGGGTTTTGGCTGGAATCCAAGCAACTGCAAGGGACTACCCATGGACAGTGGATGTAAATATCCGAACTTCCACATACTATGAACGCCTATACATCTTGAAACATGCGTGGATTTATTTTACCCATCTAAATCAGACACTCAAAGTATTGTTCTGTTATTCTGAGAGTGGGGAGTTCCCTACAATTGTCAGCAGCACCTGGGTTCCAATAGAAACCTAGCTTATTATCACTGAGTGTTTTACAAGGCCGTGCTGCAAGAGAAAACTTGGGGATAGACTGAAAATCTAAGAAGCAGCGAGTGCCCGAAGATGCACTGTGGAGGCAATTAGCGGACTTCTCCCTAACAGGGACAAATCTTTGACCCCTTCCATCTGCGTGGTTTGGGGTTCCACAACTCCCCACACTCAAAGACGTGTTCCAGAATCCTGAAGGTTTGGAGGTTCCTCCAACAGACCGCAAAGTCAGGGTTCTGATAGAATCACTTATTTGTCATGCATGGGTGTTTCACTTGTCCGGGCTGCAAGGGAAAGCTGGGAGTTGGGCTTGAATACGAAGAAGAAGACAGTGCCACCCCATGGGCACTGAAGGAATCTAGCCGACATCTCCCATCCTGGGAAAACCTGGATCCACAGAAAAATGCCTGGAGTGTGTTTTCCTACTCCATCACACACAGAAAGATATGTTCTGTTATCCTGATTTTTCGAAAGTTTCCATATTTGTCAGCAGTACATAGGTTCGAATAGCACCAATAGCTTCTTTTCCTTCTGTGTTACCCCAGGCCGTTTTGCAAGGGATAAATGTGTGTTGGGCTGGGAATCCAAGTAGCTACGAGTGCCCCGAGATGGACTATGGAGGTAATTAGCAGACTTGGCCCTAAAAGGGAAAAACTTGTGCCCCCAGGCATGTGTGTGAATTGGGGCTTCTAAACTCTTCCAAGCAAAGCCGTGTTTGGGAATCCTGTGTTTGTGGATTTTCCTACAACAGATGGCAGCACCGGGGTTTTGATAGAACCTTTAGCTACATTTTCTGATTGTTTTCTCAGGCTGGGATGCAAAGGAAACAGGGGGATGGGCTGGAAAGACAAGCAGTAGCGAGTACTACCCCATGGGCTGTAGTGGGATTTATCTGACCTCCCACAACCTAGGAACACCAGTAAACCCTGAAATATGTGTGGATCTTTTACCATCTCCATGAGACACAAAAAAATTTTTCTGTTATCCTGCGTGTGCGGAGGTTACTTCAACGGTATGCAGTGCTTGTGTTCCAATAGAACCATTAACTTATTATCTCTGAAGTGTTTTCCAGGGCGGGCAGCGAGGGAAAGTTGGGGGTTCGGCTGGAAAGCCAAGTAGCAACGAGTGCCCAGAGATAGACTGTAGAGGTAATTAGCAGGCTTCTCATAAACAAGGAAATTCTGTGACCCCTGTCCTCTGTGTGGTGGGGGGCTCCACACCTCCCCCAAGCAAATTCTTGCTCCGGAATTTTGAGTCTTTGCTGTACCTCCAACAGACAGCAGCGCTGTGTTTCTGATGGAATCACTAACATTGTCATCCCTAGGTGTTTTCTTAGGCCAGGCTGTAAGGGAAATTTGGGAGATGGTCTGCAAAGCGAAGAAGTATAGATTGCTTCCCCATTGGCAGTGGAGGTAATTAGGCGACATCTCCAAACCTGGGAACAGCTGTACCCCCAGAAATATGCCTGGAGTGTAATTTTGTACACCATCACACACACAAAGATGTGTTCTGCTATCCTGAGTGTGGATAGGATTCTACAAATATCAGCAGCGCCTGGGTTCTAATAGTACCAGTATTTTCTTTTCCGTGAGTGTTTTCACACGCCTAGCTGTGAGGTAAACTGTGGGTTTGGCTGTAATTCGTAGCAGGAGCGAGAAACCCCCATGAGATTTTGAGGTAATTTTCCGAAGTACCAGAGCCTTGGAACAACTGTGCCCCCTGAAACATGTGTGGAGTTTGTTTACCCATTTCCATCAGACACACAAAGGTTTCTGCTGCTATCCCAGATGTGGGAATGAGCCTACAACGATAGGTAGCGACTGGGTTCCAATACAACCAATAGCATATTATCCCTGAGTGTTTTCCCAGGCCGGGCTGAGAGGGAATTCTGGGGGTTGGGCTAGAAAGCCAAGCAGGATCGAGTCCCTCCCATGGGCATTGGAGGTTATTACCCGAACTCCCACTAACTAGGAACACCTTAACACCCTGAAAATCTCGTGGAGATTGTTTACAAAACTTCGAGACACACAAAGAAGTGTTCAAATTTCCTAGGTGTGGGGAGTATCCTACAATGTTCTGCAGCACCTGGGTTCCAATAGAACCACTGGCTTATTATCACTGATTGTTTTCCCAGGCCGGCCTGCGAGGGAATGCTGCGCTTGCGCTGGAAAGCCATGTAGCAGAGAGTGACCCGAGATGGACTGTGGAGGTAATTAGCGGACATCTCCATAACAGGGAAAAACCTGTGCCCCCAGCCATCTCTGTGGTGTGGGTCTCCAAACTACCCCCAAGCATAGCAGTGATCCAGAATCCTAAGTGTCTGGAAGTTCCTAAAAAAGACAGCAGCATCGTAGCTCTGATAAAATCACGTAGACTGTCATCCCTGGGTATAATCCAAGACCGGGATGCAAGGGACAGTTGGGAGTTGGGCTTGAAAATGAAGAAGTCAATGTATCCCAATGGGCAGTGAAGGAATCTAGCCGACATCTCCCAACCTGGGAAAAACTGGATCCCCAGAAAAATGCCTGGAGTGTGGTTTACTACTCCATCACACACAGAAAGATGTGTTCTGTAATCCTGAGTGTTCGAAGGTTTCCAAATTTGTCAGCAGCGCATGTGTTCTAATAGCACCAGTAGAGACTATTCCCTGTGTGTTTCCCCAGGCCGGGCTTCAAGGGAAACTTGGGGTTGGGATGGGAATCCAAGTAGTAGTGAGTGCCCCACGACGGTCTGTAGAGGTAATTAGCGGACTTCTAACTAAAAGGGAAAAACTTGTGCCCTCAGTCATGTGTGTGGATTGGGGCTTCACAATTCCCCCAAGCAAAGAACTATTTGTTAATCCTCTGTCTGTGGAGGTTCCTCGAACAGACAGCATCGCCGGGGTTCTGATAGAATCACTTATTTTGTCATCCCTGGGTGTTTTCCTAACCCGGGCTGCAATGGAAAGATGGGAATAGGGCTGGAAAACGAAAAAAACAGAGTGCCTACCCATGGGCTATGGAGATACTTAGCCAACGACTCACAACCTGGTTACACCTGCACCCCAGAAACATGCATGGCGTGTGTTTTCCTACTCCATCACACACACAATGAAGTGTTCTGTTACCATGTGTATGGGGAGGTTTCTTCAAATTTCAGCAGCGCCTGGGTTCTAATAGAAATTTTAGCTAAATTTCCTGACTGCTTTCTCTGACTTGGTTGCAAGGGAAACTGGGGGATGGGATGTAATTCCAAGCAGGAACGATTACCTCCACATGGGCATTAATGGGAATAATCTGATCTCCCCCATCCTAGGAAAACCTGTACCCCAAGAAATATGCATGGAGTTTTTAACATCTCAATCAGACACAAAACAGTGTTCTGTTATCCTGCGTGTGCGGAGCTTCCTACAACGGTCTGCAGTGACTGGGTTCCAATAGACAACTAGCTTATAAACTCTGTGTGTTTTCTAGGGCGGGCTGCGTGGGAAACTGGGGGTTCGGCTGGAAAGCTAAGTAGCCAGGATTGCCCAGAATTTGACTGTAGATGTAATTAGCGACATTCTCCCAGACAGAGAGAAACTGTGCCCCCAGGCATCTTGTGGTGTTGGTATCCACACCTACACCATGCAAAGCCATGTTCCGAAATTTTGAGTGTGTGTTGTACCTCCAACAGGCAGCAGAGCGGGGTTTCTTATAGAATCACTATTAATGTCTTCCCAAGGTTTTTTCTTAGGCCAGGCTTTAAACGAAAGCTGGGATTTGGACTGGAAAGCGAAGAAGTATAGAGTGCCTCCCCATTGGAAGAGGAGGTAATTAGGCGACATCTCCCATCCTGGGAACAGTTGTACCCCCAGAAACATGCCTGGAGTGTACTTTCCTACACCATCACACACACAAAAATTTGTTCTGCTATCCTGAGTGTGGGGAGGATTCTACAAATTTCAGCAGCGCCTGTGTTCTGGTAGCATCAGTATTATTTTTTCCGTGATTGTTTTCACAGGCCTGTCTGCTAGGTAAAACTGTGGGCTTGGCTGTAATTCATAGCAGCATCAAGTTACTCCACATGAGAATTTGAGGTAATTTTCCGACGTCCCACAGCCTTGGAACACCTAAGCCCCATGATACATGCTTGGAGTTTTTTTACCCATCTCCATCAGACACACAAATGTTTCTTCTTTTATCCTACATGTGGGAAGGTTCCTACAACATTAGGTAGAGACTGGGTTCCATTACAACCAATAACATACTTTCCCTGTGTGTTTCCCAGGCCGGACTGCGAGGGAAAGCTTGGGTTTGGGCTGGAAATTCATGTAGAAGCCAGTTCCCCGAGATGGACATTGGAGGTAATTAGCGGACTTGGCCCTAAAACGGAAAATCTTGGGCCCCAGCAATGAGTGTGCTGTGGGGCTTCAAAATTCGCACCAAGCAAATCCATGTTCCGGAATCCTGAGTGTTTGGAGGTTCCTCCAACATACAGCAGCGTCCTGGTTCTGATAGAAAGATTTAGTTTGTCATCCCTGGGTGTTTTCCACGGTCGGGCTGCAAGGGAATGCTAGGATTAGGGCTGGATATCGAAGAAGAAGAGAGTGCTTCCCCATGGGCATTGGAGGTGATTAGCCAACATCTCCCATCCTGCGAACACCTGCACCACAGAGACATGCCTTAATGTGTTTTCCTACTCCATCACACCCACAAAGATTTGTTCTGTATTCCTTAGTGTAGGGAGGTTTCTACAACTATCAGGAGCGCCTTAGATCTTATAGATACTTTAGCTTTATTTCTCTGAGTGTTGTCACAGGCCGGGATGCGAGGGAACGCTGGGGTTTTGGCTGGAATCCAAGCAACTGCAAGGGACTACCCATGGACAGTGGATGTAAATATCCGAACTTCCACATACTATGAACGCCTATACATCTTGAAACATGCGTGGATTTATTTTACCCATCTAAATCAGCCACTCAAAGTATTGTTCTGTTATTCTGAGAGTGGGGAGTTCCCTACAATTGTCAGCAGCACCTGGGTTCCAATAGAAACCTAGCTTATTATCACTGAGTGTTTTACAAGGCCGTGCTGCAAGAGAAAACTTGGGGATAGACTGAAAATCTAAGAAGCAGCGAGTGCCCGAAGATGCACTGTGGAGGTAATTAGCGGACTTCTCCCTAACAGGGACATATCTGTGACCCCTTCCATCTGCGTGGATTGGGGTTCCACAACTCCCCACACTCAAAGACGTGTTCCAGAATCCTGAAGGTTTGGAGGTTCCTCCAACAGACAGCAACGCCGGGGTACTTATAGAATCACTTATTTGTCATGCATGGGTGTTTCACTTGTCCGGGCTGCAAGGGAAATCTGGGAGTTGGGCTTGAATACGAAGAAGAAGACAGTGCCACCCCATGGGCACTGAAGGAATCTAGCCGACATCTCCCATAATGGGAAAACCTGGATCCACAGAAAAATGCCTGGAGTGTGTTTTCCTACTCCATCACACACAGAAAGATATGTTCTGTTATCCTGATTTTTCGAAAGTTTCCATATTTGTCAGCAGTACATAGGTTCGAATAGCACCAATAGCTTCTTTTCCTTCTGTGTTACCCCAGGCCGTTTTGCAAGGGATAAATGTGTGTTGGGCTGGGAATCCAAGTAGCTACGAGTGCCCCGAGATGGACTATGGAGGTAATTAGCAGACTTGGCCCTAACAGGGAAAAACCTGTGCCCCCAGCCATCTCTGTGGTGTGGGTCTCCAAACTACCCCCAAGCATAGCAGTGATCCAGAATCCTAAGTGTCTGGAAGTTCCTAAAAAAGACAGCAGCATCGTAGCTCTGATAAAATCACGTAGACTGTCATCCCTGGGTATAATCCAAGACCGGGATGCAAGGGAAAGTTGGGAGTTGGGCTTGAAAATGAAGAAGTCAATGTATCCCAATGGGCAGTGAAGGAATCTAGCCGACATCTCCCAACCTGGGAAAAACTGGATCCCCAGAAAAATGCCTGGAGTGTGGTTTACTACTCCATCACACACAGAAAGATGTGTTCTGTAATCCTGAGTGTTCGAAGTTTTCCAAATTTGTCAGCAGCGCATGTGTTCTAATAGCACCAGTAGAGACTTTTCCCTGTGTGTTTCCCCAGGCCGGGCTTCAAGGGAAACTTGGGGTTGGGATGGGAATCCAAGTAGTAGCGAGTGCCCCACGACGGTCTGTAGAGGTAATTAGCGGACTTCTAACTAAAAGGGAAAAACTTGTGCCCTCAGTCATGTGTGTGGAGTGGGGCTTCACAATTCCCCCAAGCAAAGAACTATTTGTTAATCCTCTGTCTGTGGAGGTTCCTCGAACAGACAGCAGCGCCGGGGTTCTGATAGAATCACTTAGTTTGTCATCCCTGGGTGTTTTCCTAACCTGGGCTGCAATGGATAGATGGGAATAGGGCTGGAAAACGAAAAAAACAGAGTGCCTACCCATGGGCTATGGAGATACTTAGCCAACGACTCACAACCTGGTTACACCTGCACCCCAGAAACATGCATGGCGTGTGTTTTCCTACTCCATCACACACACAAAGAAGTGTTCTGTTACCCTGTGTATGGGGAGGTTTCTTCAAATTTCAGCAGCGCCTGGGTTCTAATAGAAATTTTAGCTAAATTCCCTGACTGCTTTCTCTGACTTGGTTGCAAGGGAAACTGGGGGATGGGATGTAATTCCAAGCAGGAACGATTACCTCCACATGGGCATTAATGGGAATAATCTGATCTCCCCCATCCTAGGAAAACCTGTACCCCAAGAAATATGCATGGAGTTTTTAACATCTCAATCAGACACAAAACAGTGTTCTGTTATCCTGCGTGTGCGGAGCTTCCTACAACGGTCTGCAGTGACTGGGTTCCAATAGACCACTAGCTTATAAAATCTGTGTGTTTTCTAGGGCGGGCTGCGTGGGAAACTGGGGGTTCGGCTGGAAAGCTAAGTAGCCAGGATTGCCCAGAATTTGACTGTAGATGTAATTAGCGACATTCTCCCAGACAGAGAGAAACTGTGCCCCCAGGCATCTTGTGGTGTTGGTATCCACACCTACACCATGCAAAGCCATGTTCCGAAATTTTGAGTGTGTGTTGTACCTCCAACAGGCAGCAGAGCGGGGTTTCTTATAGAATCACTAATAATGTCATCCCAAGGTTTTTTCTTAGGCCAGGCTTTAAACGAAAGCTGGGATTTGGACTGGAAAGCGAAGAAGTATAGAGTGCCTCCCCATTGGAAGAGGAGGTAATTAGGCGACATCTCCCATCCTGGGAACAGTTGTACCCCCAGAAACATGCCTGGAGTGTACTTTCCTACACCATCACACACACAAAAATTTGTTCTGCTATCCTGAGTGTGGGGAGGATTCTACAAATTTCAGCAGCGCCTGTGTTCTGGTAGCATCAGTATTATTTTTTCCGTGAGTGTTTTCACAGGCCTGTCTGCTAGGTAAAACTGTGGGCTTGGCTGTAATTCATAGCAGCATCAAGTTACTCCACATGAGAATTTGAGGTAATTTTCCGACGTCCCACAGCCTTGGAACACCTAAGCCCCATGATACATGCTTGGAGTTTTTTTACCCATCTCCATCAGACACACAAATGTTTCTTCTTTTATCCTACATGTGGGAAGGTTCCTACAACATTAGGTAGAGACTGGGTTCCATTACAACCAATAACATACTTTCCCTGTGTGTTTCCCAGGCCGGACTGCGAGGGAAAGCTTGGGTTTGGGCTGGAAATTCATGTAGAAGCCAGTTCCCCGAGATGGACATTGGAGGTAATTAGCGGACTTGGCCCTAAAACGGAAAATCTTGGGCCCCAGCAATGAGTGTGCTGTGGGGCTTCAAAATTCGCACCAAGCAAATCCATGTTCCGGAATCCTGAGTGTTTGGAGGTTCCTCCAACATACAGCAGCGTCCTGGTTCTGATAGAAAGATTTAGTTTGTCATCCCTGGGTGTTTTCCACGGTCGGGCTGCAAGGGAATGCTAGGATTAGGGCTGGATATCGAAGAAGAAGAGAGTGCTTCCCCATGGGCATTGGAGGTGATTAGCCAACATCTCCCATCCTGCGAACACCTGCACCACAGAGACATGCCTTAATGTGTTTTCCTACTCCATCACACCCACAAAGATTTGTTCTGTATTCCTTAGTGTAGGGAGGTTTCTACAACTATCAGGAGCGCCTTAGATCTTATAGATACTTTAGCTTTATTTCTCTGAGTGTTGTCACAGGCCGGGATGCGAGGGAACGCTGGGGTTTTGGCTGGAATCCAAGCAACTGCAAGGGACTACCCATGGACAGTGGATGTAAATATCCGAACTTCCACATACTATGAACGCCTATACATCTTGAAACATGCGTGGATTTATTTTACCCATCTAAATCAGCCACTCAAAGTATTGTTCTGTTATTCTGAGAGTGGGGAGTTCCCTACAATTGTCAGCAGCACCTGGGTTCCAATAGAAACCTAGCTTATTATCACTGAGTGTTTTACAAGGCCGTGCTGCAAGAGAAAACTTGGGGATAGACTGAAAATCTAAGAAGCAGCGAGTGCCCGAAGATGCACTGTGGAGGTAATTAGCGGACTTCTCCCTAACAGGGACATATCTGTGACCCCTTCCATCTGCGTGGATTGGGGTTCCACAACTCCCCACACTCAAAGACGTGTTCCAGAATCCTGAAGGTTTGGAGGTTCCTCCAACAGACAGCAACGCCGGGGTACTTATAGAATCACTTATTTGTCATGCATGGGTGTTTCACTTGTCCGGGCTGCAAGGGAAATCTGGGAGTTGGGCTTGAATACGAAGAAGAAGACAGTGCCACCCCATGGGCACTGAAGGAATCTAGCCGACATCTCCCATAATGGGAAAACCTGGATCCACAGAAAAATGCCTGGAGTGTGTTTTCCTACTCCATCACACACAGAAAGATATGTTCTGTTATCCTGATTTTTCGAAAGTTTCCATATTTGTCAGCAGTACATAGGTTCGAATAGCACCAATAGCTTCTTTTCCTTCTGTGTTACCCCAGGCCGTTTTGCAAGGGATAAATGTGTGTTGGGCTGGGAATCCAAGTAGCTACGAGTGCCCCGAGATGGACTATGGAGGTAATTAGCAGACTTGGCCCTAACAGGGAAAAACCTGTGCCCCCAGCCATCTCTGTGGTGTGGGTCTCCAAACTACCCCCAAGCATAGCAGTGATCCAGAATCCTAAGTGTCTGGAAGTTCCTAAAAAAGACAGCAGCATCGTAGCTCTGATAAAATCACGTAGACTGTCATCCCTGGGTATAATCCAAGACCGGGATGCAAGGGAAAGTTGGGAGTTGGGCTTGAAAATGAAGAAGTCAATGTATCCCAATGGGCAGTGAAGGAATCTAGCCGACATCTCCCAACCTGGGAAAAACTGGATCCCCAGAAAAATGCCTGGAGTGTGGTTTACTACTCCATCACACACAGAAAGATGTGTTCTGTAATCCTGAGTGTTCGAAGGTTTCCAAATTTGTCAGCAGCGCATGTGTTCTAATAGCACCAGTAGAGACTTTTCCCTGTGTGTTTCCCCAGGCCGGGCTTCAAGGGAAACTTGGGGTTGGGATGGGAATCCTAGTAGTAGCGAGTGCCCCACGACGGTCTGTAGAGGTAATTAGCGGACTTCTAACTAAAAGGGAAAAACTTGTGCCCTCAGTCATGTGTGTGGAGTGGGGCTTCACAATTCCCCCAAGCAAAGAACTATTTGTTAATCCTCTGTCTGTGGAGGTTCCTCGAACAGACAGCAGCGCCGGGGTTCTGATAGAATCACTTAGTTTGTCATCCCTGGGTGTTTTCCTAACCTGGGCTGCAATGGATAGATGGGAATAGGGCTGGAAAACGAAAAAAACAGAGTGCCTACCCATGGGCTATGGAGATACTTAGCCAACGACTCACAACCTGGTTACACCTGCACCCCAGAAACATGCATGGCGTGTGTTTTCCTACTCCATCACACACACAAAGAAGTGTTCTGTTACCCTGTGTATGGGGAGGTTTCTTCAAATTTCAGCAGCGCCTGGGTTCTAATAGAAATTTTAGCTAAATTCCCTGACTGCTTTCTCTGACTTGGTTGCAAGGGAAACTGGGGGATGGGATGTAATTCCAAGCAGGAACGATTACCTCCACATGGGCATTAATGGGAATAATCTGATCTCCCCCATCCTAGGAAAACCTGTACCCCAAGAAATATGCATGGAGTTTTTAACATCTCAATCAGACACAAAACAGTGTTCTGTTATCCTGCGTGTGCGGAGCTTCCTACAACGGTCTGCAGTGACTGGGTTCCAATAGACCACTAGCTTATAAAATCTGTGTGTTTTCTAGGGCGGGCTGCGTGGGAAACTGGGGGTTCGGCTGGAAAGCTAAGTAGCCAGGATTGCCCAGAATTTGACTGTAGATGTAATTAGCGACATTCTCCCAGACAGAGAGAAACTGTGCCCCCAGGCATCTTGTGGTGTTGGTATCCACACCTACACCATGCAAAGCCATGTTCCGAAATTTTGAGTGTGTGTTGTACCTCCAACAGGCAGCAGAGCGGGGTTTCTTATAGAATCACTAATAATGTCATCCCAAGGTTTTTTCTTAGGCCAGGCTTTAAACGAAAGCTGGGATTTGGACTGGAAAGCGAAGAAGTATAGAGTGCCTCCCCATTGGAAGAGGAGGTAATTAGGCGACATCTCCCATCCTGGGAACAGTTGTACCCCCAGAAAAATGCCTGGAGTGTATTTTCCTACACCATCACACACACAAAAATTTGTTCTGCTATCCTGAGTGTGGGGAGGATTCTACAAATTTCAGCAGCGCCTGTGTTCTGGTAGCATCAGTATTTTTTTTTCCGTGAGTGTTTTCACAGGCCTGGCTGCTAGGTAAAACTGTGGGCTTGGCTGTAATTCATAGCAGCATCAAGTTACTCCACATGAGAATTTGAGGTAATTTTCCGACGTCCCACAGCCTTGGAACACCTAAGCCCCATGATACATGCTTGGAGTTTTTTTACCCATCTCCATCAGACACACAAATGTTTCTTCTTTTATCCTACATGTGGGAAGGTTCCTACAACAGTAGGTAGAGACTGGGTTCCATTACAACCAATAACATACTTTCCCTGTGTGTTTCCCAGGCCGGACTGCGAGGGAAAGCTTGGGTTTGGGCTGGAAATTCATGTAGAAGCCAGTTCCCCGAGATGGACATTGGAGGTAATTAGCGTACTTGGCCTTAATAGGGAAAATCTTGGGCCCCAGCAATGAGTGTGCTGTGGGGCTTCACAATTCCCAACAAGCAAATCCGTGTTCGTGAATCCTGAGAGTTTGGAGGTTCCTCCAACATACAGCAGTGCCCTGGTTCTGATAGAATTATTTAGTTTGTCATCCCTGGGTGTTTTCCACGGTCGGGCTGCAAGGGAATCCTAGGATAGGGCTAGATATCGAAGAAGAAGAGAGAGCTTCCCCATGGGCAGTGGAAATAATTAGCCAACATTTCCCATCCTGCGAACACCTGAACCCAAAGGACATGCCTTACTGTGTTTTTCTACTCCATCACACACACAAAATTGTGTTCTGTTTTCCTTAGTGTAGGGAGTTTTCTACAACTGTTATGATCGTCTTAGTTCTTATAGAAACTCTAGCTTTTTTTCCCTGAGAGTTTTCACAGGCCGGGATGCGAGGGAACGCTGGGGGTTGGGCTGGAATCCAAGCAACTGCAAGGGACTCCCCATGGACAGTGGATGTAAATATCCGACCTCCCACAACCTAGGAACTCCTATACAAACTGAAACATGCGTGGATTTTGTTTACCCATCTAAATCAGACACTCAAATTATTGCTCTGTTATTCTGAGGGTGGGGAGTATCCTACAATTGTCTGCAGCACCTGGGTTCCAATAGAAACCTAGCTTATTATCACTGAGTGTTTTAAAAGGCCGGGCTGTGAGGGAAAACTGGGAGATACACTGAAAATCTAAGAAGCAGCGAGTGCCCCAAGATGCACTGTGGAGGAAATTAGCGGACTTCTCCCTAAGAGGGACAAATCTGTGACCCCATCCATCTGCGTGAATTGGGGTTCCTCAACTCCCCACACTCAAAGACGTGCTCCAGAATCCTGTAGGTTTGGAGGTTCCTCCAACAGACAGCAACGCCTGGGTTCTTATTGAATCACTTATTTGTCATCCATGGGTGTTTCACTTGTCCGAGCTGCAAGGGAAAGCTGGGAGTTGGGCTTGAAAACGAAGAAGAAGACAGTGCCACCCCATGGGCACTGAAGGAATCTAGCCGACATCTCCCAACCTGGGAAATCCTGGATCCCCATTAAAATGCCTGGAGTGTGTTTTCCTACTCCATCACACACAGAAATATATGTTCTGTTATACTGAGTGTTCGAAGGTTTCCTCAATTGTCAGCAGGGCATGGGTTCGAATAGCACCAATAGCTTCTTTTCCCTATTGTTAACCCAGGCCGGGCTGCATGGGAAACATGGTGGTTTGGCTGGAATTCCAAGTAGCATCGGGTGCCCGAGATGGACTTTGGAGCTAATTAGCGGACTTCTCCCTAACAGGGATAAACTTGAGCCCCAGCCTTGTGTGTGGATTGGGGCTTCAAAATTCCCCCAAGCAAAGTCGTGTTTGGGAATCCTGTGTGTGTGGAGGTTCCTCCAAAAGACAGCAGCGCCGGGGTTCTTATAGAATCACTTAGTTTGTCATCCCTGGGTGTCATCCGTGCTGCAAGTGAAAGCTGGGAATAGGGCTGGAATACGAACAAAAACAGAGTGCATCCCCATGGGTTGTGGAGATACTTAGCCAACGTCTCACAACCTGGTTACACCTGCAACCCAGAAACATGCATGGAGTGTGTTTTCCTACTCAATCACACACACAAAGAAGTGTTCTGTTACCCTGTGTATGGGGAAGTTTCTACAACTGTCAGCAGCTTCTGGGTTCTAATAGAAACTTTAGCTAAATTTCCTGACTGTTTGCTCTGACTGGGTTGTAAGGGAAACTGGGGGATGGGATGGAAATCCAAGCAGGAGCGATTACCTCCCCATGGGCATTAATGGGAATGATCTGACCTCCCCCAACCTAGGAAAACCTGTACCCCCTGAAACATGCGTGGAGTATTTAACATCTCAATCAGTCACAAAATAAGTGTTCTGTTATCCTGCGTGTGCGGAGCTTCCTTAAATGGTCTGCAGTGCCTGGGTTCCAATAGAACCACTAGCTTATAATCTCTGAGTGTTTTCCAGGGCGGGCTGCGAGGGAAACTGGGGGTTCGTCTGGAAAGCCAATTAGCCAGGATTGCCCAGATATTGACTGTAGAGGTTATTAGCGGACTACTCCCAAACAGATAATAACTGTGCCCCCAGGCATCTTTTGGTGTTGGTCTCAATACCTCCACCAAGCAAAGACTTGTTCCGGAATTTTGAGTGTGTGTTGTATCTCCAACAGGCAGCAGGGCGGTTGTTCTGATAGAATCGCTAATATTGTCATCCCTAGGTGTTTTCTTAGGCCTGGCTTCAAAGGAAAACTGGGAGTTGGTCTGGAAAGCGAAGAAGTATAGAGTGCCTCCCCATTGGAAGTGGAGGTAATTAGGCGACATCTCCCATCCTGGAAACAGCTGTAACACCAGAAATATGTCTGGGGTGTATTTTCCTACACCATCACATACACAAAAATTTGTTCTGCTATCCTGAGTGTGGGGAGGATTCTACAACATTCAGCTGCGCCTGGGTTCTAGTAGCATCAGTATTTTGTTTTCCGTGAGTGTTTTCACAGGCCTGGCTGCGAGGAAAATCTGTGGGCTTGGCTGTAATTCGTAGCAGCAGCGAGTTACACCCCATGAGATTTTGAGGTAATTTTCCGACGTCCCACAGTCTTGGAACACCTAAGCCCCCTGATAAATGCTTGGAGTTTTTTACCCATCTCCATCAGACACACAAATGTTTCTTCTTTTATCCTATTTGTGGGAAGTTTCCTACAACGGTAGGTAGAGACTGGGTTCCATTACAACCAATAACATACATTCCCTGTGTGTTTCCCAGGCCGGACTGCGAGGGAAAGCTTGGGTATGGGCTGGAAATCCAAGTAGCAGCTAGTTCCCCGAGATGGACATTGGAGGTAATTAGCGGACTTGGCCTTAAAAGGGAAAATCTTGGGCCCCGGCAATGAGTGTGCTGTGGGGCTCCACAATTCACAACAAGCAAATACATGTTCTGGAATCCTGAGGGTTTGGATGTTCCTCCAACATACAGCAGCGTCCTGGTTCTGATAGAAAGATATAGTTTTTAATCCCTGGGTGTTTTCCAAGGTCGGGCTGGAAGGGAATCCTAGGATTAGGGCTAGATATCGAAGAAGAAGAGAGTGCTTCCCCATGAGCAGTGGAATTAATTAGCCAACATTTCCCATCCTGCGAAAACCTGCACCCCAGAGACATGCCTTACTGTGTTTTCCTACTCCATCACACACACCAAGATGTGTTCTGTTTTCCTTAGTGTAGGGAGGTTTCTACAACTGTCAGGAGCGCCTTTGTTCTTATAGAAACTGTAGATTTTTTCCCTGAGTGTTTTCACAGGCCGGGATGCGAGGGAATTCTGGGTGTTGGGCTGGAATCCAAGCAACTGCAAGGGACACCCCATGGACAGTGGATGTAATTATCCAAACTCCAACATCCTAGGAACGCTTATACAACAAGAAACATGCGTGGATTTAGTTTAACCATCTAAATCTGACCCTCAAAGTATTGTTCTGTTATTCTGAGTGTGGAGTGGTTCGAACATTTGTCTGCAGAACCTGGGTTCCAATGGAAACCTAGCTTATTATCACTGTGTATTTTACATGGCCGGGCTGCGAGTGAAAATTGGGGGATATACTGAAAATCTAAGAAGCAGCGAGTGCCCCAAGATGCAATGTGGAGGTAATTAGTGGACTTCTCCCTAACAGGGAGAAATCTGTGACCCCATCCATCTGCGTGGATTGGGGTTCCACAACTCCCCACACTCAAATACGTGTTCCAGAATCCTGAAAGTTTGGAGGTTCCTCCAACAGACAGCAACGCCAGGGTTTTTATAGAATCACTTATTTGTCATCCATGGGTGTTTCACTTGTCCGGGCTGCAAGGGAAAGCTGGGAGTTGGGCTTGAAAATGAAGAAGAAGACAGTGCCACCCCATGGGCACTGAAGGAATCTAGCCGACATCTCCCATCCTGGGAAAACCTGGATCCACAGAAAAATGCCTATAGTGTGTTTTCCTACTCCATCACACACAGAAAGATATGTTCGGTTATCCTGATTTTTCGAAAGTTTCCATATTTGTCAGCAGTACATGGGTTCGAATAGCACCAATAGCTTCTTTTCCTTCTGTGTTACCCCAGGCAGTTTTGCAAGGGATAAATGTGTGTTGGGCTGGGAATCCAAGTAGCTACGAGTGCCCCGAGATGGACTATGGAGGTAATTAGCGGACTTGGCCCTAAAAGGGAAAAACTTGTGCCCACAGGCATGTGTGTGAATTGGGGCTTCTAAACTCTTCCAAGCAAAGCCGTGTTTGGGAATCCTGTGTTTGTGGATTTTCCTACAACAGATGGCAGCACCGGGGTTTTGATAGAACTTTAGCTATATTTTCTGATTGTTTTCTCAGGCTGGGATGCAAAGGAAACAGGGGGATGGGCTGGAAAGCCAAGCAGGAGCGAGTACTTCCCCATGGGCTGTAGTGGGATGTATCTGACCTCCCACAACCTAGGAACACCAGTAAACCCTAAAATATGTGTGGATCTTTTACCATCTCAATGAGACACAAAAAAATTTTTCTGTTATCCTACGTGTGCGGAGGTTACTTCAAAGGTCTGCAGTGCTTGTGTTCCAATAGAACCATTAAATTATTATCTCTGAAGTGTTTTCCAGGGCGGGCAGTGAGGGAAAGTTGGGGGTTCGGCTGGAAAGCCAAGTAGCAACGAGTGCCCAGAGATAGACTGTAGAGGTAATTAGCAGACTGCTCATAAACAAGGAAATTCTGTGACCCCTCTCCTCTGTGTGGTGGGGGGATCCACACCTCCCCCAAGCAAATTCTTGCTCCGGAATTTTGAGTCTTTGCTGTACCTCCAACCAACAGCAGCGCCGTGTTTCTGATAGAATCACTAACATTGTCATCCCTAGGTGTTTTCTTAGGCCAGGCTGTAAGGGAAATTTGGGAGATGGTCTGCAAAGCGAAGAAGTATAGATTGACTCCCCATTGGCAGTGGAGGTAATTAGGCGACATCTCCAAACCTGGGAACAGCTGTAGCCCCAGAAATATGCCTGGAGTGTAATTTTGTACACCATCACACACACAAAGATGTGTTCTGCTACCCTGAGTGTGGATAGGATTCTACAAATATCAGCAGCGCCTGGGTTCTAATAGTACCAGTATTTTCTTTTCTGTGAGTGTTATCACATGCCTAGCTGCGAGGTAAACTGTGGGTTTGGCTGTAATTCGTAGCAGGAGCGAGAAACCCCTATGAGATTTTGAGGTAATTTTCCGACGTACCAGAACCTTGGAACAACTGTGCCCCCTGAAACATGTGTGGAGGTTGTTTACCCATTTCCATCAGACACACAAAGATTTCTGCTGCTATCCCAGATGTGGGAATGAGCCTACAACGATAGGTAGCGACTGGGTTCCAATACAACCAATAGCATATAATCCCTGAGTGTTTTCCCAGGCCGTGCTGAGAGGGAATTCTGGGGGTTGGTCTAGAAAGGCAAGAAGTATCGAGTCCCTCCCATGGGCATTGGAGGTTATTACCCGAACTCCCACTAACTAGGAACACCTTAACTCCCTGAAACACTCGTGGAAATTATTTTGAAAACTTCGAGACACACAAAGAAGTGTTCAAATTTCCTAGGTGTGGGGAGTATCCTACAATGTTCTGCAGCACCTGGGTTCCAATAGAACCACTGGCTTATTATCCCTGATTGTTTTCCCAGGCCGGCATGCGAGGGAATGCTGCGCTTGCACTGGAAAGCCATGTAGCAGCGAGTGACCCGAGATGGACTGTGGAGGCAATTAGCGGACATCTCCCTAACAGGGAAAAACCTGTGCCCCCAGCCATCTCTGTGGTGTGGGTCTCCAAACTACCCCCAAGCATAGCAGTGATCCAGAATCCTAAGTGTCTGGAAGTTCCTAAAAAAGACAGCAGCATCGTAGCTCTGATAAAATCACGTAGACTGTCATCCCTGGGTATAATCCAAGACCGTGATGCAAGGGAAAGTTGGGAGTTGAGCTTGAAAACGAAGAAGTCAATGTATCCCAATGGGCAGTGAAGGAATCTAGCCGACATCTCCCAACCTGGGAAAAACTGGATCCCCAGAAAAATGCCTGGAGTGTGGTTTACTACTCCATCACACACAGAAAGATGTGTTCTGTAATCCTGAGTGTTCGAAGGTTTCCAAATTTGTCAGCAGCGCATGTGTTCTAATAGCACCAGTAGATACTTTTCCCTGTGTGTTTCCCCAGGCCGGGCTTCAAGGGAAACTTGGGGTTGGGATGGGAATCCAAGTAGTAGCGAGTGCCCCACGACGGTCTGTAGAGGTAATTAGCGGACTTCTAACTAAAAGGGAAAAACTTGTGCCCTCAGTCATGTGTGTGGAGTGGGGCTTCACAATTCCCCCAAGCAAAGAACTATTTGTTAATCCTCTGTCTGTGGAGGTTCCTCGAACAGACAGCAGCGCCGTGGTTCTGTTAGAATCACTTATTTTGTCATCCCTGGGAGTTTTCCTAACCCGGGCTGCAATGGAAAGATGGGAGTAGGGCTGGAAAACGAAAATAACAGAGTGCCTACCCATGGGCTGTGGAGATACTTAGCCAACGACTCACAACCTGGTTACACGTGCACCCCAGAAACATGCTTGGAGTGTGTTTTCCTACTCAATCACACACACAAAGAAGTGTTCTGTTACCCTGTGTAAGGGGAGGTTTCTTCAAATTTCAGCAGCGCCTGGGTTCTAATAGAAATTTTAGCTAAATTTCCTGACTGTTTTCTCTGACTTGGTTGCAAGGGAAACTGGGGGATTGGATGGAATTCCAAGAAGGAGCGATTACCTCCCCATGGGCATTAATGGGAATAATCTGACCTCCACCAACCTAGGAAAACCTGTACCCCCTAAAATATGCTTGGAGTTTTTAACATCTCAATCAGACACAAAACAGTGTTCTGTTATCCTGCGTGTGCGGAGCTTCCTACAATGATCTGCAGTGCCTGGGTTCCAATAGAACCACTAGCTTATAATCTCTGAGTGTTTCCCAGGGCGGGCTGCGAGGGATACTTGGGGTTCGGCTGTAAATCCATATAGCCAGGATTGCCCAGATTTTGACTGTAGAGGTAATTAGCGGAATTCTCCCAGAGAGAGAGAATCTGTGCCAGCAGGCATCATGTGGTGTTGGTTTATACACCTCCAACAAACAAAGCCATGTTTCGGAATTTTGAGTGTGTGTTGTATCCCCAACAGGCAGCAGAGCGGGGTTTCTGATAGGATCACTAATATTGTAATCCCTAGGTGTTTTCTTAGGCCGGGCTTAAAACGAAAGCTGGGAGTTGGTCTGGAAAGCGAAGAAGTATAGAGTGCCTCCCATTGGAAGTGGAGGAAATGAGGCGACATCTCTAAACCTGGGAAGAGCTGTACCCCCAGAAAAATGCCTGGAGTGTATTTTCTACATCATCACACACACAAAAATTTGTTCTGCTATCCTGAGTGTGGGGAGGATTCTACAAATTTCAGCAGCGCCTGTGTTCTAATAACACCAGTATTTTGTTTTCCGTGAGTGTTTTCACAGGCCTGGCTGCGAGGTAAATCTGTTGGCTTGGCTGTAATTCGTTTCAGCATCGAGTTACTCCCCATGAGAATTTGAGGTAATTTTCTGACGTCCCACAGCCTTGGAACAACTAAGCCCCCTGATAACTGCTTGGTGATTTTTTACCGAACTCCTTCAGACACACAAATATTTCTACTTTATCTTAGATGTGGGAAGGTTCCTACAACGGTAGGTAGATTGGGTTACATTGCAACCATTAACATATTTTCAATGTGTGCTTTCCCAGGCCGGGCTGCGAGGAAAAGCTTGGGTTTGGGCTGGAAATCCAAGTAGCAGCCAGTTCCCTGAGATGGACTATGGAGGTAATTAGCGGACTTGGCCCTAAAACGGAAAATCTTGGGCCCCAGCAATGAGTGTGCTGTGGGGCTTTAAAATTCGCACCAAGCAAATCCATGTTCCGGATTCCTGAGTGTTTGGAGGTTCCTCCAACATACAGCAGCGTCCTGGTTCTGATAGAAAGATTTAGTTTGTCATCCCTGGGTGTTTTCCACGGTCGGGCTGCAAGGGAATGCTAGGATTAGGGCTGGATATCGAAGAAGAAGAGAGTGCTTCCCCATGGGAAGTGGAAGAAATTAGCCAACATTTCCCATCCTGCGAACACCTGCACCACAGAGACATGCCTTAATATGTTTTCCTACTCCATCACACCCACAAAGATTTGTTCTGTAATCCTTAGTGTAGGGAGGTTTCTACAACTGTCAGGAGCGCCTTAGATCTTATAGAGACTTTAGCTTTATTTCTCTGAGTGTTTTCACAGGCCGGGATGCGAGGGAACGCTGGGGTTTTGGCTGGAATCCAAGCAACTGCAAGGGACTACCCATGGACAGTGGATGTAAATATCCGAACTTCCACATACTATGAACGCCTATACATCTTGAAACATGCGTGGATTTATTTTACCCATCTAAATCAGACACTCAAAGTATTGTTCTGTTATTCTGAGAGTGGGGAGTTCCCTACAATTTTCAGCAGCACCTGGGTTCAAATAGAAACCTAGCTTATTATCACTGAGTGTTTTACAAGGCCGTGCTGCAAGAGAAAACTTGGGGATAGACTGAAAATCTAAGAAGCAGCGAGTGCCCGAAGATGCACTGTGGAGGTAATTAGCGGACTTCTCCCTAACAGGGACAAATCTGTGACCCCTTCCATCTGCATGGATTGGGGTTCCACAACTCCTCACACTCAAAGACGTGTTCCAGAATCCTGAAGGTTTGGAGGTTCCTCCAACAGACCGCAAAGCCAGGGTTCTGATAGAATCACTTATTTGTCATCCATGGGTGTTTCACTTGTCCGGGCTGCAAGGGAAACCTGGGAGTTGGGCTTGAATACGAAGAGGAAAACAGTGCCACCCCATGGGCACTGAAGTTGTCTAGCCGACATCTCCCAACCTGGGAAAACCTGGATCCCCAGAAAAATGCCTGGAGTGTGTTTTCCTACTCCATTACACACAGAAAGTTATGTTCTGTTATCCTGAGTGTTCGAAGGTTTCCACAATTTTCAGCAGGGCATGTGTTCGAATAGCACCAATAGCTTCTTTTCACTCTGTGTTACCCCAGGCCGGGCTGCAAGTAAAACATGGGGTTTGGGCTTGGAATCCAAGTAGCAGCGAGTGCCCCGAGATGGACTATGGAGGTAATTAGTGGTCTTGGCCCTATAAGGGAAAAATTTGTTCCCCCATGCATGTGGAGTATTGTGGTTTCAAATCTCTTCCAAGCAAAGCCGTGTTTGGGAATCCTGTGTGTGTGGAAGTTCCTACAACAGACTGCAGCACCGGGTTTCTGATAGAAACTTTAGCTGCATTTCCTGACTGTTTTCTCAAGCTGGGTTGCAAAGGAAACTGGGGCATGGGCTGGAAATCCAAGCAGGAGCGAGTACTTCCCCATGGGCTGCAGTGGGATATATCTGACCTCCCACAACCTAGGATCACCAGTAAACCCTGAAACATGCTTGGAGCTTTTACCATCTCAATGAGACACAAAAAATTTTTCTCTTATCCTGCGTGTGCGGAGGTTCATTGAACGGTCTGAAGTCCTTGTGTTAAAATAGAACCATTAACTTATTATCTCTGAGTGTTTTCCAGGGCGGGCTGCGAGGGATTGCTGGGGGATCGCCGGGAAAGCCAAGTAGGAACGTGTGCCCAGAGATTGACTGTAGAGGTAATTAGCAGACTTCTCATAAAAAAGGAAATTCTGTGACCCCAGTCCTCTGTGTGGTGTGGGGTTCCACACCTCCCCCAATCCAATACTTGCTCCGGAATTTTGAGTCTGTGTTGTACCTCCAACAGACAGCAGCACCGTGTTTGTGATAGAATCACTTATATTATCATCCCTAGGTGTTTTCTTAGGCCGGGCTTTAAGGGAAATTTGGGAGATGGTCTGAAAAGTGAAGAAGTATAGATTGCCTCCCCATTGGCAGTGGAGGTAATTAGACGACATCTCCAAACCTAGGATCAGCTGAACCCCCAGGAATATGCCTGGAGTGTATTTTCCTACACCATCACACACACAAAGATGTGTTCTGCTATCCTGAGTATGGGGAGGATTCTACAAATATCAGCAGCGCCTGGGTACTAATAGCACCATTATTTTCTTTTCCGTTAGTGTTTTTACACGCTTAGCTGCGAAGTAAAGCTGTGGGTTTGGCTGTAATTCGTAGCAGCATCGAGATAGGCCCCATGATTATTTGAGGTAATTTTCCGACATCCCACATCCTTGGAACAACTGTGCCCCCTGAAACATGTTTGGAGTTTGTTTACCCATCTCCATCAGACACACAAAGTTTTCTGCTGCTATCGCAATTGGGGGAAGGACCCTAAAACTTTAGGTAGCGACTGGGTTCCAATACAACCAATAGCATATTATCCCTGAGTGTTTTCCTAGGCCGGGCTGAGAGGGAATGATGGGGGTTGGGCTGGAAAGCCAAGAAGGAGCGAGTGCCTCCCCATGTGCATTAGAGGTTATTACCCGAACTCCCACTAACTAGGAACATCTTAACCCCCTGAAACACACGTGGAGTTTGTTTACCAAACTGCATGAGACCCACAATCAAGTGTTCTATTTTCCTGTGTGTGGGGAGTATCCTACAGTGTTCTGCAGCACCTGGGTTCCATTAGAACCACTGGCTTATTATCCCTGATTGTTTTCCCAGGCCGGCCTGCGAGGAAATGCTGCACTTGCGCTGGAAAGCCATGTAGCAGCGAGTGACCCGAGATGGACTGTGGAGATAATTAGCGGACATCTCCCTAACAGGGAAAAACCTGTGCCCCCTTCCATCTCTGTGGTGTGGGTCTCCAATGCTACCCCCAAGCATAGCAGTGATCCAGAATCCTAAGTGTCTGGAAGTTCCTAGAAAAGACAGCAGGCTCTTAGCTCTGATAAAATCACTTAGAGTGTCATCCCTGGGTATAATCCAAGACCGGGCTGCAAGGGAAAGTTGGGAGTTGGGCTTGAAAACGAAGAAGTCAATGTATCCCCATGGGCAGTGAAGGAATCTAGACGACATCTCCCAACCTGGGAAAAACTGGGTCCCCAGAAAAATTCCTGGAGTGTGTTTTACTTCTCCATCACACACAGAAAGATATGTTCTGTTATCCTGAGTTTTCGAAGGTTTCCACAATTTTCAGCAGCGCATGTGTTCTAATAGCACCAGTAGATACTTTTCCCTGTGTGTTTCCCCAGGGCACGCTGCAAGGGAAACTTGTGGGTTGGGATGGAATTCCAAGTAGCAGCGAGTGCCCCACGATGGTCTGTAGAGGTAATTAGCGGACTTCTACCTAACAGGGAAAAACTTGTGCCCTCAGTCATGTGTGTGGAGTGTTGCTTCACAATTCCCACAAGCAAAGACGTGTTTGTTAATCCTGTGTGTGTGGAGGTTCCTCGAACAGACAGCAGCGCCGGGGTTCTGATAGAATCACTTAGTTTGTCATCCCTGGGTGTTGTCCTTTCCCGGGCTGCAAGGGAAACCTGGGAGTAGGGCTGGAAAACGAAGTAAAACAGAGTGCCTACTAATGGGCTGTAGAGATAATTAGCCAACGACTCACAGCCTGGTTACACCTGCACCCCAGAAAAATGCATGGCGTGTATTTTCCTACTCCATCACACACACCAAGATGTGTTCTGTTTTCCTTAGTGTAGGGAGGTTTCTACAACTGTCAGGAGCGCCTTTGTTCTTATAGAAACTGTAGATTTTTTCCCTGAGTGTTTTCACAGGCCGGGATGCGAGGGAATTCTGGGTGTTGGGCTGGAATCCAAGCAACTGCAAGGGACACCCCATGGACAGTGGATGTAATTATCCAAACTCCAACATCCTAGGAACGCTTATACAACAAGAAACATGCGTGGATTTAGTTTAACCATCTAAATCTGACCCTCAAAGTATTGTTCTGTTATTCTGAGTGTGGAGTGGTTCGAACATTTGTCTGCAGAACCTGGGTTCCAATGGAAACCTAGCTTATTATCACTGTGTATTTTACATGGCCGGGCTGCGAGTGAAAATTGGGGGATATACTGAAAATCTAAGAAGCAGCGAGTGCCCCAAGATGCAATGTGGAGGTAATTAGTGGACTTCTCCCTAACAGGGAGAAATCTGTGACCCCATCCATCTGCGTGGATTGGGGTTCCAAAACTCCCCACACTCAAATACGTGTTCCAGAATCCTGAAAGTTTGGAGGTTCCTCCAACAGACAGCAACGCCAGGGTTTTTATACAATCACTTATTTGTCATCCATGGGTGTTTCACTTGTCCGGGCTGCAAGGGAAAGCTGGGAGTTGGGCTTGAAAATGAAGAAGAAGACAGTGCCACCCCATGGGCACTGAAGGAATCTAGCCGACATCTCCCATCCTGGGAAAACCTGGATCCACAGAAAAATGCCTATAGTGTGTTTTCCTACTCCATCACACACAGAAAGATATGTTCGGTTATCCTGATTTTTCGAAAGTTTCCATATTTGTCAGCAGTACATGTGTTCGAATAGCACCAATAGCTTCTTTTCCTTCTGTGTTACCCCAGGCAGTTTTGCAAGGGATAAATGTGTGTTGGGCTGGGAATCCAAGTAGCTACGAGTGCCCCGAGATGGACTATGGAGGTAATTAGCGGACTTGGCCCTAAAAGGGAAAAACTTGTGCCCACAGGCATGTGTGTGAATTGGGGCTTCTAAACTCTTCCAAGCAAAGCCGTGTTTGGGAATCCTGTGTTTGTGGATTTTCCTACAACAGATGGCAGCACCGGGGTTTTGATAGAACTTTAGCTATATTTTCTGATTGTTTTCTCAGGCTGGGATGCAAAGGAAACAGGGGGATGGGCTGGAAAGCCAAGCAGGAGCGAGTACTTCCCCATGGGCTGTAGTGGGATGTATCTGACCTCCCACAACCTAGGAACACCAGTAAACCCTAAAATATGTGTGGAACTTTTACCATCTCAATGAGACACAAAAAAATTTTTCTGTTATCCTACGTGTGCGGAGGTTACTTCAAAGGTCTGCAGTGCTTGTGTTCCAATAGAACCATTAAATTATTATCTCTGAAGTGTTTTCCAGGGCGGGCAGTGAGGGAAAGTTGGGGGTTCGGCTGGAAAGCCAAGTAGCAACGAGTGCCCAGAGATAGACTGTAGAGGTAATTAGCAGACTGCTCATAAACAAGGAAATTCTGTGACCCCTCTCCTCTGTGTGGTGGGGGGATCCACACCTCCCCCAAGCAAATTCTTGCTCCGGAATTTTGAGTCTTTGCTGTACCTCCAACCAACAGCAGCGCCGTGTTTCTGATAGAATCACTAACATTGTCATCCCTAGGTGTTTTCTTAGGCCAGGCTGTAAGGGAAATTTGGGAGATGGTCTGCAAAGCGAAGAAGTATAGATTGACTCCCCATTGGCAGTGGAGGTAATTAGGCGACATCTCCAAACCTGGGAACAGCTGTAGCCCCAGAAATATGCCTGGAGTGTAATTTTGTACACCATCACACACACAAAGATGTGTTCTGCTACCCTGAGTGTGGATAGGATTCTACAAATATCAGCAGCGCCTGGGTTCTAATAGTACCAGTATTTTCTTTTCTGTGAGTGTTATCACATGCCTAGCTGCGAGGTAAACTGTGGGTTTGGCTGTAATTCGTAGCAGGAGCGAGAAACCCCCATGAGATTTTGAGGTAATTTTCCGACGTACCAGAACCTTGGAACAACTGTGCCCCCTGAAACATGTGTGGAGGTTGTTTACCCATTTCCATCAGACACACAAAGATTTCTGCTGCTATCCCAGATGTGGGAATGAGCCTACAACGATAGGTAGCGACTGGGTTCCAATACAACCAATAGCATATAATCCCTGAGTGTTTTCCCAGGCCGTGCTGAGAGGGAATTCTGGGGGTTGGTCTAGAAAGGCAAGAAGTATCGAGTCCCTCCCATGGGCATTGGAGGTTATTACCCGAACTCCCACTAACTAGGAACACCTTAACTCCCTGAAACACTCGTGGAAATTATTTTGAAAACTTCGAGACACACAAAGAAGTGTTCAAATTTCCTAGGTGTGGGGAGTATCCTACAATGTTCTGCAGCACCTGGGTTCCAATAGAACCACTGGCTTATTATCCCTGATTGTTTTCCCAGGCCGGCATGCGAGGGAATGCTGCGCTTGCACTGGAAAGCCATGTAGCAGCGAGTGACCCGAGATGGACTGTGGAGGCAATTAGCGGACATCTCCCTAACAGGGAAAAACCTGTGCCCCCAGCCATCTCTGTGGTGTGGGTCTCCAAACTACCCCCAAGCATAGCAGTGATCCAGAATCCTAAGTGTCTGGAAGTTCCTAAAAAAGACAGCAGCATCGTAGCTCTGATAAAATCACGTAGACTGTCATCCCTGGGTATAATCCAAGACCGTGATGCAAGGGAAAGTTGGGAGTTGAGCTTGAAAACGAAGAAGTCAATGTATCCCAATGGGCAGTGAAGGAATCTAGCCGACATCTCCCAACCTGGGAAAAACTGGATCCCCAGAAAAATGCCTGGAGTGTGGTTTACTACTCCATCACACACAGAAAGATGTGTTCTGTAATCCTGAGTGTTCGAAGGTTTCCAAATTTGTCAGCAGCGCATGTGTTCTAATAGCACCAGTAGATACTTTTCCCTGTGTGTTTCCCCAGGCCGGGCTTCAAGGGAAACTTGGGGTTGGGATGGGAATCCAAGTAGTAGCGAGTGCCCCACGACGGTCTGTAGAGGTAATTAGCGGACTTCTAACTAAAAGGGAAAAACTTGTGCCCTCAGTCATGTGTGTGGAGTGGGGCTTCACAATTCCCCCAAGCAAAGAACTATTTGTTAATCCTCTGTCTGTGGAGGTTCCTCGAACAGACAGCAGCGCCGTGGTTCTGTTAGAATCACTTATTTTGTCATCCCTGGGAGTTTTCCTAACCCGGGCTGCAATGGAAAGATGGGAGTAGGGCTGGAAAACGAAAATAACAGAGTGCCTACCCATGGGCTGTGGAGATACTTAGCCAACGACTCACAACCTGGTTACACGTGCACCCCAGAAACATGCTTGGAGTGTGTTTTCCTACTCAATCACACACACAAAGAAGTGTTCTGTTACCCTGTGTAAGGGGAGGTTTCTTCAAATTTCAGCAGCGCCTGGGTTCTAATAGAAATTTTAGCTAAATTTCCTGACTGTTTTCTCTGACTTGGTTGCAAGGGAAACTGGGGGATTGGATGGAATTCCAAGAAGGAGCGATTACCTCCCCATGGGCATTAATGGGAATAATCTGACCTCCACCAACCTAGGAAAACCTGTACCCCCTAAAATATGCTTGGAGTTTTTAACATCTCAATCAGACACAAAACAGTGTTCTGTTATCCTGCGTGTGCGGAGCTTCCTACAATGATCTGCAGTGCCTGGGTTCCAATAGAACCACTAGCTTATAATCTCTGAGTGTTTCCCAGGGCGGGCTGCGAGGGATACTTGGGGTTCGGCTGTAAATCCATATAGCCAGGATTGCCCAGATTTTGACTGTAGAGGTAATTAGCGGAATTCTCCCAGAGAGAGAGAATCTGTGCCAGCAGGCATCATGTGGTGTTGGTTTATACACCTCCAACAAACAAAGCCATGTTTCGGAATTTTGAGTGTGTGTTGTATCCCCAACAGGCAGCAGAGCGGGGTTTCTGATAGGATCACTAATATTGTAATCCCTAGGTGTTTTCTTAGGCCGGGCTTAAAACGAAAGCTGGGAGTTGGTCTGGAAAGCGAAGAAGTATAGAGTGCCTCCCATTGGAAGTGGAGGAAATGAGGCGACATCTCTAAACCTGGGAAGAGCTGTACCCCCAGAAAAATGCCTGGAGTGTATTTTCTACATCATCACACACACAAAAATTTGTTCTGCTATCCTGAGTGTGGGGAGGATTCTACAAATTTCAGCAGCGCCTGTGTTCTAATAACACCAGTATTTTGTTTTCCGTGAGTGTTTTCACAGGCCTGGCTGCGAGGTAAATCTGTTGGCTTGGCTGTAATTCGTTTCAGCATCGAGTTACTCCCCATGAGAATTTGAGGTAATTTTCTGACGTCCCACAGCCTTGGAACAACTAAGCCCCCTGATATCTGCTTGGTGATTTTTTACCGAACTCCTTCAGACACACAAATATTTCTACTTTATCTTAGATGTGGGAAGGTTCCTACAACGGTAGGTAGATTGGGTTACATTGCAACCATTAACATATTTTCAATGTGTGCTTTCCCAGGCCGGGCTGCGAGGAAAAGCTTGGGTTTGGGCTGGAAATCCAAGTAGCAGCCAGTTCCCTGAGATGGACTATGGAGGTAATTAGCGGACTTGGCCCTAAAACGGAAAATCTTGGGCCCCAGCAATGAGTGTGCTGTGGGGCTTTAAAATTCGCACCAAGCAAATCCATGTTCCGGATTCCTGAGTGTTTGGAGGTTCCTCCAACATACAGCAGCGTCCTGGTTCTGATAGAAAGATTTAGTTTGTCATCCCTGGGTGTTTTCCACGGTCGGGCTGCAAGGGAATGCTAGGATTAGGGCTGGATATCGAAGAAGAAGAGAGTGCTTCCCCATGGGAAGTGGAAGAAATTAGCCAACATTTCCCATCCTGCGAACACCTGCACCACAGAGACATGCCTTAATATGTTTTCCTACTCCATCACACCCACAAAGATTTGTTCTGTAATCCTTAGTGTAGGGAGGTTTCTACAACTGTCAGGAGCGCCTTAGATCTTATAGAGACTTTAGCTTTATTTCTCTGAGTGTTTTCACAGGCCGGGATGCGAGGGAACGCTGGGGTTTTGGCTGGAATCCAAGCAACTGCAAGGGACTACCCATGGACAGTGGATGTAAATATCCGAACTTCCACATACTATGAACGCCTATACATCTTGAAACATGCGTGGATTTATTTTACCCATCTAAATCAGACACTCAAAGTATTGTTCTGTTATTCTGAGAGTGGGGAGTTCCCTACAATTTTCAGCAGCACCTGGGTTCAAATAGAAACCTAGCTTATTATCACTGAGTGTTTTACAAGGCCGTGCTGCAAGAGAAAACTTGGGGATAGACTGAAAATCTAAGAAGCAGCGAGTGCCCGAAGATGCACTGTGGAGGTAATTAGCGGACTTCTCCCTAACAGGGACAAATCTGTGACCCCTTCCATCTGCATGGATTGGGGTTCCACAACTCCTCACACTCAAAGACGTGTTCCAGAATCCTGAAGGTTTGGAGGTTCCTCCAACAGACCGCAAAGCCAGGGTTCTGATAGAATCACTTATTTGTCATCCATGGGTGTTTCACTTGTCCGGGCTGCAAGGGAAACCTGGGAGTTGGGCTTGAATACGAAGAGGAAAACAGTGCCACCCCATGGGCACTGAAGTTGTCTAGCCGACATCTCCCAACCTGGGAAAACCTGGATCCCCAGAAAAATGCCTGGAGTGTGTTTTCCTACTCCATTACACACAGAAAGTTATGTTCTGTTATCCTGAGTGTTCGAAGGTTTCCACAATTTTCAGCAGGGCATGTGTTCGAATAGCACCAATAGCTTCTTTTCACTCTGTGTTACCCCAGGCCGGGCTGCAAGTAAAACATGGGGTTTGGGCTTGGAATCCAAGTAGCAGCGAGTGCCCCGAGATGGACTATGGAGGTAATTAGTGGTCTTGGCCCTATAAGGGAAAAATTTGTTCCCCCATGCATGTGGAGTATTGTGGTTTCAAATCTCTTCCAAGCAAAGCCGTGTTTGGGAATCCTGTGTGTGTGGAAGTTCCTACAACAGACTGCAGCACCGGGTTTCTGATAGAAACTTTAGCTGCATTTCCTGACTGTTTTCTCAAGCTGGGTTGCAAAGGAAACTGGGGCATGGGCTGGAAATCCAAGCAGGAGCGAGTACTTCCCCATGGGCTGCAGTGGGATATATCTGACCTCCCACAACCTAGGATCACCAGTAAACCCTGAAACATGCTTGGAGCTTTTACCATCTCAATGAGACACAAAAAATTTTTCTCTTATCCTGCGTGTGCGGAGGTTCATTGAACGGTCTGAAGTCCTTGTGTTAAAATAGAACCATTAACTTATTATCTCTGAGTGTTTTCCAGGGCGGGCTGCGAGGGATTGCTGGGGGATCGCCGGGAAAGCCAAGTAGGAACGTGTGCCCAGAGATTGACTGTAGAGGTAATTAGCAGACTTCTCATAAAAAAGGAAATTCTGTGACCCCAGTCCTCTGTGTGGTGTGGGGTTCCACACCTCCCCCAATCCAATACTTGCTCCGGAATTTTGAGTCTGTGTTGTACCTCCAACAGACAGCAGCACCGTGTTTGTGATAGAATCACTTATATTATCATCCCTAGGTGTTTTCTTAGGCCGGGCTTTAAGGGAAATTTGGGAGATGGTCTGAAAAGTGAAGAAGTATAGATTGCCTCCCCATTGGCAGTGGAGGTAATTAGACGACATCTCCAAACCTAGGATCAGCTGAACCCCCAGGAATATGCCTGGAGTGTATTTTCCTACACCATCACACACACAAAGATGTGTTCTGCTATCCTGAGTATGGGGAGGATTCTACAAATATCAGCAGCGCCTGGGTACTAATAGCACCATTATTTTCTTTTCCGTTAGTGTTTTTACACGCTTAGCTGCGAAGTAAAGCTGTGGGTTTGGCTGTAATTCGTAGCAGCATCGAGATAGGCCCCATGAGTATTTGAGGTAATTTTCCGACATCCCACATCCTTGGAACAACTGTGCCCCCTGAAACATGTTTGGAGTTTGTTTACCCATCTCCATCAGACACACAAAGTTTTCTGCTGCTATCGCAATTGGGGGAAGGACCCTAAAACTTTAGGTAGCGACTGGGTTCCAATACAACCAATAGCATATTATCCCTGAGTGTTTTCCTAGGCCGGGCTGAGAGGGAATGATGGGGGTTGGGCTGGAAAGCCAAGAAGGAGCGAGTGCCTCCCCATGTGCATTAGAGGTTATTACCCGAACTCCCACTAACTAGGAACATCTTAACCCCCTGAAACACACGTGGAGTTTGTTTACCAAACTGCATGAGACCCACAATCAAGTGTTCTATTTTCCTGTGTGTGGGGAGTATCTTACAGTGTTCTGCAGCACCTGGGTTCCATTAGAACCACTGGCTTATTATCCCTGATTGTTTTCCCAGGCCGGCCTGCGAGGAAATGCTGCACTTGCGCTGGAAAGCCATGTAGCAGCGAGTGACCCGAGATGGACTGTGGAGATAATTAGCGGACATCTCCCTAACAGGGAAAAACCTGTGCCCCCTTCCATCTCTGTGGTGTGGGTCTCCAATGCTACCCCCAAGCATAGCAGTGATCCAGAATCCTAAGTGTCTGGAAGTTCCTAGAAAAGACAGCAGGCTCTTAGCTCTGATAAAATCACTTAGAGTGTCATCCCTGGGTATAATCCAAGACCGGGCTGCAAGGGAAAGTTGGGAGTTGGGCTTGAAAACGAAGAAGTCAATGTATCCCCATGGGCAGTGAAGGAATCTAGACGACATCTCCCAACCTGGGAAAAACTGGGTCCCCAGAAAAATTCCTGGAGTGTGTTTTACTTCTCCATCACACACAGAAAGATATGTTCTGTTATCCTGAGTTTTCGAAGGTTTCCACAATTTTCAGCAGCGCATGTGTTCTAATAGCACCAGTAGATACTTTTCCCTGTGTGTTTCCCCAGGGCACGCTGCAAGGGAAACTTGTGGGTTGGGATGGAATTCCAAGTAGCAGCGAGTGCCCCACGATGGTCTGTAGAGGTAATTAGCGGACTTCTACCTAACAGGGAAAAACTTGTGCCCTCAGTCATGTGTGTGGAGTGTTGCTTCACAATTCCCACAAGCAAAGACGTGTTTGTTAATCCTGTGTGTGTGGAGGTTCCTCGAACAGACAGCAGCGCCGGGGTTCTGATAGAATCACTTAGTTTGTCATCCCTGGGTGTTGTCCTTTCCCGGGCTGCAAGGGAAACCTGGGAGTAGGGCTGGAAAACGAAGTAAAACAGAGTGCCTACTAATGGGCTGTAGAGATAATTAGCCAACGACTCACAGCCTGGTTACACCTGCACCCCAGAAAAATGCATGGCGTGTATTTTCCTACTCCATCACACACACAAAGAAGTGTTCTGTTACCCTGTGTATGGGGAGGTTTCTACAACTGTCAGCAGTGCCGTGGTTCTAATAGAAACTTTAGCTAAATTTCCTGACAGCTTTCTCTGACTGGGTTGCAAGGGAAACTGGGGGATGGGATGGAAATCCAAGCAGGAGCGATTACCTCCCCATGGGCATTAATGGGAATAATCTGATCTCACCCATCCTAGGAAAACCTGTACCCCCTGAAAAATGTGTGGAGTTTTTAACATCTCAATCAGACACAAAATATTGTTCTGTTATCCTGCGTGTGTGGAGCTTCCTACAACGGTCTGCAGTGCCTGGTTTCCAATAGAACCACTCGCTTATAAACTCTGTGTGTTTTCCAGGGTGGGCTGCGAGGGAAACTGGGGGTTCGGCTGGAAAGCCAAGTAGACAGGATTGCCCAGAAATTGACTGTAGAGGTAATTAGCGGACTTCTCACAGACAGAGAAACTGTGCACTCAGGCATCTTGTGGTGTTGATATCCACACCTCCACCAAGCAAAGCCATGTTCCGGAATTTTGAGTGTTTGTTGTACCTCCAACAGGCAGCATAGTGGTGTTTCTTATAGAATCACTAATATTGTCATTCCTAGATTTTTTCTTAGGCCGGGATTCAAAGGAAAACTGGGAGTTGGTCTGGAAAGCGAAGAAGTATAGAGTGCCTCCCCATTGGAAGTGGAGGTAATTAGGCGACATCTCCCATCCTGGGAACAGCTGTAACACCAGAAATATGCCTGGGGTGTATTTTCCTACACCATCACATACACAAAAATTTGTTCTGCTATCCTGAGTGTGGGGAGGATTCTACAACATTCAGCTTCGAATGGGTTCTAATAGCATCAGTATTTTGTTTTCCGTGAGTGTTTTCACAGGCCTGGCTGCGAGGAAAATCTGTGGGCTTGGCTGTAATTCGTAGCAGCAGCGAGTTACTCCCAATGAGATTTTGAGGTAATTTTCCGACGTCCCACAGGCTTGGAACACCTAAGCCCCCTGATAAATGCTTGGAGATTTTTACACATCTACATCAGACACACAAATGTTTCTTCTTTTATCCTATTTGTGGGAAGTTTCCTACAACGGTAGGTAGAGACTGGGTTCCATTACAACCAATAACATAATTTCCCTGTGTGTTTCCCAGGCCGGACTGCGAGGGAAAGCTTGGGTTTGGGCTGGAAATCCAAGTAGCAGCTAGTTCCCCGAGATGGACATTGGAGGTAATTAGCGGACTTGGCCTTCAAAGGGAAAATCTTGTGCCCCGGCAATGAGTGTGCTGTGGGGCTCCACAATTCGCAACAAGCAAATACGTGTTCCAGAATCCTGAGAGTTTGGAGGTTCCTCCAACATACAGCAGCGTCCTGGTTCTGATAGAAAGATTTAGTTTTTAATCCCTGGGTGTTTTCCACGGTCGGGCTGCAAGGGAATCCTAGGATTATGGATAGATATCGAAGAAGAAGAGAGTGCTTCCCCATGGGCAGTGGAGGTAATTAGCCAACATTTCCCATCCTGCGAAAACCTGCACCCCAGATACATGCCTTACTGTGTTTTCCAATTCCATCACACACACCAAGATTTGTTTTGTTTTCCTTAGTGTCGGGAGGTTTCTACAACTGTAAGGAGCGACTTTGTTCTTATAGAAACTGTAGATTTATTCCCTGAGTGTTTTCAAAGGCCGGGATGTGAGGGAATTCTGGGTGTTGGGCTGGAATCCAAGCAACTGCAAGGGACACCCCATGAAAAGTGGATGTAATTATCCAACCTCCCACAACCTAGGAACGCCTATACAACATGAAACATGCGTGGATTTAGTTTACCCATCTAAATCAGACACTCAAATTATTGTTCTGTTATTCTGAGTGTGGGGTGGTTCCTACAATTGTCTGCAGAACCTGGGTTCCAATGGAATCCTAGCTTATTATCACTGTGTATTTCACAAGGCCGGGCTGTGAGGGAAAACAGGGGGATATACTGAAATTCGAAGAAGCAGCGAGTGCCCCAAGATGCACTGTGAAGTTAATTAGCGGACTTCTCCCTAACAGGGAGAAATCTGTGACCGCATCCATCTGCGTGGATTGGGGTTCCACAACTCCCCACACTCAAAGACGTGTTCCAGAATCCTGAAACTTTGGAGGTTCCTCCAACAGACAGCAATGCCGGGGTTCTTATAGAATCACTTATTTGTCATCCATGGGTGTTTCAATTGTCTGGGCTGCAAGGGAAAGCTGGGAGTTGGGCTTAAAAACGAAGAAGAAGACAGTGACATCCCATGGGCACTGAAGGAAACTAGCCGACATCTCCCATCCTGGGAAAACCTGGATCCACAGAAAAATGCCTGGAGTGTGTTTTCCTACTCCATCACACACAGAAAGATATGTTCTGTTATCCTGATTTTTCGAAGGTTTCCATATTTGTCAGCAGGACATGGGTTCGAATAGCACCAATAGCTTCTTTTTTTCTGTGTTACCCCAGGCCGTATTGCAAGGGATAAATGTGTGTTGGGCTGGGAATCCAAGTAGCTACGAGTGCCCCGAGATGGACTATGGAGGTAATTAGCGGACTTGGCCCTAAAAGGGAAAAACTTGTGCCCCCAGGCATGTGTGTGAATTGGGGCTTATAAACTCTTCCAAGCAAAGCCGTGTTTGGGAATCCTGTGTTTGTGGATTTTCCTACAACAGATGGCAGCACCGTGGTTTTGATAGAACCTTTAGCTACATTTTCTGATTGTTTCCTCAGGCTGGGATGCAAAGGAAACAGGGGGATGGGCTGGAAAGCCAAGCAGGAGAGAGTATTTCCCCATCGGCTGTAGTGGGATGTATCTGACCTCCCACAACCTAGGAACACCAGTAAACCCTGAAATATGTGTGGATCTTTTACCATCTCAATGAGACACAAAAAAAATTTTCTGTTATCCAACGTGTGCGGAGGTTACTTCAAAGGTATGCAGTGCTTGTGTTCCAATAGAACCATTAACTTAATATCACTGAAGTGTCTTCCAGGGCGGGCAGAGAGGGAAAGTTGGGGGTTCGGCTGGAAAGCCAAGTAGCAACGAGTGCCCAGTGATAGAATGTAGAGGTAATTAGCAGACTTCTCATAAACAAGGTAATTCTGTGACCCTTGTCCTCTGTGTGGTGGGGGGCTCCAAACCTCCCCCAAGCAAATACTTGCTCCGGAATTTTGAGACTTTGTTGTACCTCCAACAGACAGCAGCGCCGTGTTTCTGATGGAATCACTAACATTGTCATCCCTAGGTGTTTTCTTAGGCCAGGCTGTAAGGGAAATTTGGGAGATGGTCTGCAAAGCGAAGAAGTATAGATTGCTTCCCCATTGGCAGTGGAGGTAATTAGGCGACATCTCCAAACCTGGGAACAGCTGTACCCCCAGAAATATGCCTGGAGTGTAATTTTGTACACCATCACACACACAAAGATGTGTTCTGCTATCCTGAGTGTGGGGAGGATTCTACAAATATCAGCAGCGCCTGGGTTCTAATAGTACCAGTATTTGCTTTTCCGTGAGTGTTTTCACACACCTAGCTGCGAGGTAAACTGTGGGTTTGGCTGTAATTCGTAGCAGGAGCGAGAAACCCCCATGAGATTTTGAGGTAATTTTCCGACGTACCAGAGCCTTGGAACAACTGTGCCCCCTGAAACATGCGTGGAGTTTGTTTACCCATTTCCATCAGACACACAAAGGTTTCTGCTGCTATCCCAGATGTGGGAATGAGCCTACAACGATAGGTAGCGACTGGGTTCCAATACAACCAATAGCATATTATCCCTGAGTGTTTTCCCAGGCCGGGCTGAGAGGGAATTCTGGGGGTTGGGCTAGAAAGCCAAGCAGGATCGAGTCCCTCCCATGGGCATTGGAGGTTATTACCCGAACTCCCACTAACTAGGAACACCTTAACACCCTGAAACACTCGTGGAGATTGTTTACAAAACTTCGAGACACACAAAGAAGAGTTCAAATTTCCTAGGTGTGGGGAGTATCCTACAATGTTCTGCAGCACCTGGGTTTCAATAGAACCACTGGCTTATTATCCCTGATTGTTTTCCCAGGCCGGGCTGCGAGGGAATGCTGTGCTTGCGCTGGAAAGCCATGTAGCAGCGAGTGACCCGAGATGGACTGTGGAGGTAATTAGCGGACATCTCCCTAACAGGGAAAAACCTGTGCCCCCAGCCATCTCTGTGGTGTGGGTCTCCAAGCTACCCCCAAGCATAGCAGTGATCCAGAATCCTAAGTGTCTGGAAGTTCCTAAAAAAGACAGCAGCATCGTAGCTCTGATAAAATCACGTAGACTGTAATCCCTCGGTATAAACCAAGACCGGGATGCAAGGTAAAGCTGGGATTTGGGCTTGAAAACGAAGAAGTCAATGTATCCCAATGGGCAGTGAAGGAATCTAGCCGACATCTCCCAACCTGGGAAAAACTGGATCCCCAGAAAAATGCCTGGAGTGTGGTTTACTACTCCATCACACACAGAAAGATGTGTTCTGTAATCCTGAGTGTTCGAAGGTTTCCAAATTTGTCAGCAGCGCATGTGTTCTAATAGCACCAGTAGATACTTTTCCCTGTGTGTTTCCCCAGGCCGGGCTTCAAGGGAAACTTGGGGTTGGGATGGGAATCCAAGCAGTAGCGAGTGCCCCACGACGGTCTGTAGAGGTAATTAGCGGACTTCTAACTAAAAGGGAAAAACTTGTGCCCTCAGTCATGTGTGTGGAGTGGGGCTTCACAATTCCCCCAAGCAAAGAACTATTTGTTAATCCTCTGTCTGTGGAGGTTCCTCGAACAGACAGCAGCGCCGGGGTTCTGATAGAATCACTTATTTTGTCATCCCTGGGTGTTTTCCTAACACGGGCTGCAATGGAAAGATGGGAGTAGGGCTTGAAAACGAAAAAAACAGAGTGCCTACCCATGGGCTGTGGAGATACTTAGCCAACGACTCACAACCTGGTTACACGTGCACCCCAGAAACATGCATGGCGTGTGTTTTCCTACTCCATCACACACACAAAGAAGTGTTCTGTTACCCTGTGTATGGGGAGGTTTCTTCAAATTTCAGCAGCGCCTGGGTCCTAATAATAATTTTAGCTAAATTTCCTGACTGCTTTGTCTGACTTGGTTGCAAGGGAAACTGGGGGATGGGATGTAATTCCAAGCAGGAACGATTACCTCCACATGGGCATTAATGGGAATAATCTGATCTCCCCCATCGTAAGAAAACCTGTACCCCAAGAAATATGCGTGGAGTTTTTAACATCTCAATCAGACACAAAATAGTGCTCTGTTATCCTGCGTGTGTGGAGCTTCCTACAACGGTCTGCAGTGCCTGGTTTCCAATAGACCACTAGCTTATATCCTCTGTGTGTTTTCTAGGGCGGGCTGCTTGGGAAACTGGGGGTTCGGCTGGAAAGCTAAGTAGTCAGGATTGCCCAGAAATTGACTGTAGATGTAATTAGCGTCATTCTCCCAGACAGAGAGAAACTGTGTCCCCAGGCATCTTGTGGTGTTGGTATCCACACCTACACCATGCAAAGCCATGTTCCGAAATTTTGAGTGTGTGTTGTACCTCCAACAGGCAGCAGAGCGGGGTTTCTTATAGAATCACTAATAATGTCATCCCAAGGTATTTTCTTAGGCCAGTCTTTAAACGAAAGCTGGGAGTTGGACTGGAAAGCGAAGAAGTATAGAGTGCCTCCCCATTGGAAGAGGAGCTAATTAGGCGACATCTCCCATCCTGGGAACAGTTGTACCCCCAGAAACATGCCTGGAGTGTGTTTTCCTACACCATCACACACACAAAAATTTGTTCTGCTATCCTGAGTGTGGGGAGGATTCTACAAATTTCAGCAGCGCCTGTGTTCTGGTAGCATCAGTATATTTTTTTCCGTGAGTGTTTTCACAGGCCTGGCTGCTAGGTAAAACTGTGGGCTTGGCTGTAATTCATAGCAGCATCGAGTTACTCCACATGAGAATTTGAGGTAATTTTCCGACTTCCCACATCCTTGGAACACCTAAGCCCCATGATACATGCCTGGAGTATTTTTACCCATCTCCATCAGACACACAAAAGTTTCTTCTTTTACCTTACATGTGGGAAGGTTCCTACAACAGTAGGTAGAGACTGGGTTCCATTACAACCAATAACATACTTTCCCTGTGTGTTTCCCATGCCGGACTGCGAGGGAAAGCTTGGGTTTGGGCTGGAAATTCATGTAGAAGCCAGTTCCCCGAGATGGACATTGGAGGTAATTAGCGGACTTGGCTTTAAAAGGGAAAATCTTGGGCCCCAGCAATGAGTGTGCTGTGGGGCTTCACAATTCCCAACAAGCAAATCCGTGTTCGGGAATCCTGAGTGTTTGAAGGTTCCTTCAACATACAGCAGTGCCCTGGTTCTGATAGAATGATTTAGTTTGTCATTCCTGGGTGTTTTCCACGGTCGGGCTGCAAGGGAATCCTAGGATAGGGCTAGATATCGAAGAAGAATAGAGAGCTTCCCCATGGGCAGTGGAAGTAATTAGCCAACATTTCCCATCCTGCGAACACCTGAACCCAAGGGACATGCCTTACTGTGTTTTCCTACTCCATCACACACACAAAGTTGTGTTCTGTTTTCCTTAGAGTAGGGAGTTTTCTACAACTGTCATGATCGTCTTAGTTCTTATAGAAACTGTAGCTTTTTTTCCCTGAGAGTTTTCACAGGCCGGGATGCGAGGGAACGCTGGGGGTTGTGCTGGAATCCAAGCAACTGCAAGGGACTCCCCATGGACAGTGGATGTAAATATCCGATCTCCCACAACCTAGGAACCCCTATACAAACTGAAACATGCGTGGATTTAGTTTACCCATCTAAATCAGACACTCAAATTATTGTTCTGTTATTCTGAGGGTGGGGAGTTTCCAACAATTGTCTGCAGCACCTGGGTTCCAATAAAAACCTAGCTTATTATCACTGAGTGTTCTAAAAGGCCGGGCTGCGAGGGAAAACTGGGAGATACACTGAAAATCTAAGAAGCAGCGAGTGCCCCAAGATGCACTGTGGAGGAAATTAGCGGAATTCTCCCTAAGAGGGACAAATCTGTGACCCCATCCATCTGCGTGGATTGGGGTTCCTCAACTCCCCACACTCAAAGACGTGCTCCAGAATCCTGTAGGTTTGGACGTTCCTCCAACAGACAGCAACGCCTGGGTTCTTATAGAATCACTTATTTGTCATGCATGGGTGTTTCACTTGTCCGGGCTGCAAGGGAAAGCTGGGAGTTGGGCTTGAATATGAAGAAGAAGACAGTGCCACCCCATGGGCACTGAAGGAATCTAGCCGACATCTCCCAACCTGGGAAATCCTGGATCCCCATAAAAATGCCTGGAGTGTGTTTTCCTACTCCATCACACACAGAAATATATGTTCTGTTATACTGAGTGTTCGAAGGTTTCCACAATTGTCAGCAGGGCATGGGTTCGAATAGCACCAATAGATTCTTTTCCCTATTGTTAACCCAGGCTGGGCTGCATGGGAAACATGGGGGTTTGGCTGGAATTCCAAGTAGCATCGGGTGCCCGAGATGGACTTTGGAGCTAATTAGCTGACTTCTTCCTAACAGGGATAAACTTGAGCCCCAGCCTTGTGTGTGGATAGGGGCTTCAAAATTCCCCCAAGCAAAGTCGTGTTTGGGAATCCTGTGTGTGTGGAGGTTCCTCCAAAAGACAGCAGCTCCGGGGTTCTTATAGAATCACTTAGTTTGTCATCCCTGGGTGTCACCCGTGCTGCAAGTGAAAGCTGGGAATAGGGCTGGAATACGAACAAAAACAGAGTGCATCCCCATGGGTTGTGGAGATACTTAGCTAACGTCTCAAAACCTGGTTACACCTGCAACACAGAAATATGCATGGAGTGTGTTTTCCTACTCAATCACACACAGAAAGAAGTGTTCTGTTACCCTGTGTATGGGGAGGTTTCTACAACTGTCAGCAGCTTCTGGGTTCTAATAGAAACTTTAGCTAAATTTCCTGACTGTTTGCTCTGACTGGGTTGCAAGGGAAACTGGGGGATGGGATGGAAATCCAAGCAGGAGCGATTACCTCCCCATGGGCATTAATGGGAATAATCTGACCTCCCCCAACCTAGGAAAACCTGTACCCCCTGAAACATGCGTGGAGTTTTTACCATCTCAATCAGTCACAAAATAAGTGTTCTGTTATCCTGCGTGTGCGGAGCTTCCTACAACGGTCTGCAGTGCCTGGGTTCCAATAGAACCACTAGCTTATAATCTCTGAGTGTTTTCCAGGGCGGGCTGCGAGGGAAACTGGGGGTTCGGCTGGAAAGCCAATTAGCCAGGATGGCCAGATATTGACTGTAGAGGTTATTAGCGGACTACTCCCAGACAGATAGTAACTGTGCCCCCAGGCATCTTGTGGTGTTGGTCTCCATACCTCCACCAAGCAAAGACATGTTCCGGAATTTTGAGTGTGTGTTGTACCTCCAACCGGCAGCAGAGCGGGTGTTCTGATAGAATCGCTAATATTGCCATCCCTAGGTGTTTTCTTAGGCCGGGCTTCAAAGGAAAGCTGGGAGTTGGTCTGGAAAGCGAAGAAGTATAGATTGCCTCCCCATTGGAAGTGGAGGTAATTAGGCGACATCTTCAAACCTGGGAACAGCTGTACCCCCAGAAATATGCCTGGAGTGTATTTTCCTACACCAACACACACACAAAAATTTGTTCTGCTATCCTGAGTGTGGGGAGGATTCTACAACTTTCATCAGCGCCTGGGTTCTAGAAGCACCAGTGTTTTTTTTTCCGTTAGTGTTTTCACAGGCCTGGCTGCGAGGTAAACTGTGGGCTTGGCTGTAATTCGTAGCAGCAGTGAGTTACTCCCCATGAGAATTTGAGGTAATTTTCCGAAGTCCCACAGACTTGAAACACCTAAGCCCCTTGATACATGCTTTTAATTTGTTTACCCATTTCTCTCAGACACACAAAAGTTTCTTCCTTTTCCTAGTAGTGGGAAGGTTCCTACAACGGTAAGTAGAGACTGGGTTCCATTACAACCAATAAAATATATTTCCTGTGTGTTTTCCCAGGCCGGGATGAGAGGGAAAGCTTGGGTTTGGGCTGGAAATCCAAGTAGCAGCGAGTGCCCCGAGATGGACTATGGAGGTAATTAGCGGACTTGGCCCTAAAACGGAAAATCTTGGGCCCCAGCATTGAGTGTGCTGTGGGGCTTCACAATTCCCAACAAGCAAATCCGTGTTCCGGAATCCTGAGTGTTTGGAGGTTTCTCCAACATACAGCAGCGCCCTGGTTCTGATAGAACGATTTAGTTTGTCATCCCTGGGTGTTTTCCATGGTCGGGCTGCAAGGGAATGCTAGGATTATGGCTGGATATCGAAGAAGAAGAGACTAGATCCCCATGGGCAGTGGAAGTAATTAGCCAACATTTCCCATCCTGCGAAAACCTGAACCCAAGGGACATGCCTTACTTTGTTTTCCTACTCCATCACACACACAAAGATGTGTTTTGTTTTCCTTAGAGTAGGGAGTTTTCTACAACTGTCATGATCGTCTTAGTTCTTATAGAAACTCTAGCTTTTTTCCCTGAGAGTTTTCACAGGCCGGGATGCGAGGGAACACTGGGGGTTGGGCTGGAATCCAAGCAACTGCAAGGGACTCCCCATGGACAGTGGATGTAAATATCCGAACTCCCACAACCTAGGAACTCCTATACAAACTGAAACATGCGTGGATTTAGTTTACCCATCTAAATCAGACACTCAAATTATTGTTCTGTTATTCTGAGGGTGGGGAGTTTCCTACAATTGTCTGCAGCACCTGGGTTCCAATAGAAACCTAGCTTATTATCACTGAGTGTTTTAAAAGGCCGGGCTGCGAGGGAAAACTGGGAGATACACTGAAAATCTAAGAAGCAGCGAGTGCCCCAAGATGCACTGTGGAGGAAATTAGTGGACTTCTCCCTAAGAGGGACAAATCTGTGACCCCATCCATCTGCGTGAATTGGGGTTCCTCAACTCCCCACACTCAAAGACGTGCTCCAGAATCCTGTAGGTTTGGACGTTCCTCCATCAGACAGCAACGCCTGGGTTTTTATTGAATCACTTATTTGTCATCCATGGGTGTTTCACTTGTCCGGGCTGCAAGGGAAAGCTGGGAGTTGGGCTTGAAAACGAAGAAGAAGACAGTGCCACCCCATGGGCACTGAAGGAATCTAGCCGACATCTCCCAACCTGGGAAATCCTGGATCCCCATAAAAATGCCTGGAGTGTGTTTTCCTACTCCATCACACACAGAAATATATGTTCTGTTATACTGAGTGTTCGAAGGTTTCCACAATTGTCAGCAGGGCATGGGTTCGAATAGCACCAATAGATTCTTTTCCCTATTGTTAACCCAGGCCGGGCTGCATGGGAAACATGGGGGTTTGGCTGGAATTCCAAGTAGCATCGGGTGCCCTAGATGGACTTTGGATCTAATTAGCGGACTTCTCCCTAACAGGGATAAACTTGAGCCCCAGCCTTGTGTGTGGATAGGGGCTTCAAATTTCCCCCAAGCAAAGTCGTGTTTGGGAATCCTGTGTGTGTGGAGGTTCCTCCAAAAGACAGCAGCGCCGGGGTTCTTATAGAATCACTTAGTTTGTCATCCCTGGGTGTCATCCGTGCTGCAAGTGAAAGCTGGGAATAGGGCTGGAATACGAAGAAAAACAGAGTGCATCCCCATGGGTTGTGGAGATACTTAGCCAACGTCTCATAACCTGGTTACACCTGCAACCCAGAAACATGCATGGAGTGTGTTTTCCTACTCAATCACACACACAAAGAAGTGTTCTGTTACCCTGTGTATGGGGAAGTTTCTACAACTGTCAGCAGCTTCTGGGTTCTAACAGAAACTTTAGCTAAATTTCCTGACTGTTTGCTCTGACTGGGTTGCAAGGGAAACTGGGGGATGGGATGGAATTCCAAGCAGGAGCGATTACCTCCCCATGGGCATTAATGGGAATAATCTGACCTCCCCCAACCTAGAAAAAAACTGTACCCCAAGAAATATGCGTGGAGTTTTTACCATCTCAATCAGTCACAAAATAAGTGTTCTGTTATCCTGCGTGTGCGGAGCTTCCTACAACGGTCTACAGTGCCTGGGTTCCAATAGAACCACTAGCTTATAATCTCTGAGTGTTTTCCAGGGCGGGTTGCGTGGGAAATTGGGGGTTCGGCTGGAAAGCCAAGTAGACAGGATTGCCCAGATATTGACTGTAGAGTTTATTAGCGTACTAATCCCAGACAGATAGTAACTGTGCCCCCAGGCATCTTGTGGTGTTGGTCTCCATACCTCTACCAAGCATAGACATGTTCCGGAATTTTGAGTGTGTGTTGTATCTCCAACAGACAGCAGGGCGGGTATTCTGATAGAATCGCTAATATTGTCATCCCTAGGTTTTTCTTAGGCCGGGCTTCAAGGAAAACTGGGAGTTGGTCTGGAAAGCGAAGAAGTATAGAGTGCCTCCCCATTGGAAGTGGAGGTAATTAGGCGACATCTCCCATCCTGGGAAAAGCTGTAACACCAAAAATATGCCTGGGGTACATTTTCCTACACCATCACATACACAAAAATTTGTTCTGTATCCTGAGTGTGGGGAGGATTCTACAACATTCAGCTGCACCTGGGTTCTAGTAGCATCAGTATTTTGTTTTCTGTGAGTGTTTTCACAGGCCTGGCTGCGAGGAAAATCTGTGGGCTTGGCTGTAATTCGTAGCAGCAGCGAGTTACCCCCATGAGATTTTGAGGTAATTTTCCGACGTCCCACATTCTTGGAACACCTAAGCCCCCTGATATATGCTTGGAGTCTTTTACCCATCTCCATCAGACACACAAATGTTTCTTCTTTTATCCTATTTGTGGGAAGTTTCCTACAACGGTAGGTAGAGACTGGGTTCCATTACAACCAATAACATAATTTCCCTGTGTGTTTTCCAGGCCGGACTGGGAGGGAAAGCTTGGGTTTGGGCTGGAAATCCAAGTAGCAGCTAGTTCCCCGAGATGGACATTGGAGGTAATTAGCGGACTTGGCCTTCAAAGGGAAAATCTTGTGCCCCGGCAATGAGTGTGCTGTGGGGCTCCACAATTCGCAGCAAGCAAATACGTTTTCCAGAATCCTGAGAGTTTGGAGGTTCCTCCAACATACAGCAGCGTCCTGGTTCTGATAGAAAGATTTAGTTTTTAATCCCTGGGTGTTTTCCACGGTCAGGATGCAAGGGAATCCTAGGATTAGGGCTAGATATCGAAGAAGAAGAGAGTGCTTCCCCATGGTCAGTGGAGGTAATTAGCCAACATTTCCCATCCTGCGAACACCTGCACCCCAGAGACATGCCTTACTGTGTTTTCCAACTCCATCACACACACCAAGATTTCTTCTGTATTCCTTAGTTTAGGGAGGTTTCTACAACTGTCAGGAGCGCCTTTGTTTTTATAGAAACTGTAGATTTTTTCCCTGAGTGTTTTCACAGGCCGGGATGTGAGGGAATTCTGGGTGTTGGGCTGGAATCCAAGCAACTGCAAGGGACACCCCATGGACAGTGGATGTAATTATCCAACCTCCCACAACCTAGGAACGCCTATACAACATGAAACATGCGTGGATTTAGTTTACCCATCTAAATCAGACTCTCAAAGTATTGTTCTGTTATTCTGAGTGTGGGGTGGTTCCTACAATTGTCTGCAGAACCTGGGTTCCAATGGAATCCTAGCTTATTATCACTGTGTATTTTTCAAGCCCGGGCTGTGAGTGAAAACTGGGGGATATACTGAAAATCTAAGAAGCAGCGAGTGCCCCAAGATGCACTGTGGAGGTAATTAGCGGACTTCTCCCTAACAGGGAGAAATCTGTGACCCCATCCATCTGCGTGGATTGGGGTTCCACAACTCCCCACACTCAAAGACGTGTTCCAGATTCCTGTAGGTTTGTAGGTTCCTCCAACAGACAGCAACGCCGGGGTACTTATAGAATCACTTATTTGTCATCCATGGGTGTTTCACTTGTCCGGGCTGCAAGGGAAAGCTGGGAGTTGGGCTTGAAAACGAAGAAGAAGACAGTGACACCCCATGGGCACTGAAGGAATCTAGCCGACATCTCCCATCCTGGGAAAACCTGGATCCCCAGAAAAATGCCTGGAGTGTGTTTTCCTACTCCATCACACACAGAAAGATATGTTCTGTTATCCTCAATTTTCGAAGGTTTCCATATTTGTCAGCAGTACATGGGTTCGAATACCACCTATAGCTTCTTTTCTTTCTGTGTTACCACAAGCCGTTTTGCAAGGGATAAATGTGTGTTGGGCTGGGAATCCAAGTAGCTACGAGTGCCCCGAGATGGACTCTGGAGTTAATTAGCGGACTTGGCCCTAAAAGGGAAAAACTTGTGCCCCCAGGCATGTGTGTGAATTGGGGCTTCTAAACTCTTCCAAGCAAAGCCGTGTTTGGGAATCCTGTGTTTGTGGATTTTCCTACAACAGATGGCAGCACCGGGGTTTTGATAGAACCTTTAGCTACATTTTCTGATTGTTTTCTCAGGCTGGGATGCAAAGGAAACAGGGGGATGGGCTGGAAAGCCAAGCAGGAGCAAGTACTTCCCCATGGGCTGTAGTGGGATGTATCTGACCTCCCACAACCTAGGAACACCAGTAAACCCTGAAATATGTGTGGATCTTTTACCATCTCAATGAGACACAAAAAAATTTTTCTGTTATCCTGCGTGTGCGGAGGTTACTTCAACGGTCTGCAGTGCTTGTGTTCCAATAGAAACATTAACTTATTATATCTGAAGTGTTTTCCAGGGCGGGCAGCGAGGGAAAGTTGGGGGTTCGGCTGGAAATCCAAGTAGCAACGAGTGCCCAGAGATACACTGTAGAGGTAATTAGCAGACTTCTCATAAACAAGGAAATTCTGTGACCCCTGTCCTCTGTGTGGTGGGGGGCTCCACACCTCCCCCAAGCAAATTCTTGCTCCGGAATTTTGAGTCTTTGCTGTACCTCCAACAGACAGCAGCGCCGTGTTTCTGATAGAATCTCTAACATTGTCATCCCTAGGTGGTTTCTTAGGCCAGGCTGTAAGGGAAATTTGGGAGATGGTCTGCAAAGCGAAGAAGTATACATTGCCTCCCCAGTGGCAGTGGTGGTAATTAGACGACATCTCCAAACCTAGGATCAGCTGAAACCCCAGGAATATGCCTGGAGTGTATTTTCCTACACCATCACACACACAAAGATGTGTTCTGCTATCCTGAGTATGGGGAGGATTCTACAAATATCAGCAGCGCCTGGGTTCTAATAGCACCATTATTTTCTTTTCCGTTAGTGTTTTTACACGCTTAGCTGCGAGGTAAAGCTGTGGGTTTGGCTGTAATTCGTAGCAGCAACGAGATAGGCCCCATGAGAATTTGAAGTAATTTTCCGACGTTTCACATCCTTGGAACAACTGTGCCCCCTGAAACATGCGTGGAGTTTGTTTACCCATCTGCATCAGACACACAAAGTTTTCTGCTGCTATCGCAATTGGGGGAAGGACCCTACAACTTTAGGTAGCGACTGTGTTCCAATACAACCAATAGCATATTATCCCTGAGTGTTTTCCTAGGCCGGGCTGAGAGGGAATGCTGGGGGTTGGACTGGAAAGCCAAGAAGGAGCGAGTGCCTCCCCATGGGCATTGAAGGTTATTACCCGAACTCCCACTAACTAGGAACATCTTAACCCCCTGAAACACACGTGGAGTTTGTTTACCAAACTGCATGAGACCCACAAACTAGTGTTCTAATTTCCTGTGTGTGGGGAGTTTCCTACAGTGTTCTGCAGCACCTGGGTTCCATTAGAACCACTTACTTATTATCCCTGACTGTTTTCCCAGGCCGAACTACGAGGAAATTCTGCGCTTGCGCTGGAAAGCCATGTAGCAGCGAGTGACCCGAGATGGACTGTGGAGATAATTAGCGGACATCTCCCTAACAGGGAAAAACCTGTGCCCCCTTCCATCTCTGTGGTTTGGGTCTCCAATGCTACCCCCAAGCATAGCAGTGATCCAGAATCCTAAGTGTCTGGAAGTTTCTAGAAAAGACAGCAGGCTCTTAGCTCTGATAAAATCACTTAGAGTGTCATCCCTGGGTATAATCCAAGACCGGGCTGCAAGGGAAAGTTGGGAGTTGGGCTTGAAAACGAAGAAGTCAATGTATCCCCATGGGCAGTGAAGGAATCTAGACGTCATCTCCCAACCTGGGAAAAACTGGATCCCCAGAAAAATTCCTGGAGTGTGTTTTACTTCTCCATCACCCACAGAAAGATATGTTCAGTTATCCTGAGTTTTCGAAGGTTTCCACAATTTTCAGCAGCGCATGTGTTCTAAAAGCACCAGTAGAGACTTTTCCCTGTGTGTTTCCCCAGGCCGCGCTGCAAGGGAAACTTGTGGGTCGGGATGGAAATCCAAGTAGCAGCGAGTGCCCCACGATGTTCTGTAGAGGTAATTAGTGGACTTCTACCTAACAGGGATAAACTTGTGCCCTCAGTCATGTGTGTGGAGTGTTGCTTCACAATTCCCACAAGCAAAGAAGTGTTTGTTAATCCTTGTGTGTGGAGGTTCCTCCAACAGACAGCAGCGCCGGGGTTCTGATAGAATCACTTAGTTTGTCATCCCTGGGTGTTTTCCTAACCCGGGCTGCAAGGGAAACCTAGGAGTAGGGCTGGAAAACGAAGTAAAACAGAGTGCTTACTAATGGGCTGTAGAGATACTTAGCCAACGACTCACATCCTGGTTACACCTGCACCCCAGAAAAATGCATGGCGTGTGTTTTCCTACTCCATCACACACACAAAGAAGTGCTCTGTTACCCTGTGTATGGGGAGGTTTCTACAACTGTCAGCAGCGCCTGGGTTCTGATAGAAACTTTAGCTAAATTTCCTGACAGCTTTCTCTGACTGGGTTGCAAGGGAAACTGGGGGATGGGATGGAAATCCAAGCAGGAGCGATTACCTCCCCATTGGCATTAATGGGAATAATCTGATCTCCCCCATCCTAGGGAAACCTGTACCCCCTGAAAAATGTGTGGAGTTTTTAACATCTCAATCAGACACAAAATATTGTTCTGTTATCCTGCATGTGTGGAGCTTCCTACAACGGTCTGCAGTGCCTGGTTTCCAATAGAACCACTCGCTTATAAACTCTGTGTGTTTCCCAGGGCGGGCTGCGAGGGAAACTGGGGGTTCGCCTGGAAAGCCAAGTAGACAGGATTGCCCAGAAATTGACTGTAGAGGTAATTAGCGGACTTCTCACAGACAGAGAGAAACTGTGCCCCCAGGCATCTTGTGGTGTTGATCTCCACACCTCCACCAAGCAAAGCCATGTTCCGGAATTTTGAGTTTGTGCTGTACTTCCAACAGGCAGCAGAGCGGTGTTTTTTATAGAATCACTAATATTGTCATTCCTAGGTTTTTTCTTAGGCCGGGATTCAAAGGAAAACTGGCAGTTGGTCTGGAAAGCGAAGAAGTATAGAGTGCCTCCCCATTGGAAGTGGAGGTAATTAGGCGACATCTCCCATCCTGGGAACAGCTGTAACACCAGAAATATGCCTGGGATGTATTTTCCTACACCATCACATACACAAAAATTTGTTCTGCTATCCTGAGTGTGGGGAGCTTTCTACAACATTCAGCTGCGCCTGGGTTCTAGTAGCATCAGTATTTTGTTTTCCGTGAGTGTTTTCACAGGCCTGGCTGCGAGGAAAATCTGTGGGCTTGGCTGTAATTCGTAGCAGCAGCGATTTAATCCCCATGAGACTTTAAGGTATTTTTCCGACGTCCCAGAGGCTTGGAACACCTAAGCCCCCTGATAAATGCTTGGAGTTTTTTACCCATCTCCATCAGACACACAAATGTTTCTTCTTTTATCCTATTTGTGGGAAGTTTCCTACAACGGTAGGTAGAGACTGGGTTCCATTACAACAAATAACATACTTTCCCTGTGTGTTTCCCAGGCCGGACTGCGAGGGAAAGCTTGGGTTTGGGCTGGAAATCCAAGTAGCAGCTAGTTCCCCGAGATGGACTATGGAGGGAATTAGCGGACTTGGCCTTCAAAGGGAAAATCTTGTGCCCCGGCAATGAGTGTGCTGTGGGGCTCCACAATTCGCAACAAGCAAATACGTTTTCCAGAATCCTGAGAGTTTGGAGGTTCCTCCAACATACAGCAGCGTCCTGGTTCTGATAGAAAGATTTAGTTTTTAATCCCTGGGTGTTTTCCACGGTCGGGCTGCAAGGAAATCCTAGGATTAGGGCTAGATATCGAAGAAGAAGAGAGTGCTTCCCCATGGGCAGTGGAGGTAATTAGCCAACATTTCCCATCCTGCGAACACCTGCACCCCAGTGACATGCCTTACTGTGTTTTCCAACTCCATCACACACACCAAGATTTGTTCTGTTTTCCTTAGTGTAGGGAGGTTTCTACAACTGTCAGGAGCGCCTTTGTTCTTATAGAAACTGTAGATTTTTTCCCTGATTGTTTTCACAGGCCGGGATGTGAGGGAATTCTGGGTGTTGGGCTGGAATCCAAGCAACTGCAAGAGACACCCCATGGACAGTGGGTGTAATTATCCAAACTCCCACAACCTAGGAACGCCTATACAACATGAAACATGCGTGGATTTAGTTTACCCATCTAAATCAGACACTCAAAGTATTGTTCTGTTATTCTGAGTGTGGGGTGGTTCCTACAATTGTCTGCAGAACCTGGGTTCCAATGGAATCCTAGCTTATTATCACTGTGTATTTCACAAGGCCGGGCTGTGAGTGAAAACTGGGGGATATACTGAAAATCTAAGAAGCAGCGAGTGCCCCAAGATGCACTGTGGAGGTAATTAGCGGACTTCTCCCTAACAGGGAGAAATCTGTGACCCCATCCATCTGCGTGGATTGGGGTTCCACAACTCCCCACACTCAAAGACGTGTTCCAGATTCCTGTAGGTTTGTAGGTTCCTCCAACAGACAGCAACGCCGGGGTACTTATAGAATCACTTATTTGTCATCCATGGGTGTTTCACTTGTCCGGGCTGCAAGGGAAAGCTGGGAGTTGGGCTTGAAAACGAAGAAGAAGACAGTGACACCCCATGGGCACTGAAGGAATCTAGCCGACATCTCCCATCCTGGGAAAACCTGGATCCCCAGAAAAATGCCTGGAGTGTGTTTTCCTACTCCATCACACACAGAAAGATATGTTCTGTTATCCTCAATTTTCGAAGGTTTCCATATTTGTCAGCAGTACATGGGTTCGAATACCACCTATAGCTTCTTTTCTTTCTGTGTTACCACAAGCCGTTTTGCAAGGGATAAATGTGTGTTGGGCTGGGAATCCAAGTAGCTACGAGTGCCCCGAGATGGACTCTGGAGTTAATTAGCGGACTTGGCCCTAAAAGGGAAAAACTTGTGCCCCCAGGCATGTGTGTGAATTGGGGCTTCTAAACTCTTCCAAGCAAAGCCGTGTTTGGGAATCCTGTGTTTGTGGATTTTCCTACAACAGATGGCAGCACCGGGGTTTTGATAGAACCTTTAGCTACATTTTCTGATTGTTTTCTCAGGCTGGGATGCAAAGGAAACAGGGGGATGGGCTGGAAAGCCAAGCAGGAGCAAGTACTTCCCCATGGGCTGTAGTGGGATGTATCTGACCTCCCACAACCTAGGAACACCAGTAAACCCTGAAATATGTGTGGATCTTTTACCATCTCAATGAGACACAAAAAATTTTTTCTGTTATCCTGCGTGTGCGGAGGTTACTTCAACGGTCTGCAGTGCTTGTGTTCCAATAGAAACATTAACTTATTATATCTGAAGTGTTTTCCAGGGCGGGCAGCGAGGGAAAGTTGGGGGTTCGGCTGGAAAGCCAAGTAGCAACGAGTGCCCAGAGATACACTGTAGAGGTAATTAGCAGACTTCTCATAAACAAGGAAATTCTGTGACCCCTGTCCTCTGTGTGGTGGGGGGCTCCACACCTCCCCCAAGCAAATTCTTGCTCCGGAATTTTGAGTCTTTGCTGTACCTCCAACAGACAGCAGCGCCGTGTTTCTGATAGAATCTCTAACATTGTCATCCCTAGGTGTTTTCTTAGGCCAGGCTGTAAGGGAAATTTGGGAGATGGTCTGCAAAGCGAAGAAGTATACATTGCCTCCCCAGTGGCAGTGGTGGTAATTAGACGACATCTCCAAACCTAGGATCAGCTGAAACCCCAGGAATATGCCTGGAGTGTATTTTCCTACACCATCACACACACAAAGATGTGTTCTGCTATCCTGAGTATGGGGAGGATTCTACAAATATCAGCAGCGCCTGGGTTCTAATAGCACCATTATTTTCTTTTCCGTTAGTGTTTTTACACGCTTAGCTGCGAGGTAAAGCTGTGGGTTTGGCTGTAATTCGTAGCAGCAACGAGATAGGCCCCATGAGAATTTGAAGTAATTTTCCGACGTTTCACATCCTTGGAACAACTGTGCCCCCTGAAACATGCGTGGAGTTTGTTTACCCATCTGCATCAGACACACAAAGTTTTCTGCTGCTATCGCAATTGGGGGAAGGACCCTACAACTTTAGGTAGCGACTGTGTTCCAATACAACCAATAGCATATTATCCCTGAGTGTTTTCCTAGGCCGGGCTGAGAGGGAATGCTGGGGGTTGGACTGGAAAGCCAAGAAGGAGCGAGTGCCTCCCCATGGGCATTGAAGGTTATTACCCGAACTCCCACTAACTAGGAACATCTTAACCCCCTGAAACACACGTGGAGTTTGTTTACCAAACTGCATGAGACCCACAAACTAGTGTTCTAATTTCCTGTGTGTGGGGAGTTTCCTACAGTGTTCTGCAGCACCTGGGTTCCATTAGAACCACTTACTTATTATCCCTGACTGTTTTCCCAGGCCGAACTACGAGGAAATTCTGCGCTTGCGCTGGAAAGCCATGTAGCAGCGAGTGACCCGAGATGGACTGTGGAGATAATTAGCGGACATCTCCCTAACAGGGAAAAACCTGTGCCCCCTTCCATCTCTGTGGTTTGGGTCTCCAATGCTACCCCCAAGCATAGCAGTGATCCAGAATCCTAAGTGTCTGGAAGTTTCTAGAAAAGACAGCAGGCTCTTAGCTCTGATAAAATCACTTAGAGTGTCATCCCTGGGTATAATCCAAGACCGGGCTGCAAGGGAAAGTTGGGAGTTGGGCTTGAAAACGAAGAAGTCAATGTATCCCCATGGGCAGTGAAGGAATCTAGACGTCATCTCCCAACCTGGGAAAAACTGGATCCCCAGAAAAATTCCTGGAGTGTGTTTTACTTCTCCATCACCCACAGAAAGATATGTTCAGTTATCCTGAGTTTTCGAAGGTTTCCACAATTTTCAGCAGCGCATGTGTTCTAAAAGCACCAGTAGAGACTTTTCCCTGTGTGTTTCCCCAGGCCGCGCTGCAAGGGAAACTTGTGGGTCGGGATGGAAATCCAAGTAGCAGCGAGTGCCCCACGATGTTCTGTAGAGGTAATTAGTGGACTTCTACCTAACAGGGATAAACTTGTGCCCTCAGTCATGTGTGTGGAGTGTTGCTTCACAATTCCCACAAGCAAAGAAGTGTTTGTTAATCCTTGTGTGTGGAGGTTCCTCCAACAGACAGCAGCGCCGGGGTTCTGATAGAATCACTTAGTTTGTCATCCCTGGGTGTTTTCCTAACCCGGGCTGCAAGGGAAACCTAGGAGTAGGGCTGGAAAACGAAGTAAAACAGAGTGCTTACTAATGGGCTGTAGAGATACTTAGCCAACGACTCACATCCTGGTTACACCTGCACCCCAGAAAAATGCATGGCGTGTGTTTTCCTACTCCATCACACACACAAAGAAGTGCTCTGTTACCCTGTGTATGGGGAGGTTTCTACAACTGTCAGCAGCGCCTGGGTTCTGATAGAAACTTTAGCTAAATTTCCTGACAGCTTTCTCTGACTGGGTTGCAAGGGAAACTGGGGGATGGGATGGAAATCCAAGCAGGAGCGATTACCTCCCCATTGGCATTAATGGGAATAATCTGATCTCCCCCATCCTAGGGAAACCTGTACCCCCTGAAAAATGTGTGGAGTTTTTAACATCTCAATCAGACACAAAATATTGTTCTGTTATCCTGCGTGTGTGGAGCTTCCTACAACGGTCTGCAGTGCCTGGTTTCCAATAGAACCACTCGCTTATAAACTCTGTGTGTTTCCCAGGGCGGGCTGCGAGGGAAACTGGGGGTTCGCCTGGAAAGCCAAGTAGACAGGATTGCCCAGAAATTGACTGTAGAGGTAATTAGCGGACTTCTCACAGACAGAGAGAAACTGTGCCCCCAGGCATCTTGTGGTGTTGATCTCCACACCTCCACCAAGCAAAGCCATGTTCCGGAATTTTGAGTTTGTGCTGTACTTCCAACAGGCAGCAGAGCGGTGTTTTTTATAGAATCACTAATATTGTCATTCCTAGGTTTTTTCTTAGGCCGGGATTCAAAGGAAAACTGGGAGTTGGTCTGGAAAGCGAAGAAGTATAGAGTGCCTCCCCATTGGAAGTGGAGGTAATTAGGCGACATCTCCCATCCTGGGAACAGCTGTAACACCAGAAATATGCCTGGGATGTATTTTCCTACACCATCACATACACAAAAATTTGTTCTGCTATCCTGAGTGTGGGGAGCTTTCTACAACATTCAGCTGCGCCTGGGTTCTAGTAGCATCAGTATTTTGTTTTCCGTGAGTGTTTTCACAGGCCTGGCTGCGAGGAAAATCTGTGGGCTTGGCTGTAATTCGTAGCAGCAGCGATTTAATCCCCATGAGACTTTAAGGTATTTTTCCGACGTCCCAGAGGCTTGGAACACCTAAGCCCCCTGATAAATGCTTGGAGTTTTTTACCCATCTCCATCAGACACACAAATGTTTCTTCTTTTATCCTATTTGTGGGAAGTTTCCTACAACGGTAGGTAGAGACTGGGTTCCATTACAACAAATAACATACTTTCCCTGTGTGTTTTCCCAGGCCGGGATTAGAGGGAAAGCTTGGGTTTGGGCTGGAAATCCAAGTAGCAGCTAGTTCCCCGAGATGGACTATGGAGGGAATTAGCGGACTTGGCCTTCAAAGGGAAAATCTTGTGCCCCGGCAATGAGTGTGCTGTGGGGCTCCACAATTCGCAACAAGCAAATACGTTTTCCAGAATCCTGAGAGTTTGGAGGTTCCTCCAACATACAGCAGCGTCCTGGTTCTGATAGAAAGATTTAGTTTTTAATCCCTGGGTGTTTTCCACGGTCGGGCTGCAAGGAAATCCTAGGATTAGGGCTAGATATCGAAGAAGAAGAGAGTGCTTCCCCATGGGCAGTGGAGGTAATTAGCCAACATTTCCCATCCTGCGAACACCTGCACCCCAGTGACATGCCTTACTGTGTTTTCCAACTCCATCACACACACCAAGATTTGTTCTGTTTTCCTTAGTGTAGGGAGGTTTCTACAACTGTCAGGAGCGCCTTTGTTCTTATAGAAACTGTAGATTTTTTCCCTGATTGTTTTCACAGGCCGGGATGTGAGGGAATTCTGGGTGTTGGGCTGGAATCCAAGCAACTGCAAGAGACACCCCATGGACAGTGGGTGTAATTATCCAAACTCCCACAACCTAGGAACGCCTATACAACATGAAACATGCGTGGATTTAGTTTACCAATCTAAATCAGACACTCAAAGTATTGTTCTGTTATTCTGAGTGTGGGGTGGTTCCTACAATTGTCTGCAGAACCTGGGTTCCAATGGAATCCTAGCTTATTATCACTGTGTATTTCACAAGGCCGGGCTGTGAGTGAAAACTGGGGGATATACTGAAAATCTAAGAAGCAGCGAGTGCCCCAAGATGCACTGTGGAGGTAATTAGCGGACTTCTCCCTAACAGGGAGAAATCTGTGACCCCATCCATCTGCGTGGATTGGGGTTCCACAACTCCCCACACTCAAAGACGTGTTCCAGATTCCTGTAGGTTTGTAGGTTCCTCCAACAGACAGCAACGCCGGGGTACTTATAGAATCACTTATTTGTCATCCATGGGTGTTTCACTTGTCCGGGCTGCAAGGGAAAGCTGGGAGTTGGGCTTGAAAACGAAGAAGAAGACAGTGACACCCCATGGGCACTGAAGGAATCTAGCCGACATCTCCCATCCTGGGAAAACCTGGATCCCCAGAAAAATGCCTGGAGTGTGTTTTCCTACTCCATCACACACAGAAAGATATGTTCTGTTATCCTCAATTTTCGAAGGTTTCCATATTTGTCAGCAGTACATGGGTTCGAATACCACCTATAGCTTCTTTTCTTTCTGTGTTACCACAAGCCGTTTTGCAAGGGATAAATGTGTGTTGGGCTGGGAATCCAAGTAGCTACGAGTGCCCCGAGATGGACTCTGGAGTTAATTAGCGGACTTGGCCCTAAAAGGGAAAAACTTGTGCCCCCAGGCATGTGTGTGAATTGGGGCTTCTAAACTCTTCCAAGCAAAGCCGTGTTTGGGAATCCTGTGTTTGTGGATTTTCCTACAACAGATGGCAGCACCGGGGTTTTGATAGAACCTTTAGCTACATTTTCTGATTGTTTTCTCAGGCTGGGATGCAAAGGAAACAGGGGGATGGGCTGGAAAGCCAAGCAGGAGCGAGTACTTCCCCATGGGCTGTAGTGGGATGTATCTGACCTCCCACAACCTAGGAACACCAGTAAACCCTGAAATATGTGTGGATCTTTTACCATCTCAATGAGACACAAAAAATTTTTTCTGTTATCCTGCGTGTGCGGAGGTTACTTCAACGGTCTGCAGTGCTTGTGTTCCAATAGAAACATTAACTTATTATATCTGAAGTGTTTTCCAGGGCGGGCAGCGAGGGAAAGTTGGGGGTTCGGCTGGAAAGCCAAGTAGCAACGAGTGCCCAGAGATACACTGTAGAGGTAATTAGCAGACTTCTCATAAACAAGGAAATTCTGTGACCCCTGTCCTCTGTGTGGTGGGGGGCTCCACACCTCCCCCAAGCAAATTCTTGCTCCGGAATTTTGAGTCTTTGCTGTACCTCCAACAGACAGCAGCGCCGTGTTTCTGATAGAATCTCTAACATTGTCATCCCTAGGTGGTTTCTTAGGCCAGGCTGTAAGGGAAATTTGGGAGATGGTCTGCAAAGCGAAGAAGTATACATTGCCTCCCCAGTGGCAGTGGTGGTAATTAGACGACATCTCCAAACCTAGGATCAGCTGAAACCCCAGGAATATGCCTGGAGTGTATTTTCCTACACCATCACACACACAAAGATGTGTTCTGCTATCCTGAGTATGGGGAGGATTCTACAAATATCAGCAGCGCCTGGGTTCTAATAGCACCATTATTTTCTTTTCCGTTAGTGTTTTTACACGCTTAGCTGCGAGGTAAAGCTGTGGGTTTGGCTGTAATTCGTAGCAGCAACGAGATAGGCCCCATGAGAATTTGAAGTAATTTTCCGACGTTTCACATCCTTGGAACAACTGTGCCCCCTGAAACATGCGTGGAGTTTGTTTACCCATCTGCATCAGACACACAAAGTTTTCTGCTGCTATCGCAATTGGGGGAAGGACCCTACAACTTTAGGTAGCGACTGTGTTCCAATACAACCAATAGCATATTATCCCTGAGTGTTTTCCTAGGCCGGGCTGAGAGGGAATGCTGGGGGTTGGACTGGAAAGCCAAGAAGGAGCGAGTGCCTCCCCATGGGCATTGAAGGTTATTACCCGAACTCCCACTAACTAGGAACATCTTAACCCCCTGAAACACACGTGGAGTTTGTTTACCAAACTGCATGAGACCCACAAACTAGTGTTCTAATTTCCTGTGTGTGGGGAGTTTCCTACAGTGTTCTGCAGCACCTGGGTTCCATTAGAACCACTTACTTATTATCCCTGACTGTTTTCCCAGGCCGAACTACGAGGAAATTCTGCGCTTGCGCTGGAAAGCCATGTAGCAGCGAGTGACCCGAGATGGACTGTGGAGATAATTAGCGGACATCTCCCTAACAGGGAAAAACCTGTGCCCCCTTCCATCTCTGTGGTTTGGGTCTCCAATGCTACCCCCAAGCATAGCAGTGATCCAGAATCCTAAGTGTCTGGAAGTTTCTAGAAAAGACAGCAGGCTCTTAGCTCTGATAAAATCACTTAGAGTGTCATCCCTGGGTATAATCCAAGACCGGGCTGCAAGGGAAAGTTGGGAGTTGGGCTTGAAAACGAAGAAGTCAATGTATCCCCATGGGCAGTGAAGGAATCTAGACGTCATCTCCCAACCTGGGAAAAACTGGATCCCCAGAAAAATTCCTGGAGTGTGTTTTACTTCTCCATCACCCACAGAAAGATATGTTCAGTTATCCTGAGTTTTCGAAGGTTTCCACAATTTTCAGCAGCGCATGTGTTCTAAAAGCACCAGTAGAGACTTTTCCCTGTGTGTTTCCCCAGGCCGCGCTGCAAGGGAAACTTGTGGGTCGGGATGGAAATCCAAGTAGCAGCGAGTGCCCCACGATGTTCTGTAGAGGTAATTAGTGGACTTCTACCTAACAGGGATAAACTTGTGCCCTCAGTCATGTGTGTGGAGTGTTGCTTCACAATTCCCACAAGCAAAGAAGTGTTTGTTAATCCTTGTGTGTGGAGGTTCCTCCAACAGACAGCAGCGCCGGGGTTCTGATAGAATCACTTAGTTTGTCATCCCTGGGTGTTTTCCTAACCCGGGCTGCAAGGGAAACCTAGGAGTAGGGCTGGAAAACGAAGTAAAACAGAGTGCTTACTAATGGGCTGTAGAGATACTTAGCCAACGACTCACATCCTGGTTACACCTGCACCCCAGAAAAATGCATGGCGTGTGTTTTCCTACTCCATCACACACACAAAGAAGTGCTCTGTTACCCTGTGTATGGGGAGGTTTCTACAACTGTCAGCAGCGCCTGGGTTCTGATAGAAACTTTAGCTAAATTTCCTGACAGCTTTCTCTGACTGGGTTGCAAGGGAAACTGGGGGATGGGATGGAAATCCAAGCAGGAGCGATTACCTCCCCATTGGCATTAATGGGAATAATCTGATCTCCCCCATCCTAGGGAAACCTGTACCCCCTGAAAAATGTGTGGAGTTTTTAACATCTCAATCAGACACAAAATATTGTTCTGTTATCCTGCGTGTGTGGAGCTTCCTACAACGGTCTGCAGTGCCTGGTTTCCAATAGAACCACTCGCTTATAAACTCTGTGTGTTTCCCAGGGCGGGCTGCGAGGGAAACTGGGGGTTCGCCTGGAAAGCCAAGTAGACAGGATTGCCCAGAAATTGACTGTAGAGGTAATTAGCGGACTTCTCACAGACAGAGAGAAACTGTGCCCCCAGGCATCTTGTGGTGTTGATCTCCACACCTCCACCAAGCAAAGCCATGTTCCGGAATTTTGAGTTTGTGCTGTACTTCCAACAGGCAGCAGAGCGGTGTTTTTTATAGAATCACTAATATTGTCATTCCTAGGTTTTTTCTTAGGCCGGGATTCAAAGGAAAACTGGGAGTTGGTCTGGAAAGCGAAGAAGTATAGAGTGCCTCCCCATTGGAAGTGGAGGTAATTAGGCGACATCTCCCATCCTGGGAACAGCTGTAACACCAGAAATATGCCTGGGATGTATTTTCCTACACCATCACATACACAAAAATTTGTTCTGCTATCCTGAGTGTGGGGAGCTTTCTACAACATTCAGCTGCGCCTGGGTTCTAGTAGCATCAGTATTTTGTTTTCCGTGAGTGTTTTCACAGGCCTGGCTGCGAGGAAAATCTGTGGGCTTGGCTGTAATTCGTAGCAGCAGCGATTTAATCCCCATGAGACTTTAAGGTATTTTTCCGACGTCCCAGAGGCTTGGAACACCTAAGCCCCCTGATAAATGCTTGGAGTTTTTTACCCATCTCCATCAGACACACAAATGTTTCTTCTTTTATCCTATTTGTGGGAAGTTTCCTACAACGGTAGGTAGAGACTGGGTTCCATTACAACAAATAACATACTTTCCCTGTGTGTTTCCCAGGCCGGACTGCGAGGGAAAGCTTGGGTTTGGGCTGGAAATCCAAGTAGCAGCTAGTTCCCCGAGATGGACTATGGAGGGAATTAGCGGACTTGGCCTTCAAAGGGAAAATCTTGTGCCCCGGCAATGAGTGTGCTGTGGGGCTCCACAATTCGCAACAAGCAAATACGTTTTCCAGAATCCTGAGAGTTTGGAGGTTCCTCCAACATACAGCAGCGTCCTGGTTCTGATAGAAAGATTTAGTTTTTAATCCCTGGGTGTTTTCCACGGTCGGGCTGCAAGGAAATCCTAGGATTAGGGCTAGATATCGAAGAAGAAGAGAGTGCTTCCCCATGGGCAGTGGAGGTAATTAGCCAACATTTCCCATCCTGCGAACACCTGCACCCCAGTGACATGCCTTACTGTGTTTTCCAACTCCATCACACACACCAAGATTTGTTCTGTTTTCCTTAGTGTAGGGAGGTTTCTACAACTGTCAGGAGCGCCTTTGTTCTTATAGAAACTGTAGATTTTTTCCCTGATTGTTTTCACAGGCCGGGATGTGAGGGAATTCTGGGTGTTGGGCTGGAATCCAAGCAACTGCAAGAGACACCCCATGGACAGTGGGTGTAATTATCCAAACTCCCACAACCTAGGAACGCCTATACAACATGAAACATGCGTGGATTTAGTTTACCCATCTAAATCAGACACTCAAAGTATTGTTCTGTTATTCTGAGTGTGGGGTGGTTCCTACAATTGTCTGCAGAACCTGGGTTCCAATGGAATCCTAGCTTATTATCACTGTGTATTTCACAAGGCCGGGCTGTGAGTGAAAACTGGGGGATATACTGAAAATCTAAGAAGCAGCGAGTGCCCCAAGATGCACTGTGGAGGTAATTAGCGGACTTCTCCCTAACAGGGAGAAATCTGTGACCCCATCCATCTGCGTGGATTGGGGTTCCACAACTCCCCACACTCAAAGACGTGTTCCAGAATCCTGAAAGTTTGGAGGTTCCTCCAACAGACAGCAACACCTGGGTTCTTATAGAATCACTTATTTGTCATCCATGGGTGTTTAACTTGTCCGGGCTGCAAGGGAAAGCTGGGAGTTGGGCTTGAAAACGAAGAAGAAGACAGTGACAGCCCATGGGCACTGAAGGAATCTAGCCGACATCTCCCATCCTGGGAAAACCTGGATCCCCAGAAAAATGCCTGGAGTGTGTTATCCTACTCCATCACACACAGAAAGATATGTTCTGTTATCCTGATTTTTCGAAGGTTTCCATATTTGTCAGCAGTACATGGGTTCGAATAGCACCAATAGTTTCTTTTCATTCTGTGTTACCCCAGGCCGTTTTGCAAGGGATAAATGTGTGTTGGGCTGGGAATCCAAGTAGCTACGAGTGCCCCGAGATGGACTATGGAAGTAATTAGCGGACTTGGCCCTAAAAGGGAAAAACTTGTGCCCCCAGGCATGTGTGTGAATTGGGGCTTCTAAACTCTTCCAAGCAAAGCCGTATTTGGGAATCCTGTGTTTGTGGATTTTCCTACAACAGATGGCAGCACCGGGGTTTTGATAGAACCTTTAGCTACATTTTCTGATTGTTTTCTCAGGCTGGGATGCAAAGGAAACAGGGGGATGGGCTGGAAAGCCAAGCAGGAGCGAGTACTTCCCCATGGGCTGTAGTGGGATGTATCTGACTTCCAACAACCTAGGAACACCAGTAAACCCTGAAATATGTGTGGATCTTTTACCATCTCAATGAGACACAAAAAAATTTTTCTGTTATCCTGCGTGTGCGGAGGTTACTTCAACGGTCTGCAGTGCTTGTGTTCCAATAGAACCATTAACTTATTATCTCTGAAGTGTTTTCCAGGGCGGGCAGCGAGGGAAACTTGGGGGTTCGGCTGGAAAGCCAAGTAGCAACGAGTGCCCAGAGATAGACTGTAGAGGTAATTAGCAGACTTCTCATAAACAAGGAAATTCTGTGACTCCTGTCCTCTGTGTGGTGGGGGGCTTCACACCTCCCCCAAGCAAATACTTGCTAGGGAATTTTGAGTCTTTTTTGTACCTCCAACAGACAGCAGCGCTGTGTTTCTGATGGAATCACTAACATTGTCATCCCTAGGTGTTTTCTTAGGCCAGGCTGTAAGGGAAATTTGGGAGATGGTCTGCAAAGCGAAGAAGTATAGATTGCTTCCCCATTGGCAGTGGAGGTAATTAGGCGACATCTCCAAACCTGGGAACAGCTGTACCCCCAGAAATATGCCTGGAGTGTAATTTTGTACACCATCACACACACAAAGATGTGTTCTGCTATCCTGAGTGTGGATAGGATTCTACAAATATCAGCAGCGCCTGGGTTCTAATAGTACCAGTATTTTCTTTTCCGTGAGTGTTTTCACACGCCTAGCTGCGAGGTAAACTGTGGATTTGGCTGTAATTCGTAGCAGGAGCGAGAAACCCCCATGAGATTTTGAGGTATTTTTCCGACGTACCAGAGCCTTGGAACAAATGTGCCTCCTGAAACATGCGTGGAGTTTGTTTACCCATTTCCATCAGACACACAAAGATTTCTGCTGCTATCCCAGATGTGGGAATGAGCCTACAACGATAGGTAGCGACTGGGTTCCAATACAACCAATAGCATATTATCCCTGAGTGTTTTCCCAGGCTGGGCTGAGAAGGAATTCTGGGGGTTGGGCTAGAAAGCCAAGCAGGATCGAGTCCCTCCCATGGGCATTGGAGGTTATTACCCAAACTCCCACTAACTAGGAACACCTTAACACCCTGAAACACTCGTGGAGATTGTTTAAAAAACTTCAAGACACACAAAGAAGTGTTCAAATTTCCTAGGTGTTGGGAGTATCCTACAATGTTCTGCAGCACCTGGGTTTCAATAGAACCACTGGCTTATTATCCCTGATTGTTTTCCCAGGCCGGCCTGCGAGGGAATGCTGTGCTTGCGCTGGAAAGCCATGTAGCAGCGAGTGACCCGAGATGAACTGTGGAAGTAATTAGCGGACATCTCCCTAACAGTAAAAAACCTGTGCCACCAGCCATCTCTGTGGTGTGGGTCTCCAAACTACCCCCAAGCATAGCAGTGATCCAGAATCCTAAGTGTCTGGAAGTTCCTAAAAAAGACAGCAGCATCGTAGCTCTGATAAAATCACGTAGACTGTCATCCCTCGGTATAAACCAAGACCGGGATGCAAGGGAAAGTTGGGAGTTGGGCTTGAAAACGAAGAAGTCAATGTATCCCAATGGGCAGTGAAGGAATCTAGCCGACATCTCCCAACCTGGGAAAAACTGGATCCCCAGAAAAATGCCTGGAGTGTTTTTTACTACTCCATCACACACAGAAAGATGTGTTCTGTAATCCTGAGTGTTCGAAGGTTTCCAAATTTGTCAGCAGTGCGTGTGTTCTAATAGCAACAGTAGATACTTTTCCCTGTGTGTTTCCCCAGGCCGGGCTTCAAGGAAAACTTGGGGTTGGGATGGGAATCCAAGAAGTAGCGAGTGCCCCACGACGGTCTGTAGAGGTAATTAGTGGACTTCTAACTAAAAGGGAAAAACTTGTGCCCTCAGTCATGTGTGAGGAGTGGGGCTTCAAAATTCCCCCAAGCAAAGAACTATTTGTTAATCCTCTGTCTGTGGAGGTTCCTCGAACAGACAGCAGCGCCGGGGTTCTGATAGAATCACTTAGTTTGTCATCCCTGGGTGTTTTCCTAACCCGGGCTGCAATGGAAAGATGGGAATAGGGCTGGAAAACGAAAAAAACAGAGTGCCTACCCATGGGCTGTGGAGATACTTAGCCAACGACTCACAACCTGGTTACACCTGCACCCCAGAAACATGCATGGCGTGTGTTTTCCTACTCCATCACACACACAAAGAAGTGTTCTGTTACCCTGTGTATGGGGAGGTTTCTTCAAATTTCAGCAGCGCCTGGGTTCTAATAGAAATTTTAGCTAAATTTCCTGACTGCTTTCTCTGACTTGGTTGCAAGGGAAACTGGGGGATGGGATGTAATTCCAAGCAGGAACGATTACCTCCACATGGGCATTAATGGGAATAATCTGATCTCCCCCATCATAGGAAAACCTGTACCCCAAGAAATATGCGTGGAGTTTTTAACATCTCAATCAGACACAAAACAGTGTTCTGTTATCCTGCGTGTGTGGAGCTTCCTACAACGGTCTGCAGTGACTGGTTTCCAATAGACCACTAGCTTATAAACTCTGGGTGTTTGCTAGGGCGGGCTGCGTGGGAAACTGGGGGTTCGGCTGGAAAGCTAAGTAGCCAGGATTGCCCAGAAATTGTCTGTAGATGTAATTAGCGACATTCTCCCAGACAGAGAGAAACTGTGCCCCCAGGCATCTTGTGGTGTTTGTATCCACACCTAAACCATGCAAAGCCATGTTCCGAAATTTTGAGTGTGTGTTGTACCTCCAACAGGCAGCAGAGCGGGGTTTCTTATAGAATCACTAATAATGTCATCCCAAGGTATTTTCTTAGGCCAGGCTTTAAACGAAAGCTGGGATTTGGACTGGAAAGCGAAGAAGTATAGAGTGCCTCCCCATTGGAAGAGGAGGTAATTAGGCGACATCTCCCATCCTGGGAACAGTTGTACCCCCAGAAACATGCCTGGAGTGTATTTTCCTACACCATCAAACACACAAAAATTTGTTCTGCTATCCTGAGTGTGGGGAGGATTCTACAAATTTCAGCAGCGCCTGTGTTCTGGTAGCACCAGTATTTTTTTTTCCGTGAGTGTTTTCACAGGCCTGGCTGCTAGGTAAAACTGTGGGCTTGGCTGTAATTCATAGCAGCATCGAGTTACTCCACATGAGAATTTGAGGTTATTTTCCGACGTCCCACAGCCTTGGAACACCTAAGCCCCATGATACATGCTTGGAGTATTTTTACCCATCTCCATCAGACACACAAAAGTTTCTTCTTTTACCCTACATGTGGGAAGGTTCCTACAACAGAAGGTAGAGACTGGGTTCCATTACAACCAATAACATAATTTCCCTGTGTGTTTCCCAGGCCGGACTGCGAGGGAAAGCTTGGGTTTGGGCTGGAAATCCAAGTAGCAGCTAGTTCCCCGAGATGGACTATGGAGGGAATTAGCGGACTTGGCCTTCAAAGGGAAAATCTTGTGCCCCGGCAATGAGTGTGCTGTGGGGCTCCACAATTCGCAACAAGCAAATACGTTTTCCAGAATCCTGAGAGTTTGGAGGTTCCTCCAACATACAGCAGCGTCCTGGTTCTGATAGAAAGATTTAGTTTTTAATCCCTGGGTGTTTTCCACGGTCGGGCTGCAAGGAAATCCTAGGATTAGGGCTAGATATCGAAGAAGAAGAGAGTGCTTCCCCATGGGCAGTGGAGGTAATTAGCCAACATTTCCCATCCTGCGAACACCTGCACCCCAGTGACATGCCTTACTGTGTTTTCCAACTCCATCACACACACCAAGATTTGTTCTGTTTTCCTTAGTGTAGGGAGGTTTCTACAACTGTCAGGAGCGCCTTTGTTCTTATAGAAACTGTAGATTTTTTCCCTGATTGTTTTCACAGGCCGGGATGTGAGGGAATTCTGGGTGTTGGGCTGGAATCCAAGCAACTGCAAGAGACACCCCATGGACAGTGGGTGTAATTATCCAAACTCCCACAACCTAGGAACGCCTATACAACATGAAACATGCGTGGATTTAGTTTACCCATCTAAATCAGACACTCAAAGTATTGTTCTGTTATTCTGAGTGTGGGGTGGTTCCTACAATTGTCTGCAGAACCTGGGTTCCAATGGAATCCTAGCTTATTATCACTGTGTATTTCACAAGGCCGGGCTGTGAGTGAAAACTGGGGGATATACTGAAAATCTAAGAAGCAGCGAGTGCCCCAAGATGCACTGTGGAGGTAATTAGCGGACTTCTCCCTAACAGGGAGAAATCTGTGACCCCATCCATCTGCGTGGATTGGGGTTCCACAACTCCCCACACTCAAAGACGTGTTCCAGAATCCTGAAAGTTTGGAGGTTCCTCCAACAGACAGCAACACCTGGGTTCTTATAGAATCACTTATTTGTCATCCATGGGTGTTTAACTTGTCCGGGCTGCAAGGGAAAGCTGGGAGTTGGGCTTGAAAACGAAGAAGAAGACAGTGACAGCCCATGGGCACTGAAGGAATCTAGCCGACATCTCCCATCCTGGGAAAACCTGGATCCCCAGAAAAATGCCTGGAGTGTGTTATCCTACTCCATCACACACAGAAAGATATGTTCTGTTATCCTGATTTTTCGAAGGTTTCCATATTTGTCAGCAGTACATGGGTTCGAATAGCACCAATAGTTTCTTTTCATTCTGTGTTACCCCAGGCCGTTTTGCAAGGGATAAATGTGTGTTGGGCTGGGAATCCAAGTAGCTACGAGTGCCCCGAGATGGACTATGGAAGTAATTAGCGGACTTGGCCCTAAAAGGGAAAAACTTGTGCCCCCAGGCATGTGTGTGAATTGGGGCTTCTAAACTCTTCCAAGCAAAGCCGTATTTGGGAATCCTGTGTTTGTGGATTTTCCTACAACAGATGGCAGCACCGGGGTTTTGATAGAACCTTTAGCTACATTTTCTGATTGTTTTCTCAGGCTGGGATGCAAAGGAAACAGGGGGATGGGCTGGAAAGCCAAGCAGGAGCGAGTACTTCCCCATGGGCTGTAGTGGGATGTATCTGACTTCCAACAACCTAGGAACACCAGTAAACCCTGAAATATGTGTGGATCTTTTACCATCTCAATGAGACACAAAAAAATTTTTCTGTTATCCTGCGTGTGCGGAGGTTACTTCAACGGTCTGCAGTGCTTGTGTTCCAATAGAACCATTAACTTATTATCTCTGAAGTGTTTTCCAGGGCGGGCAGCGAGGGAAACTTGGGGGTTCGGCTGGAAAGCCAAGTAGCAACGAGTGCCCAGAGATAGACTGTAGAGGTAATTAGCAGACTTCTCATAAACAAGGAAATTCTGTGACTCCTGTCCTCTGTGTGGTGGGGGGCTTCACACCTCCCCCAAGCAAATACTTGCTAGGGAATTTTGAGTCTTTTTTGTACCTCCAACAGACAGCAGCGCTGTGTTTCTGATGGAATCACTAACATTGTCATCCCTAGGTGTTTTCTTAGGCCAGGCTGTAAGGGAAATTTGGGAGATGGTCTGCAAAGCGAAGAAGTATAGATTGCTTCCCCATTGGCAGTGGAGGTAATTAGGCGACATCTCCAAACCTGGGAACAGCTGTACCCCCAGAAATATGCCTGGAGTGTAATTTTGTACACCATCACACACACAAAGATGTGTTCTGCTATCCTGAGTGTGGATAGGATTCTACAAATATCAGCAGCGCCTGGGTTCTAATAGTACCAGTATTTTCTTTTCCGTGAGTGTTTTCACACGCCTAGCTGCGAGGTAAACTGTGGATTTGGCTGTAATTCGTAGCAGGAGCGAGAAACCCCCATGAGATTTTGAGGTATTTTTCCGACGTACCAGAGCCTTGGAACAAATGTGCCTCCTGAAACATGCGTGGAGTTTGTTTACCCATTTCCATCAGACACACAAAGATTTCTGCTGCTATCCCAGATGTGGGAATGAGCCTACAACGATAGGTAGCGACTGGGTTCCAATACAACCAATAGCATATTATCCCTGAGTGTTTTCCCAGGCTGGGCTGAGAAGGAATTCTGGGGGTTGGGCTAGAAAGCCAAGCAGGATCGAGTCCCTCCCATGGGCATTGGAGGTTATTACCCAAACTCCCACTAACTAGGAACACCTTAACACCCTGAAACACTCGTGGAGATTGTTTAAAAAACTTCAAGACACACAAAGAAGTGTTCAAATTTCCTAGGTGTTGGGAGTATCCTACAATGTTCTGCAGCACCTGGGTTTCAATAGAACCACTGGCTTATTATCCCTGATTGTTTTCCCAGGCCGGCCTGCGAGGGAATGCTGTGCTTGCGCTGGAAAGCCATGTAGCAGCGAGTGACCCGAGATGAACTGTGGAAGTAATTAGCGGACATCTCCCTAACAGTAAAAAACCTGTGCCACCAGCCATCTCTGTGGTGTGGGTCTCCAAACTACCCCCAAGCATAGCAGTGATCCAGAATCCTAAGTGTCTGGAAGTTCCTAAAAAAGACAGCAGCATCGTAGCTCTGATAAAATCACGTAGACTGTCATCCCTCGGTATAAACCAAGACCGGGATGCAAGGGAAAGTTGGGAGTTGGGCTTGAAAACGAAGAAGTCAATGTATCCCAATGGGCAGTGAAGGAATCTAGCCGACATCTCCCAACCTGGGAAAAACTGGATCCCCAGAAAAATGCCTGGAGTGTGGTTTACTACTCCATCACACACAGAAAGATGTGTTCTGTAATCCTGAGTGTTCGAAGGTTTCCAAATTTGTCAGCAGTGCGTGTGTTCTAATAGCAACAGTAGATACTTTTCCCTGTGTGTTTCCCCAGGCCGGGCTTCAAGGAAAACTTGGGGTTGGGATGGGAATCCAAGAAGTAGCGAGTGCCCCACGACGGTCTGTAGAGGTAATTAGTGGACTTCTAACTAAAAGGGAAAAACTTGTGCCCTCAGTCATGTGTGAGGAGTGGGGCTTCAAAATTCCCCCAAGCAAAGAACTATTTGTTAATCCTCTGTCTGTGGAGGTTCCTCGAACAGACAGCAGCGCCGGGGTTCTGATAGAATCACTTAGTTTGTCATCCCTGGGTGTTTTCCTAACCCGGGCTGCAATGGAAAGATGGGAATAGGGCTGGAAAACGAAAAAAACAGAGTGCCTACCCATGGGCTGTGGAGATACTTAGCCAACGACTCACAACCTGGTTACACCTGCACCCCAGAAACATGCATGGCGTGTGTTTTCCTACTCCATCACACACACAAAGAAGTGTTCTGTTACCCTGTGTATGGGGAGGTTTCTTCAAATTTCAGCAGCGCCTGGGTTCTAATAGAAATTTTAGCTAAATTTCCTGACTGCTTTCTCTGACTTGGTTGCAAGGGAAACTGGGGGATGGGATGTAATTCCAAGCAGGAACGATTACCTCCACATGGGCATTAATGGGAATAATCTGATCTCCCCCATCATAGGAAAACCTGTACCCCAAGAAATATGCGTGGAGTTTTTAACATCTCAATCAGACACAAAACAGTGTTCTGTTATCCTGCGTGTGTGGAGCTTCCTACAACGGTCTGCAGTGACTGGTTTCCAATAGACCACTAGCTTATAAACTCTGGGTGTTTGCTAGGGCGGGCTGCGTGGGAAACTGGGGGTTCGGCTGGAAAGCTAAGTAGCCAGGATTGCCCAGAAATTGTCTGTAGATGTAATTAGCGACATTCTCCCAGACAGAGAGAAACTGTGCCCCCAGGCATCTTGTGGTGTTTGTATCCACACCTAAACCATGCAAAGCCATGTTCCGAAATTTTGAGTGTGTGTTGTACCTCCAACAGGCAGCAGAGCGGGGTTTCTTATAGAATCACTAATAATGTCATCCCAAGGTATTTTCTTAGGCCAGGCTTTAAACGAAAGCTGGGATTTGGACTGGAAAGCGAAGAAGTATAGAGTGCCTCCCCATTGGAAGAGGAGGTAATTAGGCGACATCTCCCATCCTGGGAACAGTTGTACCCCCAGAAACATGCCTGGAGTGTATTTTCCTACACCATCAAACACACAAAAATTTGTTCTGCTATCCTGAGTGTGGGGAGGATTCTACAAATTTCAGCAGCGCCTGTGTTCTGGTAGCACCAGTATTTTTTTTTCCGTGAGTGTTTTCACAGGCCTGGCTGCTAGGTAAAACTGTGGGCTTGGCTGTAATTCATAGCAGCATCGAGTTACTCCACATGAGAATTTGAGGTTATTTTCCGACGTCCCACAGCCTTGGAACACCTAAGCCCCATGATACATGCTTGGAGTATTTTTACCCATCTCCATCAGACACACAAAAGTTTCTTCTTTTACCCTACATGTGGGAAGGTTCCTACAACAGAAGGTAGAGACTGGGTTCCATTACAACCAATAACATAATTTCCCTGTGTGTTTCCCAGGCCGGACTGCGAGGGAAAGCTTGGGTTTGGGCTGGAAATCCAAGTAGCAGCTAGTTCCCCGAGATGGACTATGGAGGGAATTAGCGGACTTGGCCTTCAAAGGGAAAATCTTGTGCCCCGGCAATGAGTGTGCTGTGGGGCTCCACAATTCGCAACAAGCAAATACGTTTTCCAGAATCCTGAGAGTTTGGAGGTTCCTCCAACATACAGCAGCGTCCTGGTTCTGATAGAAAGATTTAGTTTTTAATCCCTGGGTGTTTTCCACGGTCGGGCTGCAAGGAAATCCTAGGATTAGGGCTAGATATCGAAGAAGAAGAGAGTGCTTCCCCATGGGCAGTGGAGGTAATTAGCCAACATTTCCCATCCTGCGAACACCTGCACCCCAGTGACATGCCTTACTGTGTTTTCCAACTCCATCACACACACCAAGATTTGTTCTGTTTTCCTTAGTGTAGGGAGGTTTCTACAACTGTCAGGAGCGCCTTTGTTCTTATAGAAACTGTAGATTTTTTCCCTGATTGTTTTCACAGGCCGGGATGTGAGGGAATTCTGGGTGTTGGGCTGGAATCCAAGCAACTGCAAGAGACACCCCATGGACAGTGGGTGTAATTATCCAAACTCCCACAACCTAGGAACGCCTATACAACATGAAACATGCGTGGATTTAGTTTACCCATCTAAATCAGACACTCAAAGTATTGTTCTGTTATTCTGAGTGTGGGGTGGTTCCTACAATTGTCTGCAGAACCTGGGTTCCAATGGAATCCTAGCTTATTATCACTGTGTATTTCACAAGGCCGGGCTGTGAGTGAAAACTGGGGGATATACTGAAAATCTAAGAAGCAGCGAGTGCCCCAAGATGCACTGTGGAGGTAATTAGCGGACTTCTCCCTAACAGGGAGAAATCTGTGACCCCATCCATCTGCGTGGATTGGGGTTCCACAACTCCCCACACTCAAAGACGTGTTCCAGAATCCTGAAAGTTTGGAGGTTCCTCCAACAGACAGCAACACCTGGGTTCTTATAGAATCACTTATTTGTCATCCATGGGTGTTTAACTTGTCCGGGCTGCAAGGGAAAGCTGGGAGTTGGGCTTGAAAACGAAGAAGAAGACAGTGACAGCCCATGGGCACTGAAGGAATCTAGCCGACATCTCCCATCCTGGGAAAACCTGGATCCCCAGAAAAATGCCTGGAGTGTGTTATCCTACTCCATCACACACAGAAAGATATGTTCTGTTATCCTGATTTTTCGAAGGTTTCCATATTTGTCAGCAGTACATGGGTTCGAATAGCACCAATAGTTTCTTTTCATTCTGTGTTACCCCAGGCCGTTTTGCAAGGGATAAATGTGTGTTGGGCTGGGAATCCAAGTAGCTACGAGTGCCCCGAGATGGACTATGGAAGTAATTAGCGGACTTGGCCCTAAAAGGGAAAAACTTGTGCCCCCAGGCATGTGTGTGAATTGGGGCTTCTAAACTCTTCCAAGCAAAGCCGTATTTGGGAATCCTGTGTTTGTGGATTTTCCTACAACAGATGGCAGCACCGGGGTTTTGATAGAACCTTTAGCTACATTTTCTGATTGTTTTCTCAGGCTGGGATGCAAAGGAAACAGGGGGATGGGCTGGAAAGCCAAGCAGGAGCGAGTACTTCCCCATGGGCTGTAGTGGGATGTATCTGACTTCCAACAACCTAGGAACACCAGTAAACCCTGAAATATGTGTGGATCTTTTACCATCTCAATGAGACACAAAAAAATTTTTCTGTTATCCTGCGTGTGCGGAGGTTACTTCAACGGTCTGCAGTGCTTGTGTTCCAATAGAACCATTAACTTATTATCTCTGAAGTGTTTTCCAGGGCGGGCAGCGAGGGAAACTTGGGGGTTCGGCTGGAAAGCCAAGTAGCAACGAGTGCCCAGAGATAGACTGTAGAGGTAATTAGCAGACTTCTCATAAACAAGGAAATTCTGTGACTCCTGTCCTCTGTGTGGTGGGGGGCTTCACACCTCCCCCAAGCAAATACTTGCTAGGGAATTTTGAGTCTTTTTTGTACCTCCAACAGACAGCAGCGCTGTGTTTCTGATGGAATCACTAACATTGTCATCCCTAGGTGTTTTCTTAGGCCAGGCTGTAAGGGAAATTTGGGAGATGGTCTGCAAAGCGAAGAAGTATAGATTGCTTCCCCATTGGCAGTGGAGGTAATTAGGCGACATCTCCAAACCTGGGAACAGCTGTACCCCCAGAAATATGCCTGGAGTGTAATTTTGTACACCATCACACACACAAAGATGTGTTCTGCTATCCTGAGTGTGGATAGGATTCTACAAATATCAGCAGCGCCTGGGTTCTAATAGTACCAGTATTTTCTTTTCCGTGAGTGTTTTCACACGCCTAGCTGCGAGGTAAACTGTGGATTTGGCTGTAATTCGTAGCAGGAGCGAGAAACCCCCATGAGATTTTGAGGTATTTTTCCGACGTACCAGAGCCTTGGAACAAATGTGCCTCCTGAAACATGCGTGGAGTTTGTTTACCCATTTCCATCAGACACACAAAGATTTCTGCTGCTATCCCAGATGTGGGAATGAGCCTACAACGATAGGTAGCGACTGGGTTCCAATACAACCAATAGCATATTATCCCTGAGTGTTTTCCCAGGCTGGGCTGAGAAGGAATTCTGGGGGTTGGGCTAGAAAGCCAAGCAGGATCGAGTCCCTCCCATGGGCATTGGAGGTTATTACCCAAACTCCCACTAACTAGGAACACCTTAACACCCTGAAACACTCGTGGAGATTGTTTAAAAAACTTCAAGACACACAAAGAAGTGTTCAAATTTCCTAGGTGTTGGGAGTATCCTACAATGTTCTGCAGCACCTGGGTTTCAATAGAACCACTGGCTTATTATCCCTGATTGTTTTCCCAGGCCGGCCTGCGAGGGAATGCTGTGCTTGCGCTGGAAAGCCATGTAGCAGCGAGTGACCCGAGATGAACTGTGGAAGTAATTAGCGGACATCTCCCTAACAGTAAAAAACCTGTGCCACCAGCCATCTCTGTGGTGTGGGTCTCCAAACTACCCCCAAGCATAGCAGTGATCCAGAATCCTAAGTGTCTGGAAGTTCCTAAAAAAGACAGCAGCATCGTAGCTCTGATAAAATCACGTAGACTGTCATCCCTCGGTATAAACCAAGACCGGGATGCAAGGGAAAGTTGGGAGTTGGGCTTGAAAACGAAGAAGTCAATGTATCCCAATGGGCAGTGAAGGAATCTAGCCGACATCTCCCAACCTGGGAAAAACTGGATCCCCAGAAAAATGCCTGGAGTGTGGTTTACTACTCCATCACACACAGAAAGATGTGTTCTGTAATCCTGAGTGTTCGAAGGTTTCCAAATTTGTCAGCAGTGCGTGTGTTCTAATAGCAACAGTAGATACTTTTCCCTGTGTGTTTCCCCAGGCCGGGCTTCAAGGAAAACTTGGGGTTGGGATGGGAATCCAAGAAGTAGCGAGTGCCCCACGACGGTCTGTAGAGGTAATTAGTGGACTTCTAACTAAAAGGGAAAAACTTGTGCCCTCAGTCATGTGTGAGGAGTGGGGCTTCAAAATTCCCCCAAGCAAAGAACTATTTGTTAATCCTCTGTCTGTGGAGGTTCCTCGAACAGACAGCAGCGCCGGGGTTCTGATAGAATCACTTAGTTTGTCATCCCTGGGTGTTTTCCTAACCCGGGCTGCAATGGAAAGATGGGAATAGGGCTGGAAAACGAAAAAAACAGAGTGCCTACCCATGGGCTGTGGAGATACTTAGCCAACGACTCACAACCTGGTTACACCTGCACCCCAGAAACATGCATGGCGTGTGTTTTCCTACTCCATCACACACACAAAGAAGTGTTCTGTTACCCTGTGTATGGGGAGGTTTCTTCAAATTTCAGCAGCGCCTGGGTTCTAATAGAAATTTTAGCTAAATTTCCTGACTGCTTTCTCTGACTTGGTTGCAAGGGAAACTGGGGGATGGGATGTAATTCCAAGCAGGAACGATTACCTCCACATGGGCATTAATGGGAATAATCTGATCTCCCCCATCATAGGAAAACCTGTACCCCAAGAAATATGCGTGGAGTTTTTAACATCTCAATCAGACACAAAACAGTGTTCTGTTATCCTGCGTGTGTGGAGCTTCCTACAACGGTCTGCAGTGACTGGTTTCCAATAGACCACTAGCTTATAAACTCTGGGTGTTTGCTAGGGCGGGCTGCGTGGGAAACTGGGGGTTCGGCTGGAAAGCTAAGTAGCCAGGATTGCCCAGAAATTGTCTGTAGATGTAATTAGCGACATTCTCCCAGACAGAGAGAAACTGTGCCCCCAGGCATCTTGTGGTGTTTGTATCCACACCTAAACCATGCAAAGCCATGTTCCGAAATTTTGAGTGTGTGTTGTACCTCCAACAGGCAGCAGAGCGGGGTTTCTTATAGAATCACTAATAATGTCATCCCAAGGTATTTTCTTAGGCCAGGCTTTAAACGAAAGCTGGGATTTGGACTGGAAAGCGAAGAAGTATAGAGTGCCTCCCCATTGGAAGAGGAGGTAATTAGGCGACATCTCCCATCCTGGGAACAGTTGTACCCCCAGAAACATGCCTGGAGTGTATTTTCCTACACCATCAAACACACAAAAATTTGTTCTGCTATCCTGAGTGTGGGGAGGATTCTACAAATTTCAGCAGCGCCTGTGTTCTGGTAGCACCAGTATTTTTTTTTCCGTGAGTGTTTTCACAGGCCTGGCTGCTAGGTAAAACTGTGGGCTTGGCTGTAATTCATAGCAGCATCGAGTTACTCCACATGAGAATTTGAGGTTATTTTCCGACGTCCCACAGCCTTGGAACACCTAAGCCCCATGATACATGCTTGGAGTATTTTTACCCATCTCCATCAGACACACAAAAGTTTCTTCTTTTACCCTACATGTGGGAAGGTTCCTACAACAGAAGGTAGAGACTGGGTTCCATTACAACCAATAACATAATTTCCCTGTGTGTTTCCCAGGCCGGACTGCGAGGGAAAGCTTGGGTTTGGGCTGGAAATTCATGTAGAAGCCAGTTCCCCGAGATGGACATTGGAGGTAATTAGCGGACTTGGCCTTAAAAGGGAAAATCTTGGGCCCCAGCAATGAGTGTGCTGTGGGGCTTCACAATTCCCAACAAGCAAATCCGTGTTCAGGAATCCTGAGAGTTTGGAGGTTCCTCCAACATACAGCAGCGTCCTGGTTCTGATAGAACGATTTAGTTTTAATCCCTGGGTGTTTTCCACGGTCGGGCTGCAAGGGAATCCTAGGATAGGGCTAGATATCGAAGAAGAAGAGACAGCTTCCCCATGGGCATTGGAAGTAATTTGCCAACATTTCCCATCCTGCGAACACCTGAACCCAAGGGACATGCCTTACTGTGTTTTCCTACTCCATCACACACACAAAGTTGTGTTCTGTTTTCCTTAGAGTAGGGAGTTTTCTACAACTGTCATGATCGTCTTAGTTCTTATAGAAACTGTAGCTTTTATTCCCTGAGAGTTTTCACAGGCCGGGATGCGAGGGAATGCTGGGGGTTGGGCTGGAATCCAAGCAACTGCAAGGGACTCCCCATGGACAGTGGATGTAAATATCCGACCTCCCACAACCTAGGAACTCCTATACAAACTGAAACATGTGTGGATTTAGTTTACCCATCTAAATCAGACACTCAAATTATTGTTCTGTTATTCTGAGGGTGGGGAGTTTCGTACAATTCTCTGCAGCACCTGGGTTCCAATAGAAACCTAGCTTATTATCACTGAGTGTTTTAAAAGGCCGGGCTGCGAGGGAAAACTGGGAGATACACTGAAAATCTAAGAAGCAGCGAGTGCCCCAAGATGCACTGTGGAGGAAATTAGCGGACTTCTCCCTAAGAGGGACAAATCTGTGACCCCATCCATCTGCGTGAATTGGGGTTCCTCAACTCCCCACACTCAAAGACGTGCTCCAGAATCCTATAGGTTTGGAGGTTCCTCCAACAGACAGCAATGCCTGGGTTCTTATTGAATCACTTATTTGTCATCCATGGGTGTTTCACTTGTCCGGGCTGCAAGGGAAAGCTGGGAGTTGAGCTTGAAAACGAAGAAGAAGACAGTGACAGCCCATGGGCACTGAAGGAATCTAGCCGACATCTCCCAACCTGGGAAATCCTGGATCCCCATAAAAATGCCTGGAGTGTGTTTTCCTACTCCATCACACACAGAAATATATGTTCTGTTATACTGAGTGTTCGAAGGTTTCCACAATTGTCAGCAGGGCATGGGTTCGAATAGCACCAATAGATTCTTTTCCCTATTGTTAACCCAGGCCGGCCTGCATGGGAAACATGGGGGTTTGGCTGGAATTCCAAGTAGCATCGGATGCCCGATATGGAATTTGGAGCTAATTAGCCGACTTCTCCCTAACAGGAATAAACTTGAGCCCCAGCCTTGTGTGTAGATAGGGGCTTCAAAATTCCCCCAAGCAAAGTCGTGTTTGGCAATCCTGTGTGTGTGGAGGTTCCTCAAAAGACAGCAGCGCCGGGGTTCTTATAGAATCCCTTAGTTTGTCATCCCTGGGTGTCACCCGTGCTGCAAGTGAAAACTGGGAATAGGGCTGAAATACGAAGAAAAACAGAGTGCATCCCCATGGGTTGTGGAGATACTTAGCCAAAGTCTCACAACATGGTTACACCTGCAACCCAGAAACATGCATGGAGTGTGTTTTCCTACTCAATCACACACACAAAGAAGTGTTCTGTTACCCTGTGTATGGGGAAGTTTCTACAACTGTCAGCAGCTTCTGGGTTCTAATAGAAATATTAGCTAAATTTCCTGACTGTTTGTTCTGACTGGGTTGCAAGGGAAACTGGGGGATGGGATGGAAATCCAAGCAGGAGCGATTACCTCCCCATGGGCATTAATGGGAATAATCTGACCTCCCCCAACCTAGGAAAACCTGTACCCCCTGAAACATACGTGGAGCTTTTACCATCTCAATCAGTCACAAAATAAGTGTTCTGTTATCCTGCGTGCGCGGAGCTTCCTACAACGGTCTGCAGTGCCTGGGTTCCAATAGAACCACTAGCTTATAATCTCTGAGTGTTTTCCAGGGCGGGCTGCGAGGGAAACTGGGGGTTCGGCTGGAAAGCCAAGTAGACAGGATTGCCCAGATATTGACTGTAGAGGTTATTTGCGGACTAATCCCAGACAGATAGTAACTGTGCCCCCAGGCATCTTGTGGTGTTGGTCTCCATACCTCCACCAATCAAAGAAATGTTCTGGAATTTTGAGTGTGTGTTGTATCTCCAACAGGCAGCAGGGCGGGTTTTCTGATAGAATCGCTAATATTGTCATCCCTAGGTGTTTTCTTAGGCCGGGCTTCAAGGAAAACTGGGAGTTGGTCTGGAAAGCGAAGAAGTATAGAGTGCCTCCCAATTGGAAGTGGAGGTAATTAGGCGACATCTCCCATCCTGGGAACAGCTGTACCCCCAGAAATATGCCTGGAGTGTATTTTCCTACACCAACACATACACAAAAATTTGTTCTGCTATCCTGAGTGTTGGTAGGATTCTACAACTTTCAGCAGCGCCTGGGTTCTAGAAGCACAAGTGTTTTGTTTTCTGTTAGTGTTTTCACAGGCCTGGCTGCGAGGTAAACTGTGGGTTTGGCTGTAATTCATAGCAGCAGCGAGTTACTCCCCATGAGAATTTGAGGTAATTTTCCGAATTCCCACAGACTTGAAACACCTAAGCCCCCTGATACATGCTTTTAATTTGTTTACCCATTTCTCTCAGACACACAAAAGTTTCTTCCTTTTCCTAGTAGTGGGAAGGTTCCTACAACGGTAAGTAGAGACTGGGTTCCATTACAACCAATAAAATATTTTCCCTGTGTGTTTTCCCAGGCCGGGATGAGAGGGAAAGCTTGGGTTTGTGCTGGAAATCCAAGTATCAGCGAGTGCCCCGAGATGGACTATGGAGGTAATTAGCGGACTTGGCCCTAAAACGGAAAATCTTCTGCCCCAGCAATGAGTGTGCTGTGGGGCTTCACAATTCGCACCAAGCAAATCCGTGTTCCGGAATCCTGAGTGTTTGGAGGTTTCTCCAACATACAGCAGCGCCCTGGTTCTGATAGAACGATTTTGTTTGTCATCCCTGGGTGTTATCCATGGTCGGGCTGCAAGGGAATGCTAGGATTATGGCTGGATATCGAAGAAGAAGAGACTAGATCCCCATGGGCAGTGGAAGTAATTAGCCAACATTTCCCATCCTGCGAACACCTGAACCCAAGGGACATGCCTTACTTTGTTTTCCTACTCCATCACACACACAAACTTGTGTTCTGTTTTCCTTAGAGTAGGGAGTTTTCTACAAATGTCATGATCGTCTTAGTTCTTATAGAAACTGTAGCTTTTTTTCCCTGAGAGTTTTCACAGGCCGGGATGCGAGGGAACGCTGGGGGTTGGGCTGAAATCCAAGCAACTGCAAGGGACTCCCCATGGACAGTGGATGTAAATATCCGACCTCCCACAACCTAGGAACTCCTATACAAACTGAAACATGCGTGGATTTAGTTTACCCATCTAAATCAGACACTCAAATTATTGTTCTGTTATTCTGAGTGTGGGGAGTTTCGTACAATTGTCTGCAGCACCTGGGTTCCAATAGAAACCTAGCTTATTATCACTGAGTGTTTTAAAAGGCCGGGCTGCGAGGGAAAACTGGGAGATACACTGAAAATCTAAGAAGGAGCGAGTGCCCCAAGATGCACTGTGGAGGAAATTAGCGGACTTCTCCCTAAGAGGGACAAATCTGTGACCCCATCCATCTGCGTGAATTGGGGTTCCTCAACTCCCCACACTCAAAGACGTGCTCCAGAATCCTGTAGGTTTGGAGGTTCCTCCAACAGACAGCAACGCCTGGGTTCTTATAGAATCACTTATTTGTCATCCATGGGTGTTTCACTTGTCCGGGCTGCAAGGGAAAGCTGGGAGTTGGGCTTGAAAACGAAGAAGAAGACAGTGACAGCCCATGGGCACTGATGGAATCTAGCTGACATCTCCCAACCTGGGAAATCCTGGATCCCCATAAAAATGCCTGGAGTGTGTTTTCCTATTCCATCACACACAGAAATATATGTACTGTTATACTGAGTGTTCAAAGGTTTCCACAATTGTCAGCAGGGCATGGGTTAGAATAGCACCAATAGCTTCTTTTCCCTATTGTTAAACCAGGCCTGCCTGCATGGGAAACATGGGGGTTTGGCTGGAATTCCAAGTAGCATCGGATGCCCGAGATGGACTTTGGAGCTAATTAGCGGACTTCTCCCTAACAGGGATAAACTTGAGCCCCAGCCTTGTGTGTAGATAGGGGCTTCAAAATTCCCCCAAGCAAAGTCGTGTCTGGGAATCCTGTGTGTGTGGAGGTTCCTCCAAAAGACAGCAGTGCCGGGGTTCTTATAGAATCACTTAGTTTGTCATCCCTGGGTGTCACCCGTGCTGCAAGTGAAAGCTGGGAATAGGGCTGGAATACGAACAAAAACAGAGTGCATCCCCATGGGTTGTGGAGATACTTAGCCAACGTCTCACAACCTGGTTACACCTGCAACCCAGAAACATGCATGGAGTGTGTTTTCCTACTCAATCACACACACAAAGAAGTGTTCTGTTACCCTGTGTATGGGGAAGTTTCTACAACTGTCAGCAGCTTCTGGGTTCTAATAGAAACTTTAGCTAAATTTCCTGACTGTTTGCTCTGACTGGGTTGCAAGGGAAACTGGGGGATGGGATGGAAATCCAAGCAGGAGCGATTAGCTCCCCATGGGCATTAATGGGAATAATCTGACCTCCCCCAACCTAGGAAAAACTGTACCCCCTTAAACATGCGTGGAGTTTTTACCATCTCAATCAGTCACAAAATAAGTGTTCTGTTATCATGCGTGCGCGGAGCTTCCTTCAACGGTCTGCAGTGCCTAGGTTCCAATAGAACCACTAGCTTATAATCTCTGAGTGTTTTCCAGGGCGGGCTGCGAGGGAAACTGGGGGTTCGGCTGGAAAGCCAAGTAGACAGGATTGCCCAGATATTGACTGTAGAGGTTATTAGCGGACTAATCCCAGACAGATAGTAACTGTGCCCCCAGGCATCTTGTGGTGTTGGTCTCCATACCTCCACCAAGGAAAGACATGTTCCGGAATTTTGAGTGTGTGTTGTATCTCCAACAGGCAGCAGGGCGGGTTTTCTGATAGAATCGCTAATATTGTCATCCCTAGGTGTTTTCTTAGGCCGGGCTTCAAGGAAAACTGGGAGTTGGTCTTGAAATCGAAGAAGTATAGAGTGCCTCCCCAATGGAAGTGGAGGTAATTAGGCGACATCTCCCATCCTGGGAACAGCTGTAACACCAGAAATATGCCTGGGATGTATTTTCCTACACCATCATATACACAAAAATTTGTTCTGCTATCCTGAGTGTGGGGAGGATTCTACAACATTCAGCTGCACCTGGGTTCTAGTAGCATCAGTAGTTTGTTTTCCGTGAGTGTTTTCACAGGCCTGGCTGCGAGGAAAATCTGTGGGCTTTTCTGTAATTAGTAGCAGCAGCGAGTTAATCCCCATGAGATTTTGAGGTAATTTTCCGACGTCCCACAGGCTTGGAACACCTAAGCCCCCTAATATATGCTTGGAGATTTTTACCCATCTCCATCATACACACAAATGTTTCTTCTTTTATCCTATTTGTGGGAAGTTTCCTACAACGGTAGGTAGAGACTGGGTTCCATTACAACCAATAACATAATTTCCCTGTGTGTTTCCCAGGCCGGACTGCGAGGGAAAGCTTGGGTTTGGGCTGGAAATCCAAGTAGCATCTAGTTCCCCGAGATGGACATTGGAGGTAATTAGCGGACTTGGCCTTCAAAGGGAAAATCTTGTGCCCCGGCAATGAGTGTGCTGTGGGGCTCCACAATTCGCAACAAGCAAATACGTGTTCCAGAATCCTGAGAGTTTGGAGGTTCCTCCAACATACAGCAGCGTCCTGGTTCTGATAGAAAGATTTAGTTTTTAATCCCTGGGTGTTTTCCACAGTCAGGATGCAAGGGAATCCTAGGATTAGGGCTAGATATCGAAGAAGAAGAGAGTGCTTCCCCATGGTCAGTGGAGGTAATTAGCCAACATTTCCCATCCTGCGAACACCTGCACCCCAGAGACATGCCTTACAGTGTTTTCCAACTCCATCACACATATGAAGATTTGTTCTGTTTTCCTTAGTGTAGGGAGGTTTCTACAACTGTCAGGAGCGCCTTTGTTCTTATAGAAACTGTAGATTTTTTCCCTGAGTGTTTTCACAGGCCGGGATGTGAGGGAATTCTGGGTGTTGGGCTGGAATCCAAGCAAATGTAAGGGACACCCCATGGACAGTGGATGTAATTATCCAAACTCCCACAACCTAGGAACGCCTATACAACATGAAACATGCGTGGATTTAGTTTACCCATCTAAATCAGACACTCAAAGTATTGTTCTGTTATTCTGAGTGTGGGGTGGTTCCTACAATTGTCTGCAGAACCTGGGTTCCAATGGAATCCTAGCTTATTATCACTGTGTATTTTACAAGCCCGGGCTGTGGGTGAAAACTGGGGGATATACTGAAAATCTAAGAAGCAGCGAGTGCCCCAAGATGCACTGTGGAGGTAATTAGCGGACTTCTCCCTAACAGGGAGAAATCTGTGACCCCATCCATCTGCGTGGATTGGGGTTCCACAACTCCCCACACTCAAAGACGTGTTCCAGAATCCTGAAAGTTTGGAGATTCCTCCAACAGACTGCAAAGCCGGGGTTCTTATAGAATCACTTATTTGTCATCCATGGGTGTTTCTCTTGTCCGGGCTGCAAGGGAAAGCTGGGAGTTGGGCTTGAAAATGAAGAAGAAGACAGTGACACCCCAAGGGCACTGAAGGAATCTAGCCGACATCTCCCATCCTGGGAAAACCTGGATCCCCAGAAAAATGCCTGGAGTGTGTTTTCCTACTCCATCACACACAGAAAGATATGTTCTGTTATCCTGATTTTTCGAAGGTTTCCATATTTGTCAGCAGTACATGGGTTCGAATAGCACCAATAGCTTCTTTTCCTTCTGTGTTACCCCAGGCCGTTTTGCAAGGGATAAATGTGTGTTGGGCTGGGAATCCAAGTAGCTATGAGTGCCCCGAGATGGACTATGGAGGTAATTAGCGGACTTGGCCCTAAAAGGGAAAAACTTGTGCCCCCAGGCATGTGTGTGAATTGGGGATTCTAAACTCTTCCAAGCAACGCCGTGTTTGGGAATCCTTTGTTTGTGGATTTTCCTACAACAGACGGCAGCACCGGGGTTTTGATAGAACCTTTAGCTACATTTTCTGATTGTTTTCTCAGGCTGGGATGCAAAGGAAACAGGGGGATGGGCTGGAAAGACAAGCAGGAGCGAGTACTTCCCCATGGGCTGTAGTGGGATGTATCTGACCTCCCACAACCTAGGAACACCAGTAAACCCTGAAATATGTGTGGATCTTTTACCATCTCAATGAGACACAAAAAAATTTTTCTGTTATCCTGCGTGTGCGGAGGTTACTTCAACGGTCTGCAGTGCTTGTGTTCCAATAGAACCATTAACTTATTATCTCTGAAGTGTTTTCCAGGGCGGGCAGCGAGGGAAAGTTGGGGGTTCGGCTGGAAAGCCAAGTAGCAACGAGTACCCAGAGATAGACTGTAGAAGTAATTAGCAGACTTCTCATAAACAAGGAAATTCTGTGACCCCTGTCCTCTGTGTGGTTGGGGGCTCCACACCTCCCCCAAGCAAATTCTTGCTCCGGAATTTTGAGTCTTTGCTGTACCTCCAACAGACAGCAGCGCCGTATTTCTGATAGAATCACTAACATTGTCATCCCTAGGTGTTTTCTTAGGCCAGGCTGTAAGGGAAATTTGGGAGATGGTCTGCAAAGCGAAGAAGTATAGATTGCCTCCCCAGTGGCAGTGGAGGTAATTAGACGACATCTCCAAACCTAGGATCAGCTGAACCCCCAGGAATATGCCTGGAGTGTATTTTCCTACACCATCACACACACAAAGATGTGTTCTGCTATCCTGAGTATGGGGAGGATTCTACAAATATCAGCAGCGCCTGGGTTCTAATAGCACCATTATTTTCTTTTCCGTTAGTGTTTTTACACGCTTAGCTGCGAGGTAAAACTGTGGGTTTGGCTGTAATTCGTAGCAGCAACGAAATAGGCCCCATGAGTATTTGAGGTAATTTTCCGACGTTCCACATCCTTGGAACAACTGTGCCCCCTGAAACATGCGTGGAGTTTGTTTACACATCTGCATCAGACACACAAAGTTTTCTGCTGCTATCGCAATTGGGGGAAGGACCCTAAAACTTTAGGTAGCGACTGGGTTCCAATACAACCAATAGCATATTATCCCTGAGTGTTTTCCTAGGCCGGGCTGAGAGGGAATGCTGGGGGTTGGGCTGGAAAGCCAAGAAGGAGCGAGTGCCTCCCCATGGGCATTGGAGGTTATTACCCGAACTCCCACTAACTAGGAACATCTTAACCCCCTGAAACAAGCGTGGAGCTTGTTTACCAAACTGCATGAGACCCACAAACTAGTGTTCTAATTTCCTGTGTGTGGGGAGTTTCCTACAGTGTTCTGCAGCACCTGGGTTCCATTAGAACCACTTGCTTATTATCCCTGACTGTTTCCCCAGGCCGGCCTGCGAGGAAATGCTGCGCTTGCTCTTGAAAGCCATGTAGCAGCGAGTGACCCGAGATGGACTGTGGAGATAATTAGCGGACATCTCCCTAACAGGGAAAAACCTGTGCCCCCTTCCATCTATGTGGTGTGGGTCTCCAATGCTACCCCCAAGCATAGCAGTGATCCAGAATCTTAAGTGTCTGGAAGTTCCTAGAAAAGACAGCAGGCTCTTAGCTCTGATAAAATCACTTAGAGTTTCATCCCTGGGTATAATCCAAGACCGGGCTGCAAGGGAAAGTTGGGAGTTGGGCTTGAAAACGAAGAAGTCAATGTATCCACATGGGCAGTGAAGGAATCTAGACGACATCTCCCAACCTGGGAAAAACGGGATCCCCAGAAAAATTCCTGGAGTGTGTTTTACTTCTCCATCACCCACAGAAAGATATGTTCTGCTATCCTGAGTTTTCGAAGGTTTCCACAATTTTCAGCAGCGCATGTGTTCTAATAGCACCAGTAGATACATTTACCTGTGTGTTTCCCTTGGCCGCGCTGCAAGGGAAACTTGTGGGTCGGGATGGAAATCCAAGTAGCAGCGAGTGCCCCACGATGGTCTGTAGAGGTAATTAGCGGACTTCTAACTAAAAGGGAAAAACTTGTGTCCTCAGTCATGTGTGTGGAGTGTTGCTTCACAATTCCCACAAGCAAAGAAGTGTTTGTTAATCCTGTGTGTGTGGAGGATCCTCCAACTGACAGCAGGGCCGGGGTTCTGATAGAATCACTTAGTTTGTCATCCCTGGGTGTTTTCCTAACCCGGGCTGCAAGGGAAACCTGGGAGTAGGGCTGGAAAACGAAGTAAAACAGAGTGCTTACTAATGGGCTGTAGAGATACTTAGCCAACGACTCACATCCTGGTTACACCTGCACCCCAGAAAAATGCATGGCGTGTGTTTTCCTACTCCATCACACACACAAAGAAGTGTTCTGTTACCCTGTGTATGGGGAGGTTTCTACAACTGTCAGCAGCGCCGTGGTTCTAATAGAAATTTTAGCTAAATTTCCTGACAGCTTTCTCTGACTGGGTTGCAAGGGAAACTGGGGGATGGGATGGAAATCCAAGCAGGAGCGATTAGCTCCCCATGGGCATTAATGGGAATAATCTGATTTCCCCCATCCTAGGAAAACCTGTACCCCCTGAAAAATGTGTGGAGTTTTTAACATCTCAATCAGACACAAAATATTGTTCTGTTATCCTGCGTGTGTGGAGCTTCCTACAACGGCCTGCAGTGCCTGGTTTCCAATAGAACCACTCGCTTATAAACTCTGTGTGTTTCCCAGGGCGGGCTGCGAGGGAAACTGGGGGTTCCGCTGGAAAGCCAAGTAGACAGGATTGCCCAGAAATTGACTGTAGAGGTAATTAGCGGACTTCTCACAGACAGAGAGAAACTGTGCCCCCAGGCATCTTGTGGTGTTGGTCTCCACACCTCCACCAAGCAAAGCCATGTTCCAGAATTTTGAGTGTGTGCTGTACCTCCAAAAGGCAGCAGAGCGGTGTTTTTTATAGAATCACTAATATTGTCATTCCTAGGTTTTTTCTTAGGCCGGGATTCAAAGGAAAACTGGGAGTTGGTCTGGAAAGCGAAGAAGTATAGAGTGCCCCCCCTTGGAAGTGGAGGTAATTAGGCGACATCTCCCATCCTGGGAACAGCTGTAACACCAGAAATATGCCTGGGGTGTATTTACCTACACCTTCACATACACAAAAATTTGTTCTGCTATCCTGAGTGTGGGGAGGTTTCTACAACATTCAGCTGCACCTGGGTTCTAGTAGCATCAGTATTTTGTTTTCCGTGAGTTTTTTCACAGGCCTGGCTGCGAGGTAAACTGTGGGTTTGGCTGTAATACGTAGCAGCAGCGAGTTACTCCCCATGAGAATTTGAGGTAATTTTCCGAAGTCCCACAGACTTGAAACACCTAAGCCCCCTGATACATGCTTTTAATTTGTTTACCCATTTCTCTCAGACACACAAAAGTTTCTTCCTTATCCTAGTTGTGGGAAGGTTCATACAACGGTAAGTAGAGACTGGGTTCCATTACAACCAATAAAATATTTTCCCTGTGTGTTTTCCCAGGCCGGGATTAGAGGGAAAGCTTGGGTTTGGGCTGGAAATCCAAGTATCAGCGAGTGCCCCGAGATGGACTATGGAGGTAATTAGCGGACTTGGCCCTAAAACGGAAAATCTTGGGCCCCAGCAATGAGTGTGCTGTGGGGCTTCACAATTCGCACCAAGCAAATCGGTGTTCCGGAATCCTGAGTGTTTGGAGGTTTCTCCAACATACAGCAGCGCCCTGGTTCTGATAGAACGATTTTGTTTGTCATCCCTGGGTGTTATCCATGGTCGGGCTGCAAGGGAATGCTAGGATTATGGCTGGATATCGAAGAAGAAGAGACTAGATCCCCATGGGCAGTGGAAGTAATTAGCCAACATTTCCCATCCTGCGAACACCTGAACCCAAGGGACATGCCTTACTTTGTTTTCCTACTCCATCACACACACAAAATTGTGTTCTGTTTTCCTTAGAGTAGGGAGTTATCTACAAATGTCATGATCGTCTTAGTTCTTATAGAAACTGTAGCTTTTTTTCCCTGAGAGTTTTCACAGGCCGGGATGCGAGGGAACGCTGGGGGTTGGGCTGAAATCCAAGCAACTGCAAGGGACTCCCCATGGACAGTGGATGTAAATATCCGACCTCCCACAACCTAGGAACTCCTATACAAACTGAAACATGCGTGGATTTAGTTTACCCATCTAAATCAGACACTCAAATTATTGTTCTGTTATTCTGAGTGTGGGGAGTTTCGTACAATTGTCTGCAGCACCTGGGTTCCAATAGAAACCTAGCTTATTATCACTGAGTGTTTTAAAAGGCCGGGCTGCGAGGGAAAACTGGGAGATACACTGAAAATCTAAGAAGGAGCGAGTGCCCAAAGATGCACTGTGGAGGAAATTAGCGGACTTCTCCCTAAGAGGGACAAATCTGTGACCCCATCCATCTGCGTGAATTGGGGTTCCTCAACTCCCCACACTCAAAGACGTGCTCCAGAATCCTGTAGGTTTGGAGGTTCCTCCAACAGACAGCAACGCCTGGGTTCTTATAGAATCACTTATTTGTCATCCATGGGTGTTTCACTTGTCCGGGCTGCAAGGGAAAGCTGGGAGTTGGGCTTGAAAACGAAGAAGAAGACAGTGACAGCCCATGGGCACTGAAGGAATCTAGCCGACATCTCCCAACCTGGGAAATCCTGGATCCCCATAAAAATGCCTGGAGTGTGTTTTCCTATTCCATCACACACAGAAATATATGTACTGTTATACTGAGTGTTCAAAGGTTTCCACAATTGTCAGCAGGGCATGGGTTAGAATAGCACCAATAGCTTCTTTTCCCTATTGTTAAACCAGGCCGGCCTGCATGGGAAACATGGGGGTTTGGCTGGAATTCCAAGTAGCATCGGATGCCCGAGATGGACTTTGGAGCTAATTAGCGGACTTCTCCCTAACAGGGATAAACTTGAGCCCCAGCCTTGTGTGTAGATAGGGGCTTCAAAATTCCCCCAAGCAAAGTCGTGTTTGGGAATCCTGTGTGTGTGGAGGTTCCTCCAAAAGACAGCAGTGCCGGGGTTCTTATAGAATCACTTAGTTTGTCATCCCTGGGTGTCACCCGTGCTGCAAGTGAAAGCTGGGAATAGGGCTGGAATACGAACAAAATCAGAGTGCATCCCCATGGGTTGTGGAGATACTTAGCCAACGTCTCACAACCTGGTTACACCTGCAACCCAGAAACATGCATGGAGTGTGTTTTCCTACTCAATCACACACACAAAGAAGTGTTCTGTTACCCTGTGTATGGGGAAGTTTCTACAACTTTCAGCAGCTTCTGGGTTCTAATAGAAACTTTAGCTAAATTTCCTGACTGTTTGCTCTGACTGGGTTGCAAGGGAAACTGGGGGATGGGATGGAAATCCAAGCAGGAGCGATTACCTCCCCATGGGCATTAATGGGAATAATCTGACCTCCCCCAACCTAGGAAAAACTGTACCCCCTGAAACATACGTGGAGCTTTTACCATCTCAATCAGTCACAAAATAAGTGTTCTGTTATCCTGCGTGCGCGGAGCTTCCTTCAACGGTCTGCAGTGCCTGGGTTCCAATAGAACCACTAGCTTATAATCTCTGAGTGTTTTCCAGGGCGGGCTGCGAGGGAAACTGGGGGTTCGGCTGGAAAGCCAAGTAGACAGGATTGCCCAGATATTGACTGTAGAGGTTATTAGCGGACTAATCCCAGACAGATAGTAACTGTGCCCCCAGGCATCTTGTGGTGTTGGTCTCCATACCTCCACCAAGGAAAGACATGTTCCGGAATTTTGAGTGTGCGTTGTATCTCCAACAGGCAGCAGGGCGGGTTTTCTGATAGAATCGCTAATATTTTCATCCCTAGGTGTTTTCTTAGGCCGGGCTTCAAGGAAAACTGGGAGTTGGTCTGGAAAGCGAAGAAGTATAGAGTGCCTCCCCAATGGAAGTGGAGGTAATTAGGCGACATCTCCCATCCTGGGAACAGCTGTAACACCAGAAATATGCCTGGGATGTATTTTCCTACACCATCATATACACAAAAATTTGTTCTGCTATCCTGAGTGTGGGGAGGATTCTACAACATTCAGCTGCACCTGGGTTCTAGTAGCATCAGTAGTTTGTTTTCCGTGAGTGTTTTCACAGGCCTGGCTGCGAGGAAAATCTGTGGGCTTTTCTGTAATTAGTAGCAGCAGCGAGTTAATCCCCATGAGATTTTGAGGTAATTTTCCGACGTCCCACAGGCTTGGAACACCTAAGCCCCCTAATATATGCTTGGAGATTTTTACCCATCTCCATCATACACACAAATGTTTCTTCTTTTATCCTATTTGTGGGAAGTTTCCTACAACGGTAGGTAGAGACTGGGTTCCATTACAACCAATAACATAATTTCCCTGTGTGTTTCCCAGGCCGGACTGCGAGGGAAAGCTTGGGTTTGGGCTGGAAATCCAAGTAGCATCTAGTTCCCCGAGATGGACATTGGAGGTAATTAGCGGACTTGGCCTTCAAAGGGAAAATCTTGTGCCCCGGCAATGAGTGTGCTGTGGGGCTCCACAATTCGCAACAAGCAAATACGTGTTCCGGAATCCTGAGAGTTTGGAGGTTCCTCCAACATACAGCAGCGTCCTGGTTCTGATAGAAAGATTTAGTTTTTAATCCCTGGGTGTTTTCCACAGTCAGGATGCAAGGGAATCCTAGGATTAGGGCTAGATATCGAAGAAGAAGAGAGTGCTTCCCCATGGTCAGTGGAGGTAATTAGCCAACATTTCCCATCCTGCGAACACCTGCACCCCAGAGACATGCCTTACAGTGTTTTCCAACTCCATCACACATATCAAGATTTGTTCTGTTTTCCTTAGTGTAGGGAGGTTTCTACAACTGTCAGGAGCGCCTTTGTTCTTATAGAAACTGTAGATTTTTTCCCTGAGTGTTTTCACAGGCCGGGATGTGAGGGAATTCTGGGTGTTGGGCTGGAATCCAAGCAAATGTAAGGGACACCCCATGGACAGTGGATGTAATTATCCAAACTCCCACAACCTAGGAACGCCTATACAACATGAAACATGCGTGGATTTAGTTTACCCATCTAAATCAGACACTCAAAGTATTGTTCTGTTATTCTGAGTGTGGGGTGGTTCCTACAATTGTCTGCAGAACCTGGGTTCCAATGGAATCCTAGCTTATTATCACTGTGTATTTTACAAGCCCGGGCTGTGGGTGAAAACTGGGGGATATACTGAAAATCTAAGAAGCAGCGAGTGCCCCAAGATGCACTGTGGAGGTAATTAGCGGACTTCTCCCTAACAGGGAGAAATCTGTGACCCCATCCATCTGCGTGGATTGGGGTTCCACAACTCCCCACACTCAAAGACGTGTTCCAGAATCCTGAAAGTTTGGAGATTCCTCCAACAGACTGCAAAGCCGGGGTTCTTATAGAATCACTTATTTGTCATCCATGGGTGTTTCTCTTGTCCGGGCTGCAAGGGAAAGCTGGGAGTTGGGCTTGAAAATGAAGAAGAAGACAGTGACACCCCAAGGGCACTGAAGGAATCTAGCCGACATCTCCCATCCTGGGAAAACCTGGATCCCCAGAAAAATGCCTGGAGTGTGTTTTCCTACTCCATCACACACAGAAAGATATGTTCTGTTATCCTGATTTTTCGAAGGTTTCCATATTTGTCAGCAGTACATGGGTTCGAATAGCACCAATAGCTTCTTTTCCTTCTGTGTTACCCCAGGCCGTTTTGCAAGGGATAAATGTGTGTTGGGCTGGGAATCCAAGTAGCTATGAGTGCCCCGAGATGGACTATGGAGGTAATTAGCGGACTTGGCCCTAAAAGGGAAAAACTTGTGCCCCCAGGCATGTGTGTGAATTGGGGATTCTAAACTCTTCCAAGCAACGCCGTGTTTGGGAATCCTTTGTTTGTGGATTTTCCTACAACAGACGGCAGCACCGGGGTTTTGATAGAACCTTTAGCTACATTTTCTGATTGTTTTCTCAGGCTGGGATGCAAAGGAAACAGGGGGATGGGCTGGAAAGACAAGCAGGAGCGAGTACTTCCCCATGGGCTGTAGTGGGATGTATCTGACCTCCCACAACCTAGGAACACCAGTAAACCCTGAAATATGTGTGGATCTTTTACCATCTCAATGAGACACAAAAAAATTTTTCTGTTATCCTGCGTGTGCGGAGGTTACTTCAACGGTCTGCAGTGCTTGTGTTCCAATAGAACCATTAACTTATTATCTCTGAAGTGTTTTCCAGGGCGGGCAGCGAGGGAAAGTTGGGGGTTCGGCTGGAAAGCCAAGTAGCAACGAGTACCCAGAGATAGACTGTAGAAGTAATTAGCAGACTTCTCATAAACAAGGAAATTCTGTGACCCCTGTCCTCTGTGTGGTTGGGGGCTCCACACCTCCCCCAAGCAAATTCTTGCTCCGGAATTTTGAGTCTTTGCTGTACCTCCAACAGACAGCAGCGCCGTATTTCTGATAGAATCACTAACATTGTCATCCCTAGGTGTTTTCTTAGGCCAGGCTGTAAGGGAAATTTGGGAGATGGTCTGCAAAGCGAAGAAGTATAGATTGCCTCCCCAGTGGCAGTGGAGGTAATTAGACGACATCTCCAAACCTAGGATCAGCTGAACCCCCAGGAATATGCCTGGAGTGTATTTTCCTACACCATCACACACACAAAGATGTGTTCTGCTATCCTGAGTATGGGGAGGATTCTACAAATATCAGCAGCGCCTGGGTTCTAATAGCACCATTATTTTCTTTTCCGTTAGTGTTTTTACACGCTTAGCTGCGAGGTAAAACTGTGGGTTTGGCTGTAATTCGTAGCAGCAACGAAATAGGCCCCATGAGTATTTGAGGTAATTTTCCGACGTTCCACATCCTTGGAACAACTGTGCCCCCTGAAACATGCGTGGAGTTTGTTTACCCATCTGCATCAGACACACAAAGTTTTCTGCTGCTATCGCAATTGGGGGAAGGACCCTAAAACTTTAGGTAGCGACTGGGTTCCAATACAACCAATAGCATATTATCCCTGAGTGTTTTCCTAGGCCGGGCTGAGAGGGAATGCTGGGGGTTGGGCTGGAAAGCCAAGAAGGAGCGAGTGCCTCCCCATGGGCATTGGAGGTTATTACCCGAACTCCCACTAACTAGGAACATCTTAACCCCCTGAAACAAGCGTGGAGCTTGTTTACCAAACTGCATGAGACCCACAAACTAGTGTTCTAATTTCCTGTGTGTGGGGAGTTTCCTACAGTGTTCTGCAGCACCTGGGTTCCATTAGAACCACTTGCTTATTATCCCTGACTGTTTCCCCAGGCCGGCCTGCGAGGAAATGCTGCGCTTGCGCTTGAAAGCCATGTAGCAGCGAGTGACCCGAGATGGACTGTGGAGATAATTAGCGGACATCTCCCTAACAGGGAAAAACCTGTGCCCCCTTCCATCTATGTGGTGTGGGTCTCCAATGCTACCCCCAAGCATAGCAGTGATCCAGAATCTTAAGTGTCTGGAAGTTCCTAGAAAAGACAGCAGGCTCTTAGCTCTGATAAAATCACTTAGAGTTTCATCCCTGGGTATAATCCAAGACCGGGCTGCAAGGGAAAGTTGGGAGTTGGGCTTGAAAACGAAGAAGTCAATGTATCCACATGGGCAGTGAAGGAATCTAGACGACATCTCCCAACCTGGGAAAAACGGGATCCCCAGAAAAATTCCTGGAGTGTGTTTTACTTCTCCATCACCCACAGAAAGATATGTTCTGCTATCCTGAGTTTTCGAAGGTTTCCACAATTTTCAGCAGCGCATGTGTTCTAATAGCACCAGTAGATACATTTACCTGTGTGTTTCCCTTGGCCGCGCTGCAAGGGAAACTTGTGGGTCGGGATGGAAATCCAAGTAGCAGCGAGTGCCCCACGATGGTCTGTAGAGGTAATTAGCGGACTTCTAACTAAAAGGGAAAAACTTGTGCCCTCAGTCATGTGTGTGGAGTGTTGCTTCACAATTCCCACAAGCAAAGAAGTGTTTGTTAATCCTGTGTGTGTGGAGGATCCTCCAACTGACAGCAGGGCCGGGGTTCTGATAGAATCACTTAGTTTGTCATCCCTGGGTGTTTTCCTAACCCGGGCTGCAAGGGAAACCTGGGAGTAGGGCTGGAAAACGAAGTAAAACAGAGTGCTTACTAATGGGCTGTAGAGATACTTAGCCAACGACTCACATCCTGGTTACACCTGCACCCCAGAAAAATGCATGGCGTGTGTTTTCCTACTCCATCACACACACAAAGAAGTGTTCTGTTACCCTGTGTATGGGGAGGTTTCTACAACTGTCAGCAGCGCCGTGGTTCTAATAGAAATTTTAGCTAAATTTCCTGACAGCTTTCTCTGACTGGGTTGCAAGGGAAACTGGGGGATGGGATGGAAATCCAAGCAGGAGCGATTAGCTCCCCATGGGCATTAATGGGAATAATCTGATTTCCCCCATCCTAGGAAAACCTGTACCCCCTGAAAAATGTGTGGAGTTTTTAACATCTCAATCAGACACAAAATATTGTTCTGTTATCCTGCGTGTGTGGAGCTTCCTACAACGGTCTGCAGTGCCTGGTTTCCAATAGAACCACTCGCTTATAAACTCTGTGTGTTTCCCAGGGCGGGCTGCGAGGGAAACTGGGGGTTCCGCTGGAAAGCCAAGTAGACAGGATTGCCCAGAAATTGACTGTAGAGGTAATTAGCGGACTTCTCACAGACAGAGAGAAACTGTGCCCCCAGGCATCTTGTGGTGTTGGTCTCCACACCTCCACCAAGCAAAGCCATGTTCCAGAATTTTGAGTGTGTGCTGTACCTCCAAAAGGCAGCAGAGCGGTGTTTTTTATAGAATCACTAATATTGTCATTCCTAGGTTTTTTCTTAGGCCGGGATTCAAAGGAAAACTGGGAGTTGGTCTGGAAAGCGAAGAAGTATAGAGTGCCCCCCCTTGGAAGCGGAGGTAATTAGGCGACATCTCCCATCCTGGGAACAGCTGTAACACCAGAAATATGCCTGGGGTGTATTTACCTACACCTTCACATACACAAAAATTTGTTCTGCTATCCTGAGGGTGGGGAGGTTTCTACAACATTCAGCTGCACCTGGGTACTAGTAGCATCAGTATTTTGTTTTCCGTGAGTTTTTTCACAGGCCTGGCTGCGAGGTAAACTGTGGGCTTGGCTGTAATTCGTAGCAGCAGCGAGTTACTCCCCATGAGACTTTGAGGTAATTTTCCGACGTCCCACAGGCTTGGACCACCTAAGCCCCCTGATAAATTCTTGGAGTTTTTTACACATCTCCATCAGACACACAAATGTTTCTTCTTTTATCCTATTTGTGGGAAGTTTCCTACAACGGTAGGTAGAGACTGGGTTCCATTACAACCAATAACATAATTTCCCTGTGTGTTTTCCCAGGCCGGGATTAGAGGGAAAGCTTGGGTTTGGGCTGGAAATCCAAGTAGCAGCTAGTTCCCCGAGATGGACTATGGAGGTAATTAGCGGACTTGGCCTTCAAAGGGAAAATCTTGTGCCCCGGCAATGAGTGTGCTGTGGGGCTCCACAATTCGCAACAAGCAAATACGTGTTCCAGAATCCTGAGAGTTTGGAGGTTCCTCCAACATACAGCAGCGTCCTGGTTCTGATAGAAAGATTTAGTTTTTAATCCCTGGGTGTTTTCCACGGTCGGGCTGCAAGGGAATCCTAGGATTAGGGCTAGATATCGAAGAAGAAGAGAGTGCTTCCCCATGGTCAGTGGAGGTAATTAGCCAACATTTCCCATCCTGCGAACACCTGCACCCCACTGACATGCCTTACTGTGTTTTCCAACTCCATCACACACACCAAGTTTTGTTCTGTTTTCCTTAGTGTAAGGAGGTTTCTACAACTGTCAGGAGCGCCTTTGTTCTTATAGAAACTGTAGATTTTTTCCCTGAGTGTTTTCACAGGCCGGGATGTGAGGGAATTCTGGGTGTTGGGCTGGAATCCAAGCAAATGCAAGGGACATCCCATGGACAGTGGGTGTAATTATCCAAACTCCCACAACCTAGGAACGCCTATACAACATGAAACATGCGTGGATATAGTTTACCCATCTAAATCAGACACTCAAAGTATTGTTCTGTTATTCTGAGTGTGGGGTGGTTCCTACAATTGTCTGCAGAACCTGGGTTCCAATGGAATCCTAGCTTAATATCACTGTGTATTTCACAAGGCCGGGATGTGAGTGAAAACTGGGGGATATACTGAAAATCTAAGAAGCAGCGAGTGCCCCAAGATGCACTGTGGAGGTAATTAGCGGACTTCTCCCTAACAGGGAGAAATCTGTGACCCCATCCATCTGCGTGGATTGGGGTTCCAAAACTCCCCACACTCAAAGACGTGTTCCAGAATCCTGAAAGTTTGGAGGTTCCTCCAACAGACAGCAACACCTGGGTTCTTATAGAATCACTTATTTGCAATCCATGGGTGTTTCACTTGTCCGGGCTGCAAGGGAAAGCTGGGAGTTGGGCTTGAAAACGAAGAAGACAGTTACACCCCATGGGCACTGTTGGAATCTCCGACATCTCCCATCTTGGGAAAACCTGGATCCCCAGAAAAATGCCTGGAGTGTGTTTTCCTACACCATCACACACAGAAAGATATGTTCTGTTATCCTGATTTTTCGAAGGATTCCATATTTGTCAGCAGGACATGGGTTCGAATAGCACCAATAGCTTCTTTTCCTTCTGTGTTACCCCAGGCCGTTTTGCAAGGGATAAATGTGTGTTGGGCTGGGAATCCAAGTAGCTATGAGTGCCCCGAGATGGACTATGGAGGTAATTAGCGGACTTGGCCCTAAAAGGGAAAAACTTGTTCCCCCAGGCATGTGTGTGAATTGGGGCTTCTAAACTCTTCCAAGCAAAGCCGTGTTTGGGAATCCTGTGTTTGTGGATTTTCCTACAACAGATGGCAGCACCGGGGTTTTGATAGAACCTTTAGCTACATTTTCTGATTGTTTTATCAGGCTGGGGTGCAAAGGAAACAGGGGGGTGTGCTGGAAAGCCAAGCAGGAGCGAGTACTTCCCCATGGGCTGTAGTGGGATGTATCTGACCTCCCACAACCTAGGAACACCAGTAAACCCTGAAATATGTGTGGATCTTTTACCATCTCAATGAGACACAAAAAAATTTTTCTGTTATCCTGCGTGTGCGGAGGTTACTTCAACGGTCTGCAGTGCTTGTGTTCCAATAGAACCATTAACTTATTATCTCTGAAGTGTTTTCCAGGGCGGGCAGCGAGGGAAAGTTGGGGGTTCGGCTGGAAAGCCAAGTAGCAACGAGTGCCCAGAGATAGACTGTAGAGGTAATTAGCAGACTTCTCATAAACAAGGAAATTCTGTGACCCTTGTCCTCTGTGTGGTGGGGGGCTCCACACCTCCCCCAAGCAAATACTTGCTCCGGAATTTTGAGTCTTTGTTGTACCTCCAACAGACAGCAGCGCTGTGTTTCTGATGGAATCACTAACATTGTCATCCCTAGGTGTTTTCTTAGGCCAGGCTGTAAGGGAAATTTGGGAGATGGTCTGCAAAGCGAAGAAGTATAGATTGCTTCCCATTGGCAGTGGAGGTAATTAGGCGACATCTCCAAACCTGGGAACAGCTGTACCCACAGAAATATGCCTGGAGTGTAATATTGTACACCATCACACACACAAAGATGTGTTCTGCTATCCTGAGTGTGGGGAGGATTCTACAAATATCAGCAGCGCCTGGGTTCTAATAGTACCAGTATTTTCTTTTCCGTGAGTGTTTTCACACACCTAGCTGCGAGGTAAACTGTGGGTTTGGCTGTAATTCGTAGCAGGAGCGAGAAACCCCCATGAGATTTTGAGGTAATTTTCCGACGTACCAGAGCCTTGGAACAACTGTGCCCCCTGAAACATGCGTGGAGTTTGTTTACCCATTTCCATCAGACACACAAAGATTTCTGCTGCTATCCCAGATGTGGGAATGAGCCTACAACGATAAGTAGTGACTGGGTTCCAATACAAACAATAGCATATTATCCCTGAGTGTTTTCCCAGGCTGGGCTGAGATGGAATTCTGGGGGTTGGGCTAGAAAGCCAAGCAGGATCGAGTCCCTCCCATGGGCATTGGAGGTTATTACCCGAACTCCCACTAACTAGGAACACCTTAACACCCTGAAACACTCGTGGAGATTGTTTACAAAACTTCGAGACACACAAAGAAGAGTTCAAATTTCCTAGGTGTGGGGAGTATCCTACAAAGTTCTGCAGCACCTGGGTTCCAATAGAACCACTGGCTTATTATCCCTGATTGTTTTCCCAGGCCGGCCTGCGAGGGGATGCTGTGCTTGCGCTGGAAAGCCATGTAGCAGCGAGTGACCCGAGATGGACTGTGGAGGTAATTAGCGGACATCTCCCTAACAGGGAAAAACCTGTGCACCCAGCCATCTCTGTGGTGTGGGTCTCCAAACTACCCCCAAGCATAGCAGTGATCCAGAATCCTAAGTGTCTGGAAGTTCCTAAAAAAGACAGCAGCATCGTAGCTCTGATAAAATCACGTAGACTGTCATCCCTGGGTATAAACCAAGACTGGGATGCAAGGGAAAGTTGGGAGTTGGGCTTGAAAATGAAGAAGTCAATGTATCCCAATGGGCAGTGAAGGAATCTAGCAGACATCTCCCAACCTGGGAAAAACTGGATCCCCAGAATAATGCCTGGAGTGTGGTTTACTACTCCATCACACACAGAAAGATGTGTTCTGTAATCCTGAGTGTTCGAAGGTTTCCAAATTTGTCAGCAGCGCATGTGTTGTAATAGCACCAGTAGAGACTTTTCCCTGTGTGTTTCCCCAGGCCGGGCTTCAAGGGAAACTTGGGGTTGGGATGGGAATCCAAGTAGTAGTGAGTGCCCCACGACGGTCTGTAGAGGTAATTAGCGGACTTCTAACTAAAAGGGAAAAACTTGTGCCCTCAGTCATGTGTGTGGAGTGGGGCTTTACAATTCCCCCAAGCAAAGAACTATTTGTTAATCCTCTGTCTGTGGAGGTTCCTCGAACAGACAGCAGCGCCTGGGTTCTGATAGAATCACTTAGTTTGTCATCCCTGGGTGTTTTCCTAACCCGGGATGCAATGGAAAGATGGGAATAGGGCTGGAAAACGAAAAAAACAGAGTGCCTACCCATGGGCTGTGGAGATACTTAGCCAACGACTCACAACCTGGTTACACCTGCACCCCAGAAACATGCATGGCGTGTTTTTTCCTACTCCATCACACACACAAAGAAGTGTTCTGTTACCCTGTGTATGGGGAGGTTTCTTCAAATTTCAGCAGCGCCTGGGTTCTAATAGAAATTTTAGCTAAATTTCCTGACTGCTTTCTCTGACTTGGTTGCAAGGGAAACTGGGGGATGGGATGTAATTCCAAGCAGGAACGATTACCTCCACATGGGCATTAATGGGAATAATCTGATCTCCCCCATCCTAGGAAAACCTGTACCCCAAGGAATATGCGTGGAGTTTTTAACATCTCAATCAGACACAAAACAGTGTTCTGTTATCCTGCGTGTGCGGAGCTTCCTACAACGGTCTGCCGTGACTGGGTTCCAATAGACCACTAGCTTACAAACTCTGTGTGTTTTCTAGGGCGGGCTGCGTGGGAAACTGGGGGTTCGGCTGGAAAGCTAAGTAGCCAGGATTGCCCAGAAATTGACTGTAAATATAATTAGCGACATTCTCCCAGACAGAGAGAAACTGTGCCCCCAGGCATCTTGTGGTGTTGGTATCCACACCTACACCATGCAAAGCCATGTTCCGAAATTTTGAGTGTGTGTTATACCTCCAACAGGCAGCAGAGCGGGGTTTCTTATAGAATCACTAATAATGTCATCCCAAGGTTTTTTCTTAGGCCAGGCTTTAAACGAAAGCTGGGATTTGGACTGGAAAGCGAAGAAGTATAGAGTGCCTCCCCATTGGAAGAGGAGATAATTAGGCGACATCTCCCATCCTGGGAAAAGTTGTACTCCCAGAAACATGCCTGGAGTGTATTTTCCTACACCATCACACACACAAAAATTTGTTCTGCTATCCTGAGTGTGGGGAGGTTTCTACAAATTTCAGCAGCGCCTGTGTTCTGGTAGCACCAGTATATTTTATTCCGTGAGTGTTATCACAGGCCTGGCTGCTAGGTAAAACTGTGGGCTTGGCTGTAATTCATAGCAGCATCGAGTTATTCCACATGAGAATTTGAGGTTATTTTTCGACGTCCCACAGCCTTGGAACACCTAAGCCCCATGATACATGCTTGGAGTATTTTTACCCATCTCCATCAGACACACAAATGTTTCTTCTTTTACCCTACATGTGGGAAGGTTCCTACAACAGTAGGTAGAGACTGGGTTCAATTACAACCAATAACATACTTTCCCTGTGTGTTTCCCAGGCCGGACTGCGAGGGAAAGCTTGGGTTTGGGCTGGAAATTCATGTAGAAGCCAGTTCCCCGAGATGGACATTGGAGGTAATTAGCGGACTTGGCCTTAAAAGGGAAAATCTTGGGCCCCAGCAATGAGTGTGCTGTGGGGCTTCACAATTCCCAACAAGCAAATCCGTGTTCAGGAATCCTGAGAGTTTGGAGGATCCTCCAACATACAGCAGCTCCCTGGTTCTGATAGAATGATTTAGTTTTAATCCCTGGGTGTTTTCCACGGTCGGGCTGCAAGGGAATCCTAGGATAGGGCTAGATATCGAAGAAGAAGAGAGAGCTTCCCCATGAGCAGTGGAGGTAATTAGCCAACATTTCCCATCCTGCGAACACCTGAACCCAAGGGACATGCCTTACTGTGTTTTCCTACTCCATCACACACACAAAGTTGTGTTCTGTTTTCCTTAGAGTAGGGAGTTTTCTACAACTGTCATGATCGTCTTAGTTCTTATAGAAACTGTAGCTTTTGTTCCCTGAGAGTTTTCACAGGCCGTGATGCGAGGGAACGCTTGGGGTTGGTCTGGAATCCAAGCAACTGCAAGGGACTCCCTATTGGACTGTGGATGTAAATATCTGAACTCCCACAACCTAGGAACTCCTACACAAACTGAAACATGCGTGGATTTAGTTTACTCATCTAAATCAGACACTCAAATTATTGTTCTGTTATTCTGAGGGTGGGGAGTTTCGTACAATTGTCTGCAGCACCTGGGTTCCAATAGAAACCTAGCTTATTATCACTGAGTGTTTTAAAGGCCGGTCTGTGAGGGAAAATTGGGAGATACACTGAAAATCTAAGAAGCAGGGAGTGCCCCAAGATGCACTGTGGAGGAAATTAGCGGACTTCTCCCTAAGAGGAACAAATCTGTGACCCCATCCATCTGCGTGGATTGGTGTTCCTCAACTCCCCACACTCAAAACGTGCTCCAGAATCCTGTAGGTTTGGAGGTTCCTCCAACAGACAGCAACGCCTGGGTTCTTATTGAATCACTTATTTGTCATCCATGGGTTTTTCACTTGTCCGGGCTGCAAGGGAAAGCTGGGAGTTGGGCTTGAAAACGAAGAAGAAGACAGTGCCAACCCATGGGCACTGAAGGAATCTAGCCGACATCTCCCAACCTGGGAAATCCTGGATCCCCATAAAAATGCCTGGAGTGTGTTTTCCTACTCCATCACACACAGAAATATATGTTCTGTTATACTGAGTGTTCGAAGGTTTCCTCAATTGTCAGCAGGGCATGGGTTCAAATGGCACCAATAGCTTCTTTTCCCTATTGTTAACCCAGGCCGGGCTGCATGGGAATCATGGTGGTTTGGCTGGAATTCCAAGTAGCATCGGGTGCCCGAGATGGACTTTGGAGCTAATTAGCGGACTTCTCCCTAACAGGGATAAACTTGAGCCCCAGCCTTGTTTGTGGATAGGGGCTTCAAATTTCCCCCAAGCAAAGTCGTGTTTGGGAATCCTGTGTGTGTGGAGGTTCCTCCAAAAGACAGCAGTGCCGGGGTTCTTATAGAATCACTTAGTTTGTCATCCCTGGGTGTCACCCGTGCTGCAAGTGAAAGCTGGGAATAGGGCTGGAATACGAAGAAAAACAGAGTGCATCCCCATGGGTTTTGGAGATACTTAGCCAACGTCTCACAACCTGGTTACACCTGCAACCCAGAAACATGCATGGAGTGTGTTTTGCTACTCAATCACACACACAAAGAAGTGTTCTGTTACCCTGTGTATGGGGAAGTTTCTACAACTGTCAGCAGCTTCTGGGTTCTAATAGAAACTTTAGCTAAATTTCCTGACTGTTTGCTCTGACTGGGTTGCAAGGGAAACTGGGGGATGGGATGGAAATCCAAGCAGGACCGATTACCTCCCCATGGGCATTAATGGGAATAATCTGACCTCCCCCAACCTAGGAAAACCTGTACCCCCTGAAACATGCGTGGAGTTTTTACCATCTCAATCAGTCACAAAATAAGTGTTCTGTTATCCTGCATGTGCGGAGCTTCCTACAACGGTCTGCAGTGCCTGGGTTGCAATAGAACCACTAGCTTATAATCTCTGAGTGTTTTCCAGGGCGGGCTGCGAGGGAAACTGGGGGTTCGGCTGGAAAGCCAAGTAGACAGGATTGCCCAGATATTGACTGTAGAGGTTAGTAGCAGACTACTCCCAGACAGATAATAACTGTGCCCCCAGGCATCTTGTGGTGTTGGTCTCAATACCTCCACCAAGCAAAGACATGTTCCGGAATTTTGAGTGTGTGTTGTACCTCCAACCGGCAGCAGAGCGGGTGTTCTGATAGAATCGCTAATATTGCCATCCCTAGGTGTTTTCTTAGGCCGGGCTTCAAAGGAAAGCTGGGAGTTGGTCTGGAAAGCGAAGAAGTATAGATTGCCTCCCCATTGGAAGTGGAGGTAATTAGGCGACATCTTCAAACCTGGGAAAAGCTGTACCCCCAGAAATATGCCTGGAGTGTATTTTCCTACACCAACACACACACAAAAATTTGTTCTGCTATCCTGAGTGTGGGGAGGATTCTACAACTTTCAGCAGCGCCAGGTTTCTAGAAGCACCATTGTTTTGTTTTCCGTTAGTGTTTTCACAGGCCTGGCTGCGAGGTAAACTGTGGGTTTGGCTGTAATACGTAGCAGCAGCGAGTTACTCCCCATGAGAATTTGAGGTAATTTTCCGAAGTCCCACAGACTTGAAACACCTAAGCCCCCTGATACATGCTTTAAATTTGTTTACCCATTTCTCTCAGACACACAAAAGTTTCTTCCTTATCCTAGTTGTGGGAAGGTTCATACAACGGTAAGTAGAGACTGGGTTCCATTACAACCAATAAAATATTTTCCCTGTGTGCTTTCCCAGGCCGGGATTAGAGGGAAAGCTTGGGTTTGGGCTGGAAATCCAAGTATCAGCGAGTGCCCCGAGATGGACTATGGAGGTAATTAGCGGACTTGGCCCTAAAACGGAAAATCTTGGGCCCCAGCAATGAGTGTGCTGTGGGGCTTCACAATTCGCACCAAGCAAATCGGTGTTCCGGAATCCTGAGTGTTTGGAGGTTTATCCAACATACAGCAGCGCCCTGGTTCTGATAGAACGATTTAGTTTGTCATCCCTGGGTGTTTTCCTTGGTCGGGCTGCCAAGGAATGCTAGAATTATGGCTGGATATCGAAGAAGAAGAGACTAGTTCCCCATTGGCAGTGGAAGTAATTAGCCAACATTTCCCATCCTGCGAACACCTGAACCCAAGAGACATGCCTTACTGTGTTTTCCTACTCCATCACACACACAAAGTTGTGTTCTGTTTTCCTTAGAGTAGGGAGGATTCTACAACTGTCATGATCGTCTTAGTTCTTATAGAAACTGTAGCTTTTTTCCCTGAGAGTTTTCACAGGCCGGGATGCGAGGGAACCCTGGGGGTTGGGCTGGAATCCAAGCAACTGCAAGGGACTCCCCATGGACAGTGGATGTAAATATCCGACCTCCCACAACCTAGGAACTCCTATACAAACTGAAACATGCGTGGATTTAGTTAACCCATCTAAATCAGACATTCAAATTAATGTTCTGTTATTCTGAGGGTGGGGAGTTTCGTACAATTGTCTGTAGCACCTGGGTTCTAATAGAAACCTAGCTTATTATCACTGAGTGTTTTAAAAGGCCGGGCTGCGAGGGAAAACTGGGAGATACACTGAAAATCTAAGAAGCAGCGAGTGCCCCAAGATGCACTGTGGAGGAAATTAGCGGACTTCTCCCTAAGAGGGACAAATCTGTGACCCCATCCATCTGCGTGAATTGGGGTTCCTCAACTCCCCACACTCAAAGACGTGCTCCAGAATCCTGTAGGTTTGGAGGTTCCTCCAACAGACAGCAACGCCTGGGTTCTTATAGTATCACTTATTTGTCATCCATGGGTGTTTCACTTGTCCGGGCTGCAAGGGAAAGCTGGGAGTTGGGCTTGAAAACGAAGAAGAAGACAGTGCCACCCCATGGGTACTGAAGGAATCTAGCCGACATCTCCCAACCTGGGAAATCCTGGATCCCCATAAAAATGCCTGGAGTGTGTTTTCCTACCCCATCACACACAGAAATATATGTTCTGTTTTACTGGGTGTTCGAAGGTTTCCACAATTGTCAGCAGGGCATGGGTTCGAATAGCACCAATAGCTTCTTTTCCCTATTGTTAACCCAGGCCGGCCTGCATGGGAAACATGGGGGTTTGGCTGGAATTCCAAGTAGCATCGGGTGCCCGAGATGGACTTTGGAGCTAAATAGCGGACTTCTCCCTAACAGGGATAAACTTGAGCCCCAGCCTTGTGTGTGGATAAGTGCTTCAAAATTCCCCCAAGGAAAGTCGTGTTTGGGAATCCTGTGTGTGTGGAGGTTCCTCCAAAAGACAGCAGCGCCGGGGTTCTTATAGAATCACTTAGTTTGTCATCCCTGGGTATCACCCGTGCTGCAAGTGAAAGCTGGGAATAGGGTTGGACACGAAGAAAAACAGAGTGCATCCCCATGGGTTGTGGAGATACTTAGCCAACGTCTCCCAACCTGGTTACACCTGCAACCCAGAAACATGCATGGAGTGTGTTTTCCTACTCAATGACACACACAAAGAAGTGTTCTGTTACCCTTTGTATGGGGAAGTTTCTACAACTGTCAGCAGCTTCTGGGTTCTAATAGAAACTTTAGCTAAATTTCCTGACTGTTTGCTCTGACTGGGTTGCAAGGGAAACTGGGGGATGGGATGGAAATCCAAGCAGGACCGATTACCTCCTCATGGGCATTAATGGGAATAATCTGACCTCCCCCAACCTAGGAAAACCTGTACCCCCTGAAACATGCGTGGAGTTTTTACCATCTCAATCAGTCACAAAATAAGTGTTCTGTTATCCTGCATGTGCGGAGCTTCCTACAACGGTCTGCAGTGCCTGGGTTGCAATAGAACCACTAGCTTAAAATCTCTGAGTGTTTTCCAGGGCGGGCTGCGAGGGAAACTGGGGGTTCGGCTGGAAAGCCAAGTAGACAGGATTGCCCAGATATTGACTGTAGAGGTTAGTAGCAGACTACTCCCAGACAGATAATAACTGTGCCCCCAGGCATCTTGTGGTTTTGGTCTCCATACCTCAACCAAGCAAAGACATGTTCCGGAATTTTGAGTGTGTGTTGTATCTCCAACAGGCAGCAGAGAGGGTGTTCTGATAGAATCGCTAATATTGTCATCTCTAGGTGTTTTCTTACGCCGGGCTTCAAAGAAAAGCTGGGAGTTGGTCTGGAAAGCGAAGAAGTATAGATTGCCTCCCCATTGGAAGTGGAGGTAATTAGGCGACATCTCCAAACCTGGGAACAGCTGTACCCCCAGAAATATTCCTGGAGTGTATTTTCCTACACCAACACACACACAAAAATTTGTTCTGCTATCCTGAGTGTGGGGAGGATTCTACAACTTTCAGAAGCGCCTGGGTTCTAGAAGCACCAGTGTTTTGTTTTCCGTTAGTGTTTTCACAGGCCTGGCTGCGAGGTAAACTGTGGGTTTGGCTGTAATTCGTAGCAGCAGCGAGTTACTCCCCATGAGAATTTGAGGTAATTTTCCGAAGTCCCACAGACTTGAAACACCTAAGCCCCCTGATACATGCTTTTAATTTGTTTACCCATTTCTCTCAGACACACAAAAGTTTCTTCCTTATCCTAGTTGTGGGAAGTTTCCTACAACGGTAATTAGAGACTGGGTTCCATTACAACCAATAAAATATTTTCCCTGTGTGTTTTCCCAGGCCGGGATGAGAGGGAAAGCTTGGGTTTGGGCTGGAAATCCAAGAATCAGCGAGTGCCCCGAGATGGACTATGGAGGTAATTAGCGGACTTGGCCCTAAAACGGAAAATCTTGGGCCTCAGCAATGAGTGTGCTGTGGGGCTACACAATTCCCAACAAGGAAATCAGTGTTCCGGAATCCTGAGTGTTTCGAGGTTCCTCCAACATACAGCAGCGCCCTGGTTCTGATAGAACGATTTAGTTTGTCATCCCTGGGTGTTTTCCATGGTCGGGCTGCAAGGGATTGCTACGATTATGGCTGGATATCGAAGAAGAAGAGACTAGTTCCCCATGGGCAGTGGAAGTAATTAGCCAACATTTCCCATCCTGCGAACACCTGAACCCAAGGGACATGCCTTACTGTGTTTTCCTACTCCATCACACACACAAAGTTGTGTTCTGTTTTCCTTAGAGTAGGGAGGATTCTACAACTGTCATGATCGTCTTAGTTCTTATAGAAACTGTAGCTTTTTTTCCCTGAGAGTTTTCACAGGCCGGGATGCGAGGGAACCCTGGGGGTTGGGCTGGAATCCAAGCAACTGCAAGGGACTCCCTATTGGACAGTGGATGTAAATATCCGACCTCCCACAACCTAGGAACTCCTATACAAACTGAAACATGCGTGGATTTAGTTTACCCATCTAAATCAGACACTCCAATTATTGTTCTGTTATTCTGAGGGTGGGGAGTTTCGTACAATTCTCTGCAGCACCTGGGTTCCAATAGAAACCTAGCTTATTATCACTGAGTGTTTTAAAAGGCCGGGCTGCGAGGGAAAACTGGGAGATACACTGAAAATCTAAGAAGCAGCGAGTGCCCCAAAATGCACTGTGGAGGAAATTAGCGGACTTCTCCCTAAGAGGGACAAATCTATGAACCCATCCATCTGCGTGGATTGGGGTTCCTCAACTCCCCACACTCAAAACGTGCTCCAGAATCCTGTAGGTTTGGACGTTCCTCCAACAGACAGCAACGCCTGGGTTCTTATTGAATCACTTATTTGTCATCCATGGGTTTTTCACTTGTCCGGGCTGCAAGGGAAAGCTGGGAGTTGGGCTTGAAAACGAAGAAGAAGACAGTGACAGCCCATGGGCACTGAAGGAATCTAGCCGACATCTCCCAACCTGGGAAATCCTGGATCCCCATAAAAATGCCTGGAGTGTGTTTTCCTACTCCATCACACACAGAAATATATGTTCTGTTATACTGAGTGTTCGAAGGTTTCCTCAATTGTCAGCAGGGCATGGGTTCGAATGGCACCAATAGCTTCTTTTCCCTATTGTTAACCCAGGCCGGGCTGCATGGGAATCATGGTGGTTTGGCTGGAATTCCAAGTAGCATCGGGTGCCCGAGATGGACTTTGGAGCTAATTAGCGGACTTCTCCCTAACAGGGATAAACTTGAGCCCCAGCCTTGTTTGTGGATAGGGGCTTCAAATTTCCCCCAAGCAAAGTCGTGTTTGGGAATCCTGTGTGTGTGGAGGTTCCTCCAAAAGACAGCAGCGCCGGGGTTCTTATAGAATCACTTAGTTTGTCATCCCTGGGTGTCACCCGTGCTGCAAGTGAAAGCTGGGAATAGGGCTGGAATACGAAGAAAAACAGAGTGCATCCCCATGGGTTGTGGAGATACTTAGCCAACGTCTCACAACCTGGTTACACCTGCAACCCAGAAACATGCATGGAGTGTGTTTTGCTACTCAATCACACACACAAAGAAGTGTTCTGTTACCCTGTGTATGGGGAAGTTTCTACAACTGTCAGCAGCTTCTGGGTTCTAATAGAAACTTTAGCTAAATTTCCTGACTGTTTGCTCTGACTGGGTTGCAAGGGAAACTGGGGGATGGGATGGAAATCCAAGCAGGACCGATTACCTCCCCATGGGCATTAATGGGAATAATCTGACCTCCCCCAACCTAGGAAAACCTGTACCCCCTGAAACATGCGTGGAGTTTTTACCATCTCAATCAGTCACAAAATAAGTGTTCTGTTATCCTGCGTGTGCGGAGCTTCCTACAACGGTCTGCAGTGCCTGGGTTCCAATAGAACCACTAGCTTATAATCTCTGAGTGTTTTCCAGGGCGGGCTGCGAGGGAAACTGGGGGTTCGGCTGGAAAGCCTAGTAGACAGGATTGCCCAGATATTGACTGTAGAGGTTAGTAGCAGACTACTCCCAGACAGATAATAACTGTGCCCCCAGGCATCTTGTGGTGTTGGTCTCAATACCTCCACCAAGCAGACATGTTCCGGAATTTTGAGTGTGTGTTGTACCTCCAACCGGCAGCAGAGCGGGTGTTCTGATAGAATCGCTAATATTGCCATCCCTAGGTGTTTTCTTAGGCCGGGCTTCAAAGGAAAGCTGGGAGTTGGTCTGGAAAGCGAAGAAGTATAGATTGCCTCCCCATTGGAAGTGGAGGTAATTAGGCGACATCTTCAAACCTGGGAAAAGCTGTACCCCCAGAAATATGCCTGGAGTGTATTTTCCTACACCAACACACACACAAAAATTTGTTCTGCTATCCTGAGTGTGGGGAGGATTCTACAACTTTCAGCAGCGCCAGGTTTCTAGAAGCACCATTGTTTTGTTTTCCGTTAGTGTTTTCACAGGCCTGGCTGCGAGGTAATCTGTGGGTTTGGCTGTAATACGTAGCAGCAGCGAGTTACACACCATGAGAATTTGAGGTAATTTTCCGAAGTCCCACAGACTTGAAACACCTAAGCCCCCTGATACATGCTTTAAATTTGTTTACCCATTTCTCTCAGACACACAAAAGTTTCTTCCTTATCCTAGTTGTGGGAAGGTTCATACAACGGTAAGTAGAGACTGGGTTCCATTACAACCAATAAAATATTTTCCCTGTGTGTTTTCCCAGGCCGGGATTAGAGGGAAAGCTTGGGTTTGGGCTGGAAATCCAAGTATCAGCGAGTGCCCCGAGATGGACTATGGAGGTAATTAGCGGACTTGGCCCTAAAACGGAAAATCTTGGGCCCCAGCAATGAGTGTGCTGTGGGGCTTCACAATTCGCACCAAGCAAATCGGTGTTCCGGAATCCTGAGTGTTTGGAGGTTTATCCAACATACAGCAGCGCCCTGGTTCTGATAGAACGATTTAGTTTGTCATCCCTGGGTGTTTTCCTTGGTCGGGCTGCCAAGGAATGCTAGAATTATGGCTGGATATCGAAGAAGAAGAGACTAGTTCCCCATTGGCAGTGGAAGTAATTAGCCAACATTTCCCATCCTGCGAACACCTGAACCCAAGAGACATGCCTTACTGTGTTTTCCTACTCCATCACACACACAAAGTTGTGTTCTGTTTTCCTTAGAGTAGGGAGGATTCTACAACTGTCATGATCGTCTTAGTTCTTATAGAAACTGTAGCTTTTTTCCCTGAGAGTTTTCACAGGCCGGGATGCGAGGGAACCCTGGGGGTTGGGCTGGAATCCAAGCAACTGCAAGGGACTCCCCATGGACAGTGGATGTAAATATCCGACCTCCCACAACCTAGGAACTCCTATACAAACTGAAACATGCGTGGATTTAGTTAACCCATCTAAATCAGACATTCAAATTAATGTTCTGTTATTCTGAGGGTGGGGAGTTTCGTACAATTGTCTGTAGCACCTGGGTTCTAATAGAAACCTAGCTTATTATCACTGAGTGTTTTAAAAGGCCGGGCTGCGAGGGAAAACTGGGAGATACACTGAAAATCTAAGAAGCAGCGAGTGCCCCAAGATGCACTGTGGAGGAAATTAGCGGACTTCTCCCTAAGAGGGACAAATCTGTGACCCCATCCATCTGCGTGAATTGGGGTTCCTCAACTCCCCACACTCAAAGACGTGCTCCAGAATCCTGTAGGTTTGGAGGTTCCTCCAACAGACAGCAACGCCTGGGTTCTTATAGTATCACTTATTTGTCATCCATGGGTGTTTCACTTGTCCGGGCTGCAAGGGAAAGCTGGGAGTTGGGCTTGAAAACGAAGAAGAAGACAGTGCCACCCCATGGGTACTGAAGGAATCTAGCCGACATCTCCCAACCTGGGAAATCCTGGATCCCCATAAAAATGCCTGGAGTGTGTTTTCCTACCCCATCACACACAGAAATATATGTTCTGTTTTACTGGGTGTTCGAAGGTTTCCACAATTGTCAGCAGGGCATGGGTTCGAATAGCACCAATAGCTTCTTTTCCCTATTGTTAACCCAGGCCGGCCTGCATGGGAAACATGGGGGTTTGGCTGGAATTCCAAGTAGCATCGGGTGCCCGAGATGGACTTTGGAGCTAAATAGCGGACTTCTCCCTAACAGGGATAAACTTGAGCCCCAGCCTTGTGTGTGGATAAGGGCTTCAAAATTCCCCCAAGGAAAGTCGTGTTTGGGAATCCTGTGTGTGTGGAGGTTCCTCCAAAAGACAGCAGCGCCGGGGTTCTTATAGAATCACTTAGTTTGTCATCCCTGGGTATCACCCGTGCTGCAAGTGAAAGCTGGGAATAGGGTTGGACACGAAGAAAAACAGAGTGCATCCCCATGGGTTGTGGAGATACTTAGCCAACGTCTCCCAACCTGGTTACACCTGCAACCCAGAAACATGCATGGAGTGTGTTTTCCTACTCAATGACACACACAAAGAAGTGTTCTGTTACCCTTTGTATGGGGAAGTTTCTACAACTGTCAGCAGCTTCTGGGTTCTAATAGAAACTTTAGCTAAATTTCCTGACTGTTTGCTCTGACTGGGTTGCAAGGGAAACTGGGGGATGGGATGGAAATCCAAGCAGGAGCGATTACCTCCTCATGGGCATTAATGGGAATAATCTGACCTCCCCCAACCTAGGAAAACCTGTACCCCCTGAAACATGCGTGGAGTTTTTACCATCTCAATCAGTCACAAAATAAGTGTTCTGTTATCCTGCATGTGCGGAGCTTCCTACAACGGTCTGCAGTGCCTGGGTTGCAATAGAACCACTAGCTTAAAATCTCTGAGTGTTTTCCAGGGCGGGCTGCGAGGGAAACTGGGGGTTCGGCTGGAAAGCCAAGTAGACAGGATTGCCCAGATATTGACTGTAGAGGTTAGTAGCAGACTACTCCCAGACAGATAATAACTGTGCCCCCAGGCATCTTGTGGTTTTGGTCTCCATACCTCAACCAAGCAAAGACATGTTCCGGAATTTTGAGTGTGTGTTGTATCTCCAACAGGCAGCAGAGAGGGTGTTCTGATAGAATCGCTAATATTGTCATCTCTAGGTGTTTTCTTACGCCGGGCTTCAAAGAAAAGCTGGGAGTTGGTCTGGAAAGCGAAGAAGTATAGATTGCCTCCCCATTGGAAGTGGAGGTAATTAGGCGACATCTCCAAACCTGGGAACAGCTGTACCCCCAGAAATATTCCTGGAGTGTATTTTCCTACACCAACACACACACAAAAATTTGTTCTGCTATCCTGAGTGTGGGGAGGATTCTACAACTTTCAGAAGCGCCTGGGTTCTAGAAGCACCAGTGTTTTGTTTTCCGTTAGTGTTTTCACAGGCCTGGCTGCGAGGTAAACTGTGGGTTTGGCTGTAATTCGTAGCAGCAGCGAGTTACTCCCCATGAGAATTTGAGGTAATTTTCCGAAGTCCCACAGACTTGAAACACCTAAGCCCCCTGATACATGCTTTTAATTTGTTTACCCATTTCTCTCAGACACACAAAAGTTTCTTCCTTATCCTAGTTGTGGGAAGTTTCCTACAACGGTAATTAGAGACTGGGTTCCATTACAACCAATAAAATATTTTCCCTGTGTGTTTTCCCAGGCCGGGATGAGAGGGAAAGCTTGGGTTTGGGCTGGAAATCCAAGAATCAGCGAGTGCCCCGAGATGGATTATGGAGGTAATTAGCGGACTTGGCCCTAAAACGGAAAATCTTGGGCCTCAGCAATGAGTGTGCTGTGGGGCTACACAATTCCCAACAAGGAAATCAGTGTTCCGGAATCCTGAGTGTTTCGAGGTTCCTCCAACATACAGCAGCGCCCTGGTTCTGATAGAACGATTTAGTTTGTCATCCCTGGGTGTTTTCCATGGTCGGGCTGCAAGGGATTGCTACGATTATGGCTGGATATCGAAGAAGAAGAGACTAGTTCCCCATGGGCAGTGGAAGTAATTAGCCAACATTTCCCATCCTGCGAACACCTGAACCCAAGAGACATGCCTTACTGTGTTTTCCTACTCCATCACACACACAAAGTTGTGTTCTGTTTTCCTTAGAGTAGGGAGGTTTCTACAACTGTCATGATCGTCTTAGTTCTTATAGAAACTGTAGCTTTTTTTCCCTGAGAGTTTTCACAGGCCGGGATGCGAGGGAACCCTGGGGGTTGGGCTGGAATCCAAGCAACTGCAAGGGACTCCCTATTGGACAGTGGATGTAAATATCCGACCTCCCACAACCTAGGAACTCCTATACAAACTGAAACATGCGTGGATTTAGTTTACCCATCTAAATCAGACACTCCAATTATTGTTCTGTTATTCTGAGGGTGGGGAGTTTCGTACAATTCTCTGCAGCACCTGGGTTCCAATAGAAACCTAGCTTATTATCACTGAGTGTTTTAAAAGGCCGGGCTGCGAGGGAAAACTGGGAGATACACTGAAAATCTAAGAAGCAGCGAGTGCCCCAAGATGCACTGTGGAGGAAATTAGCGGACTTCTCCCTAAGAGGGACAAATCTATGAACCCATCCATCTGCGTGAATTGGGGTTCCTCAACTCCCCACACTCAAAGACGTGCTCCAGAATCCTGTAGGTTTGGAGGTTCCTTCAACAGACAGCAACGCCTGGGTTCTTATTGAATCACTTATTTGTCATCCATTGGTGTTTCACTTGTCCGGGCTGCAAGGGAAAGCTGGGAGTTGGGCTTGAAAACGAAGAAGAAGACAGTGCCACCCCATGGGCACTGAAGGAATCTAGCCGACATCTCCCAACCTGGGAAATCCTGGATCCCCATAAAAATGCCTGGAGTGTGTTTTCCTACTCCATCACACAAATAAATATATGTTCTGTTATACTGAGTGTTCGAAGGTTTCCACAATTTTCAGCAGGGCATGGGTTCGAATAGCACCAATAGATTCTTTTCCCTATTGTTAACCCAGGCCGGCCTGCATGGGAAACATGGGGGTTTGGCTGGAATTCCAAGTAGCATCTGGTGCCCGAGATGGACTTTGGAGCTAATTAGCGGACTTCTCCCTAACAGGGATAAACTTGAGCCCCAGCCTTGTGTGTAGATAGGGGCTTCAAAATTCCCCCAAGCAAAGTCGTGTTTGGGATTCCTTTGTGTGTGGAGGTTCCTCCAAAAGACAGCAGCGCCGGGGTTCTTATAGAATCACTTAGTTTGTCATCCCTGGGTGTCACCCGTGCTGCAAGTGAAAGCTGGGAATAGGGCTGGAACACGAAGAAAAACAGAGTGCATCCTCATGGGATGTGGAGATACTTAGCCAACGTCTCACATCCTGGTTACACCTGCAACCCAGAAACATGCATGGAGTTTGTTTTCCTACTCAATCACACACACAATGAAGTGTTCTGTTACCCTGTGTATGGGGAAGTTTCTACAACTGTCAGCAGCTTCTGGGTTCTAATAGAAACTTTAGCTAAATTTCCTGACTGTTTGCTCTGACTGGGTTGCAAGGGAAACTGGGGGATGGGATGGAAATCCAAGCAGGAGCGATTACCTCCCCATGGGCATTAATGGGAATAATCTGAACTCCCCCAACCTAGGAAAACCTGTACCCCCTGAAACATGCGTGGAGTTTTTACCATCTCAATCAGTCACAAAATAAGTGTTCTGTTATCCTGCGTGTGCGGAGCTTCCTACAACGGTCTGCAGTGCCTGGGTTGCAATAGAACGACTAGCTTATAATCTCTGAGTGTTTTCCAGGGCGGGCTGCGAGGGAAACTGGGGGTTCGGCTGTAAAGCTGATTAGCCAGGATTGCCCAGATATTGACTGTAGAGGTTATTAGAGGACTACTCCCAGACAGATAGTAACTGTGCCCCCAGGCATCTTGTGGTGTTGGTCTCCATACCTCCACCAAGCAAAAACATGTTCCGGAATTTTGAGTGTGTGTTGTACCTCCAAAAGGCAGCAGAGCGGGTGTTCTGGTAGAATCGCTAATATTGTCATCCCTAGGTGTTTTCTTAGGCCGGGCTTCAAAGGAATGCTGGGAGTTGGTCTGGAAAGCAAAGAAGTATAGATTGCCTCCCCATTGGAAGTGGAGGTAATTAGGAGACATCTCCAAACCTGGGAACAGCTGTACCCCCAAAAATATGCCTGGAGTGTATTTTACTACACCATCACACACACAAAAATTTGTTCTGCTATCCTGAGTTTGGGGAAGATTCTACAACTTTCAGCAGCGCCTGAGTTCTAGAAGCACCAGTATTTTGTTTTCCGTTAGTGTTTTCACAGGCCTGGCTGCGAGGTAAACTGTGGGTTTGGCTGTAATTCGTAGCAGCAGCGAGTTACTCCCCATGAGAATTTGAGGTAATTTTCCGAAGTCCCACAGCCTTGAAACACCTAGACCCCTGATACATGCTTGGAATTTGTTTACCCATTTCCATCAGACACACAAAAGTTTCTTCTTTATCCTAGTTGGGGGAAGGTTCCTACAACGGTAAGTAGAGACTGGGTTCCATTACAACCAATAAAATATTTTCCCTGTGTGTTTTCCCAGGCCGGGATGCGAGGGAAAGTTTGGGATTGGGCTGGAAATCAAAGTAGCAGCGAGTGCCCCGAGATGGACTATGGAGGTAATTAGCGGACTTGGCCCTAAAACGGAAAATCTTGGGCCCCATCAATGAGTGGGCTGTGGGGCTTCAGAATTCACACCAAGCCAAACCGTGTTCCGGAATCCTGAGTGTTTGGAGGTGCCTCCATCATAAAGAAGAGCCCTGGTTCTGATAGAATGATTTAGTTTTTCATGCCTGAGTGTTTCACACGGTAGGGCTGCATGGGAATGCTGCGATTAAGGCTGGATATCGAAGAAGAAGAGAGTGTTTCCCCATGGGCAGTGGAGGGAATTAGCCAACATCTCAAATCCTGGGAACACCTGTACCCCAGAATCATGCCTTTAGTGTGTTTTCCTACTCCATCACACACAAAGGAGTATTCTGTTTTCCTTAGTATGTTGAGGTTTCTACAACTTTCAGGATCGCCTGATTTCTAATAGAACTTGTAGATTTCATTCCCTGAGTGTTTTCCGAGACCGGGCTGAGAGGGTATTCTGATGAATTGGCTGAAAATCCAAGAAGCAGCGAGTGCCCCAAGATGCACTGTGGAGGAAATTAACTGACTTCTCAATAACAGGGAAATACTTGTGCCCCCAGCCATGTGTGTGGAGTGGGGCTTCACAACTCCCCAATCAAAGCCGTTTTTGGGTATCCTGTGTGTGTGGAGGTTCCTGCAACAGACAGCAGCGCCGGGGTTCTGATAGAATTACTTAGTTTGTCATCCCTGGGTGTTTTCCTAACCCGTGCATCAAGGGAAAGCTGGGAGTAGGGCTGGAAAACGAAGAAAATCAGAGTGCCTCCCCATGGGCAGTGGAGGTAATTAGCCAAAATCTCCCATCCTGGGAAAACCTGCACCCCAGAAACATTCATTTAGTTTGTTTTCCTACTCCATCACACACACAAAAGAAGTGTACTCTTTTCCTTAGTGTGGGGAGGTTTCTACAACTTTCAGGAGTAACTTTGTTCTAACAGAACCTGTAGCTTTTATTCCCTGAGTTTTTCCAAGGCCGGGCTGCGAGGAAAAGCTCGGGGTAGGGCTGGAAATCCAAGCAACTGCAAGGGAATTCCCATGGACAGTGGAGTTAATTATACGAACTTCCACAACCTAAGAACGCCTGTACAACATGAAACATGCGTGGAGTTAGTTTACCCATCTTTATCAGACACTCAACGGATTGTTCTGTTATCCTGAGTGTGGGGAGGTTCCTACAACTGTCTGCCGCACCTGGGTTCCTATAGAACCCTAGCTTACTTTCCCTGAGTGTTTTAACAGGCCGGGCTGCGAGTGAATTCTGGGGGATTGGCTGAAAAGCCAAGAAGCAGCGAGTGCCCCAGGACACACTGTGGAAGTTATTAGCGGACTTCTGCCTAACAGGGACAAATCTGACACCATCCTTCTGCGTGGATTGGGGCTCCACATCTCCCAACATGCAAAGACTTGTTCCAGAATCCTGAGGGTTTTGAGGACCCTCCAACAGACAGCAACGCCAGGGTATTGATAGAATCATTTATTTTTTATCCCTGGGTGTTTCATTAGTCCGGGCTACAAGGGAAAGCTGGGAGTTGGGCTTGAAAACGAAGAAGAAGTCAATGCAGCCCCATGGGCAGTGAAGGAAACTAGCCGACATCTCACAACCTGGGAAAACCTGGATCCCCAGAAAAATGCCTGGCGTGTGTTTTCCTACTCCATCACACACAGAAAGATGTGTTCTGCTATTCTGAGTGTTCGAAGGTTTCCACAATTGTCAGCAGCGCATGGGTTCTAATAGCACCAGTAGCTTCTTTTCACTTTGTGTTACCCCAGGCCGGGCTGCAAGGGAAACCTGGGGGTTGGGCTGGAAATACAAGCAGCGGGGAGTGCCCGGAGATGGACTGTAGAGGGAATTAGCGGACTTCTCCCTAACAGGGAAAAACTTGTGCCCCCAGCCATGTGTGTGGTGTGGGGCTTCACAACTCACCCAAGAAAAGCCGTGTTTGGGAGTCCTGTGTGTTTGGAGGACCCTCCAACAGACAGCAGCGCCAGGGTTCTGATAGAATCACTTAGTCTGTCATCCCGGGGTGTTTTCCTAACCCGGGCTGCAAGGGAAAGCTGGGAGTAGGGCTGGAAAACGAAGAAAACTGTGTGCCTCCACATGGACTCTGGAGATATTTAGCCAACGTCTCCCAATCTAATTAAACCTGCACCCCAGAAACATGCATGGAGTGTGTTTTCCTACTAAATAACACACACAAAATAGTGTTCTGTTAACCTGTGTATTGGGAGGTTTCTACAACTGTCAGCAGTGCCTGGGTTCTAATTAAAATTTAAGCAATATTTTCTGAGTGTTCTCTCATGCTGGGTTGCAAGGGAAACTGGGGATGGGCTGGAAAGCCAAGCAAGAGCGATTTCCTCCCCATGGGCTGTAGTGGGAATTATCTGTCCTCCCACAACCTTGGAACACCTGTACCCCCTGAAACATGCATGGAGGTTTTACCATCTCAATCAGACACAAAAATATGTTCTGATATCCTGCGTGTGCGGTGGTTCCTAAAATTGTCTGCAGTGCCTTTGTTCCATTAGAACCACTAGCTTATTTTTTCTAAGTGTATTCCAGGGCGGGCTGCGAGGGAAACCTGGGGGTTCGGTTGGAAAGCCAAGTAGAAACAAGTGCCTAGAGATTTACTGTAGAGGTATTTAGCGGACTTCTCATAAACAGGGAATTCCTCTGCCCCCATTCATCTGTGTGGTGTGGGGCTCCACACTTCCCCCAAGCAAAGTCGTGTTCCGGAATTTTGAGTGTGTTGGTTACCTACAAGCGACAGCAGCGACTGGGTTCTTATAGAATCACTAATATTGTCATATTTAGGTGTTTCCTTAGGCCGGGCTGCAAGGGATATTTGGGAGTTGGTCTGGAAAGCGAAGAAGTAGAGAGTGCATCCCCATTGGCAGTGGAGGTAATTAGGCGATATCTCCAAACCAGGGAACAGCTGTAACCGCAGATACATGCCTGGAGTGTATTTTCCTAAACCGTCATACACACAAAGATGTGTTCCGCTATCCTGAGTGTGGGGAGGTTTCTACAACTGTGAACAGCGCCTGGGATATAATAGCACCAGTATTTTCTTTTCCGTGATTGTTTTCACAGGCCTGGCTGCGAGGTAAAACTGTGGGTTAGGCTGAAATTCGTAGAAGCAGCAAGTTACACACCATGAAAATTTGAGGAATTTTTCCGACATCCCACAGCCTTGGAACACCTGTGCCCCCCGAAACATGCGTGGAGTTTATTTACCCATCCCCATCAGACCCACAAAGATTTCTTCTATTATCCTAGCTGTGGGTTGTTTCCTACAACGGTAGGTTGCGACTGGGTTCCAAAACAACCAATAGCATATTATCCCTGAGTGTTTACACAGGACGGGCTGTGAGGGAAAGCTGGGGTTTGGTATGGAAAGCCAAGTAGCAGCGAGTGACCCTAGATGGACTATGGATGTAATTAGCAGACTTCTCCCTAACAGGGAAAATCATGTGCCCCCAGCAGTGAGTGTGCAGTGGGGTTTCACCACTCCCCCCAACAAAGCCGTGTTCCGGAATCGTGAGTGTTTGGAAGTTCCTCCAACAGACAGCAGTGCCCTGGTTCTGACAGAATGTCTTAGATTTTTAATCCCTGGGTGTTTTCTACGGTCGGGCTGCAAGGGAATGCTAGGATTAGGGCTGGAAATCGAAGTGAAGAGAGTGCTTCCCCATGGGCAGTGGAGGAAATTAGCCAACATCTCCCATCCTGGGAACACCTGCACCCCAGTATCATGCCTTTAGTGTGTTTTCCTACTCCATCACACACAAAGGATTATTCTGTTTTCCTTAGTATGTTGAGGTTTCTACAACTTTCAGGATCGCCTGGGTTCTAATAGAACTTGTAGCTTTCCTTCCCTGAGTGTTTTCCGAGACCGGGCTGAGAGTGTATTCTGATGAATTGGCTGAAATTCCAAGAAGCAGCGAGTGCCCCAAGATGCACTGTGGAGGAAATTAACTGACTTCTCAATAACAGGGAAATACTTGTGCCCCCAGCCATGTGTGTGGAGTGGGGCTTCACAACTCCCCAATCAAAGCCGTGTTTGGGAATCCTGTGTGTGTGGAGGTTCCTGCAACAGACAGCAGCGCCGGTGTTCTGATAGAATTATTTAGTTTATCATCCCTGGGTGTTTTCCTAACCCGTGCATCAAGGGAAATCTGGGAGAAGGGCTGGAAAACGAAGAAAATCAGAGTGCCTCCCCATGGGCAGTGGAGGTAATTAGCCAAAATCTCCCATCCTGGGAACACCTGCAACCCAGAGACATGCCTTTAGTGTGTTTTCCTACTCCATCACACACACAAAGAAGTGTTCTCTTTTCCTTAGTGTGGGGAGGTTTCTACAAATTTCAGGGGCAACTTTGTTCTAACAGAACCTGTAGCTTTTATTCCCTGAGTTTTTCCCAGGCCGGGATGCGAGGAAACGCTGGGGGTAGGGCTGGAAATCCAAGCAACTGCAAGGGCCTCCCCATGGACAGTGGAGGTAATTATACGAACTTCCAAATCCTAAGAAGGCCTGTACAACATGAAACATGCGTGGAGTTAGTTTACCCATCTCTATCACACACTCAAAGAATTGTTCTGTTATCCTGAGTGTGGGGAGGTTCCTAAAACTGCCTGCAGCACCTGGGTTCCTATAGATCCCTAGATTATTTGCCATGAGTGTTTTCAAAGGCCGGGCTGCAAGTGAATTCTGGGGGATTGGCTGAAAAGCCAAGAAGCAGCGAGTGCCCCAAGACGCACTGTGGAGGTAATTAACGGACTTCTCCCTAAGAGGAACAAAACTGTGATACCCATTCTTCTGCGTGGTTTGGGGCTCCAAAACTCCCAACATGCAAAAACTTGTTCCAGAATCCTGAGGGTTTGGAGGAACTTCCAACAGACAGCAACGCCGGGGTACTGAAAGAGTCATTTATATTTCATCCCTGGATGTTTCACTAGTCCGGGCTACAAGGGAAAGCTAGGATTTGTGCTTGAAAACGAAGAAGAACACAGTGACTCCCCATGAGCAGCGAAGGAAACTAGCCGACATCTCCCAACCTGGGAAAACCTGGATCCCCAGAAAAATGCATGGCTTGTGTTTTCTTACTCCATCACACACAGAAAGATGTGTTCTCTTATCTTGAGTGTTCGAAGGTTTAAAAATTGTCAGCAGCGCATGGGTTCTAATAGCACCAGTAGCTTCTTTTCACTGTGTGTTTCCCAAGGCCGGGCTGCAAGGGAAACCTGGGGGTTGGGCTGGAAATCCAAGTAGCAGGGAGTGCCCCAAAATGCACTGTAGAGTGAAATAGCGGACTTCTACCTAACAGGGAAAAACTTGTGCCCCCAGGCATGTGTGTGGTGTGGGGCATCACAACTCACACAAGCAAAGCTGTGTTTGGGAATCCTGTGTGTTTGGAGGTTCCTCCAACAGACAGCAGCGCCAGGGATCTGACAGAATCACTTAGTCTGTCATCTCTGGGTGTTTTCCTAACCCGGGCTGCAAGGGAAAAGTGGTAGTAGGGCTGGAAAACGTAGAAAAACCGAGTGCCTTCTTAGGGACTCTGGAGATTATTAGCCAACGTCTCCCAATCTGGTTAAACCTGCACCCCAGAAACATGCATGGAGTGTGTTTTCCTACTACATAACACACACAAAGAAGTGTTCTGTTTCCCTGTGTATTGGGAGGTTTCTACAACTGTCAGCAGCGCCTGGGTTCTAATTAAAAATTAAGCTATATTTTCTGAGTGTTCTCTCAGGCTGGGTTGCAAGGGAACCTGGGGATGGGCTGGAAAGCCAAGCAGGAGAGATTTCCTCCCCATGGGCAGTAGTGGGGATTATCTGACCTCCCACAACTTAGGAACACCTGTACCCCCTGAAACATGCGTGGAGGTTTTACCATCTCAATCAGACACAAAAATATGTTCTGTTATCCTGCGTGTGCAGTGATTCCTACAACGGTCTGCAGTGCCTGTGTTTCAATAGAACCACTAGCTTATTTCTTCTGAGTGCTTTCCAGTGCGGGCTGCGTGGGAAATCTGTGGGTTGTGCTGAAATTCGTTGAAGCAGCAAGTTACTCCCCATGAAAATTTGAGGTATATTTCCGACGTCCCACAGCCTTGGAACACATGTGACCCCCGAAACATGCGTGGAGTTTGTTTACCCATCTCAATCAGACCCACAAATATTTCTTCTGTTTTCCTAGGTTTGGGATGTTTCCAACAACGGTAGGTAGCGACTGGGTTCCTATACAACCAACAGAATAATATCCCTGAGTGTTTAACCAGGCCGGGCTGTGAGGGAAAGCTGGGGGTTGGTATGGAAAGCCAAGTAGCAGCGAGTGCCCCTAGATGGACTATGGATGTAATTAGCAGACTTCTCCCAAACAGGGAAAACTTGTTCCCCCAGCAGTGAGTGTGCAGTGGGGTTTCACCCTCTCCAAAACAATGCGGTGTTACAGAACCTTGAGTGTTTGGAGGTTCCTCCAACAGACAGCAGCACCCTGGTTCTGACAGTATGTCTTAGATTTTTAAACCCTGGGTGTTTTCCACGGTCGGGCTGCAAGGGTATGATAGCATTAGGGCTGGAAAACAAAGAAAAACAGAGTGCCTCCCCATGGACTCTGGAGATAATTAGCCAACGTCTCCCATCCTGGTTAAACCTGCAACCCAGAATCATTCATGGAGTGTGTTTTCCTACTACAGAACACACACAAAGAAGTGTTCTGTTACCCTGTGTATTGGGAGCTTTCTACAACTCTCAGAAGCGCCTTGGTTCTAATTAAAATTTAAGCTATATTTTATGAGTGTTCTCTCAGGCTGGGTTGCAAGGGAAACTGGGGATGGGCTGGAAAGCCAAGCAGGAGCGATTTCCACCCCATGGGCAGTAGTGGGAACTTTCTGACCTCCCAAAACCTAGGAACACCTGTAACCCCTGAAACATTCGTGGAGGTTTTACCATCTCAATCAGACACAAAAATATGTTCTGTTATCCTGCGTGTGCGATGGTTCCTACAACGGTCTGCAGTGCCTGTGTTCCATTAGTACCACTAGCTTCTTTCTTCTGAGTGTTATCCAGGGCGGGCTGCCAAGGAAACCTGGGGGTTCGGCTGGAAAGCCAAGTAGCAACAAGTGCCTAGAGATTGACTGTAGAGGTAATTAGTGGACTTCTAATAAACAGGGAATTCCTGTGCCCCCAGGCATCTGTGTGGTGTGGGGCTCCACACCTCAACCAAGCAAAGACGTGTTCCTGAATTTTGAGTGTGTTGGTTACCTCCAATCTACAGCAGCGACGGGGTTCTGATAGAATCACTAATATTGTCATATATAGGTGTTTTCTTAGGCCGGGCTGCAAGGGATATTTGGGAGTTGGTATGGAAAGCGAAGAAGTAGAGAGTGCCTCCCCATTGGCAGTGGACGTAATTAGGCGATATCTCCAAACCTGGGAAGAGCTGTACCCCCAGATACATGCCTGGAGTGTATTTTTCTAAACCATCATACACACAAAAATGTGTTCCGCTATCCTGAGTGTGGGGAGGTTTCTACATATGTGAACAGCGCCTGGGATATAATAGCACCAGTATTTTCTTTTCCGTGATTGTTTTCACAGGCCTGGCTGCGAGGTAAACCTGTGGGTTGGGCTGAAATTCGTAGAAGCAGCAAGTTACTCCCCATGAAAATTTGAGGTATTTTACGATGTCCCACATCCTTGGAACACCTGTGCCCCCTGAAACATGCGTGGAGTTGGTTTACCCAACTCCATCAGACCCACAAAGATTTCTTCTGTTATCCTAGTTGTGGGATGTTTCCTACAATGGTAGGTAGCGACTGGGTTCCAATAAAAACAATAGCATATTATCCCTGAGTGTTTACCCAGGCCGGGCTGTGAGGGATAGCTGGGGGTTTGTATGGAAAGCCAAGTAGCAGCGAGTGCCCCTAGATGGACTATGAATGTAATTAGCAGAATTCTCCCTAACAGGGAAAATCATGTGCCCCCAGCAGTGAGTGTGCAGTGGGGCTTCAACACTCCCCCCAACAAAGCCGTGTTCCGGAATCGTGAGTGTTTGGAGGTTCCTCCAACAGACAGCATCGCCCTGGTTCTGACAGAATGTCATAGATTTTTAATTCCTGGGTGTTTACCACGGTCGGGCTGCAAGGGAATGCTAGGATTAGGGCTGGAAATCGAAGTGAAGAGAGTGCTTCCCCATGGGCAGTGGAGGTAATTAGCCAACATCTCAAATCCTGGGAACACCTGCACACCAGAAACATGCCTTTAGATTGTTTTCCTACTCCATCACACACACAAAGGAGTATTCTGTTTTCCTTAGTATGTTGAGGTTTCCACAACTGTCAGGATCGCCTGGGTTCTAATAGAACTTGTAGCTTTCTTTCCCTGAGTGTTTTCCGAGACCGGGCTGAGATTGAAATCTGATGAATTGGCTGAAAATCCAAGAAGCAGCGAGTGCCCCAAGATGCACTGTGGAGGTAATTAACTGACTTCTAAATAAAAGGGAAATACTTGTGCCCCCAGCCATGTGTGTGGAGTGGGGCTTCACAACTCCCCAATCAAAGCCGTTTTTGGGAATCCTGTGTGTGTGGAGGTTCCTGTAACCGACAGCAGCGCCGGGGTTCTGATAGAATTACTTAGTTTGTCATCCCTGGGTGTTTTCCTAACCCGTGCAGCAAGGGAATTCTGGGAGTAGGACTGGAAAACGAAGAAAATCAGAGTGCCTCCCCATGGGCAGTGGAGGTAATTAGCCAAAATCTACCATCCTGGGAACAATTGCACCCGAGAAACATGCCTTTAGTGTGTTTTCCTACTCCATCACACACACAAAGAAGTGTTCTCTTTTCCTTAGTGTGGGGAGGTTTCTACAATTTTCAGGAGCAACTTTGTTCTGACAGAACCTGTAGCTTTTATTCCCTGAGTTTTTCCCAGGCCGGGATGCGAGGAAACGCTGGGGGTAGGGCTGGAAATCCAAGCAACTGCAAGGGCCTCCCCATGGACAGTGGAGGTAATTATACGAACTTCCAAATCCTAAGAAGGCCTGTACAACATGAAACATGCGTGGAGTTAGTTTTTCCATCTCTATCACACACTCAAAAATTGTTCTGTTATCCTGAGTGTGGGGAGGTTCCTAAAACTGCCTGCAGCACCTGGATTCCTATAGATCCCTAGATTATTTGCCATGAGTGTTTTCAAAGGCCGGGCTGCAAGTGAATTCTGGGGTATTGGCTGAAAAGCCAAGAAGCAGCGAGTGCCCCAAGACGCACTGTGGAGGTAATTAACGGACTTCTCCCTAAGAGGGACAAAACTGTGATACCCATCCTTCTGCGTGGATTGGGGCTACAAAACTCCCAACATGCAAAGACTTGTTCCAGAATCCTGAGGGTTTGAAGGATCTTCCAACAGACAGCAACGCCTGGGTACTGAAAGAGTCATTTATATTTCATCCCTGGATGTTTCACTCGTCCGGGCTACAAGGGAAAGCTAGGATTTGTGCTTGAAAACGAAGAAGAAGACAGTGACTCCCCATGAGCAGCGAAGGAAACTAGCCGACATCTCCCAACCTGGGAAAACCTGGATCCCCAGAAAAATGCTTGGCTTGTGTTTTCTTACTCCATCACACACAGAAAGATGTGTTCTCTTATCTTGAGTGTTCGAAGGTTTAAACAATTGTCAGCAGCGCATGGGTTCTAATAGCACCAGTAGTTTCTTTTCACTGTGTGTTAACCCAGGCCGGGCTGCAAGGGAAACCTGAGGGTTGGGCTGGAAATCCAAGTAGCAGGTAGTGCCCCGAGATGGACTGTTCAGGTAATAGGCGGACTTCTCCCTAACAGGGAAAAACTTGTGCCCCCAGCCATGTGTGTGGTGTGGGGCTTCACAACTCACACAAGCAAAGCCGTGTTTGGGAATCCTGTGTGTTTGGAGGTCCCTCCAACAGACAGCAACTCCAGGGTTCTGATAAAATCAATTAGTCTGTCATCCCTGGGTGTTTTCCTAACCCGGGCTGCAAGGAAATCTTTGAGTAGGGCTGGAAAATGAAGAAAAACAGAGTGCCTCCCCATGAACTCTGGAGATAATTAGCCAACGTCTCCCAATCTGGTTAAACCTGCACCCCAGAAACATGCATGTAGTGTGTTTTCCTACTACATAACACACAAAAAAGTGTTCTGTTACCCTGTGTATTGTGAGGTTTCTACAACTCTCAGCAGCGACTGGGTGCTAATTAAAAATTAAGCTACATTTTCTGAGTGTTCTCTCAGGCTGGGTTGCAAGGGAAACTGGGGATGGGCTGGAAAGCCAAGCAAGAGCGATTTCCTCCCCATGGGCAGTAGTGGGAATTATCTGACCTCCCACAACCTAGGAATACCTGTACCCCCTGAAACATGCATGGAGGTTTTACCATCTCAATCAGACACAAATATATGTTCTGTTATCCTGCGTGTGCGGTGGTTCCTACAATGGTCTGCAGTGCCTGTGTTCCATTAGAACCACTAGCTTATTTCTTCTGAGTGTTTTCCAGGGCGGGCTGCGAGGGAAAGCTGGGGGTTCGGCTGGAAAGCCAAGTAGCAACAAGTGCCTAGAGATTGACTGTAGAGGTAATTAGCAGACTTCTCATAAACAGGGAATTACTCTGCCCCCAGGCTTCTGTGTGGTGTGGGGCTCCACACCTCACCCAAGCAAAGCCGTGTTCCGGACTTTTGAGTTTGTTGGTTACCTCCAACCGATAGCAGCTACGGGGTGCTGATTGAATCACTAATATTGTCATATCTAGGTGTTTTCTTCTCCGGGCTGCAAGGGATATTTGGGAGTTGGTCTGGAAAGCGAAGAATTAGAGAGTGCCTCCCCATTGGCAGTGGAGGTAATTAGGCGACATCTCCAAACCTGGGAACAGCTGTACCCCCATTTACATGCCTGGAGTGTGTTTTCCTAAACCATCATACACACAAAAATGTGTTCCGCTATCCTGAGTGTGGGGAGGTTTCTAAAACTTTGAACAGCACCTGGGATATAATAGCACCAGTATTTTCTTTTCCGTGATTGTTTTCACAGGCCTGGCTGCGAGGTAAACCTGTGGGTTGGGCTGAAATTCGTATAAGCAGCAAGTTACACCCCATGAAAATCTGAGGTATTTTTCCGACGTCCCACAGCCTTGGAACACCTGTGCCCCACGAAACATGCGTGGAGTTTGTTTACCCATCTCCATCAGACCCACAAAGATTTCTTCTGTTATCCTAGGTGTGGGATGTTTCCTACAATGGTAGGTAGCGCATGCGTTCCAATACAACCAATAGCATATTATCACTGAGTGTTTACCCAGGCCGGGCTGTGAGGGAAACCTGGGTGTTGGTATGGAAAGCCAAATAGCAGAGAGTGCCCCTAGATTGACTATGGATGTAATTAGCAGACTTCTCCCTAACAGGGAAAATCATGTGCCCCCAGCAGTGAGTGTGCAGTGGGGCTTCACCACTCCCCTCAACAAAGCCGTGTTCCGGAATCGTGAGTGTTTGGAAGTTCCTCCAACAGACAGCAGCGCCCTGGTTCTGACAGAATTTCTTAGATTTTTAATCTCTGGGTGTTTCCCACGGTCGGGCTGTAAGGGAATGCTAGGATTAGGGCTGGAAATCGAAGTGAAGAGAGTGCTTCCCCATGGGCAGTGGAGGTAATTAGCCAACATCTCCCATCCTGGGAACACCTGCACCCCAGAAACATGCCTTTAGTGTGTTTTCCTACTCCATCACACACACAAAGATTATTCTGTTTTTCTTAGTATGTTGAGTTTTCTACAAATGTCAGGATCGCCTGGGTTCTAATAGAACTTGTAGCTATCCATCCCTGAGTGTTTTCCGAGACCGGGCTGAGAGTGAAATCTGGGGAATTGGCTGAAAAGCCAAGAAGAAGCGAGTGCCCCAAGATGCACTGTGGAGGTAATTAACTGACTTCTCAATAACAGGGAAATACTTGTGCCCCCAGCCATGTGTGTGGAGTGGGGCTTCACAACTCCCCAATCAAAGCCGTGTTTGGGAATCCTGTGTGTGTGGAGGTTCCTGCAAAAGCAACAGCGCCTGTGTTCTGATAGAATTATTTAGTATGTCATCCGTGGGTGTTTTCCTAACCCGTGCAGCAACGGTGTGCTGGGAGAAGTGTAGGAAAACGAAGAAAATCAGAGTGCCTCCCAATGGGCAGTGGAGGTAATTAGCCAAAATCTCCCATCCTGGGAACACCTGCACCCCAGATACATGCCTTTAGTGTGTTTTCCTACTCCATCACACACACAAAGTAGTGTTCTCTTTTCCTTAGTGTGGGGAGGTTTCTACTACTTTCAGGAGCAACTTTGTTCTAACAGAACTTGTAGCTTTTATTCCCTTAGTTTTTCGCAGGCCGGGCTTCGAGGAAACGCTGGGGGTAGGGCTGGAAATCCAAGCAACTGCAAGGGCCTCCCCATGGACAGTGGAGTTAATTATACGAACTTCCACAACATAAGAAGGCCTGTACCACCTGAAACAAGCGTGGAGTTAGTTTACCCAGCTCTATCAGACACTCAACGAATTGTTCTGTTACCCTGAGTGTGGGGAGGTTCCTACAACTGTCTGCAGCACTTGGGTTCCTATAGAACCCTAGATTACTTGCCCTGAGTGTTTTCAAAGGCCGGGCTGTGAGTGAATACTCGGGGATAGGCTGAAAAGCCAAGAAGCAGCGAGTGCCCCAAGACGCAATGTTGAGGTAATTAGCGGAATTCTCCCTAACAGGGACAAATCTGTGACCCCATCCTTCTGCGTGGATTGGGGCTCCAGAACTCCCAACATGAAAAGACTTTTTCCAGAATCCATAGGGTTTGGAGGATCCTCCAACAGACAGCAATGCCGGGGTACTGATAGAAACATTTATTTTTCATCCCTGGATATTTCACTTCTCCGGGCTACAAGGGAAAGCTGGGATTTGGGCTTGAAAACGAAGAAGAAGTCAATGCATCCCCATGGGCAGTGAAGGAAACTAGCCGACATCTCCAAACTTGGGAAAACCTGGATACCCAGAAAAATGCCTGGCGTGTGTTTTCCTACTCCATCACACACAGAAAGATGTGTTCTGTTATCCTGAGTGTTCGAAGGTTTCCACAATTGTCAGCAGCTCATGGGTTCTAATAGCACCAGTAGCTTCTTTTCAATGTGTGTTTCCCCAGGCCGGGCTGCAAGGGAAACCTGGGGGTTGGGCTGGAAATCCAAGTAGCAGGGAGTGCCCCAAAATGCACTGTAGAGTGAAATAGCGGACTTCTACCTAACAGGGAAAAACTTGTGCCCCCAGGCATGTGTGTGGTGTGGGGCATCACAACTCACACAAGCAAAGCTGTGTTTGGGAATCCTGTGTGTTTGGAGGTTCCTCCAACAGACAGCAGCGCCAGGGATCTGACAGAATCACTTAGTCTGTCATCTCTGGGTGTTTTCCTAACCCGGGCTGCAAGGGAAAAGTGGTAGTAGGGCTGGAAAACGTAGAAAAACCGAGTGCCTTCTTAGGGACTCTTGAGATAATTAGCCAACGTCTCCCAATCTGGTTAAACCTGCACCCCAGAAACATGCATGGAGTGTGTTTTCCTACTACATAACACACACAAAGAAGTGTTCTGTTTCCCTGTGTATTGGGAGGTTTCTACAACTGTCAGCAGCGCCTGGGTTCTAATTAAAAATTAAGCTATATTTTCTGAGTGTTCTCTCAGGCTGGGTTGCAAGGGAACCTGGGGATGGGCTGGAAAGCCAAGCAGGAGAGATTTCCTCCCCATGGGCAGTAGTGGGGATTATCTGACCTCCCACAACTTAGGAACACCTGTACCCCCTGAAACATGCGTGGAGGTTTTACCATCTCAATCAGACACAAAAATATGTTCTGTTATCCTGCGTGTGCAGTGATTCCTACAACGGTCTGCAGTGCCTGTGTTTCAATAGAACCACTAGCTTATTTCTTCTGAGTGCTTTCCAGTGCGGGCTGCGTGGGAAATCTGTGGGTTGTGCTGAAATTCGTTGAAGCAGCAAGTTACTCCCCATGAAAATTTGAGGTATATTTCCGACGTCCCACAGCCTTGGAACACATGTGACCCCCGAAACATGCGTGGAGTTTGTTTACCCATCTCAATCAGACCCACAAATATTTCTTCTGTTTTCCTAGGTTTGGGATGTTTCCAACAACGGTAGGTAGCGACTGGGTTCCTATACAACCAACAGAATAATATCCCTGAGTGTTTAACCAGGCCGGGCTGTGAGGGAAAGCTGGGGGTTGGTATGGAAAGCCAAGTAGCAGCGAGTGCCCCTAGATGGACTATGGATGTAATTAGCAGACTTCTCCCAAACAGGGAAAACTTGTTCCCCCAGCAGTGAGTGTGCAGTGGGGTTTCACCCTCTCCAAAACAATGCGGTGTTACAGAACCTTGAGTGTTTGGAGGTTCCTCCAACAGACAGCAGCACCCTGGTTCTGACAGTATGTCTTAGATTTTTAAACCCTGGGTGTTTTCCACGGTCGGGCTGCAAGGGTATGATAGCATTAGGGCTGGAAAACAAAGAAAAACAGAGTGCCTCCCCATGGACTCTGGAGATAATTAGCCAACGTCTCCCATCCTGGTTAAACCTGCAACCCAGAATCATTCATGGAGTGTGTTTTCCTACTACAGAACACACACAAAGAAGTGTTCTGTTACCCTGTGTATTGGGAGCTTTCTACAACTCTCAGAAGCGCCTTGGTTCTAATTAAAATTTAAGCTATATTTTATGAGTGTTCTCTCAGGCTGGGTTGCAAGGGAAACTGGGGATGGGCTGGAAAGCCAAGCAGGAGCGATTTCCACCCCATGGGCAGTAGTGGGAACTTTCTGACCTCCCAAAACCTAGGAACACCTGTAACCCCTGAAACATTCATGGAGGTTTTACCATCTCAATCAGACACAAAAATATGTTCTGTTATCCTGCGTGTGCGATGGTTCCTACAACGGTCTGCAGTGCCTGTGTTCCATTAGTACCACTAGCTTCTTTCTTCTGAGTGTTATCCAGGGCGGGCTGCCAAGGAAACCTGGGGGTTCGGCTGGAAAGCCAAGTAGCAACAAGTGCCTAGAGATTGACTGTAGAGGTAATTAGTGGACTTCTAATAAACAGGGAATTCCTGTGCCCCCAGGCATCTGTGTGGTGTGGGGCTCCACACCTCAACCAAGCAAAGACGTGTTCCTGAATTTTGAGTGTGTTGGTTACCTCCAATCTACAGCAGCGACGGGGTTCTGATAGAATCACTAATATTGTCATATATAGGTGTTTTCTTAGGCCGGGCTGCAAGGGATATTTGGGAGTTGGTATGGAAAGCGAAGAAGTAGAGAGTGCCTCCCCATTGGCAGTGGACGTAATTAGGCGATATCTCCAAACCTGGGAAGAGCTGTACCCCCAGATACATGCCTGGAGTGTATTTTTCTAAACCATCATACACACAAAAATGTGTTCCGCTATCCTGAGTGTGGGGAGGTTTCTACATATGTGAACAGCGCCTGGGATATAATAGCACCAGTATTTTCTTTTCCGTGATTGTTTTCACAGGCCTGGCTGCGAGGTAAACCTGTGGGTTGGGCTGAAATTCGTAGAAGCAGCAAGTTACTCCCCATGAAAATTTGAGGTATTTTACGATGTCCCACATCCTTGGAACACCTGTGCCCCCTGAAACATGCGTGGAGTTGGTTTACCCAACTCCATCAGACCCACAAAGATTTCTTCTGTTATCCTAGTTGTGGGATGTTTCCTACAATGGTAGGTAGCGACTGGGTTCCAATAAAAACAATAGCATATTATCCCTGAGTGTTTACCCAGGCCGGGCTGTGAGGGATAGCTGGGGGTTTGTATGGAAAGCCAAGTAGCAGCGAGTGCCCCTAGATGGACTATGAATGTAATTAGCAGAATTCTCCCTAACAGGGAAAATCATGTGCCCCCAGCAGTGAGTGTGCAGTGGGGCTTCAACACTCCCCCCAACAAAGCCGTGTTCCGGAATCGTGAGTGTTTGGAGGTTCCTCCAACAGACAGCATCGCCCTGGTTCTGACAGAATGTCATAGATTTTTAATTCCTGGGTGTTTACCACGGTCGGGCTGCAAGGGAATGCTAGGATTAGGGCTGGAAATCGAAGTGAAGAGAGTGCTTCCCCATGGGCAGTGGAGGTAATTAGCCAACATCTCAAATCCTGGGAACACCTGCACACCAGAAACATGCCTTTAGATTGTTTTCCTACTCCATCACACACACAAAGGAGTATTCTGTTTTCCTTAGTATGTTGAGGTTTCCACAACTGTCAGGATCGCCTGGGTTCTAATAGAACTTGTAGCTTTCTTTCCCTGAGTGTTTTCCGAGACCGGGCTGAGATTGAAATCTGATGAATTGGCTGAAAATCCAAGAAGCAGCGAGTGCCCCAAGATGCACTGTGGAGGTAATTAACTGACTTCTAAATAAAAGGGAAATACTTGTGCCCCCAGCCATGTGTGTGGAGTGGGGCTTCACAACTCCCCAATCAAAGCCGTTTTTGGGAATCCTGTGTGTGTGGAGGTTCCTGTAACCGACAGCAGCGCCGGGGTTCTGATAGAATTACTTAGTTTGTCATCCCTGGGTGTTTTCCTAACCCGTGCAGCAAGGGAATTCTGGGAGTAGGACTGGAAAACGAAGAAAATCAGAGTGCCTCCCCATGGGCAGTGGAGGTAATTAGCCAAAATCTACCATCCTGGGAACAATTGCACCCGAGAAACATGCCTTTAGTGTATTTTCCTACTCCATCACACACACAAAGAAGTGTTCTCTTTTCCTTAGTGTGGGGAGGTTTCTACAATTTTCAGGAGCAACTTTGTTCTGACAGAACCTGTAGCTTTTATTCCCTGAGTTTTTCCCAGGCCGGGCTGCGAGGAAACACTGGGGGTAGGGCTGGAAATCCAAGCAACTGCAAGGGCCTCCCCATGGACAGTGGAGGTAATTATACGAACTTCCAAATCCTAAGAAGGCCTGTACAACATGAAACATGCGTGGAGTTAGTTTTTCCATCTCTATCACACACTCAAAAATTGTTCTGTTATCCTGAGTGTGGGGAGGTTCCTAAAACTGCCTGCAGCACCTGGATTCCTATAGATCCCTAGATTATTTGCCATGAGTGTTTTCAAAGGCCGGGCTGCAAGTGAATTCTGGGGTATTGGCTGAAAAGCCAAGAAGCAGCGAGTGCCCCAAGACGCACTGTGGAGGTAATTAACGGACTTCTCCCTAAGAGGGACAAAACTGTGATACCCATCCTTCTGCGTGGATTGGGGCTACAAAACTCCCAACATGCAAAGACTTGTTCCAGAATCCTGAGGGTTTGAAGGATCTTCCAACAGACAGCAACGCCTGGGTACTGAAAGAGTCATTTATATTTCATCCCTGGATGTTTCACTCGTCCGGGCTACAAGGGAAAGCTAGGATTTGTGCTTGAAAACGAAGAAGAAGACAGTGACTCCCCATGAGCAGCGAAGGAAACTAGCCGACATCTCCCAACCTGGGAAAACCTGGATCCCCAGAAAAATGCTTGGCTTGTGTTTTCTTACTCCATCACACACAGAAAGATGTGTTCTCTTATCTTGAGTGTTCGAAGGTTTAAACAATTGTCAGCAGCGCATGGGTTCTAATAGCACCAGTAGTTTCTTTTCACTGTGTGTTAACCCAGGCCGGGCTGCAAGGGAAACCTGAGGGTTGGGCTGGAAATCCAAGTAGCAGGTAGTGCCCCGAGATGGACTGTTCAGGTAATAGGCGGACTTCTCCCTAACAGGGAAAAACTTGTGCCCCCAGCCATGTGTGTGGTGTGGGGCTTCACAACTCACACAAGCAAAGCCGTGTTTGGGAATCCTGTGTGTTTGGAGGTCCCTCCAACAGACAGCAACTCCAGGGTTCTGATAAAATCATTTAGTCTGTCATCCCTGGGTGTTTTCCTAACCCGGGCTGCAAGGAAATCTTTGAGTAGGGCTGGAAAATGAAGAAAAACAGAGTGCCTCCCCATGAACTCTGGAGATAATTAGCCAACGTCTCCCAATCTGGTTAAACCTGCACCCCAGAAACATGCATGAAGTGTGTTTTCCTACTACATAACACACAAAAAAGTGTTCTGTTACCCTGTGTATTGCGAGGTTTCTACAACTCTCAGCAGCGACTGGGTGCTAATTAAAAATTAAGCTACATTTTCTGAGTGTTCTCTCAGGCTGGGTTGCAAGGGAAACTGGGGATGGGCTGGAAAGCCAAGCAAGAGCGATTTCCTCCCCATGGGCAGTAGTGGGAATTATCTGACCTCCCACAACCTAGGAATACCTGTACCCCCTGAAACATGCATGGAGGTTTTACCATCTCAATCAGACACAAATATATGTTCTGATATCCTGCGTGTGCGGTGGTTCCTACAATGGTCTGCAGTGCCTGTGTTCCATTAGAACCACTAGCTTATTTCTTCTGAGTGTTTTCCAGGGCAGGCTGCGAGGGAAAGCTGGGGGTTCGGCTGGAAAGCCAAGTAGCAACAAGTGCCTAGAGATTGACTGTAGAGGTAATTAGCAGACTTCTCATAAACAGGGAATTACTCTGCCCCCAGGCTTCTGTGTGGTGTGGGGCTCCACACCTCACCCAAGCAAAGCCGTGTTCCGGACTTTTGAGTTTGTTGGTTACCTCCAACCGATAGCAGCTACGGGGTGCTGATTGAATCACTAATATTGTCATATCTAGGTGTTTTCTTCTCCGGGCTGCAAGGGATATTTGGGAGTTGGTCTGGAAAGCGAAGAATTAGAGAGTGCCTCCCCATTGGCAGTGGAGGTAATTAGGCGACATCTCCAAACCTGGGAACAGCTGTACCCCCATTTACATGCCTGGAGTGTGTTTTCCTAAACCATCATACACACAAAAATGTGTTCCGCTATCCTGAGTGTGGGGAGGTTTCTAAAACTTTGAACAGCACCTGGGATATAATAGCACCAGTATTTTCTTTTCCGTGATTGTTTTCACAGGCCTGGCTGCGAGGTAAACCTGTGGGTTGGGCTGAAATTCGTATAAGCAGCAAGTTACACCCCATGAAAATCTGAGGTATTTTTCCGACGTCCCACAGCCTTGGAACACCTGTGCCCCACGAAACATGCGTGGAGTTTGTTTACCCATCTCCATCAGACCCACAAAGATTTCTTCTGTTATCCTAGGTGTGGGATGTTTCCTACAATGGTAGGTAGCGCATGCGTTCCAATACAACCAATAGCATATTATCACTGAGTGTTTACCCAGGCCGGGCTGTGAGGGAAAGCTGGGTGTTGGTATGGAAAGCCAAATAGCAGAGAGTGACCCTAGATTGACTATGGATGTAATTAGCAGACTTCTCCCTAACAGGGAAAATCATGTGCCCACAGCAGTGAGTGTGCAGTGGGGCTTCACCACTCCCCCCAACAAAGCCGTGTTCCGGAATCGTGAGTGTTTGGAAGTTCCTCCAATAGACAGCAGCGCCTTGGTTCTGACAGAATGTCTTAGATTTTTAATCCCTGGGTGTTTACCACGGTCGGGCTGCAAGGGAATGCTAGGAATAGGGCTGGAAATCGAAGTGAAGTGAGTGCTTCCCCATGGGCAGTGGAGGTAATTAGACAACATCTCCCATCCTGGGAACACCTGCACCCCAGAAACATGCCTTTATTGTGTTTTCCTACACCATCACACACACAAAATATTATTCTGTTTTTCTTAGTATGTTGAGTTTTCTACAAATGTCAGGATCGCATGGGTTCTAATAGAATTTGTAGCTTTCCTTCCCTGAGTGTTTTCCGAGACCGGGCTGAGAGTGAAATATGTGGAATTGGCTGAAAAGCCAAGAAGCATCGAGTGCCCCAAGATTCACTGTGGAAGTAATTAACTGACTTCTCAATAACAGGGAAATACTTGTGCCCCCAGCCATGTGTGTGGAGTGGGGCTTCACAACTCCCCAATCAAAGCCGTGTTTGGGAATCCTGTGTGTGTGGAGGTTCCTGCAAAAGACAACAGCGCCTGTGTTCTGATAGAATAACTTAGTTTGTCATCCCTGGGTGTTTTCCTAACCCGTGCAGCAAGGGTGTGCTGGGAGAAGTGCTGGAAAACGAAGAAAATCAGAGTGCCTCCCCAAGGGCAGTGAAGGTAATTAGCCAAAATCTCCCATCCTGGGAACACCTGCACCACAGAAAAATGCCTTTAGTGTGTTTTCCTACTCCATCACACACACAAAGCAGTGTTCTCTTTTCCTTAGTGTGGGGAGGTTTCTACAACTTTCAGGAGCAACTTTGTTCTAACAGAACCTGTAGTTTTTTTCCGAGTTTTTCCCAGGCCGGGCTGCGAGGAAACGCTGGGGGTAGGGCTGGAAATCAAAGCAACTGCAATGGCCTCCCCATGGACAGTGGAGGTAATTATACGAACTCCCACAACCTAAGAACGCCTGTACCACCTGAAACAGGCGTGGAGTTAGTTTACCCAGCTCTATCAGACACTCAACGAATTGTTCTGTTACCCTGAGTGTGGGGAGGTTCCTACAATTGTCTGCAGCTTTTGGGTTCCTATAGAACCCTAGAAAACTTGCCCTGAGTGTTTTCAAAGGCCGGGCTGAGAGTGAATACTCGGGGATTGTCTGAAAAGCCAAGAAGCAGGGAGTGCCCCAAGATGGTCTGTGGAGGTAATTAACTGACTTCTCAATGACAGGGAAATACTTGTGCCCCCAGGCATGTGTGTGGAGTGGATCTTCACAACTCCCCAGTCAAAGCCGTGTTTGGGTATCCTGTGTGTGTGGAGGTTCCTGCAACAGACAGCAGCACCGGTGTTCTGATAGAATTACTTAGTTTGTAATCCCTGGGTGTTTTCCTAACCCGTGCATCAAGGGAAATCTGGGAGTAGGGCTGAAAATGAAGAAAATCAGAGTGCCTCCCAATGGGCAGTGGAGGTAATTAGCCAAAATCTCCCATCCTGGGAACAACTGCACCCCAGAAACATGCCTTTAGTGTGTTTTCCTACTCCATTACACACACAAAGAAGTGTTCTTTTTTCCTTAGTGTGGGGAGGTTTCTACAACCTTCAGGAGCAAATTTGTTCTAACAGAACCTGTAGCTTTTATTCCCTGAGTTTTTCCCAGGCCGGGCTGCTAGGAAACGCTGGGGGTTTGGCTAGAAATCCAAGTAACTCCAAGGTCCTCCCCATGGACAGTGGAGCTAATTATACGAACTTCCACAACCTAAGAACGCCTGTACTATATGAAACTTGCGTGGAGTTAGTTTACCCATCTCTATCCGACACTCAATGAATTGTTCTTTTACCCTGAGTGTGGGGATGTTCCTACAACTGTTTGCATCACCTGGGTTCCTATAGAACACTTTCATACTTGCCCTGAGTGTTTTCCATGGCCGGGCTGTGAGTGAATCCTGGGGGATTGGCTGAAAAGTCAAGAAGAGACGAGTGCCCCAAGACGCACTGTGGAGGTAATTAGCGGACTTCTCCCTAACAGGGACAAATCTGTGACCCCATCCTTCTGCGTGGATTGGGGCTCCAGAACTCCCAACATGCAAAGACTTTTTCCAGAATCCTGAGGATTTGGAGGATCCTCCAAAAGTCAGCAACGCCAGGGTACTGATAGAATCATTTATTTTTCATCCCTGGGTGTTTCACTAGTCCGGGCTTCAAGGTAAAGCTGGGAGTTTTGCTTGAATACGAAGAAGAAGACAGTGACTCCCCATGAGCAGCGAAGGAAACTAGCCGACATCTCCCAACCTGGGAAAACCTGGATCCACAGAAAAATGCCTGGCGTGTGTTTTCCTTCTCCATCACACACAGAAAGATGTGTTCTGTTATCCTGAGTGTTCGAAGGTTTCCACAATTGTCAGCAGCGCATGGGTTCTAATAGCACCTGTAGCTTCTTTTCCATGTTTGTTACCCAGGCAGGGCTGCAAGGGAAACCTGGGGGTTGGGCTGGAAATCCAAGTAGCAGGGAGTGCCCCGAGATGGACTGTAGAGGGATTTAGCTGAGTTCTCCCAAACAGGGAATAACTTGTGCCCCCAGCCATGTGTGTGTTTTGGGGCTACAAAACACACCCAAGCAATGCAGTATTTGGGAATACTGTGTGTTTGGAGGTCCCTCCAACAGACAGCAGCGCCAGGGTTCTGATAGAATCACTTAGTCTGTCATCCCTGGGTGTTTTCCAAACCCGGGCTGCAAGGGAAATCTGGGAGTATTGCTGGAAAACGAAGAAAAACAGAGTGCCTCCACATGGACTCTGGAGATAATTACCCAACGTCTCCAAGCCTCTTTAATCCTGCACCCCAGAAACATGCATGGAGTGTGTTTTCATACTACATAACACACACAAAGAAGTGTTCTGTTAGACTGTGTATTGGGAGGTTTCTACAACTGTCTGAAGCGCCTGGGTTCTAATTAAAGGTTAAGCTACATTTTCTGAGTGTTCTCTCAGGCTGGGTTGCAAGGGAAACTGGGGATGGGCTGGAAAGTCAAGCAGGAGCGATTTCCTCCCCATGGGCAGTAGTGGTAAGTATTTGAACTCCCACAACGTTGGAACATCTGTACCCCCTGCAACATGCGTGGAGGTTTTACCATCTCAATCAGACATAAAAATATATTCTGTAATCCTGCGTGTGCGGTGGTTCCTACAACGGTCAACAGTGCCTGTGTTCCATTAGAACCACCAGCTTATTTCTCTGAGTGTCTTCCAGGGCGTGCTGCGAGGGAAAGCTGGGGGTTCGGCTGGAAAACCAAGTAGCAAAAATTGCTTAGAGATTGACTGTAGAGGTAAATAGCGGACTTCTCATAAACTGGGGATTCTTGTGCCCCCAGGCCTCAGTGTGGTGTGGGGCTCCACACCTCAGCCAAGCAAAGCCGTGTTCCGGAATTTTGAGTGTGTTGGGTACCTCCAACCGACAGCAGCGACGGAGTTTTGATAGAATCACTAATATTGCCATATCTAGGTGTTTACTTAGGCCAGGCTGCAAGGGATATTTGGGAGTTGGTGTGGAAAGCGAAGTAGTAGAGAGTGACTCTCCATTGGCAGTGGAGGTAATTAGGCGACATCTTCAAACCTGATAACAGCTGTACCCCCATAATCATGCCTGGAGGGTATTTTCTTAACCATCATACACAAAGATGTGTTCCGCTATCCTGAGTGTGGGGAGGTTTCTACAATTTTGATCAGCGCCTGGGATATAAAGCACCAATATTTCCTTTTCCGTGATTGTTTTCACAGGCCTGGCTGCGAGGTAAATCAGTGGGTTGGGCTGAAATTCTTAGAAGCAGCAAGGTACTCCCCATGAATATTTGAGGTATTTTTCCGACGTCCCACAGCCTTGGAACACCTTTGCCCCGCGAAACATGCGTGGAGTTTGTTTACCCATCTCCCTCAGACCCACAATGAATTCTTCTGTTATCCTAGGTGTGGGATGTTTCCTACAATGGTAGGTAGCGACTGGATTCCAATACAACAAATAGCATATTATCCCTGAGTGTTTACCCAGGCCGGGCTGTGAGGGAAACCTGGGGGTTGGTATGGAAAGCCAAGTAGCAGTGAGTGCCCTTAGATGGGCTATGGATTTAATTAGCAGACTTCTCCCTAACAGGGAAATTCATGTGCACCGAGGTTTGAGTGTGCAGTGGGGCTTCACCACTCCCCCCAAGAAAGACTTTTTCCGGAATCGTGAGTGTTTGGAGGTACCTCCAACAGACAGCAGCGCCCTGGTTCTGACAGAATGTCTTAGATTTATAATCCCTGGGTGTTTACCACGGTCGGACTGCAACGGAATGCTAGGATTAGGGCTGGAAATCGAAGTGAAGAGAGTGCTTCCACATGGGCAGTGGAGGTAATTAGCCAACATCTCCCATCCTGGGAACACCTGCACCCCAGAAACATGCCTTTAGTGTTTTTTCCTACTCCATCACACACACAAAGTAGTGTTCTATTTCCTTAGTGTGGAGAGGTTTCTACAACTTTCCGGAGCAACTTTGTTCTAACAGAACCTGTAGCTTTTATTCCCTGAGTTTTTCCCAGGCCGGGCTGCGAGGAAACGCTGGGGGTAGGGCTGGAAATCCAAGCAACTGCAAGGGCCTCCCCATGGACTGTGGAGGTAATTATACGAATTTCCACAAACTAAGAATGCCTGTACCACCTGAAACATACGTGGAGTTAGTTTACCCATCTCTATCAGACACTCAACGAATTGTTCTTTTATCTTGACTGTGGGGATGTTCCTACAACTCTCTGAGGCACATGAGTTCCTGTAGAACCTTAGCTTAAATGCCCTGAGTGTTTTCAAAGGCCGGGCTGCGAGTGAATACTGGGGGATTGGCTGAAAAGCCAAGAAGCAGCGAGTGCCCCAAGATGCAATGTGGAGGTAATTAGCGGACTTCTCCCTAACAGGGACAAATCTGTGACCCCATCCTTCTGCGTGGATTGGGGCTCCACAACTCCCAACATGTAAAGAATTGTTCCAGAATCCTGAGGGTTTGGAGGACCCTCCAACAGACAGCAACGCCGGGGTACTGATAGAATCATTTATTTTTCACCCCTGGGTGTTTCACTAGTCCGGGCTACAAGGGAAAGTTGGGAGTTGGGCTTGAAAACGAAGAAGAAGTCAGTGATTCCCCATGAGCAGCGAAAGAATCTAACCGACATCTCCCAACCTGGGAAAACCTGGATCCCCAAAAAAATGCCTGGCGTGAGTTTTCCTACTCCATCACACACAGAAAGATTTGTTCTGTTATCCTGAGTGTTCGAAGGTTTCCAAAATTGTCAGCAGCGCATGTGTTCTTATAGCACCAGTAGTCCTATTCCCTGTGTGTTACCCCAGGCCGGGCTGCAAGGGAAACCTGGGGGTTGGGCTGGAAATCCAAGTAGCATTTTGTGCCCCTAGATTGACTGTAGAGGGAATTAGTGGACTTCTCCCTAACAGGAAAAACTTGTGCCCAAAGCCATGTGTGTGGTGTGGGGCTTCAAAACTCACACAAGCAAAGCCGTGTTTGAGAATCCTGTGTGTTTGGAGGTCCCTCCAACAGACAGCAGCGCCAGGGTTCTTTTACAATCATTTAGTCTGTCATCCCTGGGTGTTTTCCTAACCCGGGCTTTATGGGAAAGCTGGGAGTTGGGCTGGAAAACGAAGAAAAACCGAGTGCCTCCCCATGGACTCTTGAGTTAATTAGCCAAAGTCTCCCAACCTGGTTAAACCTGCACCCCAGAAACATGCATGGAGTGTGTTTTCCTACTACATAACACACACAAAGAAGTGTTCTGTTACCCTGTGTATTGGGAGGTTTCTACAACTGTCAGCAGCGCCTGGGTTCTAATTAAAAATTACGCTACATTTTCTGAGTGTTCTCTCAGGCTGGGTTGCAAGGGAAACTGGGGATGGGCTGGAAAGCCAAGCAGGAGCGATTTCCTCCCCATGGGCAGTAGTGGGAATTATCTGACCTCCCACAGCCTAGGAATACCTGTTCCCCCTGAAACATGCGTGGAGGTTTTACCATCTCAATCAGACACAAAAATATGTTCTGTTATCCTGCGTGTGGTGTGGTTCCTACAATGGTCTACAGTGCCTGTGTTCAATTAGAACCACTAGCATATTTATTCTGAGTGTATTCCAGGGCGGGCAGCGAGGAAAACCTGCGGGTTAGGCTGGAAAGCCAAGTAGCAACAAGTGCCTAGAGATTGACTGTAGAGTTAATTAGCGGACTTCTCATAAACAGGGAATTCCTTTGCCCCCAGGCATCTGTGTGGTGTGGGGCTCCACACCTCAACCAAGCAAAGCCGTGTTCCGGAATTTTGAGTGTGTTGGGAACCTCCTAACCACAGCAGCGACGGGGTTCTGATAGAATCACTAATATTGTCATATCTAGGTGTTTCCTTAGGCCGGGCTGCAAGGGATATGTTGGAGTTGGTCTGGAAAGCGAAGATGTAGAGAGTGCCCCACTTTGGCAGTGGAGGTAATTAGTCGACACCTCCAAACCTGGGAACAGGTGTACCCCCAGAAACATGCCTGGAGTGTATTTCCTAAACCATAATACACACAAAGATGTGCTCCGCTATCCTGACTGTGGGGAGATTTCTACAAATTTGAACAGCACCTGGGATATAATAGCACCAGTATTTTCTTTTCCGTGATTGTTTTCACAGGCCTGGCTGCGAGGTAAAGCTGTGGTTTGGGCTGAAATTCGTAGAAGCAGCAAGTTACTCCCCATGAAAATTTGAGGTATTTTTCCGACGTCCCAACGCCTTGGAACACCTGTGTTCTACGAAACATGCGTGGAGATTGTTTATCCATCTCCCTCAGACCCACAATGATTTCTTCTGTTATCCTAGGTGTGGGATCTTTCCTACAACGGTAGGTAGAGACTGGATTCCAATACAACAAATAGCATATTATTTCTGAGTGTTTACCCAGGCCGGGCTGTGAGGGAAACCTGGGAGTTGGTATGGAAAGCCAAGTAGCAGTGAGTGCCCTTAGATGGGCTATGGATTTAATTAGCAGACTTCTCCCTAACAGGGGAAATCATGTGGCCCGAGGAGTGATTGTGCAGTGGGGCTTCACCACTCCCCTCAAGAAAGACTTTTTCCGGAATCGTGAGTGTTTGGAGGTTCCTCCAACAGACAGCAGCGCCCTGGTTCTGACAGAATGTCTTAGATTTATAATCCCTGGGTGTTAGCACGGTCGGACTGCAAGTGAATGCTTGGATTAGGGCTGGAAATCGAAGTGAAGAGAGTGCTTCCCCATGGGCAGTGGAGGTAATTAGCCAACATCTCCCATCCTGGGAACACCTGCACCCCAGAAACATGCCTTTAGTGTTTTTTCCTACTCCATCACACACACAAATTAGTGTTCTTTTTCCTTAGTGTGAGGAGGTTTCTACAACTTTCAGGAGCAACTTTGTTCTAACATAACCTATAGCTTTTATTCCCTGATTTTTTTCCAGGCCGGGCTGCGAGGAAACGCTGGGGGTAGGGCTGGAAATCCAAGCAACTGCAAGGGCCTCCCCATGGACTGTGGAGGTAATTATACGAATTTCCACAACCTAAGAACGCCTGTACCACGTGAAACATGCGTGGAGTTAGTTTACACATCTCTATCAGACACTCAACGAATTGTTCCTTTATCCTGACTGTGGGGAGGTTCCTACAACTCTCTGAGGCACATGGGTTCCTGTAGAACCTTAGCTTAAATGCCCTGAGTGATTTCAAAGGCCGGGCTGCGAGTGAAATCTGGGGGATTGGCTGAAAAGCCAAGAAGCAGCGAGTGCCCCAAGATGCAATGTGGAGGTAATTAGCGGACTTCTCCCTAACAGGTACAAATCTGTGACCCCATCCTTCTGCGTGGATTTGGGCTCCACAACTCCCAACATGCAAAGACTTGTTCCAGAATCCTGAGGGTTTGGAGGACCCTCCAACAGACAGCAACGCCGGGGTACTGATAGAATCATTTATTTTTCATCCCTGGGTGTTTCACTAGTCCGGGCTACAAGGGAAATTTGGGAGTTGGGCTTGAAAACGAAGAAGAAGTCAGTGATTCCCCATGAGCAGCGAAGGAATCTAGCCGACATCTCCCAACCTGGGAAAACCTGGATCCCCAAAAAAAATGCCTGGCGTGTGTTTTCCTACTCCATCACACACAGAAAGATTTGTTCTGTTATCCTGAGTGTTCGAAGGTTTCCACAATTGTCAGCAGCGCATGGGTTCTTATAGCACCAGTAGTTCTTTTCCCTGTGTGTTACCCCAGGCCGGGCTGCAAGGGAAACCTGGGGGTTGGGCTGGAATTCCAAGTAGCAGGGAGTGCCACGAGATGGACTGTAGAGGGAATTAGTGGACTTCTCCTTAACAGGGAAAAACTTGTGCGCAAAGCCATGTGTGTGATGTGGGGCTTCAAAACTCACACAAGCAAAGCCGTGTTTGGGAATCCTGTGTGTTTGGAGGTCTCTCCAACAAACAGCAGCGCCAGGGTTCTTATAGAATCACTTAGTCTGTCATCCCTGGGTGTTTTCCTAACCCGGGCTGCAAGGGAAAGCAGGGAGTAGGGCTGGAAAACGAAGAAAAACAGAGTGCCTCCCATGGACTCTGGAGATAATTAGCCAACGTCTCCCAACCTGGTTAAATCTGCACCCCAGAAACATGCATGGAGTGTGTTTTCCTACTACATAACACATACAAAGAAGTGTTCTGTTACCCTGTGTATTGGGAGGTTTCTACAACTGTCAGCAGCGCCTGGGTTATAATTAAAATTTTAGCTAAATTTTCTGAGTGTTCTCTCAGGCTGGGTTGCAAGGGAAACTGGGGATGGGCTGGAATGCCAAGCAGGAGCGATTTTCTCCCCATGGGCAGTAGTGGGAATTATCTGACCTCACACAACCTAGGAATACCTGTACCACCTGAAACATGCGTGGAGGTTTAACCATCTCAATGAGACACAAAAATATGTTCTGTTATACTGCGTATGCGGTGGTTCCTACAATGGTCTGCAGTGCCTGTGTTCAATTAGAAACACTAGCATATTTCTTCTGAGTGTTTTCCAGGGCGGGCTGCGACGGAAACCTGGGGGTTAGGCTGGAAAGCCAAGTAGAAACAAGAGCCTAGAGATTGACTGTAGAGGTAATTAGCGGACGTCTCAATAATAGGGAAATACTTGTGCCCCCAGCCATGTGTGTGGTGTGGGGCTTCACAACTCACACAAGCAAAGCCGTGTTTGGGAATCCTGTGTGTTTGGATGTCCCTCCAACAGACAGCAGCGCCAGGGTTTTGATAGAATCACTTAGACTGTTATCCCTGGGTGTTTTCCTTACCCAGACTGCAAGGGAAAGCTGGGAGTAGGCCTGGAAAACGAAGAAAAACAGAGTGCCTCCCCATGGACTCTGGAGATAATTAGCCAACGTCTCCCAACCTGGTTAAACCTGCACCCCAGAAACATGCATGGAGTGTGTTTTCCTACTACATAACACACACAAAGAAGTGTTCTGTTACCCTGTGTATTGGGAGGTTTCTACAACTGTCAGCAGCGCCTGGGTTCTAATTAAAAATTACGCTATATTTTCTGAGTGTTCTCTCAGGCTGGGTTGCAAGGGAAACTGGGGATGGGCTGGAAAGCCAAGCAGGAGCGATTTTCTCCCCATGGGCAGTAGTGGGAATTATATGACCTCCCACAACCTAGGAATACCTGTACCCCCTGAAACATGCGTGGAGGTTTTACCATCTCAAACAGACAGAAAAATATGTTCTGTTATCCTGCGTGTGCGGTGGTTCCTACAATGGTCTGCAGTGCCTGTGTTCAATTAGAACCACTAGCATAATTCTTCTGAGTGTTTTCCAGGGCGGGCTGCGACGGAAACCTGGGGGTTAGGCTGGAAAGCCAAGTAGAAACAATTGCCTATAGATTGACTGTAGATGTAATTAGCGGACGTCCCAATAACAGGGAAAAACTTGTGCCCCCATCCATGTGTGTGGTGTGGGGATTCACAACTCACAAAAGCAAAGCAGTTTTTGGGAATCCTGTGTGTTTGGAAGTCCCTCCAACAGACAGCAGCGCCAGGGTTCTGATAGAATCACTTAGACTGTTATCCCTGGGTGTTTTCCTTACCCAGACTGCAAGGGAAAGCTGGGAGTAGGCCTGGAAAACGAAGAAAAACAGAGTGCCTCCCCATGGACTCTGGAGATAATTAGCCAACGTCTCCCAACCTGGTTAAACCTGCACCCCAGTAACATGCATGGAGTGTGTTTTCCTACTATATAACACACACAAAGAAGTGTTCTGTTACCCTCTGTATTGGGAGGTTTCTACAACTGTCAGCAGCGCCTGGGTTCTAATTAAAAATTACGCTACAGTTTCTGAGTGTTCTCTCAGTCTGGGTTGCAAGGGAAACTGGTGATGGGCTGGAAAGCCAAGCAGGAGCGATTTCCTCCCCATGGGCCGTAGTGGGAATTATCTGAACTCCCACAGCCTAGGAATACCTGTACCCCCTGAAACATGCATGGAGGTTTTACCATCTCAATCAGACATAAAAATATGTTCTGTTATCCTGCGTGTGCGGTGGTTCCTACAACGGTCTTCAGTGCCTGTGTTCCATTAGTACCACCAGCTTATTTCACTGAGTGTCTTCCAGGGCGTGCTGCGAGGGAAAGCTGGGGGTTCGGCTGGAAAGCCAAGTAGCAACAAGTGCCTAGAGATTGACTGTAGAGGTAAATAGCGGACTTCTCATAAACTGGGAATTCCTGTGCCCCCAGGCTTCTGTGTGGTTTGGGGCTCCACTCCTCCCCCAATCAAAGCCGTGTTCCGGAATTTTGAGTATGTTGGGTACCTCCAAACGACAGCAGCGACGGGGTTCTGTTAGAATCACTAATATTGTCATATCTAGGTGTTTTCTTAGGCCAGGCTGCAAGGGATATTTGGGAGTTGGTCTGGAAAGCGAAGTAGTAGAGAGTGACACTCCATTGGCAGTGGAGGTAATTAGGCAACATCTTCAAACATGGGAACAGCTGTACCCCCAGAATCATGCCTGGAGGGTATTTTCTTAACCATCATACACAAAGAAGTGTTCCGCTATCCTGAATGTGGGGAGGTTTCTACAACTATGAACAGAGCCTGGGATAAAAAGCAGCACTATTTCCTTTTCCGTTATTGTTTTCACAGGCCTGGCTGCGAGGAAAATCTGTGGGTTGGGCTGAAATTCTTAGAAGCAGCAAGTTACTCCCCATGAATATTTGAGGTATTTTTCCGACGTCCGAACGCCTTGGAACACCTGTGCCCCGCAAAACATGCGTGGAGATTGTTTACCCATCTCCCTCAGACCCACAATGATTTCTTCTGTTATCCTAGGTGTGGGGTGTTTCCTACAAGTGTAGGTAGCGACTGGATTCCAATACAACAAATAGCATATTATTTCTGAGTGTTTACCCAGGCCGGGCTGTGAGGGAAACCTGGGGGTTGGTATGGAAATCCAAGTAGCAGTGAGTGCCCTTAGATGGGCTATGGATTTAATTAGCAGACTTCTCCCTAACAGGGGAAATCATGTGCCCCGAGGAGTGATTGTGCAGTGTGGCTTCACCACTCCCCCCAAGAAAGACTTTTTCCGGAATCGTGAGTGTTTGGAGGTTCCTCCAACAGACAGCAGCGCCCTGGTTCTGACAGAATGTCTTAGATTTATAATCCCTGGGTGTTACCACGGTCGGACTGCAAGGGAATGCTAGGATTAGTGCTGTAAATCGAAGTGAAGAGAGTGCTTCCACATGGACAGTGGAGGGAATTAGCCAACATCTCCCATCCTGGGAACACCTGCACCCCAGAAACATGCCTTTAGTGTTTTTTCCTACTCCATCACACACACAAAGTAGTGTTCTATTTCCTTAGTGTGGAGAGGTTTCTACAACTTTCCGGAGCAACTTTGTTTTAACAGAACCTGTAGCTTTTATTCCCTGAGTTTTTCCCAGGCCGGGCTGCGAGGAAACGCTGGGGGTAGGGCTGGAAATCCAAGCAACTGCAAGGGCCTCCCCATGGACTGTGGAGGTAATTATACGAATTTCCACAAACTAAGAATGCCTGTACCACCTGAAACATACGTGGAGTTAGTTTACCCATCTCTATCAGACACTCAACGAATTGTTCTTTTATCTTGACTGTGGGGATGTTCCTACAACTCTCTGAGGCACATGAGTTCCTGTAGAACCTTAGCTTAAATGCCCTGAGTGTTTTCAAAGGCCGGGCTGCGAGTGAATACTGGGGGATTGGCTGAAAAGCCAAGAAGCAGCGAGTGCCCCAAGATGCACTGTGGAGGTAATTAGCGGACTTCTCCCTAACAGGGACAAATCTGTGACCCCATCCTTCTGCGTGGATTGGGGCTCCACAACTCCCAACATGTAAAGAATTGTTCCAGAATCCTGAGGGCTTGGAGGACCCTCCAACAGACAGCAACGCCGGGGTACTGATAGAATCATTTATTTTTCACCCCTGGGTGTTTCACTAGTCCGGGCTACAAGGGAAAGTTGGGAGTTGGGCTTGAAAACGAAGAAGAAGTCAGTGATTCCCCATGAGCAGCGAAAGAATCTAACCGACATCTCCCAACCTGGGAAAACCTGGATCCCCAAAAAAATGCCTGGCGTGAGTTTTCCTACTCCATCACACACAGAAAGATTTGTTCTGTTATCCTGAGTGTTCGAAGGTTTCCAAAATTGTCAGCAGCGCATGTGTTCTTATAGCACCAGTAGTCCTATTCCCTGTGTGTTACCCCAGGCCGGGCTGCAAGGGAAACCTGGGGGTTGGGCTGGAAATCCAAGTAGCATTTTGTGCCCCTAGATTGACTGTAGAGGGAATTAGTGGACTTCTCCCTAACAGGAAAAACTTGTGCCCAAAGCCATGTGTGTGGTGTGGGGCTTCAAAACTCACACAAGCAAAGCCGTGTTTGAGAATCCTGTGTGTTTGGAGGTCCCTCCAACAGACAGCAGCGCCAGGGTTCTTTTACAATCATTTAGTCTGTCATCCCTGGGTGTTTTCCTAACCCGGGCTTTATGGGAAAGCTGGGAGTTGGGCTGGAAAACGAAGAAAAACCGAGTGCCTCCCCATGGACTCTTGAGTTAATTTGCCAAAGTCTCCCAACCTGGTTAAACCTGCACCCCAGAAACATGCATGGAGTGTGTTTTCCTACTACATAACACACACAAAGAAGTGTTCTGTTACCCTGTGTATTGGGAGGTTTCTACAACTGTCAGCAGCGCCTGGGTTCTAATTAAAAATTACGCTACATTTTCTGAGTGTTCTCTCAGGCTGGGTTGCAAGGGAAACTGGGGATGGGCTGGAAAGCCAAGCAGGAGCGATTTCCTCCCCATGGGCAGTAGTGGGAATTATCTGACCTCCCACAGCCTAGGAATACCTGTACCCCCTGAAACATGCGTGGAGGTTTTACCATCTCAATCAGACACAAAAATATGTTCTGTTATCCTGCGTGTGGTGTGGTTCCTACAATGGTCTACAGTGCCTGTGTTCAATTAGAACCACTAGCATATTTATTCTGAGTGTATTCCAGGGCGGGCAGCGAGGAAAACCTGCGGGTTAGGCTGGAAAGCCAAGTAGCAACAAGTGCCTAGAGATTGACTGTAGAGTTAATTAGCGGACTTCTCATAAACAGGGAATTCCTTTGCCCCCAGGCATCTGTGTGGTGTGGGGCTCCACACCTCAACCAAGCAAAGCCGTGTTCCGGAATTTTGAGTGTGTTGGGAACCTCCTAACCACAGCAGCGACGGGGTTCTGATAGAATCACTAATATTGTCATATCTAGGTGTTTCCTTAGGCCGGGCTGCAAGGGATATGTTGGAGTTGGTCTGGAAAGCGAAGATGTAGAGAGTGCCCCACTTTGGCAGTGGAGGTAATTAGTCGACACCTCCAAACCTGGGAACAGGTGTACCCCCAGAAACATGCCTGGAGTGTATTTCCTAAACCATAATACACACAAAGATGTGCTCCGCTATCCTGACTGTGGGGAGATTTCTACAAATTTGAACAGCACCTGGGATATAATAGCACCAGTATTTTCTTTTCCGTGATTGTTTTCACAGGCCTGGCTGCGAGGTAAAGCTGTGGTTTGGGCTGAAATTCGTAGAAGCAGCAAGTTACTCCCCATGAAAATTTGAGGTATTTTTCCGACGTCCCAACGCCTTGGAACACCTGTGTTCTACGAAACATGCGTGGAGATTGTTTATCCATCTCCCTCAGACCCACAATGATTTCTTCTGTTATCCTAGGTGTGGGATCTTTCCTACAACGGTAGGTAGAGACTGGATTCCAATACAACAAATAGCATATTATTTCTGAGTGTTTACCCAGGCCGGGCTGTGAGGGAAACCTGGGAGTTGGTATGGAAAGCCAAGTAGCAGTGAGTGCCCTTAGATGGGCTATGGATTTAATTAGCAGACTTCTCCCTAACAGGGGAAATCATGTGGCCCGAGGAGTGATTGTGCAGTGGGGCTTCACCACTCCCCTCAAGAAAGACTTTTTCCGGAATCGTGAGTGTTTGGAGGTTCCTCCAACAGACAGCAGCGCCCTGGTTCTGACAGAATGTCTTAGATTTATAATCCCTGGGTGTTAGCACGGTCGGACTGCAAGTGAATGCTTGGATTAGGGCTGGAAATCGAAGTGAAGAGAGTGCTTCCCCATGGGCAGTGGAGGTAATTAGCCAACATCTCCCATCCTGGGAACACCTGCACCCCAGAAACATGCCTTTAGTGTTTTTTCCTACTCCATCACACACACAAATTAGTGTTCTTTTTCCTTAGTGTGAGGAGGTTTCTACAACTTTCAGGAGCAACTTTGTTCTAACATAACCTATAGCTTTTATTCCCTGATTTTTTTCCAGGCCGGGCTGCGAGGAAACGCTGGGGGTAGGGCTGGAAATCCAAGCAACTGCAAGGGCCTCCCCATGGACTGTGGAGGTAATTATACGAATTTCCACAACCTAAGAACGCCTGTACCACGTGAAACATGCGTGGAGTTAGTTTACACATCTCTATCAGACACTCAACGAATTGTTCCTTTATCCTGACTGTGGGGAGGTTCCTACAACTCTCTGAGGCACATGGGTTCCTGTAGAACCTTAGCTTAAATGCCCTGAGTGATTTCAAAGGCCGGGCTGCGAGTGAAATCTGGGGGATTGGCTGAAAAGCCAAGAAGCAGCGAGTGCCCCAAGATGCAATGTGGAGGTAATTAGCGGACTTCTCCCTAACAGGTACAAATCTGTGACCCCATCCTTCTGCGTGGATTTGGGCTCCACAACTCCCAACATGCAAAGACTTGTTCCAGAATCCTGAGGGTTTGGAGGACCCTCCAACAGACAGCAACGCCGGGGTACTGATAGAATCATTTATTTTTCATCCCTGGGTGTTTCACTAGTCCGGGCTACAAGGGAAATTTGGGAGTTGGGCTTGAAAACGAAGAAGAAGTCAGTGATTCCCCATGAGCAGCGAAGGAATCTAGCCGACATCTCCCAACCTGGGAAAACCTGGATCCCCAAAAAAAATGCCTGGCGTGTGTTTTCCTACTCCATCACACACAGAAAGATTTGTTCTGTTATCCTGAGTGTTCGAAGGTTTCCACAATTGTCAGCAGCGCATGGGTTCTTATAGCACCAGTAGTTCTTTTCCCTGTGTGTTACCCCAGGCCGGGCTGCAAGGGAAACCTGGGGGTTGGGCTGGAATTCCAAGTAGCAGGGAGTGCCACGAGATGGACTGTAGAGGGAATTAGTGGACTTCTCCCTAACAGGGAAAAACTTGTGCCCAAAGCCATGTGTGTGATGTGGGGCTTCAAAACTCACACAAGCAAAGCCGTGTTTGGGAATCCTGTGTGTTTGGAGGTCTCTCCAACAAACAGCAGCGCCAGGGTTCTTATAGAATCACTTAGTCTGTCATCCCTGGGTGTTTTCCTAACCCGGGCTGCAAGGGAAAGCAGGGAGTAGGGCTGGAAAACGAAGAAAAACAGAGTGCCTCCCATGGACTCTGGAGATAATTAGCCAACGTCTCCCAACCTGGTTAAATCTGCACCCCAGAAACATGCATGGAGTGTGTTTTCCTACTACATAACACATACAAAGAAGTGTTCTGTTACCCTGTGTATTGGGAGGTTTCTACAACTGTCAGCAGCGCCTGGGTTATAATTAAAATTTTAGCTAAATTTTCTGAGTGTTCTCTCAGGCTGGGTTGCAAGGGAAACTGGGGATGGGCTGGAATGCCAAGCAGGAGCGATTTTCTCCCCATGGGCAGTAGTGGGAATTATCTGACCTCACACAACCTAGGAATACCTGTACCACCTGAAACATGCGTGGAGGTTTAACCATCTCAATGAGACACAAAAATATGTTCTGTTATACTGCGTATGCGGTGGTTCCTACAATGGTCTGCAGTGCCTGTGTTCAATTAGAAACACTAGCATATTTCTTCTGAGTGTTTTCCAGGGCGGGCTGCGACGGAAACCTGGGGGTTAGGCTGGAAAGCCAAGTAGAAACAAGAGCCTAGAGATTGACTGTAGAGGTAATTAGCGGACGTCTCAATAATAGGGAAATACTTGTGCCCCCAGCCATGTGTGTGGTGTGGGGCTTCACAACTCACACAAGCAAAGCCGTGTTTGGGAATCCTGTGTGTTTGGATGTCCCTCCAACAGACAGCAGCGCCAGGGTTTTGATAGAATCACTTAGACTGTTATCCCTGGGTGTTTTCCTTACCCAGACTGCAAGGGAAAGCTGGGAGTAGGCCTGGAAAACGAAGAATAACAGAGTGCCTCCCCATGGACTCTGGAGATAATTAGCCAACGTCTCCCAACCTGGTTAAACCTGCACCCCAGAAACATGCATGGAGTGTGTTTTCCTACTACATAACACACACAAAGAAGTGTTCTGTTACCCTGTGTATTGGGAGGTTTCTACAACTGTCAGCAGCGCCTGGGTTCTAATTAAAAATTACGCTATATTTTCTGAGTGTTCTCTCAGGCTGGGTTGCAAGGGAAACTGGGGATGGGCTGGAAAGCCAAGCAGGAGCGATTTTCTCCCCATGGGCAGTAGTGGGAATTATATGACCTCCCACAACCTAGGAATACCTGTACCCCCTGAAACATGCGTGGAGGTTTTACCATCTCAAACAGACAGAAAAATATGTTCTGTTATCCTGCGTGTGCGGTGGTTCCTACAATGGTCTGCAGTGCCTGTGTTCAATTAGAACCACTAGCATAATTCTTCTGAGTGTTTTCCAGGGCGGGCTGCGACGGAAACCTGGGGGTTAGGCTGGAAAGCCAAGTAGAAACAATTGCCTATAGATTGACTGTAGATGTAATTAGCGGACGTCCCAATAACAGGGAAAAACTTGTGCCCCCATCCATGTGTGTGGTGTGGGGATTCACAACTCACAAAAGCAAAGCAGTTTTTGGGAATCCTGTGTGTTTGGAAGTCCCTCCAACAGACAGCAGCGCCAGGGTTCTGATAGAATCACTTAGTCTGTCATCCCTGGGTGTTTTCCTTACCCAGGCTGCAAGGGAAAACTGGGAGTAGGCCTGGAAAACGAAGAAAAACTGAGTGCCTTCCCATGGACTCTTGAGATAATTAGCCAACGTCTCCCAACCTGGTTAAACCTGCACCCCAGAAACATGCATGGAGTGTGTTTTCCTACTACATAACACACACAAAGAAGTGTTCTGTTACCCTCTGTATTGGGAGGTTTCTACAACTGTCAGCAGCGCCTGGGTTCTAATTAAAAATTACGCTACAGTTTCTGAGTGTTCTCTCAGTCTGGGTTGCAAGGGAAACTGGTGATGGGCTGGAAAGCCAAGCAGGAGCGATTTCCTCCCCATGGGCCGTAGTGGGAATTATCTGAACTCCCACAGCCTAGGAATACCTGTACCCCCTGAAACATGCATGGAGGTTTTACCATCTCAATCAGACATAAAAATATGTTCTGTTATCCTGCGTGTGTGGTGGTTCCTACAACGGTCTTCAGTGCCTGTGTTCCATTAGTACCACCAGCTTATTTCACTGAGTGTCTTCCAGGGCGTGCTGCGAGGGAAAGCTGGGGGTTCGGCTGGAAAGCCAAGTAGCAACAAGTGCCTAGAGATTGACTGTAGAGGTAAATAGCGGACTTCTCATAAACTGGGAATTCCTGTGCCCCCAGGCTTCTGTGTGGTTTGGGGCTCCACTCCTCCCCCAATCAAAGCCGTGTTCCGGAATTTTGAGTATGTTGGGTACCTCCAAACGACAGCAGCGACGGGGTTCTGTTAGAATCACTAATATTGTCATATCTAGGTGTTTTCTTAGGCCAGGCTGCAAGGGATATTTGGGAGTTGGTCTGGAAAGCGAAGTAGTAGAGAGTGACACTCCATTGGCAGTGGAGGTAATTAGGCAACATCTTCAAACATGGGAACAGCTGTACCCCCAGAATCATGCCTGGAGGGTATTTTCTTAACCATCATACACAAAGAAGTGTTCCGCTATCCTGAGTGTGGGGAGGTTTCTACAACTATGAACAGAGCCTGGGATAAAAAGCAGCAGTATTTCCTTTTCCGTTATTGTTTTCACAGGCCTGGCTGCGAGGTAAATCAGTGGGTTGGGCTGAAATTCTTAGAAGCAGCAAGTTACTCCCCATGAATATTTGAGGTATTTTTCCGACGTCCGAACGCCTTGGAACACCTGTGCCCCGCAAAACATGCGTGGAGATTGTTTACCCATCTCCCTCAGACCCACAATGATTTCTTCTGTTATCCTAGGTGTGAGGTGTTTCCTACAAGTGTAGGTAGCGACTGGATTCCAATACAACAAATAGCATATTATTTCTGAGTGTTTACCCAGGCCGGGCTGTGAGGGAAAACTGGGGGTTGGTATGGAAATCCAAGTAGCAGTGAGTGCCCTTAGATGGGCTATGGATTTAATTAGCAGACTTCTCCCTAACAGGGGAAATCATGTGCCCCGAGGAGTGATTGTGCAGTGTGGCTTCACCACTCCCCCCAAGAAAGACTTTTTCCGGAATCGTGAGTGTTTGGAGGTTCCTCCAACAGACAGCAGCGCCCTGGTTCTGACAGAATGTCTTAGATTTATAATCCCTGGGTGTTACCACGGTCGGACTGCAAGGGAATGCTAGGATTAGGGCTGGAAATCGAAGTGAAGAGAGTGCTTCCCCATGGGCAGTGGAGGGAATTAGCCAACATCTCCCATCCTGGGAACACCTGCACCCCAGAAACATGCCTTTAGTGTTTTTTCCTACTCCATCACACACAGAAAGTAGTGTTCTTTTTCCTTAGTGTGGGGAGGTTTCTACAACTTTCAGGAGCAACTTTGTTCTAACAGAACCTGTAGCTATTATTCCCTGATTTTTTCCCATTCCGGGCTGCGAGGACCGCTGGGGGTAGGGCTGGAAATCCAAGCAACTGCAAGGGCCTCCCCATGGACAGTGGAGGTAATTATACGAATTTCCACAACCTAAGAACGCCTGTACCACCTGAAACATGCGTGGAGTTAGTTTACCCATCTCTATCAGACACTCAACGAATTGTTCTTTTATCCTGACTGTGGGGAGGTTCCTACAACTCTCTGAGGCACATGGGTTCCTGTAGAACCTTAGCTTAAATGCCCTGAGTGATTTCAAAGGCCGGGCTGCGAGTGAAATCTGGGGGATTGACTGAAAAGCCAAGAAGCAGCGAGTGCCCCAAGATGCACTGTGGAGGTAATTAGCGGACTTCTCCCTAACAGGGACAAATCTGTGACCCCATCCTTATGCGTGGAATGGGGCTCCACAACTCCCAACATGCAAAGACTTGTTCCAGAATCCTGTGGGTTTGGAGGATCCTCCAACAGACAGCAACGCCGGGGTACTGATAGAATCATTTATTTTTCATCCCTGGGGTTTTTCACTAGTCCGGGCCTACAAGGGAAAGTTGGGAGTTGGGCTTGAAAACGAAGAAGAAGTCAGTGATTCCCCATGAGCAGCGAAGGAATCTAGCCGACATCTCCCAACCTGGGAAAACCTGGATACCCAAAAAAATGCCTGGCGTGTGTTTTCCTAATCCATCACACACAGAAAGATTTGTTCTGTTATCCTGAGTGTTCGAAGGTTTCCAAAATTGTCAGCAGCGCATGTGTTCTTATAGCACCAGTAGTCCTATTCCCTGTGTGTTACCCCAGGCCGGGCTGCAAGGGAACCTGGGGGTTGGGCTGGAAATCCAAGTAGCATTTTGTGCCCCCTAGATTGACTGTAGAGGGAATTAGTGGACTTCTCCCTAACAGGAAAAACTTGTGCCCAAAGCCATGTGTGTGGTGTGGGGCTTCAAAACTCACACAAGCAAAGCCGTGGTTTGAGAATCCTGTGGTGTTTGGAGGTCCTCCAACAGGACAGCAGCGCCAGGGTTCTTTTACAATCATTTAGTCTGTCATCCCTGGGTGTTTCCTAACCCGGGCTTTATGGGAAAGCTGGGAGTTGGGCTGGAAAACGAAGAAAAACCGAGTGCCTCCCCATGGACTCTGGAGTTAATTTGCCAAAGTCCTCCCAACCTGGTTAAACCTGCACCCCAAAACATGCATGGAGTGTGTTTTCCTACTACATAACACACACAAAGAAGTGTTCTGTTACCCTGTGTATTGGGAGGTTTCTACAACTGTCAGCAGCGCCTGGGTTCTAATTAAAAATTACGCTACATTTTCTGAGTGTTCTCTCAGGCTGGGTTGCAAGGGAAACTGGGGATGGGCTGGAAAGCCAAGCAGGAGCGATTTCCTCCCCATGGGCAGTAGTGGGAATTATCTGACCTCCCACAGCCTAGGAATACCTGTACCCCCTGAAACATGCGTGGAGGTTTTACCATCTCAATCAGACACAAAAATATGTTCTGTTATCCTGCGTGTGGTGTGGTTCCTACAATGGTCTGCAGTGCCTGTGTTCAATTAGAACCACTAGCATATTTATTCTGAGTGTATTCCAGGGCGGGCAGCGAGGAAAACCTGCGGGTTAGGCTGGAAAGCCAAGTAGCAACAAGTGCCTAGAGATTGACTGTAGAGTTAATTAGCGGACTTCTCATAAACAGGGAATTCCTGTGCCCCCAGGCATCTGTGTGGTGTGGGGCTCCACACCTCAACCAAGCAAAGCCGTGTTCCGGAATTTTGAGTGTGTTGGGAACCTCCTAACCACAGCAGCGACGGGGTTCTGATAGAATCACTAATATTGTCATATCTAGGTGTTTCCTTAGGCCGGGCTGCAAGGGATATGTTGGAGTTGGTCTGGAAAGCGAAGATGTAGAGAGTGCCCCACTTTGGCAGTGGAGGTAATTAGTCGACACCTCCAAACCTGGGAACAGGTGTACCCCCAGAAACATGCCTGGAGTGTATTTCCTAAACCATAATACACACAAAGATGTGCTCCGCTATCCTGACTGTGGGGAGATTTCTACAAATTTGAACAGCACCTGGGATATAATAGCACCAGTATTTTCTTTTCCGTGATTGTTTTCACAGGCCTGGCTGCGAGGTAAAGCTGTGGTTTGGGCTGAAATTCGTAGAAGCAGCAAGTTACTCCCCATGAAAATTTGAGGTATTTTTCCGACGTCCCAACGCCTTGGAACACCTGTGTTCTATGAAACATGCGTGGAGATTGTTTATCCATCTCCCTCAGACCCACAATGATTTCTTCTGTTATCCTAGGTGTGGGATCTTTCCTACAACGGTAGGTAGAGACTGGATTCCAATACAACAAATAGCATATTATTTCTGAGTGTTTACCCAGGCCGGGCTGTGAGGGAAACCTGGGAGTTGGTATGGAAAGCCAAGTAGCAGTGAGTGCCCTTAGATGGGCTATGGATTTAATTAGCAGACTTCTCCCTAACAGGGGAAATCATGTGGCCCGAGGAGTGATTGTGCAGTGGGGCTTCACCACTCCCCTCAAGAAAGACTTTTTCCGGAATCGTGAGTGTTTGGAGGTTCCTCCAACAGACAGCAGCGCCCTGGTTCTGACAGAATGTCTTAGATTTATAATCCCTGGGTGTTAGCACGGTCGGACTGCAAGTGAATGCTTGGATTAGGGCTGGAAATCGAAGTGAAGAGACTGCTTCCCCATGGGCAGTGGAGGTAATTAGCCAACATCTCCCATCCTGGGAACACCTGCACCCCAGAAACATGCCTTTAGTGTTTTTTCCTACTCCATCACACACACAAATTAGTGTTCTTTTTCCTTAGTGTGAGGAGGTTTCTACAACTTTCAGGAGCAACTTTGTTCTAACATAACCTATAGCTTTTATTCCCTGATTTTTTTCCAGGCCGGGCTGCGAGGAAACGCTGGGGGTAGGGCTGGAAATCCAAGCAACTGCAAGGGCCTCCCCATGGACTGTGGAGGTAATTATACGAATTTCCACAACCTAAGAACGCCTGTACCACGTGAAACATGCGTGGAGTTAGTTTACACATCTCTATCAGACACTCAACGAATTGTTCCTTTATCCTGACTGTGGGGAGGTTCCTACAACTCTCTGAGGCACATGGGTTCCTGTAGAACCTTAGCTTAAATGCCCTGAGTGATTTCAAAGGCCGGGCTGCGAGTGAAATCTGGGGGATTGGCTGAAAAGCCAAGAAGCAGCGAGTGCCCCAAGATGCAATGTGGAGGTAATTAGCGGACTTCTCCCTAACAGGTACAAATCTGTGACCCCATCCTTCTGCGTGGATTTGGGCTCCACAACTCCCAACATGCAAAGACTTGTTCCAGAATCCTGAGGGTTTGGAGGACCCTCCAACAGACAGCAACGCCGGGGTACTGATAGAATCATTTATTTTTCATCCCTGGGTGTTTCACTAGTCCGGGCTACAAGGGAAATTTGGGAGTTGGGCTTGAAAACGAAGAAGAAGTCAGTGATTCCCCATGAGCAGCGAAGGAATCTAGCCGACATCTCCCAACCTGGGAAAACCTGGATCCCCAAAAAAAATGCCTGGCGTGTGTTTTCCTACTCCATCACACACAGAAAGATTTGTTCTGTTTTCCAGAGTGTTCGAAGGTTTCCACAATTGTCAGCAGCGCATGGGTTCTTATAGCACCAGTAGTTCTTTTCCCTGTGTGTTACCCCAGGCCGGGCTGCAAGGGAAACCTGGGGGTTGGGCTGGAATTCCAAGTAGCAGGGAGTGCCACGAGATGGACTGTAGAGGGAATTAGTGGACTTCTCCCTAACAGGGAAAAACTTGTGCCCAAAGCCATGTGTGTGATGTGGGGCTTCAAAACTCACACAAGCAAAGCCGTGTTTGGGAATCCTGTGTGTTTGGAGGTCTCTCCAACAAACAGCAGCGCCAGGGTTCTTATAGAATCACTTAGTCTGTCATCCCTGGGTGTTTTCCTAACCCGGGCTGCAAGGGAAAGCAGGGAGTAGGGCTGGAAAACGAAGAAAAACAGAGTGCCTCCCATGGACTCTGGAGATAATTAGCCAACGTCTCCCAACCTGGTTAAATCTGCACCCCAGAAACATGCATGGAGTGTGTTTTCCTACTACATAACACATACAAAGAAGTGTTCTGTTACCCTGTGTATTGGGAGGTTTCTACAACTGTCAGCAGCGCCTGGGTTATAATTAAAATTTTAGCTAAATTTTCTGAGTGTTCTCTCAGGCTGGGTTGCAAGGGAAACTGGGGATGGGCTGGAATGCCAAGCAGGAGCGATTTTCTCCCCATGGGCAGTAGTGGGAATTATCTGACCTCACACAACCTAGGAATACCTGTACCACCTGAAACATGCGTGGAGGTTTAACCATCTCAATGAGACACAAAAATATGTTCTGTTATACTGCGTATGCGGTGGTTCCTACAATGGTCTGCAGTGCCTGTGTTCAATTAGAAACACTAGCATATTTCTTCTGAGTGTTTTCCAGGGCGGGCTGCGACGGAAACCTGGGGGTTAGGCTGGAAAGCCAAGTAGAAACAAGAGCCTAGAGATTGACTGTAGAGGTAATTAGCGGACGTCTCAATAATAGGGAAATACTTGTGCCCCCAGCCATGTGTGTGGTGTGGGGCTTCACAACTCACACAAGCAAAGCCGTGTTTGGGAATCCTGTGTGTTTGGATGTCCCTCCAACAGACAGCAGCGCCAGGGTTTTGATAGAATCACTTAGACTGTTATCCCTGGGTGTTTTCCTTACCCAGACTGCAAGGGAAAGCTGGGAGTAGGCCTGGAAAACGAAGAAAAACCGAGTGCCTCACATGGACTCTGGAGATAATTAGCCAACGTCTCCCAACCTGGTTAAACCTGCACCCCAGAAACATGCATGGAGTGTGTTTTCCTACTACATAACACACACAAAGAAGTGTTCTGTTACCCTGTGTATTGGGAGGTTTCTACAACTGTCAGCAGCGCCTGGGTTCTAATTAAAAATTACGCTATATTTTCTGAGTGTTCTCTCAGGCTGGGTTGCAAGGGAAACTGGGGATGGGCTGGAAAGCCAAGCAGGAGCGATTTTCTCCCCATGGGCAGTAGTGGGAATTATATGACCTCCCACAACCTAGGAATACCTGTACCCCCTGAAACATGCGTGGAGGTTTTACCATCTCAAACAGACAGAAAAATATGTTCTGTTATCCTGCGTGTGCGGTGGTTCCTACAATGGTCTGCAGTGCCTGTGTTCAATTAGAACCACTAGCATAATTCTTCTGAGTGTTTTCCAGGGCGGGCTGCGACGGAAACCTGGGGGTTAGGCTGGAAAGCCAAGTAGAAACAATTGCCTATAGATTGACTGTAGATGTAATTAGCGGACGTCCCAATAACAGGGAAAAACTTGTGCCCCCATCCATGTGTGTGGTGTGGGGATTCACAACTCACAAAAGCAAAGCAGTTTTTGGGAATCCTGTGTGTTTGGAAGTCCCTCCAACAGACAGCAGCGCCAGGGTTCTGATAGAATCACTTAGACTGTTATCCCTGGGTGTTTTCCTTACCCAGACTGCAAGGGAAAGCTGGGAGTAGGCCTGGAAAACGAAGAAAAACAGAGTGCCTCCCCATGGACTCTGGAGATAATTAGCCAACGTCTCCCAACCTGGTTAAACCTGCACCCCAGTAACATGCATGGAGTGTGTTTTCCTACTATATAACACACACAAAGAAGTGTTCTGTTACCCTGTGTATTGGGAGGTTTCTACAACTGTCAGCAGCGCCTGGGTTCTAATTAAAAATTACGCTACAGTTTCTGAGTGTTCTCTCAGTCTGGGTTGCAAGGGAAACTGGTGATGGGCTGGAAAGCCAAGCAGGAGCGATTTCCTCCCCATGGGCCGTAGTGGGAATTATCTGAACTCCCACAGCCTAGGAATACCTGTACCCCCTGAAACATGCATGGAGGTTTTACCATCTCAATCAGACATAAAAATATGTTCTGTTATCCTGCGTGTGCGGTGGTTCCTACAACGGTCTTCAGTGCCTGTGTTCCATTAGTACCACCAGCTTATTTCACTGAGTGTCTTCCAGGGCGTGCTGCGAGGGAAAGCTGGGGGTTCGGCTGGAAAGCCAAGTAGCAACAAGTGCCTAGAGATTGACTGTAGAGGTAAATAGCGGACTTCTCATAAACTGGGAATTCCTGTGCCCCCAGGCTTCTGTGTGGTTTGGGGCTCCACTCCTCCCCCAATCAAAGCCGTGTTCCGGAATTTTGAGTATGTTGGGTACCTCCAAACGACAGCAGCGACGGGGTTCTGTTAGAATCACTAATATTGTCATATCTAGGTGTTTTCTTAGGCCAGGCTGCAAGGGATATTTGGGAGTTGGTCTGGAAAGCGAAGTAGTAGAGAGTGACACTCCATTGGCAGTGGAGGTAATTAGGCAACATCTTCAAACATGGGAACAGCTGTACCCCCAGAATCATGCCTGGAGGGTATTTTCTTAACCATCATACACAAAGAAGTGTTCCGCTATCCTGAGTGTGGGGAGGTTTCTACAATTATGAACAGAGCCTGGGATAAAAAGCAGCACTATTTCCTTTTCCGTTATTGTTTTCACATTCCTGGCTGCGAGGAAAATCTGTGGGTTGGGCTGAAATTCTTAGAAGCAGCAAGTTAATCCCCATGAATATTTGAGGTATTTTTCCGACGTCCGAACGCCTTGGAACACCTGTGCCCCGCAAAACATGCGTGGAGATTGTTTACCCATCTCCCTCAGACCCACAATGATTTCTTCTGTTATCCTAGGTGTGGGGTGTTTCCTACAAGAGTAGGTAGCGACTGGATTCCAATACAACAAATAGCATATTATTTCTGAGTGTTTACCCAGGCCGGGCTGTGAGGGAAAACTGGGGGTTGGTATGGAAATCCAAGTAGCAGTGAGTGCCCTTAGATGGGCTAAGGATTTAATTAGCAGACTTCTCCCTAACAGGGGAAATCATGTGCCCCGAGGAGTGATTGTGCAGTGTGGCTTCACCACTCCCCCCAAGAAAGACTTTTTCCGGAATCGTGAGTGTTTGGAGGTTCCTCCAACAGACAGCAGCGCCCTGGTTCTGACAGAATGTCTTAGATTTATAATCCCTGGGTGTTACCACGGTCAGACTGCAAGGGAATGCTAGGATTAGGGCTGGAAATCGAAGTGAAGAGAGTGCTTCCCCATGGGCAGTGGAGGGAATTAGCCAACATCTCCCATCCTGGGAACACCTGCACCCCAGAAACATGCCTTTAGTGTTTTTTCCTACTCCATCACACACAGAAAGTAGTGTTCTTTTTCCTTAGTGTGGGGAGGTTTCTACAACTTTCAGGAGCAACTTTGTTCTAACAGAACCTGTAGCTATTATTCCCTGATTTTTTCCCATTCCGGGCTGCGAGGAAACGCTGGGGGTAGGGCTGGAAATCCAAGCAACTGCAAGGGCCTCCCCATGGACAGTGGAGGTAATTATACGAATTTCCACAACCTAAGAACGCCTGTACCACCTGAAACATGCGTGGAGTTAGTTTACCCATCTCTATCAGACACTCAACGAATTGTTCTTTTATCCTGACTGTGGGGAGGTTCCTACAACTCTCTGACGCACATGGGTTCCTGTAGAACCTTAGCTTAAATGCTCTGAGTGATTTCAAAGGCCGGGCTGCGAGTGAAATCTGGGGGATTGGCTGAAAAGCCAAGAAGCAGCGAGTGCCCCAAGATGCACTGTGGAGGTAATTAGCGGACTTCTCCCTAACAGGGACAAATCTGTGACCCCATCCTTCTGCGTGGAATGGGGCTCCACAACTCCCAACATGCAAAGACTTGTTCCAGAATCCTGAGGGTTTGGAGGATCCTCCAACAGACAGCAACGCCGGGGTACTGATAGAATCATTTATTTTTCATCCCTGGGTGTTTCACTAGTCCGGGCTACAAGGGAAAGTTGGGAGTTGGGCTTGAAAACGAAGAAGAAGTCAGTGATTCCCCATGAGCAGCGAAGGAATCTAGCCGACATCTCCCAACCTGGGAAAACCTGGATACCCAAAAAAATGCCTGGCGTGTGTTTTCCTAATCCATCACACACAGAAAGATTTGTTCTGTTATCCTGAGTGTTCGAAGGTTTCCAAAATTGTCAGCAGCGCATGTGTTCTTATAGCACCAGTAGTCCTATTCCCTGTGTGTTACCCCAGGCCGGGCTGCAAGGGAAACCTGGGGGTTGGGCTGGAAATCCAAGTAGCATTTTGTGCCCCTAGATTGACTGTAGAGGGAATTAGTGGACTTCTCCCTAACAGGAAAAACTTGTGCCCAAAGCCATGTGTGTGGTGTGGGGCTTCAAAACTCACACAAGCAAAGCCGTGTTTGAGAATCCTGTGTGTTTGGAGGTCCCTCCAACAGACAGCAGCGCCAGGGTTCTTTTACAATCATTTAGTCTGTCATCCCTGGGTGTTTTCCTAACCCGGGCTTTATGGGAAAGCTGGGAGTTGGGCTGGAAAACGAAGAAAAACCGAGTGCCTCCCCATGGACTCTTGAGTTAATTTGCCAAAGTCTCCCAACCTGGTTAAACCTGCACCCCAGAAACATGCATGGAGTGTGTTTTCCTACTACATAACACACACAAAGAAGTGTTCTGTTACCCTGTGTATTGGGAGGTTTCTACAACTGTCAGCAGCGCCTGGGTTCTAATTAAAAATTACGCTACATTTTCTGAGTGTTCTCTCAGGCTGGGTTGCAAGGGAAACTGGGGATGGGCTGGAAAGCCAAGCAGGAGCGATTTCCTCCCCATGGGCAGTAGTGGGAATTATCTGACCTCCCACAGCCTAGGAATACCTGTACCCCCTGAAACATGCGTGGAGGTTTTACCATCTCAATCAGACACAAAAATATGTTCTGTTATCCTGCGTGTGGTGTGGTTCCTACAATGGTCTACAGTGCCTGTGTTCAATTAGAACCACTAGCATATTTATTCTGAGTGTATTCCAGGGCGGGCAGCGAGGAAAACCTGCGGGTTAGGCTGGAAAGCCAAGTAGCAACAAGTGCCTAGAGATTGACTGTAGAGTTAATTAGCGGACTTCTCATAAACAGGGAATTCCTGTGCCCCCAGGCATCTGTGTGGTGTGGGGCTCCACACCTCAACCAAGCAAAGCCGTGTTCCGGAATTTTGAGTGTGTTGGGAACCTCCTAACCACAGCAGCGACGGGGTTCTGATAGAATCACTAATATTGTCATATCTAGGTGTTTCCTTAGGCCGGGCTGCAAGGGATATGTTGGAGTTGGTCTGGAAAGCGAAGATGTAGAGAGTGCCCCACTTTGGCAGTGGAGGTAATTAGTCGACACCTCCAAACCTGGGAACAGGTGTACCCCCAGAAATATGCCTGGAGTGTATTTCCTAAACCATAATACACACAAAGATGTGCTCCGCTATCCTGACTGTGGGGAGATTTCTACAAATTTGAACAGCACCTGGGATATAATAGCACCAGTATTTTCTTTTCCGTGATTGTTTTCACAGGCCTGGCTGCGAGGTAAAGCTGTGGTTTGGGCTGAAATTCGTAGAAGCAGCAAGTTACTCCCCATGAAAATTTGAGGTATTTTTCCGACGTCCCAACGCCTTGGAACACCTGTGTTCTACGAAACATGCGTGGAGATTGTTTATCCATCTCCCTCAGACCCACAATGATTTCTTCTGTTATCCTAGGTGTGGGATCTTTCCTACAACGGTAGGTAGAGACTGGATTCCAATACAACAAATAGCATATTATTTCTGAGTGTTTACCCAGGCCGGGCTGTGAGGGAAACCTGGGAGTTGGTATGGAAAGCCAAGTAGCAGTGAGTGCCCTTAGATGGGCTATGGATTTAATTAGCAGACTTCTCCCTAACAGGGGAAATCATGTGGCCCGAGGAGTGATTGTGCAGTGGGGCTTCACCACTCCCCTCAAGAAAGACTTTTTCCGGAATCGTGAGTGTTTGGAGGTTCCTCCAACAGACAGCAGCGCCCTGGTTCTGACAGAATGTCTTAGATTTATAATCCCTGGGTGTTAGCACGGTCGGACTGCAAGTGAATGCTTGGATTAGGGCTGGAAATCGAAGTGAAGAGAGTGCTTCCCCATGGGCAGTGGAGGTAATTAGCCAACATCTCCCATCCTGGGAACACCTGCACCCCAGAAACATGCCTTTAGTGTTTTTTCCTACTCCATCACACACACAAATTAGTGTTCTTTTTCCTTAGTGTGAGGAGGTTTCTACAACTTTCAGGAGCAACTTTGTTCTAACATAACCTATAGCTTTTATTCCCTGATTTTTTTCCAGGCCGGGCTGCGAGGAAACGCTGGGGGTAGGGCTGGAAATCCAAGCAACTGCAAGGGCCTCCCCATGGACTGTGGAGGTAATTATACGAATTTCCACAACCTAAGAACGCCTGTACCACGTGAAACATGCGTGGAGTTAGTTTACACATCTCTATCAGACACTCAACGAATTGTTCCTTTATCCTGACTGTGGGGAGGTTCCTACAACTCTCTGAGGCACATGGGTTCCTGTAGAACCTTAGCTTAAATGCCCTGAGTGATTTCAAAGGCCGGGCTGCGAGTGAAATCTGGGGGATTGGCTGAAAAGCCAAGAAGCAGCGAGTGCCCCAAGATGCAATGTGGAGGTAATTAGCGGACTTCTCCCTAACAGGTACAAATTTGTGACCCCATCCTTCTGCGTGGATTTGGGCTCCACAACTCCCAACATGCAAAGACTTGTTCCAGAATCCTGAGGGTTTGGAGGACCCTCCAACAGACAGCAACGCCGGGGTACTGATAGAATCATTTATTTTTCATCCCTGGGTGTTTCACTAGTCCGGGCTACAAGGGAAATTTGGGAGTTGGGCTTGAAAACGAAGAAGAAGTCAGTGATTCCCCATGAGCAGCGAAGGAATCTAGCCGACATCTCCCAACCTGGGAAAACCTGGATCCCCAAAAAAAATGCCTGGCGTGTGTTTTCCTACTCCATCACACACAGAAAGATTTGTTCTGTTATCCTGAGTGTTCGAAGGTTTCCACAATTGTCAGCAGCGCATGGGTTCTTATAGCACCAGTAGTTCTTTTCCCTGTGTGTTACCCCAGGCCGGGCTGCAAGGGAAACCTGGGGGTTGGGCTGGAATTCCAAGTAGCAGGGAGTGCCACGAGATGGACTGTAGAGGGAATTAGTGGACTTCTCCCTAACAGGGAAAAACTTGTGCCCAAAGCCATGTGTGTGATGTGGGGCTTCAAAACTCACACAAGCAAAGCCGTGTTTGGGAATCCTGTGTGTTTGGAGGTCTCTCCAACAAACAGCAGCGCCAAGGTTCTTATAGAATCACTTAGTCTGTCATCCCTGGGTGTTTTCCTAACCCGGGCTGCAAGGGAAAGCAGGGAGTAGGGCTGGAAAACGAAGAAAAACAGAGTGCCTCCCATGGACTCTGGAGATAATTAGCCAACGTCTCCCAACCTGGTTAAATCTGCACCCCAGAAACATGCATGGAGTGTGTTTTCCTACTACATAACACATACAAAGAAGTGTTCTGTTACCCTGTGTATTGGGAGGTTTCTACAACTGTCAGCAGCGCCTGGGTTATAATTAAAATTTTAGCTAAATTTTCTGAGTGTTCTCTCAGGCTGGGTTGCAAGGGAAACTGGGGATGGGCTGGAATGCCAAGCAGGAGCGATTTTCTCCCCATGGGCAGTAGTGGGAATTATCTGACCTCACACAACCTAGGAATACCTGTACCACCTGAAACATGCGTGGAGGTTTAACCATCTCAATGAGACACAAAAATATGTTCTGTTATACTGCGTATGCGGTGGTTCCTACAATGGTCTGCAGTGCCTGTGTTCAATTAGAAACACTAGCATATTTCTTCTGAGTGTTTTCCAGGGCGGGCTGCGACGGAAACCTGGGGGTTAGGCTGGAAAGCCAAGTAGAAACAAGAGCCTAGAGATTGACTGTAGAGGTAATTAGCGGACGTCTCAATAATAGGGAAATACTTGTGCCCCCAGCCATGTGTGTGGTGTGGGGCTTCACAACTCACACAAGCAAAGCCGTGTTTGGGAATCCTGTGTGTTTGGATGTCCCTCCAACAGACAGCAGCGCCAGGGTTTTGATAGAATCACTTAGACTGTTATCCCTGGGTGTTTTCCTTACCCAGACTGCAAGGGAAAGCTGGGAGTAGGCCTGGAAAACGAAGAAAAACAGAGTGCCTCCCCATGGACTCTGGAGATAATTAGCCAACGTCTCCCAACCTGGTTAAACCTGCACCCCAGAAACATGCATGGAGTGTGTTTTCCTACTACATAACACACACAAAGAAGTGTTCTGTTACCCTGTGTATTGGGAGGTTTCTACAACTGTCAGCAGCGCCTGGGTTCTAATTAAAAATTACGCTATATTTTCTGAGTGTTCTCTCAGGCTGGGTTGCAAGGGAAACTGGGGATGGGCTGGAAAGCCAAGCAGGAGCGATTTTCTCCCCATGGGCAGTAGTGGGAATTATATGACCTCCCACAACCTAGGAATACCTGTACCCCCTGAAACATGCGTGGAGGTTTTACCATCTCAAACAGACAGAAAAATATGTTCTGTTATCCTGCGTGTGCGGTGGTTCCTACAATGGTCTGCAGTGCCTGTGTTCAATTAGAACCACTAGCATAATTCTTCTGAGTGTTTTCCAGGGCGGGCTGCGACGGAAACCTGGGGGTTAGGCTGGAAAGCCAAGTAGAAACAATTGCCTATAGATTGACTGTAGATGTAATTAGCGGACGTCCCAATAACAGGGAAAAACTTGTGCCCCCATCCATGTGTGTGGTGTGGGGATTCACAACTCACAAAAGCAAAGCAGTTTTTGGGAATCCTGTGTGTTTGGAAGTCCCTCCAACAGACAGCAGCGCCAGGGTTCTGATAGAATCACTTAGACTGTTATCCCTGGGTGTTTTCCTTACCCAGACTGCAAGGGAAAGCTGGGAGTAGGCCTGGAAAACGAAGAAAAACAGAGTGCCTCCCCATGGACTCTGGAGATAATTAGCCAACATCTCCCAACCTGGTTAAACCTGCACCCCAGTAACATGCATGGAGTGTGTTTTCCTACTATATAACACACACAAAGAAGTGTTCTGTTACCCTCTGTATTGGGAGGTTTCTACAACTGTCAGCAGCGCCTGGGTTCTAATTAAAAATTACGCTACAGTTTCTGAGTGTTCTCTCAGTCTGGGTTGCAAGGGAAACTGGTGATGGGCTGGAAAGCCAAGCAGGAGTGATTTCCTCCCCATGGGCCGTAGTGGGAATTATCTGAACTCCCACAGCCTAGGAATACCTGTACCCCCTGAAACATGCATGGAGGTTTTACCATCTCAATCAGACATAAAAATATGTTCTGTTATCCTGCGTGTGCGGTGGTTCCTACAACGGTCTTCAGTGCCTGTGTTCCATTAGTTCCACCAGCTTATTTCACTGAGTGTCTTCCAGGGCGTGCTGCGAGGGAAAGCTGGGGGTTCGGCTGGAAAGCCAAGTAGCAACAAGTGCCTAGAGATTGACTGTAGAGGTAAATAGCGGACTTCTCATAAACTGGGAATTCCTGTGCCCCCAGGCTTCTGTGTGGTTTGGGGCTCCACTCCTCCCCCAATCAAAGCCGTGTTCCGGAATTTTGAGTATGTTGGGTACCTCCAAACGACAGCAGCGACGGGGTTCTGTTAGAATCACTAATATTGTCATATCTAGGTGTTTTCTTAGGCCAGGCTGCAAGGGATATTTGGGAGTTGGTCTGGAAAGCGAAGTAGTAGAGAGTGACACTCCATTGGCAGTGGAGGTAATTAGGCAACATCTTCAAACATGGGAACAGCTGTACCCGCAGAATCATGCCTGGAGGGTATTTTCTTAACCATCATACACAAAGAAGTGTTCCGCTATCCTGAGTGTGGGGAGGTTTCTACAATTATGAACAGAGCCTGGGATAAAAAGCAGCACTATTTCCTTTTCCGTTATTGTTTTCACAGGCCTGGCTGCGAGGAAAATCTGTGGGTTGGGCTGAAATTCTTAGAAGCAGCAAGTTACTCCCCATGAATATTTGAGGTATTTTTCCGACGTCCGAACGCCTTGGAACACCTGTGCCCCGCAAAACATGCGTGGAGATTGTTTACCCATCTCCCTCAGACCCACAATGATTTCTTCTGTTATCCTAGGTGTGGGGTGTTTCCTACAAGAGTAGGTAGCGACTGGATTCCAATACAACAAATAGCATATTATTTCTGAGTGTTTACCCAGGCCGGGCTGTGAGGGAAAACTGGGGGTTGGTATGGAAATCCAAGTAGCAGTGAGTGCCCTTAGATGGGCTATGGATTTAATTAGCAGACTTCTCCCTAACAGGGGAAATCATGTGCCCCGAGGAGTGATTGTGCAGTGTGGCTTCACCACTCCCCCCAAGAAAGAATTTTTCCGGAATCGTGAGTGTTTGGAGGTTCCTCCAACAGACAGCAGCGCCCTGGTTCTGACAGAATGTCTTAGATTTATAATCCCTGGGTGTTACCACGGTCGGACTGCAAGGGAATGCTAGGATTAGGGCTGGAAATCGAAGTGAAGAGAGTGCTTCCCCATGGGCAGTGGAGGGAATTAGCCAACATCTCCCATCCTGGGAACACCTGCACCCCAGAAACATGATTTTAGTGTTTTTTCCTACTCCATCACACACAGAAAGTAGTGTTCTTTTTCCTTAGTGTGGGGAGGTTTCTACAACTTTCAGGAGCAACTTTGTTCTAACAGAACCTGTAGCTATTATTCCCTGATTTTTTCCCATTCCGGGCTGCGAGGAAACGCTGGGGGTAGGGCTGGAAATCCAAGCAACTGCAAGGGCCTCCCCATGGACAGTGGAGTTAATTATACGAATTTCCACAACCTAAGAACGCCTGTACCACCTGAAACATGCGTGGAGTTAGTTTACCCATCTCTATCAGACACTCAACGAATTGTTCTTTTATCCTGACTGTGGGGAGGTTCCTACAACTCTCTGAGGCACATGGGTTCCTGTAGAACCTTAGCTTAAATGCCCTGAGTGATTTCAAAGGCCGGGCTGCGAGTGAAATCTGGGGGATTGACTGAAAAGCCAAGAAGCAGCGAGTGCCCCAAGATGCACTGTGGAGGTAATTAGCGGACTTCTCCCTAACAGGGACAAATCTGTGACCCCATCCTTATGCGTGGAATGGGGCTCCACAACTCCCAACATGCAAAGACTTGTTCCAGAATCCTGAGGGTTTGGAGGATCCTCCAACAGACAGCAACGCCGGGGTACTGATAGAATCATTTATTTTTCATCCCTGGGTTTTTCACTAGTCCGGGCTACAAGGGAAAGTTGGGAGTTGGGCTTGAAAACGAAGAAGAAGTCAGTGATTCCCCATGAGCAGCGAAGGAATCTAGCCGACATCTCCCAACCTGGGAAAACCTGGATACCCAAAAAAATGCCTGGCGTGTGTTTTCCTACTCCATCACACACAGAAAGATTTGTTCTGTTATCCTGAGTGTTCGAAGGTTTCCACAATTGTCAGCAGCGCATGGGTTCTTATAGCACCAGTAGTTCTTTTCCCTGTGTGTTACCCCAGGCCGGGCTGCAAGGGAAACCTGGGGGTTGGGCTGGAATTCCAAGTAGCAGGGAGTGCCACGAGATGGACTGTAGAGGGAATTAGTGGACTTCTCCCTAACAGGGAAAAACTTGTGCCCAAAGCCATGTGTGTGATGTGGGGCTTCAAAACTCACACAAGCAAAGCCGTGTTTGGGAATCCTGTGTGTTTGGAGGTCTCTCCAACAAACAGCAGCGCCAGGGTTCTTATAGAATCACTTAGTCTGTCATCCCTGGGTGTTTTCCTAACCCGGGCTGCAAGGGAAAGCAGGGAGTAGGGCTGGAAAACGAAGAAAAACAGAGTGCCTCCCATGGACTCTGGAGATAATTAGCCAACGTCTCCCAACCTGGTTAAATCTGCACCCCAGAAACATGCATGGAGTGTGTTTTCCTACTACATAACACATACAAAGAAGTGTTCTGTTACCCTGTGTATTGGGAGGTTTCTACAACTGTCAGCAGCGCCTGGGTTATAATTAAAATTTTAGCTAAATTTTCTGAGTGTTCTCTCAGGCTGGGTTGCAAGGGAAACTGGGGATGGGCTGAAATGCCAAGCAGGAGCGATTTTCTCCCCATGGGCAGTAGTGGGAATTATCTGACCTCACACAACCTAGGAATACCTGTACCACCTGAAACATGCGTGGAGGTTTAACCATCTCAATGAGACACAAAAATATGTTCTGTTATACTGCGTATGCGGTGGTTCCTACAATGGTCTGCAGTGCCTGTGTTCAATTAGAAACACTAGCATATTTCTTCTGAGTGTTTTCCAGGGCGGGCTGCGACGGAAACCTGGGGGTTAGGCTGGAAAGCCAAGTAGAAACAAGAGCCTAGAGATTGACTGTAGAGGTAATTAGCGGACGTCTCAATAATAGGGAAATACTTGTGCCCCCAGCCATGTGTGTGGTGTGGGGCTTCACAACTCACACAAGCAAAGCCGTGTTTGGGAATCCTGTGTGTTTGGATGTCCCTCCAACAGACAGCAGCGCCAGGGTTTTGATAGAATCACTTAGACTGTTATCCCTGGGTGTTTTCCTTACCCAGACTGCAAGGGAAAGCTGGGAGTAGGCCTGGAAAACGAAGAAAAACAGAGTGCCTCCCCATGGACTCTGGAGATAATTAGCCAACGTCTCCCAACCTGGTTAAACCTGCACCCCAGAAACATGCATGGAGTGTGTTTTCCTACTACATAACACACACAAAGAAGTGTTCTGTTACCCTGTGTATTGGGAGGTTTCTACAACTGTCAGCAGCGCCTGGGTTCTAATTAAAAATTACGCTATATTTTCTGAGTGTTCTCTCAGGCTGGGTTGCAAGGGAAACTGGGGATGGGCTGGAAAGCCAAGCAGGAGCGATTTTCTCCCCATGGGCAGTAGTGGGAATTATATGACCTCCCACAACCTAGGAATACCTGTACCCCCTGAAACATGCGTGGAGGTTTTACCATCTCAAACAGACAGAAAAATATGTTCTGTTATCCTGCGTGTGCGGTGGTTCCTACAATGGTCTGCAGTGCCTGTGTTCAATTAGAACCACTAGCATAATTCTTCTGAGTGTTTTCCAGGGCGGGCTGCGACGGAAACCTGGGGGTTAGGCTGGAAAGCCAAGTAGAAACAATTGCCTATAGATTGACTGTAGATGTAATTAGCGGACGTCCCAATAACAGGGAAAAACTTGTGCCCCCATCCATGTGTGTGGTGTGGGGATTCACAACTCACAAAAGCAAAGCAGTTTTTGGGAATCCTGTGTGTTTGGAAGTCCCTCCAACAGACAGCAGCGCCAGGGTTCTGATAGAATCACTTAGACTGTTATCCCTGGGTGTTTTCCTTACCCAGACTGCAAGGGAAAGCTGGGAGTAGGCCTGGAAAACGAAGAAAAACAGAGTGCCTCCCCATGGACTCTGGAGATAATTAGCCAACGTCTCCCAACCTGGTTAAACCTGCACCCCAGTAACATGCATGGAGTGTGTTTTCCTACTATATAACACACACAAAGAAGTGTTCTGTTACCCTCTGTATTGGGAGGTTTCTACAACTGTCAGCAGCGCCTGGGTTCTAATTAAAAATTACGCTACAGTTTCTGAGTGTTCTCTCAGTCTGGGTTGCAAGGGAAACTGGTGATGGGCTGGAAAGCCAAGCAGGAGCGATTTCCTCCCCATGGGCCGTAGTGGGAATTATCTGAACTCCCACAGCCTAGGAATACCTGTACCCCCTGAAACATGCATGGAGGTTTTACCATCTCAATCAGACATAAAAATATGTTCTGTTATCCTGCGTGTGCGGTGGTTCCTACAACGGTCTTCAGTGCCTGTGTTCCATTAGTACCACCAGCTTATTTCACTGAGTGTCTTCCAGGGCGTGCTGCGAGGGAAAGCTGGGGGTTCGGCTGGAAAGCCAAGTAGCAACAAGTGCCTAGAGATTGACTGTAGAGGTAAATAGCGGACTTCTCATAAACTGGGAATTCCTGTGCCCCCAGGCTTCTGTGTGGTTTGGGGCTCCACTCCTCCCCCAATCAAAGCCGTGTTCCGGAATTTTGAGTATGTTGGGTACCTCCAAACGACAGCAGTGACGGGGTTCTGTTAGAATCACTAATATTGTCATATCTAGGTGTTTTCTTAGGCCAGGCTGCAAGGGATATTTGGGAGTTGGTCTGGAAAGCGAAGTAGTAGAGAGTGACACTCCATTGGCAGTGGAGGTAATTAGGCAACATCTTCAAACATGGGAACAGCTGTACCCCCAGAATCATGCCTGGAGGGTATTTTCTTAACCATCATACACAAAGAAGTGTTCCGCTATCCTGAGTGTGGGGAGGTTTCTACAATTATGAACAGAGCCTGGGATAAAAAGCAGCACTATTTCCTTTTCCGTTATTGTTTTCACAGGCCTGGCTGCGAGGAAAATCTGTGGGTTGGGCTGAAATTCTTAGAAGCAGCAAGTTACTCCCCATGAATATTTGAGGTATTTTTCCGACGTCCGAACGCCTTGGAACACCTGTGCCCCGCAAAACATGCGTGGAGATTGTTTACCCATCTCCCTCAGACCCACAATGATTTCTTCTGTTATCCTAGGTGTGGGGTGTTTCCTACAAGAGTAGGTAGCGACTGGATTCCAATACAACAAATAGCATATTATTTCTGAGTGTTTACCCAGGCCGGGCTGTGAGGGAAAACTGGGGGTTGGTATGGAAATCCAAGTAGCAGTGAGTGCCCTTAGATGGGCTATGGATTTAATTAGCAGACTTCTCCCTAACAGGGGAAATCATGTGCCCCGAGGAGTGATTGTGCAGTGTGGCTTCACCACTCCCCCCAAGAAAGAATTTTTCCGGAATCGTGAGTGTTTGGAGGTTCCTCCAACAGACAGCAGCGCCCTGGTTCTGACAGAATGTCTTAGATTTATAATCCCTGGGTGTTACCACGGTCGGACTGCAAGGGAATGCTAGGATTAGGGCTGGAAATCGAAGTGAAGAGAGTGCTTCCCCATGGGCAGTGGAGGGAATTAGCCAACATCTCCCATCCTGGGAACACCTGCACCCCAGAAACATGATTTTAGTGTTTTTTCCTACTCCATCACACACAGAAAGTAGTGTTCTTTTTCCTTAGTGTGGGGAGGTTTCTACAACTTTCAGGAGCAACTTTGTTCTAACAGAACCTGTAGCTATTATTCCCTGATTTTTTCCCATTCCGGGCTGCGAGGAAACGCTGGGGGTAGGGCTGGAAATCCAAGCAACTGCAAGGGCCTCCCCATGGACAGTGGAGTTAATTATACGAATTTCCACAACCTAAGAACGCCTGTACCACCTGAAACATGCGTGGAGTTAGTTTACCCATCTCTATCAGACACTCAACGAATTGTTCTTTTATCCTGACTGTGGGGAGGTTCCTACAACTCTCTGACGCACATGGGTTCCTGTAGAACCTTAGCTTAAATGCCCTGAGTGATTTCAAAGGCCGGGCTGCGAGTGAAATCTGGGGGATTGACTGAAAAGCCAAGAAGCAGCGAGTGCCCCAAGATGCACTGTGGAGGTAATTAGCGGACTTCTCCCTAACAGGGACAAATCTGTGACCCCATCCTTATGCGTGGAATGGGGCTCCACAACTCCCAACATGCAAAGACTTGTTCCAGAATCCTGAGGGTTTGGAGGATCCTCCAACAGACAGCAACGCCGGGGTACTGATAGAATCATTTATTTTTCATCCCTGGGTTTTTCACTAGTCCGGGCTACAAGGGAAAGTTGGGAGTTGGGCTTGAAAACGAAGAAGAAGTCAGTGATTCCCCATGAGCAGCGAAGGAATCTAGCCGACATCTCCCAACCTGGGAAAACCTGGATACCCAAAAAAATGCCTGGCGTGTGTTTTCCTAATCCATCACACACAGAAAGATTTGTTCTGTTATCCTGAGTGTTCGAAGGTTTCCACAATTGTCAGCAGCGCATGGGTTCTTATAGCACCAGTAGTTCTTTAACCTGTGTGTTACCCCAGGCCGGGCTGCAAGGGAAACCTGGAGGTTGGGGTGGAAATCCAAGTAGCATTGAGTGCCCCTAGATTGACTGTAGAGGGAATTAGTGGACTTCTCCCTAACAGGGAAAAACTTGTGCCCAAAGCCATGTATGTGGTGTGGGGCTTCACAACTCAGACAAGCAAAGCCGTGTTTGGGAATCCTGTGTGTTTGGAGGACCCTCCAACAGACAGCAGCGCCAGGGTTCTTATACAATCACTTAGTCTGTCATCCCTGGGTGTTTTCCTAACCCGGGCTGCAAGGGAAAGCTGGGAGTAGGGCTGGAAAACGAAGAAAAACCGAGTGCCTCCCATGGACTCTGGAGATAATTAGCCAACGTCTCCCAACCTGGTTGAACCGGCACCCCAGATACATTCATGGAGTGGGTTTTCCTACTACATAACACACACAAAGAAATGTTCTGTTACCCTGTGTATTGGGAGGTTTCTACAACTGTCAGCAGCGCTTGGGTTCTAATTAAAATTTTAGCTACATTTTCTGAGTGTTCTCTCAGGCTGGGTTGCAAGGGAAACTGGGAATGGGCTGGAAAGCCAAGCAGGAGCGATTTTCTCCCCATGGGCAGTAGTGGGAATTATCTGACCTCCCATAACCTAGGAATACCTGTACCCCCTGTAACATGCGTGGAGGTTTTACCATCTCAAACAGACACAAAAATATGTTCTGTTATCCTGCGGTTGCGGTGGTTCCTACAATGGTCTGCAGTGCCTGTGTTCAATTACAACCACTAGCATATTTCTTCTGAGTGTTTTCCAGGGCGGGCTGCGATGGAAAGCTGGGGGTTAGGCTGGAAAGCCAAGTAGAAACAATTGCCTAGAGATTGACTGTAGTGGTAATTAGCGGACGTCTCAATAACGGGGAAAAACTTGTGCCCCCAGCCATGTGTGTGGTGTGGGGATTCATAACTAACCAAAGCAAAGCCGTTTTTGGGAATCCTGTGTGTTTGGAAGTCCCTTCAACAGACAGCAGTGCCAGGGTTCTGATAGAATCACTTAGTCTGTCATCCCTGGGTGTTTTCCTTACCCAGGCTGCAAGGGTAAACTGGGAGTAGGCCTGGAAAACGAAGAAAAACAGAGTGCTTCCCCAAGGACTCTTGAGATAATAAGCCAACGTCTCACAACCTGGTTAAACCTGCACCCCAGAAACATGCATGGAGTGTGTTTTCCTACTAAATAACACACACAAAGAAGTGTTCTGTTACCCTGTGTATTGGGAGGTTTCTACAACTGTCAGCAGCGCCTGGGTTCTAATTAAAAATTACGCTACAGTTTCTGAGTGTTCTCTCAGTCTGGGTTGCAAGGGAAACTGGGGATGGGCTGGAAAGCCAAGCAGGAGCGATTTTCTCCCCATGGGCAGTAGTGGGAATTATCTGACCTCCCACAACCTAGGAATACCTGTACCCCCTGGAACATGCGTGGAGGTTTTACCATCTCAATGAGACACAAAAATATGTTCTGTTATCCTGCGTGTGCGGTGGTTCCTACAATGGTCTGCAGTGCCTGTGTTCAATTAGAACCACTAGCATATTTCTTCTGAGTGTTTTCCAAGGCGGGCTGCGACGAAAATCTGGGGGTTAGGCTGGAAAGCCAAGTAGAAACTAGTGCTTAGAGATTGACTGTAGAGGTAATTAGCGTAAGTCTCAATAACATGGAAAATCTTGTGCCCCCAACCATGTGTGTGGTGTGGGGCTTCACAACTCACCCAAGCAAAGCCGTATTTGGGAATCCTGTGTGTTTGGAAGCCCCTCCAACAGACAGCAGCGCCAGGGTTCTGATAGAATCACTTAGTCTGTAATCCCTGGGTGTTTTCCTTACCCAGGCTGCAAGGGAAACCTGGGAGTAGGTATGGAAAACGAAGAAAAACTGAGTGCCTCCCCATGGACTCTAGAGATAATTAGCCAACGTCTCCCAACCTGGTTAAACCTGCATCCCAGAAACATGCATGGAGTGTGTTTTCCTACTATATAACACACACAAAGAAGTGTTTTGTTACCCTGTGTATTGGGAGGTTTCTACAACTGTCAGCAGCGCCTGGGTTCTAATTAAAAATTAAGCTACATTTTCTGAGTGTTTTCTCAGGCTGGGTTGCAAGGGAACCTGGGGATGGCCTGGAAAGCCAAGCAGGAGCGATTTCCTCCCCATGGGCCGTAGTGGGAATTATCTGAATTCCCACAGCCTAGGAATACCTGTACCCCCTGAAACATGCGTGGAGGTTTTACATTCTCAATCAGACATAAAATTATGTTCTGTTATCCTGCATTTGCGGTGGTTCCTACAACGGTCTACAGTGCCTGTGTTCCATTAGTACCACCAGCTTAATTCTCTGAGTGTCTTCCAGAGCGTGCTGCGAGGGAAAGCTGGGGGTTCGGCTGGAAAGCCAAGTAGCAACAAGTGCCTAGAGATTGACTGTAGAGGTAAATAGCGGACTTCTCATAAACTGGGAATTCCTGTGCCCCCAGGCATCTGTGTGGTGTGGGGCTCCACACCTCCCCCAATCAAAGCCGTGTTCCGGAATTTTGAGTGTGTTGGGTACCTCCAACCGACAGCAGCGACGGGGTTCTGATAGAATCACTAATATTGTCATATCTAGGTGTTTTCTTAGGCCAGGCTGCAAGGGATATTTGGGAGTTGATCTGAAAAGCGAAGTAGTAGAGACTGACACTCCATTGGCAGTGGAGATAATTAGGCAACATCTTCAAACATGGGAACAGCTGTACCCCAAGATACATGCCTGGAGGGTATTTTCTTAGCCATCATACACAAAGATGTGTTCCGCTATCCTGAGTGTGGTGAGGTTTCTACAACTATGTACAGCGCCTGGGATATAAAGCAGCACTATTTCCTTTTCCGTTATTGTTTTCACAGGCCTGGCTGCGAGGAAAATCTGTGGGTTGGGCTGAAATGCTTAGAAGCAGCAAGTTACTCCCCATGAATATTTGAGGTATTTTTCCGACGTCCCAACGCCTTGGAACACCTGTGCCCCGCAAAACATGTGTGGAGATTGTTTACCCATCTCCCTCAGACCCACAATGATTTCTTCTGTTATCCTAATTGTGGGATGTTTCCTACAACGGTAGGTAGCGACTGGATTCCAATACAACAAATAGCATATTATCCCTGAGTGTTTACCGAGGCCGGGCTGTGAGGGAAAACTGGGGGTTGGTATGGAAAGCCAAGTAGCAGTGAGTGCCCTTAGATGGGCTATGGATTTAATTAGCAGACTTTTCCGTAACAGGGAAAGTCATGTGCACCGAGGTTTGAGTGTGCAGTGGGGCTTCACCACTCCCCCCAAGAAAGCCTTTTTCCGGAATCGTGAGTGTTTGGATGTTCCTCCAACAGACAGCAGCGCCCTGGTTCTGACAGAATGTCTTAGATTTATAATCCCTGGGTGTTTACCACGGTCGGACTGCAAGGGAATGCTAGGATTAGGGCTGGAAATCGAAGTGAAGAGAGTGCTTCCCCTTGGGCAGTGGTGGTAATTAGCCAACATCTCCCATCCTGGGAACACCTGCACCCCAGAAACATGCCTTTAGTGTTTTTTCCTACTCCATCACACACAGAAAGTAGTGTTCTTTTTCCTTAGTGTGGGGAGGTTTCTACAACTTTCAGGAGCAACTTTGTTCTAACAGAACCTGTAGCTATTATTCCCTGATTTTTTCACATTCCGGGCTGCGAGGAAACGCTGGGGGTAGGGCTGGAAATCCAAGCAACTGCAAGGGCCTCCCCATGGACTGTGGAGGTAATTATACGAATTTCCACAACCTAAGAACGCCTGTACCACCTGAAACATGCGTGGAGTTAGTTTACCCATCTCTATCAGACACTCAACGAATTGTTCTTTTATCTTGACTGTGGGGAGGTTCCTACAACTCTCTGAGGCACATGAGTTCCTGTAGAACATTAGCTTAAATGCCCTGAGTGTTTTCAAAGACCGGGCTGCGAGTGAATACTGGGGGATTGGCTGAAAAGCCAAGAAGCAGCGAGTGCCCCAAGATGCACTGTGGAGGTAATTAGCGGACTTCTCCCTAACAGGTACAAATCTGTGACCCCATCCTTCTGCGTGGATTGGGGCTCCACAACTCCCAACATGCAAAGACTTGTTCCAGAATCCTGAGGGTTTGGAGGTTCCTCCAACAGACAGCAACGCCGGGGTACTGATAGAATCATTTATTTTTCATCCCTGGGTGTTTCACTAGTCCGGGCTACAAGGGAAATTTGGGAGTTGGGCTTGAAAACGAAGAAAAAGTCAGTGATTCCCCATGAGCAGCGAAAGAATCTAGCCGACATCTCCGAACCTAGGAAAACCTGGATCCCCAAAAAAATGCCTGGCGTGTGTTTTCCTACTCCATCACACACAGAAAGTTTTGTTCTGTTATCCTGAGTGTTCGAAGGTTTCCACAATTGTCAGCAGCGCATGGGTTCTTATAGCACCAGTAGTTCTATTCCCTGTGTGTTACCCCAGGCCGGGCTGCAAGGGAAACCTGGGGGTTGGACTGGAAATCCAAGTAGCATTTTGTGCCCCTAGATTGACTGTAGAGGGAATTAGTGGACTTCTCCCTAACAGGAAAAACTTGTGCCCAAAGCCATGTGTGTGGTGTGGGGCTTCAAAACTCACACAAGCAAAGCCGTGTTTGAGAATCCTGTGTGTTTGGAGGTCCCTCCAACAGACAGCAGCCCCAGGGTTCTTATACAATCATTTAGTCTGTCATCCCTGTGTGTTTTCCTAACCAGGGCTTCAAGGGAAAGCTGGGAGTAGGGCTGGAATACGAAGAAAATCCGAGTGCCTCCCCATGGACTCTTGAGTTAATTAGCCAACGTCTCCCTACCTGGTTAAACCTGCACCCCAGAAACATGCATGGAGTGTGTTTTCCTACTACATAACACACACAAAGAATTGTTCTGTTACCCTGTGTATTGGGAGGTTTCTATAACTGTCAGCATCGCCTGGGTTCTAATTAAAAATTACGCTACATTTTCTGAGTGTTCTCTCAGGCTGGGTTGCAAGGGAAACTGGGGATGGGCTGGAAAGCCAAGCAGGAGCGATTTCCTCCCCATGGGCTGTAGTGGGAATTATCTGACCTCCCACAGCCTAGGAATACCTGTACCCCCTGAAACATGCATGGAGGTTTTACCATCTCAATCAGACACAAATATATGTTCTGTTATCCTGCGTGTGGGGTGGTTCCTACAATGGTCTACAGTGCCTGTGTTCAATTAGTACCACTAGCATATTTATTCTGAGTGTATTCCAGGGCGGGCAGCGAGGAAAACCTGCGGGTTAGGCTGGAAAGCCAAGTAGAAACAAGTGCCTAGAGATTGACTGTAGAGTTAATTAGCGGACTTCTCATAAACAGGGAATTACTGTGCCCCCAGGCATCTGTGTGCTGTGGGGCTCCACACCTCAACCAAGCAAAGCCGTGTTCCGGAATTTTGAGTGTGTTGGGAACCTCCTAACCACAGCAGCGACGGGGTTCTGATAGAATCACTAATATTGTCATATCTAGGTGTTTCCTTAGGCCGGGCTGCAAGGGATATCTTGGAGTTGGTCTGGAAAGCGAAGATGTAGAGAGTGCCCCACATTGGCAGTGGAGGTAATTAGTCGACACCTCCAAACCTGGGAACAGGTGTACCCCCAGAAACATGCCTGGAGTGTATTTCCTAAACCATACTACACACAAAGATATGCTCAGCTATCCTGACTGTGGGGAGATTTCTACAAATTTGAACAGCACCTGGGATATAATAGCACCAGTATTTTCTTTTCCGTGATTGTTTCACAGGCATGGCTGCGAGGTAAAGCTGTGGGTTGGGCTGAAATTCGTAGAAGCATCAAGTTACACTCCGTGAAAATTTGAGGTAATTTTCAGACGTCCCACAGCCTTGGAACACCTGTGCCCCCCCAAACATGCGTGGAGATTTTTTACCAATCGCCATCAGACCCACAAAGATTTCTTCTGTTATATTAGGTGTGGGATGTTACCTACAACGGTACGTAGCGCCTGGGTTCCAATACAACCAATAGCGTATTATACCTGAGTGTTTACCAGGCCGGGCTGTGAGGGAAACCTGGGGGTTGGTATGGAAAGCCAAGTAGCAGCGAGTGCCCCTAGATGGAATATGGATGTAAATAGCAGACTTCTCCCTAACAGGGAAAATCATGTCACCCCAACAGTGAGTGTGCAGTGGGGCTTCACCACTTCCCCCAACAAAGCCGTGTTCCTGAATCGTGAGTGTTTGTAGGTTCCTCCAACAGACAGCAGCTCCATGGTTCTGACAGAATATCTTAGAATTTTAAACCCCAGAGTGTTTTCCACGGTCGGACTGCAAGGGAATGCTAGGTTTAGGGCTGGAAATCGAAGTGAAGAGAGTGCTTCCCCATGGGCAGTGGAGGTAATTAGCCAACATCTCCCATCCTGGGAACACCTGCACCCCAGAAACCTGCATTTAGTGTGTTTTCCTACTCCATCACACACACAAAGGAGTATTCTGTTTTCTAAGGATGTTGAGGTTTCTACAACTGTCAGGATCGCCTGAGTTCTAATAGAACTTGTAGCTTTCCTTCCCTGAGTGTTTTCCGAGACCAGGCTGAGAGTGAAATCTGGGGAATTGGCTGAAAAGCCAAGAAGCAGCGAGTGCCCCAAGATACACTGTGGAGGTAATTAACTGACATATCTATAACAGGGAAATAATTGTGCCCCCAGCCATGTGTGTGGAGTGGGGCTTCACAATTCCCCAATCAAAGCCGTGTTTGGGAATCCTGTGTGTGTGGAGGTTCCTGCAACAGAGAGCAGCGCCTGTGTTCTTATAGAATAACTTAGTTTGTCATCCCTGGGTGTTTTCCTAACCCGTGCAGCAAGGGAATGCTGGGAGTAGGGCTGGAAAACGAAGAAAATCAGAGTGCCTCCCCATGGGCAGTAGAGGTAATTAGCCAAAATCTCACATCCTGGGAACACCTGCACCCCAGAAACATGCCTTTAGTGTATTTTTCTACTCCATCACACACACAAAGAAGTGTTCTCTTTTCCTTAATTTGGGGAGTTTTTTACAACTTTTAGAATCAACTTTGTTCTTTCAGAACCTGTAGCTTTTATTCCCTGAGTTTTTCCCAGGCCGGGCTGCGAGGAAAAGCTGGAGGTAGGGCTGGAAATCCAAGCAAATGCAAGGGCCTCCCCATGGAGAGTGGAGTTAATTATACGAACTTCCACAACCTAAGAAAGCCTGTACCACCTGAAACAAGCGTGGAGTTTGTATACCCATCTCTATCAGACTCTCGAAGATTTGTTCTGTTATCCTGAGTTTGGGGAGGTTCCTACAACTGTCTTCAGCACCTGGGTTCCTATAGAACCCTAGCTTACATGCCATGAGTGTTTTCAAAGGCCGAGCTGCGAGTGAATTCTGGGGGATTGGCTGAAAAACCAAGAGGAGGCGAGTGCCCCAAGACGCACTGTGGAGGTAATTAGCGGACTTCTCCCTAACAAGGACAAATCTGTGACCCCATCCTTCTGCGTGGATTGGGGCTCCACACCTCCCAACATGCAAAGACTTGTTCCAGAATCCTGAGGGTTTGGAGGATCCTCCAACAGACAGCAACGCCGGGGTACTGATAGAATCATTTATTTTTCATCCCTGAGTGTTTCACTAGTCCGGGCTACAAGGGAAAGCTGGGAGTTGGGCTTGAAAACGAAGAAGACAGTGACTCCCCATGAACAATGAAGGAATCTTCCCGACATCTCCCAACCTGGGAAAACCTGGAACCCCAAAAAAATGCCTGGCGTGTGTTTTCATACTGCATCACACACAGAAAGATTTGTTCTGTTATCCTGAGTGTTCGAAGGTTTCCACAATTGTCAGCAGCGCATGGGTTCTTATAGCACCTGTAGTTCTATTCCCTGTGTGTTACCCCAGGCCGGGCTGCAAGGGAATCCTGGGGGTTGGGCTGGAAATCCAATTAGCAGGGAGTGCCCCGAGATGGACTGTAGAGGGAATTAGCGGACTTCTCCCTAACAGGGAAAAACTTGTGCCCCCAGCCATGTGTGTGGTGTGGGTCTTCACAACTCAACCAAGCAAAGCCGTGTTTGGGAATCCTGTGTGTTTGGAGGTCCCTCCAACAGACAGCAGCACCAGGGTTCTTATAGAATCACTTAGTCTGTCATCCCTGGGTGTTTTCCTAACCCGGGCTGCAAGGGAAAGCTGGGAGTAGGGCTTTAAAACGAAGAAAAACCGAGTGCCTCACATGGACTCTGGAGATAATTAGCCAACGTCTCCCAACCTGCTTAAACCTGCACCCCAGAAACATGCATGGAGTGTGTTTTCCTACTACATAACACACACAAAGAAGTGTTCTGTTACCCTGTGTATTTGGAGGTTTCTACAACTGTCAGCAGCGCCTGGGATCTAATTCAAATTTAAGCTATATTTTCTGAGTGTTCTCTCAGGCTGGGTTGCAAGGGAACCTGGGGATGGGCTGGAAAGCCAAGCAGGAGCGATTTCCTCCCCATGGGCCGTAGTGGGAATTATCTGACCTCCCACAACCTAGGAATACCTGTAAACCCTGAAACATGCGTGGAAGTTTTACCATCTCAATCAGACACAAAATTATGTTCTGTTATCCTGCGCGTGCGGTGGTTCCTACAATGGTCTGCAGTGCCTGTGTTTAATTAGAACCACTGCATATTTCTTCTGAGTGATTTCCAGGGCTGGCTGCGTGGGAAACCTGGGCGTTAACCTGGAAAGCCAAGTAGAAACAAGTGCCTAGAAATTGACTGTAGAGGTAATTAGCGGACTTCTCATAAACAGGGAACTCCTGTGCCCTAGGCATCTGTGTGGTGTGGGGCTCCTCACCTCCCCAAAGCAAAGCCGTTTTTCGGAATTTTGAGTGTGTTGGTTACCTCCCACTGGCAGCAGCAACGGGGTTCTGATAGAATCACTAATATTGTCATATCTAGGTATTTTCTTAGGCCGGGCTGCATTGGATATTTGGGAGTTGCTCTGGAAAGCGAAGAAGTATAGGGTGCCTCACTATTGGCAGTGGAGGTAATTAGGCGACATCTCCAAACCTGGGAACAGCTGTACCCCCAGATACATGCCTGGAGTGTATTTTCCTAAACCATCTTACACACAAAGATGTGTTCCGCTATCCTGAGTGTGGGGAGGTTTCTACATCTGTGAACAGCTCCTTGGATATAATAGAACCAGTGTTTTCTTTTCCGTGATTATTTTCACAGGCATGGCTGCGAGGTAAAGCTGTGGGTTGGGCTGAAATTCGTAGAAGCATCAAGTTACACTCCGTGAAAATTTGAGGTAATTTTCAGACGTCCCACAGCCTTGGAACACCTGTGCCCCCCCAAACATGCGTGGAGATTGTTTGCCAATCGCCATCAGACCCACAAAGATTTCTTCTGTTATATTAGGTGTGGGATGTTACCTACAACGGTACGTAGCGCCTGGGTTCCAATACAACCAATAGCGTATTATACCTGAGTGTTTACCAGGCCGGGCTGTGAGGGAAACCTGGGGGTTGGTATGGAAAGCCAAGTAGCAGCGAGTGCCCCTAGATGGAATATGGATGTAAATAGCAGACTTCTCCCTAACAGGGAAAATCATGTCACCCCAACAGTGAGTGTGCAGTGGGGCTTCACCACTTCCCCCAACAAAGCCGTGTTCCTGAATCGTGAGTGTTTGTAGGTTCCTCCAACAGACAGCAGCTCCATGGTTCTGACAGAATATCTTAGAATTTTAAACCCCAGAGTGTTTTCCACGGTCGGACTGCAAGGGAATGCTAGGTTTAGGGCTGGAAATCGAAGTGAAGAGAGTGCTTCCCCATGGGCAGTGGAGGTAATTAGCCAACATCTCCCATCCTGGGAACACCTGCACCCCAGAAACCTGCATTTAGTGTGTTTTCCTACTCCATCACACACACAAAGGAGTATTCTGTTTTCTAAGGATGTTGAGGTTTCTACAACTGTCAGGATCGCCTGAGTTCTAATAGAACTTGTAGCTTTCCTTCCCTGAATGTTTTCCGAGACCAGGCTGAGAGTGAAATCTGGGGAATTGGCTGAAAAGCCAAGAAGCAGCGAGTGCCCCAAGATACACTGTGGAGGTAATTAACTGACATATCTATAACAGGGAAATAATTGTGCCCCCAGCCATGTGTGTGGAGTGGGGCTTCACAATTCCCCAATCAAAGCCGTGTTTGGGAATCCTGTGTGTGTGGAGGTTCCTGCAACAGAGAGCAGCGCCTGTGTTCTTATAGAATAACTTAGTTTGTCATCCCTGGGTGTTTTCCTAACCCGTGCAGCAAGGGAATGCTGGGAGTAGGGCTGGAAAACGAAGAAAATCAGAGTGCCTCCCCATGGGCAGTAGAGGTAATTAGCCAAAATCTCACATCCTGGGAACACCTGCACCCCAGAAACATGCCTTTAGTGTATTTTTCTACTCCATCACACACACAAAGAAGTGTTCTCTTTTCCTTAATTTGGGGAGTTTTTTACAACTTTTAGAATCAACTTTGTTCTTTCAGAACCTGTAGCTTTTATTCCCTGAGTTTTTCCCAGGCCGGGCTGCGAGGAAAAGCTGGCGGTAGGGCTGGAAATCCAAGCAAATGCAAGGGCCTCCCCATGGAGAGTGGAGTTAATTATACGAACTTCCACAACCTAAGAAAGCCTGTACCACCTGAAACAAGCGTGGAGTTTGTATACCCATCTCTATCAGACTCTCGAAGATTTGTTCTGTTATCCTGAGTTTGGGGAGGTTCCTACAACTGTCTTCAGCACCTGGGTTCCTATAGAACCCTAGCTTACATGCCATGAGTGTTTTCAAAGGCCGAGCTGCGAGTGAATTCTGGGGGATTGGCTGAAAAACCAAGAGGAGGCGAGTGCCCCAAGACGCACTGTGGAGGTAATTAGCGGACTTCTCCCTAACAGGGACAAATCTGTGACCCCATCCTTCTGCGTGGATTGGGGCTCCACACCTCCCAACATGCAAAGACTTGTTCCAGAATCCTGAGGGTTTGGAGGATCCTCCAACAGACAGCAACGCCGGGGTACTGATAGAATCATTTATTTTTCATCCCTGAGTGTTTCACTAGTCCGGGCTACAAGGGAAAGCTGGGAGTTGGGCTTGAAAACGAAGAAGACAGTGACTCCCCATGAACAATGAAGGAATCTTCCCGACATCTCCCAACCTGGGAAAACCTGGAACCCCAAAAAAATGCCTGGCGTGTGTTTTCATACTGCATCACACACAGAAAGATTTGTTCTGTTATCCTGAGTGTTCGAAGGTTTCCACAATTGTCAGCAGCGCATGGGTTCTTATAGCACCTGTAGTTCTATTCCCTGTGTGTTACCCCAGGCCGGGCTGCAAGGGAATCCTGGGGGTTGGGCTGGAAATCCAATTAGCAGGGAGTGCCCCGAGATGGACTGTAGAGGGAATTAGCGGACTTCTCCCTAACAGGGAAAAACTTGTGCCCCCAGCCATGTGTGTGGTGTGGGTCTTCACAACTCAACCAAGCAAAGCCGTGTTTGGGAATCCTGTGTGTTTGGAGGTCCCTCCAACAGACAGCAGCACCAGGGTTCTTATAGAATCACTTAGTCTGTCATCCCTGGGTGTTTTCCTAACCCGGGCTGCAAGGGAAAGCTGGGAGTAGGGCTTTAGAACGAAGAAAAACCGAGTGCCTCACATGGACTCTGGAGATAATTAGCCAACGTCTCCCAACCTGCTTAAACCTGCACCCCAGAAACATGCATGGAGTGTGTTTTCCTACTACATAACACACACAAAGAAGTGTTCTGTTACCCTGTGTATTTGGAGGTTTCTACAACTGTCAGCAGCGCCTGGGATCTAATTCAAATTTAAGCTATATTTTCTGAGTGTTCTCTCAGGCTGGGTTGCAAGGGAACCTGGGGATGGGCTGGAAAGCCAAGCAGGAGCGATTTCCTCCCCATGGGCCGTAGTGGGAATTATCTGACCTCCCACAACCTAGGAATACCTGTAAACCCTGAAACATGCGTGGAGGTTTTACCATCTCAATCAGACACAAAACTATGTTCTGTTATCCTGCGCGTGCGGTGGTTCCTACAATGGTCTGCAGTGCCTGTGTTTAATTAGAACCACTGCATATTTCTTCTGAGTGATTTCCAGGGCTGGCTGCGTGGGAAAAATGGGCGTTAAGCTGGAAAGCCAAGTAGAAACAAGTGCCTAGAAATTGACTGTAGAGGTAATTAGCGGACTTCTCATAAACAGGGAATTCCTGTGCCCTAGGCATCTGTGTGGTGTGGGGCTCCTCACCTCCCGAAAGCAAAGCCGTTTTTCGGAATTTTGAGTGTGTTGGTTACCTCCCACTGGCAGCAGCAACGGGGTTCTGATAGAATCACTAATATTGTCATATCTAGGTATTTTCTTAGGCCGGGCTGCATTGGATATTTGGGAGTTGCTCTGGAAAGCGAAGAAGTATAGGGTGCCTCACTATTGGCAGTGGAGGTAATTAGGCGACATCTCCAAACCTGGGAACAGCTGTACCCCCAGATACATGCCTGGAGTGTATTTTCCTAAACCATCTTACACACAAAGATGTGTTCCGCTATCCTGAGTGTGGGGAGGTTTCTACATCTGTGAACAGCTCCTTGGATATAATAGAACCAGTGTTTTCTTTTCCGTGATTATTTTCACAGGCATGGCTGCGAGGTAAAGCTGTGGGTTGGGCTGAAATTCGTAGAAGCATCAAGTTACACTCCGTGAAAATTTGAGGTAATTTTCAGACGTCCCACAGCCTTGGAACACCTGTGCCCCCCCAAACATGCGTGGAGATTGTTTGCCAATCGCCATCAGACCCACAAAGATTTCTTCTGTTATATTAGGTGTGGGATGTTACCTACAACGGTACGTAGCGCCTGGGTTCCAATACAACCAATAGCGTATTATACCTGAGTGTTTACCAGGCCGGGCTGTGAGGGAAACCTGGGGGTTGGTATGGAAAGCCAAGTAGCAGCGAGTGCCCCTAGATGGAATATGGATGTAAATAGCAGACTTCTCCCTAACAGGGAAAATCATGTCACCCCAACAGTGAGTGTGCAGTGGGGCTTCACCACTTCCCCCAACAAAGCCGTGTTCCTGAATCGTGAGTGTTTGTAGGTTCCTCCAACTGACAGCAGCTCCATGGTTCTGACAGAATATCTTAGAATTTTAAACCCCAGAGTGTTTTCCACGGTCGGACTGCAAGGGAATGCTAGGTTTAGGGCTGGAAATCGAAGTGAAGAGAGTGCTTCCCCATGGGCAGTGGAGGTAATTAGCCAACATCTCCCATCCTGGGAACACCTGCACCCCAGAAACCTGCATTTAGTGTGTTTTCCTACTCCATCACACACACAAAGGAGTATTCTGTTTTCTAAGGATGTTGAGGTTTCTACAACTGTCAGGATCGCCTGAGTTCTAATAGAACTTGTAGCTTTCCTTCCCTGAATGTTTTCCGAGACCAGGCTGAGAGTGAAATCTGGGGAATTGGCTGAAAAGCCAAGAAGCAGCGAGTGCCCCAAGATACACTGTGGAGGTAATTAACTGACATATCTATAACAGGGAAATAATTGTGCCCCCAGCCATGTGTGTGGAGTGGGGCTTCACAATTCCCCAATCAAAGCCGTGTTTGGGAATCCTGTGTGTGTGGAGGTTCCTGCAACAGAGAGCAGCGCCTGTGTTCTTATAGAATAACTTAGTTTGTCATCCCTGGGTGTTTTCCTAACCCGTGCAGCAAGGGAATGCTGGGAGTAGGGCTGGAAAACGAAGAAAATCAGAGTGCCTCCCCATGGGCAGTAGAGGTAATTAGCCAAAATCTCACATCCTGGGAACACCTGCACCCCAGAAACATGCCTTTAGTGTATTTTTCTACTCCATCACACACACAAAGAAGTGTTCTCTTTTCCTTAATTTGGGGAGTTTTTTACAACTTTTAGAATCAACTTTGTTCTTTCAGAACCTGTAGCTTTTATTCCCTGAGTTTTTCCCAGGCCGTGCTGCGAGGAAAAGCTGGAGGTAGGGCTGGAAATCCAAGCAAATGCAAGGGCCTCCCCATGGAGAGTGGAGTTAATTATACGAACTTCCACAACCTAAGAAAGCCTGTACCACCTGAAACAAGCCTGGAGTTTGTATACCCATCTCTATCAGACTCTCGAAGATTTGTTCTGTTATCCTGAGTTTGGGGAGGTTCCTACAACTGTCTTCAGCACCTGGGTTCCTATAGAACCCTAGCTTACATGCCATGAGTGTTTTCAAAGGCCGAGCTGCGAGTGAATCCTGGGGGATTGGCTGAAAAGCCAAGAGGAGGCGAGTGCCCAAGACGCACTGTGGAGGTAATTAGCGGACTTCTCCCTAACAGGGACAAATCTGTGACCCCATCCTTCTGCGTGGATTGGGGCTCCACACCTCCCAACATGCAAAGACTTGTTCCAGAATCCTGAGGGTTTGGAGGATCCTCCAACAGACAGCAACGCCGGGGTACTGATAGAATCATTTATTTTTCATCCCTGAGTGTTTCACTAGTCCGGGCTACAAGGGAAAGCTGGGAGTTGGGCTTGAAAACGAAGAAGACAGTGACTCCCCATGAACAATGAAGGAATCTACCCGACATCTCCCAACCTGGGAAAACCTGGAACCCCAAAAAAATGCCTGGCGTGTGTTTTCATACTCCATCACACACAGAAAGATTTGTTCTGTTATCCTGAGTGTTCGAAGGTTTCCACAATTTTCAGCAGCGCATGGGTTCTTATAGCACCTGTAGTTCTATTCCCTGTGTGTTACACCAGGCCGGGCTGCAAGGGAATCCTGGGGGTTGGGCTGGAAATCCAATTAGCAGGGAGTGCCCCGAGATGGACTGTAGAGGGAATTAGCGGACTTCTCCCTAACAGGGAAAAACTTGTGCCCCCAGCCATGTGTGTGGTGTGGGTCTTCACAACTCAACCAAGCAAAGCCGTGTTTGGGAATCCTGTGTGTTTGGAGGTCCCTCCAACAGACAGCAGCACCAGGGTTCTTATAGAATCACTTAGTCTGTCATCCCTGGGTGTTTTCCTAACCCGGGCTGCAAGGGAAAGCTGGGAGTAGGGCTTTAAAACGAAGAAAAACCGAGTGCCTCACATGGACTCTGGAGATAATTAGCCAACGTCTCCCAACCTGCTTAAACCTGCACCCCAGAAACATGCATGGAGTGTGTTTTCCTACTACATAACACACACAAAGAAGTGTTCTGTTACCCTGTGTATTGGGAGGTTTCTACAATTGTCAGCAGCGCCTGGGATCTAATTAAAATTTAAGCTACATTTTCTGAGTGTTCTCTCAGGCTGGGTTGCAAGGGAACCTGGGGATGGGCTGGAAAGCCAAGCAGGAGCGATTTCCTCCCCATGGGCAGTAGTGGGAATTATCTGAATTCCCACAACCTAGGAATAACTGTACCCCCTGAAACATGCGTGGAGGTTTTACCATCTCAATCAGACACAAAAATATGTTCTGTTATCCTGCGTGTGCGGTGGTTCCTACAATGGTCTGCAGTGCCTGTGTTCAATTAGAACCACTAGCATATTTCTTCTGAGTGATTTCCAGGGCGGACTGCGTGTGAAAGCTGGGCGTTAGGCTGGAAAGCCAAGTAGAAACAAGTGCCTAGAAATTGACTGTAGAGGTAATTAGCGGACTTCTCATAAACAGGGAATTCCTGTGCCCTAGGCATCTGTGTGGTGTGGGGCTCCACACCTACACAAGGCAAAGCCGTTTTTCGGAATTTTGAGTGTGTTGGTTACCTCCTACCGACAGCAGCAACGGGGTTCTGATAGAATCACTAATATTGTCATATCTAGGTGTTTTCTTAGGCCTGGCTGCAAGGGATATGTTGGAGTTGGTCTGGAAAGCGAAGAAATAGAGAGTGCCTCCCCATTGGCAGTGGAGTTTATTAGGCGACATCTCCAAACCTGGGAACAGTTGTACCCAAAGAAACATGCCTGGGGTGTATTTTCCTAAACCATCATACACACAAATATGTGTTCCACTATCCTGAGTGTGGGGAGTTTTCTACATCTATGAACAGCGCCTGGGATATAATAGCACCAGTATTTTCTTATCCGTGATTGTTTTCACAGGCCTGACTGCGAGGTAAAGCTGTGGGTTGGGCTGAGTTTCGTAGAAGCAGCAAGTTACTCCCCATGAAAATTTGAGGTATTTTTCCGACGTCCCACAGCCTTGGAACACCTGTGCCCCCAGAAAAATTTGTGGAGCTTGTTTACCCATCTCCAACAGACCCACAAAAGTTTCTTCTGTTATCCTAGGTGTGGGATGTTTCCTACAAAGGTAGGTAGCGACTGGGTTCCAATACAAATAATAGCATATTATCCCTGAGTGTTTACCCAGGCCGGGCAGTGAGGGAAAGCTAGGGGTTGGTATGGAAAGCCAAGTAGCAGCGAGTGCCCCTAGATGGACTGTGGATGTAATTAGCAGACTTCTCCCTAACAGGGAAAATCATGTCACCCCAACAGTGAGTGTGCAGTGGGGCTTCACCACTTCCCCCAACAAAGCCGTGTTCCTGAATCGTGAGTGTTTGGAGGTTCCTCCAACAGACAGCAGCTCCATGGTTCTGACAGAATATCTTAGTTTTTTAAACCCCAGAGTGTTTTCCACGGTCGGACTGCAAGGGAATGCTAGGTTTAGGGCTGGAAATCGAAGTGAAGAGAGTGCTTCCCCATGGGCAGTGGAGGTAATTAGCCAACATCTCCCATCCTGGGAACACCTGCACCCCAGAAACCTGCATTTAGTGTGTTTTCCTACACCATCACACACACAAAGGAGTATTCTGTTTTCCTTAGGATGTTGAGGTTTCTACAACTGTCAGGATCGACTGAGTTCTAATAGAACTTGTAGCTTTCCTTCCATGAGTGTTTTCCGAGACCGGACTGAGAGTGAAATCTGGGGAATTGGCTGAAAAGCCAAGAAGCAGCGAGTGCCCCAAGATACACTGTGGAAGAAATTAACTGACATATCTATAACAGGGAAATAATTGTGCCCCCAGCCAAGTGTGTGGATTGGGGCTTCACAATTCCCCAATCAAAGCCGTGTTTGGGAATCCTGTGTGTGTGGAGGTTCCTGCAACAGAGAGCAGCGCCTGTGTTCTTATAGAATAACTTAGTTTGTCATCCCTGGGTGTTTTCCTAACCCGTGCAGCAAGGGAATGCTGGGAGTAGGGCTGGAAAACGAAGAAAATCAGAGTGCCTCCCCATGGGCAGTAGAGGTAATTAGCCAAAATCTCCCATCCTGGGAACACCTGCACCCCAGAAACATGCCTTTAGTGTATTTTTCTACTCCATCACACACACAAAGAAGTGTTCTCTTTTCCTTAGTTTGGGGAGTTTTTTACAACTTTTAGAAGCAACTTTGCTCTTTCAGAACCTGTAGCTTTAATTCTCTGAGTTTTTCTCAGGCCGGGCTGTGAGGAAAAGCTGGAGGTAGGGCTGGAAATCCAAGCAAATGCAAGGGCCTCCCCATGGAGAGTGGAGTTAATTATACGAACTTCCACAACCTAAGAAAGCCTGTACCACCTGAAACAAGCCTGGAGTTTGTATACCCATCTCTATCAGACTCTCGAAGATTTGTTCTGTTATCCTGAGTTTGGGGAGGTTCCTACAACTGTCTTCAGCACCTGGGTTCCTATAGAACCCTAGCTTACATGCCATGAGTGTTTTCAAAGGCCGAGCTGCGAGTGAATTCTGGGGGATTGGCTGAAAAGCCAAGAGGAGGCGAGTGCCCCAAGACGCACTGTGGAGGTAATTAGCGGACTTCTCCCTAACAGGGACAAATCTGTGACCCCATCCTTCTGCGTGGATTGGGGCTCCACACCTCCCAACATGCAAAGACTTGTTCCAGAATCCTGAGGGTTTGGAGGATCCTCCAACAGACAGCAACGCCGGGGTACTGATAGAATCATTTATTTTTCATCCCTGGGTGTTTCACTAGTCCGGGCTACAAGGGAAAGCTGGGAGTTGGGCTTGAAAACGAAGAAGACAGTGACTCCCCATGAACAATGAAGGAATCTACGCGACATCTCCCAACTTGGGAAAACCTGGAACCCCAAAAAAATGCCTGGCGTGTGTTTTCATACTCCATCACACACAGAAAGATTTGTTCTGTTATCCTGAGTGTTCGAAGTTTTCCACAATTGTCAGCAGCGCATGGGGTCTTATAGCACCTGCAGTTCTATTCCCTGTGTCTTAACCCAGGCCGGGCTGCAAGGGAAACCTGGGGGTTGGGCTGGAAATCCAAGTAGCAGGGAGTGCCCCGAGATGGACTGTAGAGGGAATTAGCGGACTTCTCCCTAACAGGGAAAAACTTGTGCCCCAAGCCATGTGTGTGGTGTGGGGCTTCACAACTCACCCAAGCAAAGCCGTGTTTGGGAATCCTGTGTGTTTGGAGGTCCCTCCAACAGACAGCAGCGCCAGGGTTCTTATAGAATCACTTAGTCTGTCATCCCTGGGTGTTTTCCTAACCCGGGCTGCAAGGGAAAGCTGGGAGTAGGGCTGGAAAACGAAGAAAAACCGAGTGCCTCACATGGACTCTTGAGATAATTAGCCAACGTCTCCCAACCTGCTTAAACCTGCACCCCAGAAACATGCATGGAGTGTGTTTTCCTACTACATAACACACACAAAGAAGTGTTCTGTTACCCTGTGTATTGGGAGGTTTCTACAACTGTCAGCAGCGCCTGGGATCTAATTAAAATTTAAGCTACATTTTCTGAGTGTTCTCTCAGGCTGGGTTGCAAGGGAAACTGGGGATGGGCTGGAAAGCCAAGCAGGAGCGATTTCCTCCCCATGGGCAGTAGTGGGAATTATCTGAATTCCCACAACCTAGGAATAACTGTACCCCCTGAAACATGCGTGGAGGTTTTACCATCTCAATCAGACACAAAAATATGTTCTGTTATCCTGCGTGTGCGGTGGTTCCTACAATGGTCTGCAGTGCCTGTGTTCAATTAGAACCACTAGCATATTTCTTCTGAGTGATTTCCAGGGCGGGCTGCGTGTGAAAGCTTGGCGTTAGGCTGGAAAGCCAAGTAGAAACAAGTGCCTAGAAATTGACTGTAGAGGTAATTAGCGGACTTCTCATAAACAGGGAATTCCTGTGCCCTAGGCATCTGTGTGGTGTGGGGCTCCACACCTACACCAGGCAAAGCCGTTTTTCGGAATTTTGAGTGTGTTGGTTACCTCCCACTGGTAGCAGCAACGGGGTTCTGATAGAATCACTAATATTGTCATATCTAGGTGTTTTCTTAGGCCAGGCTGCAAGGGATATGTTGGAGTTGGTCTGGAAAGCGAAGAAATAGAGAGTGCCTCCCCATTGGCAGTGGAGGTAATTAGGCGACATCTCTAAACCTGGGAAAATTTGTACCCAAAGAAACATGCCTGTAGTGTATTTTCTTAAACCATCATACACACAAATATGTGTTCCACTATCCTGAGTTTGGGGAGTTTTCTACAACTATGTACAGCGCCTGGGATATATTAGCACCTGTATTTTCTTATCCGTGATTTTTTTCACAGGCCTGACTGCGAGGTAAAGCTGTGGGTTGCGCTGAGTTTCGTAGAAGCAGCAAGTTACTCCCCATGAAAATTTGAGGTATTTTTCCGACGTCCCACATCCTTGGAACACCCGTGACCCCAGAAAAATGAGTAGAGCTTGTTTACCCATCTCCAACAGACCCACAAAAGTTTCTTCTGTTATCCTAGGTGTGGGATGTTTCCTACAACGGTAGGTAGCGACTGGGTTCCAATACAACCAATAGCATATTATAACTGAGTGTTTACCCAGGCCGGGCTGTGAGGGAAATCTGGGGGTTGGTATGGAAAGCCAAGTAGCAGCGAGTGCCCCTAGATGGATTATGGATTTAATTAGCAGACTTCTCCCTAAGAGGGAAAATTATGTGCCCCCAACAGTGAGTGTGCAGTTCGGCTTCACCACTCCCCCAAACAAAGCCGTGTTCCAGAATCGTGAGTGTTTGGAGGTTCCTACAACAGACAGCAGCTCCATGGTTCTGACAGAATGTCTTAGATTTCTAATACCTGGGTGTTTCCCACGGTCGGGCTGCCAGGGAATGCTAGGATTAGAGCTGGAAATCGAAGTGAAGAGAGTGCTTCCCCATGGGCAGTGGAGGTAATTAGCCAACATCTCCCATCCTGGGAACACCTGCACCCCAGAAACATGCCTTTAGTGTGTTTTCCTACTCCATCACACACACAAAGGAGTATTCTGTTTTCCTTAGTATGTTGTGGTTTCTACAACTGTCAGGATCGCCTGGGTTCTAATAGAACTTGTAGCTTTACTTCTCTGAGTGTTTTCCGAGACCGGGCTGAGAGTGAAATCTGGGGAATTGGCTGAAAATCCAAGAAGCAGCGAGTGCCCCAAGATGCACTGTGGAGGTAATTAACTGACTTCTCAATAACAGGGAAATACTTGTGCCCCCAGCCATGTGTGTGGAGTGGGGCTTCACAACTCCCCAATCAAAGCCGTGTTTGGGAATCCTGTGTGTGTGGAGGTTCCTGCAACAGACGGCAGTGCCGGTTTTCTGATAGTATTATTTAGTTTGTCATCCCTGGGTGTTTTCCTACCCCGTGCAGCAATGGAATGCTGGGAGTAGGGCTGGAAAACGAAGAAAATCAGAGTGCCTCCCCATGGGCAGTGGAGGTAATTAGCCAAAATCTCCCATCCTGGGAACACCTGCACCCCAGGAAAATGCCTTTCGGATATTTTTCTACTCCATCACACACACAAAGAAGTGTTCTGTTTTCCTTAGTGTGGGGAGGTTTCTACAAATTTTAGGAGCAACTTTGTTCTTTCAAAACCTGTAGCATTTATTCCCTGAGTTTTTCTCAGGCCGGGCTGCGAGGAAAAGCTGGGGGTAGTGCTGGAAATCCAAGCAACTGCAAGGGCCTCCCCATGGACAGTGGAGTTAATTATACGAACTTCCACAACCTAAGATAGCCTGTACCAACTGAAACAAGCCTGGAGTTTGTATACCAATCTCTATCAGACTCTCGAAGGATTGTTCTGTTTTCCTGAGTTTGGGGAGGTTCCTACAACTGTCTTCAGCACCTGGGTTCTTATAGAACCCTAGGTTACTTGCCCTGAGTGTTTTCAAAGGCCGGGCTGCGAGTGAATTCTGGTGGATTGGCTGAAAAGCCAAGAAGAGGCGAATGCCCCAAGAGGAACTGTGGAGGTAATTAGCGGAATTCTCCCTAACATGGACAAATCTATGACCCCATTCTTCTGTGTGGATTGGGGCTCCACACCTCCCAACATGCAAAGACTTGTTCCAGAAACCTGAGGGTTTGGAGGATCCTCCAACAGAGAGCAAAGCCGGGGTACTGATAGAATCATTTATTTTTCATCCCTGGGTATTTCACTAGTCCGGGCTACAAGGGAAAGCTGGGAGTTGGGCTTGAAAACGAAGAAGAAGACAGTGACTCCCCATGAACAACGAAGGAATCTAGACGACATCTCCCAACCAGGGAAAGCCTGGAACACCAAAAAAATGCCTGGCGTGTGTTTTCATACTCCATCACACAGAGAAAGATTTGTTCTGTTATTCTGAGTGTTCGAAGGTTTCCACAATTGTCAGCAGCGCATGGGTTCTTATAGAACCAGTAGTTCTTTTACCTGTGTGTTACCCCAGGCCGACCTGCAAGGGAAACCTGGGGGTTGGGCTGGAAATCCAAGTAGAAGGGAGTGCCCCGAGATGGACTGTAGAGGGAATAAGCGGACTTCTCCCTAACAGGGATAAACTAGTGCCCCCAGCCATGTGTGTGTTGTGGGGCTTCACAACTCACCCAAGCAAAGCCGTGTTTGGGAATCCTGTGTGTTTGGAGGTCCCTCCAACTGACAGCAGTGCCAGGTTTCTGATACAATAACTTAGTCTGTCATCCCTGGGTGTTTTCCTAACCCGGGCTTCAAGGGAAACCTGGGAGTAGGGCTGGAAAATGAAGAAAAACAGAGTGCCTCCCCATGGACTCTGGAGATAATTAGCCAACGTCTCCCAACCTGGTTAAACCTGCACCCCAGAAACATGCATGGAGTGTGTTTTCCTACTACATAATACACACAAGAAGTGTTCTGTTACCCTGTGTATTGGGAGGTTTCTAAAACTGTCAGCAGCGCCTGGGTTCTAATTAAAAATTAAGCAATATTTTGTGAGTGTTCTCTCAGGCTGGGTTGCAAGGGAACCTGGGGATGGGCTGGAAAGCCAAGCAGGAGCTATTTCCTCCCCATGGGCAGTAGTGGGAATTTTCTGACCTCCCACAACCTAGGAATACCTGTAACCCCTGAAACATGCGTGGAGATTTCACCAACTCTATCAGACACAAAATTATGTTCTGTTATCCTGAGTGTGCGGTGGTTCCTACAACGGTCTGCAGTGCCTGTGTTCCATTAGAACAACTAGAATATTTTTTCGGATTGTCTTCCAGGGCGGGCTGTGAGGGAAAGCTGGGGTTCTGCTGGAAATCCATGTAGCAGGGAGTGAACCGAGATGGACTGTAGAAGTAATTATTGGACTTCTCCCTAACAGGGAAAAATTTGTGCCCCCAGACATGTGTGTGGTGTGGGGCTTCACAACTCACCCAAGCAAAGCCGTGTTTGGGAATCCTGTGTGTTTGGAGGTCCCTCCAACAGACAGAAGCGCCAGGGTTCTGATAGAAGTACTTAGTCTGTCATCCATGGGGGTTTCCCTATCCCGGGCTCTAAGGGAAAGCTGGGAGTAGGGCTGGAAAACGTAGAAAAACAGAGTGCCTCCCCATGGACACTGCAGATAATTAGCCAACGTCTCCCAACCTGGTTAAACCTGCACCCCAGAAACATGCATGAAGTGAGTTTTCCTGCTACGTAACACACACAAAGAAGTGTTCTGTTACCCTGTGTATTGGGAGGTTTCTACAACTCTCAGAAGCGCCTGGGTTCTAATTAAAAATTAAGCAAAATTTTCTGAGTGTTCTCTCAGGCTGGGTTGCAAGGGAAAATGGGAATGGGCTGGAAAGCCAAGCAGGAGCGATTTCCTCCCCATGGGCAGTAGTGGGAAGTATCTGACCTCCCACAACCTAGGAATACCTGTACCCCCTGAAACATGCGTGGAGATTTTACCATCTCAATCAGACACAAAAATATATTCTGTTATGCTGCGTGTGCGGTGGTTCCTACAACGGTCTGCAGTGCCTGTGTTAGATTAGAACCACTAGCATATTTTTCTGAGTGTCTTCCAGGGCGGGCTGCGAGGGAAATCTGGGGTTTCGGCTGGAAAGGCAAGTAGCAACAAGTGCCTAGAGATTGACTGTAGAGGTAATTAGTGGACTTCTCATAAACAGGGAATTCCTGTGCCCCCAGGCTTCTGTGTGGTGTGAGGTTCCACACCTCCACCAAGCAAAGCCGTTTTCCGGAATTTTGAGTTTGTTGGGAACCTCCTACCGACAGCAGCGATATGGTTCTGATAGAATCACTAATATTGTCATATCTTGGTGTTTTCTTAGGCCGGGCTGCAAGGGATATTTGGGAGTTGGTCTGGAAAGCGAAGAAGTAGAGAGTGCCTCCACATTGGCAGTGGAGGTAATTAGGCGACATCTCCAAACCTGGGAAAAGTTGTACCCCCAGACACATACCTGTAGTGTATTTTCCTAAACCATCATACACAAATATGTGTTCCACTATCCTGAGTTTGGGGAGGTTTCTACAACTATGAACAGCGCCTGGGATATTATAGCACCAGTATTTTCTTATCCGTGATTGTTTTCACAGGCCTGACTGCGAGGTATAGCTGTGGGTTGGGCTGAGTTTCGTAGAAGCAGCAAGTTACTCCCCATGAAAATTTGAGGTATTTTTCCGACGTCCCACAGCCTTGGAACACCTGTGCCCCCCCAAACATGCGTGGACATTGTTTACAAATCTCCATCAGACCCACAAAGATTTCTTCTGTTATCTTAGGTGTGGGATGTTTCCTACAACGGTACGTAGCGCCTGGGTTCCAATACAACAAATAGCGTATTATACCTGAGTATTTACCAGGCCGGGCTGTGAGGGAAACCTAGGGGTTGGTATGGAAAGCCAAGTAGCAGCGAGTGCCCCTAGATGGAATATGGATGTAAATAGCAGACATCTCCCTAACAGGGAAAATCATGTGCCCCAACATTGAGTGTGCAGTGGGGCTTCACCACTTCCCCCAACAAAGCCGTGTTCCTGAATCGTGAGTGTTTGGAGGTTCCTCCAACAGACAGCAGCTCCATGGTTCTGACAGAATATCTTAGACTTTTAAACCCCTGATTGTTTTCCATGGTCGGACTGCAAGGGAATGCTAGGAATAGGGCTGAAAATTGAAGTGAAGAGAGTGCTTCCCCATGGGCAGAGGAGGTAATTAGCGAAAATCTCCCATTCTGGGAACACCTGCACCCCAGAATCATGCCTTTAGTGTGTTTTCCTACTCCATCACACACACAAAGGTTTATCCTGTATTCCTTAGTATATTGAGGTTTATACAACTGTCAGGACCGCCTGGGTCCTAATAGAACTTGTAGCTTTCCTTCCCTGAGTGTTTTCCGAGACCGGGCTGAGAGTGAAATCTGGGGAATTGGCTGAAAAGCCAAGGAGCAGCGAGTGCCCCAAGATACACTGTGGAGGTAATTAACTGACTTCTCAAAAACAGGGAAATACTTGTGCCCCCAGCCATGTGTGTGGAGTGGGGCTTCACAACTCCCCAATCAAAGCCGTGTTTGGGAATCCTGTGTGTGTGGAGGTTCCTGCAACTGACAGCAGGGCAGGGGTTCTGATAGAATTACTTAGTTTTTCATCCCTGGGTGTATTCCTATCCCGTGCAGCAAGGGAAAGCTGGGAGTAGGGCTGGAAAACGAAGAAAATCAGAGTGCCTCCCCATGGGCAGTGGAGGTAATTAGACAAAATCTCCCATCCTGGGAACACCTGCACCCCAGGAACATGCCTTTATTGTATTTTCCTACTCCATCACACACACAAAGAAGTGTTCTCTTTTCCTTAGTGTGGGGAGGTTTCTACAACTTTCAGGAGCAACATGGTTCTAACAGAACCTGTAGCTATTATTCCCTGAGTTTTTCCCAGGCCGGACTGCGAGGAAACGCTGGGGGTAGGGCTGGAAATCCAAGCAACTGCAAGGGCCTCCCCATGGACAGTGGAGGTAATTATACGAACTTCCACAACCTAAGAACGCCTGTACCACCTGTAACATGGGTGGAGTTAGTTTACCCATCTCTATCAGACACTCGAAGAATTGTTCTGTTACCCTGAGTGTGGGGATGTACCAACTGTTTGCAGCACCTGGGTTCCTATAGAACCCTAGCTTACTTTCCCTGAGTGTTTTCAAAGGCCGCGCTGTGAGTGAAATCTAGGGATTGGCTGAAAAGCCAAGAAGCATCGAGTGCCCCAAAACGTACTGTGGAGTTAATTAGCGGACGTCTCCCTAACAGGGACAAATCTGTGACCCCATCCTTCTGCGTGGATTGGGGCTCCACTTCTCCCAACATGCAAAGACTTGTTCCAGAATCCTGAGGGTTTGGAGGATCCTCCAACAGACAGCAACGCCGGGGTACTGATAGAATCATTTATTTTTCATCCCTGGGTGTTTCACTAGTCCGGGCTACAAGGGAAAGCTGGGAGTTGGGCTTGAAAATGAAGAAGAAGACAGTGACTCCCCATGAGCATCGAAGGAAACTAGCCGACATCTCCCAACCTGGGAAAACCTGGATCCCCCCAAAAAATGCCTGCGTGTGTTTTCCTACACCATCACACACAGAAAGATGTGTTCTGTTATCCTGAGTGTTCGAAGGTTTCCACAATTTTCTGCTGCGCTTTGGTTCTAATAGCACCAGTAGCTCCTTTTCCCTGTGTGTTAGCCCAGGCCGGGCTGCAAGTGAAACCTGGGGGTTGGGCTGGAAATCCAAGTAGCAGGGAGAGCCACGATATGGAATTTAGAGTTAATTAGCGGACTTCCCCTAACAGGGAACAACTTGTGCCCGCAGCTATGTGTTTGGTTTGGGGCTTCAAAACTAACACAAGCAAAGCCTTCTTTGGGAATCCTGTGTGTTTGGAGGTCCCTCCAACAGACAGCAGCGCCATGGTTCTGATAGAATCACTTAGTCTGTCATCCCTCTGTGGTTTTCTAACCCGGGCTGCAAGGGAAAGCTGGGTGGAGTGCTGGAAAATGCAGAAAACAGAGTGCCTCCCCATGGAATCTGCAGATAATTAGCCAACGTCTCCCAACCTGGTTAAACCTGCACCCCAGAGACTTGCATGTAGAGTGTTTTCCTAATACATAACACACACAAATCAGTGTTCTGTTACCCTGTGTATTGGGAGGTTTCTTCAACTATCAGCAACACGTGGGTTCTAATTAAATATTAAGCTACATTTTCTGAGTGTTCTCTCAGGCTGGGTTGCAAGGGAAATTGGAGATGGGCTGGAAAGCCAAGCAGGAGCGATTTCCTCCCCATGGGCAGTAGTGGGAATTATCTGACCTCCCACAACTTAGGAACACCTGTACCCCCTGAAACATGCGTGGAGGTTTTACCATCTCAATCAGACACAAAACATGTTCTGTTATCCTGCGTGTGCGATAGATCCTACAACGGTGTGCAGTGCTTGTGTTCCATTAGAACCACTAGATTATTTCTTCTGAGTGTTTTCCAGGGCTGGCTGCGATGGAAAATTGTGGGTTCGCCTGGAAAGCCAAGTAGCAATAAGTGCCTAGAGATTGACTGTATACGTAATTAGCAGACTTCTCATAAACAAGGAATTCCTGTGCTCCCAGGCATCTGTGTGGTGTGGGGCTCCACACCTCACCCTAGCAAAGCCGTGTTCCGGAATTTTGAGTGTGTTGGGAACCTCCAACCGACAGCAGTTGCGGGGTTCTAATAGAATCACTAATATTGTCATATATAGCTGTTTTCTTAGGCCGGGCTGCAAGGGATATTTGGGAGTTGGTCTGGAAAGCGAAGAATTAGAGAGTGCCTCCCCATTGGCAGTGGAGGTAATTAGGCGACATCTCCAAACCTGGGAACAGCTGTAACCCCAGAAACATGCGTGGAGTGTATTTTCCTAAACCATCATACACACAAAGATGTGTTCCGCTATCCTGAGTGTGGAGAGGTTTCTACAACTGTGAACAGCGCCTGGGATATAATAGCACCAGTATTTCCTTTTCCGTGATTGTTTTCACAGGCCTGGTTGCGAGGTAAAGCTGTGGGTTGGGCTGAAATTCGTAGAAGCAGCAAGTTACTCCCCATGAAAATTTGAGGTGTTTTTCCGACGTCCCACAGCCTTGGAAAACCTGTGCCCCACGAAACATGCGTGGAGTTTGTTTACACATGTCCATCAGCCCCACAAAGATTTCTTCTTTTATCCTAGTTGTGGGATGTTTCCTACAACGGTAGTTAGCGACTGGGTTCCAATACAACCAATAGCATATTATCCCTGAGTTTTCCCCCAGGCCGGGCTGTGGGGGTAAGCTAGGGGTTTGAATGGAAAGCCAAGTAGCAGCTAGTGCCCCTAGATGGACTATGGATGTAATTAGCAGACTTCTCCCTAACAGGGTAAATCATGTGCCCCCAGCAGTGAATGTGCTATGGGGCTTCACCACTCCCCCAAACAAAGCCGTCTTCCGAAATCGTGAGTGTTTGAAGGTTCCTCCAACAGACAACAGCGCCCTTGTTCTGAAAGAATGTCTTAGATTTGTAATCACTGCGTGTTTTCCACGTTCGGGCTGCAAGGCAATGCTAGGATTAGGGCTGGAAATCGAAGTGAAGAGAGTGTTTCCCCATGGGCAGTGGAGGTAATTAGACAACATCTCCCATTCTGGGAACACCTGCACCCAAGAAACATGCCTTTAGTGTGTTTTCCTACTCCATCACACACACAAAGGATTATCCTGTATTCCTTAGTATGTTGAGGTTTCTACAACTGTCAGGATCGCCTGGGTCCTAATAGAAATTTTAGCTTTCTTTCCCTGAGTGTTTTCCGAGACGGTGCTGACAGTGAAATCTGGGGAATTGGCTGAAAAGTCAAGAAGCAGCCAGTGCCCCAAGATGCACTGTGGAGGTAATTAACTGACTTCTCAATAACAGGGAAATACTTGGGCCCCCAGCCATGTGTGTGGAGTGGGGCTTCACAACTCCCCAATCAAAGGCGTGTTTGGGAATCCTGTGTGTGTGGAGGTTCCTGCAACAGACAGCAGAGCCGGGGTTCTGATAGAATTACTTAGTTTGTCATCCCTGGGTGTTTTCCTAACCCGTGCAGCAAGGGAAAGCTGGGAGTAGGGCAGGAAAATGAAGAAAATCAGAGTGCCTACCCATGGGCAGTGGAGGTAATTAGCCAAAAGCTCCCATCCTGGGAAAACCTGCACCCCAGGAACATTCCTTTAGTGTGTTTTCCTACTCCATCACACACACAAAGAAGTGTTCTATTTTCCTTTGTGTGGGGAGGTTTCTACAACTTTCAGGAGCAACTTTGTTCTCACAGAACCTGTAGTTTTTATTCCCTGAGTTTTTCCAAGGCCGGTCTGCGAGGAAACGCTGGGGGTAGGTCTGGAAATCCAAGCAATTGCAAGGGCCTCCCCATGGACACTGGAGTTAATTACACGAACTTCCACAACCAAAGAACGCCTGTACCACCTGAAACATGCGTGGAGTTAGTTTACCCATCTCTATCAGACACTCAACGAATTGTTCTGTTACCCTGAGTGTGGGGAAGTTCCTATAACTGTCTGCAGCACCTGGGTTCCTATAGAACCCTAGCTTACTTGCCCTGAGTGTTTTCAAAGGCCGGGCTGCGAGTGAATTCTGGGGGATTGGCTGAAAAGCCAAGAAGCAGCGAGTGCCCCAAGACGCACTGTGGAGGAAATTAGCGGACTTCTCCCTAACAGGGACAAATCTGTGACCCCATCCTTCTGCGTGGATTGGGGCTCCACAACTCCAAACATGCAAAGACTTGTTCCAGAATCCTGGGGATTTGGAGGATCCTCCAACAGAAAGAAACACCGGGGTACTGATAGAATCATTTATTTTTCATCCCTGGGTGTTTCATTAGTCCGGGCTACAAGGTAAAGCTAGAAGTTGGGCTTGAAAATGAAGTAGAATACAGTGACTCCCCATGAGCAGTGAAGGAAACTCGCTGACATCTCCCAACCTGGGAAAACCTGGATCCCCAGAAAAATGCCTGGCGTGTGTTTTCCTACTCCATCACACACAGAAAGATGTGTTCTGTTATCCTGAGTGTTCGAAGGTTTCCACAATTTTCTGCTGCGCTTTGGTTCTAATAGCACCAGTAGCTCCTTTTCCCTGTGTGTTAGCCCAGGCCGGGCTGCAAGTGAAACCTGGGGGTTGGGCTGGAAATCCAAGTAGCAGGGAGAGCCACGATATGGAATTTAGAGTTAATTAGCGGACTTCCCCTAACAGGGAACAACTTGTGCCCGCAGCTATGTGTTTGGTTTGGGGCTTCAAAACTAACACAAGCAAAGCCTTCTTTGGGAATCCTGTGTGTTTGGAGGTCCCTCCAACAGACAGCAGCGCCATGGTTCTGATAGAATCACTTAGTCTGTCATCCCTCTGTGGTTTTCTAACCCGGGCTGCAAGGGAAAGCTGGGTGGAGTGCTGGAAAATGCAGAAAACAGAGTGCCTCCCCATGGAATCTGCAGATAATTAGCCAACGTCTCCCAACCTGGTTAAACCTGCACCCCAGAGACTTGCATGTAGAGTGTTTTCCTAATACATAACACACACAAATCAGTGTTCTGTTACCCTGTGTATTGGGAGGTTTCTTCAACTATCAGCAACACGTGGGTTCTAATTAAATATTAAGCTACATTTTCTGAGTGTTCTCTCAGGCTGGGTTGCAAGGGAAATTGGAGATGGGCTGGAAAGCCAAGCAGGAGCGATTTCCTCCCCATGGGCAGTAGTGGGAATTATCTGACCTCCCACAACTTAGGAACACCTGTACCCCCTGAAACATGCGTGGAGGTTTTACCATCTCAATCAGACACAAAACATGTTCTGTTATCCTGCGTGTGCGATAGATCCTACAACGGTGTGCAGTGCTTGTGTTCCATTAGAACCACTAGATTATTTCTTCTGAGTGTTTTCCAGGGCTGGCTGCGATGGAAAATTGTGGGTTCGCCTGGAAAGCCAAGTAGCAATAAGTGCCTAGAGATTGACTGTATACGTAATTAGCAGACTTCTCATAAACAAGGAATTCCTGTGCTCCCAGGCATCTGTGTGGTGTGGGGCTCCACACCTCACCCTAGCAAAGCCGTGTTCCGGAATTTTGAGTGTGTTGGGAACCTCCAACCGACAGCAGTTGCGGGGTTCTAATAGAATCACTAATATTGTCATATATAGCTGTTTTCTTAGGCCGGGCTGCAAGGGATATTTGGGAGTTGGTCTGGAAAGCGAAGAATTAGAGAGTGCCTCCCCATTGGCAGTGGAGGTAATTAGGCGACATCTCCAAACCTGGGAACAGCTGTAACCCCAGAAACATGCGTGGAGTGTATTTTCCTAAACCATCATACACACAAAGATGTGTTCCGCTATCCTGAGTGTGGAGAGGTTTCTACAACTGTGAACAGCGCCTGGGATATAATAGCACCAGTATTTCCTTTTCCGTGATTGTTTTCACAGGCCTGGTTGCGAGGTAAAGCTGTGGGTTGGGCTGAAATTCGTAGAAGCAGCAAGTTACTCCCCATGAAAATTTGAGGTGTTTTTCCGACGTCCCACAGCCTTGGAAAACCTGTGCCCCACGAAACATGCGTGGAGTTTGTTTACACATGTCCATCAGCCCCACAAAGATTTCTTCTTTTATCCTAGTTGTGGGATGTTTCCTACAACGGTAGTTAGCGACTGGGTTCCAATACAACCAATAGCATATTATCCCTGAGTTTTCCCCCAGGCCGGGCTGTGGGGGTAAGCTAGGGGTTTGAATGGAAAGCCAAGTAGCAGCTAGTGCCCCTAGATGGACTATGGATGTAATTAGCAGACTTCTCCCTAACAGGGTAAATCATGTGCCCCCAGCAGTGAATGTGCTATGGGGCTTCACCACTCCCCCAAACAAAGCCGTCTTCCGAAATCGTGAGTGTTTGAAGGTTCCTCCAACAGACAACAGCGCCCTTGTTCTGAAAGAATGTCTTAGATTTGTAATCACTGCGTGTTTTCCACGTTCGGGCTGCAAGGCAATGCTAGGATTAGGGCTGGAAATCGAAGTGAAGAGAGTGTTTCCCCATGGGCAGTGGAGGTAATTAGACAACATCTCCCATTCTGGGAACACCTGCACCCAAGAAACATGCCTTTAGTGTGTTTTCCTACTCCATCACACACACAAAGGATTATCCTGTATTCCTTAGTATGTTGAGGTTTCTACAACTGTCAGGATCGCCTGGGTCCTAATAGAAATTTTAGCTTTCTTTCCCTGAGTGTTTTCCGAGACGGTGCTGACAGTGAAATCTGGGGAATTGGCTGAAAAGTCAAGAAGCAGCCAGTGCCCCAAGATGCACTGTGGAGGTAATTAACTGACTTCTCAATAACAGGGAAATACTTGGGCCCCCAGCCATGTGTGTGGAGTGGGGCTTCACAACTCCCCAATCAAAGGCGTGTTTGGGAATCCTGTGTGTGTGGAGGTTCCTGCAACAGACAGCAGAGCCGGGGTTCTGATAGAATTACTTAGTTTGTCATCCCTGGGTGTTTTCCTAACCCGTGCAGCAAGGGAAAGCTGGGAGTAGGGCAGGAAAATGAAGAAAATCAGAGTGCCTACCCATGGGCAGTGGAGGTAATTAGCCAAAAGCTCCCATCCTGGGAAAACCTGCACCCCAGGAACATTCCTTTAGTGTGTTTTCCTACTCCATCACACACACAAAGAAGTGTTCTATTTTCCTTTGTGTGGGGAGGTTTCTACAACTTTCAGGAGCAACTTTGTTCTCACAGAACCTGTAGTTTTTATTCCCTGAGTTTTTCCAAGGCCGGTCAGCGAGGAAACGCTGGGGGTAGGTCTGGAAATCCAAGCAATTGCAAGGGCCTCCCCATGGACACTGGAGTTAATTACACGAACTTCCACAACCAAAGAACGCCTGTACCACCTGAAACATGCGTGGAGTTAGTTTACCCATCTCTATCAGACACTCAACGAATTGTTCTGTTACCCTGAGTGTGGGGAAGTTCCTATAACTGTCTGCAGCACCTGGGTTCCTATAGAACCCTAGCTTACTTGCCCTGAGTGTTTTCAAAGGCCGGGCTGCGAGTGAATTCTGGGGGATTGGCTGAAAAGCCAAGAAGCAGCGAGTGCCCCAAGACGCACTGTGGAGGAAATTAGCGGACTTCTCCCTAACAGGGACAAATCTGTGACCCCATCCTTCTGCGTGGATTGGGGCTCCACAACTCCAAACATGCAAAGACTTGTTCCAGAATCCTGGGGATTTGGAGGATCCTCCAACAGAAAGAAACACCGGGGTACTGATAGAATCATTTATTTTTCATCCCTGGGTGTTTCATTAGTCCGGGCTACAAGGTAAAGCTAGAAGTTGGGCTTGAAAATGAAGTAGAATACAGTGACTCCCCATGAGCAGTGAAGGAAACTCGCTGACATCTCCCAACCTGGGAAAACCTGGATCCCCAGAAAAATGCCTGGCGTGTGTTTTCCTACTCCATCACACACAGAAAGTTGTGTTCTGTTATCCTGAGTGTTCGAAGGTTTCCACAATTGTCAGCAGCGCATGGGTTCTAATAGCACCAGAAGCTTCTTTTCCCTGTGTGTTAGCCCAGGCCGGGCTGCAAGGGAACACTGTTGGTTGGGCTGGAAATCCAAGTAGCTGGGAGAGCCCCGAGATGGATTGTAGAGGTAATTAGCGGACTTCTCCCTAACAGGGAACAACTTGTGCCCCCAGCCATATGTGCGCTGTGGGGCTTCACAATTCACCCAAGCAAATCCGTGTTTGGGAATCCTGTGTGTTTGGAGATGCCTCAAACAGACAGCAGTGGCAGGTGTCTGATAGAAACACTTAGTCTGTCATCCCTGGGTGTTTTCCTAACCCGGGCTACAAGGGAAAGCTGGGAGTAGTGTTGGAAAACGAGGAAAAACAGAGTGCATCCCATGGACTCTGGAGATATTTAGCCAACGTCTCCCAACCTGGTTAAAGCTGCACCCCAGAAACATGCATGGAGTGTGTTTTCCTACTACATAACACACACAAATCAGTGTTCTGTTACATTGTTTATTGGGAGAATTCTACAACTGTCAGCATCGCATTGGTTCTAAGTAAAAATTAAGCTACATTTTCTGAGTGTTCTCTCAGGCTGGGTTGCAAGGGAAACTGGGGATTGGCTGGAAAGCCAAGCAGGAGCGATTTCCTCCCCATGGGAAGTAGTGGGAAGTATCTGACCTCCCACAACCTAGGAACACCTGTACCCTCTGAAACATGCGTGGAAGTCTTACCATCTCAAACAGACACAAAAATATGTTCTGTTAACCTGCGTGTGCGGTGGTTCCTAGAACGGTCTGCAGTGCCTGTGTTCCATTAGAACCACTAGCTTATTTATTCTGAGTGTTTTCCAGGGCGGGCTGCAAGGGAAAGCTGGGGGTTCAGCTGGAAAGCCAAGTAGCAACAAGTGCCTAGAGATTGAGTGTAGACTTAATTAGCGGACTTCTCAAAACAGGGAATTCCTGTGCCCACTGGCATCTGTGTGGTGTGGGGCTCAACATCTCCCCCTAGCAAAGCCGTGTTCCGGATTTTGAGTGTGTTGGGTACTTCCAAACGACAGCAGCGACGGGGTTCTTATAGAATCACTAATATTGCCATATCTAGGTGTTTTCTTAGGCCGGGATGCAAGGGATATTTGGGAGTTGATCTGGAAAGCGAAGAAGTAGAGAGAGCCTCCACATTGGCAGTGGAGGTAATTAGGCGACATCTCCAAACCGGGGAAAAGCTGTACCCCCAGAAACATGCCTGGAGTGTATTTACCTAAACCATCATACACACAAATATGTGTTCCTCTAACCTGAGTGTGGGGAGGTTTCTACAACTGTGAACAGCGCCTGGGATATAATAGCAGCCGTATTTCGTTTTCCGTGATTTTTTTCACAGGCCTGGCTGCGAGGTAAATCTGTGGGTTAGGCTGAAATTCGGAGAAGCAGCAAGTAACTCCCCATGAAAATTTGAGGTATTTTTCCGACGTTCCACAACCTTGGAACACCTGTGCTCACCGAAACATGCGTGGAGTTTTTTAACCCATCTCCATCAGACCCACAAAAATTTCTTCTGTTATCCTAGGTGTGGGATATTTCCTACAACGATACGTAGTGACTGGGTTCCAATACAACCAATAGCATATATTCCCTGAGTGTTTACCCAGGCCGGGCTGTAAGGGAACGCTGGGGGTTGGTATGGAAAGCCAAGTAACAGCGAGTGCCCCTAGATGGACTGTGGATGTAATTAGCAGAATTATCCTTAACAGGGAAAATCTTGTGCCCCAGCAGTTAGTGTGCATTGGGGCTTCACCACTCCCCCAAAAAAAGCCGTGTTCCGGAATCGTGAGTGTTTGGAGGTTCCTCCAACAGACAGCAGTGCCCTGGTTCTGACAGAATGTCTTAGATTTTTAATCACTGGGTGTTTACCACGTTCGGGCTGCAAGGGAATGCTAGGATAAGTGTTGGAAATCGAAGTGAAGAGAGTGTTTCCCCTTGTGCAGTGAAGGTAATTAGCCAACATCTCCCATCCTGGGAACACCTGCACCCCAGAAACATGCCTTTAGTTTGTTTTCCTACTCCATCACACACACAAAGGATTATTCGGTTTTCCTTAGTATGTTGAGGTTTCTACAACTGTCAGGATCGCCTGGGTTGTAATAGAACTTGTAGCTTTCCTTCCCTGAGTGTTTTCCGAGACAGGGCTTAGAGTGAAATCTGGGGAATTGGCTGAAAAGCCAAGAAGAAGCGAGTGCCCCAAGATGCACTGTGGAGGTAATTAACTGACTTCTCAATAACAGGGAAATACTTGTGCCCCCAGCCATGTGTGTGGAGTGGGGCTTCACAACTCCCCAATCAAAGCCGTGTTTGGGAATCCTGTGTATGTGGAGGTTCCTGCAACAGACAGCAGCGCCCGGGTTCTGATAGAATTACTTAGTTTGTCATCCCTGGGTGTTTTCCTAACCCGTGCAGCAAGGGAAAGCTGGGAGTAGGGCTGGAAAATGAAGAAAATCAGAGTGCCTCCCCATGGGCAGTGGAGGTAATTAGCCAAAATCTCCAATCTTGGGAACACCTGCACCCCAGAAACATGCCTTTAGTGTGTTTTCCTACTCCATCACACACACAAAGCAGTGTTCTCTTTTCCTTAGTGTGGGGAGGTTTCTACAACTTTCAGGAGCAACTTTGTTCTAACAGAACCTTTAGCTATTATTCCCTGAGTTTTTCCCAGGCCGGGCTGTGAGGAAACGCTGGGGGTAGGGCTGGAAATCCAAGCAACTGCAAGGGCCTCCCCATGGACTGTGGAGGTAATTACACGAACTTCCACAACCTAAGAACGCCTGTACAACCTGAAACATGCGTGGAGTTAGTTTACCCATCTCTATCAGACACTCAACGAATTGTTCTGTTACCCAAAGTTTGGGGAGGTACCAAATGTCTGCAGCACCTGGGTTCCTATAGAACCCTAGCTTACTTTCCCTGAGTGTTTTCAAAGGCCGGGCTGCGAGTGAATACGGGGGGAATGGCTGAAAATGCAAGAAGATGCGAGTGCCCCAAGACGCACTGTGGAGGTAATCAGCGGACTTCTCCCTAACAGGGACAAATCTGTGACCCCATCCTTCTGCGTGTATTGAGGCTCCACAACTCCCAACATGCAAAGACTTGTTCCAGAATCCTGAGGGTTTGAAGGATCCTTCAAAAGACAGCAACGCCGGGGTACTGATAGAATCATTTATTTTTCATCCCTGGGTGTTTCACTAGTCCGGGCTACAAGGAAAAGCTGGGAGTTGGGCTTGAAAATGAAGAAGAAGACAGTGACTCCCCATGAGCATCGAAGGAAACTAGCCGACATCTCCCAACCTGGGAAAACCTGGATCCCCCAAAAAATGCCTGACGTGTGTTTTCCTACACCATCACACACAGAAAGATGTGTTCTGTTATCCTGGGTGTTCGAAGGTTTGCACAATTTTCTGCTGCGCTTTGGTTCTAATAGCACCAGTAGCTCCTTTTACCTGTGTGTTAACCCAGGCCGGGCTGCAAGGGAAACCTGGGGGTTGTGCTGGAAATCCAAGTAGCAGGGAGAGCCCCGATATGGAATTTAGAGGTAACTAGCGGACTTCCCCTAACAGGGAACAACTTGTGACCGCAGACATTTGTTTGGTTTGGGGCATCAAATGTAACACAATCAAAGCCGTGTTTGGGAATCCTGTGTGTTTGGAGGTCCCTCCAACAGACAGCAGCGCCATGGTTCTGATAGAATCACTTAGTCTGTCATCCCTCTGTGGTTTACTAACCCGGGCTGCAAGGGAAAGCTGGGAGGAGTGCTGGAAAATGCAGAAAACAGAGTGCCTACCCATGGACTCTGGAGATAATTAGCCAACGTCTCCCAACCTGGTTATACCTGCACCCCAGAGACTTGAATGTAGTGTGTTTTCCTAATACAAAACACACACAAATCAGTGTTCTGTTACCCTGTGTATTGGGAGGTTTCTACAACTATCAGCAACGCGTGGGTTCTAATTAAATATTAAGCTACATTTTCTGAGTGTTCTCTCAGGCTGGGTTGCAAGGGAAACTGGGGATGGGCTGGAAATCCAAGCATTAGCGATTTCCTCCCCATGGGCATTAGTGGGAATTATCTGACCTCCCACATCCTAGGAAAACCTGTACCCCCTGAAACATGCGTGGAGGTTTTACCATCTCAATCAGACACAAAAACATGTTCTGTTATCCTGCGTGTGCGGTAGTTCCTACAACGGTCTGCAGTGATTGTTTTCCATTAGAACAACTAGCTTATTTCTTCTGAGTGTTTTCCAGGGCTGGCTGCAATGGAAAATTGTGGGTTCGGCTGGAAAGCCAAGTAGCAACAAGTGCCTAGAGATTGACACTATAGGTAATTAGCGGTCTTCTCATAAACAGGGAATTCCTGTGCCCCCAGGCATCTGTGTGGTTTGGGGCTCCACACCTCCCCCTAGCAAAGCCGATTTCCGGAATTTTGAGTGTGTTGGGTACCTCCAACCGACAGCAATGACGGGGTTCTAATAGAATCACTAATATTGTCATATCTATGTGTTTTCTTAGCCCGGGCTGCAAGGGATATTTGGGGGTTGGTCTGGAAAGCGAAGAATTAGAGAGTGCCTCCCCATTGGCAGTGGAGGTAATTGGGCGACATCTCCAAATCTGGGAAAAGCTGTACCCCCATAAATATGCCTGGAGTGTATTTTCCTAAACCATCATACACACAAAGATGTGTTCCGCTATCCTGAGTGTGGAGAGGTTTCTACAACTGTGAACAGCGCCTGGGATATAATAGCACCAGTATTTTCTTTTCCGTGAGTGTTTTCACAGGCCTGGCTGCGCGGTAAAGCTGTGGGTTGGGCTGAAATTCGTAGAAGCAGCAAGTTACTCCCCATGAAAATTTGAGGTGTTTTTCCGACGTCCCACATCCTTGGAAAACCTTTGCCCTACGAAACATGCGTGGAGTTTGTTTACCCATCTCCATCAGCCCCACAAAGTTTTCTTCTGTTATCCTATTTATGGGATGTTTCCTACAACAGAAGTTAGCGACTGTGTTCCTATTCAACCAGTAGCATATTATCCCTGAGTGTTTCCCCAGGCCGGGCTATGAGGGAAAGATGGGGGTTGGTATGGAAACCAAGAAGCAGCGAGTGCCCCTAGATGGACTATGGATGTAATTAGCAGACTTCTCCCTAACAGGGTAAATCATGTGCCCCCAGCAGTGAGTGTGCAGTGGGGCTTCACCACTCCCCCCAACAAAGCCGTCTTCCAAAATCGTGAGTGTTTGAAGGTTCCTCCAACAGACAGCAGCGCCCTTGTTCTGACAGAATGTCTTAGATTGGTAATCCCTGCGTGTTTTCCACGGTCGGGCTGCAAGGCAATGCTAGGATTAGGGCTGGAAATCGAAGTGAAGAGAGTGCTTCCCCATGGGAAGTGGAGGTAATTAGCCAACATCTCCCATTCTGGGAACACCTGCACCCAAGAAACATGCCTTTAGTGTGTTTTCCTACTCCATCACACACACAAAGGATTATCCTGTATTCCTTAGTATGTTGAGGTTTCTACAACTCTCAGGATCTCCTGGGTCCTAATAGAACTTGTAGCTTTCCTTCCCTGAGTGTTTTCCGAGACCGGGCTGAGAGTGAAATCTGGGGAATTGGCTGAAAAGCCAAGAAGCTGCGAGAGCCCCAAGATGCACTGTGGAGGTAATTAACTGACTTCTCAATAACAGGGAAATACTTGAGCCCCCAGCCATGTGTGTGGAGTGGGGCTTCACAAATCCACAATCAAAGCCGTGTTTGGGAATCCTATGTGTGTGGAGGTTCCTGCAACAGACAGCAGCGCCGGTTTTCGGATAGATTTACTTAGATTGTCATCCCTGGGTGTTTTCCTAACCCGTGCAGCAAGTGAAAGCTGGGAAAATGGCTGGAAAACGAAGAAAATCAGAGTGCCTCCCCATGGGCAGTGGAGGTAATTAGCCAAAATCTCCCATCCTGGGAAAACCTGCACCCCAGTAACATGCCTTTAATGTGTTTTCCTACTCCATCACACACACAAAGAATTATTCTAATTTCCTTTGTGTGGGGAGGTTTCTACAACTTTCAGGATCAACTTTGTTCTAACAGAACCTGTAGTTTTTATTCCCTGAGTTTTTCCCAGGCCGGTCTGCGAGGAAACGCTGGGGGTAGGGCTGGAATTTCAAGCAACTGCAAGGGCCTCCCCATGGACACTGGAGTTAATTACACGAACTTCCACAACCAAAGAACGCCTGTACCACCTGAAACATGCGTGGAGTTAGTTTACCCATCTCTATCAGACACTCAACGAATTGTTCTGTTACCCTGAGTGTGGGGAGGTTCCTACAACTACCTGCAGCCCCTGGGTTCCTATAGAACCCTAGCTTATTTGCCCTGAGTGATTTCAAAGGCCGGGCTACGAGTGAATTCTGGGGGATTGGCTGAAAAGCCAAGAAGCAGCGAGTGCCCCAAGACGCACTGTGGAGGAAATTAGCGGACTTCTCCCTAACAGGGAAAAATCTGTGACCCCATCCTTCTGCGTGGATTGGGGCTCCACAACTCCAAACATGTAAAGACTTGTTCCAGAATCCTGAGGGTTTGGAGGATCCTCCAACAGAAAGCAACGCCGGGGTACTGATAGAATCATTTATTTTTCATCCCTGGGTGTTTCACTAGTCCGGGCTACAAGGTAAAGCTAGAAGTTGGGCTTGAAAATGAAGTAGAATACAGTGAATCCCCATGAGCTCTGAAGGAAACTGGCCGACATCTCACAACCTGGGAAAACCTGGATCCCCAGAAAAATGCCTGGCGTGTGTTTCCTACTCCATCACACACAGAAAGATGTGTTCTGTTATCCTGAGTGTTCGAAGGTTTCCACAATTGTCAGCAGCGCATGGGTTCTAACAGCACCAAAAGATTCTTTTCCCTGTGTGTTAGCCCAGGCCGGGCTGCAAGGGAAACCTGGTGTTTGGGCTGGAATTCCAAGTAGCAGGGAGTGCCCCGAGATGGATTGTAGAGGTAATTAGCGGACTTCTCCCTAAGAGGGAACAACTTGTGCCCCCAGCCATATGTGCGCTGTGGGGCTTCACAATTCACCCAAGCAAATCCGTGTTTGGGAATCCTGTGTGTTTGGAGATGCCTCAAACAGACAGCAGTGGCAGGTGTCTGATAGAAACATTTAGTCTGTCATCCCTGGGTGTTTTCCTAACCCGGGCTACAAGGGAAAGCTGGGAGTAGTGTTGGAAAACGAAGAAAAACAGAGTGCCACCCATGGACTCTGGAGATAGTTAGCCAACGTCTCCCAACCTGGTTAAAGCTGCACCCCAGAAACATGCATGGAGTGTGTTTTCCTACTACATAACACACACAAATCAGTGTTCTGTTACATTGTTTATTGGGAGAATTCTACAACTGTCAGCATCGCATTGGTTCTAAGTAAAAATTAAGCTACATTTTCTGAGTGTTTTCTCAGGCTGGGTTGCAAGGGAAACTGGGGATTGGCTGGAAAGCCAAGCAGGAGCGATTTCTTCCCCATGGGAAGTAGTGGGAAGTATCTGACCTCGAACATCCTAAGAACACCTGTACCCTCTGAAACATGCTTGGAAGTCTTACCATCTCAAACAGACACAAAAAAATTTTCTGTTACCCTGCGTGTGCGGTGGTTCCTAGAATGGTCTGCAGTGCATGTGTTCCATTAGAACCACTAGCTTATTTATTCTGAGTGTTTTCCAGGGCGGGCTGCAAGGGAAAGCTGGGGGTTCAGCTGGAAAGCCAAGTAGCAACAAGTGCCTAGAGATTGAGTGTAGACTTAATTAGCGGACTTCTCAAAACGGGGAATTCCTGTGCCCACTGGCATCTGTGTGGTGTGGGGCTCAACATCTCCACCTAGCAAACCGTGTTCCGGAATTTTGAGTGTGTTGGGTACTTCAAAATGACAGCAGCGACGGGGTTCTTATAGAATCACTAATATTGCCATATCTAGGTGTTTTCTTAGGCCGGGTTGCAAGGGATATTTGGGAGTTGATCTGGAAAGCGAAGAAGTAGAGAGTGCCTCCACATTGGCAGTGGAGGTAATTAGGCGACATCTCCAAACCGGGGAAAAGCTGTACCCCAGAAACATGCCTGGAGTGTATTTACCTAAACCATCATACACACAAATATGTGTTCCTCTATCCTGACTGTGGGGAGGTTTCTAAATCTGTGAACAGCACCTGGGATATAATAGCACCCGTATTTTCTTTTCCGTGATTGTTTTCACAGGCCTGGCTGCGAGGTAAATCTGTGGGTTCGGCTGAAATTCGTAGAAGCAGCAAGTTAGTCCCCATGAAAATTTGAGGTATTTTTCCGACGTCCCACAGCCTTGGAACACCTGTGCTCACCGAAACATGCGTGGAGTTTGTTTACCCATCTCCATGAGACACACGAAGATTTCTTCTGTTATCCTAAGTGTGGGATGTTTCCTACAACGGTAGGTAGCGACTGGGTTCCAATACAACCAATAGCATATTACCCCTGAGTGTTTACCCAGGCCGAGCTGTGAGGGAAATCTGGGGGTTGGTATGGAAAGCCAAGTAACAGCGAGTGACCTTAGATGGACTGTGGATGTAATTAGCAGACTTCTCCCTAAAAGGGAAAATCTTGTGCTCCCAGCAGTGAGTGTGCAGTGGGGCTTCACCACTCCCCCCAACAAAGCCGTGTTCCGGAATCGTGAGTGATTTGATGTTCCTCCAACTGACAGCAGTGCCCTGGTTTTGACAGAATGTCTTAGAATTTTAATCACTGGGTGTTTACCACAGTCGGGCTGCAAGGAAATGCTAGTATAAGTGTTGGAAATCGAAGTGAAGAGAGTGTTTCCCCATGGGCAGTGGAGGTAATTAGCCAACATCTCCCATCCTGGGAACACCTGCACCCCAGAAATATGCCTTTAGTGTGTTTTCCTACTCCATCACACACACAAAGGATTATTCGGTTTTCCTTAGTATGTTGAGGTTTCTACAACTCTCAGGATCGCCTGGGTTGTAACAGAACTTGTAGCTTTCCTTCCCTGAGTGTTTTCCGAGACCGGGCTGAGATTGAAATCTGGGGAATTGGCTGAGAAGCCAAGAAGCAGCGAGTGCCCCAAGATGACCTGTGGAGGTAATTAACTGACTTCTCAATAACAGGGAAATACTTGTGCCCCCAGCCATGTGTGTGGAGTGGGGATTCACAACTCCACAATCAAAGCCATGTTTGGGAATCCTGTGTGTGTGGAGGTTCCTGCAACAGACAGCAGCGCCGGGGTTCTGATAGAATTACTTAGTTTGTCATCCCTGGGTGTTTTCCTAACCCGTGCAGCAATGGAAAGCTGGGAGTAGGACTGGAAAACGAAGAAAATCAGAGTGCCTCCCCATGGGCAGTGGAGGTAATTAGCCAAAATCTCCCATCCTGGGAACACCTGCACCCCAGAAACATGCCTTTAGTGTGTTTTCCTACTCCATCACCCACACAAAAAAATGTTCTATTTTCCTTAGTGTGGGGAGGTTTCTACAACTTTCAGGAGCAACTTTGTTCTAACAGAACCTGTAGCTTTTATTCCCTGAGTTTTTCCCAGGCCGGGCTGTGAGGAAACGCTGGGGGTAGGGCTGGAATTCCAAGCAACTGGAAGTGCCTCCCCATGGTCGGTGGAGGTAATTATACGAACTTCCACCTCCTGAGAACGCCTGTACCACCTGAAACATGCGTGGAGTTAGTTTACCCATCTCTATCAGACACTCAACGAATTGTTCTGTTACCCTAAGTGTGGGGAGGTACCAACTGTCTGCAGCACCTTGGTTCCAATAGAACCCTAGCTTACTTTCTCTGAGTGTTTTCTAAAGCCGGGCTGCGAGTGATTACTGGGGGAATGGCCGAAAATCCAAGAAGATGCGAGTGCCCCAAGACGCTCTGTGGAGGTAATTAGCGGAGTTCTCCCTAACAGGGACAAATCTGTGACCCCATCCTTCTGCGTGGATTGATTTTCCACAACTCCCAACATGCAAAGACTTGTTCCAGAATCCTGAGGGTTTGGAGGATCCTCCAACAGACAGCAACGCCGGGGTACTGATAGAATCATTTATTTTCCATCCCTGGGTGTTTCACTAGTCCGGTCTACAAGGGAAAGCTGGGAGTTGGGCTTGAAAACGAAGAAGAAGACAGTGACTCCCCATGAGCATCGAAGGAATCTAGCCGACATCTCCAAACCTGGGAAAACCTGGATCCCCCAAAAAAATGCCTGGCGTGTGATTTCCTACACCATCACACACAGAAAGATGTGTTCTGTTATCCTGAGTGTTCGAAGGTTTCCACAATTGTCAGCAGCGCATGGGTTCTAATAGCACCATTAGCTCCTTTTCCCTGTGTGTTAACCCAGGCCGGGCTGCAAGGGAATCCTGGGGGTTGGGCTGGAAATCCAAGTAGCAGGGAGAGCCCCCATATGGAATTTAGAGGTAATTAGCGGACTTCCCGTAACAGGGAACAACTTGTGCCCGCAGCCATGTGTTAGGTTTGGGGATTCAAAACTAACACAAGCAAAGGCGTGTTTGGGAATCCTGTGTGTTTGGAGGTCCCTCTAAGAGACAGCAGCGGCTTGGTTCTGATAGAATCACTTAGTCTGTCATCCCTGTGTGGTTTTCTAACCCGAGCTGCAAGGGAATGCTGGGAGTAGTGCTGGAAAATGAAGAAAACAGAGTTCCTCCCCATGAATTCTGGAGATAATTAGCCAACGTCTCCCAACCTGGTTAAACCTGCACCCCAGAGACTTGCATGTAGAGTGTTTTCTAATACATAACATACACAAATCAGTGTTCTGTTACCCTGTGTATTGGGAGGTTTCTACAACTCTCAGCAGTGCGTGGGTTCTAATTAAATATTAAGCTATATTTTCTGAGTGTTCTCTCAGGCTGGGATGCAAGGGAAACTGGAGATGGGCTGGAAAGCCAAGCAGGAGCGATTTCCTCCCCATGGGCAGTAGTGGGAATTATCTGACCTCCCAAAACTTAGGAACACCTGTACCTCCTGAAATATGCGTGGAAGTTTTACCATATCAATAAGACACAAAAACATGTTCTGTTATCCTGCGTGTGCAGTGGTTCCTAGAACGGTCTGCAGTGCCTGTGTTCCATTAGAACCACTAGCTTATTTCTTCTGAGTGTTTTCCAGGGCTGGCTGCGATGGAAAATTGTGGGTTCGGCTGGAAAGCCAAGTAGCAACAAGTGCCTAGAGATTGACTGTAGAGGTAATTAGCGGTCTTCTCATAAACAGGGAATTCCTGTGCCCCCAGGCATCTGTGTGGTTTGGGGATCCACACCTCCCCCTAGCAAAGCCGTGTTCCGGAATTTTTAGTGTGTTGGTTACCTCCAAACGACAGCAATGACGGGGTTCTGATAGAATCACTAATATTGTCATATCTAGGTGTTTTCTTAGGCTGGGCTGCAAGGGATATTTGGGAGTTGGTCTGGAAAGCGAAGAATTAGAGAGTGCCTCCCCATTGGCATTGGAGGTATTTAGGCGACATCTCCAAAACTGGGAACAGCTGTACCCCCAGAAACAAGCCTGGAGTGTATTTTCCTAAACCATCCTACGCACAAAGAGTGTTCCAATATCCTGAGTGTGGGGAGGTTTCTACAACTGTGAACAGCGCCTGGGATATAATAGCACCAGTATTTTCTTCTCCGTGATTGTTTTCACAGGCCTGACTGCGAGGTAAAGCTGTGGGTTGGGCTGAAATTCGTAGAAGCAGCAAGTTACTAACCATGAAAATTTGAGGTGTTTTTCCGACGTCCCACAGCCTTGGAACACCTGTGCCACCTGAAACATGTATGGAGTATGTTTACCCAACACCATCAGACCCACAAATATTTCTTCTGTTATCCTAGGTGTGGGATGTTTCCTACAACGGTAGGTAGCGTCTGGGTTCCAATACAACCAATAGCATATTATCCCTGAGTGTTTACCCAGGCCGGGCTGTGAGGGAAAGCTGGGGGTTGGTATGGAAAGCCAAGAAGCCGCGAGCGCCCCTATATGGACTATGGATGTAATTAGCAAGCTTCTACATAACAGGGAAATTCTTGTGCCCCCAGCAGTGAGTGTGCATTGGGGCTTCAACACTCCCCCCAACAAAGCCGTGTTCCGGAATCGTGAGTGTTTGGAGGTTCCTCCAACAGACATCAGCGCCCTGGTTCTGACAGAATGTCATACATTTTTAATCCCTGGTTGTTTACCACGATCGGGCTGCAAGGGAATGCTAGGATAAAGGCTGGATATCGAAGTGAAGAGAGTGTTTCCCCATGGGCAGTGGAGGTAATTAGCAAACATCATCCATCCTGGGAACACCTGCACCCCAGAAACATGTCATTAGAGTTTTTTCCTACTCCATCACACACACAAAGGACTATTCTGTTTTCCTTAGTATGTTGAGGTTTCTAAAACTGTCAGGATCGCCTGGGTTCTAATAGAAATTTTAGCTTTCTTTCCCTGAGTGTTTTCCGAGACCGGGCTGAGAGTGAAATCTGGGGAATTGACTGAAAAGCCAAGAAGCTGCGAGTGCTCCAAGATGCACTGTGGATGTAATTAACTGACTTCTCAATAACAGGGATATACTTGTGCCCCCAGCCATGTGTGTGGAGTGGGGCTTCACAACTCCACAATCAAAGCCATGTTTGGGAATCCTGTGTGTGTGGAGGTTCCTGCAACAGACAGCAGCGCCGGGGTTCTGATAGAAATTATTAGTTTGTCATCCCTGGGTGTTTTCCTATCCCGTGCAGCAAGGGAAAGCTGGGAGTAGGGCTGGAAAACGAAGAAAATCAGAGTGCATCCCCATGGGCAGTGGAGGTAAGTAGCCAAAATCTCCCATCCTGGGAACACCTGCACCCCAGAAACATGCCTTTAGTGTGTTTTCCTACTCCATCACACACACAAAGAAGTGTTCTCTTTTCCTTAGTGTGTTGAGGTTTCTACAAATTTCAGGAGCAACTTTGTTCTAACAGAACCTGTAGCTTTTATTTCCTGAGTTTTTCCCAGGCCGGGCTGCGAGGAAATGCTGGGGGTAGGGCTGGAAATGCAAGCAACTGCAAGGGCCTCCCCATGGAGAGTGGAGGTAATTATACGAACTTCCACAACCTAAGAACGCCTGTACAACCTGAAACATACGTGGAGTTAGTTTACCCATCTCTATCAGACACTCAACGAATTGTTCTGTTACCCTGAGTGTGGGGAGGTACCAACTGTCTGCAGCACCTGGGTTCCTATAGAACCCTAGCTTACTTTCCCTGAGTGTTTTCAAAGGCCGGGCTGTGAGTGAAATCTAGGGATTGGCTGAAAAGCCAAGAAGCATCGAGTGCCCCAAGACGCACTGTGGAGGTAATTAGCGGACTTCTCCCTAACAGGGACAAATCTGTGACCCCATCGTTCTGCGTGTATTGGGGCTCCACAACTCCCAACATGCAAAGACTTGTTCCAGAATCCTGGGGGTTTGGAGGATCCTCCAACAGACAGCAAAGCCGGGGTACTGATAGAATCATTTATTTTTCATCCCTGGGTGTTTCACTAGTCCGGGCTACAAGGGAAAGCTGGGAGTTGGGCTTGAAAACGAAGAAGAAGACAGTGACTCCCCATGATCATCGAAGGAAACTAGCCGACATCTCCCAACCTGGTAAACCTGGATCCCCAAAAATATGCCTGGCATATGTTTTCCTACTCCATCACACACAGAAAGATGTGTTCTGCTATCCTGAGTGTTCGAAGGTTTCCAAAATTGTCAGCAGCGCATTGGTTCTAATAGCACCTGTAGCTTCTTTTCCTTGTGTGTTACCCCAGTCAGGGCTGCAAGGGAAACCTGGGGGTTGGGCTGGAATTCCAAGTAGCAGGGAGTGCACCGAGATGGACTTTAGAGGTAATTAGCGGAATTCTCCCTAACAGGGAAAAACTTGTGCACCCAGCCATTTGTGTGGTGTGGGGCTTCACAACTCAAACAAGGAAAGCCGTGTTTGGGAATCCTGTGTGTTTCGAGGTCCCTCCAACAGACAGCAGCGCCAGGGTTCTCATAGAATCACTTAGTCTGTCATCCCTGGGTGGTATTCTAAACCGGGCTGCAAGGGAAAGCTTGGAGTATGGCTGGAAAATGAAGAAAATCAGAGTGCATCCACATAGACTCTGGAGATAATTAGCCAACGTCTCCCAACCTGGTTAAACCTGCACCCCAGAAACATGCATAGAGTGTGTTTTCCTACTACATAACACACACAAAGCAGTGTTCTGTTACCCTGTGTATTGGGAGGTTTCTAGAACTGTCAGCAGCGCCTGGGTTCTAATTAAAAATTAAGCTAAATTTTCTGAGTGTTTTCTCAGGCTGGGTTGCAAGGGAATCTGTGGATGGGCTGGAAATCCAAGCAGGAGCAATTTCCTCCCCATGGGCAGTAGTGGGAAGTATCTGACCTCACACAACTTGGAACACCTCTACCCCCTAAAACATGAGTGGAAGTTTTACTATCTCAATCAGACACAAAAATATGTTCCGTAATCCTGCGTGTGCGGTGGTTCCTAGAACGGTCTGCAGTGCCTGTGTTCCATTAGAACCACTAGCTTATTTCTTCTGAGTGTTTTCCTGGGCTGGCTGCGATGGAAAATTGTGGGTTCGGCTGGAAAGCCAAGTAGCAACAAGTGCCTAGAGATTGACTGTAGAGGTAATTAGCGGTCTTCTCATAAACAGGGTAGTCCTGTGCCCCCAGTCATCTGTGTGGTGTGGGGCTCCACACCTCCCCTAGCAAAGCCGTGTTCCGGAATTTTGAGTGTGTTGATTACCTCCAAACGACAGCAGTGACGGGGATCTTATAGAATCACTAATATTGTAATATCTAGGTGTTTTCTTAGGCTGGGCTGCAAGGGATAATTGGGAGTTGGTCTGGAAAGCGAAGAATTAGAGAGTGCCTCCCCATTGGCAGTGGAGGTAATTAGGTGACATCTCCAAACCTGGGAAAAGCTGTACCCCCATAAACATGCCTGTAGTGTATTTTCCTAAACCATCATTCACACAAAGATGTGTTCCACTATCCTGATTGTGGGGAGGTTTCTACAACTGTGTACAGTGCCTGGGATATAATATCACCAGTATTTTCTTTTCCGTGATTGTTTTCACAGGCCTGGCTGCGAGGTAAATCTGTGGGTTGGGCTGAAATTCGTAGAAGCAGCAAGTTACTCCCCATGAAAATTTGAGGTGTTTTTCCGACGTCCCACATCCTTGGAACACCTGTGCCCCCCGAAACATGCGTGGAGTATGTTTACCCATCTCCATCAGACCCACAAAGATTTCTTCTGTTATCCTAAGTGTGGGATGTTTCCTACAATGGTAGGTAGCGTCTGGGTTCCAATACAACCAATAGCATATTATCCCTGAGTGTTTACCCAGGCCGGGCTGTGAGGGAAACTGGGGGTTGTTATGGAAAGCCAAGAAGCCGCGAGTGCCCCTAGATGGACTATGGATGTAATTAGCAGACTTCTCCCTAACAGGGAAAATCTTGTGCCCCCAGCAGTGAGTGTGCATTTGGGCTTCAACACTCCCCCCAACAAACCGTGTTCCGGAATCGTGAGTGTTTGGAGGTTCCTCCAACAGACATCAGCGCCCTGGTTCTGACAGAATGTCAGAGATTTTTAATCCCTGGGTGTTTACCACGTTCGGGCTGCAAGGGAATGCTAGGATAAAGGCTGGATATCGAAGTGAAGAGAGTGTTTCCCCATGGGCAGTGGAGGTAATTAGCAAACATCACCCATCCTGGGAACACCTGCACCCCAGAAACATGCCATTAGAGTTTTTTCCTACTCCATCACACACACAAAGGACTATTCTGTTTTCCTTAGTATGTTGAGTTTTCTAAAACTGTCAGGATCGCCTGGGTTCTAATACAACTTGTAGCTTTCCTTCCCTGAGTGTTTTCCGAGACCGGGCTGAGAGTGAAATCTGGGGAATTGGCTGAAAAGCCAAGAAGCAGCGAGTGCCCCAAGATGCACTGTGGATATAATTAACTGACTTCTAAATAACAGGGATATACTTGTGCCCCCAGCCATGTGTGTGGAGTGGGGCTTCACAACTCCACAATCAAAGCCATGTTTGGGAATCCTGTGTATGTGGAGGTTCCTGCAACAGACAGCAGCGCCGGGGTTCTGATAGAATTTCTTAGTTTGTAATCCCTGGGTGTTTTCCTATCCCGTGCAGCAAGGGAAAGCTGGGAGTAGGGCTGGAAAACGAAGAAAATCAGAGTGCCTCCCCAAGGGCAGTGGAGGTAATTAGCCAAAATCTCCAGTCCTGGGAACAGCTGTACCCCCATAAACATGCCTGGAGTGTATTTTCCTAAACCATCATACACACAAAGATGTGTTCCGCTATCCTGAGTGTGGGGAGGTTTCTACAACTGTGAACAGCGCCTGGGATATAATAGCACCAGTATTTTCTTTTCCGTGATTGTTTTCACAGGCCTGGCTGCGAGGTAATGCTGGGGGTTGGGCTGAAATACGTAGAAGCAGCACGTTACTCCCCATGAAATTTTGAGGTATTTTTCCGACGTCCCACAGCCTTGGAACAACTGTGCCCTCCGAAAAATGCGTGGAGTTTGTTTACCCATCTCCATCAGACCCACAAAGATTTCTTCTGTTATCTTAGGTGTGGGATGTTTCCTAAAACTCTAGGTAGCGCCTGGGTTACAATACAACCAATAGCATATTAATCCTAAGGGTTTACCCAGGCCGGGCTCTGAGGGAATGCTGGGGGTTGGTATGGAAATCAAGTAGCAGCGAGTGCCCCAAGATGCACTGTGGAGTTAATTAACGGACTTCTCCCTAACAGGGAAAAATCTGTGACCCCATCCATCTGCGTGGATTGGGGCTCCACAACTCCCCTCACGCAAAGATGTGTTACAGAATCCTGAGGTTTTGGAGGTTCCTCCAACAGACAGCAATGCCGTGGTTTTGATAGAATCACTTATATGTCATCCCTGGGTGTTTTACTAGTCTTGACCTCCATGGAAACCTGGGAAATAATCTTGAAAATGAAGAAGAATACAGTGCCACTTGAAGGGCACTGAAGGAATCTTGGTGACATCTCCCAACTTGGGAAAACCTGGATCCCCAGAAAAATGCCTGGAGTGTGTTTTCCTACACCAACACACACAGAAAGATGTCTTCTGTTATCCTGAGTGTTCGAAGGTTTCCACGTTTGTCAGCAGCACCTGGGTTCTTATAGAAATTTAGCTACATTTCCTGAGTGTTTTCTCAAGCTATGTTGAAAGGGAAAGTGGGGGTTTTGTTGGAAATCAAAGCAAGAGCGGGTACATCCCCAAGGGCAGTAGTGGGAAATATCTGACCTCCCACATCCTTGGATCAGCTGTAACCCCTGTAATATGCATGGAGTTTTCACTATCTCAATAAGATCCAAAAAAGTTTTTTGTTATCCTGCGTGTGCATAGGTTCCTACAACGGTCTGCAGTGCCTGGGTTCCAATAGATCCACTAGATTAACATCTCTGAGTGTTTTCCAGGGCGGGCTGCGAGGGAAAGCTGGGGGTTCGGCTGGAAAGGCAAGTAGCATCCAGTGCCCAGAGATTGATTGTAGAGATAATTAGCAGACTCCTCCCAAACAGGAAAAACCTGTGCCCCAAGGCATCTGTGTGGTGTGGGGCTCCACACCTCCACCAAGCCAAGCCGTGTTCCGGAATTTTGAGTGTGTGGGGTAACTCCAACAGACAGCATCGCTGTGGTTCTGATAGAATCACTAATATTGCCATCCCTAGATATTTCTTAGGCCGGGATGTAAGGGAAAGTTGGTATGGAAATCGAAGAAGTAGAGAGTGCTTCTCCAATGGCAGTGGAGGTAATTAGGCGACATCTCCAAACCTGGGAACAGCTGTACCCCAAGAAACATGCCTGGAGTGTATTTTCCTACACCATCACACAAACAAGGATGTGTTCTGCTACCCTGAATGTGGGGAGGTTTCTACAACTGTCAGCATCACCTGGGTTCAAATAGCAGCAGTATTTTGTTTTCCGTGAGTGTTTTCACAGGCCTGGCTGCGAGGTAAAACTGTGGGTTGGGCTGTAATTCGTATCAGCATCGAGATATTCCCATGAGAATTTGAGGTAATTTCGATCTCCCACAGCCATGGAACACCTGTGCCCCTGAAATATGCGTGGAGTTTGTTTACATATCTCCATCACACACACAAAGATTTCTTCTGTTATCCAAGCTGTGGGAACGTGCCTACAACTGTAGGTAGAGACTGGGTTCCAAAACAACCTATAGCATATTATCGCTGAGTGTTTTCCCAGGCCGTGATGCAAGGGAATGCGGGTGGTTGGGTTTAAAATCCAATTAGCATCGATTGCCCCGAGATGGACTATGGAGGTATTTAGCGTACTTCTCCCTAACAAGGAAAATCATGTGCCCCCAGCAATGAGTGTGCTGTGGGGCTACAAAACTCCCCCCAAGCAAAGACGATTTCCGGATTCTTGAGAGTGTGGGCGTTCCTCCAACAGACAGAAGAGCCATGGTTCTGATAGAATGACTTAGTTTGCCATCCCTGGGTCGTCATGAAAGGGATTTCTAGGATTAGTGCTGGAAATCGAAGAAGAAGTGAGTGCTTCCCCATGGGAAGTGGAGGTAATTAGACAACATCTCCCATCCTGGGTACACCTGCACCCCAAAACATGCCTTTAGTGTGTTTTCCTACTCCATCACACACAAAAGAGTGTTTTGTTTTCCTTAGTGTGGGGAGTTTTATACATCTCTCATGATCCCCTGGGTTCAAGTAGAACCTAAAGCTTTATTTCCATGAGTGCTTTCCCAGGCCGGACTGCAAGGGAACGTTCGGGGTTGGGCTAGTAATCCAAGCAAATGCAAGGGCCTCCCTATGAACTGTGGAGGTAATTATCCGAACTCCTACAACCTAGGATCGACTATACCAACTGAAACATGCTTGGAGTTAGTTTACACATCTCGATCAGACACTCAACGAATTGTTCTGTTTTCCTGAGTGTGAGGAGGTTCCTAAAACTCTCTGCAGCACCTGGGTTCCAATAGAACCCTAGCTTATTATAACGGAGTGTTTTCCAGGCCGGGCTGCGAGTGAAATCTGGGGGATTCGCTGAAAAGCCAAGAAGCAGCGAGTTCCCCAAGATGCAATGTGGAGGTAATTATCGGACTTCTCCCTAACAGGGAAATATCTGAACACATCAATCTGCTTGGATTGGGGCTCCACAACTCCCCACACGCAAAGACGTGTTCCAGAATCCTGAGGGTTTGGAGGTTCCTCCAACAGACTGCAAATCCGAGGTACTGATAGAATCACTTATTTGTCATCCCTGGGTGTTTCACTAATCTGGGCTGCAAGGGAAAGCTAGGAGTTGGGCTTGAAAACGAATAAGACTGTGCCTCCCCTTGGGCAGTGAAGGAATCTTGCCGACATCTCCAAACCTGGGAAAACCTGGATCCCCAAAATATGCCTGGAGTGTGATTTCTTACACCATCACACACAGAAAGATGTGTTCTATTATCCTGCGTGTTCAAAAGTTTCCACAATTTTCAGCAGTGCATAGGTTCTAATAGCACCAGTAGCTTCTATTCCATGTGTGTTTCCCCAGGCCGGGCTGCAAGCGAATCCTAGGGGGTGGGCTGGAAATCCAAGTAGCAGCGAGTGCCCTGAAATGGATTATGGAGGTAATTAGCAGACTTCTCCCTAATAGGGAAAATCATGTGCCCCCAGCAATGAGTGTGCAGTGGGGCTTCACAAATCCCCCAAGCAAAGCCGTGTTCCGGAATCCTGAATGTGTGGATGTTCCTCCAAAACACAGCAGCGCACTGTTTCTGATAGACTGAGTTAGATTGTCATCCCTGGGTGTTTTTCACGGTAGAGCTGCAAGGTAATTCTAGGATTAGGGCTGGAAATCGAAGTAGAAGCGAGTGTATCCCCATGGGCAGTGGAGGTAATTAGCCAACATCTCCCATCCTGGGAACACCTGCACCCCAGAGACATGCCTTTTGTGTGTTTTCTACTCCATAACACACAAAAAAATTGTTCAGGTTTCCTTAGCTTGGGGAGGATTCTACAAATGTCCGGTGTGCCTGGGTACTAAAAGAAACTTTAGCTTTATTTCCCTGAGTGTTTTCCCAGGCCAGGACGTGAGGGAAAGCTGGGGGTTAGGCTGGAAATCCAAGCAACTGCAAAGGACACCCCATGGACATTGGAGGTATTTATTCGAACTCCCACAACTTAGGAAAAACTGTACCACATTAAACATGCGTGGAGTTAGTTTACTCAACTCCATTAAACACTCAAATATTTGTTCTGTTATCCTGAGTGTGGGGAGGTTCCTAAAACTGTCTGCAGCACCTGGGTTCCAATAGAACCCTAGCTTATTATCCCTGAGTGTTTTCCCAGGCCGGGCATCGAGTGAAAACTGGGGATTGGCTGAAAAGCCAAGAAGCATCGAGTGCCCCAAGATGCACAGTGGAGGTAATTAGCAGACTTCCCCCTAACAGGGAAAAATCTGTGACCCCATCCATCTGCGTGGATTGGGGCTCCACAACTTCCCACACGCAAAGACGTGTTCCAGAATCCTGAGGGTTTGGAGGTTCCTCCAACAGACAGCAACGACGGAGTTCTTATAGAATCACTTATCTGTCATCCCTCGGTGTTTCACTAGTCCGGGCTGCCAGGGAAAGCTGGGAGATCGGCTTGAAAACGAAGAAGAATACAGTGCCTCCTCATGGGCACTGAAGGAATCCAGATGACATCTCCCAACCTGGGAAACCCTGGATCCCCAAAAAAATGCCTGGAGTGTATTTTCCTACACCATCAGACACACAAAGATGTGTTCTGCTATCCTGATTGTGCGGAGGATTCTACAACTTTTAGCAGCGCCTGGGTAATATTAGCACCAGTATTTTCTTTTCCGTGAGTGTTTTCACAGGACTGGCTGCGAGGAAAAGATGTGGGTTGGGCTGGAAAGCCAAGTAGCATCGAGTGCCCTGAGATGGATTATGGAAGTATTTAGAGGACTTCTCCCTAACAAGGAAAATCATGTGCCCTCAGCAATGAGTGTGCAGTGGGGCTTCAAAATTCCCCCCAAGCAAAGCCGAGTTCCGGAATCTTGAGTGTGTGGATGTTCCTCCAACAGAGAGAAGTGCCCTGGTTCTGATAGAATGACTTAGTTTGTCATCCCGGGGTGTTTTCCACGGTTGGGCTGCAAGGGAATGCTAGGATTAGGACTGGAATTCGAAGAAGAAGAGAGTGCTTCCCCATGGGAAGTGGAGGTAATTAGCCAACATCTCCCATCCTGGGAACACCTGCAGCCCAGAAACATGCCTTTAGTGTATTTTCCTACTCCATCACACACACAAAGAAGTATTCTGTTACCCTGTTTATTGGGAGGTTTCTACAACTCTCAGCAGCGCATGGGTTCTAATTAAAAATTAAGCTACATTTTCTGAGTGTTCTCTCAGGCTGGGTTGCAAGGGATACTGGGGATGTGCTGGAAAGTCAAGCAGGAGCGATTTCCTCCCAATGGGCAGTAGTGGGAATTATCTGACCTCCCACAACCTAGAAACAACTGTACCCCCTGAATCATGCGTGGAGGTTTAACTATCTCAATCAGACACAAAAATATGTTCTGTTATCCTGCATGTGCGGAGGTTCCTACAACGGTCTGCAGTGCCTGTGTTCCATTAGAACCACTAGCTTATTTCTTCTGAGTGTTTTCCAGGGCGGGCTGAGAGGGAAAGCTGGCGGTTCGCCTGAAAGCCAAGTAGCAACGAGTGCCTAGATATTGACTGTAGAGGTAATTACCGGACTTCTCATAAACAGGGAATTCCTGTGGCCCCAGGCTTCTGTGTGGTGTGGGGCTCCACACATCCCCAAAGCAAAGCCGTGTTCCGGAATTTTGAGTGTGTTGGGTACCTCCAAATGACAGCAAGGCCGGGGTTCTGATAGAATCATTAATATTGACATATCTAGATGTTTTCTTAGGCCGGGCTGCAAGGGATATTTGGGAGTAGGTCTGGAAAGCGTAGAAGTAGAGAGTGCCTCCCCATTGGCAGTGGAGGTAATTAGGCGACATCTCCAAACCTGGGAAGAGCTGTACCCCCTGAATCATGCCTGGAGTGTATTTTCCTAAACCATCATACACACAAAGATGTGTTCTGCTATCCTGAGTTTGGGGAAGATTCTACATCTGTGAATAGCGCCTGGGATGTAATAACACCAGTATTTTCTTTTCCGTGATTGTTTTCACAGGCCTGGCTGCGAGGTAAATCTGTGGGTTGGGCTGAAATTCGTAGAAGCAGCAAGTTAATCCCCATGAAATTTATAGGTTATTTTCTGACGTCCCACATCCTTGGAACACCTGTGCCCCCCGAAACATTCGTGGATTTTGTTTACCCATCTCCATCAGAATCACAAAAATTTCTTCTGTTATCCTAGCTGTGCGAACGTGCCTACAACTGTAGGTAGAGACTGGGTTCCAATACAACCTATAGCATATTATTGCTGAGTGTTTTCCCAGGCTGGGATGCAAGGGAATGTGGGTGGTTGGGTTTAAAATCCAATTAGCATTGATTGCCCCGAGATGGACTATGGAGGTATTTAGCGTACTTCTCCCTAACAAGGAAAATCATGTGCCCCCAGCAATGAGTGTGTTGTGGGGCTACAAAAGTCCCCCCAAGCATAGCCGATTTCCGGAATCTTGAGTGTGTGGAGGTTCCTCCAAAAGATAGAAGTGCCTTGGTTCTGATAGAATGATTTAGTTTGCCATCCCTGGGTGTTCTCCACGGTCGGGATGCAAGGGAATGCTAGGATTACGGCTGGAAATCGAAGTGAAGAGAGTGCTTCCCCATGGGCAGTGGAGGTAATTAGCCAACATCTCCCATCCTGGGAACACCTGCACCCCAGAAACATGCCGTTAGAGTGTTTTCCTACTCCATCACACACACAAAGTATTATTCTGTTTTCCTTAGTATGTTGAGTTATCTACAACTCTCAGGATCGCCTGGGTTCTAATAGAGCTTGTAGCTTTCCTTCCCTGATTGTTTTCCGAGACTGGGCTGAGAGTGAAATCTGGGGAATTGGCTGAAAAGCCAAGAAGCAGCGAGTGCCCCAAGATGCACTGTGGAGGTAATTAACTGACTTCTCAATAACAGGGAAATACTTGTGCCCCCAGCCATGTCTGTGGAGTGGGGTTTCCCAACTCCCAGATCAAAGACGTGTTTGGGAATCTTGTGTGTGTGGAGGTTCCTGAAACAGACAGCAGTGCCTGGGTTCTGATAGAATTACTTAGTTTGTCATCCCTGGGTGTTTTCCTAACCCGTGCAGCAAGGGAAACTTGGAATAGGGCTGGAAAACGAAGAAAATCAAAGTGCCACCCCATGGGCAGTGGAGGTAATTAGCCAAAATCTCCCATCCTTGGAACACCTGCACCCCAGAAACATGCCTTTTGTGTTTTTTTCTACTCCATCACACACACAAAGAAGTGTTCTCTTTTCCTTAGTGTGGGGAATTTTCTACAACTTTCAGGAGCAACTTTGTTCTAACAGAAACTTTAGCTTTTATTCCCTGAGTTTTTCCCATGCCGGGATGTGAGGAAATGCTGGGGGTAGGGCTGGAAATCCAAGCAACTGCAAGGGCCTCCCCATGGACAGTGAAGGTAATTATACGAACTTCCACAACCTGAGAACGCCTGTACCACCTGAAACATGTGTGGAGTTAGTTTACCAATGTGTATCAGACACTCAAACAATTGTTCTGTTACCCTGAGTGTGGGGAGGTTCCTACAACTGTCTGCAGCTCCTGGGTTCCTATATAACCCTAGCTTACTTTCCATTAATGTTTTCAAAGGCCGGGCTGCGAGTGAATTCTGGTTAATTGGCTGAAAAGCCAAGAAGCACCGAGTGCCCCAAGTTGCACTCTGGAGGAAATTAGCGGACTTCTCCCTAACAGGGACAAATTTGTGACCCCATTCTTCTGCATGGATTGGGGCTCCACAACTTCCAACATGCAAAGACTTGTTCCAGATTCCTGAGGTTTTGGAGGATCCTCCAACAGACAGCAACGCCGGGATACTGATAAAATCATTTATTTTTTATCCCTCGGTGTTTCACTAGTCCGGGCTACAAGGGAAAGCTGGGAGTTGGGCTTGAAAACGAAGAAGAAGACAGTGACTCCCCATGAGCAGCGAAGGAAAATAGCCGACATCTCCCAACCTGGGAAATCCTGGATCCCCAGAAAAATGCCTGGCGTGTGTTTTCCTATTCCATCACACACAGAAAGATGTGTTCTGTTATCCTGAGTGTTTGAAGGTTTCCACAATTGTCAGCAGCGCTTGGGTACTTATAGCACCAATAGCTTCTTTTCCTTGTGTGTTACCCCAGGCCGGGCTGCAAGGGAAACCTGGGGGTTGGGCTGGAAATCCAAGTAGCAAGGAGTGCCCCGAGATGGACTTTAGAGGTAATTACCGTACATCTCCCTATCAGGGAAAAATTTGTACCCCAAGCCTTGTGTGTGGTTTGGAGCTTCACAACTCACACAAGCAAAGCAGTTTTTGGGAATCCTGTGTGTTTGGAGTTCCCTCCTACAGACAGCAGCCCTAGGGTTCCGATAATATCACTTTGTCTATCATCCCTGGGTGTTTTCCTAACCGGGCTTCAAGGGAAATCTGGGAGTAGGCCTGGAAAACGAAGAAAATCAGAGTGCCTACGGATGGAATCTGGAGATAATTAGCCAACGTCTCACAACCTGGTTAAACCTGCACCTCAGAAACATGCATGGAGTGTGTTTTCGTACTACATAACACACACAAAGAAGTGTTCTGTTACCCTGTGTATTGGGAGGTTTCTACAACTGTCAGCATCGCCTGGGTTCAATTAAAATTTAAGCTACATTTTCTGAGTGTTCTCTCATGCTGGGTTGCAAGGGAAATTGGGGATGGGCTGGAAAGCCAGGCAGGAGCGATTTCCTCCCCATGGGCAGTAGTGGGAATTATCTGACCACCCACAACCTAGGAACACCTGTACCCCCTGAAACATGCATGGAAATTTTATTATCTCAATCAAACACAAAAGTATCTTCTGTTATCCTGCGTGTGCGTTGGTTCCTACAACGGTCTTCAGTGCCTGTGTTCCATTAGAACCACTAGCTTATTTCATCTGAGTGTTTTCCAGGGCGGGCGGCGAGGGAAAGATTTGGATTCGCCTGAAAGCCAAGTAGCAACGAGTGCCTAGAGATTGACTGTAGAGGTAATTAGCGGACTTCTAATAAACAGGGAATTCCTGTGCCCCCAGGCATCTGCGTTGTGTGGGGCTCCACACATCCCCCAAGCAAAGACGTGTTCAAGAATTTTGAGTGTGTTGGGTACCTCCAAACGACAACAAGGCCGGGGTTCTGATAGAATCATAATATTGTCATAACTAGGTGTTTTCTTAGGCCGGGCTGCAAGGGATATTTGGGAGTTGGTCTTGAAAGCGAAGAAGTAGCGAGTGACTCCCCATTGTCAGTGGAGGTAATTAGGCGACATCTCCAAACCTGGGAACAGCTGTACCCCCAGAAAAATGCCTGGAGTGTATTTTCCTAAACCTTCATACACACAAAGATGTGTTCCGCTATCCTGAGTTTGGGGAGGTTTCTACAACTTTGAACAGCGCCTGGGATATAATAGCACCTGTATTTTCTTTTCCGTGATTGTTTTCACAGGCCTGGCTGCGAGGTAAATCTGTGGGTTGGGCTGAAATTCGTAGAAGCAGCAAGTTACTCCCCATGAAATTTTGAGGTTTTTTTCCGACGTCCCACAACCTTGGAACACCTGTGCCCCCCGAAACATGCGTGGAGTTTGTTTACCCATCTCCATTAGACCCACAAAGATTTCTTCTGTTATCCTAGGTGTGGGAGGTTTCCTACAACCGTAGGTAGCGTCTGGGTTCCAATACAACCAATAGCATATTATTCCTGAGTGTTTACCCAGGCCGGGCTCTGAGGGAAAACTGGGGGTTGGTATGGAAATCAAGTAGCAGCGAGTGCCCCAAGATGCACTGTGGAGTTAATTAACGGACTTCTCCCTAACAGGGAAAAATCTGTGACCCCATCCATCTGCGTGGATTGGGGCTCCACAACTCCCCTCACGCAAAGACATGTTACAGATTCCTGAGGTTTTGGAGGTTCCTCCAACAGACAGCAACGCCGTGGTTTTGATAGAATCACTTATTTATCATCCCTGGGTATTTTACTAGTCCGGGCCTCCATGGAAAGCTGGGAAATAATCTTGAAAATGTAGAAGAATACAGTGCCACTTCAAGGGCACTGAAGGAATCTTGGTGACATCTCCCAACTTGGGAAAACCTGGATCCCCAGAAAAATGCCTGGAGTGTGTTTTCCTACACCAACACACACAGAAAGATGTCTTCTGTTATCCTGAGTGTTCGAAGGTTTCCACATTTGTCAGCAGCACCTGGGTTCTTATAGAAATTTAGCTACATTTCCTGAGTGTTTTCTCAAGCTATGTTGAAAGGGAAAGTGGGGGTTTTGTTGGAAATCAAAGCAAGAGCGGGTACATCCCCAAGGGCAGTAGTGGGAAATATCTGACCTCCCACATCCTTGGATCAGCTGTAACCCCTGTAATATGCATGGAGTTTTCACTATCTCAATAAGATCCAAAAAAATTTTTTGTTATCCTGCGTGTGCATAGGTTCCTACAACGGTCTGCAGTGCCTGGGTTCCAATAGATCCACTAGATTAACATATCTGAGTGTTTTCCAGGGCGGGCTGTGAGGGAAAGTTGGGGGTTCGACTGGAAAGGCAAGTAGCATCCAGTACCCAGAGATTGATTGTAGAGATAATTAGCAGACTCCTCCCAAACAGGAAAAACCTGTGCCCCAAGGCATCTGTGTGGTGTGGGGCTCCACACCTCCACCAAGCCAAGCCGTGTTCCGGAATTTTGAGTGTGTGGGGTACCTCCAACAGACAGCATCGCTGTGGTTCTGATAGAATCACTAATATTGCCATCCCTAGATATTTCTTAGGCCGGGATGTAAGGGAAAGTTGGTATGGAAATCGAAGAAGTAGAGAGTGCTTCTCCAATGGCAGTGGAGGTAATTAGGCGACATCTCCAAACCTGGGAACATCTGTACCCCAAGAATCATGCCTGGAGTGTATTTTCCTACACCATCACACAAACAAGGATGTGTTCTGCTATCCTGAATGTTGGGAGGTTTCTACAACTGTCAGCATCACCTGGGTTCTAATAGCATCAGTATTTCCTTTTCCGTGAGTATTTTCACAGGCCTGGCTGCGAGGTAAAGCTGTGGGTTGGGCTGTAATTCGTAGCAGTAGCGATTTACACCCCATGAGATTTTGAGGTAATTTTCCTATCTCCCAAAGCCATGGAACACCTGTGCCCTCTGAAACATGCGTGGAGATTGTTTAACCAGCTCCATCAGACACACAAGGATTTCTTCAGTTATCCTAGGTGTGGGAACTTGCCTTCAACTGTAGGTAGAGACTGGGTTCCAAAAAAAATATAATGTATTATCGCTGAGTGTTTTTCCAGGCCGGGATGCAAGGGAATGCGGGTGGTTGGTTTTAAAATCCAATTAGCATCGATTGCCCCGAGATGGACTATGGAGGTATTTAGCGTACTTCTCCCTAACAAGGAAAATCATGTGCCCCCAGCAATGAGTGTGCTGTGGGGCTACAAAACTCCCCCCAATCAAAGACGATTTCCGGATTTTTGAGGGTGTGGGTGTTCCTCCAACAGACAGAAGCGCCCTGGTTCTGATAGAATGACTTAGTTTGCCATCCCTGGGTGTTTTCCACGGTCGTCATGAAAGGGATTTCTAGGATTAGGGCTGGAAATCGAAGAAAAAGTGAGTGCTTCCCATAGGAAGTGGAGGTAATTAGACAACATCTCCCATCCTGGGTACACCTGCACCCAAATACATGCCTTTAGTGTGTTTTCCTACTCCATCACACACAAAAGAGTGTTTTGTTTTCCTTAGTGTGGGGAGTTTTATACATCTCTCATGATCCCCTGGGTTCAAGTAGAACCTAAAGCTTTATTTCCATGAGTGTTTTCCCAGGCCGGACTGCAAGGGAACGCTCAGGGTTGGGCTAGAAATCCAAACAACTGCAAGGGCCTCCCCATGGACTGTGGAGGTAATTATCCGAACTCCTACAACCTAGGATCGACTATACCAACTGAAACATGCGTGGAGATAGTTTACACATCTCCATCAGACACTCAACGAATTGTTCTGTTTTCCTGAGTGTGGGGAGGTTCCTTAAACTCTCTGCAGCACCTGGGTTCCAATAGAACGCTAGCTTATTATCCCTGAGTGTATTCCCAGGCCGGGCTGCCAGTGAAAACTGGGGGATACGCTGAAAAGCCAAGAAGCAGCGAGTTCCCCAAGATGCAATGTGGAGGTAGTTATCAGACTTCTCCCTAACAGGGAAATATCTGAACACATCAATCTGCTTGGATTAGGGCTCCACAACTCCCCACACGCAAAGACGTGTTCCAGAATCCTGAGGGTTTGGAGGTTCCTCCAACAGACTGCAAATCCGAGGTACTGATAGAATCACTTATTTGTCATCCCTGGGTGTTTCACTAATCTGGGCTGCAAGGGAAAGCTAGGAGTTGGGCTTGAAAACGAATAAGACTGTGCCTCCCCTTGGGCAGAGAAAGAATCTTGCCGACATCTCCAAACCTGGGAAAACCTGGATCCCCAAAATATGCATGGAGTGTGATTTCTTACACCATCACACACAGAAAGATGTGTTCTTTTATCCTGCGTGTTCAAAAGTTTCCACAATTTTCAGCAGTGCATAGGTTCTAATAGCACCAGTAGCTTCTATTCAATATGTGTTTCCCCAGGACGGGCTGCAAGCGAATCCTAGGGGGTGGGCTGGAAATCCAAGTAGCAGCGAGTGCCCCGAAATGGATTATGGAGGTAATTAGCAGACTTCTCCCTAATAGGGAAAATCATGTGCCCCCAGCAATGAGTGTGCAGTGGGGCTTCACAAATCCCCCAAGCAAAGCCGTGTTCCGGAATCCTGAATGTGTGGATGTTCCTCCAAAACACAGCAGCGCACTGTTTCTGATAGACTGAGTTAGATTGTCATCCCTGGGTGTTTTTCACGGTAGAGCTGCAAGGTAATTCTAGGATTAGGGCTGGAAATCGAAGTAGAAGTGTGTGTTTCCCCATGGGCAGTGGAGGTAATTAGCCAACATCTCCCATCCTGGGAACACCTGCACCCCAGAGACATGCCTTTTGTGTGTTTTCTACTCCATAACACACAAGATATTGTTCAGTTTTCCTTAGTTTGCGGAGGATTCTACAAATGTCCGGTGTGCCTGGGTACTAAAAGAAACTTTAGCTTTATTTCATTGAGTGTTTTCCCAGGCCAGGACGTGAGGGAAAGCTGGGGGTTAGGCTGGAAATCCAAGCAACTGCAAAGGACACCCCATGGACATTGGAGGTATTTATTCGAACTCCCACAACTTAGGAAAAACTGTACCACATTAAACATGCGTGGAGTTAGTTTACTCAACTCCATTAAACACTCAAATATTTGTTCTGTTATCCTGAGTGTGGGGAGGTTCCTAAAACTGTCTGCAGCACCTGGGTTCCAATAGAACCCTAGCTTATTATCCCTGAGTGTTTTCCCAGGCCGGGCATCGAGTGAAAACTGGGGATTGGCTGAAAAGCCAAGAAGCATCGAGTGCCCCAAGATGCACAGTGGAGGTAATTAGCGGACTTCCCCCTAACAGGGAAAAATCTGTGACCCCATCCATCTGCGTGGATTGGGGCTCCACAACTTCCCACACGCAAAGACGTGTTCCAGAATCCTGAGGGTTTGGGGGTTCCTCCAACAGACAGCAACGACGGAGTTCTTATAGAATCACTTATCTGTCATCCCTCGGTGTTTCACTAGTCCGGGCTGCCAGGGAAAGCTGGGAGATCGGCTTGAAAACGAAGAAGAATACAGTGCCTCCTCATGGGCACTGAAGGAATCCAGATGACATCTCCCAACCTGGGAAACCCTGGATCCCCAAAAAAATGCCTGGAGTGTATTTTCCTACACCATCAGACACACAAAGATGTGTTCTGCTATCCTGATTGTGCGGAGGATTCTACAACTTTTAGCAGCGCCTGGGTAATATTAGCACCAGTATTTTCTTTTCCGTGAGTGTTTTCACAGGACTGGCTGCGAGGAAAAGATGTGGGTTGGGCTGGAAAGCCAAGTAGCATCGAGTGCCCTGAGATGGATTATGGAAGTATTTAGAGGACTTCTCCCTAACAAGGAAAATCATGTGCCCCCAGCAATGAGTGTGCAGTGGGGCTTCAAAACTCCCCCCAAACAAAGCCGAGTTCCGGAATCTTGAGTGTGTGGATGTTCCTCCAACAGAGAGAAGTGCCCTGGTTCTGATAGAATGACTTAGTTTGTCATCCTGGGGTGTTTTCCACGGTTGGGCTGCAAGGGAATGCTAGGATTAGGACTGGAATTCGAAGAAGAAGAGAGTGCTTCCCCATGGGAAGTGGAGGTAATTTGCCAACATCTCCCATTCTGGGAACACCTGCACCCCAGAAACGTGCCTTTAGTGTATTTTCCTACTCCATCACACACACAAAATAGTGTTCTGTTACCCTGTTTATTGGGAGGTTTCTACAACTCTCAGCAGCGCATGAGTTCTAATTAAAATTTAAGCTACATTTTCTGAGTGATCTTTCAGGCTGGGTTGCAAGGGATACTGGGGATGGGCTGGAAAGCCAAGCAGGAGCGATTTCCTCCCCATGGGCAGTAGTGGGAATTATCTGACCTCCGACAACCTAGGAACACCTGTACCCCCTGAATCATGCGTGGAGTTTTTATCTTCTCAATCAGACACAAAAATATGTTCTGTTATCCTGCATGTGCGGAGGTTCCTACAATGGTCTGCAGTGCCTGTGTTCCATTAGAACCACTAGCTTATTTCTTCTGAGTGTTTTCCAGGGCGGGCTGAGAGGGAAAACTGTCGGTTCGCCTGAAAGCCAAGTAGCAACGAGTGCCTAGAGATTGACTGTAGAGGTAATTAGCGGACTTCTCATAAACAGGGAATTCCTGTGGCCCCAGGCTTCTGTGTGGTGTGGGGCTCCACACATCCCCAAAGCAAAGCTGTGTTCCGGAATTTTGAGTGTGTTGGGTACCTCCAAATGACAGCAACGCTGGGGTTTCTCATAGAATCATTAATATTGACATATCTAGATATTTTCTTAGGCCGATCTGCAAGGGATATTTGGGAGTTGGTCTGGAAAGCGTAGAAGTCGAGAGTGCCTCCCCATTGGCAGTGGAGGTAATTAGGCGACATCTCCAAACCTGGGAAGAGCTGTACCCCCTGAAACATGCCTGGAGTGTATTTTCCTAAACCATCATACACACAAAGATATGTTCTGCTATCCTGAGTTTGGGGAGGTTTCTACAACTGTGAATAGCGCCTGGGATATAATAACACCAGTATTTTCTTTTCCGTGATTGTTTTCACAGGCCTGGCTGCGAGGTAAATCTGTGGGTTGGGCTGAAATTCGTAAAGGCAGCAAGTTAATCCCCATGAAATTTAGAGGTTATTTTCCGACATCCCACAACCTTGGAACACTTGTGCCCCCGAAACTTTCGTGGAGTTTGTTTACCCATCTCCATCAGAATCACAAAAATTTCTTCTGTTATCCTAGCTGTGCGAACGTGCCTACAACTGTATGTAGAGACTGGGTTCCAAAACAACCTATAGCATATTATCGCTGAGTGTTTTCCCAGGCCGGGATGCAAGGGAATGTGGGTGGTTGGGTTTAAAATCCAATTAGCATCGATTGCCCCGAGATGGACTATGGAGGTATTTAGCGTACTTCTCCCTAACAAGGAAAATCATGTGCCCCCAGCAATGAGTGTGTTGTGGGGCTACAAAACTCCCCCCAAACATAGCCGATTTCCGGAATCTTGAGTGTGTGGAGGTTCCTCCAAAAGACAGAAGCGCCCTGGTTCTGATAGAATGACTTAGTTTGCCATCCCTGGGTGTTCTCCACGGTCGTCCTGCAAGGGATTTCTAGGATTAGGGCTGGAAATCGAAGAAGAAGTGAGTGCTTCCCCATGGGAAGTGGAGGTAATTAGCCAACATTTCCCATCCTGGGAATACCTGCACCCCAAACATGCCTTTCGTGTGTTTTCCTACTCCATCACACACACAAAATTGTGTTCTGTTTTCCTTAGGGTGGGGAGTTTTATACAACACTCATGATTCCCTGGGTTCAAATAGAACCTGAAGCTTTATTTCCATGAGTGTTTTCCCAGGCCGGACTGCAAGGGAACGCTCGGGGTTGGGCTAGAAATCCAAGCAACTGCAAGAGCCTCCCCATGGACCTTGGAGGTAATTATCCGAACTCCTACAACCTAGGATAGACTATACCAACTGAAACATGCGTGGAGTTACTTTACCAATTTCCATCAGACACTCAATGAATTGTTCTGTTTTCCTGAGTGTGAGGAGGTTCCTAAAACTCTCTGCAGCACCTGGGTTCCAATAGAACGCTAGCTTATTATCACGGAGTGTTTTCCCAGGCCGGGCTGCTAGTGAAAACTGGGGGAATCGCTGAAAAGCCTAGAAGCAGCGAGTGCCCCAAGATGCAATGTGGAGGTAATTATCGGACTTCTCCCTAACAGGGAAATATCTGACCCCATCAATCTGCTTGGATTGGGGATCCACAACTCCCCACACGCAAAGACGTGTTCCAGAATCCTGAGGATTTCGAGGTTCCTCCAACAGACTGCAAACCGTGCTTCTGACAGAATCACTTTTTTTTCATCCCTGGGTGTTTCACTAGTCCGGGCTGCAAGGGAAAGCTAGGAGTTTGGCTTGAAAACGAAGAAGACAGTGCCTCCCCATGCGCAGTGAAGGATTCTAGCCGACATCTCCATTCCTGGGAAAACCTGGATCCCCAAAATATGCCTGGAGTGTGATTTCCTACTCCATCACACACAGAAAGATGTGTTCTATTATCCTGCGTGTTCAAAAGTTTCCACAATTTTCAGCAGCGCATAGGTTCTAATAGCATCAGTAGCTTCTATTCAATGTGTGTTTCCCCAGGCAGGGCTGCAAGGGAATCCTAGGGGGTGGGCTGGAATCCCAAGTAGCAGCGAGTGCCCATAGATGGACTGTAGAGTTAATTAGCGGACTTCCCCCTAACAGGGAAAAACGTGTGCCCCCATCCATGTGTGTGGATGGGGGCTTCAAAACTCCTCCAATCTAAGCCGTGTTTGGGAATCCTGTGTGTGTGTAGATTTCTCCAAGAGACAGCAGGGCCTGTGTTCTGTTAGAATCACTTAGTTTGTCATTCCTGGGTTATTTCCTAACCCAGGTTGCAAGGGAAAGCTGGGAGTAACGCTGGAAAATGAAGAAAAACAGAGTGCACCCCATGGGCTGTGGAGATAATTAGCCAACATCTCCAATCCTGGTAACACCTGTACCCCAGAGAAATGCATAGAGTGTGATTTCCTAGTCCATCACACACACAAAGGAGTCTTCTGTTACCCTGTGTATGGGGAGGTTTCTACAACTTTCAGCAGCACCTGGGTTCTAATAGAAATTTTAGCGTTATTTCCTGTGTGTTTTAACATGCCGGGCTGCTAGGGAAAACTAAGGGTTGGGCTGGAAAGCCAAGTAGCAGCGAGTGCCCCGAAATGGATTATGGAGGTAATTAGCAGACTTCTCCCTAATAGGGAAAATCATGTGCCCCCAGCAATGAGTGTGCAGTGGGGCTTCACAAATCCCCCAAGCATAGCTGTGTTCCGGAATCGTGAGTGTGTGGAGGTTCCTCCAAAACACAGCAGTGCCCTGGTTCTGATAGAGTGACTTAGATTGTGATCACTGGGTTTTTTTCACGGTAGGGCTGCAAGGTAATTCTAGGATTAGGGCTGGAAATCGAAGTAGAATAGAGTGTTTCCCCATGGGCAGTGGAGGTAATTAGCCAACATCTCCCATCCTGGGAACACCTGCACCCCACAGACATGCCTTTTGTGTGTTTTCTACTCCATCACACACACAAAATTTGTTCAGTTTTCCTTTGTTTGGGGAGGATTCTACAAATGTCAGGAGTGTCTTGGTACTAATAGAACCTGTAGCTTTATTTCCCTGAGTGTTTTCCCAGGCCAGGACGTGAGGGAAAGCTGGGGGTTAGGCTGGAAATCCAAGCAACTGCAAAGGACACCCCATGGACATTGGAGGTATTTATTCGAACTCCCACAACCTAGGAAAACTGTACCACCTTAAACATGCGTGGAGTTAGTTTACACAACTCCATTAAACACTCAAATAATTGTTCTGTTATCCTGAGTGTGGGGAGGTTCCTAAAACTGTCTGCAGCACCTGGGTTCCAATAGAACCCTAGCTTATTATCCCTGAGTGTTTTCCCAGGCCGGGCATCGAGTGAAAACTGAGGATTGGCTGAAAAGCCAAGAAGCATCGAGTGCCCCAAGATGCACAGTGGAGGTAATTAGCGGACTTCCCCCTAACAGGGAAAAATCTGTGACCCCATCCACCTGCGTGGATTGGGGCTCCACAACTTCCCACACGCAAAGACGTGTTCCAGAATCCTGAGGGTTTGGAGGTTCCTCCAACAGACAGCAACGACGGAGTTCTTATAGAATCACTTATCTGTCATCCCTCGGTGTTTCACTAGTCCGGGCTGCCAGGGAAAGCTGGGAGATCGTCTTGAAAACGAAGAAGAATACAGTGCCTCCTCATGGGCACTGAAGGAATCCAGATGACATCTCCCAACCTGGGAAACCCTGGATCCCCAAAAAAATGCCTGGAGTGTATTTTCCTACACCATCAGACACACAAAGATGTGTTCTGCTATCCTGATTGTGTGGAGGATTCTACAACTTTTAGCAGCGCCTGGGTAATATTAGCACCAGTATTTTCTTTTCCGTGAGTGTTTTCACAGGACTGGCTGCGAGGAAAAGATGTGGGTTGGGCTGGAAAGCCAAGTAGCATCGAGTGCCCTGAGATGGATTATGGAAGTATTTAGAGGACTTCTCCCTAACAAGGGAAATCATGTGCCCCCAGCAATGAGTGTGCAGTGGGGCTTCAAAACTCCCCCCAAGCAAAGCCGAGTTCCAGAATCTTGAGTGTGTGGATGTTCCTCCAACAGAGAGAAGTGCCCTGTTTCTGATAGAATGACTTAGTTTGTCATCCCAGGGTGTTTTCCACGGTTGGGCTGCAAGGGAATGCTAGGATTAGGACTGGAATTCGAAGAAGAAGAGAGTGCTTCCCCATGGGAAGTGGAGGTAATTAGCCAACATCTCCCATCCTGGGAACACCTGCACCCCAGAAACATGCCTTTAGTGTATTTTCCTACTCCATCACACACACAAAGGAGTGTTCTGTTTTCCTTAGTGTGGGGAGTTTTATTATACTCTCAGGATCCCCTGGGTTCAAATAGAACCTGAAGCTTTTTTTCCATGAGTGTTTTCCCAGGCCGGACTGCAAGGGAACTCTCCGGGTTTGGCTGTAAATCCAAGCAAATGCAAGGGCCTGACCTTTGATAGTGGAGCTAATTTTTGTATCTCCAACAACCTAGGAACACCTGTACCACCTGAAATATGCGTGGAGTTAGTTTTCCCAACTCCATAAGACACCCAACGAATTGTTCTGTTCTCCTGAGTGTTGGGAGGTTCCTACAGCTCTCTGAAGTACCTGGGTTCCAATAGAACCCTAGCTTATTATCCCTGTGTGTTTTCCCATGCCAGTCTGGTAGTTCAGTATGGGGGATTGGCTGAAAAACCAAGAATCAGCAATTGCCTCATGATGAACTGTGAGGTAATTAGCGGACATCTCCCTAACAGGCAAAAATCTGTGACCCCATCCATCTGCGTGGATGGGGCTCCAAAACTCCCAACAGGCAATGACGTTTTCCAGATTCCTGAGGGTTTGGAGGTTCCTCCAAATACAGCAATGCAGGGGTTCTGATAGAATCTCTTATTTGTCATCCCTGGGTGTTTCACTAGTCTGGGCTTCAAGGGAAAGCTGGGAGTTGTGCTTGAAAATGAATAAGAAGTCAGTGACTACCCATGGGCACTGAAGGAATCTAGCCGACATCTCCCAACCTGGGAAAACATGGATCCCCTGAAAAATGCCTGGAGTGTGTTATCTTACTCCATAACACACAGAAAGTTTTGTTCTGTAATTCTGAGTGTTCGAAAGTTTCCACTTTTGTCAGCAGCTCCTGGGTTCTAATGGAAAGTTTAGCTACATTTCCTGAGTGTTTTCTCAGCCTGGGTTGAAAGGGAAACTGGGGGTTGTGTTGGAAATCCAAGCAGGAGCGAGTACCTTCACAAGGGCAGTAGTGGGAAGTATCAGAACTCCCACAACGTGGGAACAGCTGTACCCCCTGAAATATGCATGTAGTTTTCACCATGTCAATCAGATTCAAAAAACGTGCTCTGTTATCCTGCGTCTCCGGAGGTTCCTACAACGGTCTGCAGTGCCTGGGTTTCAATAGAACAAATACCTTAATATTTCTGAGTGTTTTCCAGGGCGTTCTGCGAGGGAAAGCTGGGGGTTCAGCTGGAAAGTCAAGTAACAACGAGTGCCCAGAGATTGACTTTACAGTTAATTAGCGGACTACCCCTAAACAGGAAATACCTGTGCCCAAGCATCTGTGTGGTGTGGGGCTCCACACCTCCCCCAAGCAAAGCCGTGTTCCGGAATATTGAGTGTGTGGGGTAACTCCAACAGACAGCAGCGCCGAGGTACTGATAGAATCACTAATATTGTCATCCCTAGTTGTTTCCTTAGGCCGGAGAGCAAGCGAAAGTTGGTCTGGAAAGCAAAGAAGTAGAGAGTGCCTCACCATTGGCAGTGGAGGTATTTAGGCGACATCTCCAAACGTGGGAACAGCTGTAACCCCAGAAACATGCCTGGAGTGTATTTTCATACACCATCACACACACAAAGAAATGTTCTGCTATCCTGAATGTGGGGAGGTTTCTACAACTGTCAGCAGCGCCTGGTTTTTAATAGCACCAGTATTTTCTTTTCCGTGAGCTTTTTCACAGGCCTGGCTGCGAGGTAAAGTTGTGGGTTGGGCTGTAATTCGTAGCAGCAGCGAGTTATTCCCATGAGAATTTGAGGTAATTTTCCGATCTCCCACAGCCTTGGAACACCTGTGCCCCCTGAAATATGCGTGGAGTATGTTTACAAATCTCCATCTGACCCACGAAGATTTCTTCTGTTATCCTAGGTATGGGAACGTGTCTACAACCGTAGGTAGAGACTGGGTTCCAATACAACCTATAGCATATTATCGCTGAGTGATTTCCCAGGCCGGGATGCAAGGGTGAGGGGGGTTGGGCTGGAAAGACAATTAGCAACGATTGCCCCGAGATGGATTATGGACGTATTTAGCGGACTTCTCCCTAACAATGAAAATCATGTGCCTTCAGCAATGAGTGTGCTGTGGGGCTACACAACTACCCCCAAGCAAATCCGTGTTCCAGATTCCTGAGTGTTTGGAGGTTCCTCCAACACAGAGCAGTGCCCTGGTTCTGATAGAATGTCTTTGTTTGTTATTCCTGGGTGTTTTCCACAGTCAGGCTCCAAGGGAATGCTAGGATTATGGCTGGAATTCGAAGAAGAAGAGAGTGCTTCCCAATGGGAAGTTGAGTTAATTAGCATATATCTCCCACCCTGGGAACACCTGCACACCTGGAACATGCCTTTAGTGTGTTTTCTACTCCATCATAAACAGAAAGATGTGCACTGTTATCCTGAGGTTTCGAAGGATTCCACAATTGTCAGAAGCACATGGGTTCTTATAGCACCAGTAGGTTTTTTCCCTGTGTGTTTCTCCAGGCCGTGCTGCAAGGGAAACCTGTGTGTTGGTCTGGAAATCCAGGTAGCTGAGAGTGCACCGAGATGGACTGTAGAGGTAATTAGCAGACTTCTCCCTAACAGGGAAAAACTTGTGCCCGCAGCCATGTGTGTCGAGTGGGGCTTCACAACTCCCCGAAAGCTAAGCCGTGTTTGGGAATCCTGTGTGTGTGGAGGTTCCTCCAACAGACAGCAGCGCTGTGGTTCTGATAGAATCACTTAGTCATCCCTGGGTGTTTTCCTAACCCGGGCTGCAATGGAAAGCTGGGAGTAGGGCTGGAAAAAGAAGAAAAACAGAGTGCCCCCCATGGGCTGTGGAGATAATTAGCCAAACGTCTCCCAACCTGGTAACACCTGCACCCCAGAGACATGCATAGAGTGTATTTCCTACTTCATCACACACACAAGGAAGTGTTCTGTTACCCTGTGTATGGGGAGGTTTCTACAAGTGTCAGCAGCACCTCGGTTCAAATAGTAACATAAGCTACATTCCCTGAGTGTTTTCTCGGCTGGATTGTAAGGGAAACTGGGGGTTAGGTTGGAAATCCAAACAGGAGCGAGTATCTCCCCAAGGGCAGTAGTGGGAATTATCTGACCTCCCACAACCTGGGAAAAGCCGTACCCACTGAAAGATGCATGGAGTTTTCACCATCTCAATTAGACCCAAAAAAAGTGTTCTGTGATCCTGCGTGTGCGGAGTTTCCTACAACGGTTTATAGAGCCTTGGTTCGAATAGAACCAATAGCTTATTATCTCTAAGTGTTTTCCAGGGCGGGCTGCGTGGGAAACCTGGGGGTTCGGCTGGAAAACCAAGTAGAAATGAGTGCCAAGAAATTGACTACAGATTTAATAAGCAGACTTCTCCCAAACAGGGAAAATCTGTGCCCCCAGGCATCTGTGTGTTGTGGGGATCCACACCTCCACTAAGCAAAGCCGTGTTCTGGAATTTTGAGTGTGTGGGATGCCTCCAAATGACAGAAGCATCGGTGTTCTGATAGAATCATTAATATTGTCATCCCTAGGTGTTTTCTTAGGCCGGGCTGCAAGGGAAAGCTGGGAGTAGGGCTGGAAAACGAAGAAAAACAGAGTGCCCCACATGGGCTGTGGAGATAATTAGCCAACGTCTCGCAACCTGATAAGACCTGCACCCAAGAAACATGCACGTAGTGTTTTTTCCTACACCATCACACACACAAAGATCTCTTCTGATTCCATGCGAACGGGGAGGTTTCTACAACTGTCAGCAGCGCCTGGGATCTAAGAAAATTTAGCTACATTTCCTGAGTGTTTACTCAGGCTGGGTTGCAAGGGAAACTGTGGGTTGGGCTGGAAATCCAAGCAGGAGCGAATACCTCCCCATTGGCAGTAGTGGGAAGTATCTTACCTTCCACAACCTAGGAAAACCTGTACCCACTGAAACATTCGTGGAGTTTTTACCATCTCAATAAGACACACAAAAAACTGTTCTGTTGTCCTGCATGTGTGGAGGATTCTACAACGTTCTGTAGAGCCTGGGTTCGAATAGAACCACTAGCTTATTAATTCTGAGTGTTATCCAGGGCGGGCTGCGTGGGAAACCTGGGGGTTCGTTTGGAAAACCAAGTAGCAACGAGTGCCCAGATATTGACTGCAGAGGTAATTAGAGGACTTCTTACAAACAGGGAAAACATTTGCCCCCAGGCCTCTGTGGGTGTGGGGCTCCACACCTTCCCCAAGGAAAGCCGTGTTCCGGAATTTTGAGTGTGTGGGGTACCTCCAACTGACAGCAGCGCCGGGTTTCTGATACAATCACTAATATTGTCATCCCTAGGTGTTTTCTTAGGCCGGGCTGCAAGGGAAAGCTGGGAGTTTGTCTGGATAGTGAAGAAGTAGAGAGAGCCCCCACATTGGCATTTGAGTTAATTAGGCGACATCTCCAAGCCTGGGAAAAGCTGTACCCCCAGAAAAATGCCTGGAGTGTATTTTCCGACACCATCGCACACACAAAGATGTGTTCTGCTATCCTAAGTGTGGGGAGGTTTCTACAAATATTAGCAGCACCTGGGTTCTAATAGCACCAGAAACTTATTTTCCCTGTGTGTTCCCCCGGGCCTGGCTGCTAGAGAAACCTGGTACTTGGGCTGGAAATCAAAGTAGCAACGAGTGCCCCGAGATGGACTGTAGAGTTAATTAGCGGACTTGTACCTAACAGGGAAAATCTTGTGCCCCCAGGCATGTGTGTGCAGTGGGTCTTCCCAAAACCCCCAAGCAAAGCCGTGTTTGGGAATCCTGTGTGTGTGGAAGATCCTCCAATAGACAGCAGTGACGGGTTTCTGATAATATCACATTGTTTGTCATCCCTGGGTGTTTCCTAACCCGGGCTGCAAGGGAAAGCTGGGAGTAGGGCTGGAAAACGAAGAAAAACAGAGTGCCTCCTCATGGGCTGTGGAGATAATTAGCCAACGTCTCCAAACTTGGTAACACCTGCACCCCAGAAACATGCATGCTGTGTGTTTTCCTACTCCATCACACACACATAGAAGTGTTCTGTTACCCTGTGTATGGGGAGGTTTCTACAACTGTCAGCAGCGCCTGGGTACTAATAGAAATTTTAGCTAAATTTCCTGAAAGTTTCCTCAGGCTGGTTTGCAAGGGAACCTGGGGACTGGGCTGGAAATCCAAGCAGGAGCAAGTACCTCCGCATGGGCAGTAGTGGGATGTATCTGACCTCCCACAATGTAGGAAAACCTGTACCCACTGAAACATGCATGGAATTTGTACCATCTCAATCACAAACCAAAAATTTTTTCTCTTATCCTGCGTTTGCGGAGGTTCCTACAACGGTCTGTAGAGCCTGTGTTCGAATACAACAACTAGCTTTTTATCTCTGAGTGTATTCCTGGGCGGGCTGCCAGGGAAGGCTGCGGGTTCAGCTGGAAAACCAAGTAGCAACGAGTGCCCAGAAATTTACTGCAGAGTTAATTAGCGGACTTCTCCCAAACAGGGAAAACTTGTGCCCCAGGCATCTGTGTGCTGTGGGGCTCCACAGCTTCACCAAACAAAGACGTGTTTGGGAATCCTGTGTGTTTGGGGTACCCCCAACAAACAGCAGCAACGTGGTTCTGATAGAATCACTAATATTATCATTTGTAGGTGTTTTCTTAGGCCGGGCTGCAAGGGATATTTGGGAGTTGGTCTGGAAAGCGAAGAAATAGAGAGTGCCTCCCCATGGACTCTGGAGATAATTAGCCAACGTCTCCCAAACTGGTTAAACCTGCACCCCAGAAACATGCATGGAGTGTGTTTTCCTACTACATAACACACACAAAAAAGTGTTCTGTTGCCCTGTGTATTGGGAGGTATCTACAATTGTCAGCAGCGCCTGTGTACTAATTAAAAATTAAGCTACATTTTCTGAGTGATTCCTCAGGCTGGGTTGCAAGGGAAACTGGGGATGGGCTGGAAAGCCAAGAAGGAGCGATTTCCTCCCCATGGGCTGTAGTGGGAAGTATCTGACCTCACACAACCTAGAAACAACTGTACCCCCTGAATCATGCGTGGAGGTTTTACCATCTAAATCAGACATAACAATATGTACTATTATCCTTCGTGTGCGAAGGTTCCTATAATGGTCTGCAGGGCCTGTGTTCCATTAGAACCACTAGCTTATTTCCTCTGAGTTTTTTCCAGGGCGGGCTGCGAGGGAAAGCTGTGGGTTCGGCTGTAAATCGAAGTAGCAACGAGTGCCTAGAGATTGACTGTAGAGGTAATTAGCGGACTTCTCATAAACAGGGAAATCCTGTGCCCCCAGGCATCTGTGTGGTGTGGGGATCCACACCTCCCCCAAGCAAAGCCGTGTTCCGGAATTTTGAGTGTGTTGGGTAACTCCAACCGACAGCAGCGACAGTGTTCTGATAGAATCACTAATATTGTCATATCTATGTGTTTTCTTAGGCCGGGTTGCAAGGGATATTTGGGAGTAGTTCTGGAAAACGATGAAGTTGAGAGTGCCTCCCCATTGGCAGTGGAGGTAATTAGGCGACATCTCCAAACCTGGGAACAGCTGAACCCCCAGAAACATGCCTGGAGTTTATTTTCCTATACCATCATACACAAAAATATTTGTTCTGCTATCCTGAGTGTGGGGAGGTTTCTACAACTGTGAACAGCGCCTGGGATATAATAGAAATAATATTATTTTTTTCCGTGTTTGTTTTCACAGGCCTGGCTCCGAGGTAATGCTGTGGGTTGGGCTGAATTTCGTAGAAGCATCAAGTTACTCCCATGAATATTTGAGGTAATTTTCCGACGTCCCACAGCCTTGGAACACCTGTGCACCCTGAAACATGCGTGGAGATTGTTTACCCATCTCCATCAGACCCACAAAGTTTTCTTCTGTTATCCTAGGTTTGGGATGTTTCCTACAATGGTGGGTAGCGCCTGGGTTCCAATACAACCAATATCATATTATCCCTGAGTGTTTACCCAGGCCGGGCTGTGAGGGAAAGCTGGGGGTTGGTATATAAAGCCAAGTAGAAGCGAGTGCCCCAGGATGCACTGTGGAGGTATTTAGCGGACTTCTCCCTAACAGGGAAAAATCTGTGTCCCCATCCATCTGCGTGGATTGGGGCTCCACAACTCCCAACAAGCAAAGACGTTTTCCAGAATCCTGAGGTTTTGGAGGTTCCTCCAACAGACAGCAACGCCAGGGTTCTGATAGAATCACTTATTTGTCATCCCTGGGTGTTTCACTACACCGGGCTGCCATGGAAAGCTGGGAGATGGGCTTGAAAACGAAGAAGAAGACAATGCCACATCATGGTCACTGAAGGAATGTAGCTGACATCTCCCAACCTGGGAAAACCTGAATCCACAGAAAAATGCCTGGAGTGTGTTTTCCTACACCAACACACACAGAATGATGTGTTCTGTTATCCTGAGTGTTTGAATTTTTCCATATTTGTCAGCAGCACCTGGGTTCTAATAGAAATTTAGCTAGAAACCTGAGTGTTTTCTCAGGCTGTGTTGCAAGGGAAAATGGGGGTTGTGTTGGAAATCCAAGCAGGAGCGGTTACATCCCCAAGGGCAGTAGTGGGACGTATCTGACCTCCTATAACCTGGGAACAGCTGTAACCCCTGAAATATGCATGGAGATTTCACTATCTCTATCAGACCCAAAAAATGTGTTCTGTTATCCTCCGTGTGCGGAGGTTCCTACAATGGTCCCCAATACCTGGTTTACAAAAAAAATCTAGCTTATTATCTCTGAGTGTTTTCCAGAGCGGGCAGCGAGGGAAGCTGGGGGTTCGGATGGAAAGCCAAGTAGCAACAAGTGCCCAGAGATTGACTGCAGAGTTAAGTAGCGGACTTCTCCCAAACAGGAAAATCCCGTGCCCTCATGCATCTGTGTGCTTTGGGGCTCCACACCTCCCCCTAGTATAGAATTGTTAATGAAATTTGAGTGTGTGGGGTACCTCCAACTGACAGCATCGCCGGGGTTCTGATAGATTCAATAACATTGTCATTCCTAGGAGTATTCTTATGTCTGGCTGTAAGGGAAATTTGGTCTGGAAAGCATAGAATTAGAGAGTGCCTTCCCATTGGCTTTGGAATTATTTAGACGACATCTCAAAACCAAGGAACAGCTGTACCCCCAGAAACATGCCTGGAGTGTATTTTCCTACACCGTCACACACACAAAGATGTGTTCTGCTATCCTGAGTGTGGGGAGGTTTCTACAACTGTCAGCAGCGCCTGGGATCTTATAGCACCAGTATTTTCTTTTCCGTGAGTGTTTTCACAGGTCTGGCTGCGAGGTAAAGCTGTGGGTTGGGCTGTAATACGTAGCAGCATTGAGTTACTCCCCATGAGAATTTGAGGTAATTTTCCTATGTCCCACAGCCTTGGAAAAACTATGCCAACTGAAAAATGCGGGGAGTTTGTTTACCAAACTCCATCAGACACACAAGGATTTCTTCTGTTATCCTAGTTGTGGGATGTTTCCTACAACGGTAGGTAGTGACTGGGTTCCAATAAAACCTATAGTATATAATCGCTGAGTGTTTTCCCAGGACGGGCTGCGAGGGAATGCGGGCGGTTTGGCTGAAAATCCAAGTAGAAGTGAGTGCACTGAGATGGACTCTGGAGGTATTCATCGGACTTCTCCCTAAAAATGAAAATCATGTGCACTCAGCAATGAGTGTGCTCTAGGGCTATACAACTCCCCCCATGCAAAGCCATATTCCAGAATCCTGAGTGCGTTTTGGTTCCTCAAAGAGAGAGCAGCGCCCTGCTTCTGATATAATGACTTAGTTTGTCATCCCTGGGTGTTTTCCAAGGTCGGGCTGCAAGGGAATCTTAGGATTAGGACTGGAATTCGAAAAAGAAGAGAGTGCTTCCTCATGGGCTGTGGAGGTAATTAACCAACATCTCCCATCCTGGGAACACCTGCACCCCATTAACATGCCTTTAGTGTGTTTTCTTACTCCATCAAACACATAAAGTAGTGTTATGTTTTACTTAGTGGGGGGAGGTTTCTACAACTGTCTGCAGTACCTGGGTTCCAATACAACACTAGTTATTATCGCTGAGTGTTTTCCCAGGCCGGGTTGCGAGTGAAAACTTGGGGATTGTCTGAAAAGCCAAGAAGCAGCGAGTGCCCCAAGATGCATTTTGGAGGTAATTAGAGGACTTCTCCCTAACAGGGAAAAATCTGTGACCCCATCCATCTGCGTGGATTGGGGCTCCACAACTCCCCACACGCAAAGACGTGTTCCAGAATCCTGAGGGTTTGGAGGTTTCTCCAACAGACAGCAACGCCAGGGTTCTGATAGAATCACTTATTTTTCATCCCTGGGTGTTTCACTAGTCCTGGCTGCCATGGAAAGCTGGGAGATGGGCTTGAAAACGAAGAAGAAGACAGTGCCACATCATTGGCACTGAAGGAAACTAGCTGACATCTCCCAACTTGGGAAAACCTGGATCCCCAGAAAAATGCCTGGAGTGTGTTTTCCTACACCAACACACACAGAAAGATGTGTTCTGTTATCCTGAGTGTTCGAAGGTTTCCAAGTTTGTCAGCAGCGCCTGGGTTCTTATAGAAATTTTAGCTACATTTCCTGAGTGTTCTCTCAGGCTGGGTTGAAAGGGAAACTGGGGGTTGTGTTGGAAATCCAAGCAGGAGCGAGTACATTCACAAGGGCCGTAGTGGGAAGTATCTGAACCCCCACAACCTGAGAACAGCTGTACCCCCTGAAATATGCATGTAGTTTTCACCATGTCAATCAGACTCAAAAATGTACTCTGTTATCCTGCATCTGCGAAGGTTCCTACAATGGTCTGCAGTGCCTGGGTTTCTATAGAACCAATAGCTTAATATCTCTGAGTGTATTCCAGGGCGCGCTGCGAGGGAAAGCTGGGGGTTCGGCTGGAAAGTCAAGTAGCAACGAGTGCCCAGAGGTTGACTGTAGATTTAATTAGCGGACTTCTCCCAAACAGGAAAAACATGTGCCCCAAGGCATCTGTGTGGTTTGGGGCTCAACACCTCCCAAAAGCAAAGCCGTTTTCCGAAATTTTGAGTGTGTGGGGTACCTCCAAATTACTGCAGCACCAAGGTTCTGATAGAATCACTAATATTGTAATCCCTAGGTGTTTCCTTAGGCCGGAGAGCAAGTGAAAGTTGTTCTGGAAGGCAAAGAATTAGAGAGTGCCTCCCCATTGGCAGTGGAGGTATTTAGGCGACATCTCCAAACGTAGGAACAGCTGTACCCCAGAAACATGCCTGGAGTGTATTTTCTTACACCATCACACACACAAAGATGTGTTCTGTTATCCTGCATGTGTGGAGGTTTCTACAAAGTTCTGTAGAGCCTGGGTTTGAATAGAACCACTAGCTTATTAATTCTGAGTGTTTACCAGGGCGGGCTGCGAGAGAAACCTGGGGGTTGGGCTGGAAAACCAAGTAGCAATGAGTGCTCAGATATTGACTGCAGAGGTAATTAGAGGACTTCTCACAAACAGGGAAAACTTTTGCCCCCAGGCCTCTGTGTGGTGTGGGGCTATACACATTCCCCAAGGAAAGCCGTGTTCCGGAATTTTGAATGTGTGGGGTTCCTCCAACTGACAGCAGCGCCGGGGTTCTGATACCATCACTAATATTGTCATCCCTAGGTGTTTCCTTAGGCCGGGTTGCAAGGGAAACCTGGGAGTTTGTCTGTAAAACGAAGAAGTTGAGAGAGACTCCACATAGACATTGGAGTTAATTAGGCGAAATCTCCAAACCTGGGAACAGCTGAACCCCCAGAAACATGCCTGGAGTGTATTTTCCGACACCATCACACACACAAAGATGTGTTCTGCTATCCTAAGTGTGGGGAGGTTTCTACAACTTTCAGCAGCGTCTGGGTCCTAATAGCACAAGTAACTTCTTTTCACTGTGTGTTCCCCCGGGCCTGGCTGCTAGGGAAACCTGGGGCTTGGGCTGGAAATCTAAGTAGCAACGAGTGCCCCGAGATGGACTGTAGAGTTAATTAGCGGACTTCTCCCTAACAGGGAAAAACTTGTGCCCCCAGGCATGTGTGTGCAGTGGGTCTCCCCAACTCCCCCAAGCAAAGCCGTGTTTGGGAATCCTGTGTGTGTGGAAGATCCTCCTACATACAATAGCAACGGCGTTCTGATATTATCACATTGTTTGTCATCCCTGTGTGATTTCCTAACCCGGGCTACAAGGGAAAGCTGGCAGTAGGGCTAGAAAACGAAGAAAAACAGAGTGCCACCCCATGGGCTGCGGAGATAATTAGCCAAAGTCTCCCTACCTGGTAACACCTGCAACCCAGGAACATGCATGCTGTGTGTTTTCCTACTCCATCACACACACATAGAAGTGTTCTGTTACCCTGTGTATGGGGAGGTTTCTACAACTGTCAGCAGCACATGGGTTCTAATAGAAATTTTAGCTACAATTCCTGAAAGGTTTCTCAGGCTGGTTTCCTAGGGAAACTGGGGACTGTGCTGAAAATCCAAGCAGGAACGATAACAAACCTAAGGCCAGTAGTGGGAAGTATCTGACCTCCCACAACCTGGGAACAGCTGTACCCCCTGAAAGATGCATGGAGTTTTTACTATCTCAATCAGACCCCAAAAATTGTTCTGTTATCCTGCGTGTGCAGAGGTTCCTACAATGGTCTATAGAGCCTGGGTTCGAATAGAACCTCTAGCTAATTATATCTAAGTGTTTTCCAGGGCGGGCTGCGAGGGAAAACTGGGGGTTCGCCTTGAAAACCAAGTAGCAATGAGTGCCCAGATATTGACTGCTGAGGTAATAAGCAGACTTCTCCCAAACAGGGAAAACCTGTGCCCCCAGGCATCTGTGTGGTGTGGGGCTCAACAACTCCCCCAAGCAAAGCCGTGTTCTGGAATTTTGAGTGTGTGGGATACCTCCAAATGACCGAAGAATCGGTGTTCTGATAGAATCACTAATATTGTCATCCCTTGGTGTTTTCTTAGGCCGGGTTCAAAGGAAAGCTGGGAGTTTTTCTGGAAAGCGAAGAAGCAGAGAGTGCCTCCACATTGGCAGTAGAGGTAATTAGGCGACATCTCCAAACCTGGGAACAGCTGTACCCCCAGAATCATGCCTGGAGTGTATTTTCCTACACCATCACACACACAAAGATGTGCTCTGCTATCCTGATTTTGGGGAGGTTTCTACATCCATCAGCAGCGTCTGGCTTCTAATAGAAACTGTATTTTCTTTTCCGTGAGTGTTTTCACAGTCCTGGCTGCGAGGTAAAGCTGTGGGTTGGGCTGTAATTCGTAGCACCACGAGATATTCCCCATGAGAATTTGAGGTAATTTTCCGACGTCCCACATCCGTGGAACTCCTGTGCTCCTTGAAACATGCGTGGAGATTGTTTACACATCTCCATCAGACACACAAAAATTTCTTCTGTTATCCTAGGAGAGGAAAGGTTCCTACAATGGTAGGTAGCGCCTGGGTTCCAATACAACCAATAGATTATTATACCTGAGTTTTTTCCCAGGCCGTGTTGCGAGGCAAATCTGGGGGTTGGGCTGGAAATCCAAGTAGCAGCGAGTGCCCCGAGATGGACTGTAGAGGTAATTAGCGGACTTCTCCCTAACAGGGAAAAACTTGTGCCCGCAGCCATGTGTGTGGTGTGGGGCTTCACAACTCCCCCAAGCAAAGACGTGTTTGCGAATCCTGTGTGTGTTTACGTTCCTCCAAAGACGGCTGCACTGGGGTTCTGATAGGATCACTTAGTTTGTCATCCCTGGGTGTTTTCCTAATCCTGGCTGCAAGGGAAAGCTGGGAGTAGGGCTGGAAAAAGAAGAAAAACAGAGTGCCTCCCCATGGGCTGTGGAGATAATTAGCCAACTTCTCGCAACCTGATAAGACCTGAACCCAAGAAACATGCATGCTGTGTGTTTTCCTACACCATCACAAACAAAGAACTGTTCTGTTTCCATGAGCATGGGGAGGTTTCTACAACTGTCAGCAGTGCCTGGGTTCTAATATAAACTTTAGCTACATTTCCTGAGTGTTTACTCAGGCTGGGTAGCAAGGGAAACTGTGGGTTGGGCTGGAAATACAAGCAGGAGCGAGTAATTCCCCATGGGCAGTAGTGGGAAGTATCTTACCTTCCACAACCTAGGAACACCTGTACCCACTGAAACATTCCTGGAATTTTTACCATCTCAATAAGACACAAAAAAAAGTGTTCTGTTATCCTGCGTGTGTGGAGGTTTCTACAATTTTCTGTAGAGCCTGGGTTCGAATAGAACCACTAGCTTATTAATACTGTGTGTTTTCCAGGGCGGGCTGCGAGAGAAACCTGGGGGTTGGGCTGGAAAACCAAGTAGAAACGAGTGTCCAGATATTGACTGCAGAGGTAATTAGAGGAATTCTCACAAACAGGGAAAACTTTTGCCCCCAGGCCTCTGTGAGTTGTGGGAATCCACACCTTCCCCAATGAAAGCCATGTTCCGGAATTTTGAGTGTGTGGGGTACCTCCAATTGAAAGCAGCGCCGGGGTTCTGATACAATCACTAATATTGTCATCACTAGGTGTTTCCTTAGGCCGGGCTGCAAGGGAAAGCTGGGAGTTTGTCTGGAAAGCGAAGAAGTAGAGAGAGCCTCCACATTGGAATTGGAGTTAATTAGGCGAAATCTCCAAACCTGGGAACAGCTGTACCCCCAGAAACATGCCTGGAGTGTATTTTCTGACACCATCGCACACACAAAGATATGTCCTGCTATCCTAAGTGTGGGGAGGTTTCTAAAACTATCAGCAGCGTCTGGGTTCTAATAGCACCAGTAACTTCTATTCCCTGTGTTTTCCCCCGGGCATGGCTGCTAGGGAAACCTGGGGCTTGGGCTGGAAATTTAAGTAGCAACGAGTGCCCCGAGATGGACTGTAGAGTTAATTAGCGGACTTCTCCCTAACAGGGAAAAACTTGTGCCCCCAGGCATGTGTGTGCAGTAGGTCTTCCCAACTCCCCCAAGCAAAGCCGTGTTTGGGAATCCTGTGTGTGTGGAAGATCCTCCTACAAACAGCAGCAACGGCGTTCTGATATTATCACATAGTTTGTCATCCCTGTGTGATTTCCTAACCCGGGCTACAAGGGAAAGCTGGCAGTAGGGCTAGAAAACGAAGAAAAACAGAGTGCCACCCCATGGGCTGCAGAGATAATTAGCCAACGTCTCCCTACCTGGTTAAACCTGCACCCCAGAAACATGCATGGAGTGTGTTTTCCTACTACATAACACACACAAAGAAGTGTTCTGTTGCCCTGTGTATTGGGAGGTTTCTAGAACTTTCAGCAGCGCCTGTGTTCTAATTAAAAATTAAGCTATATTTTCTGAGTGATTTCTCAGGCTGGGTTGCAAGGGAAACTGGGGATGGGCTGGAAAGCCAAGCAAGAGCGATTTCCTACCCAATGGGCAGTAGTAGGAATTATCTTACCTCCCACAACCTAGGAAAACCTGTACCCCCTGACACATGCGTGGAGGTTTTACCATCTCAATCAGACAAAAAAATATGCTCTGTTATCCTGGGTGTGCGTAGGTTCCTACAATGGTCTCCAGTGCCTGTGTTCCATTAGAAACACTAGCTTATTTCCTCAGAGTGTTTTCCAGTGCAGGCTGCTAGGGAAAGATGTGGGTATGCCTGGAAAGTCAAGTAGCAACGAGTGCCCAGAGATTGACTTGTAGAGGTAATTATCGGACTTCTCCCAAACAGGAAATACCTGTGCCCCAACGCATATGTGTGGTGTGGGTGTCCACACCTTCCCCAAGCAAAGCCGTATTCCGGAATTTTGAGTGTGTTTGTTACCTCCAACCGATAGCAGCGACGTGGTTCTGATAGAATCACTAATATTGTCATATCTATGTTTTCTCTTAGGTCGGGCTGCAAGGGATATTTGGGAGTTGGTCTGGAAATCGAAGAAGTAGAGAGTGCCTCCCCATTGGCAGTGGAGTTAATTAGGCGACATCTCCAAACCTGGGAACAGCTGTACCCCAGAAACATGCCTGGAGTGTATGTTCCTAAACCATCATACACACAAAGATGTGTTCCACTATCCTGAGTGTGGGGAGGTTTCTACATCTGTGAACAGCGCCTGGGTTATAATAGCACCAGTATTTTCTTTTCCGTGATTGTTTTCAGGGGCCTGGTTCCGAGGAAAAGCTTTGGGTTGTGCTGAATTTCGCAGAAGCATCAAGTTACTCCCCATGAAAATTTGAGGTATTTTTCCGACGTCCCACATCCTTGGAACAAGTGTGCCCCCGAAACATGCGTGGAGTTTGTTTACCCATCTCCATCAGACCCACAATGATTTCTTCTGTTATCTTAGGTGTGGGATGTTTCCTACAACGGTAGGTAGTGACTGGGTTCCAATACAACCAATAGAATATTATCCCTGAGTGTTTACGCACGCCGGGCTGTGAGGGAAATCTTGGGGTTTTTTATGGAAAGCCAAGTAGTAGCGAGTGCCCCAAGATGAACTGTGGAGGTAATTAGCGGACTTCTCCCTAACAGGGAAAAATCTGTGACCCCATCCATCTGCGTGGATTGGGGCTCCACAACTCCACACACGCAAAGACGTGTTCCAGAATCCTGAGGGTTTGGAGGTTCCTCCAACAGACAGCAAAGCCGGGGTTCTGATAGAATCACTTATTTTTCATCCCTGGGTGTTTCACTAGTCCTGGCTGCCATGGAACGCTGGGAGATGGGCTTGAAAACGGAGAAGAAAACAGTGCCACATCATGTGCACTGAGGAATCTAGCTGACATCTCCCAACCTGGGAAAACCTGGATCCCCAGAAAAATGCCTGGAAGATGTTTTCCTACACCAACACACAGAGAAAGATGTGTTCTGTTATCCTGAGTTTTCGAAGGTTTCCACAGTTTTCAGCAGCACCTGGGTTCTAATAGAAACTTTAGCTATATTTCCTGAGTGTTTTCTCAGGCTGGGTGGAAAGGGAAACTGGGGGTTGTGTTGGAAATCCAAGCAGGAGCGAGTACATTCACAAGGGCAGTAATGGGAAGTACCAGAACTCCCACAACCTGGGAACAGCTGTATCCCCTGGATTATGCATGTATTTTTCACCATGTCAATCAGACTCAAAAAAAGTGTTCTTTTATCATACGTCTGCGGAGGTTCCTACAACGGTCTGCAGTGCCTGGGTTTCAATAGAACCAATAGCTTAATATCTCTGAGTGTGTTCCAGGGCGGGCCGTGAGGGAAAGCTAGGGGTTCAGCTGGTAAGTCAAGTAGCAATAAGTACCCAGATATTGACTGTAGAGTTAATTATAGGACTTCTCCCAAACAGGAAATACCTGTGCCCCAAGGCATCTGTGTGTTTTGGGGCTCCACACCACCCCCAAGCAAAGCCGTGTTCCGGAATTTTGAGTGTGTGGGGTACCTCCAACCGACAGCAGTGCCGAGGTTCTGATAGAATCACTAATATTGTCATCCCTATGTTTTTCCTTAGGCCGGACTGCAAGGGAAAGTTGTTCTGGATAGCGAAGAATAAGAGAGTGCCTCCCCATTGGCAGTGGAGATATTTAGGCGACATCTCCGAACTTGGGAACAGCTGTACCCCCAGAAACATGCCTGGAGTGTATTTTCCTACACCATCACACACACAAATATGTGTTCTGCTATGCTGAATGAGGGGAGGGATCTACATCTGTCATCAGCTCCTGAGTTTTAATAGCACCAGTATTTACTTTTCCGTGAGTTTTTTCACAGGCCTGGCTGCGAGGTAAAGCTGTGGGTTAGGTTGTAATTCGTAGCAGCAGCGATTTATTCCCATGAGAATTTGAGGTAATTTTCCGATCTCCCACAGCCTTGGAACACCTGTGCCCACTGAAATATGCGTGGAGTTTGTTTACCCATCTCCATCAGACACACAAAGATTTCTTCTGTAATCCTAGGTGTGGGAACGTGCCTACAACTGTAGGTAGAGAATGGGTTCCAATACAACCTATAGCATATTATCGCTGAGTGTTTTCCCAGGCCGGGTTGCAAGGGAATGCGGAGGGTTTGGCTGGAAAGCCAAGTAGCAACGATTGCCCCGAGATGGACTATGGACGTATTTAGCGGACTTCTCCCTAACAATGAAAATCATGTGCCCCCAGGAATGAGTGTGCTGTGTTGCTACACAACTCCCCCCAAGCAAAGCCGTGTTCCAGATTCCTGATTGTATGGAGGTTCATCCAACACAGAGCAGAGCCCTGGTTCTGATAGAATGACTTAGATTGTCATCACTGGGTGTTTTCCACAGTCAGGCTCCAAGGGAATGCTAGGATTAGGGCTGGAATTCGAAGAAGAAGAGAGTGCTTCCCAATGGGCAGTGGAGTTAATTAGCAAATATCTCTCATCCTGGGAAAACCTGCACCCCAGGAACATGCCTTTAGTGTGTTTTCCTATTCCATCATACACAGAAAGATGTGCACTGTTATCCTGAGTGTTCGAAGGATTTCACAATTGTCAGCAGCACATGGGTTCTAATAGCACAAGTAGGTTTTCTCACTGTGTGTTTCCACAGGCCGGGCTGCAAGGGAAACCTGGGGGTTGGGCTGGAAATCCAGGTAGCAGAGAGTGCACCGAGTTGGACTGTAGAGCTAATTAGAAGACTTCTCCCTAACAGGGAAAAACTTGTGCCCGCAGCCATGTGTGTGGAGTGGGGCTTCACAACACCCCCAAGCTAAGCTGTTTTTTGGGAATCCTGTGTGTGTGGAGGTTCCTCCAACAGACAACAGCGCTTGGGTTCTGTTAGAATCAGTTAGTTTGTCATACCTGGGTGTTTTCCTAACCCGGGCTGCAAGGGAAAGCTGGGAGTAGGGCTGGAAAAAGAAGAAAAACAGAGTGCCTCCCCATGGGCTGTGGAGATAATTAGCCAACGTCTCCCAATCTGGTAACACCTGCACCCCAGAAACATGCATAGAGTGTATTTCCTACTCCATCACACACACAAGGAAGTGTTCTGTTACCCTGTGTATGGCGAGGTTTCTACCAGTGTCAGCAGCGCCTGGGTTCTAATAGAAATTTTAGCTACATTTCCTGTGTGTTTTCTCGGCTGGGTTGAAAGGGAAACTGGGGGTTAGGTTGGAAATCCAAGCAGGAGCGAGAACCACCCCAAAGGCAGTAGTGTGAAGTATCTGACCTCCCACAACCTGAGAACAGCTGTATCCCCTGAAAGATGCATGGAGTTTTCACCATCTCAATCAGACCGAAAAAAAGTGTTCTGTTATCCTGCGTGTGTGGAGATTCCAGCAAAGGTCTATAGAGCCTGGGTTCGAATAGAACCACTAGCTTATTTCCTCTAAGTGTTTTCCAGGGCGGGATGTGAGGGAAACATGGGGGTTCACTGGAAAACCAAGTAGCAACGGGTGCCCAGAAATTGACGGCAGAGGTAATAAGCCGACTTCTCCCAAACAGGGAAAATCTGTGCCCCAGGCATCTGTGTGTTGTGAGGCTCCACAACTCCCCCAAGCAAAGCAGTATTCTGCAATTTTGAGTGTGTGGGATACCTCAAACTGACAGAAGCTTCGGTGTTCTGAGAGAATCAATAATATTGTCATCCCTAGGTGTTTTCTTAGGCTGGGCTGCAAGGGAAACCTGGGGGTTTGTCTGGAAAGCGAAGAAGTAGAGAGTGCTTCCACATTGGCATTGGAGGTAATTAGGTGACATCTCCAAACCTGGGATCAGCTGTACCCCCAGAATCATGCCTGGAGTGTATTTTCCTACACCATCACACACACAACGATATGCTCTGCTATCCTGAGTTTGGGGAGGTTTCTACAAATATCAGCAGCGTCTGGGTTCTAATATAAACAGTATTTTCTTTTCTATGAGTGTTTTCACAACCCTAGCTGTGAGGTAAAGCTGTGGGTTGGGCTGTAATTCATAGCAGCAGCGAGTTACACCCCATGAGATTTTGAAGTAATTTTCCGATGTCCCACAGCCTTTGAACACCTGTGCCCCCTGAAACATGCGTGGAGATTGTTTACCCATCTCCATCAGACACACAAGGATTTCTTCTGTTATCCTAGGTGTGGGAACTTGCCTACAACTGCAGGTAGAGACTGGGTTCCAATACAACTTATAGTGTATTATCGCTGAATGTATTCCCAGGCCGGGCTGAGACAGAAAGCTGGGGGATGGGCTGGAAAGCAAAGTAGCAGTGAGTGCCCCGAGATGGACTATGGAGGTATTTAGCCGACTTCTCCCTAACAAGGTAAATCATGTGCCCCCAGCAATGAGTTGCTGTGGGGCTACCCAATTCCCCCCAAGCAAAGCCGTGTTCCAGAATCCTGAGTGTTTGGAAGTACCTCCAACAGAGAGCAGCGCCCTGCTTCTGGTATAATGACTTAGTTTGTAATCCCTGGGTGTTTTCCACTGTCGGGCTGCAAGGCAATGCTGGGATTAGGACAGGAATTCGAAGAAAAAGAGAGTGCTTCCCCATGGGCAGTGGAGGTAATTAGCCAACATCTCCCATCCTGGGAAAACCTGAACCCAAGGAAAATGCATGTAGTGTGTTTTAATACTCCATTACACACACAAAGAAGTGTTATGTTTTCCTTATTGTGGGGAGCTTTCTACAACTGTCAGGATCGCCTTGGTTCTAATAGTATCTGTAGTTTTTTTTTCCGTGAGTGTTTTCCCTGTCCAGGCTGCTAGGGAACGCTGGGGGAAGGGCAGGAAATTCAAGCAACTGCAAGGGCTTCCCCTTGGACAGTGGAGGTACTTATCTGAACTCCCAAAACCTAGGAACGCCTGTATCACCTGAAAAATGCTTGGAGTTAGTTTACCAAACTCCTTCAGACACTAAAAGAATTGTTCTTTTAAGCTGTGTGTGGGGATGTTCCTTCAAATGTTGCAGGACCTGGGTTCCAATAGAACCCTAGCTTATTATCACTGAGTGTATTCCAGGGCGAGCAGCGAGGAAAACCTGGGGGTTCTGCTGGATAGCCAAGTAGCAACTAGTGCCCAGAGATTGACTGTAGAGGAAATTAGCGGAATTCTACCAAACAGGGAAATCGTGTGCCATCAGGCATCATTTGGTGTGGGGCTCCACACCTCCAACAAGCAAAGACGTGTTCCGGAATTTTGAGGGTGTGGGGTACCTCCAACAAACAGCAGTGCCGGCGTTCTGATAGAATCACTAATATTGTCATCCCTAGGTGTTTCCTTAGGCCGGGCTGCAAGGGAAAGCTGGGAGTTGGTCTGGAAAGTGAAGAATTAGAGAGTGCCTCCCCATTGGCAGTGGAGGTAATTAGGCGACATCTCCAAACATGGGAAAAGCTGTACCCCCAAAAACATGCCTGGAGAGTATTTTCCAACACCATCACACACACAAAAATGTGTTCTGCTATCCTGAGTGTGGGGAGGATTCTACAACTGTCAGCAGCGCCTGGGTGTTAATAGCACCAGTATTTACTTTTCCGTGAGTGTTTTCACAGGCCTGGCTGCGAGGTAAAGCTGTGGGCTGGGCTGTGATTCGTGGCAGCATCGAGTTACTCCCCATGAGAATTTGAGGTAATTTTCCGACGCCCACAAACTAGGAATACCTCTGCCCCCTGAAACATGCGTGGAGGTTGTTTACACATCTCCATCAGACACACAAAGATTTCTTCTGTTATACTAGTTGTGGGAAGGTTCGTACAAAGGTAGGTAGCGACTGGGTTCCAATAAAACCAATAGCATATAATCCCTGAGTGTTTCCCCAGGTAGTGCTGTGTGGGAAAGCTTAAGGTTGGGCAGGTAAGCTAGGGGTTGAGCTGGAAAACCAAGAAGCAGCGAGTGCCCCGAGATGGAATATGGAGTTAATTAGCGGACTTTCCGTAACAGGGAAAATCATGTGACCCAGCAATGAGTGTGCAGTGGGGCTTCAAAACTCCCACCAAACAAAGCCGGGTTCCGGAATCCTGAGAGTTTGGAGGTTCCTCCAACAGACAGCAGCGCCCTGGTTCTGATGGAATGACTTAGTTTTTCATCCTTGGGTGTTTCCCACGGTCGGGCTGCAAGAGAATGCTAGGATTAGGGCTGGTAATCGAAGAAGAAGAGAGTGCTTCCCCATGGCCAGTGGAGGTAATTAGCCAACATCTCCCATCCTGGGAACACCTGCACCCCAGAAACATGCATTTATTGTGTTCTCCTACTCCATCACACACACAAAGAAGTGTTCTATTTCCTTAGTGTGGGGAGGTTCCTACAACTGTCTGCAGTACCTGGGTTCCAATAGAACCCTAGTTATTATCCCTGAGTGTTTTCCCAGGCCGGGTTGCGAGTGAAAACTTCGGGATTGTCTGAAATTCCAAGAAGCCCCAAGATGCACTGTGGGGGTAATTAGCGGACTTCTCCCTAACAGGGAAAAATCTGTAACCCCATCCATCTGCGTGGATTGTGGCTCCACAACTCCCCACACGCAAAGACGTGTTCCAAAATCCTGAGGGTTTGGAGGTTCCTCCAACAGACAGCAATGCCGGAGTTCTGATAGAATCACTTATTTGTCATCCCTGGGTGTTTCACTAGTCCGGGATGCCATGGAAAGCTGGGAGATGGGCTTGAAAACGAAGAAGAAAATGGTGCAACATCATGGGAACTGAAGGAATCTAGCTGACATCTCCCATCCTTGGAAAACCTGGATCCCCAGAAAAATGCCTGGAGTGTGTTTTCCTACACCAACACACACAGAAAGATGTGTTCTGTTATCCTGAGTGTTTGAAGGTTTCCACATTTGTCAGCAGCACCTGTGTTCTAATAGAAAATTTAGCTACAGTTCCTGGGTGTTTTCTCAGGCTGGGTTGAAAGGGAAACTGGGGGTGGGGTGGGAGATCCAAGCAGGAGCGAGTACCTCCTCAAGGGCATTACTGGGAAGTATCTGACCTCCCACAACCTGGAAACAGCTGTACCCCTGAAATATGCATGTAGTTTTCACCATGTCAATCACACCCAAAAAAGGTGTTCTGTTATCCTGCGTGTGCTGAGGTTCCTAAAACGGTCTGCAGTACCTGGATTCCAATAGAACCACTTGCTTAATATCTCTGAGTGTTTTCCAGGGCGCGCTGCGAGGGAAAGCTGGGGGTTCGGCTGGAAAGTCAAGTAGCAACGAGTGCCCAGAGGTTGACTGCAGAGGTAATTAGCGGACTTCTCCCAAACAGGAAAATCCTGTGCCCCAAGGCATCTGTGTTGTGTGGGTCTCCAAACCTCCCCCAAGCAAAGCCGCGTTCCAGAATTTTGAGTGTGTGGGGTACCTCCAACAGACAGCAGCGCCGCGGTTCTGATAGAATCACTAATATTGCCATCCCTAGGTGTTTCCTTAGGCCGGGCTGCAAGGAAAAGTTGGTCTGGAAATCGAAGAAGTAAAGAGTGCCTCCCCATTGGCAGTGGAGGTATTTAGGCGACATCTCCAAACCTCGGACAGCTGTACCCACAGAAACATGCCTGGAGTGTATTTTCCTACACCATCACACACACAAAGATGTGTTCTGCTATCCTGAATGTGGGGAGGTTTCTACAAATGTCAGCAGTGCCCGGGTTCTAATAGAACCAGTATTTTCTTTTCGGTTAGTATTTACTGAGGCCTGGATGCGAGGTAAAGCTGTGGGTTGGGCTGTAATTCGTAGCAGCTTCGAGTTATTCCCATGAGAATTTGAGGTAATTTTCTGATGTCCCACAGCCTTGGAACACCTGGGCCCCCTGAAATATGCGTGGAGTTTGTTTACACATCTCCATCAGACACACAAAGATTTCTTCTGTTATCCTAGGTGTGGGAACGTGCCTACAACTGTAGGTGGGGAATGGTTTCAAATACAACCTATAGCATATTATTGCTTAGTGTTTTCCCAGGCCGGGATTCAAAGGAATGCGTGGGGTTGGGCTGGAAAGCCAAGGAGCAACGTTGCCCCGAGATGGACTATGGACGTATTTAGCGAACTTCTACCTAACAAGGAAAATCATGTGCCCCCAGCAATGAGTGTGCTGCGGGGCTACACAACTCCCTCCAAGCAAAGCCGTGTTGCAGATTCCTGATTATGTGGAGGTTCCTCCAACACAGAGCAGCGCCCTGGTTCTGATAGAATGACTTAGTTGGTCATCCCTGGGTGTTTTCCACAGTCGGGCTGCAAGGGAATGCTACGATTAGGGCTGGAATTCGAAGAAGAAGAGAGTGCTTCCCCATGGGCAGTGGAGGTAATTAGCCAAAATCTCCCATCCTGGGAACACCTGCACCCCAGGAACATGCCTTTAGTGTGTTTTACTACTCCATCATACACAGAAAGATGTGTTCTGTTATCCTGAGTGTTCGAAGGTTTCCACAATTGTCAGCAGCGCCTGGGTTCTAATAGCATCAGTATTTCCTTTTCCGTGAGTCTTTTCACAGGCCTGGCTGCGAGGTAAAGCTGTGGGTTGGGCTGTAATTCGTAGCAGTAGCGATTTACACCCCATGAGATTTTGAAGTAATTTTCCGATGTCCCAAAGCCTTGGAACACCTGTGCCCTCTGAAACATGCGTGGAGATTGTTTAACCAGCTCCATCAGACACACAAGGATTTCTTCAGTTTTCCTAGGTGTGGGAACTTGCCTTCAACTGTAGGTAGAAACTGGGTTCCATAAAACATATAATGTATTATCGCTGAATGTTTTCCCAGGCCGAGCTGAGAGGGAAAGCTGGGGGTTGGGCTGTAAACAAATTAGCAGCGAGTGCCCCGAGATTGACTATGGAGGTATTTAGCGGACTTCTCCCTAACAAGGAAAATCATGTGCCCCCAGCAATGAGTTTCTGTGGGGCTACACAACTCCCCCCAAGCAAATCCGTGTTCCAGATCCTGAGTGTGTGGGAGTTCCTTCAACAGACAGCAGCACCCTGCTTCTGGTATAATTACTTAGTTTGTCATCCCTGGGTGTTTTCCACTGTCGGGCTGCAAGGCAATGCTGGGATTAGGACAGGAATTGGAAGAACAAGAGAGTGCTTCCCCATGGGCAGTGGAGTTAATTAGCCAACATCTCCCATCCTGGGAACACCTGCACCCAAGGAACATGCATGTAGTGTGTTTTAATACTCCATCAAACACACAAAGAATTGTTCTGTTTTCCTTATTGTGGGGAGCTTTCTACAACTGTCAGGATCGCCTTGGTTCTAATAGTATCTGTAGCTTTTATCCCCTGAGTGTTTTCCCAGGCCAGGCTGCGAGGGAACGCTGGGGGATGGGCAGAATATCCAAGCAACTGCAAGGGCCTCCTCTTGGAGAGTGGAGGTCATTATCCGACCTCCCAAAACTTAGGAACGCCTGTATCACCTGAAAAATGCTTGGAGTTCGTTTACCCAACTCCATCAGACACTCAAAGAATTGTTCTTTTATCCTGAGTGTGGGGATGTTCCTTCAACTGTCTGCAGCACCTGAGTTCCAATAGAACCCTAGTTTATTATCCCTGAGTGTTTTCCCAGGACGGGCTGCGAGTGAAATCTGGGGGATTGGCTGAAAAACCAAGAAGCAGCGAGTGCCCCAAGGTGCAATGTGGAGGTAATTAGCGGACTTCTCCCTAACAGGGACAAATCTGTGACCCCATCCATCTGCGTGGATTGGGGCTCCACACCTCCCCACACGCAAAGACGTGTTCCAGAATCCTCAGGATTTGGAGGTTCCTCCAACAGACAGCAATGCCAGGGTTCTGATAGAATCACTTGTTTGCCATCCCTGGGTGTTTCACAAGTCCTGGCTGGAAGGGAAAGCTGGGAGTTGTGCTTGAAAACGATGAAGAAGAAAGTGCCACCCCATGGGCCGTGAGGATATCTAGCTGACATCTCCCAAGCTGGGAAAACCTGGATCCGCATATAAATGACTGCAGTGTGTATTCTTACTCCATTACACACAGAAAGATGTGTTCTGTTATCCTGAGTGTTCGTAGGTTTCCACAATTGTCAGCAGCGCATGGGATCTAATAGCACCAGTGGCTTCTTTTCCCTGTGTGTTTCCCCAGGCCGGGCTGCAAGGGAAACCTGGTAGTTGGGCTGGAAATCCAAGTAGCAGCGAGTGCCCCGAGATGGACTGTAGAGGTAATTAGCGGACTTCTCCCTAACAGGGAAAAACTTGTGCCCCCAGCCTTGTGTGTGGATTGGGGCTTCACAACTCACCCAAGCAAAGCCGTGTTTGGGAATCCTGTGTGTGTGTAGGTTCCTCCAACAGACAGAAGCGCAGGGGTTCTGATATAATCAGTTAGTTTGTAATCCCTGGGTGTTTTCCTTACCCGGGCTGCAAGGGAAAGCTGGGAGTAGGGCTGGAAAACGTAGAAAAAGGGAGTCCTTCCCGATAGGATGTGGAGAAAATTAGACAACCTCTCACAACTTGGTAAGACCTGCACCACAGTAACATGCATGGAGTGTGTTTTCCTACTCCATCACACAAGAAAGAAGTGTTCTGTTACCCTGTGTATGTGGAGGTTTCTACAACTGTCAGCAGCACCTGGGTTTTAATAGAAACATTAACTATATTTTCTGAGTGTTTTCTCAGGCTGGGTTGCAAGGGAAACTGGGGAATGGGATGGAAAGCCAAGCAGGAACGAGTACTTCCCCATGTGCAGTAGTGGGAAATATCTGACCTCCCACAACCTAGGAACACCTGTAACACCTGAAACATGCGTGGAGTTTTTACCATCTCAATCAGACACAAACAAAGTGTTCTGTTATCCTGCGTGTGCGGATGTTCCTACAACGGTCTGCAGTGCCTGGGTTCCAATAGAACCACTAGCTTATTATCTCTGAGCGTATTCCAGGGCGAGCAGCGAGGGAAACCTGGGGGTTCTGCTGGATAGCCAAGTAGCAACTAGTGCCCATATATTGACTGTAGAGGAAATTAGCGGAATTCTACCAAAGAGGGAAATCCTGTGCCATCAGGCATCATTTGGTGTGGGGCTCCACACCTCCAACAAGCAAAGCCGTGTTCCTGAATTTTGAGGGTGTGGGGTACCTCCAAAAGACAGCAGCCCCGGGTTTCTGATAGAATCACTAATATTGTCATCCCTAGGTGTTTCCTTAGGCCGGGCTGCAAGGGAAAGCTGGGAGTTGGTCTGGAAAGCGAAGAATTAGAGAGTGCCTCCCCATTGGCAGTGGAGGTAATTAGGCGACATCTCCAAACATGGGAAAGCTGTACCCCCAAAAAAATGCTTGGAGAGTATTTTCCAACACCATCACACACACAAAAATGTGTTCTGCTATCCTGAGTGTGGGGAAGATTCTACAACTGTCAGCAGCGCCTGGGTGTTAATAGCACCAGTATTTACTTTTCCGTGAGTGTTTTCACAGGCCTGACTGCGAGGTAAAGCTGTGGGCTGGGCTGTGATTCGTGGCAGTATCGAGTTACTCCCCATGAGAATTTGAGGTAATTTTCCGACGCCCACAATCTAGGAATACCTCTGCCCCCTGAAACATGCGTGGAGTTTGTTTATACATCTCCATCAGACACACAAAGATTTCTTCTGTTATACTAGTTGTGGGAAGGTTCGTACAAAGGTAGGTAGCGACTGGGTTCCAATAAAACCAATAGCATATTATCCCTGAGTGTTTTCCCAGGCCGTGCTGTGAGGGAAAGCTTATGGTTGGGCGGGAAATCTAGGGGTTGAGCTGGAAAGCCTAGCAGCAGCTAGTGCCCCGTGATGGACTATGGAGTTAATTAGCGGACTTTCCGTAACAGGGAAAATCATGTGACCCAGCAATGAGTGTGCAGTGGGGCTTCAAAACTCCCACCAAACAAAGCCGGGTTCCGGAATCCTGAGAGTTTGGAGGTTCCTCCAACAGACAGCAGCGCCCTGGTTCTGATGGAATGACTTAGTTTTTCATCCTTGGGTGTTTCCCACGGTCGGGCTGCAAGAGAATGCTAGGATTAGGGCTGGTAATCGAAGAAGAAGAGAGTGCTTCCCCATGGCCAGTGGAGGTAATTAGCCAACATCTCCCATCCTGGGAACACCTGCACCCCAGAAACATGCATTTATTGTGTTCTCCTACTCCATCACACACACAAAGAAGTGTTCTATTTCCTTAGTGTGGGGAGGTTCCTACAACTGTTTGCAGTACCTGGGTTCCAATAGAACCCTAGTTATTATCCCTGAGTGTTTTCCCAGGCCGGGTTGCGAGTGAAAACTTGGGTATTGTCTGAAATTCCAAGAAGCAGCGAGTGCCCCAAAATGCACTGTGGAGGTAATTAGGGGACTTCTCCCTAACAGGGACAAATCTGTGACCCCATCCATCTGCGTGGATTGTGGCTCCACAACTCCCCACACGCAAAGACGTGTTCCAAACTCCTGAGGGTTTGGAGGTTCCTCCAACAGACAGCAATGCCGGAGTTCTGATAGAATCACTTATTTGTCATACCAGGGTGTTTCACTAGTCCGGGATGCCATGGAAAGCTGGGAGATGGGCTTGAAAACGAAGAAGAAAATAGTGCCACATCATGGGCACTGAAGGAATCTAGCTGACATCTCCCAACCTGGGAAAACCTGGATCCCCAGAAAAATGCCTGGAGTGTGTTTTCCTACACCAACACACACAGAAAGATGTGTTCTGTTATCCTGAGTGTTCGAAGGTTTCCACATTTGTCAGCAGCGCCTGGGTTCTAATAGAAACTTTAGCTACAATTCCTGAGTGTTTTCTCAGGCTGGGTTGAAAGGGAAACTGGGGGTTGGTTGGGAAATCCAAGCAGGAGCGAGTACCTCCTCAAGGGCATTAGTGGGAAATATCTGACCTCCCACAAGCTGGAAACATCTGTTCCCCTGGAATATGCATGTAGTTTTCACCATGTCAATCAGACCCAAAAAAGGTGGTCTGTTATCCTGCGTGTGCTGTTCCTAAAATGGTCTGAAGTGCCTGGATTCCAATAGAACCACTTGCTTAATATCTCTGAGTGTTCTCCAGGGCGGGCTGCGAGGGAAAGCTGGGGGTTCGGCTGGAAAGTCAAGTAGCAACGAGTGCCCAGAGATTGACTGTAGAGGTAATTAGCGGACTTCTCCCAAACAGGAAAAACCTGTGCCCCAAGGCATCTGTGTGTTGTGGGGCTCCACACCTACAAAAAGCAAAGCCGTGTTCCGGAATTTTGAGTGTGTGGGGTATCTCCAACCGACAGCAGCGCCGCGGTTCTGATAGAATCACTAATATTGCCATCCCTAGGTGATTCCTTAGGCCGGGCTGCAAGGGAAAGTTGGTCTGGAAATCGAAGAAATAGAGAGTGCCTTCCCATTGGCAGTGGAGGTATTTAGGCGACATCTCCAAACCTCGGAACAGCTGTAACCACAGAAAAATGCCTGGAGTGTATTTTCCTACACCATCACACACACAAAGATGTGTTGTGCTATCCTGAATGTGGGGACGTTTCTACAACTGTCAGCAGCGCCTGGGTTCTAATAGCACTAGTATTTTCTTTTCCGTGAGTGTTTACTCAGGCCTGGATGCGAGGTAAAGCTGTGGGTTGGGCTGTAATTCGTAGCAGCTTCGAGTTATTCCCATGAGAATTTGAGGTAATTTTCCGATGTCCCACAGCCTTGGAACACCTGGGCCTGCAGAAATATGCGTGGAGTTTGTTTACACAACTCCATCAGACACACAAAGATTTCTTCTGTTATCCTTGGTTTGGGAAATTGCCTACAATTTTAGGTGGAGACTGGGTTCCAATACAACCTATAGCATATTATCGCTGAGTGTTTTCCCAGGCCGGGATGCAAGGGAATGCGTGGGGTTGGGCTGGAAATCCAAGGAGCAACGTTGCCCCGAGATGGACTATGGACGTATTTAGCGAACTTCTACCTAACAAGGAAAATCATGTGCCCCCAGTCATCTGTGTGGTGTTGGGCTGAACACATCCCCACATGCAAAGCCTTTTTCTAGAATCCTGAATGTGTGGAGATTCCTCCAACAGACAGCTGCGCCGGGGTTCTGATAGAATCAATTAGTTTGTCATCACTGGATGTTTTCCTAGGCCGGGCTGCAAGGGAAAGCTAGTAGTTGGGCTGGAAAGGGAAGAAGAAGAGAGTGCCCCCCCATGGGCTGTGGAGGTAAATATCCGACACCTCCCACCCTGGGAACAACTGTACCCCCAGAAACATGCCTGGAGTGTGTTTTCCTACTCCATCTCACACACAAAGAAGTGTTTTGTTATCCTGAGCGTGGGGTGGATTCTACAAATATCAGCAGCGCCTGGGTTACAATAGAACCACTAGCTTATTATCCCTGAGTTTTTAACCAGGCTGGGCTGCGAGGGAATGCTGGGTGTTGTGCTGGAAGGCCAACTAGCAGCGAGTGCCCACAGATGGTCTGTGGAGGTAATTAGCGGACTTCTCCCTAAAAAGGAAACACCTGTGCCCCCAGCCATCTGTGTGGTTAGGGCTCCACACCTCCTCCTAAGCAAAGCCATGTTCCAGAATCCTGAGTGTGTGGAGTTTCCTCCTTCCTACAGCAGAGCCGGTGTTCTGATAAAATCACTTAGTATGTCATCCCTGTGTGTTTTTCTACGCCGGGCAGCAAGGGAAAGCTGAGAGTTGGGCTGGAAAGCAAAGAAGAAGAGAGTTCCTCACCATGGGTGCTGGAAGTAATTAGCCGACATCTTCACCCTGGGAACACCTGAACCCCCAGTAATATGCCTGGAGTGTGTTTTCCTAGTCCATCCCTCACACAAACAAGTGTCCTGTTATACTGATTGTGGATAGGATTCTACAACTCTCAGCAGCGCCTGGGTTCTAATAGCACCAGTAGCTTAGTTTCCCTGAGTGTTTTCCCAGACCGGTCTGAGAGGGAATGCTGGGGTTGGGCTGGAAAGCCAAGCAGCAGCGAATGCCACCCAATGGGTTTTGGAGGTAATTATCCGACCATCCACAACCTAGTAACACCTGTACCCCCTTAAATATGCATGGAGTTTTTTTACCCAATTGCATCAGACACACAAAGAAGTGTTCTGTTATCCTGGGTGTGGGGAAGTTCTTGCAACGGTATGCAGCGCCTGGGTTCCAATAGAAACACTAGCTTATTATTACTGAGTGTTTTCCCAGGCCGGGCTACGAGGGAAATCTGGGGGTTGGGCTCGAAAGTGAAGAAGAGGAGAGTGCCTCCCCATGGGCAGTGAATGTAATTAGCCAACATCTCCCACCCTGGAAATCCTGTACCACCAGAAATATGCCTGGAGTGTGTTTTCCTACGCCTTCACACACACAAAGGTGTGTTCTGTTATCATGAGCGTGGGGGAGGTTTCTACAACTATCAGCAGCGCCTGGGTTCTAAAAGAACCACTAGCTTCTTTTCCCTGAGTGTTTTCCCAGGCCGAGATGCAAGGGAAAGCTGGGTGTTGGGCTGGAAAGCCAAGTAGCCGTGAGTGCCCCTAGATGGATTGTGGACGTAATTAGCTGACATCTCCTTAAATGGGAAAACCTGTGCCCACAGCAATCTGTGTGGAGAAGGGCTGCACACCTCACCACAAACAAAGCCATGTTCCTGAATCCTGAGTTTGTGGAGGTCCTTCCAACAGACAGAATCCCCTGGGTTATTATACAAACACATAGTTGTCATTACCGGGTGTTTCCTAGGCCGTGCTGCAAGGGAAACCTGGAAGTTTGGCTGGAAAGCGAAGAAGACGAGAGTGCCACCCCATGGAATTGGAGGTTATTAGGCAACATCACCCAACCTGCGGACACCTTTTACCACGGAATGTTTCGTGGAGTTTGTTTACCCAACTCCATCACAAACACAAAGAAGTGTTCTGTTATCCTGAGTGTGGGGAAGTACTTGCAACGATATGCAGCACCTGGGTTCCAATAGAACCACTAGCTTATTATCACTGAGTGTTTTCCCAGGCCGGGCTGCAAGGGAAATTTGGGGTTTGTTCTGCAAAGTCAAGTAGCAGCGGGTGCCCCGAGATGGACTGTAGATTTAATTAGCCGACTTCTCCCTAGCAGGGAACAGCTGTGCCCCAACAATCCTTCTGGATTGGGGCTCCACACCTCCCGACAAACAAAGCGGTGTTCCAGAATCCTGCTTCTGTGGAGGTTCCTCCAACAGACAGAAGCGCCGGCGTTCTGATTGAACCAATTAATATGTCATCACTGGTGTTAGTCCTAAGCCGGGCTGCAAGGTATAGCTGGGAGTTGGGATGGAAAGCCAAGAATAAAGAAGTGCCTCCCTATGGGCATTGGAGGTAATTAGCTGACATCCCCCATACTGGGAACACCTGTACCCACAGAAATTTTCGTGGACAGTGTATACCCAACTCCATCAAACACACAAAGAAATGTTCTGTTATCCTGAGAGTGGGGAGGTTCCTGCAATTGTCTGAAGCCCTGGGTTCCAATAGAAACACTAGCTTATTATCCCCGAGTATTTTCCCAGGCCGGGCTGCGAGGAAAACTGCGGGGTTGGGCTGGATAGTCAAGTAGCCACGAGTGCCCCAAAATGGACTATGGATGTAATTAATGAACTTCTCCCTAACAGGGAACACCTGTGCCCCCAGCCATCTGTTTGGAGTGGGGCTCCACACATCCCCACAAGCAAAGGTGTGTTCCGGAATCCTGAGAGTGTGGAGGTTCCTCCAACAGACAGCAGCTCCTGGGTTCTGATAGAACCGCATAGTTTGTCATCGCTGGGTGTTTTCCTAGGCCGGGCTGCAAGGGAAACTTGGAAGTTGGGCTAGAAAGAGAAGATGAAGTGAGTTTCTCCCCATGGGCAGTGGAGGAGATTCGTGGATATCACCCAAATTGTGTACACCTGTACCCCCAGAAACATTCGTGGAGTGGGTTTACGCAACTGCATCACACACACAAAAAAATGTTTTGTTATCCTGAGTGTAGGGATGTTCCTACAAGTGTATGCAGCTCCTGGGTTCCAATATAAACTATCGCTGATTATCCCTGAGTGTTTTCCCAGGCCGGGTGGGGAGGGAAATCGGGGAGGTTGGCTGGAAAGCAAAGCAGCAGCGAGTGCCTCCCCATGGGCAGTGGAGGTAAGTATCCTACCTCCCACAAGCTATGAACACCTGTTCCCCAGATACATGCTTGGAGTTTGTTTACACAAACTCCCTCTCACACACAATTAAGTGTTCTGATATCCTGATTGTGGGGAGGTTCGTGCAACGGTCTGCATCTCCTGGGTTCAAATAAAAGCACTAGCTTATTATCCCTTAGTATTTTCCTAGGAAGGGCTTCGAGGGAAATTTGGGGTTTGGGCTGGAAAGCCAAGTAGCCTCGAGTGCCCCTAGATGGATTGTGGACGTAATTAGCGGTCTTCTCCCTAAAAGGGAAAACCTGTGCCCACAGCAATCTGTGTGGAGTGGGGTTCCACATCTCACTACAAACAAAGCCGTGTTCCGAAATCCTGAGAGTGTGGAGGTTCTTACAACAGACAGAAGCCCGGGGTTATTATAGAAACGCATAGTTTGTCTTCACTGGGTGTTTTCCTAGGCCGTTCTGCAAGGGAAAAACTAGAAGATTGGCTGGAAAGCGAAGAAGAAGAGAGTGCCTCCCCATGGAAATAGAGGTTATTAGGCAACATCCCTCAACCTGCAGACCCCTTTTACCCCTGAAAATTTCGTGGAGGTTTTTTCCCAACTCCATCACAAACACAAAGATTTGTTCTGTTATCCTGAGTGTGGGGAGGTTCTTGCAACAGTCTGCAAAGCCTGGGTTCCAATTGATCCACTAGCTTATTATCCCTGAGTGTTTTCCTAGGCCGGACTGTGAGGGAATTTTGGGGGTTGTGCAGGAAAGACAAGTAGCAGCTGGCGCCACGAGACGGAATGTGGAGGTTATTAGCAGACTTCTACCTAACAGGGAAAACCTGTGCCCCTAGCCATCTGTGTGAAGTGGGGCTCCACACCTCCCTTCAAACAAATCCGTGTTTTTGAATCCTGAGTGTGTGCAGGTTCCTCTAACAGACGGCAGGGGCGTGGTTCTAATAGGACCACTTAGATTGTCATCACATGGTGTTTTCCTAGGCCAGGCTGTAGGGAATGCTGGGAGATGGGTTAGTAAAAGAAGAAGAATGAATACCTCCTTATGGGCAGTGGAGGTAATTAGACGACATTCCCCAACTTGGGAACACCTGTACACTCGGAAACATTCGTGGAGTGTGTTTACTGAACTCCATCACACACACAAAGAAGTGTTCTGTTATACTGAGTGTGGGGTGTGTCCTACAATTGTCTGCAGCTCCTGGGTTCAAATAGAGCCACTTGCTTATTATCCCTGAGTGTTTTCCCAGGCCGGGCTGCGAGTGAAAGCTGGGAGTCCGGCTGGAAAGCCAAGCAGCAGTGAGTGCCTCCCCATGGGCATTGGAGGTAATTATCCGACCTCCCACAACCTAGGAACACCCTTACCCCCAGAAACATGTGTCAGTTTGTTTATCCAAATTCTCTCACACAAATCAACATGTGTTCCGTTATCCTGAGTGTGGGGTGGATCCTGCAACATTCTGCAGTGCCTGGGTTCTAAAAGAACCTCTAGCTTATTATCCCTGAGAGATTTCCCAGGCTGGGATGTGAGGGAAAGTTGTGGGTTGGGCTGGAAAGCCAATTAAAATCGAGTGCCCCGAGATGGAACTTGTTGGTAATTAGCGGAATTCTCCCTAACAGGGAACACCTGTGACCCCAGCCATATGGGTGGAGTGGGGCTCCACACCTCCCCACAACAAAGCCGTGTTCCGGAATCCTGAGTGTTTGGAAGTTCCTCTAACTGAGAGCAGTGCCGTGGTTCTCATAGAACCACATAGTTTATAATCCCTGGGTGTTTTCCTAGACCGGGTGCAAGGAAAACCTGGAAGTTGGGTTAAAAAGTGAAGAAGAATTGTGTGCCCCATGGGCATTGGAGGAAATTCACGGACATTCCTCACCCTGCGAACACCTGTACCCACAGAAATATTCGTGGAGTGTGTTTAACCACCTCCATCACAAACAAAGAAGTGTTCTGTTATTCTGTGTTTAGGGAGGTCCCTAAAACTGTCTGCATTGCCTAGGTTCCAACATAACCTATTGCTTGTTATCCCTGATTGTTTTCCCAGGCCTGGCTGTGAGGGAAAGCTGGGAGTTTGGCTGGAAAGCCAAGCAGCAGCGAGTGCCTTCCTTTGGGCAGTGGAGGTAATTATCCGACCTCCGAAAACCTAGGAACAACTGTACCTCCAGAAAAATGCGTGGAGTTTGTTTACACAAACACCCTCACACACACAAATAAGTGTTCTGATATCCTGAGTGTGGGGAGGTTCGTGCAACTTTCTGCATCACATGGGTTCAAAAAGAACCACTAGCTTATTATCCCTGAGTGTTTTCCCAGGCCGGGCTTCCAGGGAACATTGGGGTTTGGGCTGGAAAGCCAAGTAATCGCCAGTTCCCCTAGATGGATTGTGGATGTAATTTGCGAACTTCTCCCTAACAGGGAACACCTGTTCCCCCAGAAGTCTGTGTGGAGTGGGGCTATAAACTTCCCCATAAACTAAGCCATGTTCCAGAATCCTGTGTGTGTGTAGGTTCCTGCAACAGACAGCAGCGCCGGTGTTCTGATATAAGCACTCAGTTTATTATCATTAGGTGTTTTTGTAGGCCGGGCTGCTTGGGAAACCTAGTAGTTGGCCTGGAATTCGAAGATGAAGAGAGTTCTTCCCCATGGGCAGCGGAGGTAATTAGCTGACTTCCCCCTACCTGGGAACACCTGTACCCGCATAAACATTCGAGGAGTGTGTTTACCCAACTCCATCAAAAACAAAAAGAAGTGTCCTGTTATCCTGAGTGTGGGGAGGTTCATACAACAGTCTGCTTCACCTGCTTTCCAATTAAACATCTTACGTATTATCCCTGAGTGTTTTTCTAGGCCTGGCTGCTCGGGAAAGCTGGGAGCATGGCTTGAAAGCCAAGCTGCTTCGAGTGCCTCCCCATGGGCAGTGCAGAGGTATATCCGACGTCCCATAAAACTAGGAACACCTGTATCCCCGGATAAATGTGATGAGATTCTTTACCAAAACTCCCTCAAGCACACAAACAAGCGTTCTGTTATCCTGAGTGTGTGCAGAATCCTACAACTGTCTGCAGCTCCTGGGTTCCAAAAGCACCAATAGCTTATTATCCATGAGTGTTTCTCCAAGCCAGGCTGTGAGGGAAATTTGGGGGTTGGTCTGGAAAGCCAAGTAACAGCAAGTGCCCCGAGATTGACTGTGGAAGTAATTAGCGGACTTCTCTCTAACAGGGAAAATCCTGTACCCCCAGTCATCTGTGTGGAGTTGGGCTCCACACCTCCCCACATGCAAAGCAGTGTTCTAGAATCCTGAATGTGTGGAGATTCCTCCAACAGACAGCTGTGCCGGGGTTCTGATAGAATCAATAAGTTTGTCATCACTGGGTGTTTTCCTAGGCTGGGCTGCAAGGGAATGCTAGTAGTTGGGCTGGAAAGGGAAGAAGAAGAGAGTGCCTCCTCATAAGCTGTGGAGGTAATTATCCGACACCTCCCACCCTGGGAACAACTGTACTCCCAGAAACATGCCTGGAGTGTGTTTTCCTATTCCATCACACACAGAAAAATTGTTTTGTTATCCTGAGCGTGGGGTGGATTCTACAAATATCAGCAGTGCCTGAGTTCCAAAAGAACCACTAGCTTATTATCCCTGAGTGTTTAACCAGGCCGGGCTGCGAGGGAAATCTTGGCGTTGTGCTGGAAAGCCAAGTAGCAACGAGTGACCATAGATGGTCTGTGGAGTTAATTAGCGGACTTCTCCCTAAAAGGGAAACTCCTGTGCCCCCAGCCATCTGTGTGGTTGGGGCTCCACATCTCCTCCTAAGCAAAGCCGTATTCTGGAATCCTGAGTGTGTGGAGTTACTTCTTTCCTACAGCAGCACCGGTGTTCTGATAAAATCACTTAGTATGTCATCCCTGTGTGTTTTCCTATGCTGGACAGCAAGGGAAAGCTGGGAGTTGGGCTGGAAAGAGAAGAAGAGAGTTCCTAACCATGGGCAATGGAAGTAATTAGCCGACATCTCCCACCGTGGGAACACCTGAACCCCCAGAATCATGCCTGGAGTGTGTTTTGCTACTGCACCCCTCACACAAACAAGTGTCCTGGTATACTGATAGTGGATAGGTTTCTAGAAATCTCAGCAGCGCCTTGGTTCTAATAGCACCAGTAGCTTACTTTCCCTGAGTGTTTTCCCAGCCCGGGCTGAGAGGGAATTCTGTAGTTGCTTTTGAAATCCAAGCAGCAGCGAATGCCACCCCATGGGATTTGGAGGAAATTATCGACCATCCACAACCTAGGAACACCTGTACCCCCTGAAATATGCGTGGAGATTTTTACCCAACTGCATTAGACACACAAAGAAATGTTCTGTTATCCTGGGTGTGGGGAAATTCCTACAAATTTCTGCAGCACCTGGGTTCAAATAGAAACTCTAGCTTATTATTCCTGACGGTTTTACCAGGCCAAGCAGCCAGGGAAAGCTAGGGGTTGGCCTGGAAAGCGAAGAAGAGGAGAGTGCCTCCCAATGGGCAGTGGATGTAATTAGACATCTTCCCCCACCCTGGAAATCCTGTACCACCAGTGACATGCCTGGAGTGTGTTTTCTTACGCTTTCACAAACTCAAAGATGTGTTCTGTTATCCTGAGTGTGGGGAGGATTCTATAAATATCAGAAGCACCTGGGTTGTAAATGAACCACTAGCTTCTTTTCCCTGAGTGTGTTCGCAGGCCGAGATGTGAGGGAAAGCTGGGGGTGGGGCTGGAAAGCCAAATAGCAGCGAGTGCCCCGAGATGGAATGTGGAGGTAATTAGCGGACTTCTCCCAATCAGAGAAAAACCTGTGCCCCCAGTCATCTGTGTGGAGTGGGTCCACACACCTCCCAACAAGCAAAGCCGTGTTCTGAAATCCTGAGTGTGTGGAGGTTCCTCCAACAGACAGCTGTTCCTGGGTTCAGATAGAATCTCTTAATTTGTAATCCCTCGGTGTTTCCCTAGGCCAGGCTGCAAGAGAAAGCTGGGAATTGGTCTGGAAAGAGAAGAAGAAGAGAGTGTATACCCATGGGCTTTGGAGGCAATTATCCGACATCTCTCACCATGTTAACACCTGTACTCCCAGAAACATGCCTGTAGTTGGTTTTCCTACTCCATCACACACAGAAAGATTTGTTCTGTTATCCTGAATATGGGAAGGTTTCTACAACTCTCAGCAACTCCTTGGTTCTAATAGCACCTGTAGCTTCTTTTCATTGTGTGTTTTCCCAGGCCTGACTGCGAGGGAATGCTGGGTGTTTGGCTGGAAAGCCAAGTAGCTGCGAGTGCCCCGAGATATACTGTGAAGGTAATTAGCGGACTTCTCCCTAATAGGGAATATCCTGTGCCCCCAACCTTCTGTGTCTTGTGGGGCTCCCCACATCACCCCCAGTAAAGCCATGTTCCAGAATCCTGAGTATGTGGAGGTACCTCACACAGACAACACCTCCATAGATCTGATAGAAACAATTAATTTTTCACCCCTGGGTGTTTTCCTAGGCCGGGCTGTAAGGGAAAGCTGGGAGTTGGGCTGGAAATGGAAAAAGAAGAGAGTGCCTCCACATGGGCAGTGGAGGTAATTAGCAGACATCTCCCACCCTTGGAACACCTGAACCCCTTGAAATATGCCTGGAGTTTGTTTTCCTTCCCCATCACACACACAAAGAATTGTTCTCTTAACCTGAGCATGGGGAAGTTTCTACAACTTTCAGCAGTGCCTGGGTTCTAATAGAACCACTAGCTTCTTTTCCCTGAGTGTTTTCACAGGCCGGTCTGCGAGGGTAAACTGGGGGTTGGGATGGAAATCCAAGCAGCATCGAGTGCCTCCCCATGGGCAGTGGAGGTAATTATCAGACCTCCCACAACCTAGGAACACCTCTACCAGCTGAAACATGCATGGAGTTTGTTTACCCAACTCCATCAGACACACAAATAATTGTTCTGTTTTCCTGGGTGTGGGCAGGTTCCTACAACTGTCTGCAGCACCTCGGTCCCAGTAGAACCACTAGCTAATTATCCCTGAGGGTTTTCCCACGCCGGGCTGCGAGGGAATCCTAGCAGTTTGGCTGGAAAACCAAGTAGCAGTGATTGCCCCGAGATGGAGTGTGGAGGTAATTAGCGGACTTCTACCTAACAGGTAATAACCTGTGCACTCAGCCATCTGTGTGGAGTGTGACTCCACACCTATCCCCAAACAGAGCTGTTTTGTGGAATCCTTAGTGTGTGGAGGTTCCTCCAACAGAGAGCAGCGCCGGGGTTTTGATAGAACCGCTTAGTTTGTCATTCCCGGATGTTTTCCTAAGCCGGGTTGCAAGGGAAACCTGGGAGTTTGGTTGGAAAGCCAAGACGAATAGAGTGCTTCCCCATGGGCACTGGAGGTAATTAGCCGACATACCTCAAACTGGGAAAACCAGTACCCCCAGAAACATTCGTGGAGTGTGTTTACACAAATCCGTCACACCCACAAAGAAGTGTTCTCTTATCCTGAATGTGGGGAGTACCCTACAACTGTTTGCAGTGCCTGGGTTCCAATAGAAACATTTGCTTATTATCCCAGAGTGTTTTCCCAGGCCGGGCAGTGAGTGAAAGCTGGGAGTTTGGCTGGAAAGCCAAGAAGAAGCGAGTGCCTCCCCATGAGCAGTGGAGGTAATTATCCGACCTCCCACAAGCTAGGAACATCTGTACCCCCAGAAACATGCGTGGAATTGGTTTACCGAAAATCCCTCATACACACAAAGAAGTGTTCTGTTATCCTGGGTTTGAGGAGGATCCTGCAATTGTCTGCAGCACCTGTGTTCCAATAGCACCACTTGATTACTATCAATGAGTGGTTTCCCTGGCCGTACGGTGAGGGAAACTTGGGGTTGAGCTGGAAAGCCAAGTAGCAGACAGTGCCCCTAGATGGAATGTGGAGGTAATTAGCGACTTCTACCTAACAGGGGAAACCTGTGACCACAGCCATCTGTGTGGAGTGGGGCTCCAAACATCCCCTTAAGCAGAGCCGTGTTCAAGAATCCTGAGTGTGTGGAGGTCCCTCCAAAAGAAAGCCGCGCCTGGGTACTGATAGAATCACTTAGTTTGTCATCACTGTGCGTTTTCCTAGGCTGGGCTGCAAGGGAAAGCTGGGAGTTGGGCTGGAAAGCGAAGAAGAAGTGAGTGCCCCCCATGGGCATTTGATGTAATTAGCCGACATCTAACACCATGGGAACACCTGAACCCCCAGAAACATGCCTTGAGGGGGTTTTCCTACTGCATCCCACATACAAAGAAGAGTCCTGTTATCCTGAGCTTGGGGACGCTTCTACAACTGTCAGCAGTACCTGGGATGTAATAGCACCAGCACTTTCTTTTCCCTGAGTGTTTTCACAGGGCGGGCTGCGAAGGAGAGCTTTGTGTTGATCTGGAAACCAAGTAGAAGCAAGTGCCCCGATATGTACTGTGGAGGAAATTAGTGGAATTGTCCCTAACAGGGAATAACCTGTGCACCCAGGCATCTGTGTGTAGTGTGACTCCACACCTATCCCCAAACAGAGCTGTGTTGTGGAATCCTGAGTGTGTGGAGTTCCCTCCAACAGAAAGCAGCGCCTTGTTACTGATAGAATCACTTAGTTTGTTATCACTGGGTGTTTTCCTGGCCGAGCTGCAAGGGAAAGCTTGGGGTTGGGCTGGAAATTTAAGAAGAATTGAATGCCCCTCCATGGGCATTTTTAGGTTATTAGACGACATCTACCACCCTGGGAAATCCTGAACCCTCAGAAAAATGCCTGGAGGGTGTTTTCCTACTGCATCACACATAGAAATATGTGTTCTGTTATCCTGAGCTTGGGGATGTTCTACAAATGTCAGCAGTGCCTTGGATTTAATAGCAACTGTACTTTCTTTTCCCTGAGTGTTTTCCCAGGCCAGGCTGCGAGGCAAAGCTGGGGGTTGTGCTGGAATGCCAAGTAGCAGAGAGTGTCATGAGATGGACTGTGGAGGTAATTAGCGGACTTCTCCCAATCAGAGAAAAACCTGTGCCCCCAGTCATCTGTGTGGAGTGGGTCTCCACACCTCCCAACATGCAAAGCCGTGTTCTGAAATCCTGAGTGTGTGGAGGTTCCTCCAACAGACAGCTGTTCCTGGGTTCAGATAGAATCTCTTAATTTGTCATCCCTCGGTGTTTCCCTAGGCCAGGCTGCAAGAGAAAGTTGGGAATTGGTCTGGAAAGAGAAGAAGAAGAGAGTGTATACCCATGGGCTTTGGAGGCAATTATCCGACATCTCTCACCATGTTAACACCTGTACTCCCAGAAACATGCCTGTAGTTGGTTTTCCTACTCCATCCCACACACAAAGAAGTGTTCTGTTATCCTGAATGTGGGAAGGTTTCTACAACTCTCAGCAACTCCTTGGTTCTAATAGAACCTGTAGCTTCTTTTCACTGTGTGATTTCCCAGGCCTGACTGCGAGGGAATGCTGGGTGTTTGGCTGGAAAGCCAAGTAGCTGCGAGTGCCCCGAGATATACTGTGTAGGTATTTAGTGGACTTCTCCCTTACAGGGAATATCTGGTGCCCCCAACATTCTGTGTCTTGTGGGGCTCCCCACATCACCCCCAGTAAAGCCGTGTTCCAGAATCCTGAGTATGTGGAGGTTCCTCACACAGACCACACTGCCATAGATCAGATAGAAACAATTAATTTTTCACCCCTGGGTGTTTTCCTAAGCCGGGCTGCAAGGGAAAGCTGGGAGTTGTGCTGGAACGTGAAGAAGAAGAGAGTGCCTCCCCATGGGCAGTGGAGGTAATTAGCCGACATCTCCAACCCAGGGGACACCTGTACCCCCAGAAACATGCCTCGATTGTGTTTTCCTAATCCATCACACACACAAAGAATTGTTCTGTTATCCTATCCGTGGGGAGGTTTCTACAACTTTCAGCAGTGCCTGGGATCTAATAGCACCTGTATCTTCATTTCTCTGTGTGTTTTCACAATCGGGGCTACGAGGGAAAGCTGGGTGTTCGCTTGGAATTCCAAGCAGCAGCAAGTGACCCGAGATGGACTGCGGAGGTAATTAGCGGAATTTTCCCTAACAGAGAATAACCTGTGCCCTCAGGCATCTGTGAGGTTTGGGGCACCACACCTCCACCCATCAAAGTCATGTTCCGGAATCCTGAGGGTATGGAGTTTCCTCCAAGGGAAACAAGCACATTGGTACTGATAGAATCACTTAGATTGTCATCACTGTGTGTTTTCCTTGGCCGGGTTGCAAGGGAATGCTGGGAGTTGGGCTGGAAAGTGAAGAAGTAGTGAGTGCCCCCCCATGGGCATTTGAAGTATTTAGCCAACATCTACCACCCTGGGAACACCAGAACCCTCAGCAACATGCCTTGAGGGTGTTTTCCTACTGCATCACACATACAAAGATGTGTTCTGTTATCCTGAGCGTGTGGACATTTTTACAACTGTCAGCAGTGCCTGGGATGTAATAGCACCAGTACTTTCTTTTCCCTGAGTGTTTTCACAGGCCGGGCTCCGAGGGAAAACTGGGAGTTGGGCTGGAAAGCCAAGCAGCAGCGAGTGCCTCCCCTTGGGAAGTGGAGGTAATTATCAGACCTCCCACAACCTAGGAACAACTTTACCCCCTGAAACAAGCTTGGGGTTTCTTTACCCAACACAATCAGACACACAAAGAAGTGTTCTGTTATCCTGGGTGTGGGGAGGATCTTACAAAGTTCTGTAGAGCCTGGGTTCCAACACCACCACCAGCATATTATAACTGAATTTTTTCCCAGGCCGTGCTGCGAGGGAGTGTTTTGGGTTGATCTGGAAACCAAGTAGTAGCGAGTGCCCCGATTTGGATTGTGGAGGAAATTAGCAGAATTATCCCTAGTAGAGAAAAATCTGCCCCCTGCCCTCTGTGTGGTGTGGGGCTCCACACATCCCCTTAAGCAGAGCCGTGTTCCAGAATCCTGAGTGTGTGGAGTTCCCTCCAACAAAAAGGAGCGCCTAGGGACTGATAGAATCACATAGTATGTCATCACTGTGTGTTTTCCTACACCAGGCGGCAAAGGAAATCTGGGACGTGGGCTGGAAAGCTAAGAAGAAGTGAGTGACTACCCATGCACAATGGAGTTAAATAGCCGACATCTCCCACCCTTGGAACCCCTGTACACCCAGAAACATGCCTGTAGTGTGTTTTCCTAATCCAGAACACACACAAAGAAGTGTTCTGTTATCCTGAGTGTGGGAGGTTTCTAAAATTTTTCAGCAGCGCCTGGGTTCTTATACTACCAGTATCATCATTTACCAGAGTGTTCTCCAAGGCCAGGCTGCAAGGGAAAGCTGGGGGTTGGGCTGGAAAGCCAAGTAACAGCGAGTGCCACCCCATGGTCTTTGGAGGTATTTATCCGAACTCACACAAACTAGGAACCCACTGTACCCCCTAAAACATGCGTGTAGTTTGCTTACCCAACACCATCAGACACACAATGAAGTGTTCTGTTATCCTGGGTGTGGGGAGGTTCCTACAACCGTGTGCAGCACCTGGGTTCCAACAGAACTACTAGCTTAATTTCCCTGAGTGTTTTCCCAGGCTGGGATGCGAGGGAAAGCTAAGGGTTGGTCTGGAAATCCAAGTAGCAGTGAGTGCCCCGAGATGGAATATGGAGGAAATTAGCGGACTTATCCCGAACAGGGAAAACCTGTGACTCCATCCGTGTGGAGTGGGGTTCCAAAACTCCCGAAAATCAAAGCAAATTTCCGGAAACCTTAGTGTGTCGAGGTACCTCCAACAGACAGCAGCGCACTGGTTCTGATAGAATCACATAGTTTGTCATCCCTGGGTGTTTTCATACGCCTCACTGCAAGGGAAAGCTGGGAGTTGGCCTGGAAAGAGAAGAAGAAGAGAGTGCCTCCCCATGGGCAGTGGAGGTAATTAGAGGATATCTCCCATGCTTGGAAACCAGTACACACGGGAATATGCCTGGAGTTTGTTTCCCTAGTCCATAACACACACAAAGATTTGTTCTGTTATCCTGAGTGTGGGGAGGTGTCTAAAACTGTTCAGCAGCGCCTGAGTTCTTATTCCACCAGTAGTTTCATTTCCCTGAATTTTTTCCCTGGCTGGGCTGCGAGGCAAACCTGGGGGTTTTGCTGGAGTGCCAAGTAGCAGAGAGTGTCCTGAGATGGACTGTGGAGGTAATTAGCGGACTTCTCCCTATCAGAGAAAAACCTGTGCCCCCAGTCATCTGTGTGGAGTGGGTCTCCACCCCTCCCAACATGCAAAGCCGTGTTCTGAAACCCTGAGTGTGTGGAGGTTCCTCCAACAGACAGCTGTTCCTGGGTTCAGATAGAATCTCTTAATTTGTCATCCCTCGGTGTTTCCCTAGGCCAGGCTGCAAGAGAAAGTTGGGAATTGGTCTGGAAAGAGAAGAAGAAGAGAGTGTATACCCATGGGCTTTGGAGGCAATTATCCGACATCTCTCACCATGTTAACATCTGTACTCCCAGAAACATGCCTGTAGTTGGTTTTCCTACTCCATCACACACACAAAGAAGTGTTCTGTTATCCTGAATGTGGGAAGGTTTCTACAACTCTCAGCAACTCCTTGGTTCTAATAGAACCTGTAGCTTCTTTTCACTGTGTGTTTTCCCAGGCCTGACTGCGAGGGAATGCTGGGTGTTTGGCTGGAAAGCCAAGTAGCTGCGAGTGCCCCGAGATATATTGTGTAAGTAATTAGCGGACTTCTACCTTACAGGGAATATCCGGTACCCCCAACATTCTGTGTCTTATGGGGCTCCCCACCTCACCCCCAGTAAAGCCGTTTTCCAGAATCCTGAGTATGTGGAGGTTCCTCACACAGACCACACTGCCATAGATCTGATAGAAACAATTAATTTTTCACCCCTGGGTGTTTTCCTAAGCCGGGCTGCAAGGGAAAGCTGGGAGCTCTGCTGGAACGTGAAGAAGAAGAGAGTGCCTCCCCTTGGGCAGTGGAGGTAATTAGCCGACATCTCCAACCCAGGGGACACCTGTACCCCCAGAAACATGCCTCGATTGTGTTTTCCTAATCCATCACACACACAAAGAATTGTTCTGTTATCCTATCCGTGGGGAGGTTTCTACAACTTTCAGCAGTGCCTCGGATCTAATAGCACCTGTATCTTCATTTCTCTGTGTGTTTTCACAATCGGGGCTACGAGGGAAAGCTGGGTGTTCGCCTGGAATTCCAAGCAGCAGCAAGTGACCCGAGATGGACTGTGGAGGTAATTAGCGGAATTCTCCCTAACAGAGAATAACCTGTGCCCTCAGGCATCTGTGAGGTTTGGGGCACCACACCTCCCCCCATCAAAGTCATGTTCCGGAATCCTGAGGGTATGGAGTTTCCTCCAAGAGAAAACAGCACCTTGGTACTGATAGAATCACTTAGATTGTCATCACTGTGTGTTTTCCTTGGCCGGGTTGCAAGGGAATGCTGGGAGTTGGGCTGGAAAGTGAAGAAGTAGTGAGTGCCCCCCCATGGGCATTTGAAGTATTTAGCCAACATCTACCACCCTGGGAACACCAGAACCCTCAGCAACATGCCTTGAGGGTGTTTTCCTACTGCATCACACATACAAAGATGTGTTCTGTTATCCTGAGCGTGTGGACGTTTTTACAACTGTCAGCAGTGCCTGGGATGTAATAGCACCAGTACTTTCTTTTCCCTGAGTGTTTTCACAGGCCGGGCTCCGAGGGAAAACTGGGAGTTGGGCTGGAAAGCCAAGCAGCAGCGAGTGCCTCCCCTTGGGAAGTGGAGGTAATTATCAGACCTCCCACAACCTAGGAACAACTTTACCCCCTGAAACAAGCTTGGGGTTTTTTACCCAACACATTCAGACACACAAAGAAGTGTTCTGTTATCCTGGGTGTGGGGAGGATCTTACAAAGTTCTGTAGAGCCTGGGTTCCAACACCACCACCAGCATATTATAACTGAATTTTTTCCCAGGCCGTGCTGCGAGGGAGTGTTTTGGGTTGATCTGGAAACCAAGTAGTAGCGAGTGCCCCGATTTGGATTGTGGAGGAAATTAGCAGAATTATCCCTAGTAGAGAAAAATCTGCCCCCTGCCTTCTGTGTGGTGTGGGGCTCCACACATCCCCTTAAGCAGAGCCGTGTTCCAGAATCCTGAGTGTGTGGAGTTCCCTCCAACAAAAAGGAGCGCCTAGGGACTGATAGAATCACATAGTATGTCATCACTGTGTGTTTTCCTACACCAGGCGGCAAAGGAAATCTGGGACGTGGGCTGGAAAGCTAAGAAGAAGTGAGTGACTACCCATGCACAATGGAGTTAAATAGCCGACATCTCCCACCCTTGGAACCCCTGTACACCCAGAAACATGCCTGTAGTGTGTTTTCCTAATCCAGAACACACACAAAGAAGTGTTCTGTTATCCTGAGTGTGGGAGGTTTCTAAAATTTTTCAGCAGCGCCTGGGTTCTTATACTACCAGTATCATCAATTACCAGAGTGTTCTCCAAGGCCAGGCTGCAAGGGAAAGCTGGGGGTTGGGCTGGAAAGCCAAGTAACAGCGAGTGCCACCCCATGGTCTTTGGAGGTATTTATCCGAACTCACACAAACTAGGAACCCACTGTACCCCCTAAAACATGCGTGTAGTTTGCTTACCCAACACCATCAGACACACAATGAAGTGTTCTGTTATCCTGGGTGTGGGGAGGTTCCTACAACCGTGTGCAGCACCTGGGTTCCAACAGAACTACTAGCTTAATTTCCCTGAGTGTTTTCCCAGGCTGGGATGCGAGGGAAAGCTAAGGGTTGGTCTGGAAATCCAAGTAGCAGTGAGTGCCCCGAGATGGAATATGGAGGAAATTAGCGGACTTATCCCGAACAGGGAAAACCTGTGACTCCATCCGTGTGGAGTGGGGTTCCAAAACTCCCGAAAATCAAAGCAAATTTCCGGAAACCTTAGTGTGTCGAGGTACCTCCAACAGACAGCAGCGCACTGGTTCTGATAGAATCACATAGTTTGTCATCCCTGGGTGTTTTCATACGCCTCACTGCAAGGGAAAGCTGGGAGTTGGCCTGGAAAGAGAAGAAGAAGAGAGTGCCTCCCCATGGGCAGTGGAGGTAATTAGAGGATATCTCCCATGCTTGGAAACCAGTACACACGGGAATATGCCTGGAGTATGTTTCCCTAGTCCATAACACACACAAAGATTTGTTCTGTTATCCTGAGTGTGGGGAGGTGTCTAAAACTGTTCAGCAGCGCCTGTGTTCTTATTCCACCAGTAGTTTCATTTCCCTGAATGTTTTCCCTGGCTGGGCTGCGAGGCAAACCTGGGGGTTTTGCTGGAGTGCCAAGTAGCAGAGAGTGTCCTGAGATGGACTGTGGAGGTAATTAGCGGACTTCTCCCTATCAGAGAAAAACCTGTGCCCCCAGTCATCTGTGTGGAGTGGGTCTCCACCCCTCCCAACAAGAAAAGCCGTGTTCTGAAATCCTGAGTGTGTGGAGGTTCCTCCAACAGACAGCTGTTCCTGGGTTCAGATAGAATCTCTTAATTTGTCATCCCTCGGTGTTTCCCTAGGCCAGGCTGCAAGAGAAAGTTGGGAATTGGTCTGGAAAGAGAAGAAGAAGAGAGTGTATACCCATGGGCTTTGGAGGCAATTATCCGACATCTCTCACCATGTTAACACCTGTACTCCCAGAAACATGCCTGTAGTTGGTTTTCCTACTCCATCCCACACACAAAGAAGTGTTCTGTTATCCTGAATGTGGGAAGGTTTCTACAACTCTCAGCAACTCCTTGGTTCTAATAGAACCTGTAGCTTCTTTTCACTGTGTGTTTTCCCAGGCCTGACTGCGAGGGAATGCTGGGTGTTTGGCTGGAAAGCCAAGTAGCTGCGAGTGCCCCGAGATATACTGTGTAGGTAATTAGCGGACTTCTCCCTTACAGGGAATATCCGGTGCCCCCAACCTTCTGTGTCTTGTGGGGCTCCCCACCTCACCCCCAGTAAAGCCGTTTTCCAGAATCCTGAGTATGTGGAGGTTCCTCACACAGACCACACTGCCATAGATCTGATAGAAACAATTAATTTTTCACCCCTGGGTGTTTTCCTAAGCCGGGCTGCAAGGGAAAGCTGGGAGCTCTGCTGGAACGTGAAGAAGAAGAGAGTGCCTCCCCATGGGCAGTGGAGGTATTTAGCCGAAATCTCCAACCCAGGGGACACCTGTACCCCCAGAAACATGCCTCGATTGTGTTTTCCTAATCCATCACACACACAAAGAATTGTTCTGTTATCCTATCCGTGGGGAGGTTTCTACAACTTTCAGCAGTGCCTCGGATCTAATAGCACCTGTATCTTCATTTCTCTGTGTGTTTTCACAATCGGGGCTACGAGGGAAAGCTGGGTGTTCGCCTGGAATTCCAAGCAGCAGCAAGTGACCCGAGATGGACTGTGGAGGTAATTAGCGGAATTCTCCCTAACAGAGAATAACCTGTGCCCTCAGGCATCTGTGAGGTTTGGGGCACCACACCTCCCCCCATCAAAGTCATGTTCCGGAATCCTGAGGGTATGGAGTTTCCTCCAAGAGAAAACAGCACCTTGGTACTGATAGAATCACTTAGATTGTCATCACTGTGTGTTTTCCTTGGCCGGGTTGCAAGGGAATGCTGGGAGTTGGGCTGGAAAGTGAAGAAGTAGTGAGTGCCCCCCCATGGGCATTTGAAGTATTTAGCCAACATCTACCACCCTGGGAACACCAGAACCCTCAGCAACATGCCTTGAGGGTGTTTTCCTACTGCATCACACATACAAAGATGTGTTCTGTTATCCTGAGCGTGTGGACGTTTTTACAACTGTCAGCAGTGCCTGGGATGTAATAGCACCAGTACTTTCTTTTCCCTGAGTGTTTTCACAGGCCGGGCTCCGAGGGAAAACTGGGAGTTGGGCTGGAAAGCCAAGCAGCAGCGAGTGCCTCCCCTTGGGAAGTGGAGGTAATTATCAGACCTCCCACAACCTAGGAACAACTTTACCCCCTGAAACAAGCTTGGGGTTTTTTACCCAACACATTCAGACACACAAAGAAGTGTTCTGTTATCCTGGGTGTGGGGAGGATCTTACAAAGTTCTGTAGAGCCTGGGTTCCAACACCACCACCAGCATATTATAACTGAATTTTTTCCCAGGCCGTGCTGCGAGGGAGTGTTTTGGGTTGATCTGGAAACCAAGTAGTAGCGAGTGCCCCGATTTGGATTGTGGAGGAAATTAGCAGAATTATCCCTAGTAGAGAAAAATCTGCCCCCTGCCTTCTGTGTGGTGTGGGGCTCCACACATCCCCTTAAGCAGAGCCGTGTTCCAGAATCCTGAGTGTGTGGAGTTCCCTCCAACAAAAAGGAGCGCCTAGGGACTGATAGAATCACATAGTATGTCATCACTGTGTGTTTTCCTACACCAGGCGGCAAAGGAAATCTGGGACGTGGGCTGGAAAGCTAAGAAGAAGTGAGTGACTACCCATGCACAATGGAGTTAAATAGCCGACATCTCCCACCCTTGGAACCCCTGTACACCCAGAAACATGCCTGTAGTGTGTTTTCCTAATCCAGAACACACACAAAGAAGTGTTCTGTTATCCTGAGTGTGGGAGGTTTCTAAAATTTTTCAGCAGCGCCTGGGTTCTTATACTACCAGTATCATCAATTACCAGAGTGTTCTCCAAGGCCAGGCTGCAAGGGAAAGCTGGGGGTTGGGCTGGAAAGCCAAGTAACAGCGAGTGCCACCCCATGGTCTTTGGAGGTATTTATCCGAACTCACACAAACTAGGAACCCACTGTACCCCCTAAAACATGCGTGTAGTTTGCTTACCCAACACCATCAGACACACAATGAAGTGTTCTGTTATCCTGGGTGTGGGGAGGTTCCTACAACCGTGTGCAGCACCTGGGTTCCAACAGAACTACTAGCTTAATTTCCCTGAGTGTTTTCCCAGGCTGGGATGCGAGGGAAAGCTAAGGGTTGGTCTGGAAATCCAAGTAGCAGTGAGTGCCCCGAGATGGAATATGGAGGAAATTAGCGGACTTATCCCGAACAGGGAAAACCTGTGACTCCATCCGTGTGGAGTGGGGTTCCAAAACTCCCGAAAATCAAAGCAAATTTCCGGAAACCTTAGTGTGTCGAGGTACCTCCAACAGACAGCAGCGCACTGGTTCTGATAGAATCACATAGTTTGTCATCCCTGGGTGTTTTCATACGCCTCACTGCAAGGGAAAGCTGGGAGTTGGCCTGGAAAGAGAAGAAGAAGAGAGTGCCTCCCCATGGGCAGTGGAGGTAATTAGAGGATATCTCCCATGCTTGGAAACCAGTACACACGGGAATATGCCTGGAGTATGTTTCCCTAGTCCATAACACACACAAAGATTTGTTCTGTTATCCTGAGTGTGGGGAGGTGTCTAAAACTGTTCAGCAGCGCCTGTGTTCTTATTCCACCAGTAGTTTCATTTCCCTGAATGTTTTCCCTGGCTGGGCTGCGAGGCAAACCTGGGGGTTTTGCTGGAGTGCCAAGTAGCAGAGAGTGTCCTGAGATGGACTGTGGAGGTAATTAGCGGACTTCTCCCTATCAGAGAAAAACCTGTGCCCCCAGTCATCTGTGTGGAGTGGGTCTCCACCCCTCCCAACAAGAAAAGCCGTGTTCTGAAATCCTGAGTGTGTGGAGGTTCCTCCAACAGACAGCTGTTCCTGGGTTCAGATAGAATCTCTTAATTTGTCATCCCTCGGTGTTTCCCTAGGCCAGGCTGCAAGAGAAAGTTGGGAATTGGTCTGGAAAGAGAAGAAGAAGAGAGTGTATACCCATGGGCTTTGGAGGCAATTATCCGACATCTCTCACCATGTTAACACCTGTACTCCCAGAAACATGCCTGTAGTTGGTTTTCCTACTCCATCCCACACACAAAGAAGTGTTCTGTTATCCTGAATGTGGGAAGGTTTCTACAACTCTCAGCAACTCCTTGGTTCTAATAGAACCTGTAGCTTCTTTTCACTGTGTGTTTTCCCAGGCCTGACTGCGAGGGAATGCTGGGTGTTTGGCTGGAAAGCCAAGTAGCTGCGAGTGCCCCGAGATATACTGTGTAGGTAATTAGCGGACTTCTCCCTTACAGGGAATATCCGGTGCCCCCAACCTTCTGTGTCTTGTGGGGCTCCCCACCTCACCCCCAGTAAAGCCGTTTTCCAGAATCCTGAGTATGTGGAGGTTCCTCACACAGACCACACTGCCATAGATCTGATAGAAACAATTAATTTTTCACCCCTGGGTGTTTTCCTAAGCCGGGCTGCAAGGGAAAGCTGGGAGCTCTGCTGGAACGTGAAGAAGAAGAGAGTGCCTCCCCATGGGCAGTGGAGGTATTTAGCCGAAATCTCCAACCCAGGGGACACCTGTACCCCCAGAAACATGCCTCGATTGTGTTTTCCTAATCCATCACACACACAAAGAATTGTTCTGTTATCCTATCCGTGGGGAGGTTTCTACAACTTTCAGCAGTGCCTCGGATCTAATAGCACCTGTATCTTCATTTCTCTGTGTGTTTTCACAATCGGGGCTACGAGGGAAAGCTGGGTGTTCGCCTGGAATTCCAAGCAGCAGCAAGTGACCCGAGATGGACTGTGGAGGTAATTAGCGGAATTCTCCCTAACAGAGAATAACCTGTGCCCTCAGGCATCTGTGAGGTTTGGGGCACCACACCTCCCCCCATCAAAGTCATGTTCCGGAATCCTGAGGGTATGGAGTTTCCTCCAAGAGAAAACAGCACCTTGGTACTGATAGAATCACTTAGATTGTCATCACTGTGTGTTTTCCTTGGCCGGGTTGCAAGGGAATGCTGGGAGTTGGGCTGGAAAGTGAAGAAGTAGTGAGTGCCCCCCCATGGGCATTTGAAGTATTTAGCCAACATCTACCACCCTGGGAACACCAGAACCCTCAGCAACATGCCTTGAGGGTGTTTTCCTACTGCATCACACATACAAAGATGTGTTCTGTTATCCTGAGCGTGTGGACGTTTTTACAACTGTCAGCAGTGCCTGGGATGTAATAGCACCAGTACTTTCTTTTCCCTGAGTGTTTTCACAGGCCGGGCTCCGAGGGAAAACTGGGAGTTGGGCTGGAAAGCCAAGCAGCAGCGAGTGCCTCCCCTTGGGAAGTGGAGGTAATTATCAGACCTCCCACAACCTAGGAACAACTTTACCCCCTGAAACAAGCTTGGGGTTTTTTACACAACACATTCAGACACACAAAGAAGTGTTCTGTTATCCTGGGTGTGGGGAGGATCTTACAAAGTTCTGTAGAGCCTGGGTTCCAACACCACCACCAGCATATTATAACTGAATTTTTTCCCAGGCCGTGCTGCGAGGGAGTGTTTTGGGTTGATCTGGAAACCAAGTAGTAGCGAGTGCCCCGATTTGGATTGTGGAGGAAATTAGCAGAATTATCCCTAGTAGAGAAAAATCTGCCCCCTGCCTTCTGTGTGGTGTGGGGCTCCACACATCCCCTTAAGCAGAGCCGTGTTCCAGAATCCTGAGTGTGTGGAGTTCCCTCCAACAAAAAGGAGCGCCTAGGGACTGATAGAATCACATAGTATGTCATCACTGTGTGTTTTCCTACGCCAGGCGGCAAAGGAAATCTGGGACGTGGGCTGGAAAGCTAAGAAGAAGTGAGTGACTACCCATGCACAATGGAGTTAAATAGCCGATATCTCCCACCCTTGGAACCCCTGTACACCCAGAAACATGCCTGTAGTGTGTTTTCCTAATCCAGAACACACACAAAGAAGTGTTCTGTTATCCTGAGTGTGGGAGGTTTCTAAAATTTTTCAGCAGCGCCTGGGTTCTTATACTACCAGTATCATCAATTACCAGAGTGTTCTCCAAGGCCAGGCTGCAAGGGAAAGCTGGGGGTTGGGCTGGAAAGCCAAGTAACAGCGAGTGCCACCCCATGGTCTTTGGAGGTATTTATCCGAACTCACACAAACTAGGAACCCACTGTACCCCCTAAAACATGCGTGTAGTTTGCTTACCCAACACCATCAGACACACAATGAAGTGTTCTGTTATCCTGGGTGTGGGGAGGTTCCTACAACCGTGTGCAGCACCTGGGTTCCAACAGAACTACTAGCTTAATTTCCCTGAGTGTTTTCCCAGGCTGGGATGCGAGGGAAAGCTAAGGGTTGGTCTGGAAATCAAAGTAGCAGTGAGTGCCCCGAGATGGAATATGGAGGAAATTAGCGGACTTATCCCGAACAGGGAAAACCTGTGACTCCATCCGTGTGGAGTGCGGTTCCAAAACTCCCGAAAATCAAAGCAAATTTCCGGAAACTTTAGTGTGTCGAGGTACCTCCAACAGACAGCAGCGCACTGGTTCTGATAGAATCACATAGTTTGTCATCCCTGGGTGTTTTCATACGCCTCACTGCAAGGGAAAGCTGGGAGTTGGCCTGGAAAGAGAAGAAGAAGAGAGTGCCTCCCCATGGGCAGTGGAGGTAATTAGAGGATATCTCCCATGCTTGGAAACCAGTACACACGGGAATATGCCTGGAGTATGTTTCCCTAGTCCATAACACACACAAAGATTTGTTCTGTTATCCTGAGTGTGGGGAGGTGTCTAAAACTGTTCAGCAGCGCCTGTGTTCTTATTCCACCAGTAGTTTCATTTCCCTGAATGTTTTCCCTGGCTGGGCTGCGAGGCAAACCTGGGGGTTTTGCTGGAGTGCCAAGTAGCAGAGAGTGTCCTGAGATGGACTGTGGAGGTAATTAGCGGACTTCTCCCTATCAGAGAAAAACCTGTGCCCCCAGTCATCTGTGTGGAGTGGGTCTCCACCCCTCCCAACAAGAAAAGCCGTGTTCTGAAATCCTGAGTGTGTGGAGGTTCCTCCAACAGACAGCTGTTCCTGGGTTCAGATAGAATCTCTTAATTTGTCATCCCTCGGTGTTTCCCTAGGCCAGGCTGCAAGAGAAAGTTGGGAATTGGTCTGGAAAGAGAAGAAGAAGAGAGTGTATACCCATGGGCTTTGGAGGCAATTATCCGACATCTCTCACCTTGTTAACACCTGTACTCCCAGAAACATGCCTGTAGTTGGTTTTCCTACTCCATCCCACACACAAAGAAGTGTTCTGTTATCCTGAATGTGGGAAGGTTTCTACAACTCTCAGCAACTCCTTGGTTCTAATAGAACCTGTAGCTTCTTTTCACTGTGTGTTTTCCCAGGCCTGACTGCGAGGGAATGCTGGGTGTTTGGCTGGAAAGCCAAGTAGCTGCGAGTGCCCCGAGATATACTGTGTAGGTAATTAGCGGACTTCTCCCTTACAGGGAATATCCGGTGCCCCCAACCTTCTGTGTCTTGTGGGGCTCCCCACCTCACCCCCAGTAAAGCCGTTTTCCAGAATCCTGAGTATGTGGAGGTTCCTCACACAGACCACACTGCCATAGATCTGATAGAAACAATTAATTTTTCACCCCTGGGTGTTTTCCTAAGCCGGGCTGCAAGGGAAAGCTGGGAGCTCTGCTGGAACGTGAAGAAGAAGAGAGTGCCTCCCCATGGGCAGTGGAGGTATTTAGCCGACATCTCCAACCCAGGGGACACCTGTACCCCCAGAAACATGCCTCGATTGTGTTTTCCTAATCCATCACACACACAAAGAATTGTTCTGTTATCCTATCCGTGGGGAGGTTTCTACAACTTTCAGCAGTGCCTCGGATCTAATAGCACCTGTATCTTCATTTCTCTGTGTGTTTTCACAATCGGGGCTACGAGGGAAAGCTGGGTGTTCGCCTGGAATTCCAAGCAACAGCAAGTGACCCGAGATGGACTGTGGAGGTAATTAGCGGAATTCTCCCTAACAGAGAATAACCTGTGCCCTCAGGCATCTGTGAGGTTTGGGGCACCACACCTCCCCCCATCAAAGTCATGTTCCGGAATCCTGAGGGTATGGAGTTTCCTCCAAGAGAAAACAGCACCTTGGTACTGATAGAATCACTTAGATTGTCATCACTGTGTGTTTTCCTTGGCCGGGTTGCAAGGGAATGCTGGGAGTTGGGCTGGAAAGCCAAGTAGCTGCGAGTGCCCCGAGATATACTGTGTAGGTAATTAGCGGACTTCTCCCTTACAGGGAATATCCGGTGCCCCCAACCTTCTGTGTCTTGTGGGGCTCCCCACCTCACCCCCAGTAAAGCCGTTTTCCAGAATCCTGAGTATGTGGAGGTTCCTCACACAGACCACACTGCCATAGATCTGATAGAAACAATTAATTATTCACCCCTGGGTGTTTTCCTAAGCCGGGCTGCAAGGGAAAGCTGGGAGCTCTGCTGGAACGTGAAGAAGAATAGAGTGCCTCCCCATGGGCAGTGGAGGTATTTAGCCGAAATCTCCAACCCAGGGGACACCTGTACCCCCAGAAACATGCCTCGATTGTGTTTTCCTAATCCATCACACACACAAAGAATTGTTCTGTTATCCTATCCGTGGGGAGGTTTCTACAACTTTCAGCAGTGCCTCGGATCTAATAGCACCTGTATCTTCATTTCTCTGTGTGTTTTCACAATCGGGGCTACGAGGGAAAGCTGGGTGTTCGCCTGGAATTCCAAGCAGCAGCAAGTGACCCGAGATGGACTGTGGAGGTAATTAGCGGAATTCTCCCTAACAGAGAATAACCTGTGCCCTCAGGCATCTGTGAGGTTTGGGGCACCACACCTCCCCCCATCAAAGTCATGTTCCGGAATCCTGAGGGTATGGAGTTTCCTCCAAGAGAAAACAGCACCTTGGTACTGATAGAATCACTTAGATTGTCATCACTGTGTGTTTTCCTTGGCCGGGTTGCAAGGGAATGCTGGGAGTTGGGCTGGAAAGTGAAGAAGTAGTGAGTGCCCCCCCATGGGCATTTGAAGTATTTAGCCAACATCTACCACCCTGGGAACACCAGAACCCTCAGCAACATGCCTTGAGGGTGTTTTCCTACTGCATCACACATACAAAGATGTGTTCTGTTATCCTGAGCGTGTGGACGTTTTTACAACTGTCAGCAGTGCCTGGGATGTAATAGCACCAGTACTTTCTTTTCCCTGAGTGTTTTCACAGGCCGGGCTCCGAGGGAAAACTGGGAGTTGGGCTGGAAAGCCAAGCAGCAGCGAGTGCCTCCCCTTGGGAAGTGGAGGTAATTATCAGACCTCCCACAACCTAGGAACAACTTTACCCCCTGAAACAAGCTTGGGGTTTCTTTACCCAACACATTCAGACACACAAAGAAGTGTTCTGTTATCCTGGGTGTGGGGAGGATCTTACAAAGTTCTGTAGAGCCTGGGTTCCAACACCAACACCAGCATATTATAACTGAATTTTTTCCCAGGCCGTGCTGCGAGGGAGTGTTTTGGGTTGATCTGGAAACCAAGTAGTAGCGAGTGCCCCGATTTGGATTGTGGAGGAAATTAGCAGAATTATCCCTAGTAGAGAAAAATCTGCCCCCTGCCTTCTGTGTGGTGTGGGGCTCCACACATCCCCTTAAGCAGAGCCGTGTTCCAGAATCCTGAGTGTGTGGAGTTCCCTCCAACAAAAAGGAGCGCCTAGGGACTGATAGAATCACATAGTATGTCATCACTGTGTGTTTTCCTACGCCAGGCGGCAAAGGAAATCTGGGACGTGGGCTGGAAAGCTAAGAAGAAGTGAGTGACTACCCATGCACAATGGAGTTAAATAGCCGACATCTCCCACCCTTGGAACCCCTGTACACCCAGAAACATGCCTGTAGTGTGTTTTCCTAATCCAGAACACACACAAAGAAGTGTTCTGTTATCCTGAGTGTGGGAGGTTTCTAAAATTTTTCAGCAGCGCCTGGGTTCTTATACTACCAGTATCATCATTTACCAGAGTGTTCTCCAAGGCCAGGCTGCAAGGGAAAGCTGGGGGTTGGGCTGGAAAGCCAAGTAACAGCGAGTGCCACCCCATGGTCTTTGGAGGTATTTATCCGAACTCACACAAACTAGGAACCCACTGTACCCCCTAAAACATGCGTGTAGTTTGCTTACCCAACACCATCAGACACACAATGAAGTGTTCTGTTATCCTGGGTGTGGGGAGGTTCCTACAACCGTGTGCAGCACCTGGGTTCCAACAGAACTACTAGCTTAATTTCCCTGAGTGTTTTCCCAGGCTGGGATGCGAGGGAAAGCTAAGGGTTGGTCTGGAAATCCAAGTAGCAGTGAGTGCCCCGAGATGGAATATGGAGGAAATTAGCGGACTTATCCCGAACAGGGAAAACCTGTGACTCCATCCGTGTGGAGTGCGGTTTCAAAACTCCCGAAAATCAAAGCAAATTTCCGGAAACCTTAGTGTGTCGAGGTACCTCCAACAGACAGCAGTGCACTGGTTCTGATAGAATCACATAGTTTGTCATCCCTGGGTGTTTTCATACGCCTCACTGCAAGGGAAAGCTGGGAGTTGGCCTGGAAAGAGAAGAAGAAGAGAGTGCCTCCCCATGGGCAGTGGAGGTAATTAGAGGATATCTCCCATGCTTGGAAACCAGTACACACGGGAATATGCCTGGAGTTTGTTTACCTAGTCCATAACACACACAAAGATTTGTTCTGTTATCCTGAGTGTGGGGAGGTGTCTAAAACTGTTCAGCAGCGCCTGTGTTCTTATTCCACCAGTAGTTTCATTTCCCTGAATGTTTTCCCTGGCTGGGCTGCGAGGCAAACCTGGGGGTTTTGCTGGGGTGCCAAGTAGCAGAGAGTGTCCTGAGATGGACTGTGGAGGTAATTAGCGGACTTCTCCCTATCAGAGAAAAACCTGTGCCCCCAGTCATCTGTGTGGAGTGGGTCTCCACCCCTCCCAACAAGAAAAGCCGTGTTCTGAAATCCTGAGTGTGTGGAGGTTCCTCCAACAGACAGCTGTTCCTGGGTTCAGATAGAATCTCTTAATTTGTCATCCCTCGGTGTTTCCCTAGGCCAGGCTGCAAGAGAAAGTTGGGAATTGGTCTGGAAAGAGAAGAAGAAGAGAGTGTATACCCATGGGCTTTGGAGGCAATTATCCGACATCTCTCACCATGTTAACACCTGTACTCCCAGAAACATGCCTGTAGTTGGTTTTCCTACTCCATCCCACACACAAAGAAGTGTTCTGTTATCCTGAATGTGGGAAGGTTTCTACAACTCTCAGCAACTCCTTGGTTCTAATAGAACCTGTAGCTTCTTTTCACTGTGTGTTTTCCCAGGCCTGACTGCGAGGGAATGCTGGATGTTTGGCTGGAAAGCCAAGTAGCTGCGAGTGCCCCGAGATATACTGTGTAGGTAATTAGCGGACTTCTCCCTTACAGGGAATATCTGGTGCCCCCAACCTTCTGTGTCTTGTGGGGCTCCCCACATCACCCCCAGTAAAGCCGTGTTCCAGAATCCTGAGTATGTGGAGGTTCCTCACCCAGACAACACTGCCATAAATCTGATGGAAACAATTAATTTTTCACCCCTGGGTGTTTTCCTAAGCCGGGCTGCAAGGGAAAGCTGGGAGTTGTGCTGGAAAGTGAAAAAGAAGAGAGTGCCTCCACATGGGCAGTGGAGGTAATTAGCAGACATCTCCCACCCTTGGAACACATGAACCCCTTGAATTATGCCTGGAGTTTGTTTTCCTTCCCCATCACACACACAAAATTGTTCTCTTAAACTGAGCATGGGGAAGTTTCTACAATTTTCAGCAGCGCCTGTTTTCTAATAGTACCAGTAGCTACTTTTCCCTGAGTGTTTTCACAGGCCGGTCTGCGAGGGTAAACTGGGGGTTGGGATGGAAATCCAAGCAGCATCGAGTGCCTCCCCATTGGCAGTGGAGGTAATTATCAGACCTCTCACAACCTAGGAACACCTCTACCACCTGAAACATGCATGGAGTTTGTTTACCCAACTCCATCAGACACACAAATAATTGTTCTATTTTTCTGGGTGTGGACAGGTTCCTACAATGGTCTGCAGCACCTCGGTCCCATTAGAACCACTAGCTAATTATCCCTGAGGTTTTTCCCACGCCGGGCTGCGAGGGAATCCTAGCAGTTTGGCTGGAAAACCAAGTAGCAGTGATTGCCCCGAGATGGATTGTGGAGGTAATTAGCGGACTTCTACCTAACAGGGAATAACCTGTGCACCCAGCCATCTGTGTGTAGTGTGACTCCACACCTATCCCCAAACAGAGCTGTGTTGTGGAATCCTGAGTGTGTGGAGTTCCCTCCAACAGAAAGCAGCGCCTTGTTACTGATAGAATCACTTAGTTTGTTATCACTGGGTGTTTTCCTGGCCGGGCTGCAAGGGAAAGCTTGGGGTTGGGCTGGAAATTTAAGAAGAATTGAGTGCCCCACCATGGGCATTTTTAGGTTATTAGCCGACATCTACCACCCTGGGAGATCCTGAACCCTCAGAAACATGCCTGGAGGGTGTTTTCCTACTGCATCACACATACAAACATGTGTTCTGTTATCCTGAGCTTGGGGATGTTCTACAACTGTCAGCAGTGCCTTGGATTTAACAGCAACTGTACTTTCTTTTCCCTGAGTGTTTTCACAGGCTGGGCTGTGAGGGAATTCTGGGAGTTGGGCTGGAAAACCAAGCAGCAGCGATTGCCTCCCCATGGGCATTTGAGTTAATTTTCCGACCTCCCACAACCTAGGAACACCTGTACCCTCTGAAACATGCTTGGAGTTACTTTGCCCAACTACATCAGACACACAAGAAGTGTTCTGTTATCCTGGGTGTGGGGTGGATTTTACAACGGTCTGTAGCACCTGGGTTCCAACACAACCACAAGCTTATTACCACTGGGTGTTTCCCCAGGCCGTGATGCGAGGGAAAGATTTGGGTTGATCTGGAAACCAAATAGCAGCGAGTGCCCCGAGATGGACTGTGGAGGTAATTAGTGGACATCTCCATAGCAGGGAATAACCTGTGTCCCCAGCCATCTGTGTGGAATGGCGCTCCACACTTCCCCCCAAGCAAAGCCGTGTTCCGTGATCCGGAGTTTGTTGAGGTTCATCCAACATACAGCAGCGCCGGAGGTCTGATAGAATGACTTAGTTTGTCATCCCTGGGTGTTTTGCAAGGCCGGCCAGCAAGGGAAAGCTGGGAAATGGGCTGGAATCTGAAGAAGTATAGATTGCCTTCCCATGGGCAGTGGAGGTAATTAGCCGACATCTCCCACCCTTGGAACCCCTGTACCCCCAGAAACATGCCTGTAGTGTGTTTCCCTACTCCATCACACACACAAAGATTTGTTCTGTTATCCTTAGTGTGGGAATGTTCCTACAACTTTCAGCAGGGCCTGGGATCTAATAGCACTACCAGCTTCATTTCCGTGTGTTTTACCTGGCCGGGCTGAGAGTGAAACCTGGGTGACTTGCTGGAAAGCCAAGGGGCAGCGAGTGCATCCCCATGGGATGTGGAGGTAATTATCCCACACCCAACAACTTAGGAACCCCTGCACCCAATGAAACATGCGTTTAGATTTTACCCAACTCCATCAGACACTCAAAGAATTATTCTGATATACTGGGTGTGGGTAGGCATCTACAATGATGTGCAGCACCTGGAATTCAATAGAACCACTAGCTTATTATCCCTGAGTGTTTTACGAGGCTGGGCTCCGAGGGATAGCTCTGGGTTGGGCTGGAAATCCAAGTAGCAGCAAGTGCCCCGAGATGGACTGTGGAAGTAATTAGAGGACTTCTCCCTAACAGGGAAAAACCTGTGCCTCCAGCCATCTGTGTGTAGTGGGGCTCCAAACCTACCACAAAGCAAAGCCTTGTTCCGTATTCCTTGGTGTTTGGAGGTTCCTCCAACAGACAGAATTGCCCGGGTTTTCATAGAATCACCTAGTTTGTTATCCCTGGGTGATTTCCTAGGACAGACTGCAAGGGAATGCTAGGAGTTAGGCTGGAAAGTGAAGAAGAAGAGACTGCCTCCCCATGGGCAGTGGAATTAATAACACGACATCTGCCACCCTGGGAAAACCTGCACCTACAGGAACATGCCTGGTTTGTGTTTTCCTACTCCATCAAACACACAAAGAAGTGTTCTGTTATCAAGAGCGTGGGGAGGATTCTACAACTGTCAGCAGCGCCAGGGTTCTAATAGAAATAGTAGCTTCTTTTCCCTGAGTGTTTTCCCAGGCCGGGCTACGAGGGATATCTGGGGGTTTGGCTGGAAAGGCAAGTAGCAGCGAGTGCCCCGAGATGGACTGTGGAGGTAATTAGCAGAATTCTCTCTAAAAGAGAAAAACTTGTGCCCCCAGGCATCTGTGTGGAGTGGGGATTCACACCTCCTGACAAGCAAATTTTGGTCCGGAAACCTGAGTGTGTGGAGTTTCCTCCAACAGACAGCAGTGCCCTGGTTATCATAGAATCACTTAGTTTGGCATCACTTGGTGTTTTCCTAGGCTGGACAGCAAGGGAATTCTGGAAGTTGGGCTGGAAAGCGAAGAAGAATAGAGTGCCACCCCAAGGGCACTGGAGGTAATTAGCCGACATCTCCCACCCTGGGTACACCTGTACACCCAGAAAAATGCCTGGAGTGTGTTTTCCTACTCCATCACACACACAAAGAAGTTTTCTGTTATCCTGAGAGTGGGGATGTTCCTACAACTGTCAGCAGCACCTGGGAATGAAAAGCAACACTAGCTTCTTTTCCCTGAGTGTTTACCCAGGCCTGGCTGTGAGGGAAAGCTGGGGGATGGGCTGGAAACCAAGCAGCATCGAGTGCCTCCCCATGGGCAGTGTAGGTAATTACCCGACCTCTCCCAAATTTGGAACACCTTTACCACCTGAAACATGCGTGCAGTTTGTTAACCCAACTAAATCAGACACAAATAGATGTGTTCTGTTATCCTGGCTGTTGGGAGGTTCCTACAATGGTCTGCAGCACCTGGGTTCGTATAGAACCACTAGCTTATAATCCCTGAGTGTTTTCCCAGGCCAGGCTGCGAGGGAATGCTTGGGGTTGGGCTGGTAAGCCAAGTAGCAGTGAGTGCCCCGAGATGGACTGTGCAGGTAATTAGCGGACTTCTCCCTAAAAGAGGAAAACCTGTGCCCCCAGCCATCTGTGTGGAGTGGGGCTCCACAACTCCCCCAAAGCAAAGCCATGTTCCAGAATCTAGAGTATGTGGAGGTTCCTCCAACAGGCAACAGCGCCTTGGTGATTCTGAAAGTATCACTAATATTTCATCCTGGGTGTTTTCCTAGTCCGGGCTGCAAGGGAAAGCTGGGAGTTGGGCAGGAAAGCGAAGAAGAAGAGAGTGCCTACGCATGGGCAGTGCGTTTAATTAGATGACATCTCCCAATCTGGGCACACCTGTACCCCCAGAAACATGCCTGCAGTGCGTTTTCCTACTGCATCACACACACAATGAATTTTTCTCTTATCCTGAGCGTGGGGAGGTTGCTACAACTTACAGCAGTGACTGGGTTCTATTAGCACTAGTGGATTCTTTTCCCTGAGTGTTTACCAATGCCGTGCCACGAGGGAAACAAGGGGGTTTGGCTGGAAAGCGAAGTAGAAGCGAGTGCCCAAAGAAGGACTGTGGAGGTAATTAGCGGACTCCTCACTAATGGAAAAACCTGTACACTCAGGCATCTTTGTGGAGTGGGGCTCCACACCTCTCTCCAAGCAAAGACTTGTTCCGGAATCCTGACTGTGTGGAGGAACCTTCAAAGACACAGCGATTCGGTTCTGATAGAATCATTTAGTATGTCATCACTGGGTGTTTTCCTAGGCCGGGCTGCAAGGGAAAGCTGGGAGTTGGCCTGGAAAGCGAAGAAGTAGAGAGTGTCTCCGCATGGGAAGTGGATGTAATTAGATGACTTCTCCCACCCTGGGAACACCTGTACCCCCAAAAACATGCCTGCAGTTTCCCTAATCGATCACACAAACATAGAAGTTTCCAGTTATCCTGAGTGTGGGGAGGTTCCTTCAACTGTCATCAGCACCTGGGTTCTAATAACACCACTAGCAATTTTCAGTGAGTGTTTCCCTAGGCCGCACTGAGAGGGAAACTTGGGGGTTTGCTGGAAATCCAAGCAGCAGTGTGTGACTTCCTCTAGGCAGTGGAGGAAATTATCCGACTTCCCAGAGCGTCGGAACATCTGTACCCCATGAAACATGTGTGGAGTTTGTTTACACAACCCCATCAGACACATAAAGAAGTGTTCTGTTATCCTGGGGGTGGGAAGGTTCCTACAATTGTCTGCAGCTCCTTGGTTCCTATAGAACCACTAGCTTATTATCCCTGAGTGTTTCCCCAGGCCGTGCTGCGAGGGAAAGCTGGGTTTTGGGCTGGAAAGCCAAGTTTCAGTGAGTGGCACGACATGGACTGTGGAGTTAATTAGCGGACTTCTCCCTAACAGGGAAAATACTGTGCACCCAGCCATCTGTGTGGAGTGTGGCTCCACACCTTCCCCTAAGCAAAGCCTTGTTCCAGAATCCTGATTATGTGGAGGTTCCTCCAAGAGACAGGAGGGCCCTGGTTTGATAAAATCAATTAGATTCTCATCCCTGGGTGTTTTCATACGCCGCACAGCAAGGGAAAGCTGGGAGTTGTCCTGGAAAGCGAAGAAGAAGAGAGTGCCTCCCCATGGGCAGTGGAGGTAATTAGAGGACATCTCCCATGCTTGGAAACCAGTACACACGGGAATATGCCTGGAGTTTGTTTCCCTAGTCCATAACACACACAAAGATTTGTTCTGTTATCCTGAGTGTGGGGAGGTGTCTAAAACTGTTCAGCAGCGCCTGTGTTCTTATTCCACCAGTAGTTTCATTTCCCTGAATGTTTTCCCTGGCTGGGCTGCGAGGCAAAGCTGGGGGTTGTGCTGGAATGCCAAGTAGCAGATAGTGTCCTGAGATGGAGTGTGGAGGTAATTAGCGGACTTCTCCCTATCAGAGTAAAACCTGTGCACCCAGTCATCTGTGTGGAGTGGGTCTCCACCCCTCCCAAAATGCAAAGCCGTGTTCTGAAATCCTGAGTGTGTGGAGGTTCCTCCAACAGACAGCTGTTCCTGGGTTCAGATAGAATCTCTTAATTTGTCATCCCTCGGTGTTTCCCTAGGCCAGGCTGCAAGAGAAAGTTGGGAATTGGTGTGGAAAGAGAAGAAGAAGAGAGTGTATAACCATGGGATTTGGAGGCAATTATCCGACATCTCTCACCATGTTAACACCTGTACTCCCAGAAACATGCCTGTAGATGGTTTTCTTACTCCATCACACACAGAAAGATTTGTTCTGTTATCCTGAATGTGGGAAGGTTTCTACAACTCTCAGCAGCTACTGGGTTCTAACAGCACCTGTAGCTTCGTTTCACTCTGTGTTTTCCCAGGCCTGACTGCGAGGGAATGCTGGGTGTTTGGCTGGAAAGCCAAGTAGCTGCGAGTGCCCCGAGATATACTGTGTAGGTAATTAGCGGACTTCTCCCTAACAGGGAATATCCGGTGCCCCCATCCTTCTGTGTCTTGTGGGGCTCCCCACCTCACCCCCAGTAAAGCCGTTTTCCAGAATCCTGAGTATGTGGAGGTTCCTCACACAGACCACACTGCCATAGATCTGAGAGAAACAATTAATTTTTCACCCCTGGGTGTTTTCCTAAGCCGGGCTGCAAGGGAAAGCTGGGAGTTGTGCTGGAACGTGAAGAAGAAGAGAGTGCCTCCCCATGGGCAGTGGAGGTAATTAGCCGACATCTCCAACCCAGGGGACACCTGTACCCCCAGAAACATGCCTCGATTGTGTTTTCCTAATCCATCACACACACAAAGAATTGTTCTGTTATCCTATCCGTGGGGAGGTTTCTACAACTTTCAGCAGTGCCTGGGATCTAATAGCACCTGTATCTTCATTTCTCTGTGTGTTTTCACAATCGGGGCTACGAGGGAAAGCTGGGTGTTCGCCTGGAATTCCAAGCAGCAGCAAGTGACCCGAGATGGACTGTGGAGGTAATTAGCGGAATTCTCCCTAACAGAGAATAACCTGTGCCCTCAAGCATCTGTGAGGTTTGGGGCACCACACCTCCCCCCATCAAAGTCATGTTCCGGAATCCTGAGGGTATGGAGTTTCCTCCAAGAGAAAACAGCACCTTGGTACTGATAGAATCATTTAGATTGTCATCACTGTGTGTTTTCCTTGGCCGGGTTGCAAGGGAATGCTGGGAGTTGGGCTGGAAAGTGAAGAAGAAGTGAGTGCCCCCCCATGGGCATTTGAAGTATTTAGCCAACATCTACCACCCTGGGAACACCAGAACCCTCAGCAACATGCCTTGAGGGTGTTTTCCTACTGCATCACACATACAAAGATGTGTTCTGTTATCCTGAGCGTGTGGACGTTTTTACAACTGTCAGCAGTGCCTGGGATGTAATAGCACCAGTACTTTCTTTTCCCTGAGTGTTTTCACAGGCCGGGCTCCGAGGGAAAACTGGGAGTTGGGCTGGAAAGCCAAGCAGCAGCGAGTGCCTCCCCTTGGGAAGTGTAGGTAATTATCAGACCTCCCACAACCTAGGAACAACTTTACCCCCTGAAACAAGCTTGGGGTTTCTTTACCCAACACAATCAGACACACAAAGAAGTGTTCTGTTATCCTGGGTGTGGGGAGGATCTTACAAAGTTCTGTAGAGCCTGGGTTCCAACACCACCACCAGCATATTATAACTGAATTTTTTCCCAGGCCGTTCTGCGAGGGAGTGTTTTGGGTTGATCTGGAAACCAAGTAGTAGCGAGTGCCCCGATTTGGATTGTGGAGGAAATTAGCAGAATTATCCCTAGTAGAGAAAAATCTGCCCCCTGCCTTCTGTGTGGTGTGGGGCTCCACACATCCCCTTAAGCAGAGCCGTGTTCCAGAATCCTGAGTGTGTGGAGTTCCCTCCAACAAAAAGGAGCGCCTAGGGACTGATAGAATCACATAGTATGTCATCACTGTGTGTTTTCCTACACCAGGCGGCAAAGGAAATCTGGGACGTGGGCTGGAAAGCTAAGAAGAAGTGAGTGACTACCCATGCACAATGGAGTTAAATAGCCGACATCTCCCACCCTTGGAACCCCTGTACACCCAGAAACATGCCTGTAGTGTGTTTTCCTAATCCAGAACACACACAAAGAAGTGTTCTGTTATCCTGAGTGTGGGAGGTTTCTAAAATTTTTCAGCAGCGCCTGGGTTCTTATACTACCAGTATCATCATTTACCAGAGTGTTCTCCAAGGCCAGGCTGCAAGGGAAAGCTGGGGGTTGGGCTGGAAAGCCAAGTAACAGCGAGTGCCACCCCATGGTCTTTGGAGGTATTTATCCGAACTCACACAAACTAGGAACCCACTGTACCCCCTAAAACATGCGTGTAGTTTGCTTACCCAACACCATCAGACACACAATGAAGTGTTCTGTTATCCTGGGTGTGGGGAGGTTCCTACAACCGTGTGCAGCACCTGGGTTCCAACAGAACTACTAGCTTAATTTCCCTGAGTGTTTTCCCAGGCTGGGATGCGAGGGAAAGCTAAGGGTTGGTCTGGAAATCCAAGTAGCAGTGAGTGCCCCGAGATGGAATATGGAGGAAATTAGCGGACTTATCCCGAACAGGGAAAACCTGTGACTCCATCCGTGTGGAGTGGGGTTCCAAAACTCCCGAAAATCAAAGCAAATTTCCGGAAACCTTAGTGTGTCGAGGTACCTCCAACAGACAGCAGCGCACTGGTTCTGATAGAATCACATAGTTTGTCATCACTGGGTGTTTTCATACGCCTCACTGCAAGGGAAAGCTGGGAGTTGGCCTGGAAAGAGAAGAAGAAGAGAGTGCCTCCCCATGGGCAGTGGAGGTAATTAGAGGATATCTCCCATGCTTGGAAACCAGTACACACGGGAATATGCCTGGAGTATGTTTCCCTAGTCCATAACACACACAAAGATTTGTTCTGTTATCCTGAGTGTGGGGAGGTGTCTAAAACTGTTCAGCAGCGCCTGTGTTCTTATTCCACCAGTAGTTTCATTTCCCTGAATGTTTTCCCTGGCTGGGCTGCGAGGCAAACCTGGGGGTTTTGCTGGAGTGCCAAGTAGCAGAGAGTGTCCTGAGATGGACTGTGGAGGTAATTAGCGGACTTCTCCCTATCAGAGAAAAACCTGTGCCCCCAGTCATCTGTGTGGAGTGGGTCTCCACCCCTCCCAACAAGAAAAGCCGTGTTCTGAAATCCTGAGTGTGTGGAGGTTCCTCCAACAGACAGCTGTTCCTGGGTTCAGATAGAATCTCTTAATTTGTCATCCCTCGGTGTTTCCCTAGGCCAGGCTGCAAGAGAAAGTTGGGAATTGGTCTGGAAAGAGAAGAAGAAGAGAGTGTATACCCATGGGCTTTGGAGGCAATTATCCGACATCTCTCACCATGTTAACACCTGTACTCCCAGAAACATGCCTGTAGTTGGTTTTCCTACTCCATCCCACACACAAAGAAGTGTTCTGTTATCCTGAATGTGGGAAGGTTTCTACAACTCTCAGCAACTCCTTGGTTCTAATAGAACCTGTAGCTTCTTTTCACTGTGTGTTTTCCCAGGCCTGACTGCGAGGGAATGCTGGGTGTTTGGCTGGAAAGCCAAGTAGCTGCGAGTGCCCCGAGATATACTGTGTAGGTAATTAGCGGACTTCTCCCTTACAGGGAATATCCGGTGCCCCCAACCTTCTGTGTCTTGTGGGGCTCCCCACCTCACCCCCAGTAAAGCCGTTTTCCAGAATCCTGAGTATGTGGAGGTTCCTCACACAGACCACACTGCCATAGATCTGATAGAAACAATTAATTTTTCACCCCTGGGTGTTTTCCTAAGCCGGGCTGCAAGGGAAAGCTGGGAGCTGTGCTGGAACGTGAAGAAGAAGAGAGTGCCTCCCCATGGGCAGTGGAGGTATTTAGCCGACATCTCCAACCCAGGGGACACCTGTACTCCCAGAAACATGCCTCGATTGTGTTTTCCTAATCCATCACACACACAAAGAATTGTTCTGTTATCCTATCCGTGGGGAGGTTTCTACAACTTTCAGCAGTGCCTCGGATCTAATAGCACCTGTATCTTCATTTCTCTGTGTGTTTTCACAATCGGGGCTACGAGGGAAAGCTGGGTGTTCGCCTGGAATTCCAAGCAGCAGCAAGTGACCCGAGATGGACTGTGGAGGTAATTAGCGGAATTCTCCCTAACAGAGAATAACCTGTGCCCTCAGGCATCTGTGAGGTTTGGGGCACCACACCTCCCCCCATCAAAGTCATGTTCCGGAATCCTGAGGGTATGGAGTTTCCTCCAAGAGAAAACAGCACCTTGGTACTGATAGAATCACTGAGATTGTCATCACTGTGTGTTTTCCTTGGCCGGGTTGCAAGGGAATGCTGGGAGTTGGGCTGGAAAGTGAAGAAGAAGTGAGTGCCCCACCATGGGCATTTGAAGTATTTAGCCAACATCTACCACCCTGGGAACACCAGAACCCTCAGCAACATGCCTTGAGGGTGTTTTCCTACTGCATCACACATACAAAGATGTGTTCTGTTATCCTGAGCGTGTGGACGTTTTTACAACTGTCAGCAGTGCCTGGGATGTAATAGCACCAGTACTTTCTTTTCCCTGAGTGTTTTCACAGGCCGGGCTCCGAGGGAAAACTGGGAGTTGGGCTGGAAAGCCAAGCAGCAGCGAGTGCCTCCCCTTGGGAAGTGGAGGTAATTATCAGACCTCCCACAACCTAGGAACAACTTTACCCCCTGAAACAAGCTTGGGGTTTCTTTACCCAACACAATCAGACACACAAAGAAGTGTTCTGTTATCCTGGGTGTGGGGAGGATCTTACAAAGTTCTGTAGAGCCTGGGTTCCAACACCACCACCAGCATATTATAACTGAATTTTTTCCCAGGCCGTGCTGCGAGGGAGTGTTTTGGGTTGATCTGGAAACCAAGTAGTAGCGAGTGCCCCGATTTGGATTGTGGAGGAAATTAGCAGAATTATCCCTAGTAGAGAAAAATCTGCCCCCTGCCTTCTGTGTGGCGTGGGGCTCCACACATCCCCTTAAGCAGAGCCGTGTTCCAGAATCCTGAGTGTGTGGAGTTCCCTCCAACAAAAAGGAGCGCCTAGGGACTGATAGAATCACATAGTATGTCATCACTGTGTGTTTTCCTACACCAGGCGGCAAAGGAAATCTGGGACGTGGGCTGGAAAGCTAAGAAGAAGTGAGTGACTACCCATGCACAATGGAGTTAAATAGCCGAAATCTCCCACCCTTGGAACCCCTGTACACCCAGAATCATGCCTGTAGTGTGTTTTCCTAATCCAGAACACACACAAAGAATTGTTCTGTTATCCTGAGTGTGGGAGGTTTCTAAAATTTTTCAGCAGCGCCTGGGTTCTTATACTACCAGTATCATCATTTACCAGAGTGTTCTCCAAGGCCAGGCTGCAAGGGAAAGCTGGGGGTTGGGCTGGAAAGCCAAGTAACAGCGAGTGCCACCCCATGGTCTTTGGAGGTATTTATCCGAACTCACACAAACTAGGAACCCACTGTACCCCCTAAAACATGCGTGTAGTTTGCTTACCCAACACCATCAGACACACAATGAAGTGTTCTGTTATCCTGGGTATGGGGAGGTTCCTACAACCGTGTGCAGCACCTGGGTTCCAACAGAACTACTAGCTTAATTTCCCTGAGTGTTTTCCCAGGCTGGGATGCGAGGGAAAGCTAAGGGTTGGTCTGGAAATCCAAGTAGCAGTGAGTGCCCCGAGATGGAATATGGAGGAAATTAGCGGACTTATCCCGAACAGGGAAAACCTGTGACCCCATCCGTGTGGAGTGGGGTTCCAAAACTCCCGAAAATCAAAGCAAATTTCCGGAAACCTTAGTGTGTCGAGGTACCTCCAACAGACAGCAGCGCACTGGTTCTGATAGAATCACATAGTTTGTCATCCCTGGGTGTTTTCATACGCCTCACTGCAAGGGAAAGCTGGGAGTTGGCCTGGAAAGAGAAGAAGAAGAGAGTGCCTCCCCATGGGCAGTGGAGGTAATTAGAGGATATCTCCCATGCTTGGAAACCAGTACACACGGGAATATGCCTGGAGTATGTTTCCCTAGTCCATAACACACACAAAGATTTGTTCTGTTATCCTGAGTGTGGGGAGGTGTCTAAAACTGTTCAGCAGCGCCTGTGTTCTTATTCCACCAGTAGTTTCATTTCCCTGAATGTTTTCCCTGGCTGTGCTGCGAGGCAAAGCTGGGGGTTGTGCTGGAATGCGAAGTAGCAGAGAGTGTCCTTAGATGGACTGTGGAGGTAATTAGCGGACTTCTCCCTATCAGAGAAAAACCTGTGCCCCTAGTCATCTGTGTGGAGTGGGTCTCCACACCTCCCAACATGCAAAGCCGTGTTCTGAAATCCTGAGTGTGTGGAGGTTCCTCCAACAGACAGCTGTTCCTGGGTTCAGATAGAATCTCTTAATTTGTCATCCCTCGGTGTTTCCCTAGGCCAGGCTGCAAGAGAAAGTTGGGAATTGGTCTGGAAAGAGAAGAAGAAGAGAGTGTATACCCATGGGCTTTGGAGGCAATTATCCGACATCTCTCACCATGTTAACACCTGTACTCCCAGAAACATGCCTGTAGTTGGTTTTCCTACTCCATCCCACACACAAAGAAGTGTTCTGTTATCCTGAATGTGGGAAGGTTTCTACAACTCTCAGCATCTCCTTGGTTCTAATAGAACCTGTAGCTTCTTTTCACTGTGTGTTTTCCCAGGCCTGACTGCGAGGGAATGCTGGGTGTTTGGCTGGAAAGCCAAGTAGCTGCGAGTGCCCCGAGATATACTGTGTAGGTAATTAGCGGACTTCTCCCTTACAGGGAATATCTGGTGCCCCCAACCTTCTGTGTCTTGTGGGGCTCCCCACATCACCCCCAGTAAAGCCGTGTTCCAGAATCCTGAGTATGTGGAGGTTCCTCACCCAGACAACACTGCCATAAATCTGATAGAAACAATTAATTTTTCACCCCTGGGTGTTTTCCAAGCCGGGCTGCAAGGGAAAGCTGGGAGTTGTGCTGGAAAGTGAAAAAGAAGAGAGTGCCTCCCCATGGGCAGTGGAGGAAATTAGCAGACATCTCCCACCCTTGGAACACATGAACCCCTTGAATTATGCCTGGAGTTTGTTTTCCTTCCCCATCACACACACAAAAATTGTTCTCTTAACCTGAGCATGGGGAAGTTTCTACAATTTTCAGCAGCGCCTGTGTTCTAATAGGTCCACTAGCTACTTTTCCCTGAGTGTTTTCACAGGCCGGTCTGCGAGGGTAAACTGGGGGTTAGGATGGAAATCCAAGCAGCATCGAGTGCCTCCCCATTGGCAGTGGAGTTAATTATCAGACCTCTCACAACCTAGGAACACCTCTACCACCTGAAACATGCATGGAGTTTGTTTACCCAACTCCATCAGACACACAAATAATTGTTCTGTTTTCCTGGGTGTGGGCAGGTTCCTACAACGGTCTGCAGCACCTCGGTCCCAGTAGAACCACTAGCTAATTATCCCTGAGGTTTTTCCCACGCCGAGCTGCGAGGGAATCCTAGCAGTTTGGCTGGAAAACCAAGTAGCAGTGATTGCCCTGAGATGGATTGTGGAGGTAATTAGCGGACTTCTACCTAACAGGGAATAACCTGTGCACCCAGCCATCTGTGTGTAGTGTGACTCCACACCTATCCCCAAACAGAGCTGTGTTGTGGAATTCTGAGTGTGTGGAGTTCCCTCCAACAGAAAGCAGTGCCTTGTTACTGATAGAATCACTTAGTTTGTTATCACTGGGTGTATTCCTGGCCGGGCTGCAAGGGAAAGCTTGGGGTTGGGCTGGAAATTTAAGAAGAATTGAGTGCCCCACCATGGGCATTTTTAGGTTATTAGCCGACATCTACCACCCTGAGAAATCCTGAACCCTCAGAAACATGCCTGGAGGGTGTTTTCCTACTGCATCACACATACAAACATGTGTTCTGTTATCCTGAGTTGGGGATGTTCTACAACTGTCAGCAGTGCCTTGGATTTAATAGCAACTGTACTTTCTTTTCCCTGAGTGTTTTCACAGGCTGGGCTGTGAGGGAATTCTGGGAGTTGGGCTGGAAAACCAAGCAGCAGCAATTGCCTCCCCATGGGCAGTTGAGTTAATTTTCCGACATCCCACAACCTAGGAACACCTGTACCCTCTGAAACATGCTTGGAGTTACTTTGCCCAACTACATCAGACACACAAGAAGTGTTCTGTTATCCTGGGTGTGGGGTGGATTTTACAACGGTCTGTAGCACCTGGGTTCCAACACAACCACAAGCTTATTACCACTGGGTGTTTCCCCAGGCCGTGATGCGAGGGAAAGATTTGGGTTGATCTGGAAACCAAATAGCAGCGAGTGCCCCGAGATGGACTGTGGAGGTAATTAGTGGACATCTCCATAGCAGGGAATAACCTGTGTCCCCAGCCATCTGTGTGGAATGGCGCTCCACACTTCCCCCCAAGCAAAGCCGTGTTCCGTGATCCGGAGTTTGTTGAGGTTCATCCAACATACAGCAGCGCCGGAGGTCTGATAGAATGACTTAGTTTGTCATCCCTGGGTGTTTTGCAAGGCCGGCCAGCAAGGGAAAGCTGGGAAATGGGCTGGAATCTGAAGAAGTATAGATTGCCTTCCCATGGGCAGTGGAGGTAATTAGCCGACATCTCCCACCCTTGGAACCCCTGTACCCCCAGAAACATGCCTGTAGTGTGTTTCCCTACTCCATCACACACACAAAGATTTGTTCTGTTATCCTTAGTGTGGGAATGTTCCTACAACTTTCAGCAGGGCCTGGGATCTAATAGCACTACCAGCTTCATTTCCGTGTGTTTTACCTGGCCGGGCTGAGAGTGAAACCTGGGTGACTTGCTGGAAAGCCAAGGGGCAGCGAGTGCATCCCCATGGGATGTGGAGGTAATTATCCCACACCCAACAACTTAGGAACCCCTGCACCCAATGAAACATGCGTTTAGATTTTACCCAACTCCATCAGACACTCAAAGAATTATTCTGATATACTGGGTGTGGGTAGGCATCTACAATGATGTGCAGCACCTGGAATTCAATAGAACCACTAGCTTATTATCCCTGAGTGTTTTACGAGGCTGGGCTCCGAGGGATAGCTCTGGGTTGGGCTGGAAATCCAAGTAGCAGCAAGTGCCCCGAGATGGACTGTGGAAGTAATTAGAGGACTTCTCCCTAACAGGGAAAAACCTGTGCCTCCAGCCATCTGTGTGTAGTGGGGCTCCAAACCTACCACAAAGCAAAGCCTTGTTCCGTATTCCTTGGTGTTTGGAGGTTCCTCCAACAGACAGAATTGCCCGGGTTTTCATAGAATCACCTAGTTTGTTATCCCTGGGTGATTTCCTAGGACAGACTGCAAGGGAATGCTAGGAGTTAGGCTGGAAAGTGAAGAAGAAGAGACTGCCTCCCCATGGGCAGTGGAATTAATAACACGACATCTGCCACCCTGGGAAAACCTGCACCTACAGGAACATGCCTGGTTTGTGTTTTCCTACTCCATCAAACACACAAAGAAGTGTTCTGTTATCAAGAGCGTGGGGAGGATTCTACAACTGTCAGCAGCGCCAGGGTTCTAATAGAAATAGTAGCTTCTTTTCCCTGAGTGTTTTCCCAGGCCGGGCTACGAGGGATATCTGGGGGTTTGGCTGGAAAGGCAAGTAGCAGCGAGTGCCCCGAGATGGACTGTGGAGGTAATTAGCAGAATTCTCTCTAAAAGAGAAAAACCTGTGCCCCCAGGCATCTGTGTGGAGTGGGGATTCACACATCCTGACAAGCAAATTTTGGTCCGGAAACCTGAGTGTGTGGAGTTTCCTCCAACAGACAGCAGTGCCCGGGTTATCATAGAATCACTTAGTTTGGCATCACTTGGTGTTTTCCTAGGCTGGACAGCAAGGGAATTCTGGAAGTTGGGCTGGAAAGCGAAGAAGTATAGAGTGTCACCCCAAGGGCACTGGAGGTAATTAGCCGACATCTCCCACCCTGGGTACACCTGTACACCCAGAAAAATGCCTGGAGTGTGTTTTCCTACTCCATCACACACACAAAGAAGTTTTCTGTTATCCTGAGAGTGGGGATATTCCTACAACTGTCAGCAGCACCTGGGAATGAAAAGCAACACTAGCTTCTTTTCCCTGAGTGTTTACCCAGGCCTGGCTGTGAGGGAAAGCTGGGGGATGGGCTGGAAACCAAGCAGCATCGAGTGCCTCCCCATGGGCAGTGTAGGTAATTACCCGACCTCTCCCAAATTTGGAACACCTTTACCACCTGAAACATGCGTGCAGTTTGTTAACCCAACTAAATCAGACACAAATAGATGTGTTCTGTTATCCTGGCTGTTGGGAGGTTCCTACAATGGTCTGCAGCACCTGGGTTCGTATAGAACCACTAGCTTATAATCCCTGAGTGTTTTCCCAGGCCAGGCTGCGAGGGAATGCTTGGGGTTGGGCTGGTAAGCCAAGTAGCAGTGAGTGCCCCGAGATGGACTGTGCAGGTAATTAGCGGACTTCTCCCTAAAAGAGGAAAACCTGTGCCCCCAGCCATCTGTGTGGAGTGGGGCTCCACAACTCCCCCAAAGCAAAGCCATGTTCCAGAATCTAGAGTATGTGGAGGTTCCTCCAACAGGCAACAGCACCTTGGTGATTCTGAAAGTATCACTAATATTTCATCCTGGGTGTTTTCCTAGTCCGGGCTGCAAGGGAAAGCTGGGAGTTGGGCAGGAAAGCGAAGAAGAAGAGAGTGCCTACGCATGGGCAGTGCGTTTAATTAGATGACATCTCCCAATCTGGGCACACCTGTACCCCCAGAAACATGCCTGCAGTGCGTTTTCCTACTGCATCACACACACAATGAATTTTTCTCTTATCCTGAGCGTGGGGAGGTTGCTACAACGTACAGCAGTGACTGGGTTCTATTAGCACTAGTGGATTCTTTTCCCTGAGTGTTTACCAATGCCGTGCCACGAGGGAAACAAGGGGGTTTGGCTGGAAAGCGAAGTAGAAGCGAGTGCCCAAAGAAGGACTGTGGAGGTAATTAGCGGACTCCTCACTAATGGAAAAACCTGTACACTCAGGCATCTTTGTGGAGTGGGGCTCCACACCTCTCTCCAAGCAAAGACTTGTTCCGGAATCCTGACTGTGTGGAGGAACCTTCAAAGACACAGCGATTCGGTTCTGATAGAATCATTTAGTATGTCATCACTGGGTGTTTTCCTAGGCCGGGCTGCAAGGGAAAGCTGGGAGTTGGCCTGGAAAGCGAAGAAGTAGAGAGTGTCTCCGCATGGGAAGTGGATGTAATTAGATGACTTCTCCCACCCTGGGAACACCTGTACCCCCAAAAACATGCCTGCAGTTTCCCTAATCGATCACACAAACATAGAAGTTTCCAGTTATCCTGAGTGTGGGGAGGTTCCTTCAACTGTCATCAGCACCTGGGTTCTAATAACACCACTAGCAATTTTCAGTGAGTGTTTCCCTAGGCCGCACTGAGAGGGAAACTTGGGGGTTTGCTGGAAATCCAAGCAGCAGTGTGTGACTTCCTCTAGGCAGTGGAGGAAATTATCCGACTTCCCAGAGCGTCGGAACATCTGTACCCCATGAAACATGTGTGGAGTTTGTTTACACAACCCCATCAGACACATAAAGAAGTGTTCTGTTATCCTGGGGGTGGGAAGGTTCCTACAATTGTCTGCAGCTCCTTGGTTCCTATAGAACCACTAGCTTATTATCCCTGAGTGTTTCCCCAGGCCGTGCTGCGAGGGAAAGCTGGGTTTTGGGCTGGAAAGCCAAGTTTCAGCGAGTGGCACGACATGGACTGTGGAGTTAATTAGCGGACTTCTCCCTAACAGGGAAAATACTGTGCACCCAGCCATCTGTGTGGAGTGTGGCTCCACACCTTCCCCTAAGCAAAGCCTTGTTCCAGAATCCTGATTATGTGGAGGTTCCTCCAAGAGACAGGAGGGCCCTGGTTTGATAAAATCAATTAGATTCTCATCCCTGGGTGTTTTCATACGCCGCACAGCAAGGGAAAGCTGGGAGTTGTCCTGGAAAGCGAAGAAGAAGAGAGTGCCTCCCCATGGGCAGTGGAGGTAATTAGAGGACATCTCCCATGCTTGGAAACCAGTACACACGGGAATATGCCTGGAGTTTGTTTCCCTAGTCCATAACACACACAAAGATTTGTTCTGTTATCCTGAGTTTGGGGAGGTGTCTAAAACTGTTCAGCAGCGCCTGTGTTCTTATTCCACCAGTAGTTTCATTTCCCTGAATGTTTTCCCTGGCTGGGCTGCGAGGCAAAGCTGGGGGTTGTGCTGGAATGCCAAGTAGCAGATAGTGTCCTGAGATGGAGTGTGGAGGTAATTAGCGGACTTCTCCCTATCAGAGTAAAATCTGTGCACCCAGTCATCTGTGTGGAGTGGGTCTCCACACCTCCCAACATGCAAAGCCGTGTTCTGAAATCCTGAGTGTGTGGAGGTTCCTCCAACAGACAGCTGTTCCTGGGTTCAGATAGAATCTCTTAATTTGTCATCCCTCGGTGTTTCCCTAGGCCAGGCTGCAAGAGAAAGTTGGGAATTGGTCTGGAAAGAGAAGAAGAAGAGAGTGTATACCCATGGGCTTTGGAGGCAATTATCCGACATCTCTCACCATGTTAACACCTGTACTCCCAGAAACATGCCTGTAGTTGGTTTTCCTACTCCATCACACACAGAAAGATTTGTTCTGTTATCCTGAATGTGGGAAGGTTTCTACAACTCTCAGCAGCTACTGGGTTCTAACAGCACCTGTAGCTTCGTTTCACTCTGTGTTTTCCCAGGCCTGACTGTGAGGGAATGCTGGGTGTTTGGCTGGAAAGCCAAGTAGCTGCGAGTGCCCCGAGATATACTGTGTAGGTAATTAGCGGACTTCTTCCTAACAGGGAATATCCGGTGCCCCCATCCTTCTGTGTCTTGTGGGGCTCCCCACCTCACCCCCAGTAAAGCCGTTTTCCAGAATCCTGAGTATGTGGAGGTTCCTCACACAGACCACGCTGCCATAGAACTGATAGAAACAATTAATTTTTCACCCCTGGGTGTTTTCCTAAGCCGGGCTGCAAGGGAAAGCTGGGAGCTCTGCTGGAAATTGAAGAAGAGAGTGCCTCCCCATGGGCAGTGGAGGTAATTAGCCGACATCTCCAACCCAGGGGACACCTGTACCCCCAGAAACATGCCTCGATTGTGTTTTCCTAATCCATCACACACACAAAGAATTGTTCTGTTATCCTATCCGTGGGGAGGTTTCTACAACTTTCAGCAGTGCCTCGGATCTAATAGCACCTGTATCTTCATTTCTCTGTGTGTTTTCACAATCGGGGCTACGAGGGAAAGCTGGGTGTTCGCCTGGAATTCCAAGCAGCAGCAAGTGAACCGAGATGGACTGTGGAGGTAATTAGCGGAATTCTCCCTAACAGAGAATAACCTGTGCCCTCAGGCATCTGTGTGGATTGGGGCACCACACCTCCCCCCATCAAAGGCATGTTCCGGAATCCTGAGGGTATGGAGTTTCCTCCAAGAGAAAACAGCACCTTGGTACTGATAGAATCACTTAGATTGTCATCACTGTGTGTTTTCCTTGGCCGGGTTGCAAGGGAATGCTGGGAGTTGGGCTGGAAAGTGAAGAAGAAGTGAGTGCCCCCCCATGGGCATTTGAAGTATTTAGCCAACATCTACCACCCTGGGAACACCAGAACCCTCAGCAACATGCCTTGAGGGTGTTTTCCTACTGCATCACACATACAAAGATGTGTTCTGTTATCCTGAGCGTGTGGACGTTTTTACAACTGTCAGCAGTGCCTGGGATGTAATAGCACCAGTACTTTCTTTTCCCTGAGTGTTTTCACAGGCCGGGCTCCGAGGGAAAACTGGGAGTTGGGCTGGAAAGCCAAGCAGCAGCGAGTGCCTCCCCTTGGGAAGTGGCGGTAATTTTCAGACCTCCCACAACCTAGGAACAACTTTACCCCCTGAAACAAGCTTGGGGTTTCTTTACCCAACACAATCAGACACACAAAGAAGTGTTCTGTTATCCTGGGTGTGGGGAGGATCTTACAAAGTTCTGTAGAGCCTGGGTTCCAACACCACCACCAGCATATTATAACTGAATTTTTTCCCAGGCCGTGCTGCGAGGGAGTGTTTTGGGTTGATCTGGAAACCAAGTAGTAGCGAGTGCCCCGATTTGGATTGTGGAGGAAATTAGCAGAATTATCCCTAGTAGAGAAAAATCTGCCCCCTGCCTTCTGTGTGGCGTGGGGCTCCACACATCCCCTTAAGCAGAGCCGTGTTCCAGAATCCTGAGTGTGTGGAGTTCCCTCCAACAAAAAGGAGCACCTAGGGACTGATAGAATCACATAGTATGTCATCACTGTGTTTTTTCCTACGCCAGGCGGCAAAGGAAATCTGGGACGTGGGCTGGAAAGCTAAGAAGAAGTGAGTGACTACCCATGCACAATGGAGTTAAATAGCCGACATCTCCCACCCTTGGAAACCCTGTACACCCAGAAACATGCCTGTAGTGTGTTTTCCTAATCCAGAACACACACAAAGAAGTGTTCTGTTATCCTGAGTGTGGGAGGTTTCTAAAATTTTTCAGCAGCGCCTGGGTTCTTATACTACCAGTATCATCATTTACCAGAGTGTTCTCCAAGGCCAGGCTGCAAGGGAAAGCTGGGGGTTGGGCTGGAAAGCCAAGTAACAGCGAGTGCCACCCCATGGTCTTTGGAGGTATTTATCCGAACTCACACAAACTAGGAACCCACTGTACCCCCTAAAACATGCGTGTAGTTTGCTTACCCAACACCATCAGACACACAATGAAGTGTTCTGTTATCCTGGGTGTGGGGAGGTTCCTACAACCGTGTGCAGCACCTGGGTTCCAACAGAACTACTAGCTTAATTTCCCTGAGTGTTTTCCCAGGCTGGGATGCGAGGGAAAGCTAAGGGTTGGTCTGGAAATCCAAGTAGCAGTGAGTGCCCCGAGATGGAATATGGAGGAAATTAGCGGACTTATCCCGAACAGGGAAAACCTGTGACCCCATCCGTGTGGAGTGGGGTTCCAAAACTCCCGAAAATCAAAGCAAATTTCCGGAAACCTTAGTGTGTCGAGGTACCTCCAACAGACAGCAGCGCACTGGTTCTGATAGAATCACATAGTTTGTCATCCCTGGGTGTTTTCATACGCCTCACTGCAAGGGAAAGCTGGGAGTTGGCCTGGAAAGAGAAGAAGAAGAGAGTGCCTCCCCATGGGCAGTGGAGGTAATTAGAGGATATCTCCCATGCTTGGAAACCAGTACACACGGGAATATGCCTGGAGTATGTTTCCCTAGTCCATAACACACACAAAGATTTGTTCTGTTATCCTGAGTGTGGGGAGGTGTCTAAAACTGTTCAGCAGCGCCTGTGTTCTTATTCCACCAGTAGTTTCATTTCCCTGAATGTTTTCCCTGGCTGTGCTGCGAGGCAAAGCTGGGGGTTGTGCTGGAATGCGAAGTAGCAGAGAGTGTCCTGAGATGGACTGTGGAGGTAATTAGCGGACTTCTCCCTATCAGAGAAAAACCTGTGCCCCTAGTCATCTGTGTGGAGTGGGTCTCCACACCTCCCAACATGCAAAGCCGTGTTCTGAAATCCTGAGTGTGTGGAGGTTCCTCCAACAGACAGCTGTTCCTGGGTTCAGATAGAATCTCTTAATTTGTCATCCCTCGGTGTTTCCCTAGGCCAGGCTGCAAGAGAAAGTTGGGAATTGGTCTGGAAAGAGAAGAAGAAGAGAGTGTATACCCATGGGCTTTGGAGGCAATTATCCGACATCTCTCACCATGTTAACACCTGTACTCCCAGAAACATGCCTGTAGTTGGTTTTCCTACTCCATCCCACACACAAAGAAGTGTTCTGTTATCCTGAATGTGGGAAGGTTTCTACAACTCTCAGCATCTCCTTGGTTCTAATAGAACCTGTAGCTTCTTTTCACTGTGTGTTTTCCCAGGCCTGACTGCGAGGGAATGCTGGGTGTTTGGCTGGAAAGCCAAGTAGCTGCGAGTGCCCCGAGATATACTGTGTAGGTAATTAGCGGACTTCTCCCTTACAGGGAATATCTGGTGCCCCCAACCTTCTGTGTCTTGTGGGGCTCCCCACATCACCCCCAGTAAAGCCGTGTTCCAGAATCCTGAGTATGTGGAGGTTCCTCACCCAGACAACACTGCCATAAATCTGATAGAAACAATTAATTTTTCACCCCTGGGTGTTTTCCAAGCCGGGCTGCAAGGGAAAGCTGGGAGTTGTGCTGGAAAGTGAAAAAGAAGAGAGTGCCTCCCCATGGGCAGTGGAGGAAATTAGCAGACATCTCCCACCCTTGGAACACATGAACCCCTTGAATTATGCCTGGAGTTTGTTTTCCTTCCCCATCACACACACAAAAATTGTTCTCTTAACCTGAGCATGGGGAAGTTTCTACAATTTTCAGCAGCGCCTGTGTTCTAATAGGTCCACTAGCTACTTTTCCCTGAGTGTTTTCACAGGCCGGTCTGCGAGGGTAAACTGGGGGTTAGGATGGAAATCCAAGCAGCATCGAGTGCCTCCCCATTGGCAGTGGAGTTAATTATCAGACCTCTCACAACCTAGGAACACCTCTACCACCTGAAACATGCATGGAGTTTGTTTACCCAACTCCATCAGACACACAAATAATTGTTCTGTTTTCCTGGGTGTGGGCAGGTTCCTACAACGGTCTGCAGCACCTCGGTCCCAGTAGAACCACTAGCTAATTATCCCTGAGGTTTTTCCCACGCCGAGCTGCGAGGGAATCCTAGCAGTTTGGCTGGAAAACCAAGTAGCAGTGATTGCCCTGAGATGGATTGTGGAGGTAATTAGCGGACTTCTACCTAACAGGGAATAACCTGTGCACCCAGCCATCTGTGTGTAGTGTGACCCCACACCTATCCCCAAACAGAGCTGTGTTGTGGAATTCTGAGTGTGTGGAGTTCCCTCCAACAGAAAGCAGTGCCTTGTTACTGATAGAATCACTTAGTTTGTTATCACTGGGTGTATTCCTGGCCGGGCTGCAAGGGAAAGCTTGGGGTTGGGCTGGAAATTTAAGAAGAATTGAGTGCCCCACCATGGGCATTTTTAGGTTATTAGCCGACATCTACCACCCTGAGAAATCCTGAACCCTCAGAAACATGCCTGGAGGGTGTTTTCCTACTGCATCACACATACAAACATGTGTTCTGTTATCCTGAGTTGGGGATGTTCTACAACTGTCAGCAGTGCCTTGGATTTAATAGCAACTGTACTTTCTTTTCCCTGAGTGTTTTCACAGGCTGGGCTGTGAGGGAATTCTGGGAGTTGGGCTGGAAAACCAAGCAGCAGCAATTGCCTCCCCATGGGCAGTTGAGTTAATTTTCCGACATCCCACAACCTAGGAACACCTGTACCCTCTGAAACATGCTTGGAGTTACTTTGCCCAACTACATCAGACACACAAGAAGTGTTCTGTTATCCTGGGTGTGGGGTGGATCGTACAACGGTCTGTAGCACCTGGGTTCCAACACAACCACAAGCTTATTACCACTGGGTGTTTCCCCAGGCCGTGATGCGAGGGAAAGATTTGGGTTGATCTGGAAACCAAATAGCAGCGAGTGCCCCGAGATGGACTGTGGAGGTAATTAGTGGACATCTCCATAGCAGGGAATAACCTGTGTCCCCAGCCATCTGTGTGGAATGGCGCTCCACACTTCCCCCCAAGCAAAGCCGTGTTCCGTGATCCGGAGTTTGTTGAGGTTCATCCAACATACAGCAGCGCCGGAGGTCTGATAGAATGACTTAGTTTGTCATCCCTGGGTGTTTTGCAAGGCCGGCCAGCAAGGGAAAGCTGGGAAATGGGCTGGAATCTGAAGAAGTATAGATTGCCTTCCCATGGGCAGTGGAGGTAATTAGCCGACATCTCCCACCCTTGGAACCCCTGTACCCCCAGAAACATGCCTGTAGTGTGTTTCCCTACTCCATCACACACACAAAGATTTGTTCTGTTATCCTTAGTGTGGGAATGTTCCTACAACTTTCAGCAGGGCCTGGGATCTAATAGCACTACCAGCTTCATTTCCGTGTGTTTTACCTGGCCGGGCTGAGAGTGAAACCTGGGTGACTTGCTGGAAAGCCAAGGGGCAGCGAGTGCATCCCCATGGGATGTGGAGGTAATTATCCCACACCCAACAACTTAGGAACCCCTGCACCCAATGAAACATGCGTTTAGATTTTACCCAACTCCATCAGACACTCAAAGAATTATTCTGATATACTGGGTGTGGGTAGGCATCTACAATGATGTGCAGCACCTGGAATTCAATAGAACCACTAGCTTATTATCCCTGAGTGTTTTACGAGGCTGGGCTCCGAGGGATAGCTCTGGGTTGGGCTGGAAATCCAAGTAGCAGCAAGTGCCCCGAGATGGACTGTGGAAGTAATTAGAGGACTTCTCCCTAACAGGGAAAAACCTGTGCCTCCAGCCATCTGTGTGTAGTGGGGCTCCAAACCTACCACAAAGCAAAGCCTTGTTCCGTATTCCTTGGTGTTTGGAGGTTCCTCCAACAGACAGAATTGCCCGGGTTTTCATAGAATCACCTAGTTTGTTATCCCTGGGTGATTTCCTAGGACAGACTGCAAGGGAATGCTAGGAGTTAGGCTGGAAAGTGAAGAAGAAGAGACTGCCTCCCCATGGGCAGTGGAATTAATAACACGACATCTGCCACCCTGGGAAAACCTGCACCTACAGGAACATGCCTGGTTTGTGTTTTCCTACTCCATCAAACACACAAAGAAGTGTTCTGTTATCAAGAGCGTGGGGAGGATTCTACAACTGTCAGCAGCGCCAGGGTTCTAATAGAAATAGTAGCTTCTTTTCCCTGAGTGTTTTCCCAGGCCGGGCTACGAGGGATATCTGGGGGTTTGGCTGGAAAGGCAAGTAGCAGCGAGTGCCCCGAGATGGACTGTGGAGGTAATTAGCAGAATTCTCTCTAAAAGAGAAAAACCTGTGCCCCCAGGCATCTGTGTGGAGTGGGGATTCACACCTCCTGACAAGCAAATTTTGGTCCGGAAACCTGAGTGTGTGGAGTTTCCTCCAACAGACAGCAGTGCCCGGGTTATCATAGAATCACTTAGTTTGGCATCACTTGGTGTTTTCCTAGGCTGGACAGCAAGGGAATTCTGGAAGTTGGGCTGGAAAGCGAAGAAGTATAGAGTGTCACCCCAAGGGCACTGGAGGTAATTAGCCGACATCTCCCACCCTGGGTACACCTGTACACCCAGAAAAATGCCTGGAGTGTGTTTTCCTACTCCATCACACACACAAAGAAGTTTTCTGTTATCCTGAGAGTGGGGATGTTCCTACAACTGTCAGCAGCACCTGGGAATGAAAAGCAACACTAGCTTCTTTTCCCTGAGTGTTTACCCAGGCCTGGCTGTGAGGGAAAGCTGGGGGATGGGCTGGAAACCAAGCAGCATCGAGTGCCTCCCCATGGGCAGTGTAGGTAATTACCCGACCTCTCCCAAATTTGGAACACCTTTACCACCTGAAACATGCGTGCAGTTTGTTAACCCAACTAAATCAGACACAAATAGATGTGTTCTGTTATCCTGGCTGTTGGGAGGTTCCTACAATGGTCTGCAGCACCTGGGTTCGTATAGAACCACTAGCTTATAATCCCTGAGTGTTTTCCCAGGCCAGGCTGCGAGGGAATGCTTGGGGTTGGGCTGGTAAGCCAAGTAGCAGTGAGTGCCCCGAGATGGACTGTGCAGGTAATTAGCGGACTTCTCCCTAAAAGAGGAAAACCTGTGCCCCCAGCCATCTGTGTGGAGTGGGGCTCCACAACTCCCCCAAAGCAAAGCCATGTTCCAGAATCTAGAGTATGTGGAGGTTCCTCCAACAGGCAACAGCACCTTGGTGATTCTGAAAGTATCACTAATATTTCATCCTGGGTGTTTTCCTAGTCCGGGCTGCAAGGGAAAGCTGGGAGTTGGGCAGGAAAGCGAAGAAGAAGAGAGTGCCTACGCATGGGCAGTGCGTTTAATTAGATGACATCTCCCAATCTGGGCACACCTGTACCCCCAGAAACATGCCTGCAGTGCGTTTTCCTACTGCATCACACACACAATGAATTTTTCTCTTATCCTGAGCGTGGGGAGGTTGCTACAACGTACAGCAGTGACTGGGTTCTATTAGCACTAGTGGATTCTTTTCCCTGAGTGTTTACCAATGCCGTGCCACGAGGGAAACAAGGGGGTTTGGCTGGAAAGCGAAGTAGAAGCGAGTGCCCAAAGAAGGACTGTGGAGGTAATTAGCGGACTCCTCACTAATGGAAAAACCTGTACACTCAGGCATCTTTGTGGAGTGGGGCTCCACACCTCTCTCCAAGCAAAGACTTGTTCCGGAATCCTGACTGTGTGGAGGAACCTTCAAAGACACAGCGATTCGGTTCTGATAGAATCATTTAGTATGTCATCACTGGGTGTTTTCCTAGGCCGGGCTGCAAGGGAAAGCTGGGAGTTGGCCTGGAAAGCGAAGAAGTAGAGAGTGTCTCCGCATGGGAAGTGGATGTAATTAGATGACTTCTCCCACCCTGGGAACACCTGTACCCCCAAAAACATGCCTGCAGTTTCCCTAATCGATCACACAAACATAGAAGTTTCCAGTTATCCTGAGTGTGGGGAGGTTCCTTCAACTGTCATCAGCACCTGGGTTCTAATAACACCACTAGCAATTTTCAGTGAGTGTTTCCCTAGGCCGCACTGAGAGGGAAACTTGGGGGTTTGCTGGAAATCCAAGCAGCAGTGTGTGACTTCCTCTAGGCAGTGGAGGAAATTATCCGACTTCCCAGAGCGTCGGAACATCTGTACCCCATGAAACATGTGTGGAGTTTGTTTACACAACCCCATCAGACACATAAAGAAGTGTTCTGTTATCCTGGGGGTGGGAAGGTTCCTACAATTGTCTGCAGCTCCTTGGTTCCTATAGAACCACTAGCTTATTATCCCTGAGTGTTTCCCCAGGCCGTGCTGCGAGGGAAAGCTGGGTTTTGGGCTGGAAAGCCAAGTTTCAGCGAGTGGCACGACATGGACTGTGGAGTTAATTAGCGGACTTCTCCCTAACAGGGAAAATACTGTGCACCCAGCCATCTGTGTGGAGTGTGGCTCCACACCTTCCCCTAAGCAAAGCCTTGTTCCAGAATCCTGATTATGTGGAGGTTCCTCCAAGAGACAGGAGGGCCCTGGTTTGATAAAATCAATTAGATTCTCATCCCTGGGTGTTTTCATACGCCGCACAGCAAGGGAAAGCTGGGAGTTGTCCTGGAAAGCGAAGAAGAAGAGAGTGCCTCCCCATGGGCAGTGGAGGTAATTAGAGGACATCTCCCATGCTTGGAAACCAGTACACACGGGAATATGCCTGGAGTTTGTTTCCCTAGTCCATAACACACACAAAGATTTGTTCTGTTATCCTGAGTTTGGGGAGGTGTCTAAAACTGTTCAGCAGCGCCTGTGTTCTTATTCCACCAGTAGTTTCATTTCCCTGAATGTTTTCCCTGGCTGGGCTGCGAGGCAAAGCTGGGGGTTGTGCTGGAATGCCAAGTAGCAGATAGTGTCCTGAGATGGAGTGTGGAGGTAATTAGCGGACTTCTCCCTATCAGAGTAAAACCTGTGCACCCAGTCATCTGTGTGGAGTGGGTCTCCACCCCTCCCAAAATGCAAAGCCGTGTTCTGAAATCCTGAGTGTGTGGAGGTTCCTCCAACAGACAGCTGTTCCTGGGTTCAGATAGAATCTCTTAATTTGTCATCCCTCGGTGTTTCCCTAGGCCAGGCTGCAAGAGAAAGTTGGGAATTGGTCTGGAAAGAGAAGAAGAAGAGAGTGTATACCCATGGGCTTTGGAGGCAATTATCCGACATCTCTCACCATGTTAACACCTGTACTCCCAGAAACATGCCTGTAGTTGGTTTTCCTACTCCATCACACACAGAAAGATTTGTTCTGTTATCCTGAATGTGGGAAGGTTTCTACAACTCTCAGCAGCTACTGGGTTCTAACAGCACCTGTAGCTTCGTTTCACTCTGTGTTTTCCCAGGCCTGACTGTGAGGGAATGCTGGGTGTTTGGCTGGAAAGCCAAGTAGCTGCGAGTGCCCCGAGATATACTGTGTAGGTAATTAGCGGACTTCTTCCTAACAGGGAATATCCGGTGCCCCCATCCTTCTGTGTCTTGTGGGGCTCCCCACCTCACCCCCAGTAAAGCCGTTTTCCAGAATCCTGAGTATGTGGAGGTTCCTCACACAGACCACGCTGCCATAGAACTGATAGAAACAATTAATTTTTCACCCCTGGGTGTTTTCCTAAGCCGGGCTGCAAGGGAAAGCTGGGAGCTCTGCTGGAAATTGAAGAAGAGAGTGCCTCCCCATGGGCAGTGGAGGTAATTAGCCGACATCTCCAACCCAGGGGACACCTGTACCCCCAGAAACATGCCTCGATTGTGTTTTCCTAATCCATCACACACACAAAGAATTGTTCTGTTATCCTATCCGTGGGGAGGTTTCTACAACTTTCAGCAGTGCCTCGGATCTAATAGCACCTGTATCTTCATTTCTCTGTGTGTTTTCACAATCGGGGCTACGAGGGAAAGCTGGGTGTTCGCCTGGAATTCCAAGCAGCAGCAAGTGAACCGAGATGGACTGTGGAGGTAATTAGCGGAATTCTCCCTAACAGAGAATAACCTGTGCCCTCAGGCATCTGTGTGGATTGGGGCACCACACCTCCCCCCATCAAAGGCATGTTCCGGAATCCTGAGGGTATGGAGTTTCCTCCAAGAGAAAACAGCACCTTGGTACTGATAGAATCACTTAGATTGTCATCACTGTGTGTTTTCCTTGGCCGGGTTGCAAGGGAATGCTGGGAGTTGGGCTGGAAAGTGAAGAAGAAGTGAGTGCCCCACCATGGGCATTTGAAGTATTTAGCCAACATCTACCACCCTGGGAACACCAGAACCCTCAGCAACATGCCTTGAGGATGTTTTCCTACTGCATCACACATACAAAGATGTGTTCTGTTATCCTGAGCGTGTGGACGATTTTACAACTGTCAGCAGTGCCTGGGATGTAATAGCACCAGTACTTTCTTTTCCCTGAGTGTTTTCACAGGCCGGGCTCCGAGGGAAAACTGGGAGTTGGGCTGGAAAGCCAAGCAGCAGCGAGTGCCTCCCCTTGGGAAGTGGCGGTAATTTTCAGACCTCCCACAACCTAGGAACAACTTTACCCCCTGAAACAAGCTTGGGGTTTCTTTACCCAACACAATCAGACACACAAAGAAGTGTTCTGTTATCCTGGGTGTGGGGAGGATCTTACAAAGTTCTGTAGAGCCTGGGTTCCAACACCACCACCAGCATATTATAACTGAATTTTTTCCCAGGCCGTGCTGCGAGGGAGTGTTTTGGGTTGATCTGGAAACCAAGTAGTAGCGAGTGCCCCGATTTGGATTGTGGAGGAAATTAGCAGAATTATCCCTAGTAGAGAAAAATCTGCCCCCTGCCTTCTGTGTGGCGTGGGGCTCCACACATCCCCTTAAGCAGAGCCGTGTTCCAGAATCCTGAGTGTGTGGAGTTCCCTCCAACAAAAAGGAGCACCTAGGGACTGATAGAATCACATAGTATGTCATCACTGTGTTTTTTCCTACGCCAGGCGGCAAAGAAAATCTGGGACGTGGGCTGGAAAGCTAAGAAGAAGTGAGTGACTACCCATGCACAATGGAGTTAAATAGCCGACATCTCCCACCCTTGGAAACCCTGTACACCCAGAAACATGCCTGTAGTGTGTTTTCCTAATCCAGAACACACACAAAGAAGTGTTCTGTTATCCTGAGTGTGGCAGGTTTCTAAAATTTTTCAGCAGCGCCTGGGTTCTTATACTACCAGTATCATCATTTACCAGAGTGTTCTCCAAGGCCAGGCTGCAAGGGAAAGATGGGGGTTGGGCTGGAAAGCCAAGTAACAGCGAGTGCCACCCCATGGTCTTTGGAGGTATTTATCCGAACTCACACAAACTAGGAACCCACTGTACCCCCTAAAACATGCGTGTAGTTTGCTTACCCAACACCATCAGACACACAATGAAGTGTTCTGTTAACCTGGGTGTGGGGAAGTTCCTACAACCGTGTGCAGCACCTGGGTTCCAACAGAACTACTAGCTTAATTTCCCTGAGTGTTTTCCCAGGCTGGGATGCGAGGGAAAGCTAAGGGTTGGTCTGGAAATCCAAGTAGCAGTGAGTGCCCCGAGATGGAATATAGAGGAAATTAGCGGACTTATCCCGAACAGGGAAAACCTGTGACCCCATCCGTGTGGAGTGGGGTTCCAAAACTCCCGAAAATCAAAGCAAATTTCCGGAAACCTTAGTGTGTCGAGGTACCTCCAACAGACAGCAGCGCACTGGTTCTGATAGAATCACATAGTTTGTCATCCCTGGGTGTTTTCATACGCCTCACTGCAAGGGAAAGCTGGGAGTTGGCCTGGAAAGAGAAGAAGAAGATAGTGCCTCCCCATGGGCAGTGGAGGTAATTAGAGGATATCTCCCATGCTTGGAAACCAGTACACACGGGAATATGCCTGGAGTATATTTCCCTAGTCCATAACACACACAAAGATTTGTTCTGTTATCCTGAGTGTGGGGAGGTGTCTAAAACTGTTCAGCAGCGCCTGTGTTCTTATTCCACCAGTAGTTTCATTTCCCTGAATGTTTTCCCTGGCTGTGCTGCGAGGCAAAGCTGGGGGTTGTGCTGGAATGCGAAGTAGCAGAGAGTGTCCTGAGATGGACTGTGGAGGTAATTAGCGGACTTCTCCCTATCAGAGAAAAACCTGTGCCCCTAGTCATCTGTGTGGAGTGGGTCTCCACACCTCCCAACATGCAAAGCCGTGTTCTGAAATCCTGAGTGTGTGGAGGTTCCTCCAACAGACAGCTGTTCCTGGGTTCAGATAGAATCTCTTAATTTGTCATCCCTCGGTGTTTCCCTAGGCCAGGCTGCAAGAGAAAGTTGGGAATTGGTCTGGAAAGAGAAGAAGAAGAGAGTGTATACCCATGGGCTTTGGAGGCAATTATCCGACATCTCTCACCATGTTAACACCTGTACTCCCAGAAACATGCCTGTAGTTGGTTTTCCTACTCCATCCCACACACAAAGAAGTGTTCTGTTATCCTGAATGTGGGAAGGTTTCTACAACTCTCAGCATCTCCTTGGTTCTAATAGAACCTGTAGCTTCTTTTCACTGTGTGTTTTCCCAGGCCTGACTGCGAGGGAATGCTGGGTGTTTGGCTGGAAAGCCAAGTAGCTGCGAGTGCCCCGAGATATACTGTGTAGGTAATTAGCGGACTTCTCCCTTACAGGGAATATCTGGTGCCCCCAACCTTCTGTGTCTTGTGGGGCTCCCCACATCACCCCCAGTAAAGCCGTGTTCCAGAATCCTGAGTATGTGGAGGTTCCTCACCCAGACAACACTGCCATAAATCTGATAGAAACAATTAATTTTTCACCCCTGGGTGTTTTCCAAGCCGGGCTGCAAGGGAAAGCTGGGAGTTGTGCTGGAAAGTGAAAAAGAAGAGAGTGCCTCCCCATGGGCAGTGGAGGAAATTAGCAGACATCTCCCACCCTTGGAACACATGAACCCCTTGAATTATGCCTGGAGTTTGTTTTCCTTCCCCATCACACACACAAAAATTGTTCTCTTAACCTGAGCATGGGGAAGTTTCTACAATTTTCAGCAGCACCTGTGTTCTAATAGGTCCACTATCTACTTTTCCCTGAGTGTTTTCACAGGCCGGTCTGCGAGGGTAAACTGGGGGTTAGGATGGAAATCCAAGCAGCATCGAGTGCCTCCCCATTGGCAGTGGAGTTAATTATCAGACCTCTCACAACCTAGGAACACCTCTACCACCTGAAACATGCATGGAGTTTGTTTACCCAACTCCATCAGACACACAAATAATTGTTCTGTTTTCCTGGGTGTGGGCAGGTTCCTACAACGGTCTGCAGCACCTCGGTCCCAGTAGAACCACTAGCTAATTATCCCTGAGGTTTTTCCCACGCCGAGCTGCGAGGGAATCCTAGCAGTTTGGCTGGAAAACCAAGTAGCAGTGATTGCCCTGAGATGGATTGTGGAGGTAATTAGCGGACTTCTACCTAACAGGGAATAACCTGTGCACCCAGCCATCTGTGTGTAGTGTGACTCCACACCTATCCCCAAACAGAGCTGTGTTGTGGAATTCTGAGTGTGTGGAGTTCCCTCCAACAGAAAGCAGTGCCTTGTTACTGATAGAATCACTTAGTTTGTTATCACTGGGTGTATTCCTGGCCGGGCTGCAAGGGAAAGCTTGGGGTTGGGCTGGAAATTTAAGAAGAATTGAGTGCCCCACCATGGGCATTTTTAGGTTATTAGCCGACATCTACCACCCTGAGAAATCCTGAACCCTCAGAAACATGCCTGGAGGGTGTTTTCCTACTGCATCACACATACAAACATGTGTTCTGTTATCCTGAGTTGGGGATGTTCTACAACTGTCAGCAGTGCCTTGGATTTAATAGCAACTGTACTTTCTTTTCCCTGAGTGTTTTCACAGGCTGGGCTGTGAGGGAATTCTGGGAGTTGGGCTGGAAAACCAAGCAGCAGCAATTGCCTCCCCATGGGCAGTTGAGTTAATTTTCCGACATCCCACAACCTAGGAACACCTGTACCCTCTGAAACATGCTTGGAGTTACTTTGCCCAACTACATCAGACACACAAGAAGTGTTCTGTTATCCTGGGTGTGGGGTGGATCGTACAACGGTCTGTAGCACCTGGGTTCCAACACAACCACAAGCTTATTACCACTGGGTGTTTCCCCAGGCCGTGATGCGAGGGAAAGATTTGGGTTGATCTGGAAACCAAATAGCAGCGAGTGCCCCGAGATGGACTGTGGAGGTAATTAGTGGACATCTCCATAGCAGGGAATAACCTGTGTCCCCAGCCATCTGTGTGGAATGGCGCTCCACACTTCCCCCCAAGCAAAGCCGTGTTCCGTGATCCGGAGTTTGTTGAGGTTCATCCAACATACAGCAGCGCCGGAGGTCTGATAGAATGACTTAGTTTGTCATCCCTGGGTGTTTTGCAAGGCCGGCCAGCAAGGGAAAGCTGGGAAATGGGCTGGAATCTGAAGAAGTATAGATTGCCTTCCCATGGGCAGTGGAGGTAATTAGCCGACATCTCCCACCCTTGGAACCCCTGTACCCCCAGAAACATGCCTGTAGTGTGTTTCCCTACTCCATCACACACACAAAGATTTGTTCTGTTATCCTTAGTGTGGGAATGTTCCTACAACTTTCAGCAGGGCCTGGGATCTAATAGCACTACCAGCTTCATTTCCGTGTGTTTTACCTGGCCGGGCTGAGAGTGAAACCTGGGTGACTTGCTGGAAAGCCAAGGGGCAGCGAGTGCATCCCCATGGGATGTGGAGGTAATTATCCCACACCCAACAACTTAGGAACCCCTGCACCCAATGAAACATGCGTTTAGATTTTACCCAACTCCATCAGACACTCAAAGAATTATTCTGATATACTGGGTGTGGGTAGGCATCTACAATGATGTGCAGCACCTGGAATTCAATAGAACCACTAGCTTATTATCCCTGAGTGTTTTACGAGGCTGGGCTCCGAGGGATAGCTCTGGGTTGGGCTGGAAATCCAAGTAGCAGCAAGTGCCCCGAGATGGACTGTGGAAGTAATTAGAGGACTTCTCCCTAACAGGGAAAAACCTGTGCCTCCAGCCATCTGTGTGTAGTGGGGCTCCAAACCTACCACAAAGCAAAGCCTTGTTCCGTATTCCTTGGTGTTTGGAGGTTCCTCCAACAGACAGAATTGCCCGGGTTTTCATAGAATCACCTAGTTTGTTATCCCTGGGTGATTTCCTAGGACAGACTGCAAGGGAATGCTAGGAGTTAGGCTGGAAAGTGAAGAAGAAGAGACTGCCTCCCCATGGGCAGTGGAATTAATAACACGACATCTGCCACCCTGGGAAAACCTGCACCTACAGGAACATGCCTGGTTTGTGTTTTCCTACTCCATCAAACACACAAAGAAGTGTTCTGTTATCAAGAGCGTGGGGAGGATTCTACAACTGTCAGCAGCGCCAGGGTTCTAATAGAAATAGTAGCTTCTTTTCCCTGAGTGTTTTCCCAGGCCGGGCTACGAGGGATATCTGGGGGTTTGGCTGGAAAGGCAAGTAGCAGCGAGTGCCCCGAGATGGACTGTGGAGGTAATTAGCAGAATTCTCTCTAAAAGAGAAAAACCTGTGCCCCCAGGCATCTGTGTGGAGTGGGGATTCACACCTCCTGACAAGCAAATTTTGGTCCGGAAACCTGAGTGTGTGGAGTTTCCTCCAACAGACAGCAGTGCCCGGGTTATCATAGAATCACTTAGTTTGGCATCACTTGGTGTTTTCCTAGGCTGGACAGCAAGGGAATTCTGGAAGTTGGGCTGGAAAGCGAAGAAGTATAGAGTGTCACCCCAAGGGCACTGGAGGTAATTAGCCGACATCTCCCACCCTGGGTACACCTGTACACCCAGAAAAATGCCTGGAGTGTGTTTTCCTACTCCATCACACACACAAAGAAGTTTTCTGTTATCCTGAGAGTGGGGATGTTCCTACAACTGTCAGCAGCACCTGGGAATGAAAAGCAACACTAGCTTCTTTTCCCTGAGTGTTTACCCAGGCCTGGCTGTGAGGGAAAGCTGGGGGATGGGCTGGAAACCAAGCAGCATCGAGTGCCTCCCCATGGGCAGTGTAGGTAATTACCCGACCTCTCCCAAATTTGGAACACCTTTACCACCTGAAACATGCGTGCAGTTTGTTAACCCAACTAAATCAGACACAAATAGATGTGTTCTGTTATCCTGGCTGTTGGGAGGTTCCTACAATGGTCTGCAGCACCTGGGTTCGTATAGAACCACTAGCTTATAATCCCTGAGTGTTTTCCCAGGCCAGGCTGCGAGGGAATGCTTGGGGTTGGGCTGGTAAGCCAAGTAGCAGTGAGTGCCCCGAGATGGACTGTGCAGGTAATTAGCGGACTTCTCCCTAAAAGAGGAAAACCTGTGCCCCCAGCCATCTGTGTGGAGTGGGGCTCCACAACTCCCCCAAAGCAAAGCCATGTTCCAGAATCTAGAGTATGTGGAGGTTCCTCCAACAGGCAACAGCGCCTTGGTGATTCTGAAAGTATCACTAATATTTCATCCTGGGTGTTTTCCTAGTCCGGGCTGCAAGGGAAAGCTGGGAGTTGGGCAGGAAAGCGAAGAAGAAGAGAGTGCCTACGCATGGGCAGTGCGTTTAATTAGATGACATCTCCCAATCTGGGCACACCTGTACCCCCAGAAACATGCCTGCAGTGCGTTTTCCTACTGCATCACACACACAATGAATTTTTCTCTTATCCTGAGCGTGGGGAGGTTGCTACAACTTACAGCAGTGACTGGGTTCTATTAGCACTAGTGGATTCTTTTCCCTGAGTGTTTACCAATGCCGTGCCACGAGGGAAACAAGGGGGTTTGGCTGGAAAGCGAAGTAGAAGCGAGTGCCCAAAGAAGGACTGTGGAGGTAATTAGCGGACTCCTCACTAATGGAAAAACCTGTACACTCAGGCATCTTTGTGGAGTGGGGCTCCACACCTCTCTCCAAGCAAAGACTTGTTCCGGAATCCTGACTGTGTGGAGGAACCTTCAAAGACACAGCGATTCGGTTCTGATAGAATCATTTAGTATGTCATCACTGGGTGTTTTCCTAGGCCGGGCTGCAAGGGAATGCTGGGAGTTGGCCTGGAAAGCGAAGAAGAAGAGAGTGTCTCCGCATGGGCAGTGGATGTAATTAAATGACTTCTCCCACCCTGGGAACACCTGTACCCCCAAAATCATGCCTGCAGTTTCCCTAATCGATCACACAAACATAACAGTTTCCAGTTATCCTGATTGTGGGGAGGTTCCTTCAACTGTCATCAGCACCTGGGTTCTAATAACACCACTAGCAATTTTCAGTGAGTGTTTTCCTAGGCCGCACTGAGAGGGAAATTTGGGGGTTGTGCTGGAAATCCAAGCAGCAGTGTGTGACTTCCTCTAGGCAGTGGAGGAAATTATCCGACTTCCCAGAGCGTCGGAACATCTGTACCCCATGAAACATGTGTGGAGTTTGTTTACACAACCCCATCAGACACATAAAGAAGTGTTCTGTTATCCTGGGGGTGGGAAGGTTCCTACAATTGTCTGCAGCTCCTTGGTTCCTATAGAACCACTAGCTTATTATCCCTGAGTGTTTCCCCAGGCCGTGCTGCGAGGGAAAGCTGGGTTTTGGGCTGGAAAGCCAAGTTTCAGTGAGTGGCACGACATGGACTGTGGAGTTAATTAGCGGACTTCTCCCTAACAGGGAAAATACTGTGCACCCAGCCATCTGTGTGGAGTGTGGCTCCACACCTTCCCCCAAGCAAAGCCTTTTTCCAGAATCCTGATTATGTGGAGGTTCCTCCAAGAGACAGGAGGGCCCTGGTTTTGATAAAATCAATTAGATTCTCATCACTGGGAGTTTTCCTATGCCGGGCTGCAAGGGTAAAGCTGGGAGTTGGGCTTTAATGCGAAGAAGAAGAGAGTGCCTCCCCATGGGCAGTGGAGGTAATTAGCCGAAATTTCCCACCCTGGGAACACCTGAACCCCAAAATCATGCCTGGAGTGTGTTTTCCTACTCCATCACACACACAAAGATGTGTTCAGTTATCCTGAGTGTGGGGAGGTTCCTACAACTGTCAGCAGCACCTGGGTTTAAATCGCAACACTTGCTTCTTTTCCCTGTGTGTTTCTCCAGGCCTGGCTTCGAGGGAAACCTGGGGGACGGGCTGGAATGCCAAGAAGAAGAGACTGCCTCCTCATGGGCAGCAGAGGAAATTATCCGACCTCTCACAACTTTGGAACACCTGTACCCAATGAAACATGCCTGGAGTTTGTTTTCCTACTCCATCACACACATAAAGAAGTGTTGTATTATCCTGGGTTTGTGGAGGTTTCTACAATGGTCCACAGTGCCTTGGTTCCTATAGAAACATTAGCTTATTATCCCTTAGTGTTTTCCTAGGCCAGACTTTGAGGGAAAGCTGGGGTTTGGGCTGGAAAGCCAAGTAGCATCGAGTGCCCCTAGATGGACTGTAGAGTTAATTAGCGGACTTCTCCCAAACAGGGAAATACCTTGTGCCCCCAGCCATCTGTGTGGAGTGGGGCTCCACACATCCCCCAACAAAGCCGTGTTCTGGAAGCCTGAGGGTGGAGGTTCCTACAACAGACAGCAGCACCCGGGTTCTCGTAGTATCACTTAGATTTTCATCCCTGGGTATTTTCCTAAGCCAGGCTGCATGGGAAAGCTGGGAGTTGTGCTGGAAAGCGAAGAAGGGTAGAGTGCACCCCCATGGGCAGTGGAGGTTATTAGACGACATCTCCCACCCTGGGAATACCTGTCCCCCCAGAACATGCATTGAGTGTGTTTTCCGACTCCATCACACACACAAAGAATGGTTCTGTTATCCTGAGCGTGGGATGGTTTCTACAGCTGTAAGTAGCACCTGTGTTCTAATGGAACCACTAGCTTCATTTCCCTGAGTGTTTTCCCAAGCAGGGCTGCAAGGAAAAGATGGGGGTAGCGCTCGAAAGCCAAGTAGCAGCGAGTGCCTAACCATGGGCAGTGGAGGAAATTATACGACTTCCCACTACCTAGGGACACCTGTATTCCATGAAACATGCATGGAGTTTGTTTAAACAACTCCATCAGACACACAAAGGAGTGTTCTGTAATCCTGGCTGTTGGGAGGTTCCTATGATGGTCGGCATCCCCAGGGTTCATATATGACCTCTAGCTTATTATCACTGAGTGTTTTCCCAGGCTGGGATGCGATGAAAAGCTGGGCGTTGGGCTGGAAAGACAAATAGCAACGAGTGGACCGAGATACACTGTGGAGCTAATGAGCGGACTTGACCCTAACAGGGAAAAACCTGTGCAGCAAACCATCTGTGCGGAGTGGGGCATCACAAATCCCCCAAAGCATAGCCGTGTTCTGGAATCCTGAGCTTGTGGAGGTTCCTCAAACAAACAGCAGTGCCCTGGTTCTGAAAGAATCACTAAGTTTGTCATCCCTGGGTGTTTTCCTAGGCTGGGCAGCAAGGGAAATCTTGGAGTTGGGCTGGAAAGCAAAGAAGAATAGAGTGTCTCCCCATGGGCATTGGAGGTAATTAGCTGACATCTCCCAACCTGGGAACACCTATACCCCCAGAAATATGCTTGGAGTGTGTTTCCCTACTCCATCATACACACAAAGAAGTTTTCTGTTATCCTGAGTGTGGGGAGGTTCCTACAACTCTCAGCACCGTCTGGGTTTTAATAGCACCACCAGCTTCATTTCCCTGAGTGTTTTCCCAGGCCGGGTTGCTAGGGAAACTTTTGTGTTGGGCTGGAAAGCCAAGTAGCAGCGAGTGCCCCGAGATGGACTGTGGATATACTTAGTGGAGTTCTCCCTAACAGGGAAAAACCTGTGCCCTCAGTCATCTGTGTGGTGTGGGGCTCCAAACCTCCCTCCAAGGAAAGCCATTTTCCAGAAACCTGAGTGTTTGTGGTTCCTCCAACAGACTGCAGTGCCGTGGCTCTTATAGAATCACTGAGTTTGTCATACCTGGGTGTTTTCCTAGGCCAGGCTGTAAGGGAAAATTAGGAGAAGGGCTGGAAAGCGAAGAAGAGCAGAGTGCCTCCCCATGGACAGTGGAGTTAATTAGCCGACATATCGCAACCTAGGAACACCTGTCCCCCAGTAACATGCTTGGAGTGTGTTTTCCTACTCGATCTCACACACAAAAAAGTGTTCTGTTTTCCTGAGTCTGGGGAGGTTCCTACAACTGTCAGCAGTGCCTGTGATCTAATAGCACCACTAGATTCTTTTCCCTGAGGGTTTTCCCAGGCCAGGATGCGAGGGAAACCTGGGGGTTGAGCTGGAATGCCAAGGAGCAGAGAGTGCCTCCCCACGGTCATAGGAGGTAATTATCCTACCTCCCACAGCCTAGGAACACCTGTACCTCCTGAAACATGCATGGAATTTGTTTACACAACTCCATCAGACACACAAATAATTGTTCTGTTTTCCTGGGAGTGTGGAGGTTCCTACAACAGTCTGCAGTGCCTGGGTTCCAATGAACCACTAACTTCCTTTCCCTGAGTGTTTTCGCAGGCTGGGCTGCAAGGGAAAGCTGGCAGTTGGGCTGGAAAGCCAAGTAGATGTGAGTGACCCGAGATGGACTGTGGAGGAAATTAGCGGTCTTTTCCATAACAGGGAAAAACATGTGCCCCCGGCCATCTGTGTGGAGTGGCTATCCACACCTCCCCCCAAGCAAAGCCGTGTTCTGGTATCCTGAGTGTGTGGAGGATCCTCCAACAGACAGCAGTGCCTGGGTTCTGATTGTATCACTTAGTTTGTAATCCATGGGTGTTTTCTTTGCCTGGGCTGCAAGGGAATGTTGGGAGTAGGGTTGGAATGCGAAGAAGATGCTAGTACCTCCCAATGGGCAGTGGAGGTAATAAGCCCACATCTCCCTCCCTGGGAACACCTGTACCCCCAAGAATCATGCCTGGAGTGTGTTTTCCTTCTACATCACACACACAAAGAAGTGTTCTGTTTTCCTGATTGTGGGGAGGTTCCTACAACTGTCAGCAGTGCCTGGGTTTTAGTAGCACAAATAGTTTCATTTCCCTGAGTGTTTTCCCAGGCTGGGATGAAAGGGAAAATGGGGGTTTAGCTGGAAAGCCAAGCAGCAGCGAGTGCCTCCCCATGGGCAGTGGAGGTATGTATCCAACCTCACAGAAACTAGGAACACCTGTACCCTCTGAAAAATTCGTGCAGTTTGTTTACCCAATTCCATCAGACACACCAAGAAGTGTTCTGTTATCCTGGGTGTGGGGAGGTTCCTAAAAAGGTCTGCAGTGCCTTGATTCCCATAGTATCACAAGCTTATTATCCATGACTGTATTCCCATGCCGGGCTGCCAAGGAAAGCTGGGGGTTGGGTTGGAAATCCAAGTAGCAGCGAGTGCCCTGAGATGGACAGTGGAGGTAGTTAGCAGACTTCTCCCTAACAGGGAAAAACCTGTACTCACAGCCATCTTTGTGAAGTGGGGCTCCACACCTCCCCCCAATCATATCCATGTTCCGGAATCCTGAGTGTGTGGAGGAAACTCCATTAGACAGCAGCGAATTGGTTCTGATAGAATCACATAGTATGTCATGCCTGGGTGTTTTCCTAGGCCGTGAGGCAAGGAAAATCTGGGAGTTGGCTTGGAAAGTGAAGAAGAGAAAGTGCCTCCCCTTGGGCAGTGGAGGCAATTAGCTGACATCTCCCATCCTAGGAACACCTGTACCCCCAGAAATATGCCTGCAGTATGTTTTCTTATTCGATCACACAAATATAGAAGTGTTCAGTTATCCTGAGTGTGGAAAGTTTCCTACAAATGTCAGAAGCACCTGGGTTCTAATAACACCACTAGTTTTTTCCCTGAGTGTTTTCCCAGGCCAGGCTGCGAGGGAAAGCTGTGGGTTGTGCTGGAAATCCAAGAAGCAGTGAGTGCCTTCCCATTGGCAGTGGAGGTAATTATCTGACTTCCCAGAACGTCGGAACATCTGTACCCCATGAACCATGCTTGGAGTTTGTTTACCCAACTCCATCAGACACACAAAGAAGTGTTCTGCTATCCTCGGTGTGGGAAGGTCCCTACAATGGTCTGCAGCTCCTTGGTTCCTATAGAACCACTAGCTTATTATCCCTGAGTGTTTTCCAAGGCCGGACTCCGATGGAAAGCTTGAGTTTTGGCTGGAAAGCCAAGTAGCATAGAGTGCCCCGAGATTGACTGTGGAGGTAATTAGCGGACTTCTCCCTAACAGGGAAAAACCTATGCCCACAGCCATCTTTGTGGATTGGTCTCGACACCTCCCACCAAGCAAAGCCACATTCCAGAATCCTGAGGGTGTGGTGGTTCCTCCAACAGACAGCAGCGCCATGGTTCTGATAGAATCACTTAGTTTGTCATATCTGGGTGTTTTCCTAGGTCAGGCTGCAAGGGAAAGCTGGGAGTTAGCCTGGAAATCGAAGAAGAAGGGACTGCCTCCCCATGGGCATTGGAGGAAATTAGACAACATCTCACACCCTGGAACACCTGTAACCCCAGAAATATTCATGGAGTGTTTTTACCATACTTCATTACACACACAAAGATGTGTTCTGTTATGATGAATGTGGGGAGGTTCCTACAACTGTCTTTAGTACCTGGGTTCCGATAGAACCACTTGCTTATTATAACTGAGTGTTTCACAGGCCTGGCTGCGAGGGAATTCTGGGGGTTTGGCTGGAAAGCCAAGCAGCAGCGAGTGCCTCCAAAAAGGTTGTGGAGGTAAATATCTGAACTTCCTCAAACTACGAACACCTGTACCCCCAGAAACATATGTGGAGTTTGTTTAAAAAAAAAACCCTCAAATACACAAAGATATGTTCTGTTATCCTGAGTCTTGGGAGGTTCCTGCAACAGTCTGCAGCACCTGGGTTCCAATAGAACCACTAGCTTATTATCCGTGAGTTTTTCCCTTGCCGGGCTGCGAGGGAATGTTGTGGGTTGGTCTGGAAAGCCAAGTAGCAGTGAGTGCACCGAGATGGACTGTGGAGGTAATTAGCGGACTTCTCCCTGACAGGGAACACCTGTTCCCCAGAAGTCTATGTGGAGTGAGGCTACAAACTTCCCCATAAACAAAGCCGTGTTCCGGAATCCTGTGTGTGTGTAGGTTCCTGCAACAGACAGCAACGCCGGTGTTCTGATATAACCACTTAGTTTATCATCATTGGGTGTTTTTGTAGGCCGGGCTGCTAGGGAAAACTTGTAGATGGGCTGGAATTCGAAGATGAAGAGAGTTCCTCCCCATGGGCAGTGGAGGTATTTAGCCGACATCCCCCTACCTGGGAACACCTGTACCCGCATAAACATTCATGGAGTGTGTTTACCAAACTCCATCAAACACAAAAAGAAGTGTCCTGTTATCCTGAGTGTGGGGAGGTTCCTAGAACAGTCTGCATCGCCTGCTTTTCTATAAAACCTCTTGCTTATTATCCCTGAGTTTTTTTCTAGGCTGGGCTGCCCGGGAAAGCTGGGAGAATGGCTTGAAAGCCAAGCTGCTTAGAGTGCCTCCCCATGGGCAGTGGAGGTGTATATCCGACCTCCCACAACCTAGGAACACCTGTACCCCCGGATAATTGCGTTGAGTTTCTTTACCAAAACTCCCTCAAGCACACAAAGATGTGTTCTGTTATCCTGAGTGTGGGCAGGATCCTACAAATGTCTGCAGTGCCTGTGTTCCAATAGAACCAATAGCTTATTATCCATGAGTATTTTTCCAAGCCAGGCTGTGAGGGAAATTTGGGGGTTGGTCTGGAAAGCCAAGTAACAGCAAGTGCCCCGAGATTGACTGTGGAAGTAATTAGCGGATTCTCCCTAACAGGGAACACCTGTGACTGCAGATATCAATGTGGTTTGTGTCTCAAAAACTCCCCCCAAAAAAAAGCAGAGTTCCGGAATTCTGAGTGTGTGGAGGTTCCTCCAAATGACAGCAGCACTGTGGTTCTGATAGAGCAACTTAGTTTGACATGCCTGGGTGTTTTCCTAGGCTGGAATGCAAGGGAAACCTGGAAGTTGGGCAAGAAAGCTAAGAAAAACAGAGTGCCTCCCAATCGGCAGTGGAGGTAATTAGCTGACATCCCCCAACATGGAACACCTGTGCACCTTGATATATTCGTGGGGTGTGTTTACCCAACTCCATCACCCACACAAAGAAGTGTTCTGTCTTTCTGAGTGTGGGGAGGTTCCTACAACTGTCTGCAGCACATGGGTTGCAATATAAACACTGCTTATTATCCCAGAGTGTTTTCCCAGGCCGGGATGCGAGGGATTGATGGGAGTTTGGCTGGAAAGCCAAGTAGCAGCCAGTACCCCGAGATGGACTGTGGAGTTAATTAGCGGACTTCTCCTTAACAGGGAAAATCCTGTGCCCCCAGTCATCTGTGTGGAGTTGGGCTCCACACCTCCCCACATGCAAAGCCATGTTCTAGAATCCTGAGTGTGTGGAGGTTCCTCCAACTGACAGCTGTGCCGGGGTTCAGATAGAATCAATTAGTTTGTCATCCCTGGGTGTTTTCCTAGGCCAGGCTGCAAGGGAAAGCTGGTAGTTGGGCTGGAAAGCCAAGAAGAAGAGAGTCCCTCCCCATGGGCTGTGGATGTAATTATCTGACACCTCCCACCCTGGGAACAACTGTCCCCCCAGAAACATAAGTGGAGTGTGTTTTCCTACCCCATCACACACACAAAGAAGTGTTCTGTTATCCTGAGCTTGCGGTGGATTCTACAAATATCAGCAGCGCCTGGATTCCAATAGAACCAGTAGCTTATTATCCCTGAGTGTTTTCATAGGCCAGGCTGCGAGGGAAAGCTGGGCGTTGTGCTGGAAAGCCAAGTAGCTGCGAGTGCCCATAGATGGTATGTGGAGGTAATTAGCGGACTTCTCCCTAACAAAGAAACTCATGTGCCCCCAGCCATCTGTGTGTATTGGGGTTCCACACCTCCTCCGAAGCAAAGCTGTGTTCCAGAATCCTGAGTGTGTGGATGTTCCTCAAATAGACAGCAGCACCAGGGTTCTAATAGAATCAATTAGATTGTCATCCCTGGGTGTTTTCCTAGTCTGGGCTGCATGGAATTGTTGGGAGTTTGGCTGGAAAGTGAAGAAGAAGAGAGTGCATCCCCATGGACAGTGGAGGTATTTAGCCGACATCCCCCACCCTAGGAACACCTGTACCCCAAGAAACATTTGTGGAGTGTGTTTACAAAACCCCATCACACACACAAAAATTTGATCTGTTATCCTGAGTGTGGTGAGGTTCCTAAAACTGTCTGCAGCGCCTGGGTTCCAATAGAACCTCTTGCTTATTTTCACTGAATGTTTTCCAGACCTGGCTGTGAGGGAATTCTGGGTGTTTGGCTGGAAAGCCAAGCAGCAGTGAGTGCCTCCAAAAGGGCTGTGGAGGTAGTTATCCGACCTCACAAAAACTAGGAATACCTGTACCCCCAGAAACATTCGTGGAGTTTGTTTACACAACTCCATCACACACACAAAGAAGAGTTCTGTTATCCAGAGTGTGGGGAAGAACCTAAAGCTCTCTGCAGCGCCTGGGTTCCAATAGAATCACTTGCTTATTAAAACTGAGTGTTTTAATAAAGTGTTGCAATACTGATTTCAGACAAAATAGACTTTAAAACAAAGGCCATAAAGAAAGATAAAGAAGGGCATTTTATAATGATTAAAGGAGTGATACAAGATGAGGATATTACACTTGTTAATATATATGCACCCAATATAGGAGCACCTAAGTACATACAAGAATTACTAACAGAGATAAAGGGGGATATTGATGGGAATACAATCATATTTGTAGATTTTAACACTGCATTAACATCACTAGACAGATCTTCCAGACAGAAAATAAACAAGGCAACACAGAAATTAAATACTACAAAAGAAAAACTAGATTTGGTGGATATTTTTAGAGCATTACACCCCCAAAACATAGGATATACATTCTTTTAAAGTGCACATGGAACATTTTCCAGGATCGATCATGTATTGGGCACAAAAGAAACCTCAACAATTTTAAGAAGATAGAAATTATCTCAAGCATCTTTACTGACAACAATGCCATGAAACTGGAATTCAACAACAGAGAAACAAAGGAGAAAAATAGGGAAGCATGGAGATTAAACAATATGTTACTGAGAAAACAATGGATCAATGAGGAAATCAAAGCTGAAATTAAAAAATACCTTGAGACAAATGATAATGAAAGCACAACCACTCAAAACCTATGGGACACAGCAAAGGCAGTGCTAAGAGGGAAGTTTATAGCCATAAAGGCCTTCCTCAAAAAAGAAGAACAATCTCAAATAAACAATTTAACCCACCAACTGAATGAATTAGAGAAAGAAGAATAAAAAGCCCCAAAAAGCAGCAGAAGGAAGGAAATAATAAAGATCAGAGGGGAATTAAATACAATAGAGATTAACAAGACCATAGAAAAAATCAACCAAACCAAAAGCTGGTTTTTTGAAAAAGTAAATAAAATCGACAAACCTCTGGCCAAACACACAAAGAAGAAAAAAGAGAGAGCACAAATTAGCAAAATAAGAAAGGAAAATGGAGAAATTACAACAAACAAAATAGAAATACTGAATATCATACGAGAATATTATGAAAAAATATATGGAACCAAACTGGATAACCTAGAGGAGATGGACAAGTTTCTGGAAACATACTGTCCACCAAAACTGAATCAAGAAGAATCTGAACACTTGAAAATTCTGATCACTAGAAAGGAAATAGAAATAGCAATTAAAAACCTCCCTACAAATAAAAGTCCAGGACCGGACGGCTTCACCGGGGAATTCTACCAAACATACAATAAAGAACTCATACCAGTCCTTCTCAAACTCTTCCAGACAATTGAAAAGGAGGGAATACTCCCAAACTCATTCTATGAAGCCACCATCACCCTGATACCAAAACCAGGCAAAGACACCACAAAAAAAAGAGAATTATAGGCCAATATCACTGATGAACATAGACGCCAAAATCCTCACCAAAATTTTAGCAAATAGAATCCAACAACACATAAAAAAGATTATACATCATGACCAAGTGGGGTTCATTCCAGGGACACAAGGCTGGTTCAATATATGCAAATCAATCAATGTAATACATCACATCAACAAGAGAAAGGACAAAAACCACATGATCATCTCAATCGATGCAGAAAAAGCATTTGATAAAATTCAACACCCATTTATGATAAAAACTCTCGCCAAAGTGGGTATAGAGGGAACATATCTCAACATAATAAAAGCTATATATGAGAAACCTACAGCCAGCATAGTACTCAACGGTGAAAAACTCAAAAGCTTCCCAATAAAATCTGGGACAAGACAAGGATGCCCACTATCACCACTCCTATTCAACATAGTCCTGGAAGTCCTAGCCACAGCAGTCAGGCAAGAGAAAGAAATAAAAGGGATCCAAATTGGAAAAGAAGAGGTAAAAGTGTCATTATATGCTGATGACGTGTACTATATATAGAAAACCCTAAAAGGCCCACACAAAAGCTACTAGAGCTGATTGAAGAATTCAGCAAGGTAGCAGGTTACAAAATTAACGTTCAAAAATCAGTTGCATTTCTTTACACTAACGATAAATCAACAGAAGAAGAAAGTAAAGAAACAATCCCCTTTAAAATAGCACCCAAAGTAATAAAACACCTGGGAATAAATCTAACCAAGGAGGTGAAAGAATTATACACAGAAAACTATAAACCATTGATGAAGGAAATTAAAGAAGACTTTAAAACATGGAAAGATATTCCATGCTCTTGGATTGGAAGAATCAATATTGTTAAAATGGTCACACTACCCAAGGCAATCTACATATTTAATGCAATCCCTATCAAATTACCCAGGACATATTTCACAGAACTAGAACAAATCATAATAAAATTTATATGGAACCATCAAAGACCTAGAATTGCAAAAGCATTACTGAAGAGAAAGAAAGAGGCTGGAGGAATAACACTCCCAGACTTCAGACAATACTATAGAGCTACAGTCATCAAGACAGCATGGTATTGGTACCAAAACAGACATATAGACCAACGGAACAGAATAGAGAGCCCAGAAATGAACCCACAAACTTTTGGTCAACTCATCTTCAACAAAGGAGGCAAGAATATACAATGGAATAAAGACAGTCTCTTCAGCAAATGGTGTTGGGAAAACTGGACAGCAGATGTAAAACAATGAAGCTAGAACACTCCCTTACACCATATACAAAAATCAACTCAAAATGGATTAAAGACTTAAACATAAGACAAGATACAATAAACCTCCTAGAGGAAAACATAGGCAAAACATTATCTGACATACATTTCAAAAATTTTCTCTGAGAAGAAATAAAAGCAAGAATAAACAAATGGGACCTAATGAAACTTACAAGCTTCTGCACAGCAAAGGGAACCAGAAGTAAAACAAGAAGAAAACCTACGGAATGGGGGAAAATTTTTGCAAGAGAAACTGACAAAGGCTTGATCTCCAGAATATATAAGCAGCTCATACGACTCAATAAGGAAAAAATAAACAACCCAATCCAAAAATGGGCAGAAGACCTAAACAAGCAATTCTCCAAGGAAGACATACAAATGATCAAAAAGCACATGAAAAAATGCTCAATATCACTAATTATCAGAGAAATGCAAATCAAAACTACAATGAGGTATCATCTCACACCAGTCAGAATGGCCGTCATTCAAAAATCCACAAATGACAAATGCTGGAGAGGCTGTGGAGAAAGGGGAATCCTCCTACACTGCTGGTGGGAATGCAGTTTGGTGCAGCCACTATGGAAAACAGTGTGGAGATTCCTCAAAATTCTAGGAATAGACTTATCATATGACCCAGGAATCCCACTCCTGGGCTTGTATCCAGAAGGAAATCTACTTCACGGTGACACCTGCAGCCCAATGTTCATAGCAGCACTATTTACAATAGCCAAAACATGGAAACAGCCTAAATGTCCATCAACAGGCGACTGGATAAAGAAGATATGGTATATTTATACAATGGAATATTACTCAGCCATAAAAACCGATAACATAATGCCATTTGCAGCAACATGTATGCTCCTGGAGAATGTCATTCTAAGTGAAGTAAGCCAGAAAGACAATGAAAAATACCATATGAGATCCCTCATATGTGGAATCTAAAAAACAAAAACAAAAATAAAAAACAAACAAAAACAAAGCATAAATAAAGGACAGAAATAGACTCAGAGACAGAGAATAAAGACTTGTGTTTACCAGGAGGGTGGAGGGTGGGAAGGGATAGACTGGGATTTCAAAATTGTAGTATAGACTACACTGTATAGCACAGGGAAATATACACAAAATGTTATAACTCACAGAGAAAAAATGTGACAATAAGTGTGTATATGTCCATACATAACTGAAAAATTGTGCTGAACATTGGAATTTGACACAACATTGTAAAATGTTTATAAATCAATAAAAAAAAAGTTAAAAAAATTGTTCTTTTATCCTGAATTTGTGGAGTTTCATACAACGGTCTGCAGCACCTGGGTTCCAATAGAGCAACTAGCATATTATCCCTGAATGATTTCCCTGGCCGGGATTCGAGGGAATGCTGGGGTTTGGCTGGAAAGCCAAGCAGTAGCGAGTGACACCCTATGGGCAGTGGAGGTAATTATCTGAAATCCCACAACACAGGGACACCTGTACCACCTGAAACATGCTTGCAGTTTGTTTACCCAAATCCATCAGACACACAAAGAAGTGTTCTGTTATCCTGAAGGTGGGGAGATTTCTACAAATGTCAGCAGCGCCTGGGTTGTAATAGAACCACTAGCTTCTTTTACCTGAGTGTTTTCCCAGGCCGGGCTGTGAGGGAAAGCTGAGGGTTGGGCTCTAAAGCCAAGTGGAAGAGAGTTCCCCAAGATGGACTGTGGAGGTAATTAGTGGACTTATTCCTAACAGGGAAAAAATCTGTGCCCCCAGCCATCTATGTGGAGTGGGGCTCCACACCGCACCACAAGCAAAGACGTGTTCTGGAATCCTGAGATTTTGGAGGTTCCTCCATTAGACAGCAGCCCCTGGGTTCAGATAGAATCACGTATTTTGTCATCCCAGGGTGTTTTTCAAGGACGGGCTGCAAGGGAAAGCTGGGAGTTGGGCTAGAAAGCGAAAAAGAAGGGAGTCCCTCCCCATGGGCAGTGGAGATAATTAGCCGACATCTCCTAACCTGGGAACACCCGTACCCCCAGAAACATGCCTGGAGTGTGTTTTCCTACTCCATCACACACACAAAGGAGTGTCCTGTTATCCTGAACGTGGGGAGGTTTCTACAACTTTCAGCAGCGTGTGGGTTTTAATAGAACCTCTAGCTTCTTTTCCTTGAGTGATTTACCAGGCCGGGCTGCAAGGGAAAGCTGGGGGTAGGGCTGGAAAGCCAAGTAGCATCGAGTGCCCCGAGATGGACTGTGGAGGTAATTAGCGGACTTCTCCCTAACAGGGAAAATCCTGTGCCCCCAGGCATCTGTCTGTAGTGGGGCTCCACACCTCCCCAGAAGCAAAGCCGTGTTCCGGAATCCTGAGTGTGTAGAGGTTCTTACATCAGACAGCAGCGCCAGTGTTCTGATAGAATCATTTAGTTTTTCATCCCTCGGTGTTTTCCTAGGCTGGGCTGCAAGGGAAAGTTGGGAGTTGGGCTGAATAGTGAAGAAGATGAGACTGCCTCACCACGGGCAGTGGAGGTAATTAGCCGACATCTCCCAACCTGGGAACACCTGTACCCCCATAAACATGCCTGGAGAGTGTTTTTCTACACCATCACACACACAAAGAAGTGTTCTATTATCCTGAGTGTGGGGAGATTTCTACAACTGTCAGCATTGCCTGGGTTTTAATAGAACCAGTAGCTTCTTTTCTCTAAGTGTTTCCCCTGGCCAGGCAGAGATGGACGCCTGGGTGTAGGGCTGGTAAGCCAAACAGCAGCGAGTGCCTCCCCATGGGCATTGGAGTTAATTATCCGATCTCCCACAACCTAGGCTCACCTGTACACCCTGTAACATGTGTGGAGTTTGGTAACACAACTCCATCAGAGACACAAAGAAGTGTTATGTTATGCTGGCTGTGGGGAGGTTCCTATAACGGACTGCAGCACCTGGTTTCCAAAAGAACAACAAGCTTATTATCCCTGAGTGTTTTCCCAGGCCGGGCTGTGAGGGAAAGCTAGGGTTTGGGCTGGAAAGCCAAGCAGCAGCGAGTGCATTCCCATGGGCACTGGAGGTTATTATCCGACCTCCCACAACCTAGGAACACCTGTACCCCCTGAAAAATGCGTGGAGTTTGTTTACCATACACCATCACACACACAAAGAATTGTTCTTTTATCCTGAATTTGTGGAGTTTCTTACAACGGTCTGCAGTGTGTGGGTTCCAATAGAACCTCTAGCTTATTATCCATGAGTGATTTTCCTGGCCAGGATTTGAGGGAATTCTGGGTGTTTGGCTGGAAAGTCAAGTAGCAGCGAGTGCCCCAAGATGGACTGTGGAGGGAATTAGCTGACTTCTCCCTACCAGGGAACATCTGTGGCCCGAGGCATCAGTGTGGTGTGGGGACCCTCACCTCCCACCAAGCAAAGCCGTTTTCCGGAATCCTCAGTTTGTGGGAGTTCTTCCAACAGACAGCAGCGCCAGGGTTCTGATAGAATCACTTAGATTGTCATCCCTGGGTGATTTCCTAGGCCAGGATGCAAGGGAAAGCTGGGAAATGTGCTGGAAAGCGAAGAAGAAGAGAGTGCCTCCCCATGGGCAGAGGAGTTAATTAGAAGACTTCTCCCACCCTGGGAACACCTCAACCCCCAGAAACATGCCTGGAGTGTTTTTTCCTACTCTATCACACACACAAAAAGTGTTGTGTTATCTTCAGTGTGGGGAGGCTTCTACAAATATCAGCAGAGCCTATATTCTAATTGAACCACTAGCTTCTTTTACATGAGTGTTTTCCCAGTCCGGGCTGCGAGGGAAAGCTGGGGGTTGGGCTGGAAAGCTAAGTAGCAGTGAGTGCCCCGAGATGGACTGTGGAGGTAATTAGCGGACTTCTTCCTTAAGGGAAAAATCTTTGCCCCTAGCCATGTGTGTCTTTTGGGGCTCCACAGCTCTCCCCAAGAAAGCTTTGTTCCGGAATCCAGACTGTGTGGAAGTTCCTCCAAAAGACAGCAGCGCCAGTTTTCTGATCAAATCACTTAGTCTGTAATCCATGGGTGTTATCCTAGGCCAGGCTGTAAGGTAAATCAGGGAGTTGGGCTGGAAAGTGAAGAAGAAGAGAGTGCCTCCCCATGGGCAGAGGAGTTAATTAGAAGACTTCTCCCACCCTGGGAACACCTCAACCCCCAGAAACATGCCTGGAGTGTTTTTTCCTACTCTATCACACACACAAAAAGTGTTGTGTTATCTTCAGTGTGGGGAGGCTTCTACAAATATCAGCAGAGCCTATATTCTAATTGAACCACTAGCTTCTTTTACATGAGTGTTTTCCCAGTCCGGGCTGCGAGGGAAAGCTGGGGGTTGGGCTGGAAAGCTAAGTAGCAGTGAGTGCCCCGAGATGGACTGTGGAGGTAATTAGCGGACTTCTTCCTTAAGGGAAAAATCTTTGCCCCTAGCCATGTGTGTCTTTTGGGGCTCCACAGCTCTCCCCAAGAAAGCTTTGTTCCGGAATCCAGACTGTGTGGAAGTTCCTCCAAAAGACAGCAGCGCCGGTTTTCTGATCATATCACTTAGTCTGTAATCCATGGGTGTTTTCCTAGGCCAGGCTGTAAGGTAAATCAGGGAGTTGGGCTGGAAAGTGAAGAAGAAGAGAGTGCCTCCCCATGGGCAGTGGAGGTATTTAGCCGACATCTCCAACCCTGGGAACACCTGTACCCACAGAAACATGCCTGGAGTGTGTTTTCCTACTCTATCACACACACAAAAATTTGTACTCTTATCCTGAGTGTGGGGAGATTTCTACAAATGTCAGAAGCGCCTGGGTTCAAACAGCACCACTAGCTTCTTATCCCTTAGTGTTTTCCCAGGCCAGGCTGCGAGGGAAAGCTGGTGGTTTGGCTGGAAATCCAAGTAGAAGCGAGTGCCCCGAGATGGACTGTGGATGTAATTAGTGGACTTCTACCTAACAGGGAAAAACCTGTGAAACCAGCAATCTGTGTGGAGTAGGGCTCCACACCTCCCGCCATGCAAACACGCATTCTGGAATCCTGAGTTTATGGAGGTTCCTCCAACAGACAGCAGCGACGGGATTCTGTTAGAATCACTTAGTTTGTCATCTCTTGGTGTTTTCCTAGGCCGGGCTGCAAGGGAAAGCTGGAAGTTGGGCTGGAAAGCGACAAAGAAAACACTGCCACCCCAGGGGCAGTAGAGGTAATTAGACGATATCTCCCACCCTGGGAACACCTGTACCCGCAGAAACATGCCTACAGTTTGTTTTCCTACTCTATCACACACACAAAGATGTGTTCTGTTATCCTGAGTGTGGGAAGGTTATTACAACTGTCAGAATCGCCTGGGTTCTAATAGCACCATTGCTTCTTTTCCCTTAGTGTTTTCCCAGGCCAGGTTGTGAGGGGAAACTGGGGGTTGGGCTGGAAATCCAAGCAACAGTGAGTACCCCCCATGAGCATTGGAGGTAATCATCCATCCTCTCACAACCTAGGAACACCTGTACCCCCTTATACATGCGTGTAGTTTCTTTATCAAACCCCATCAAACAAAGAAGTGTTCTGTTATTCTGGGTGTGAGGAGGTTCCTACAACGGTCTGCAGTGCTTGGGTTCTAATAGAACCAGTAGTTCTTTTCCCTGAGTGTTTACCCAGGCCTGGCTTCGAGGGAAAGCTTGGGTTTGGGCTGTAAAGCCAAGTAGCAGCAAGTTCCCCGAGATGGACTGTGGAGGTTATAAGCGGACTTCTCCATAACAGGGAAAAACCTGTGCCCCCATCCATCTGTTTGGAGTGGGGCTCCACACCTCCCCCCCAGCAAAGCCGTCTTCTGGAATCCTGAGATTGTTGAGGTTCCTCCAACAGACAGCAGCACCTGATTTCCAATAGAATTAATTAGTTTGTCATCCCTATGTGTTTTCCTTGGCCGGGCTGTGAAGGAAAGCTGGGAGTTCTGCTGGAAAGTGAAGAAGAAGAGAGTGCCTCCCCATGGGCAGTGGAGATAATTAGCCGACATCTCCCACCCTGGGAACACCTGTACCCCCAGAAAACTGCATGGAGTGTGTTTTCCTACTCCGTCACACACACTAAGAATTGTTCTGTTATCCTGAGTGTGGGGAGGTTTCTAAAACTGTCAGCTGTGCCTGGGTTCTAATAGAACCACTAGATCTTTTCCCTGAGTGTTTTCCCATTCTGGGCTGCGAATGATAGCTGGGGGTAGGGCTGGAAAGCCAAGAAGCAGCGAGTGCCCGAGGTGGACTGTGGAGGTTCTAAGCAGACTTCTCCCTAACAGGGAAAAACCTGTGCCCCCATCCTTCTGTGTGGAGTGGGGTCCACACCTCCATCCAAGAGAATTGGTATTCTAGTATCCTGAGTATGCGGAGATTCCTCAAACAGAGAGCAGCGCCGAGGTTCTGATAGAAACACTTTGTTTGTCATCCCTGGGTATATTCCTAAGCCGGGCCGCAAGGGAAAGCTGGGAGTTGGGCTGGAAAGCGTAGAAGAAAACTGTGCATCCCCATGGGCAATAGAGTTTATCAGCCGAAACCTCCCACCCTGGGAACACTTGTACCCCCAGAAACATGCCTGGAGTGTGCTTTTGTACTCCATCACACACACAAAGATGTGTTTTGTTATCCTGAGTGTGGGGAGGATTCTTCAACGGTCAGCAGCGCCTGGCTTCTAATAGCACAAGTAGCTTCTTTTCCCTGAGTGTTTTCCCAGGCCGGGCTTTGAGGGAAAGCTTGGGTTTGGGCTGTAAAGCCAAGCAGAAACGAGTGAACCCCATGGGCATTGGGTGTAATTATCTGACCTCCCACAACCTAAGATCACCTGTACCCCATTAAACATGCGTGGAGTTTGCTTACCCAACACAATCTGACACACCAAGATGTGTTCTATTATCCTGGGTTTGGGGAGGTTCCTACAACGTCTGAAGAGCCTGGGCTCCAATAGAACCTCTAACTTATTATCCCTGAGTGTATTCCCAGGCCGGGTGGCGAGAAACAGATGGGGGTTGGGCTGGATATCCAAGTAGCAGCGAGTGCCCCGAGATGGACTGTGGATGTAATTAGTGGACTTCTCCCTATCAGGGAACACCTGTGCCCTTATCCTACTGTGTGGTGTAGGGCTCCACGCCTCCCCACAAACAAAGCCGTGTTCCAGATTCCTGAATGTTTGGAGGTTTCTCCAAATGACAGCAGCGCGTGGTTCTGACAGAATCAGTTACTTTGTCATTCCTGAGTCTTTACCTAGGCCGTGCTGTGAGGAAAAGCTTGGGGTTTGGTTTGAAATGAAGTAGAATCGAGTGCCACCCCATTGGCAATGTAGGGAATTAGCCGACCACCCCCACCCTGGGAACACCTGTATCACCATTAACATGCGTGGTGTTTGGTCACACATGTACATCACACACCCAAAGAAATGTTCTGTTATCCTGAGTGTGGGGAGGTTCTTACAACTATCAGCAGCACCTGGGTTCTAATAGTTACTCTGGCTTACTTTCCCTGAGTGATTTTCCATGCCGGGATTCAAAGGAAACTTGGGAATTCAGCTGGAAAGCGAAAAAGAACCGAGTGTCTCCCCATGGACAGTGGAGGTAATTAGCCAACGTCCCCAACCTGGAAACACATGTACCCCCAGAAACATGCGTGGTGTATGTTCTCTGAACACCATCACACACACATAGAAGTGTTCTGTTTTCCTGAGTGTGTGTAGATTCCTACATCTGTCAGCAGTGATTGGGTTCTGGTAGAAACTATAGCTAATTTTCCCTGAGTGTTTTCCCAGGCCAGACTGAGAGGGAAACCTGGGGGTTAGGCTGGAAAGTGAAAAAGAATCAAATGCCTCCCAATGGGCATTGAAGGTAATTAGCCGACATCCCCCATTCTGGGAACTCCTGTACCCCCAGAAACATGTGTGGGGTATGTTCTCCAAACACCGTCACACATACATAGAAGTGTTCTGTTTTCCTGAGTGTGTGTAGATTCCTACAACTGTCAGCAGTGCTTGGGTTCTAGTAGAAACTCTAGCTAATTTTCCCCGAGTGTTTTCCCAGGCCTGACTGAGAGGGAAACCTGGGGGTTGGGCTGGAAATCGAAGTAGCAGCACGTGCCTCCCCATGGGCAGTGGAGGTAATTAGACGACATCCCACACCCTAGGAACACCTGAACCCCCAGAATCATGCGTGGAGTTTTTTTACCATCTCCATCACACACACACAAACAAGTGTTCTTATATGCTGAGTTTGGGGAAGTTCCTACAACTGTCAGCAGCTCCTGGGTTCTAATAGCTCCACTAGCATCTTTTTGTTGAGTGTATTCCCAGGCCGGGCTGCGAGGGAAAGCTGGGGGTTTGGCTGGAAAACCAAGTAGCGGCGAGTGCCCCGAGATTGACTTTGAGGTAATTAGCAGACTTCTCCCTAATAGGGAATAACCTGTGTCCACAGGCATCTGTGTGGATTGGGGCTCCAAACCTCCCCCCAATCAAAACCGTGTTCCAGAATCCTGAGTGTGTGGAGGTTCCTCCAACAGACAGCAGGGACTGGGTTTTGATAGAATCACTTAGTTTGTCATCACTGGGTGTTTTCTTAGGCCGAGATGCAAGGAAACCTGGGAGCTGGGCTGGAAAGTGAAGAAGAATAGAGTGCTTTCCCATGGGCAGTGGAGGTAATTAGCCGACATCTCCGACCCTGGGAACACCTGTACCCCCAGAAAAATTCCTGGAGTGTGTTTTCCTACTCCATCAAACACAGAAAGAAGTGTTCTGTTATCCTGAGTGTGGGGAGGTTTCTACAACTGTCAGCAGTGCCTGGATTCTAATAGCACCAGTAGCTTCTTTTCCCTGATTGTTTTCCCAGGCCGGGCTATGAGGGAAAGCTTGGGGTTGGGCTGGAAATCCAAGCAGCAGTGAGTGCCTCCCCATGGACTGTGGGGGTAATTATCCATCTTCCCACAACTTAGGAACACCTGTACCCACTGTAACATTTGTGGAGTGTATTTAAAATCTACATCAGACACACAAAGAAGTGATCTGTTATCCTGGTTGTGGAGAGGCTCCTTCAACGTTCTGCAGTGTCTTGGTTCCAAAAGAACCACTAGCTTATTATCCCTGAGTGTTTTCCTAGGCCGGGATGTGAGAGAAACCTGGGGGTTTTTCTAGAAAGGCAAGTAGCAGCGAGTGCCCAGAGATGAACTGTGGAGTTAATTAGCGGACTTCTCCCTAACAAGGAAAAACCTGTGCCCCCAACCATCTGTGTGGTGTGGGGCTCCACACCTCACCAGAAGCAAAGCCGTTATCCCGAATCCTGAGTGTGTGGAGGTTCCTGCAACACACAGCAGTGCAGGGGTTCTGATTGAATCACTTAGTTTGTCATCCCTGGTTATTTTCCTAGGCTGCGCTGCGAGGGAAAGCTGGGAGTTGGGCTGGAAAGCCAAGCAGCAGCGAATGCCTCCCCATGGGCAGTGGAGATAGTTATCTGACCTCCCACAACCTAGGAAAACCTGTACCCATTTAAACATGCGTGGAGTTTGTTTACCCAACTCCATCAGACACACAAAGAAGTGTTCTGTTATCCTGGGTGTGGGGAGTTTCCAACAACTGTCTACAGTGCCTCAGTTCCAACAGAACCACAAGCTTATTATCACTGAGTGTTTTCCCAGGCCAGGCTGTGAGGGAAATCTGGGTGTTGGGCTGGAAATCCAAGTAGCAGTGATTGCCCCAAAATGGACTCTGGAAGTAATTAGTGGACTTCTCCCTATCAGGGAACACCTGTGCCCCCATCCATCTGTGTGGAGTAGGGCTCCACACCTCCCCACAAACAAATCCGTGTTCCAGATTCCTGAATGTTTGGAGGTTCCTCCAAATGACAGCAGTGCGTGGTTCTGATAGAATCATTTACTTTGTCTTTCCTGGGTGTTATCCTAGCCGTGCTGTGAGGAAAAGCTGGGGGTTTGGCTGGAAATGAAGTAGAATCGAGTGCCTCCCCATTGGCATTGTAGGGAATTAGCCGACCACCCCCACCCTGGGAACACCTGTATCACCATTAACATGCGTGGTGTTTGTTGACACATGTACATCACACACCCATACAATGGTTCTGTTATCCTGAGTGTGGGGAGGTTCCTACAACTATCAGCAACACCTGGGTTCTAATAGTTACTCTGGCTTATTTCCCTGAGTGTTTTTCCAGATTGGGATTCAAGGGAATTGTGGGAGTTTGCCTGGAAAGTGAAGAATACCCAAGTGTCTCCCCATGGACAGTGGAGGTAATTAGCCGACTTCCCCAATCTGGGAACACCTGTTCCCCCATAAACATGCATGGAGTATGTTCTCCAAACACCATCACACACACATAGAAGTGTTCTTTTTTCCTGAGTGTGGGTAGATTCCTTCAACTGTCAGCAGTGCTTGGGTTCTAGTAGAAACTCTAGCTAATTTTCCCCGAGTGTTTTCCCAGGCCGGACTGAGAGGGAAACCTGGGGGTTGGGCTGGAAATCGAAGTAGCAGCGAGTGGCTCCCCATGGGCAGTGGAGGTAATTAGCCGACATCCCACACCCTAGGAACACCTGTACCCCCAGAAACATGCATGGAATATTTTTACCATCTCCATCACACACACAGACAAGTATTCTGATATGCTGAGTCTGGGGAGTTTCCTACAACTGTCAGCAGTGCCTGGGTTCTAAAAAACCACTAGCTTATTTTCTCTGAGTGTTTTATCAGACCGGGCTTTGAGGGAAAGTTGGGAGTTTTGATGAAATCGAAGTAGCAGCGAGTGCCTCCCCATGTGTAGTGGAGGTAATTAGATGGCATCCTCCACCCTGGGAACACCTTTACCCCTATATACATGCGTGGAGTTTGTTTTCTCACATCAATCACACACACAAAGGAATGTTCTTGTTTCTTGCTTGTGGAGAGGTAACTCCAATGTCAGCAGTGCCTGGGTTCAAATAGTATCTCTTTACTTGTCTTCCCTGAGTGTTTTACCAGGCCAGGCTGTGAGGGAAAGCCAGGGGTTGGGTTGGAAATCCAAGTATCTTCGAGTGCCTCCCCATGGGCAGGGGAGTTAATTAGCTGACAACTCCCTAACAGGGATCACCTGTGCCCCTAGAAATATGCGTGGAGTGTGTTTCCCCACATCCATCACACATATAAAGACGTGTTCTTGTATCATGAGTTTGGGGAGGTTACTCCAATGTCAGGTTTGCCTTGGTTCTAAATGAATCCCTTAGCTTTTCTTCTCTGAGTGTTTTCCTAGGCTGGGCTGTGAGGGAAAGCTGGAGGTTGGGCTGGAAATCCAAATAGCAGCGAGTGCCTCCCAATGGGCAGGGGAGGTAAGTAGCCAAAATCCCCCTCAATGGGAACATTTGTGCCCCCAGTATGATGCGTGGATTGTATTTCCCGACATCCATCACACACACAAAGACGTGTTCTGGTATCCTGAGTGTGGGGACTTTCCTCCAACTATCAGCAAGGCCTTGGTTCTAATAGAATCCCTAAGCTTGTCTTCCCAATTGTTTTCCTTGGCCAGGCTTCAAGGGAAAGCTGGGGGTTGGACTTTGAAGCCAAGTAGCAGTGAGTGCCCTCTGATGAACTGTGGAGGTAATTACTGGAATTCTCCCTAACTGGGAACACCTGTGACCCAGCCATCTGCATGGAATGAGGCTCCCCTACTCCCCCACACACAGCCAGGTTATGGAATCCTGAGTGTGGGGACTTTCCTCCAACTGTCAGCAGCGCCTGTATTCTATTAGAATCCATCATCTTGTTATCCTTTACTGTTTTCCTAGGCCTGGCTGTGTGGGAAAGCTAGGGGTTGGGCTTGGAAGCCAAGTAGCAGCATGTGCCCCCCCATGGACTGGGGAGATATTTAGCAGAATTCCCCCTAACAGGGAACCACTGTGCCCCCAGGCATCTGTGTGATGTTGTTCTCCCCAACTCCCCCCCACACACAGCAGCATCCGGAATTCTGAGTGTGAGGACATTCCACCAACTCTCAGCAGTGCCTGGGTTCTTAAGGAATCCTTTAGATTGTCTTCCTAGAGTGTTATCCTAGGGAGGGCAGTGAAGGAAACCCAGGGGTTAGTCTGGAGGCCAAGTAGCAACAAGTGCCTCCTCATGGGCAGGGGAGGTAATTATAGGACATTCCCCTAACTAGAAACACCTGTGCCCCCAGACAGATAGGTGGAGTGTGTTTACCCACATCCATCACACACACAAAGATGTGTTCTTGTATCCTGAGTGTGGGGAGGTTTTTCCAAATGTCAGCATTGCCTGGGTTCTAATAGAATCCCTTAGCATTTCTACCCTGAATGCTTTCCTATGCCAGACAGCGAGGGAAAGCCGGGAGTTGGGCTGGAAAGCCAACCAGCAGTGAGTGCCTCCCCATGGGCAGGGGAGGTAATTAGCGGACAATCCCCAAACAGTAACAACTGTACCCCAAGAAAGATGCATAGATTGTATTTCCCCACATCGATCACACACACAAAGACGTTTTCTGGTATCCTGAGTGTGGGGATGTGCCTCCAACTGTCAGCAGCATCTTGGTTCTAATAGAATCCCTTAGCTTGCCTTCACTGAGTGTTTACCAAGGCCGGGATGTGAGGCAATCCTGGGGGTTGAATTGGAAGTGAAAAAGCAACGAGTACCCCCTGATGGACTGGGAGGTAATTAGCGGAATTACCCCTAACATGGAACACCTCTAACCCCAGCCATCTGCGTGGAATGAGGCTCCCCTACTCCTCCACACACACAGCTGGTGTCCAGAATCCTGAGTGTGGGGATGTTCCTCCAACAGTCAGCAGTGCCTGGGTTCTAACAGAATCCCTTAGCTTGCCTTCCCTGAGTGTTTTCCTAGTCCGGGCTGAGAGGGAAAGCCAGGGGGTGTGCTGGAAAGCCAAGTAGCAGTGAGTGCATCCCCATGGGCAGGGGAGTTAATTAGAGGACAACACCATAATAGGGAACAACTGTGCCCCGAGGAAGATGGGTGGAGTTTTTTTCCCAATGCCCATGACACACACAAAGATGTGTTCTGGTATCCTGAGTGTGGGGAGAGTCCTCCAACTGTCAGCAGCAATTTAGTTCTAATAGAATCCCATATCTTTTATTCCCTGAGTGTTTCCCTAGGCTGGGCTCCCAGAAGAAGGTGGGGGTTGGGCTTGGAAACCAAGTAGCATCGAGTGACCCCCGATGGACTATGGAGATAATTAGCGGACTTCCCCCTAATAGGGAACACCTGTGCAACCAGCCATCTGCGTGGAGTGGTGATCCTCAAATCTTCCCCACTCACAGCCGGGATCGGGAATCCTGAGTGATGGGAGATTCCTCCAACTCTCTGAAGCCCCTGGTTTCTAATAGAATTCCTTAGCTTGTTTTCCTGGAGTGTTTTCCTAGGTAGGACTGTGAGGGAATGCCGGGGGTTGGTCAGGAAAGCCAAGTAGAAGCGAATGCCTCAAAATGGGCAGATGAGGTATTTAGCCGACATCCCCCTCACTGGGAAACCTGTGCCCCCTGAAAGATGCGTGGACTGTTTTTTCCCACATCCATCACAGACACAAAGATGTGTTCTGGTATCCTGAGTGTGGGGAGGTTCCTCCAACTGTCAGCAGCACCTTGGTTCTAATAGAATCCATTAACTTGTCTTACCTGAGTATTTTCCTATGCCAGGCTGCAAGGGAAAGCTGGGGGTTGGGCTGGAGGCCAAGTAGCAGTGAGTGCCTCCCAATTGGCATGGGAGTTAAATAGAAGACATCCCCCTAACAGGGAACACCTGAGCCCTCAGGAAGATCGGTGAAGTGTATTTTCCCACAACCATTACACACTCAAAGAAGTTTTCTGGTATCATGAGTGTGGGGAGGTTACTCGAAAAGTCAGCAGCACCTTGAATCTAATAGAAACCCTTAGTTTGTCTTCCGTGTGTGTTCTCCTAGGACAGGCTGTGAGGGAAAGCCGGAGATAAGGCTGGAAACCAAGTAGCAGTGAGTGCATCCCAATGGGTAGGGGAGGAAATTAGCCGAAATCCCCCTCACTGGGAACACCTGTATCCCCAGAAATATGTGTGGAGTGTGTTTCCCTACATCCATCACACACACCAAAACGTCTTCTGGTATCCTGAGTGTGGGGAGTTTACTCCAACTGTCAGCAGCGCCTTGGTTCTAATAGAATCCCTTAGCTTGTCTTCCCTGAGTATTTTCTTAGGCCGGGCTGTGAGGGAAATCCTGGGGTTGTCTGGAAATACAAGTAGCAGCGAGTGCCTCCCCATGGGCACTGGAGGTAATTAGTCGACAGCCCCCTCACTGGGAACACCTCTGCCCCCAGAAAAATGCATGGAGTTTGTTTCTCCACCTGCATCAAACACAAAATGACATTTTCTGGTATCCTCAGTGTGGAGAGATTCCTCCAACTGTCATCAATGCCTCAGTTCTAATAGAATCCCTTAGCGTTTCTTCCCTGAGTGTTTTCCTAGGCTGGGCTGTGAAGGAAAGCGGGAGTTGGGCTTGGAAGCTAGGTAGCAGTGAGGCCCCCAGATGGACTGGGGAGGAAATTAGTGGACTTCCCCCTAAGAGGGAACATCTGTGCCCCCAGTCAACTCCATGGAAGGGGGCTTCCAGCCTCCCCACCACACACAGTTGGGTTCTGGAATCATCAGTGTGGGGACGTTCCTCCAGCTGTCAGCAGTGCCAGGGTTCTAATAGATTCCCTTAGCTTGTCTTCCCTGAGTGTTTTCTTAAGGTGGGCTGCGAGAGAAACCGGGTTGGCCTGGAAAGCCAAGTAGCAGCGACTGCCTCCCCATGGACAGGGGAGGTAATTAGCGGATATCCCCCTAAGAGTGAACACCTGTGCCAAGAGAAAGATGCGTGGAGTGTGCTTCCCCACATACATAGCACACACAAAGACGTTTTCTGGTATCCTGAGTGTGCGGAGTTTCCTGCAACTCTCAGCAGCGCATTACTTCTAATAGAATCCCTTAGATTTTCTTGCCTGAGTGTTTTCCTAGGCCGGGGTTCGAGGGAAAGATGGGGATTGGTCTCGGAATCCAAGTAGCAGTGAGTGACCTCAGATGGACTTGAGAGATAATTAGTGGGCTTTCCTCTAACAGGAAACACGTGTACCCTCAGCTATCTGTGTGGAGTGGGGCTCCACACCTCCCCCCACACACAGACAGGTTTAAGAATCCTGAGTGTGGGGAGGTTCCTCCAACTGTCAGCAGTGGCTGGGTTCTAATAGAATCCCTTAGCTTGTCTTCCTTAGTGTTTCCCCTGGGCAGGCTGAGAGGGGTAGCCAAGGTTTGGGCTTGAAAACCAAGTAGCAGCAAGTGCCTCCCCATGGGCACTGGAGGTAATAACCGACAACCCCCTCACTGGGAACACCTGTACCCCCATAAACATGCTTGGAATTTGGTTCCACACCTCCATTACAAACACAATGACGTTTTCTGCTATCCTTAGTGAGGGAGATTCCTCCCAGTGTCAGAAGTGCCTCAGTTCTAATAAAATCCCTTAGCTTTTCTTCCCTTAGTGTTTTCCTAGGCTGGGCTGTGAGAGAAAGCTGTTGGTTGGGCTTGGAAGCCAAGTAGCAGTGAGTGCCCCCTGATGGAATGCGGAGGTATTTAGCGGACTTCCCCCTAACAGGGAACACCTGTGCCCACAGCAATCTGTGTGGAGTGGTGGTCCCCACATCCCCGCCACACACAGCTGGGTTCTGGAATCCTGAGTGTGGGGACATTCTTCCAACTGTCACCAGCGCCTGTTTTCTAATAGAATCCCTTTGCTTGTCTTCCCTGAGTGTTTTTCAAGGCCGGGATGCGAGGGAAAGCCAGGGTTTCAGCTGGAAAGCCAAGTAGCAGCAGGTGCCTCCCCATGTGCAGGGGAGGTAATTAGCAGAATATCGCCTAACAGGGAACACCTATGCCTCCAGAAAGAAGCGTGGAATGTGTTTCCCACATTCATCACACACAGAAAGACTTGTTCTGGTATCCTGAGTGTGGGGAGTTTTCTCCAACAGTCAGCAGCACCTTAGTTCTAATAGAATCCCTTAGCTTTTCTTCCCTGAGTGTTTTCCTAGGCTGGGCTCTTAGGGAAATCTTGGGGTTGGTCTTGGAAACCAAGTAGAATCGAGTGCCCCCTGATGGACTGTGGAGATAACTAGCTTACTCACCCCAAACAGGGAACACCTGTGACCCCAGCCATCTGCGTGGAGTGGGACTCCCAAGCTCCCCGCCACACACAGCCAAGTTCCGGAATCATGAGTTTGGGGCGTTCCTCCAAGTATCAGCAGCACCTGGGTTTTAATATAATCGTTCAGCTTGTCTTCCCTGAGTGTTTTATTTAGCCGGGCTGCCAGGGAAAGCCGGGGGTTGGGCTGGAAAGCCAAGAAGCAGCGAGTGCTTCCCCATGGGCATGGGAGTTAATTAACGGACAACGCCCTACCTGGGAACACCTCTGCCCCCAGAAAGATGCATGGAGTTTGTTTCCTCACCACCATCACACACACAAAAAAGTATTCTGGTATCCTGATTATAGGGACATGCCTCCAACTGTCAACAGCTCCTGGGTTCTAATATAATCCGTTACCTTGTCTTCCCTGAGTGTTTTGTTTAGCCGGGCTGCCAGGGAAAGCTGGGGGTTGGGCTGGAACACCAAGTAGCAGCGAGGCCTCCCCATGGGCAGGGGAGGTAATTAGCCGATATCCCAATTACTGGGAACACCTGTGACCCCAGAACAATGTGTGGAGTGTTTTCCCCACATCCATCACACACACGAAGACGTGTTCCGGTATCCTGAGTGTGGGGAGGGTCCTCCAACTGTCAGCAGCTGATTAGTTCTAATAGAATCCTTTAGCTTTTATTCCCTGAGTTTTTTCATAGGCCAGGCTGTGTTTTGAAGCTGGGGGTTGGGCTTGGAAACCAAGTAGCAGCAATAGCCCCCACATGGACTGTGGAAATAATTATCAGACTTCCCCCTAATAAGGAAAACCTGTGCCTCCAGCTATCTGCGTTTAGTCGGTCTCCCCAACTCACCACCACCCACAGCCATTTTCCAGAATCCTGTGTGTGGGGAGGATACTCCAAATGTCAGAAGCACATGGGTTCTAATAAAATCCCTTAGCTTCAGTTCCCTGAGTGTTTTTTAAGCCGGGCTGTGAGGGAAAGCTGTGGGTTGGGCTGGAAAGGCAGGTAGCAGCGAATGCCTCCCCACGGGCAGGGGAGGTAATTAGCAGACAAACCCCCAACAGGGAATACCTATGCCAGCAGAAAGTTGCTTGTAATGTGTTTCCCCTCCTCCATCACACACACAAAGATGTGTTCTGGTATCCTGAGTGTGGGGAGGATCATCCAAATGTCAGCAGAGCCTTGGTTTTAATAGAATCCCTTAGCTTGTCTTCCCTGAGTGTTTTCTTAGGGCGGGCTTTGAGTGAAAGCTAGTGTTGGCCTGGAAAGCCAAGTAGCAGCAAGTGCATCCCCATGGGCAGGGGAGGTAATTAGCCGAAATCCCCCTCACTGGAAAAACCTGTGCCCTCAGAATGATGCGTGGAGTTTGTTTCCCCACATCCATCACACACACAAAAATGTGTTCTAGTATCCTGAGTGTAGGGATATTCCTCCGTCTGTCAGCAGTGCCTTGGTTCTAATAGAATCCCTTAGCTTGTCTTCCCTGAGTGTTTTTTAGGCCGTTCTGTGAGGGAAACCTGGGGGTTGAGCTTGGATGTCAAGCAACAGTGAGTGCCCCCCGATTGAATAGGGAGGTAATTAGTGGACTTCCCCCTAACTGGGAACACCTGTGCCCCCAGCAATCTGTGTGGAGTGGGGCTCCCCAAAACCACCCCACACACAGTCGGGTTCCAGAATGCTGAGTTTTGGGAAGTTCCTCCAACTGTCAGCAGTGCCTATGTTCTAATGGAATCCCTTAGCTTGTCTTCCCTGAGTGTTTTAATAGGACGGGCTGTGAGGGAAAGCCGTGGGTTGGGCCGGAAAGCCAAGTACCTTTGAGTGCCTCCATATGGGCAGTGGAGGATATTAGCGGACATCCACCTAACAAGGAACACCTGTGCCCCCAGAAAGATGTGTAGAGTTTGTTTCCCCACTTTCATCACACACATAAAGACGTGTACTGGGATCTTGAGTGTGTGGATGTGCCTTCAAATGTCAGCAGCACCTTGGTTCTAATAGAATCACTTAGCTTGTCTTCCCTGAGTGTTTTACTAGGCTGGGCTGCAAGGGAAAGCTGGGGGTTGTGCTTGGAAGCCAAGTAGCAGCAAGTGCTCCCCGATTGACTGGGGAAGTAAATAGTGGACTTCTGCCTAACATGGAACACCTGTGCTCCCATCCATCTGCGTGGAATGGTGCTACACACCTCCCCCCAACACACAGATGAGTTCTGCTATCCTGAGTGTGGGGATGTTCCTCCAACTGTCAGCATCGCCAAGTTTCTAATAGAATTCCTTAGCTTGTCTTCCCTGAGTGTATTACTATGGAGGGCTGTGAGGGAAAGCCAGGGGATGGGCTGGAAAGCCAAGTAGCAGCGAGTGCCTCCCTGTGTGCAGGGGAGGTAATATGTAGACATCTACCTAACAGGGAACAAATGTGTCCCCAGAAAGTTGCGTGCGGTGTGTTTCCTCACATCCATCACACACAGAAAGTTGTGTTCTGGTATCCTCAGTGTTGGGAGGTTCCTCCAACTGTCAGCAGCTCCTTTTTTCTATTAGAATCCATTAACTTTTCTTCCCCAAGTGTTTTCTTAAGCTGGACTGTGAGGGAAAGCTGGGGGTTGGGCTTGGTAGCCAAGTAGCAGCGAGTTCCGCCCAAAAGACTGGGGAGGTAATTAGCAGACATCCCCCTAACAGGAAACACCTGTGCCCCTAGCCATCTGCATCGAGTGGGGCTCACAATCTTCCCCCAACACACAGCTGGGCTCGGGAATCCTTACTGTGGGGACGTTCCTCCAACTATCGCAAGTGCGTGTGTTCTAATAGAATCCCTTAGCTTGTCTACCCTGAGTGTTTTCATAGGGCGGGCTGTGAGGGAAAGCTGGGGGTTGGGCTGGAAAGCCAATTAGCAGCGAGTGCTTCGCCATGGGCAGGGGAGTTAATTACAGTACTTCCCCCTAACAGGGAACACCTGTGCTCCCAGAAAGATGCATCGAGTGTGTTTCCCCTCCGCCATCACACACAAAAAGACATTCTTTGGTATTCTGAGTGTGGGGATGTCCCTCTAAGTGTCAGCAGCACGTTAGTTCTAATAGAATACCTGAGCTTTTCTTCCCTGTTTGTTTTCCTTGGCTAGGCTTCTAGGGAAAGGTGGGGGTTTGGCTTGGAAGCAAATTAGCAGTGGGTGACCCACGATGGACTGGGGAGGTAATTAGCGGCATTACCCATAACAGGGAACACCTGTGCACCCAGAAACGTGTGGAGTGGGGAATTCACACACACTTAACTCTCAGATTTTAACATGTGGAGAGACATTCGCTCTTCTAGCTTAAATGTAATGGGTTATAGTAGAAAAATTAACACTGGTTTCTCAGTATGTATACAATTGCTGGATTGAACTTCATGCAGTTTTCACTGTAAATGATTTGGAGCCAGTAACTATCCATATATGTATAAGTAGTGTAGTTTCCTGCTAAAAAGACACTGTGTGTTCAGAGAAACTAGGTGTTTGAATGTTTCACACAATCATATCTTTCATAAATGAGCATGTGGAGAAAAGTTCGTTTATCTAGGTTAAAGGGAATATGTTGAAGAAGAAACACTTACTCTGGATTCTCATTATGTTTCGTAGTGCCGGTTTAAAGTTCATGCAGAATTCACTGTAAAATCATGTTGGAGCAAGAACCTCCCCATATATATGTATGTAGGGTAGTTTCCCACTGAAAAGAAAGTGTGTATTCCCATGAAGATAGATGATTGGCGACTTTCACACACACTTAAATCTCAGAAATGAGCATGTGGACAGACGTTCGTTCATCGAGCTTAAAGGGACTGGGTTGCAGTAGAAAAATTTACACTGGTTTCTCAGTCTGTTTCCTAGTGCCGGTTTGAAGTTCATGCACTTTTCACTGAAAAACCGAGTTGGAGCTAGTACATCCCAAATATATGTATATAGTGTATTTTCCCACTGAAGAGAAAGTGTGTATTCCCAAGAAGATAGATGATTGACAGCTTTCACAAACACTTAAACTTCAGAATTGTGCATGAGGAGAGAACTACGTTCATCTATCTTAAATGGAGTGGGTTGCAGTAGAAACACTTACTCTGGTTTCTCAGTATTTTCCTAGCTGCCGGTTTGAATTCCATGAAGTTTTCAGTGTAAAACTGAGCTGGAGATAGTACCTCCCTATATATATGTATATAGAGTACTTTCCCACTGAAAACAATGTGTGTGTTCCAAAGAAGCTAGGAGATTGAGGGCTTTCACACACAATTAACTCTCAGAATTGAGCATGTGGAGAGAAGTACGTTCATCTACCTTAAAGGGAATGGGTTGCAGTAGAAACACTTACTCTGGTTTCTCACTATGTTTCCTAATGTCAGTTTGAACTTCATGCAGTTTTCACTGTAAAACCGAGTTGGAGCTATTACCAAAATTATATACGTAAGTACTGTTGTTTCCCACTGAAAAGAAAGTGTGTGTTCCCAAGAAGCTAGATGATTGATGGCTTTCACACAAACTTATATCTCAAAATTGAACATGTGGAGAGAAGTTCGTTCATCTAGCACAAATGGAAAGGTTTGCAGGAGAAAATTTTATGCTATATTCTCAGTCAGTTTCCTAGTGCTGATTGGAAGTTCTTGCAATTTTTACTGTAAAGCTCTGTTGGAGCTACTACCTCGCCTTATATATGTATGGAGTGTAGTTTGCAAATGAAAAGGAATATTTCTTCGCAACAAGCAATTTAAGGCAGCTTTCACAGACAATTATCTCTCAGAACTGAGCTTATGGAGTGCCGTTTGTTCATCTAGCGCATATGGAAATGGATGCAGGGGAACTTTTACTCTGGTATCTGAGTCTGTTTATTAGTGCCGGTTTGAAGTTCTTCCAATATTCACTGTAAAACCGAGATGGAGATAGAAGTTCCCAATATATAATTATGGAGTGTAGTTTGCAATTTAAAAGAAACTTTGTGTTCTCAACAAGCTAGGTAAAGGACGACTTAAATAAACAATTATCTCTCAAAACTGAGCATGTGGAGAGAAGTTCTATCATCTAGCATAAATGGAAAGGGTTGCAGGAGGAAACTTTACTCTACTTTCTCAGTCTGTTTCCTAGTGCAGTTTTGTTATTATTGCAGTTTTCACTGTAAAACAGATTTGGACCTAGTACTTCCACATATATATCTAAGGAATGTAGTTTGCAACTGAAAAGAATCTTTGTGTTAACAATAAGCTAGGTGAAGGACAGTTTTCACACACACTTATCTCTCAGAACTGAACATGGGGAGAGAATTTCGTTCATCTAGCACAAAGGAACGGTTTGCACAAATTAATTTAACTCTGGTTTCTCAGTTTGTTTCCTAGTGCTGGGTTAAAGTTCCTGCAGTTTTCACTGTAAAACCGATTTGGAGCTAGTACATACCCATATATATGTATGGAGTGTAGTTTGCAACTGAAAACAATCTTTGTGTTACCAACAAGCTAGGTTAAGAGAGGCTTTCACACACACTTATCTCTCAACTTGAGCATCGGGAGAGACGTTCATTTATCTAGCACAAACGTAACGGGTTGCAGGAGAAAATTTTACTCTTGTATCTCAGTCTGTTTCCTAGTGCCGGTTTGAATTTTCTGAAGAATTCCCTGTAAAATTGAGTTGGATCTAGTACCTATTCATATATAAGTATGGAGCGGGATTTGCAATTGAAAAGAAACTTTGTGTTCCCAACAAGCTTTTTGAAGGACACCATTCACACATACTAATCTCTCAGAAATGTGCATGGTGAGAGACATTCTTCCATCTAGGACAAGGAACAGATTACACGAGAAACATTTAATCTGGATTTCAGTCGGTTTCCTAGTGCCGGTTTGAAGTTCCTGCAGTTTTCACTGTAAAACAGACTCGAGCTTGTACCTCCCCTTAGATATATATGGAGTGTATGTTATCAAATGAAAAGAAATTATGAGTTCCCTACAAGTTATGTGAAGGACGGCTTTCACACAAAGTTATCTCTCAGAACTGAGCATGTGGAGAGAATTTCTTTCATCTAGCATAAATGGAACGGGATGCAGGAGAAATTTTTTCTCTGGTTTCTCAATCTGTTTCCTACTGCAGATTTGTAGTTACTGCAGTTTTCACTGTAAAAACGATTTGGTGCTAGTACCTCCAAATATATATCTAAGGAATGTAGTTTGCAACTGAAAAGAATCTTTGTTTTCCCAACAATATAGGAAAAGTATGGCTTTCACACACACTTATCTCTCAGAATTGAGCATGGGGAGAGGCTTTCGTTCATTTAGCACAAAGGAACGGTTTGCAAAAAAATTTTTACTTTGGTTTCTCAACCTGTTTCCTAGTGCCGTGTTGAAGTTCCCGCAGTTTTCTACTGTAAAACTGATTTGGAGCTAGTACATACCCATATATATATATGGAGTTTAGTTTGAAAGTGAAAAGAAAATTTGTGTTACCAACAAGCTAGGTTAAGTGCGGCTTTCACACACACTTATCTCTCAGACATGAGCATGGGGAGAGACGTTCGTTCATCTAGCAAAAAGGGAACGGTTTGCAGGAGAAACTTTTACTCTGGTCTCTCATTCTGTTTCCTAGTGCATGTTCGAAGTTCCAGCAGTTTTCACTGTAAAACCGATTTGGGGCTAGTAATTCCAAATATAAATATGTATGGACTGTAATTTGCAACTGAAAAGTAACTTTGTGTTCCCAACAAGATAGGTGAATTATGGCTTTCACAAACAATTATCTCTCATACATGAGCATCGGGAGAGACGTTCGTTCATCTAGCACAAAGTGAACGGGTTGCAGGAGGAAATTTTACTCTGGTTTCTCAGTCTGTTTCCTAGAGCCAGTTTGATATTCCTGCAGATTTCTCTGTAAAACCGAGTTTGAGCTTGTATACCCCCATATATAAATATATGGAGTGTAGTTGTGAACTGGAAAGTAATTTTGTGTTCCCAACAAGCTAGGTGAAGGACGGACTTCACACACATTTATCTCTCAGAACTGAGCATGTGGAGATAAGTTCGTTCATCTAGCACAAGGGGAACGGTTTGCAGGGGAAAATTTTACTCTGGTTTCTCAGTCTGGTTTTTTGTGCCTGTTTGAAGTTCCTGCAGTTTTCACTGTAAAATAGTTGGAGCTAGAACCTCCCCATATATATGTATGGAGTTTAGTTTGTAAATGTAAAGAAACTTTGTGTTCCTAACAAGCTAGGTGAAGGACAGCATTCATACAAATTTATCTCTCAGAGCTGAGCATGTGGAGAGACTTTCGTTCATCTAGCACAAAGGGAACGAGTTGCAGTAGAAACTTTTACTCTGGTTACTCATTCTGTTTCCTAGTGCCGGTTTGAAGTTCCTGAAGTTTTCTCTGTAAATTCGAGTTCATGCTAGAACCTCCCCATATATATTTATGGATTGTAGATTACAACTGAAAAGAAAATTTGTTTTCCCAACAAGGTAGGTGAAGAAATGCTTTCACACACCGTTTTCTCTCAGATCTGAGCATGGGGAAAGAAGATCGTTCATCTTGCACAAAGGGAAGGTTTGCAGGATAAAATTTTACTCTGGATTATCAGTCTGATTCCTAGTGCTGGTATGAATTTCCTGCACTTTTCACTGTAAAGCCGAGTTGGATATAATACCTCCCCATAAATATGTGTGGAGTGTATTTAGCAACTAAAAAAATTTGTGTTCCCAACAAGCTAGTTGAAGGTCGGCTTTCACACACACATATCTCTCAGAACAGATCACAGGGAGAAACTTTCGTTCATCTAGCACAAAAGGAACGGGTTGCAAGAGAAATTTTACGCTGGTTTCTCAGTCTGTTTCCTAGTGCCGGGTTGATGTTCCTGCAGTTTTCACTGTTAAACTGATTTGGAGCTAGTACATCCCAATATATATATGTATGGAGTGTAGTTTGCAAATCGAAAGAATCTTTGTGGTCCCAACAAGCTATGTGAAGGACGGCTTTCACACAAAATTATCTCTCAGACATGAGCATGGGGAGAGACATTCTTTCATCAAGCACAAATGGAAAGGGTTGCAGGAGAAACTTTTATTCTGGTTTCTCAGTCTGGTTCCTAGTGCCGGGTTGAAGTTCCTGCAGTTTTCACTGTAAAACCGAGTTGAAGCTAGTACTTCCCCATATATATGTATGGAGTGTAGTTTGCAATTTAAAAGAAACTTTCTGTTCTCAACAAGCTAGGTTAAGGACAGCTTTCATACAAAATTATCTCTCAGAACTGAGCATGTGGAGAGACGTTCTTTCATTTAGCATAAATGGAATGGGTTGCAGGAGAAACTTTTACTATGGTTTCTCAGTCTTTTTCATAGTGCATGTTTGTACTTACTGCAGTTATCACTGTAAAACCGATTTGGTGCTAGTACCTCCAAATATATATCTAAGGAATGTAGTTTGCAACTGAAAAGAATCTTTGTGTTCCCAACAAGCTTGTTGAAGGACAGCTTTCACACACACTTATCTCTCAACATGAGCATGGGTAGAGACGTTCGTTCATCTAGCACAAAAGAAAGATTTGCAGGAGAAAATTCTACTCTGGTTTCTCCGTCTGGTTCTTTGTGAATTTTTGAAATTTTGTAGATTTCACTGTAAAATCGAGTTGGATCTAGTACCTCTTCATATATAAGTATGGAGCGCGACTTGCAACTGAAAAGAAAGTTTGTGTTCCCAACAAGCTGTTTGAAGGACAGCTTTCACACACACTTATCTCTCAGAACTGAGCATGGTGAGAGACGTTCATTCATCTAGGGAAAGGAACGGATTACACGAGAAACATTTATTCTGGATTCTCAGTCGGTTTCCGAGTGCCGGTTTGAAGTTCCTGCAGTTTTCACTGTAAAACAAATTTGGAGCTAGTAACTCCCCATATATATGTATGGAATGTATTTTATCAACTGAAAAGAAATTATGTGTTCCCTACAAGCTAGGTGAAGGACGGCTTTCACACAAATTTATCTCTCAGAACTGAGCATGTGGAGACACATTCTTTCATCTAGCACTAGGGAACGGAATATTGGAGAAAATTTTACTCTTGTTTCTCAGTCTGGTCCTTTGTGCCTTTTAAATTTCATGCAGTTTTCACTGTAAAACGAGTTCGAGGTAGTACCTCCCCATATATAAGTACGGAGTTAAGATTGCAACTTAAAAGAAACTTTGTGTTCCTAACAAGCTTGCTGAGGAACGGCATTCATTCAAATTTATCTCTCACAACTGAGCATGTGGAGAGACGTTCGTTCATCTACCTCAAAGGGCATGGTTGCAGGAGAAACTTATACTCTAGTTTCTCAGTCTGTTTCCTAGTGCCGGATTGAAGTTCCTGCAGTATTCACTGTAAAATAGTGTTGGAGCTTGTACTCCAACATATAAATTTATAGATTGTAGTTTGCAACTGAAAAGAATCTTTGTGTTCCCAATAAGCTAGGTGAAGTTCTGCTTTCACACACAATTATCTCTCAGAATTGAGCATGGGGAGAGACTTTCGTTCATCTAGCACATAGGAACAGTTTGCACAAATTAATTTAACTCTGGTTTCTCAGTTTGTTTCCTAGTGCTGGGTTAAAGTTCCTGCAGTTTTCACTGTAAAACCGATTTGGAGCTAGTACATACCCATATATATGTATGGAGTGTAGTTTGCAACTGAAAACAATCTTTGTGTTACCAACGAGCTAGGTTAAGTGAGGCTTTCACACACACTTTTCTCTCAACATGAGCATCGGGAGAGATGTTCACTTATCTAGCACAAATGTAACGGGTTGCAGGAGAAAATTTTATTCTTGTTTCTCAGTCTGTTTCCTAGTGCCGGTTTGAATTTTCTGAAGTATTCCCAGTAAAATTGAGTTGGATCTAGTACCTATTCGTATATAAGTATGGAGCAGGATTTGCAATTGAAAAGATACTTTGTGTTCCCAACAAGCTTTTTGAAGGACAGCATTCACACAGACTTATCTCTCAGAAATGTGCATGGTGAGAGACACTCTTTCATCTAGGACAAGGAACGGATTAAACGAGAAACATTTAATCTGGATTTCAGTCTGTTTCCTAGTGCCGGTTTGAAGTTCCTGCAGTTTTCACTGTAAAACAGACTCGAGCTTGTACCTCCCCTTAGATATATATGGAGTGTATGTTATCAAATGAAAAGAAATTATGAGTTCCCTACAAGTTATGTGAAGGACGGCTTTCACACAAAGTTATCTCTCAGAACTGAGCATGTGGAGAGAATTTCTTTCATCTAGCATAAATGGAACGGGATGCAGGAGAAATATTTTCTCTGGTTTCTCAATCTGTTTCCCAGTGCAGATTTGTAGTTACTGCAGTTTTCACTGTAAAAACGATTTGGTGCTAGTACCTCCCCATATATACCTAAGGAATGTAGTTTGCAACTGAAAAGAATCTTTGTTTTCCCAACAATATAGGTAAAGTACGGCTTTCACACACACTTATCTCTCAGAATTGAGCATGGGGAGAGGCTTTCGTTGATTTAGCACAAAGGAACGGTATGCAAAATAAATTTTACTCTGGTTTCTCAGCCTGTTTCCTAGTGCCGTGTTGAAGTTCCTGCAGTTTTCTACTGTAAAACCGATTTGGAGTTAGTACATACCCATATAAATGTATGGAGTGTAGTTTGAAACTGAAAAGAAAATTTGTGTTACCAACAAGCTAGGTTAAGTGCGGCTTTCACACACACTTATCTCTCAGGCATGAGCATGGGGAGAGACGTTCTTTCATCTAGCACAAAGGGAACGGTTTGCAGGAGAAACTTTTACTCTGGTCTCTCATTCTGTTTCCTAGTGCATGTTCGAAGTTCCAGCAGTTTTCACTGTAAAACCGATTTGGGGCTAGGAATTCGAAATATAAATATGTATGGACTGTAACTTGCAACTGAAAAGTAACTTTGTGTTCCTAACAAGATAGGTGAATTATGGCTTTCACACACAATTATCTCTCATACATGAGCATCGGGAGAGACGTTCGTTCATCTAGCACAAAGGGAACGGGTTGCAGGAGGAAATTTTACTCTGGTTTCTCAGTCTGTTTCCTAGAGCCAGTTTGATATTCCTGCAGATTTCTCTGTAAAACCGAGTTTGAGCTTGTATACTCCCATATATATATATACCGGGTGTAGTTGTGAACTGGAAAGTAATTTTGTGTTCCCAACAAGCTAGGTGAAGTACGGATTTCACACACAATTATCTCTCAGATCTGAGCATGTGGAGAGAAGTTCGTTCATCTAGCACAAAGGGAACGGGTTGCAGGGGAAAATTTTACTCTGGTTTCTCAGTCTGGTCCTTTGTGCCTTTTGAATTTCATGCAGTTTTCACTGTAAAATGAGTTTGAGTTAGTACCTCCCCATATATAAGTATGGAGTTTAGATTGCAACGGAAAAGAAACTTTGTGTTCCTAACAAGCTTGCTGAGGAACGGCATTCATTCAAATTTATCTCTCAGAGCTGAGCATGTGGAGAGACGTTCGTTCATCTACCTCAAAGTCATGGTTGAAGGAGAAATTTATACTCTAGTTTCTCAGTCTGTTTCCTAGAGCCTGTTTGAAGTTCCTGCAGTTTTCACTGTAAAATAGTGTTGGAGCTTGTACTCCAACATATATATGTATAGATTGTAGTTTGCAAATGAAAAGAATTTTTGTGTTCCCAATAAGCTAGGTGAAGGTCTGCTTTCACACACAATTATCTCTCAGAATTGAGCATGGGGAGAGACTTTCGTTCATCTAGCACAAAGGAACAGTTTGCACAAATTAATTTAACTCTGGTTTCTCAGTTTGTTTCCTAGTGCCGGGTTAAAATTCCTGCAGGTTTCACTGTAAAACCGTTTTGGAGCTAGTACATACCCATATATATGTATGGAGTGTAGTTTGCAACTGAAAACAATCTTTGTGTTACCAACGAGCTAGGTTAAGTGAGGCTTTCACACACACTTAACTCTCAGACATGAGCATGGGGAGAGACGTTCGTTCATCTAGCACAAACCGAACGGGTTGCAGGAGAAAATTTTACTCTGTTTTCTCAGTTTGGTTCATTGTGCCTTTTTGAAGTTCCTGCAGTTTTCACTGTAAAATCGAGTTTGATCTAGTACTTCTTCATATATAAGTATGGAGCGGGATTTGCATCTGAAAACAAAGTTTGTGTTCCCAACAAGCTAGGTGAAGGACGGCTTTCACACACCCTTATCTCTCAGAACTGAGCATGTGGAGAGACGTTCGTTCATCTAGCACAAAGGGAACGTGTTGCAGGAGAAACTTTTACTCTGGTTTCTCAGTCTGTTTCCTAGTGCCGGTTTGAAGTTCCAGCAATTTTCACTGTAAAACGAGTTGGAGGTAATACCTCCCCATATATATGTATGGTGTGTACTTTATCAACTGAAAATAAATTAGGTTTTCCCTTCAAGCTAAGTGAAGGACGGCTTTCACACAAAGATATCTCTCAGAACTGAGCATGTGGAGAGACGTACTTTCATCTAGCACAAAGGGAACGGGATGCAGAAAAAAATTTTATTCTGGCTTCTCAGTCTGGTTCTATGTGCCTGTTTGTAGTTCCTGCAGTTTTCACTGTAAAACGAGTTGAGGTAATTCCTCCCCATATATATGTATGAAGTTTAGTTTGTAAATGAAAAGAAACTTTGTGTTCCTACCAAGCTAGCTGAAGGGGGCATTCATAAAAAATTATCTCTCATAACTGAGCATGTGGAGAGACGTTCGTTCATCTAGCACAAAGGGAACTAGTTGCAGGAGAAACTTTTACTCTGGTTTCTCATTGTGTTTCCTAGTGCCGGTTTGAAGTTCATGCAGTTTTCACTGTAAATTCGAGTTGGTGCTAGTCCCTCCCCATATATATGTCTGGATTGTTGATTGCAACTGAAAAGAAACATTGTGTTCCCAACAAGGTAGTTGAAGGACGGCTTACACAGACACTTATATCTCAGAATTCAGCATGGGGAGAGACTTTCGTTCATGTAGCACAAAGGGAACGAGTTGCAGGAGAAATTTTACTCTGGTTTCTCTGTCTGTTTCCTAGTGCCGATATGAATTTCTTGCTTTTTTCACTGTAAAAGAGATTTGAAATAACTACCACCCCATATATATGTATGGAGTGTAATTAACATCTGAAAAGAAACTTTTTCTTTCCAACAGGCTAGATAAAGAACGGCTTTCACACACACATTCCTCTCAGAACTGAGCAAGTGTATAGACGTTCGTTCATCTAGCTCAAAGGGAATGGGTGGCAGGAGAAACTTTTACTCAAGTTTCTCAGTCTGTTTCCTAGTGCCGGTTTGAAGTTCCTGCAGTTTTCACTGTAAAACCGAGTGGGAGCTTGTACTTCCACATATATATGTATGGAGTTTAGTTTGCATCTTAAAAGAAACTTTGTGTTCCTAACAAGTTGCTGAAGGACGGCATTCATTCAAAATTATCTCTCAGAACTGAGCACGTGGAGAGACGTTCGTTCATCTAGCACAAATTGAACGAGTTGCAGGAGAAACTATTTCTCTGGTTTCTCATTCTGTTTCCTAGTGCCGGTTTGAAATTCCAACTATTTCACTGTAAATCGAGGTGGTGCTAGTCCCTCCCCATATATATGTTTTTATTGTAGTTTGCAACTGAAAAGAAAATTTGTGTTCCCTACAAACTAGGTGAAGTAAGTCATTCACACACTCATATCTCTCAGAACTGAGTATGTGGAGAGACGTTCATTCATCTAGCAGAAAAGGAACAGTTTACAGGGGAAACTTTTACTCGGGTTTCTCAGTCTTTTTCATATTGCCTTGAGAAATTCCTGCAGTTTTCACTGTAAAACCGATTTGGACTTAGTACTCCCCCATATATATGTGAGGAGTGTAGTCTGCAAATGAAAGAAATTTGTGTTCCCTACAAACTAGTTTAAGAATGTCTTCACATACACATTCCTCTCAGAACTGAGCAAGTGAATAGAAGTTCCTTCATCTATTTCAAAGGGAATGGGTTGCAGGAGAAACTTTTACTCTAGTTTCTCAGTCTGTTTACTAGTGCCGGTTTGAAGTTCCTGCAGTTTTCTCTGTAAAACCGAGTTGGAAATAGTACCTCCATATATATATGTATGAATTGAAATTTGCAACTGAAAAGAAACTTTGTGTTCCCAAAAAGCTAGGTGAAGGACGGCTTTCCCTCTCATTTATCTCTCAGACCTGAGCATGCAGAGAGAAATTCGTTCATCAAGCACAAATGAACGGGTTGCAGGAGAAAATTTTACTCTGGTTTCTCAGTCTGTTTCATAGTGCCGATATGTATTTCTTGCATTTTTGAATGTAAAACAGATTTAGAGCTAGTAAATCCCCATATATATGTATGGAGTGTATTTGGCAACTGAAAAGAAACTTTGTGTTCCCAACAAGCTAGGTGAATCACGGCTTTCACACACAGTTATCTCTCAGAATTTAGCATGGGAAGAGATGTTCGTTCATCTTGCACAAAGGGAAAGGTTTGCAGGAGAAACTATTACTCTGGTTTCTCAGTCTGGTTTCTAGTTCCGGTTTGAATTTCCTGCAGTTTTCACTGTAAAAGAGAGTTGGATATAATACCTCCCCATAAATATGTATGGAGTGTAGTTAGCAACTAAAAAAAAATTATTGTTCCAAACAAGCTAGTTGAAGGACGGCTTTCACACACAGTTATCTCTCAGAATGAGCATTTGGAGAGAATTTCGTTCATGTAGCACAAAGGAGAGGGTTGCAGGAGAAAATTTTACTCCGGTTTCTCAGTCTGTTTCGCAGTGCCAGATTGAAGTTCCTGCAATTTTCACTGTAAAACCGATTTGGATATAGTACCTCCCCAAAATATGTATGGTGTGTATTTAGTAACTGAAAAAACTTTGTGTTCCCAACAAGCTATGTGAAGGATCGCTTTCCCACACACATATCTCTCAGAAATGAGCATGGGGAGAGTCTTTCGTTCATCTAGCTCAAAGGGAAAAGTTTGCAGGAGAAACATTAACTCTGGTATCTCAGTTTGTTTCCTAGTGCCGGGTTGAAGTTTCAGCAGTTTTCACTATAAAACCGATTTGGAGCTAGTACATACCCATATATATTTATGGAGTGTAGATTGCAACAGAAAAGAAATTTGTGTTACCAACAAGCTAGGTTAAGTGAGGCTTTCACACACACTTATCTCTCTACATGAGCATGGGGAGAGACGTTCGTTCATATAGCACAAACTGAACGGGTTGCAGGAGAAACATTTACTCTGGTTTCTCATTATGTTTCCTACTGCCGGTTTGAAGTTCCTGCAGTTTTCACTTTAAAACCGTGTTGGAGCTTGTACTTCCACTTATATATGTATGGAGTGTATTTTGCAACCAAAAATAAAGTTTGTGTTCCCAACAATCTAGGTGAAGAATTGTTTTCACACACACTTATATCCCAGAAATGAGCATGGGGAGAGACATTCGTTTATCTAGCACAAAGGGATCGGGTTTCAGTACAAACTTTTACTCTGGTTTCTCAGTCTGGTTACTAGTGCCGGTTTGAAGTTCCTGCAGTTTTAACTGTAAAACCGATTTGGAACTAGTACTTCCCTATATATATGTTTGGATTGAAATTTGCAACTTAAAATAAACTTTGTGTTACCAAACAGCTAGGTGAAGGGCGGCATTCACACCCATTTATCTATCACACCTGAGCATGCAGAGAGAAGTTCGTTCATCAAGGACAAATAAACGGGTTGCAGGAGAAAATTTTACTCTAGTTTCTCATTCTGCTTCCTAGTGCTGGTTTGAAGATCCTGCAGTTTTCACTGTAAAACCGAGTTTGAACTAGTATCTCCCCATATATATGTATATAGTGTAGTTTGCAACTGAAAAGAAACTTTGTGTTCCCAACAAGCTAGGTGAAGGAAGGCTTTCACACAGTCATATGTCTCAGAACTGAGTATGTGTAGAAACATTCGTTCATCAAGCACAAAGAACGTGGTGCAGGACAGAATTTTACTGTGGTTTCTCTGTCTGTTTCCTAGTGCCGCTTTGAATTTCCTGCAATTTTCACTGTAAAACAGATTTGGAGCTAGTATATCCCCATATATAGGTATGGGGTGTATTTGGCAACTGAAAAAAAACTTTATGTTCCCAACAAGCTAGGTGAAGAACGGCTTTCACACACAGTTATCTCTCAGAACTGAGCATGGGGAGAGAAGTTCTTTCATCTTGCACAAAGTGAAAGTTTTCAGGAGAAATTTTTACTCTGGTTTTTCAGTCTGGTTCCTAGGGCCGGTTTGATTTTCATGCAGTTTTCATGTAAAATCGAGTTGGATATAACTCCCCATATAAATGAATGGAGTGTAGATGACAACTAAAAAAATTTGTGTTCCCAACAAGCTAGGTGAAGGACTGCTTTCACACACAGATATCTCTCATAAATGAGCACGGGGAGAATATTTCGTTCATGTAGCAGAAAGTGAATGGGTTGCAGGAGAAACTTGTACTCTGGTTTCTCAGTCTGTTTCTTAGTGCCGGGTTGATGTCCTGCAGTTTTCACTGTAAAACCGAGTTGGATCTTGTATCTCCCCATATATATTTATGGAGTGTAGATTGCAACTGAAAAGAAATATTGTGTTCCCTACAAGGGATGTGAAATACGGCTTTCACACACAGATCTCTGTCAGACCAGAGCATAGTGAGAGAAGTTCGTTCATCAAGCAACAAGGAACGGTTTGCTGGAGAAAAGTTTACACTGGTCTCTCAGTCTGTTTCCTAGTGCCGGTTTGAATTTCGTGCAATTTTCACTGTAAAACAGACTTGGATCTAGTACATCCCCATATATATTTATGGAGTGTATTATTCTAATGGAAAATATTTTGTGTTCCCAACAAGCTATGTGAAGTATGGCTTTCACACACAGTTATCTCTCAGAATGATCATGTGGAGAGACTATCGTTCATGTAGCCCAAAGGGAACCGGTTGCAGGAGAAACTTTTACTCTGGTTTCTCAGTCTGTTTCCTAGTGCCCTTTTGATGTTCCTGCACTTTTAAATGTAAAATCGACTTGGAACTCGTACCTCTCCATATATCTGTATGGAGGGTAGTTTGCAACTGAAAAGAATCTTTGTGTTCACAACAAGCGATGTGAAGTATGGCTTTCACACACACATATCTCTAAGACCTGAGCAAGGTGATAGAATTTCGTTCATCAAGCACAAAGAACGGTTTACAGGAGAAACGTTTACTCTGGTTTCTCAGTCTGTTTCCTTGTGCCGGTTTGAATTTCCTGCAATTTTCACTGTAAAATAGATTTGGAGCTAGTACATCCCCATTTATATGTACAGAGTGTATTTTGCTAATGGAAAGAATCTTTGTGTTCCCAACAAGCTAGGTGAAGTATTGCATTCACACACAGTTATCTCTCAGAACTGAGCATGTGGAGAGATATTCGTTCATGTAGCAAAAAGGGAACGGGTTGCAGGAGAAACTTTTACTATTGTTTCTCAGTCTGTTTCGTAGTGCCGGTTTGATGTTCCTGCAGTTTTCACTCTAAAACCGATTTGGATATATTACCTCCCCATAAATATGTATGGAGTTTATTTGGCAACTGAAAAGAAATTTTGTGTTCCCAACAAGCTAGGTGAAGAACGGCTTTCACACAGTTCTCTCTCAAACTTAGCATGGGGAGAGAAGTTCCTTCATCTTGCACAAAGGGAAAGGTTTGCAGGAGAATCTTTTACTCTGGTTTCTCAGTCTGGTTCCTAAACCTGGTTTGAATTTCCTGCAGTTTTCACTGTAAAACCGAGTTGGAGCTAGTACAACCCTATAGATATGTATGTTGTGTAGTTGGTAACTGAAAATAAACTTTGTGTTCCCAACAAATATTGTGAAGGACGGCTTAAACACAAACATATCTTTCAGAACAGAGCATGGGGTGAGACGTTCTTCCATCAAGCCCAAAGTGAATGGAATTCAAGGGAAACATTTACTCTGGTATCTCTGTCTGTTTCGTAGTGCCGGTTTGAAGTTCCAGCAATTTTCACTGTAAAAACGATTTGGGCTTGTACATACCCATGTAAATTTATGGAGTGTAATTTTACAACTGAAAAGAAACTTTGTGTTACCAACAAGCTAGTTTAAGTGAGGCTTTCACATACAATTATCTCTCTACATGAGCATGGGGAGAGACGTTCGTTCATCTAGCACAAACTGACCGGGTTGCAGGAGAAATTTTACTCTGGTTTCTCAGTCTGTTTCCTAGTGCCGGTTTGAAGATCCTGCAGTTTTCAGTGTAAAACCGTGTTGGAACTAGTATCTCCCCATATACATGCATGGAGTGTAGTTGGCAACTGAAAAGAAACTTTGTGTTCCCAACAAGCTAGGAGAAGGACGGAAATCACACAAACTTATCTCTCATATTTGAGCATGGGGAGAGAACTTCGTTCATCTTGCACAAAGGGAAAGGTTTGCAGGAGAAACGTTTACTCTGTTTTCTCAGTCTGGTTCCTAGTGCAGGTTTGAATTTCCTGAAGTTTTCACTGTAAAACCGAGTTGGATATAATACCTCCCCATAAATATGTATGGAGTGTAGATAGCAACTAAAAAAAATATTTGATCCTAACAAGCTAGATGAAGGACGTTTTTCACACACACATATCTCTCAGAACTGAGCACGGGGAGAGACATTCGTTCATCTAGCAAAAAGGGAACGGTTTACAGGAGAAACTTCAACTCTGCTATCTCAGTTTGTTTCCAAGTGCCGGTTTGCGATTACGGCAGTTTTCACAGTAAAACCGAGTTGGATCTAGTACAAACCCATAGATATATATGGAGTGTAGATTGCAAATGAAAATAAACTTTGTGTTCCCAAAAAGCTATGGGAAGGACGGCTTTAACACAAACATATCTCTCAGAACCGAGCATGGGGAGAGATATTCTTCCATCAAGCACAAAGGTAATGGGTTGCAGTAGAAACTTTTACTCCAGTTTCTCAGTCTGTTTCCTAGTGCCGGTTTGAATTTCCTGCATTTTTCACTGTAAATCCGAGTTGGAGCTAGTACCTCCCCATATATATGTATTGAGTGTAGTTTGCAAATTAAAGAAACAGTGTTTTCCAAACAAGATATGTGAAGGAATGCTTTCACACACACTTATCTCTCAGAACTGAGCATGTGTATAGACTTTCGTTCATCTAGCCTGAAGGGAACGGGTTGCAGGAGAAACTATTTCTCTGGTTTCTCAGTCTGTTTCCTTGTGCCGTTTTGATGTTCCTGCAGTTTTCTCTGTAAAATCGAGTTGGAACTAGTACCAATCCATATATATGTATGGAGGGTAGTTTGCAACTTAAAACAATCTTTGTGTTCCCAACAAGCGATGTGAAGTATGGCTTTCACACACACATATCTCTAAGACCTGAGCATGGTGAGAGAAGTTCGTTCATCAAGCACAAAGGAACGGTTTGCAGGAGAAACGTTTACTCTGGTTTCTCAGTCTGTTTCCTTGTGCCGGTTTGAATTTCCTGCAATTATCACTGTAAAATAGATTTGGAGCTAGTACATCCCCATATATGTGTACAGAGTGTAGTTTGCTAATGGAAAGAATCTTTGTGTTCCCAACAAGCTAGGTGAAGTGTTGCTTTCACACACAGTTATCTCTCAGAACTGAGCATGTGGAGAGACTTTCGTTCATGTAGCAAAAAGGGAACGGGTTGCAGGAGAAATTTTACTCTGGTTTCTCAGTCTGTTTCATAGTGCCGGATTGAAGTTCCTGCAATTTTCACTGTAAAACCGATTTGGATATATTACCTCCAAATAAATATGTATGGAGTGTATTTGGCAACTGAAAAGAATCTTTGTGTTCCCAACAATCTAGGTGAAGAACGGTTTTCACACAGTTCTCTCTAAAACTTAGCATGGGGAGAGAAGATCCTTCATCTTGCACAAAGGGAAAGGTTTGCAGGAGAATCTTTTACACTGGTATCTCTGTCTGGTTCCTAAGGCTGGTATGAATTTCCTGCAGTTTTCACTGTAAAACCGAGTTGGAGCTAGTACAACCTCATAGATATGTGTGGTGTGTAGTTTGCAACTGAAAATAAACTTTTTGTTACCAACAAACAATGTGAATTATGGCTTTTAAACAAACATATCTTTCAGAACAGAGCATGGGGTGAGACGTTCTTCCATCAAGCACAAAGTGGACGGAATGCAAGAGAAAAATTTACTCTGGTATCTCTGTCTGTTTCGTAGTGCCAGTTTGAATTTCCAGCAATTTTCACTGTAAAACCGATTTGGGATTTTACATATCCATATATATGTATGGAGTGTAGTTTGCAACTGAAAAGAAACTTTGTGTTACCAACAAGCAAGGTTAAGTGAGGCTTTCACATACAATTATCTCTCTACATGAGCATGGGGAGAGACGTTCGTTCATCTAGCACCAAGTGAAAGGGTTGCAGGATAAACTTTTACTCTGGTTTCTCATTCTGTTTCCTAGTGCCGGTATGAAGATCCTGCAGTTTTCAGTGTAAAACCGTGTTGGAACTAGTATCTCCCCATATATATGTATGGAGTGTAGTTTGCAACTGAAAAGAATCTTTGTGTTCCCAACAAGTTAGGTGAAGAACGGCTTTCACACACAGTTATCTCTCAGAACTGAGCATGGGGAGAGAAGTTCTTTCATCTTGCACAAAGGGAAAGTTTTCAGGAGAAATTTTTACTCTGGTTTTTCAGTCTGGTTCCTAGGGCCGGTTTGATTTTCCTGCAGTTTTCATGTAAAACCGAGTTGGATATAACTCCCCATATAAATGAATGGAGTGTAGATCACAACTAAAAAAAATTTGTGTTCCCAACAAGCTAGGTGAAGGACGGCTTTCACACACACATATCTCTCATAAATGAGCACGGGGAGAATATTTCGTTCATGTAGCAGAAAGTGAATGGTTTGCAGGAGAAACTTGTACTCTGGTTTCTCAGTCTGTTTCCTAGTGCCGGTTTGAAGATCCTGCATTTTTCAGTGTGAAACCGTGTTGGAACTAGTATCACCCCATATATATGTATGGAGAGTAGTTTGCAACTGAAAAGAATCTTTGTGTTCCCAACAAGCTAGGTGAAGGACGGCTTTCACACACTCATATGTCTCAGAACAGAGCATGTGGAGAAACTTTCGTTCATCAAGCACAAATAACGTGGTGCAGGACAAAATTTTACTGTGGTTTCTCTGTCTGTTTCCTAGTGCCGGTTTGAATTTCCTGCAATATTCACTGTAAAACAGATTTGGAGCTAGTATATCCCCATATATAGGTATGGGGTGTATTTGGCAACTGAAAAAAAACTTTGTGTTCCCAACAAGCTAGGTGAAGAACGGCTTTCACACACAGTTATCTCTCAGAACTGAGCATGGGGAGAGAAGTTCTTTCATCTTGCACAAAGGGAAAGTTTTCAGGAGAAATTTTTACTCTGGTTTTTCAGTCTGGTTCCTAGGGCCGGTTTGATTTTCCTGCAGTTTTCATGTAAAACCGAGTTGGATATAACTCCCCATATAAATGAATGGAGTGTAGATCACAACTAAAAAAATTTGTGTTCCCAACAAGCTAGGTGAAGGACGGCTTTCACACACACATATCTCTCAGAAATGAGCACGGGGAGAATATTTCGTTCATGTAGCAGAAAGTGAATGGTTTGCAGGAGAAACTTGTACTCTGGTTTCTCAGTCTGTTTCCTAGTGCCGGTTTGAAGATCCTGCATTTTTCAGTGTCAAACCGTGTTGGAACTAGTATCACACCATATATATGTATGGAGAGTAGTTTGCAACTGAAAAGAATCTTTGTGTTCCCAACAAGCTAGGTGAAGGACGGCTTTCACACATTCATATGTCTCAGAACTGAGTATGTGTAGAAACTTTCGTTCATCAAGTACAAAGGAACGAGTTGCAGGATAAAATTTTACTGTGGTTTCTCTCTCTGTTTCCTAGTGCCGGTTTGAATTTCCTGCAATATTCACTGTAAAACAGATTTGGAGCTAGTACATCCCCATATATATTTATGGAGTGTATTTGGCAACTGGAAACTAACTTAGTGTTCCCAGCAAGATAGTTGAAGAAAGGCTCTCACACACAGTTATCTCTCAATCTGAGCATTGGGAGAGAATTTCGTTCATCTTGCACAAACGGAAAGTTTTGCAGGAGAAACTTTTACTCTGGTTTATCAGTCTGGTTCTTGGTGCTGGGTTGAATTTCCTGCAGTTTTCACTGTAAACCCGAGTTGGATATAATAACTCCCCATAAATATGAATGGAGTGTTGTTAACAACTAAAAAAAATTTGTGTTCCCAACAAGCTAGGTGAAGGAAGGCTTTCACACACACATCTCTCAGAACTGAGTACGGTGAGAATATTTGTTTCATGTAGCACAAAGGGAACGGGTTGCAGGAGAAATTTTACTCTGGTTTCTCAGTCTGTTTCCTAGTGCCCTTTTGATGTTCCTGCAGTTTTCACTGTAAAATCTAGATGGAACTATTACCTCTCCATATATATGTATGGAGGGTAGTTTGCAACTGAGAAGAATCTTTGTGTTCCCAAAAAGCGATGTGAAGTATGGCTTTGACACACATATATCTCTAAGACCTGAGCATGGTGAGAGAAGTTCGTTCATCAAGCACAAAGAAACGGTTTACAGGAGAAACGTTTACTCTGGTTTTCAGTCTGTTTCCTAGTGCCGGATTGAATTTCCTGCAATTTTCACTGTAAAATAGATTTGGTGCTATTACATCCCCATGTATAAGTACAGAGTGTAGTTTGCTAATGGAAAGAATCTTTGTGTTCCCAACAAGCTAGGTGAAGTATTGCTTTCACAAACAGTTATCTCTCAGAACTGAGCATGTGGAGAGACTTTCGTTCATGTAGCAAAATGGGAAAGGGTTTCAGGAGAAACTTTTACTCTGGTTTCTCAGTCTGATTCGTAGTGCCGGTTTGATGTTCCTGCAGTTTTCACTCTAAAAGCGATTTGGATATATTACCTCCCCATAAATATGTATGGAGTTTATTTGGCAACTGAAAAGAAACTTTGTGTTCCCAACAAGCTAGTTGAAGAACGGCTTTCACACAGTTCTCTCTCAAACTTAGCATGGGGTGAGAAGTTCTTTCATCTTGCACAAAGGGAAAGGTTTGCAGGAGAATCTTTTACTCTGGTCTCTCTGTCTGGTTCCTAAACCTGGTTTGAATTTCCTGCAGTTTTCACTGTAAAACCGAGTTGGAGCTAGTACAACCTCATAGATATGTGTGGTGTGTAGTTTGCAACTGAAAATAAACTTTGTGTTCCCAACAAACAATGTGAAGTACGGCTTTTACACAAACATTTCTTTCAGAACAGAACATGGGGTGAGAAGTTCTTCCATCAAGCACAAAGTGAACGGAATGCAAGAGAAAATATTACTATGGTATCACTGTCTGTTTCGTAGTGCCTGTTTGAAGTTCCAGCAATTTTCACTGTAAAACCGATTTGGGATAGTACATACCCATATATATGTATGGAGTGTAGTTTGCAACTGAAAAGAAACTTTGTGTTACCAACAAGCTAGGTTAAGTGAGGCTTTCACATACAATTATCTCTCTATATGAGCATGGGGAGAGACATTCGTTCATCTAGCACAAACTGACCGGGTTGCAGGAGAAACTTTTACTCTGGTTCTCAGTCTGTTTCCTAGTGCCGGTTTGAAGATCCTGCAGTTTTCAGTGTAAAACCGTGTTGGAACTAGTATCTCCCATTATATATGTATGGAGTGTAGTTTGCAACTGAAAAGAAACTTTGTTTTCCCAACAAGCTAGGTGAAGGGCGGCTTTCACACACTCATATGTCTCAGAACAGAGCATGTGGAGAAACTTTCGTTCATCAAGCACAAAAGAACCTGTTGCAGGACAAAATTTTACTGTGGTTTCTCTGTCTGTTTCCTAGTGCCGGTTTGAATTTCCTGCAATTTTCACTGTAAAACAGATTTGGATCTAGTATATCCCCATATATAGGTATGGGGTGTATTTGGCAACTGAAAAAAAACTTTGTGTTCCCAACAAGCTAGGTGAAGAACGGCTTTCACACACAGTTATCTCTCAGAACTGAGCATGGGGAGAGAAGTTCTTTCATCTTGCACAAAGGGAAAGTTTTCAGGAGAAACTTTTACTCTGGTTTTTCAGTCTGGTTCCTAGGGCCGGTTTGATTTTCCTGCAGTTTTCATGTAAAACCGAGTTGGATATAACTCCCCATATAAATGAATGGATTGTAGATAACAACTAAAAAAAATTTGTGTTCCCAACAAGCTAGGTGAAGGACGGCTTTCACACAAACATATCTCTCAGAAATGAGCACGGGGAGAATATTTCGTTCATGTAGCAGAAAGTGAATGGGTTGCAGGAGAAACTTGTACTCTGGTTTCTCAGTCTGTTTCTTAGTGCCGGTTTGATGTCCTGCAGTTTTCACTGTAAAACAGAGTTGGATCTTGTATCTCCCCATATATATTTATGGAGTGTAAATTGCAACTGAAAAGAAATATTGTGTCCCCTACAAGGGATGTGAAGTACGGTTTTCACACACACATATCTCTCAGACCAGTACATGGGGTGAGAATTTCGTTCATCTAGCACAAAGGAATGTTTTGCTGAAGAATCTTTTACTCTAGATTCTCAGTCTGTTTCCTAGTGCCGGTTTGAATGTCCTGCAGTTTTCACTGTAAATCCGTGTTGGAGCTAGTACCACCCCATATATATGTATTGATTGTAGCTTCCAAATTAAAAGAAACAGTGTGTTCCTAACAAGGTAGTTGAAGAAAGGCTTTCACACACAATTATCTCTCAGAACTAAGCATGGTGATAGACGTTCGTTCATCTAGCATTAAGGGAACTGTTTGCAGGAGAAACTATTACTCTGATTTCTCAGTCTTTTTCCTAGTGCCCTTTTGATGTTCCTGCAGTTTTCACTGTAATATCGATTTGGAAGTTGTACTTCCCCATATATATCTATGGACTGTAGTTTGCAACTGAAAAGGAACTTTGTGTTCCCAACAAGCGATATGAAGTACAGCTTTCACACACACATATCTCTAAGACCTGAGTATGGAAAGAGATGTTCTTTCATCAAGCAAAAAGAACGGTTTGCAGGAGAAAAGTTTACTCTGGTCTTTCAGTCTGTTTCCTAGTGCCGGTTTGAAGTTCCTGCAGGTTTCACTGTAAATTCGAGTTGGTGCTATTACCTCCCCATTTATATGTATGGATTGTAGAATACAACTGAAAAGAAACTTTGTGTTCCAAACAAGCTATGTGAAGGACAGAATTCACACACTCATATGTCTCAGAACTGAGCATGTGGAGAGACGTTCGTTCATCAAGCACAAAGGAACGGTTTGCAGTACAAAATTTTACTGTGGTTTCATTGTCTGTTTCCTAGTGCCGGTTTGAATTTCCTGCAATTTTCACTGTAAAACAGATTTGGAGCTAGTACATCCCCATATATATGTATGGAGTGTATTTGGCAACTGAAAAGAAACTTTGTGTTCCCAATCAAGCTAGGTGAAGAACAGCATTCACACAGTTCTCTCTCAAACTTAGCATGGGGAGGGAAGTTCTTTCATCTTGCACAAAGGGAAAGTTTTCAGGAGAAACTTTTACTCTGGTTTCTCAGTCTGGTTCCTAAGGCTGGTTTGAATTTCCTGCAGTTTTCACTGTAAAACCGAGTTGGAGCTAGTACAACCACATATATGTTTATGGTTTGTAGTTTGCAACTGAAAATAAACTTTGTGTTCCCAACAAATAATATGAAGTACGGCTTTTACACAAACATATCTTTCAGAAGAGAGCATGGGGTGAAACGTTCTTCCATCAAGCACAAACTGAACGGGTTGCAGGAGAAACTTTTACTCTGATTTCTCATTCTGTTTCCTAGTGCCGGTTTGAAGATCCTGCAGTTTTCACTGTAGAACCGAGTTGGAACTAGTATATTCCCATATATGTGTATGGGGTGTTTTTGGCAACTGAAAAAAAAGCTTTGTGTTCCCAACAAGCTAGGTGAAGAACGGCTTTCACACACAGTTACCTCTCAGAATTGAGCATGGGGAGAGAAGTTCTTTCATCTTGCACAAAGAAAAAGTTTTCAGGAGAAATTTTACTCTGATTTATCAGTGTGGTTCCTAGGGCCTGTTTGATTTTCCTGCAGTTTTCATGTAAAACCGAGTTGGATATAATAACTCCCCATATATAAAAATGGAGTGTAGATAACAACTAAAAAAATTTTGTGTTCCCAATAACCTAGGTGAAGGACGGCATTCACACACACATATCTCTCAGAAATGAGCACGGGGAGAATATTTTGTTCATGTAGCACAGAGGGAATGGTTTGCAGGAGAAACTTGTACTCTGGTTTCTCAGTCTGTTTCTTAGTGCCGGTTTGATGTCCTGCAGTTTTCTCTGTAAAACCGAGTTGAATCTAGTTTCTCCCCATATAAATGTATGGAGTGTAGTTTGCAACTGAAAAGAAATATTGTGTTCCCTACAAGGGATGTGATGTACGGTATTCACACACACATATCTCTCAGACCAGAACATGGGGAGAGAAATTCGTTCATCTAGCACAAAGGAACGGTTTGCTTTAGAATCTTTTACTGTAGTTTCTCAGTCTGTTTCCTAGTGCCGGTTTGAATTTCCTGCAATATTCACTGTAAAACAGATTTGGAGCTAGTACATCCCCATATATATTTATGGAGTGTATTTGGCAACTGAAAACTAACTTTGTGTTCCCAACAAGATAGTTGAAGAAAGGCTCTCACACACAGTTATCTCTCAATCTGAGCATTTGGAGAGAATTTCGTTCATCTTGCACAAACGGAAAGTTTTGCAGGAGAAACTTTTACTCTGGTTTATCAGTCTGGTTCCTGGTGCTGGGTTGAATTTCCTGCAGTTTTCACTGTAAACCCGAGTTGGATATAATAACTCCCCATAAATATGAATGGAGTGTTGTTAACAACTAAAAAAAATTTGTGTTCCCAACAAGCTAGGTGAAGGAAGGCTTTCACACACACATCTCTCAGAACTGAGTACGGTGAGAATATTTCTTTCATGTAGCACAAAGGGAACGGGTTGCAGGAGAAATTTTACTCTGGTTTCTCAGTCTGTTTCTTAGTGCTGGTTTGATGTCCTACAGTTTTCACTTTAAAACCGAGTTGGAACTAGTATCTACCCATATATATGTATGCAGTGTTGTTTGCTTCTGAAAAAAAACATTGTGTTCCCAAAAAGGGATATGAAGTATGGCTTTCACACACACATATCTCTCAGACTAGAACATGGGTAGAGAAGTTCATTCATCAAGCACAAATGGACGGTTTGCAGGAGAAATTTTTACTCTGTATTTTAAGTCTGATTCCTTGTGCCAGTTAGAATTTCCTGCAGTTTTCACTGTAAAAATAGTTGGACCTACTAACTCCCATATATATAAATGGAGTGTAGTTTGCAACTGAAAAGTAAATTTGTGTTCCCAACATGGTAGTTGAAGGAAGGCTTACACACACATTTATATCTCAGAATTCAGCATGGGGGAGTTGTTCGTTCATCTAGCACAAAGGGAAAGGTTTGCAGGAGAAATTTTACTCTGGTTTCTCAGTCTGTTTCCAAGTGCCCATATAAATTTCTTGCATTTTTTACAGTAAAATATATTTGGAGTTACAACTTCCACATATATATGTATGGAGTGTAATTTACAACTTAAAAGAAACTTATTCTATCCAACAATCTGGATAAAGGACGGCTTTCACACACTCATATCTCTCAGAGTGATCATGTAGAGAGACATTCGTTCATCTAGCACAAACGGAACGGGTTGCCGGAGAAAATTTTACTCTGATTTCTCAGTCTGTTTCCTAGTGCCGGTTTGAATTTCCTGCAGTTTTCAATTTAAAATCGAGTTAGAGCTTGTTCGTCCCTATATATATATATGAATTGTTGTTTGCAACTGAAAAGTTAGTTTGTTTTCCCAACAAGCTAGATGAAGGTCCTCTTTCACACACAGTTATCTCTCACTCCTGAGCATGTGGAGAGACGTTCGTTCACCTAGCACAAAGGGAATAGGTTGCAGTGTAAATTTACCCTGGTTTCTCTGACTGTTTCATAGTGCCTGTTTGAAGTTCCTGCAATTTTCACTGTAAATTCGAGTTGGATCTTATACCTACCCATATATATTTATGGATTGGGGTTTGCAACTGGAAAGAAACTTTGTGTTCCAAAGAAGAAAGGTGAAGAACTGCTTACACATACATATATCTCTCAGAACTGAACATGTGGGGCGACGTTCGTTCATCTAACACAAAGGGAACGAGTTGCAGGAGAAACTTTTTCTCTGGTTTCTCATTTTGTTTCCTAGTGCCGGTTTGAAGTTCCTGCAGTTTTCACTGTAAAATCGAGGTGGTGCTAGTCCCGCCCCATATATATCTACGGATAGTAGTTTGCAACTGAAAATAAACTTTCTGTTCCCAACAAGCTAGTTGAAGGACGGCATTCACACAATCATATCTCTCGGAACTGAGCATGTGGGGAGACTTTCATTCATCTAGCAGAAAGGGAGCGGTTAGCAGGGTATATTTTTACTCTGGTTTCTCAGTCTGTTTCTAATTGCCTGGTGACGTTCCTGCAGTTTTCAATGTAAAACCGATTTGGACTTAGTACTTCCCCATATATATGTGAGGAGTGTAGTTTACAACTGAAAAGAAACTTTGTGTTCCCTACGAACTAGTTTAAGTATGTCTTTCACACACACATTCCTCTCAGAACTAAGCAAGCGGATACACGTTCGTTCATTTAGCTCAATGGGAATGGGTTGCAGGAGAAACATTTATTCTAGTTTCTCAGTCTGTTTCCTAGTGCCGGTTTGAAGTTCCAGCAGTTTTCCCTGTAAATCCGAGTTGGAACTAGTACTTCCCTATATATATGTTTGGATTGAAATTTGCAACTGAAAAGAAACTTTGTGTTCCCAAAAAGCTAGGTGAAGGACGGCTTTCACACACATTTATCTCTCAGACCTGAGCATGTGGAGAGAAGTTCGTTCATTAAGCACAAAGAACTGGTTGCAGGAAATAATTTTACTATGGTTTCTCAGTCTGTTTCTTAGTGCTGGTTTGAATTTCCTGCAATTTTCACTGTAAAACAGATTTGGAGCTAGTACACCCCCATAAATATGTATGGAGTGCATTTGGCAACTGAAAAGAAACTTTGTGTTCCCAACAGCTAGGTGAAGGACGGAATTCACAGAAACTTATCTCTCATAATTGAACATGGGGAGAGAAGTTCGTTCATATTGCACAAAGGGAAAGGTTTGCAGGAGAAACTTTTACTCTGGTTTCTCAGTCTGGTTCCTAGTGCCGGTTGGAAGTTCCTGCAGGTTTCACTGTAAATTCGAGTTGGTGCTAGTTCCTCCCCATATATATGTATGGATTGTAGAATACAACTTAAAAGAAACTTTGTGTTCCCAACAAGATAGGTGAAGAACGGCTTTCACACAGAGTTATCTCTCAGAACTGAGCATGGGGAGAGAATTTCGTTCATCTTGCACAAATGGAAAGGTTTGCATGGGAAACTTTTACTCTGGTTTATCAGTCTGTCTCCTAGTGCCGGTTTGATTTTCCTGAAGTTTTCACTGTAAAACCGAGTTGGATATAATACTTCCCCATAAAAATGTATGGAGTGTTGATAGCAACTAAAAACAATATTTGTTCCCAACAAGCCAGTTGAAGGACGGCTTTCACACACACATATCTCTCAGAACTGAGCACGGGGAGAGACGTTCGTTCATCAAGCACAAAGGGAACGGTTTACAGGAGAAACTTCAACTCTGGTATCTCAGTTTGTTTCCAAGTGCCGGTTTGTAATTCCAGCAGTTTTCACTCTAAACCCGAGTTGGATCTAGTACAAACCCATAGATATATATGGAGTGTTGTTTGCAACTGAAAATAAACTTTGTGTTCCCAACAAGCTAGGTGAAGGACGGCTTTACACAAATATATCTCTCAGAACCGAGCATGGGGAGAGATATTCTTCCATCAAGCACAAAGGGAACGGGTTGCATGAGAAACATTTACTCTAGTTTCTCAGTCTGTTTCCTAGGGCCGATTTGAATTTCCTGCAGTTTTCACTGTAAATCCGAGTTGGAGCTAATACCTCCCCATATATATGTATTGAGTGTAGTTTGCAAATTAAAGAAACAGTGTTTTCCAAACAAGATAGTTGAAGGAAGGCTTTCACACACATATATCTCTCAGAACTAAGCACGGGGAGAATATTTCGTTCATGTAGCACAAAGAGAATGGGTTGCAGGTGAAACTTGTTCTCTGGTTTCTCAGTCTGTTTCTTAGTGCCGGTTTGATGTCCTGCAGTTTTCACTGTAAAACCGAGTTAGAACTATTAACTACCCATATATATGTATGGAGTGTAATTTGCAACTGAAAAGAAATATTGGGTACCCTACAAGGGATGTGAAGTACGGCTTTCACACACACATATCTCTCAGACCAGAACATGGGGAGAGAATTTCGTTCATCAAGCACAAAGGAACGGTTTGCAGGAGAAACTTTTACTCTTGTTTCTCAGTCAGGTTTCTAGTTCTTGTTTGAATTTCCTGCAGTTTTCACTGTAAAACCGTGTTGGAGCTAGTACCTCCCCATATATATATATGGGGTGTAGTCTGCAACTTAAAAGAAACATTTTGTTCCCAACAAGAGAGGTGAAGGATGACTTTCACACACAATTATCTCTCAGAACTGAGCATGTGGAGAGACGTTCGTTCATCTAGCACTAAGTGAACGGGTTTTGGGAAAAATTTTACTCTGTTTTCACAGTCTGTTTCCTTGTGCCAGTTAGAAGTTCCTGCAGTTTTCACTGTAAACATAGTTGGAGCTACTAACTCCCATATATATTTATGGAGTGTAGTTTGCAACTGAAAAGAAACTTTGTGTTCCCAACAAGTTAGTTGAAAGACGGCTTAAACACACACTTATATCTCAGAATTCAGCATGGGGGAGACGTTCGTTCATCTAGCAAAAAGGGAACCGTTTGCAGGAGAAATTTTACTCTGGTTTCTCAGTCTGTTTCCTAGTGCCGATATGAATTTCTTGCATTTTTCACACTAAAAATATTTGGAGATACTACCTCCCCGTATATATGTATGGAGTGTATTTTGCAACTGAAAATAACTTTTGCTTTCCAACAAGCTAGATAAAGGACGGCTTTCACACACTCTTATCTCTCAGAAGTTATCATGTGGAGAGACGTTTGTACATCTAGAACAAACGGAACGGGTTGCCAGAGAAACTTATTCTATGATTTCTCAGTCTGTTTCCTAGTGCCGGTATGAATTTCCTGCAGTTTTAAATTTAAAACCGAGATGGAGCTTGTTCGTCCCTATATATATATATGGAGTGTTGTTTGCAACTGAAAAGATACTTTATTTCACAACAATCAAGGTAAGGACCTCTTTCACACGCAGTTATCTCTCACTCATTAGCATGTTGAAAGACGTTCATTCACCTAGCAAAAAGGGAATGGTTTGCAGTGTAAAATAACCTTGGTTTCTCAGTCTGTTTCATAGTGTTGGTTTGAAGTTCCTGCAATTTTCACTGTAAATTCGAGTTGGAGCTAGTACTTCCAAATATATATTTAAGCAGTGTATATTATCATCTCAAAAGAAATTATGTGTTCCTACAAGCTAGGTGAAGGATGGCTTACACACACAGTTATCTCAGAAATGAACATGTGGAGAGACGTTCTTTCATCTAGCACAAATGGAGCAGATTTCATGAGAAAATTTTACTCTGGATTCTCAGTCTTTTACCTAGTGCTGGTTTGAAGATCCTGCAGTATTCACTGTAAAACAAATTTGGTGCTAGTACCTCCCCATATATATGTGTGGAATGTAGTTTGCAACTGAAAAGAATCTTTGTGTTCCCAACAAGCTAGGTGAAGTATGGCTTTCACACACACGTATCTCTCAGAATAGAGCATGGGGAGATACATTCGTTCATCTAGCACAAATGGAACAAAATGAAAAAAAAATTTTAATCTGGTTTCTCAGTCTGTTTCCTAGTGCTGGTTTGAAGTTCTTGCAATTTTCACTTTAAAACCGAGTTGGAAATAGTACATCCACATACATATTTATGGAGTGTAGTTTGCAACTGAAAAGAAACTTTGTGTTCCCAACAAGCTAGTTGAAGGACGGCTTTCATACACACTTATCTCTCAGACCTGAGCATGTGGAGAGACGTTTGTTCATCTAGCACAAAAGGAACGAGTTGCAGTGGAAACTTTTACTATGGTTTCTCAGTCTTTTTCCTAGTGCCGGTTTGAAGTTTCTGCAGTGTTCTCTGTAAAACCGTGTTGGAGCTAGTACTTCCCCATATATATGTATAGAGTGTAGTTTGCATCTGAAAAGAAAATTTGTGTTCCCAACAATGTAGTTGAAGGACTGCTTACACACAAACTGATATCTCAGAATTCAGCATGGGGAGAGACATTTGTTCATCAAGCACAAAGGGAACGGGTTGCAGTTGAAATTTTACTCTGGTTTCTCAGTCTGTTTCCTAGTGCCGATAAGAACTTCTTGCATTTTTCACTTTAAAACAGATTTGGATTTACTACGTCCCCATATATATGTATGGAGTGTAATTTGCCACTAAAAAGAAACTTTTTCTTTCCAACAATCTAGATAAAGGACGGCTTTTACGCACTCATATCTCTCAGAAGTGACCATGTGTAGAGACGTTCATTCATCTAGTACAAATGGAGCGGGTTGCCGGAGAAATTTTTACTCTGATTTCTCAGTATGATTCCTAGTGCAGATTTGAATTTCGTGCAGTTTTCACTTTACATCCGAGTTAGAGTTTGTTTGTCCCTGTATATGTATAAGGAGTGTTGATTGCAAAGGGAAAGATACTTTGTTTTCCCAAAAAGCTAGGTGAAGGACCTCATTCACACACAGTTATCTCTCAGGCCTGAGAATGTGGAGAGACTTTCGTTCATCTAGCATAAAGGGAACGGGTTGCAGGGTAAATTTTTACCCTGGTTTCTCAGTCTGTTTCAAAGTGCCGGTTTGATTTTCCTGCAAATTTCACTGTAAATTAGAGTTGGTGCTAGTCCCTCATCATGAATATGTATGGATTGTAGTTTGCAACTGAAAAGAAACTTTGTGTTCACAACAAGCTAGGTGAAGGACGGCTTTCACACACACTTATCTCTCAGAACTGAGCATGAGGAGAGACGTTCGTTCATCTAGCACCAAGGGAACGGGTTGCAGGAGAAACTTTTACTCTGGTTTCTCAGTCTGGTTCCTAGTGCCGGGTTGAAGTTCCTGCAGTTTTCACTGTAAAACCGAGATGGAGCTAGTACCTCCCCATATATATGTATGGAGTGGTGTTTGCAACTGAAAAGAAACTTTGTGTTCCCAACAACCAAGGTGAAGAACGGCTTTAAAAAACAATTATCTCTCAAAACTGAGCATGTGGAGAGACTTTCGTTCATCTACCACAAAGGGAACGGTTTGCAGGAGAAATTTTTCTCTGGTTTCTCATTCTGTTTCCAAGGGCCTGTTTGAATTTCCTGCAGTTTTCACTGTAAAATCGAGTTGGAGCCCGTACCTCCCCATATATATGTATGGAGTGGAGTTTGCAAGTGTAAAGAAATTTCGTGATCCCAACAAGATAATTGAAGGAAGGCTTTCACACTCACTTATATCTCAGAACTGAGCAGGTGGAGAGACGTTCATTCATCTAGCACAAAGTGAACGGGTTGCAGGGGAAACTTTTACTGTGGTTTCTCAGTATGTTTCCTAGTGCCGGTTTGAAGTTCCTGCATTTTTCACTGTAAAATTGATTTGGAGCTAGTACCTCCCCATATATATGTATGGAGTGGATTTTGCAACTGAAAAGAAAATTTGTGTTCCCACAAGCTAGGTGAAGGACGGCTTTCACACACACTTATCTCTCAGAACTGATCATGAGGAGAGAAGTTCGTTCATCTAGCACAAAGGGAACGGGTTGCAGGAGAAACTTTTACTCTGGTTTCTCAGTCTGGTTCCTAGTGCCGGTTAGAAGTTCCTGCAGTTTTCACTGTAAAACCGAGTTGGAGCTAGTGCCTCCCCATATATATATATGGAGTGGATTTTGCAACTGAAAAGAAACTTTGAGTTCCCAACAAGATAGGTGAAGGACGGCTTTCACACACAATTATCTCTCATACATGATCATGTGGAGAGACGTTATTTCATCTAGCACAAAGGGAAAAGTTTGCAGGAGAAACTTTTACTCTGGTTTCTAAGTCTGTTTCCTAGTGCCGGATTGAAGTTCCTGTATTTTTCACTGTAAAACTGTGTTGGATCTAGTACCTCCCCTTATATATGTATGTTGTGGCTTTGCAACTGAAAAGAATCTTTGTCTTCCTAACAAGCTTGTGAATGACGGCTTTCACCCTCACTTATCTCTCAGAACTGAGCATGTGGAGAGACGTTCGTTCATCTAGCACAGTGGAACGTGTTGCAGGAGAAACTTTTACTCTGGTTTCTCAGTCTGTTTCCTAGTGCCGGTTTGAATGTCCTGCAGTTTTCACTGTAAAACAGTGTTGGAGCTAGTACCTCCCCATATATATATATGTAGTGGAGATAGCAACTGAAAAGAATCTTTGTGTTCTCAACAAGCTAGGTGAAGGACGGCTTTCACACACACTTATCTCTCAGAAATGAACATGTGGAGAGACGTTCGTTCATCTAGCACAAATGGAAATTTTTGCAGGAGTAACTTTTACTCTGGTTTCTCAGTCTGTTTCCAAGTGCCGGTTTGAAGTTCCTGCAGTTTACACTGTAAAGGTGAGTTGGAGCCAGAACCTAACCACATATATGTATGGAGTCTAGTTTGCATCTGCAAAGAAACTTTGTGTTCCCAAAAAGCTAGTTGAAGGACGGCTTTCACAAACACTTATCTCTCAGAACTGAGCATGTGGAGAGACGTTCGTTCATCTAGCACAAATGGAACGGGTTGCAGGAGAAACTTTTACACTGGTCTCTCAGTCTGTTTCCTAGTGCCGGTTTGAACTTCCTGCAGTTTTCACTGTAAAACCGAGTTGGAGTTTTACCTCCCTATATAAATGTATGGAGTGGGGTTTGGACCTGAAAAGAAACTTTGTGTTCCCAACAAGCTATATGAAGGACGGCTTTCAAACACACTTAACTCTCAGAACTGAGCATGTGGAGAGACGTTCGTTCATCTAGCAAAAAGGGAACGTGTTCCAGTAGAAACTTTAATTCTGGTTTCTCAGTATTTTTCATAGTACTGGTTTGAAGTGTCTACAGTTTTCAATGTAAAACCTAGTTTGAGCTAGTACCTCCCCATATATATTTATGGAGTGAAATTTGCAAGTTAAAATATACTTTGTGTTCCCAACAAGCCAGGGGAAAGACGGCTTTCACACACACTTATCTCTCAGAAATGAGCATGGGGTGAGACTTTCGTTCATCTTGCACAAACGGAACGGTTTGCAGGAGAAACTCTTACTCTGATTTCTCAGTATTTTACCTAGATTCCATTTGAATTTCCTGCAGTTTTCACTGTAAAATAGAGGTGGAGATTGTACCTCCCCATATATATGTATGGAGTGTAGTTTGCACCTGAAAAGGAACTATGTGTTCCCAACAAGCTAGGTAAAGTACGGCTTTCACACACAGTTATCTCTCAGAACTGAGAATGTGGAAAGAATTTCGTTCATGTATCACAAAGGGAAATGGTGGCTGTATAAACTTTTGCTCTGTTTTCTCAGTCTGTTTCATTGTTACAGTTTGAATTTCCTGCAGTTTTCACTTTAAACCCGATTGGGAGCTAGTACTTCCCCATATATATGTATGGAGTGGAGTTTGCAAATGAAAAGATTCTTTGTGTTCCCAACAAGCTAGGTGAAGGACGGATTTCCCTCACAATTATATTTCATAAAAGTGCATGTGGAGAGAATTTCGTTCATCTCGCACAAAATGATCGGGTTTCAGGAGCAACTTTTACTCGGGGTTCTCAGTCTGTTTCCTTGTGCCGGTTTGAAATTCCCCCAATTTTCACTTTAAAAAAGATTTTGATCTCTTACCTCCACATATATATGTATGGAGTGGTGTTTGCAACTGAAAAGAAACAATGTGTTCCCAACAAGCTAGGTGAAGGACGGCTTTCAGACACAATTATCTCTCAGAACTGAGCATGTGGAGAGACGTTCGTTCATCTAGCACAAAGGAAACAGGTTGCATGTGTAACTTTTTCTCTGGTATCTAAGTCTGTTTCTTTTTGCTGGTTTGAAGTTCCTGCAGTTTTCACTGTAAAACAGAGTTGGAACTAGTACCTCCCCATATATATTTATGGAGTTGGGATAGCAACTGAAAAGAAACTTTGTGTTCTCAACAAGCTAGTTTAAGGACGGCTTTAACAAACACTTATCTCTCAGAACTGAACATGTGGAGAGACATTCGTTCATCTAGCACAAATGGAAATGGTTGCAGGAGAAACTTTTACTCTGGTTTCTCAGTTTGTTTCCTAGTGCCAGTTCGATATTCCTGCAGTTTTCATTGTAAAACCGAGTTGGAGCTTGTAACTCCCCGTATATATGAATGGAGTGGGGTTTGCAACTGAAAAAACCTTTTTGTTCCCAACATTCTAGGTGAAGGACGTCTTTCACACACCATTATCTCTCTGAACTGAGCATGTGGAGAGACGTTTGTTCATCTAGCACAAAGGGAACAGGTTGCAGGAAAAATTTTTACTCTGGTTCCTCAGTCTGTTTCCTAGTGCCAGTTTGAATTTCCTGCAGTTTTCAATGTAAAACCGAGTTAGAGTAGTACCTCCCTATATATCTGTAAGGATTGGAGTTTGCACCTGAAAGAAACTTTGTGTTCCCAAAAAGCTATGTGAAGGATGGCTTTCACAAACACTTAACTCTCAGAAATGAGCATGTGGAGAGACGTTCGTTCATCTAGCACCAAGGGAACGGGTTGCAGGAGAAACGTTTACTCTAGTTTCACAGTCTGTGACCAAGTGCTAGTTTGAAGTTCCTACAGTTTTCATTGTAAACCGAGTTGGATCTACTACCTCCCGATATATATGTATGGAGGGTAATTTGCAACTGAAAAGAAACTTTGTGTTCCCAACAAGCCAGGTGAAGGAGGACTTTCACACACACATATCTCTCAGAACTGAGAATGTGGAGAGAATTTCGTTCATTCAGCACAAAGAGAAATGTTTGCAGTAAAACATTTGTTCTGGTTTCTCAGTCTGTTTCCTTGTTACAGTTTGAAGTTCCTGCTGTTTTCACTGTAAAAAGGAGATGCAGTTGTAAGTCCCCATATAAATATAAGGAGTGTAGTTTGCTACTGAAAAGAAACTTTGTGTTCCCAACATGCTAGGTGAAGAATGGCTTTCACACACACTTATCTCTAAGGAATGAGCATGGGGAGAGACGTTCATTCATCTAGCAAAAAGGGAACGGTTTGCAGGAGAAACTTTTACTCTGGTTTCTCTGTCTGTTTCCTATTGCCTGTTTGAAATTCCAGCAGTTTTCACTGTAAAACTGAGTTGGAGCTAGTACCTCCCCATATATATTTATGGAGAGTTGTTTGCAACTGGAAACGATCTTTGTGTTCCCAACAAGCAAAGTGAAGTAAGGCTTTCACACACACTTATATCTCATAACAGTGCATGTATAGAGACTTTCGTTCATCTACCACATGGTACGGTTTGTAGGGAAAGTTTTACTCTGGTTTCTCAGTATGTTTCCTAGTGCCGGTTTGAAGTTCCTGCAGTTTTCACTGTAAAACGGTGTTGGAACTTGTAGCACAAATATATATGTATGGAGTGAAGTTGGTAAGTTAAAAGAATCTTTGTTTTCCCAACAAACTAGTTGAAGGACTGCTTTCATACACAGTTATCTCTCAGAACTTAGCATGTAGAGAGACTTTCGTTCATCCAGCACAAATGGAACGGTTTGCAGGAGAAATTATTACTCTGGTTTCTCAGTCATTTTCCTAGTGCCGGCTTGAAGTTCCTGCAGTTTTCACTGTAAAACGGATTTGCAGCTTTTACCACCCGTATATATATCTATTGAGTTTAGTTTGCAAATGAAAAGAAACTATGTGTTCCCAACAAGCTAGGTGAAGGACGGCTTTCATACACACATATATTTCTCAGAACTTAGCATGTGCTGACACGTTCGTTCATCTAGCAAAAAGGGAACCGTTTGAAGGAAAAACTTTTACTCTGTTTTCCCAGTTTGTTTACAAATGGCAGTTTGAATTTCCTGAAGTTTTCACTTTAAACCTTGTTGGAAATTGTACATACACATATATATGTATGGAGTATAGTTTGCAACTATAAAGAAACTTTGTGTCAGAACATGCTAAGTGAATGAATGCTTTCACACACACTTACCTCACAGAAATGAACATGTGGAGAGACGTTCATTCATCTAGCACAACGGGAACTTTTTGAAGGTGAAAATTTTCACAGGTTTCTCAGTCTGTTTCCTAGCCCCTTTTTTAATTCCTGCAGTTTTCACTGTAAAACGGAGTTGGAGTTTTACCTCCTCAAATACATGTATGGAGTGTATTATGCAACTGAAAAGAAACTTTGTGTTCCCAAAAATCTAGGTGAAGAACGGCTATCACACACATTTATCTCTCAGAATTGAGCATGGGGAGAGACATATGTTCATCAAGCATAAATGGAAAGGGTTGCAGTAGAAACTTTTACTCTGGTTTCTCAGTATTTTTCATAGTACCGGTTTGAAGTTCCTACAGTTTTCAATGTAAAACATAGTTGGAGCTAGTACCTCCCCATATATATGTATGGAGTGTAGTTTGCAACTTAAAATATACTTTGTGTTCCCAACAAGCTAGGTGAAAGATGGCTTTCACACACACTTATCTCTCAGAAATGAGCATGGGGTGAGACTTTCGTTCATCTTGCACAAACAGAACTGTTTGCTGGAGAAATTATTACTCTGGTTTCTCAGTATTTTTCCTAGATTCCATTTGCAGTTCCTGCAGTTTTCACTGTAAAATCGAGGTGTAGATTGTACCTCCCCATATATATGTATGGAGTCTAGTTTGCAACTGAAAAGAAACTTTGTGTTCCCAACAAGCTAGGTAAAGTACGGCATTCACACTCAGTTATCTCTCAGAACTGAGAATGTGGAAAGAAATTCGTTCATGTATACAAAGGGAAATGGTTGCTATATAAACTTTTGCTCTGTTTTCTCAGTCTGTTTCATTGTTCCAGTTTGAATTTCCTGCAGTTTTCACTTTAAACCCGATTGGGAGCTAGTACTTCCCCATATATATGTATGGAGTGGAGTTTGCAAATGAAAAGAAACTGTGTTCCCAACAAGCTAGGTGAAGGACGGATTTCACTCACAATTATATTTCATAACAGTGCATGTGGAGAGAATTTCGTTCATCTCGCACAAATGGATCGGGTTGCAGGAGGAACTGTTTTCTTGCTTCTCAGTCTGTATCCTTGTGCCGGTGTGATATTCCCCCATTTTTTCTGTAAAACCGAATTGGATCTCTTACCTCCCCATATATATGGATGGAATTTAGTTTGCAACTGAACAGAAACTTTCTGTTCCCAACAAGCTATGTGAAGGACGGTTTCACACACTCTTATCTCTCAGAACTGAGCATGGGGAAAGACTTTCGTTCATCTAGCACAAAGGAAAATTTTTGCAGGAGAAAATTTACTGTGGTTTCTCAGTCTGTTTCCTAGAGTTGTTTTCAATTTCCTGCATTTTTCACTGTAAAACCCTGTTGGAGATAGTACCTACCCATATAAATGTATGGATTTTAGTTTGCAATTGAAAAGTAACTTTGTTTTCCCAACAAGGTAGTTGAACTACGGCTTTCACACACATAACTCTCAGACATGAGCATGGGGAGAGAAGTTCGTTTATCTAACAGAAATGGAACTGGTTGAAAGAGAAATTATTACTATGATTTCTCAGTCTGTTTCCTAGTTGGGGTTGGATTTTCCTGCAGTTTTCACTGTAAAGCAGAGTTGGAGCTGGTTCCTCCCCATATATACGTATGGACAGAATTTTGCAACCGAAAAGAAACTTTTTGTTCCCAACAAGCTAGGTAAAGGACGGCTTTCACACACACTTATCTCTCAGAAATGAGCATGCGGAGAGACGTTCGTTCATCTAGAACAAAAGAACGGTATGCAGGGGAAACTTTTACTCTGGATTCTCAGGTATTTCCCTGATGCCGGTTTGAATTTCCTGCAAGTTTTTCAGTGAAAACGAGTTGGATGTAGTACCACCCCTAATATATGAATGGAGTGTAGTTTGCAACTAAAAAGTATCTTTGTGTTTCCAACAAGCTATGTGAAGGCGGCTTTCACACACACTTTTCATACAGAACTGAGCATGGGGAGAGACATTCGTTCATCTTGTACAAAGGGAAACGGTAGCAGGAGAAACTTTAACTCAGGTTTCTCAGTCTGTTTCCTAGTGCCAGTTTGAAGTTCCTGCAGTTTCACTGTAAAACCGAGTTGGAGCTACTACCTCCCCATATATATGTATGGATTGGAGTTTGCACCTGAAAAGAAACTTTGTGTTCCCAACAAGTTAAGTGAAGGACGGCTTTCACACCACTTACCTCTCAGAACTGAGCATGAGGAGAGACGTTCTTTCATCTAGCACAAAGGAAAGGTTTGCAGAAGAAACTTTTACACTGGTTTCTCAGTCTGTTTCCTAGTGCTGTTTAGAATTTCCTGCAGTTTTCACTGTAAAACCGAGTTGGAGCTTGTACCTCCCCATATATATGAATGCAGTGGAGTTTGCAAATGAAAAGAACCTTATTATTCCCAACATTCTAGGTGAAGTACGTCTTTCACACACCATTATCTCTCTGAACTGAGCATGTGGAGAGACTTTTGTTCATCTAGCTCAAACGGAACAGTTTGCAGGAGAAACTTTTACTCTGGTTTCTCAGTCTGTTTCCTAGTGCCAGTTTGAAGTTCCTGCAGTATTCACTGTAAAACCGAGTTGGAATATTACCTCCCTATATATCTGTAAGGATTGGAGTTTGCACCTGAAAGAAACTTTGTGTTCCCAACAAGCTATGTGAAGGACGGCTTTCACACATACTTAACTCTCAGAAATGAGCATGTGGAGAGACGTTCGTTCATCTAGCACCAAGTGAACGGGTTGCAGGAGAAACGTTTACTCTAGTTTCACTGTCTGTTTCCAAGTGCCAGTTTGATGTTCCTACAGTTTTCATTCTAAAACCAAGTTGGATCTAGTACCTTCCTATATATATGTATGGAGTGGATTTTGCACCCAAAAGGAACTTTGTGTTCCCAGCAAGCTAGGTGATGTACGGCTTTCACACACAATTATCTCTCAGAAGTGAGCATGTGGAGAGACGTTCGTTCATCTAGCATAAAGGGAACGGGTTGCAGGAGAAACTTTTACTCTGGTTTCTCAGTCATTTTCCTAGTGCCGGTTTGAAGTTCCTGCAGTTTTCACTGTAAAACGGAGTTGCAGCTAGTACCAACCATATAGAAGTATTGAGTTTAGTTTGCAACAGTAAAGAAACTATGTGTTCCCAACAAGCTAGGTGAAGGACGGCTTTCATACACACATATATTTCTCAGACCTTAGCATGTGCTGACACGTTCGTTCATCTAGCAAAAAGGGAACCGTTTGAAGGAAAAACTTTTACTGTGTTTTCTCAGTTTGTTTACAAATGGCAGTTTGAATTTCCTGAAGTTTTCACTTTAAACCGTGTTGGAAATTGTATATACACATATATATGTATGGAGTGTAGTTTGCAACTCTAAAGAAACTTTGTGTCAGAACATGCTAGGTGAATGACTGCTTTCACACACACTTACCACACAGAAATGAACATGTGGAGAGACGTTCATTCACCTAGCACAACGGGAAATCATTGCAGGAAAAATTTTCACAGGTTTCTCAGTCTGTTTCCTAGCGCCTTTTGTAATTCCTGCAGTTTTCACTGTAAAACGGAGTTGGAGTTTTACCTCCACAAATATATGTATGGAGTGTAGTATGCAACTGAAAAAAACTATGTGTTCACAAAAATCTAGGTGAAGAACGGCTTTCACACACACATATCTCTCAGAATTGAGCATGGGGAGAGACTTTCGTTCATCTTGCACAAACGGAACGGTTTGCAGGAGAAACTCTTACTCTGGTTTCTCAGTATTTTTCCTAGATTCCATTTGAATTTCCTGCAGTTTTCACTGTAAAATAGAGGTGGAGATTGTACCTCCCCATATATATGTATGGAGTGTAGTTTGCACCTGAAAAGGAACTATGTGTTCCCAACAAGCTAGGTAAAGTACGGCTTTCACACACAGTTATCTCTCAGAACTGAGAATGTGGAAAGAATTTCGTTCCTGTATCACAAAGGGAAATGGTGGCTGTATAAACTTTTGCTCTGTTTTCTCAGTCTGTTTCATTGTTCCAGTTTGAATTTCCTGCAGTTTTCACTTTAAACCCGATTGGGAGCTTGTACTTCCCCATATATATGTATGGAGTGGAGTTTGCAAATGAAAAGATACTTTGTGTTCCCAACAAGCTAGGTGAAGGACGGATTTCCCTCACAATTATATTTCATAAAAGTGCATGTGGAGAGAATTTTGTTCATCTCGCACAAAAGGATCGGGTTGCAGGAGCAACTTTTACTCGGGGTTCTCAGTCTGCTTCCTTGTGCCGGTTTGAAATTCCCCCATTTTTCACTTTAAAAAAGATTTGGAACTGTTACCTCCGCATATGTATGTATGGAGTGGTGTTTGCAACTGAAAAGAAACTATGTGTTCCCAACAAGCTAGGTGAAGGACGGCTTTCACACACAATTATCTCTCAGAACTGAGCATGTGGAGAGACGTTCGTTCATCTAGCACAAAGGAAACTGGTTGCTGGTGTAACTTTTACTCTGGTATCTAAGTCTGTTTCTTAGGGCTGGTTTGAAGTTCCTGCAGTTTTCACTGTAAAACAGAGTTGGACTAGTACCTCCCCATATATATTTATGGAGTTGGGATAGCAACTGAAAAGAAACTTTGTGTTCTCAACAAGCTAGTTGAAGGACGGCTTTAACAAACACTTATCTTTCAGAACTGAACATGTGGAGAGACGTCCGTTCATCTAGCACAAATGGAAATTGTTGCAGGAGAAACTTTTTCTCTGGTTTCTCACTCTGTTTCCTAGTGCCATTTCGATGTTCCTGCAGTTTTCACTGTAAAACCTTGTTGGAGCTTGTAACTCCCCGTATATATGAAAGCAGTGGAGATTGCAACTGAAAAAAACCTTTGTATTCCCAACATTCTAGGTGAAGTACGTCTTTCACACACCCTTATCTCTCAGAACTGAGCATGTGGAGAGACGTTTGTTCATCTAGCACAAAGGGAACAGGTTGCAGGGGTAACTTTTACTCTGGTTTCTCAGTCTGTTTCCTAGTGCCGGTTTGAAGTTCCTGCAGTTTTCACTGTAAAACCGTGTTGGAGCTTGTACCTCCCCGTATATATGAATGGAGTGGAGTTTGCAACTGAAAAGAAACTTTTTGTTCCTAACATTCTAGGTGAAGGTCGTATTTCACACACCCTTATCTCTCAGAACTGAGCATGTGGAGAGACGTTTGTTCATCTAGCACAAAGGGAACAGGTTGCAGGAGAAATTTTTACTCTGGTTCCTCAGTCTGTTTCCTAGTACCGGTTTGAATTTCCTGCAGTTTTCACTGTAAAACCGAGTTAGAGTAGTACCTCCCTATATATCTGTAAGGATTGGAGTTTGCACCTGAAAGAATCTTTGTGTTCCCAACAAGCTATGTGAAGGACGGCTTTCACAAACACTTAACTCTCAGAAATGAGCATGTGGAGAGACGTTCGTTCATCTAGCACCAAGGGAACGGGTTGCAGGAGAAACGTTTACTCTAGTTTCACAGTCTGTTTCCAAGTGCTAGTTTGAAGTTCGTACAGTTTTCATTGTAAACCGAGTTGGATCTACTACCTCCCGATATATATGTATGGAGGGTAATTTGCAACTTAAAAGAAACTCTGTGTTCCCAACAAGCCAGGTGAAGGAGGACTTTCACACACACATATCTCTCAGAACTGAGAATGTGGAGAGAATTTCGTTCATTCAGCACAAAGAGAAATGTTTGCAGTAAAACATTTGTTCTGGTTTCTCAGTCTGTTTCCTTGTTACAGTTTGAAGTTCCTGCTGTTTTCACTGTAAAATGGAGTTGGAGTTGTACGTCCCCATATAAATATAAGGAGTGTAGTTTGCTACTGAAAAGAAAATTTGTGTTCCCAACATGCTAGGTGAAGAATGGCTTTCACACACACTTATCTCTAAGGAATGAGCATGGGGAGAGACGTTCGTTCATCTAGCACAAAGGGAACGGTTTGCAGGAGAATCTTTTACTCTGGTTTCTCTGTCTGTTTCCTATTGCCTGTTTGAAATTCCAGCAATTTTCACTGTAAAACGGAGTTGGAACTAGTATCTCCCCATATATATTTATGGAGAGTTGTTTGCAACTGTAAACGATCTTTGTGTTCCCAACAAGCAAAGTGAAGTAAGGCTTTCACACACACTTATATCTCATAACAGTGCATGTATAGAGACTTTCGTTCATCTACCACATGGAACGGTTTGTAGGGAAAGTTTTACTCTGGTTTCTCAGTATGTTTCCTAGTGCCGGTTTGAAGTTCCTGCAGTTTTCACTGTAAAACGGTGTTGGAACTTGTAGCACAAATATATATGTATGGAGTGAAGTTGGTAAGTTAAAAGAATCTTTGTTTTCCCAACAAACTAGTTGAAGGACTGCTTTCATACACAGTTATCTCTCAGAACTTAGCATGTGGAGAGACTTTCGTTCATCCAGCAAAAATGGAACGGTTTGCAGGAGAAATTATTACTCTGGTTTCTCAGTCATTTTCCTAGTGCCGGTTTGAAGTTCCTGCAGTTTTCACTGTAAAACGGAGTTGCAGCTTTTACCACCCGTATACAACTATTGAGTTTAGTTTGCAAATGAAAAGAAACTATGTGTTCCAAACAAGCTAGGTGAAGGACGGCTTTCATACACACATATATTTCTCAGAACTTAGCATGTGCTGACACGTTCGTTCATCTAGCAAAAAGGGAACCGTTTGAAGGAAAAACTTTAACTCTGTTTTCTCAGTTTGTTTACAAATGGCAGTTTGACTTTCCTGAAGTTTTCACTTTAAACCATGTTGGAAATTGTACATACACATATATATGTATGGAGTGTAGTTTGCAACTCTAAAGATACTTTGTGTCAGAACATGCTAGGTGAATGACTGCTTTCACACACACTTACCTCACAGAAATGAACATGTGGAGAGACTTTCATTCATCTAGCACAACGGGAACTTTTTGAAGGAGAAAAATTTCACAGGTTTCTCAGTCTGTTTCCTAGCCCCTTTTATAATTCCTGCAGTTTTCACTGTAAAACGGAGTTGGAATTTTACCTCCTCAAATACATGTATGGAGTGTATTATGCAACTGAAAAGAAACTTTGTGTTCCCAAAAATCTAGGTGAAGAACGGCTATCACACACATTTATCTCTCAGAATTGAGCATGGGGAGAGACATACGTTCATCAAGCATAAATGGAAAGGGTTGCAGTAGAAACTTTTACTCTGGTTTCTCAGTATTTTTCATAGTACCGGTTTGAAGTTCCTACAGTTTTCAATGTAAAACATAGTTGGAGCTAGTACCTCCCCATATATATGTATGGAGTGTAGTTTGCAACTTAAAATATACTTTGTGTTCCCAACAAGCTAGGTGAAAGATGGCTTTCACACACACTTATCTCTCAGAAATGAGCATGGGGTGAGACTTTCGTTCATGTTGCACAAATGGAACTGTTTGCTGGAGAAATTATTACTCTGGTTTCTCAGTATTTTTCCTAGATTCCATTTGCACTTCCTGCAGTTTTCACTGTAAAATCGAGGTGGAGATTGTACCTCCCCATATATACGTATGGATTCTAGTTTGCAACTGAAAAGAAATTTTGTGTTCCCAACAAGCTAGGTAAAGTACGGCATTCACACTCAGTTATCTCTCAGAACTGAGAATGTGGAAAGAAATTCGTTCATGTATACAAAGGGAAATGGTTGCTATATAAACTTTTGCTCTGTTTTCTCAGTCTGTTTCATTGTTCCAGTTTGAATTTCCTGCAGTTTTCACTTTAAACCCGATTGGGAGCTAGTACTTCCCCATATATATGTATGGAGTGGAGATTGCAAATGAAAAGAAACTTTGTGTTCCCAACAAGCTAGGTGAAGTACGGATTTCACTCACAATTATATATCATAACAGTGCATGTGGAGAGAATTTCGTTCATCTCGCACAAATGGATCGGGTTGCAGGAGAAACTATTACTCTGGGTTCTCAGTCTGTTTCCTTGTGCCGGTGTGATATTCCCCCATTTTTACTGTAAAACCGAATTGGATCTCTTACCTCCCCATATATATGGATGGAATTTAGTTTGCAACTGAAAAGGAACTTTCTGTTCCCAACAAGCTATGTGAAGGACGGTTTCACACACTCTTATCTCTCAGAACTGAGCATGGGGAAAGTCTTTCGTTCATCTAGCACAAAGGAAAATGTTTGCAGGAGAAAATTTACTGTGGTTTCTCAGTCTGTTTCCTAGAGTTGTTTTCAATTTCCTGCATTTTTCACTTTAAAACCCTGTTGGAGATAGTACCTACCCATATAAATGTATGGATTTTAGTTTGCAATTGAAAAGTAACTTTGTTTTCCCAACAAGCTAGTTGAACTACGGCTTTCACACACACATATCTCTCAGACATGAGTATGGGGAGAGAAGTTCGTTTATCTAACAGAAATGGAACTGGTTGCAAGAGAAATTATTACTATGATTTCTCAGTCTGTTTCCTAGTTGGGGTTGGATTTTCCTGCAGCTTTCACTGTAAAGCAGAGTTGGAGCTGGTTCCTCCCCATATATACGTATGGACAGAATTTTGCAACCGAAAAGAAACTTTTTGTTCCCAACAAGCTAGGTAAAGGACGGCTTTCACACACACTTATCTCTCAGAAATGAGCATGGGGAGAGACGTTCGTTCATCTAGCACAAAAGAACGGTATGCAGGGGAAACTTTTACTCTGGATTCTCAGGTATATCCCTGATGCCGGTTTGAATTTCATGCAGGTTTTTCAGTAGAAACGAGTTGAATGTAGTACCTCCCCTAATATATGAATGGAGTGTAGTTTGCAACAAAAAAGTATCTTTGTGTTTCAAACAAGCTATGTGAAGGCGGCTTTCACACACACTTTTCACACAGAACTGAGCATGGGGAGAGACATCCGTTCATCTAGTACAAAGGGAAACGGTAGCAGGAGAAACTTTTACTCAGGTTTCTCAGTCTGTTTCCTAGTGCCAGTTTGAAGTTCCTGCAGTTTCACTGTAAAACCGAGTTGGAGCTACTACCTCCCCATATATATGTATGGATTGGAGTTTGCACCTGAAAAGAATCTTTGTGTTCCCAACAAGTTAAGTGAAGGACGGCTTTCACACCACTTACCTCTCAGAACTGAGCATGAGGAGAGACGTTCTTTCATCTAGCACAAAGGGAAAGGTTTGCAGAAGAAACTTTTACACTGGTTTCTCAGTCTGTTTCCTAGTGCTGGTTTGATGTTACTGCAGTTTTCACTGTAAATCCGAGTTGGAGCTTGTACCTCCCCATATATATGAATGGAGTGGAGTTTGCAAATGAAAAGAACCTTTTTGTTCCCAACATTCTAGGTGAAGTACGTCTTTCACACACCATTATCTCTCTGAACTGAGCATGTGGAGAGACTTTTGTTCATCTAGCTCAAACGGAACAGGTTGCAGGAGAAACTTTTACTCTGGATTCTCAGTCTGTTTCCTAGTGCCAGTTTGAAATTCCTGCAGTTTTCACTGTAAAACCGAGTTGGAGTATTACCTCCCTATATATATGTATGGAGTGGAGTTTACACCTGAAAGAAACTTTTTGTTCCCAACAAGCTATGTGAAGGACGGCTTTCACACACACTTAACTCTCAGAAATGAGCATGTGGAGAGACGTTCGTTCATCTAGCACCAAGTGAACGGGTTGCAGGGAAACGTTTACTCTAGTTTCACTGTCTGTTTCCAAGTGCCAGTTTGAAGTTCCTACAGTTTTCATTGTAAAACCGAGTTGGATCTATTACCTCCCTATATATATGCATGGAGAGGATTTTGCACCCAAAAGGAACTTTGTGTTCCCAGCAAGCTAGGTGAAGTACGGCTTTCACACACAGTTATCTCTCAGAACTGAGCATTTGGAGAGACTTTCGTTCATCTAGCACAAAGGGAATGGGTTGCAGGAGAAACTTTTACTCTGGTTTCTCAGTCATTTTCCTAGTGCCGGTTTGAAGTTCCTGCAGTTTTCACTGTAAAACGGAGTTGCAGCTAGTACCAACCATATATAAGTATTGAGTTTAGTTTGCAACAGTAAAGAAACTATGTGTTCCCAACAAGCTAGGTGAAGGACGGCTTTCATACACACATATATTTCTCAGACCTTAGCATGTGCTGACACGTTCGTTCATCTAGCAAAAAGGGAACCGTTTGAAGGAAAACCTTTTACTGTGTTTTCTCAGTTTGTTTACAAATGGCAGTTTGAATTTCCTGAAGTTATCACTTTAAACCGTGTTGGAAATTGTATATACACATATATATGTATGGAGTGTAGTTTGCAACTCTAAAGATACTTTGTGTCAGAACATGCTAGGTGAATGACTGCTTTCACACACACTTACCACACAGAAATGAACATGTGGAGAGACGTTCATTCATCTAGCACAACGGGAACTCGTTGCAGGAGAAAATTTTCACAGGTTTCTCAGTCTTTTTCCTAGCGCCTTTTGTAATTCCTGCAGTTTTCACTGTAAAACGGAGTTGGAGTTTTACCTCCACAAATATATGTATGGAGTGTAGTATGCAACTGAAAAGAAACTATGTGTTCACAAAAATCTAGGTGAAGAACGGCTTTCACACACACATATCTCTCAGAATTGAGCATGGGGAGAGACTTTCATTCATCTTGCACAAATGGAACGGTTTGCAGGAGAAACTATTACTCTGGTTTCTCAGAATTTTACCTGGATTCCATTTGAAGTTCCTGCAGTTTTCACTGTAAATCTAGGTGGAAATTGTATCTCCCCATATATATGTATGGAGTGTAGTTTGCAACTGAAAAGAAACTTTGTGTTCCCAACAAGCTAGGTAAAGTATGGCTTTCACACACAGTTATCTCTCAGAAATGAGATTTTGGAAAGAATTTCGTTCATGTATCACAAAGGGAAATGTTTGCTGTATAAACTTTTGCTCTGTTTTCTCAGTCTGTTTCACTGTTCCAGTTTGAATTTCCTGCAGTTTTCACTTTAAACCCGATTGGGAGCTAGTACTTCCCCATATATATGAAAGGAGTGGAGTTGGCCAATGAAAAGAAACTTTGTGTTCCCAACAAGCTAGGTGAAGGACGGATTTCACTCACAATTATATTTCATAACAGTGCATGTGGAGAGAATTTCGTTCATCTCGCACAAATGGATCAGGTTGCAGGAGAAATTTTTACTCTGGGTTCTCAGTCTGTTTACATGTGCCGGTTTGGAATTCCCTCATTTTTCACGGTAAAACTGAATTGGATCTCTTACCTCCCCAGTTATATGTTTGGAATTAATTTGCAACTGAACAGAAACTTTCTGTTCCCAACAAGCTATGTGAAGGACGGTTTCACACTCTCTTATCTCTCAGAACTGAGCATGGGGAAAGACTTTCGTTCATCTAGCACAAAGGAAAATGTTTGCAGGGGAAAATTTACTGTGGTTTCTCAGTCTGTTTCCTAGAGTTGTTTTTAAATTTCCTGCATTTTCACTGTAAAATCCTGTTGGAGATAGTACCTACCCATATAAATGTATGGATTTTAGTTTGCAATTGAAAAGTATCTTTGTTTTCCCAACAAGCTAGTTGAACTATGGCTTTCACACACACATATCTCTCAGACATGAGCATGGGGAGAGAAGTTCGTTTATCTAACAGAAATGGAACTGGTTGCAAGAGAAACTATTACTATGATTTCTCAGTCTGTTTCCTAGTTGGGGATGGATTTTCCTGCAGTTTTCACTGTAAAACAGATTTGGAGCTGGTTCCTCCCCATATATATGTATGGACAGAATTTTGTAACCGAAAAGAAACTTTTTGTTCCCAACAAGCTAGGTAAAGGACGTCTTTCACACACACTTATCTCTCAGAAATGAGCATGGTGAGAGACGTTCATTCATCTAGCACAAAAGGAACGGTATGCAGGGAAAACTTTTACTCTGGATTTTAAGTTTATTTCCTTATGCCGGTTTGAATTTCCTGCAGTTTTTTCAGTAAAAACGAGTTGGATGTAGTACCTCCCCTAATATATGAATGGAGTGTAGTTTGCAACTAAAAAGAATCTTTGTGTTTCCAACAAGCTATGTGAAGTCTGCTTTCACACACAATTTTCGCACAGAACTGAGCATGGGGAGAGACATTCGTTCATCTTGTACAAAGGGAACCGGTAGCAGGAGAAACTTTCACTCTGGTTTCTCATTCTGTTTCCAAGTGCCAGTTTGAAGTTCCTGCAGTTTCACTGTAAAACAGAGTTGGAGCTAGCACCTCCCCATATATATGTATGGATTGGAGTTTGCACATGGAAAGAAACTTTGTGTTCCCAACAAGTTAAGTGAAGGACGGCTTTCACACCACTTACCTCTCAGAACTGAGCATGAGGAGAGACGTTCTTTCATCTAGCACAAAGGGAACGGTTTGCAGAAGTAATTTTTACACTGGTTTATCAGTCTGTATCCTAGTGCCTGGTTGAAGTTCCTGCAGTTTTCACTGTAAACCCGAGGTGGGGTTTGTACCTCCCCGTATATATGAATGGAGTGGAGTTTGCAACTGAAAAGAACGTATTTGTTCCCAATATTCTAGGTAAAGGACGTCTTTCAAACACCATTATCTCTCTGAACTGAGCATGTGGAGAGACGTTTGTTCATCTAGCACAAAGGGAACAGGTGGCAGGAGAAACTTTTACTCTGGATTCTCAGTCTGTTTCCTAGTGCCGGTTTGAAGTTCCTGCAGTTTTCACTGTAAAACTGAGTTGGAGTATTACCTCCCTATATATATGTATGGAGTGGTGTTTGCACATGAAAGAAACTTAGTGTTCCCAACAAGCTATGTGAAGGACGGCTTTCACACACACTTAACTCTCAGAAATGAGCATGTGGAGAGACGTACGTTCATCTAGCACCAAGGGAACGGGGTGCAGGATAAACAATTACTCTAGTTTCACAGTCTTTTTCCAAGTGGAAGTTTGAAGTTCCTACAGTTTTCATTGTAAAACCGAGTTGGATCTAGTACCTCCCTATATATATGTATGGAGTGGATTTTGCACCCGAAAGGAAACTTTGTGTTCCCAGCAAGCTAGGTGAAGTACGGCTTTCACACACACTTATCTCTCAGAACTGAGCATTTGGAGAGAATTTCGTTCAATTAACACAAAGCAAACTGGTTCCAGAAGAAACTATTACTCTGGTTTCTCAGACTGTTTCCTATTGCCAGTTTGAAGCTCCTGCAGTTTTCACTGTAAAACCGAGTTGGAGCTAGTGCCTCCCCATATATATGTATGGAGTGGAGTTTGCAACTGAAAAGAAACTTTGAGTACCCAACAAGATATGTGAAGGACGGCTTTCACACACAAAATTATCTCTCATATATGAGCATGTGGAGAGACGTTCGTTCATCTAGCACAAAAGTAAATGTTGCAGGAGAAACTTTTACTCTGGTTTCTAAGTCTGTTTCCTAGTGCTGGATTGAAGTTCCTGTATTTTTCACTGTAAAACTGTGTTGGATCTAGTACCTCCCGTTATATATGTATGGTGTGGGTTTGCAACTGAAAAGAATCTTTTTCTTCCTAACAAGCTTGTGAATGACGGCTTTCACACTCACTTATCTCTCAGAACTGAGCATGTGGAGAGTCGTTCGTTCATCTAGCACAATGGAACGTGTTGCAGGAGAAATTTTTACTCTGGTTTCTCAGTCTGTTTCCTAGTGCTGGTTTGAAGTTCCTGCAGTTTACACTGTAAAAGTGAGTTGGAGCCAGTACCTAACCATATATATGTATGGAGTCTAGTTTGCATCTGGAAAGAAACTTTGTGTTCCCAAAAAGCTAGGTGAAGGACGGCTTTCACTAAAACTTATCTCTCAGAACTGAGCATGTGGAGAGACGTTCGTTCATCTAGCACAAATGGAACGGGTTGCAGGAGAAACTTTTACACTGGCTTCTCAGTCTGTTTCCTAGTGCCGGTGTGCACATCCTGCAATTTTCACTGTAAAACCGAGTTGGTGTTGTACCTCCCTATATAAATGTATGGAGGGGGGTTTGGACCTGAAAAGAAACTTTGTGTTCCCAACAAGCTATTTGAAGGACGGCTTTCAAACACACTTAACTCTCAGAACTGAGCATGTGGAGAGACGTTCGTTCATCTAGCAACAAGAGAACGGGTTGCAGGAGATACTTTTACTCTGGTTTCTCATTCTGTTTCCTAGTGCCAGTTTGAATTTCCTGCAATTTTCACTGTAAAACAGAGTTGGAGCTAGACCCTTCCCATATATATATATATGGAGTGGAGTATGCAACTGAAAGAAACATTGTGTTCCCAACAAGCTAGGTGAAGGACGGCTTACATACACATTTATCTCTCAGAACTGAGCATATGGAGAGACGTTCGTTCATCTAGCAAAAAGGGAACGGGTTGCAGTAGAAACTTTAACTCTGGTTTCTCAGTATTTTTCCTAGTACTGGTTTGAAGTTTCTACAATTTTCAATGTAAAACCTAGTTTGAGCTAGTACCTCCCCATATATAGGTATGGAGTGTAGTTTGCAACTTACAATATACTTTGTGTTCCCAACAAGCCAGGTGAAAAACGGCTTTCACACAAACTTATCTCTGAGAAATGAGCATGGGATGAGACTTTCGTTCATCTTGCAAAAACGGAACGGTTTGCAGGAGAAACTCTTACTCTGATTTCTCAGTATTTTACCTAGATTCCATTTGAAGTTCCTGCAGTTTTCACTGTAAAATAGAGGTGGAGATTGTACCTCCCCATATATATGTATGGAGTGTAGTTTGCAACTGAAAAGGAACTATGTGTTCCCAACAAGCTAGGTAAAGTACGGCTTTCACACACATTTATCTCTCAGAACTGAGAATGTGGAAAGAATTTCGTTCATGTATCACAAAGGGAAATGGTGGCTGTATAAACTTTTGCTCTGTTTTCTCAGTCTGTTTCATTGTTCCAGTTTGAATTTCCTGCAGTTTTCACTTTAAACCCGATTGGGAGCTAGTACTTCTCCATATATATGTATGGAGTGGAATTTGCAAATGAAAAGATACTTTGTGTTCCCAACAAGCTAGGTGAAGGACGGATTTCCCTCACAATTATATTTCATAACAGTGCATGTGGAGAGAATTTCGTTCATCTCGCACAAAAGGATCGGGTTGCAGGAGAAACTTTTACTCTGGGTTCTCAGTCTGTTTACTTGTGCCGGTTTGAAATTCCCACATTTTTCACTTTAAAAAAGTTTTGGATCTCTTACCTCCGCATATATATGTATGGTGTGGTGTTTGCAACTGAAAAGAAACTATGTGTTCCCAACAAGCTAGGTGAAGGACGGCTTTCACACACAATTATCTCTCAGAACTGAGCATGTGGAGAGACGTTCGTTCATCTAGCACAAAGGAAACAGGTTGCAGGAGTAACTTTTACTCTGGTATCTAAGTCTGTATCTTAGTGCTGGTTTGAAGTTCCTGCAGTTTTCACTGTAAAACAGAGTTGGAACTAGTACCTGCCCATATATATTTATGGAGTTGGGATAGCAACTGAAAAGAAACTTTGTGTTCTCAACAAGCTAGTTGAAAGACGGCTTTAACAAACACTTATCTCTCAGAACTGAACATGTGGTAAGACGTTCGTTCATCTAACACAAATGGAAATGGTTGCAGTAGAAACTTTTACTCTGGTTTCTCACTCTGTTTCCTAGTTCCAGTTTGATGTTCCTGCAGTTTTCACTGTAAAACCGAGTTGGAGCTTGTAACTCCCCGTATATATGAATGGAGTGGAGTTTGCAACTGAAAAAAACCTTTTTGTTCCCAACATTCTAGGAGAAGGACGTCTTTCACACACCCTTATCTCTCAGAACTGAGCATGTGGAGAGACGTTTGTTCATCTAGCACAAAGGGAACAGGTTGCAGGAGAAATTTTTACTCTGGTTCCTCAGTCTGTTTCCTAGTGCCGGTTTGAATTTCCTGCAGTTTTCACTGTAAAACCGAGTTAGAGTAGTACTTCCCTATATATCTGTAAGGGTTGGAGATTGCACCTGAAAGAAACTTTGTGTTCCCAACAAGCTATGTGAAGGACGGCTTTCACAAACACTTAACTCTCAGAAATGAGCATGTGGAGAGACGTTCGTTCATCTAGCACCAAGGGAACGGGTTGCAGGAGAAAAGTTTACTCTAGTTTCACAGTCTGTTTCCAAGTGCCAGTTTGAATTTCCTACAGTTTTCATTGTAAAAGAGTTGGATCTACTACCTCCCCATATGTATGTATGGAGGGTAATTTGCAACTGAAAAGAAACTTTGTGTTTCCTACAAGCCAGGTGAAGGAGGACTTTCACACACACATATCTCTCAGAACTGAGAATGTGGAGAGAAGATTGTTCATTCAGCACAAAGTGAAATGTTTGCATAAAAACATTTGCTCTGGTTTCTCAGTCTGTTTCCTTGTTACAGTTTGAAGTTCCTGCTGTTTTCACTGTAAAATGGAGATGCAGTTGTAAGTCCCCATATAAATATAAGGAGTGTAGTTTGCAACTGAAAACAAACTTTGTGTTCCCAACATGCTAGGTGAAGAATGGCTTTCACACACACTTATCTCTCAGGAATGAGCATGGGGAGAGACGTTCGTTCATCTAGCACAAAGGGAACGGTATGCAGGAGAATCTTTTACTCTGGTTTCTCTGTCTGTTTCCTATTGCCTGTTTGAAATTCCAGCAGTTTTCACTGTAAAACGGAGTTGGAGCTAGTACCTCCCCATATATATTTATGGAGAGTTGTTTGCAACTGGAAACGATCTTTGTGTTCCCAAAAAGCAAAGTGAAGTAAGGCTTTCACACACACTTATATCTCATAAGAGTGCATGTAGAGATACTTTCGTTCATCTACCACATGGAACGGTTTGTAGGAGAAAGTTTTACTCTGGTTTCTCATTATGTTTCCTAGTGTCGGTTTGAAGTTCCTGCAGTTTTCACTGTAAAACGGTGTTGGAACTTGTAGCACAAATATATATGTATGGAGTGAAGTTGGTAAGTTAAAGAATCTTTGTTTTCCCAACAAACTATTTGAAGGATGGCTTTCATACACAGTTATCTCTCAGAACTTAGCATGTGGAGAGACTTTCGTTCATCCAGCACAAATGGAACGGTTTGCAGGAGAAATTATTACTCTGGTTTCTCAGTCATTTTCCTAGTGCCGGTTTGAAGTTCCTGCAGTTTTCACTGTAAAACGGATTTGCAGCTTTTACCACCCGTATATAAGTTTTGAGTTTAGTTTGCACCTGAAAAGAAACATTGTGTTCCCAACAAGCTAGGTGAAGGACGGCTTTCATACACACATATATTTCTCAGAACTTAGCATGTGCTGACACGTTCGTTCATCTAGCAAAAAGGGAACCGTTTTAAGGAAAAACTTTTAGTCTGTTTTCTCAGTTTGTTTACAAATGGCAGTTTGAATTTCCTGAAGTTTTCACTTTAAACCGTGTTGGAAATTGTACATACACATATATATGTATGGAGTGTAGTTTGCATCTCTAAAGAAACTTTGTGTCATAACATGCTAGGTGAATGACTGCTTTCACACACACTTACCTCACAGAAATGAACATGTGGAGAGACGTTCATTCATCTAGCACAACGGGAACTTGTTGAAGGAGAAAATTTTCACAGGTTTCTCAGTCTGTTTCCTAGCCCCTTTTATAATTCCTGCAGTTTTCACTGTAAAACGGAGTTGGAGTTTTACCTCCTCAAATATATTTATGGATTGTATTATGAAACTGAAAAGAAACTTTGTGTTCCCAAAAATCTAGGTGAAGAACGGCTTTCACACACATTTATCTCTCAGAATTGAGCATGGGGAGAGACATACGTTCATCAAGCATAAATGGAAAGGGTTGCAGTAGAAACTTTTACTCTGGTTTCTCAGTATTTTTCATAGTACCGGTTTGAAGTTCCTACAGTTTTCAATGTAAAACATAGTTGGAACTAGTACCTCCCCATATATATGTATGGAGTGTAGTTTGCAACTTAAAATATACTTTGTGTTCCCAACAAGCTAGGTGAAAGACGGCTTTCACACACACTTATCTCTCAGAAATGAGCATGGGGTGAGACTTTCGTTCATCTTGCACAAACGGAACTGTTTGCAGGAGAAATTATTACTCTGGTTTCTCAGTATTTTTCCTAGATTCCATTTGAATTTCCTGCAGTTTTCACTGTAAAATCGAGGTGGAAATTGTACCTCCCCATATATATGTATGGAGTGTAGTTTGCAACTGAAAAGAAATTTTGTGTTCCCAACAAACAAGGTAAAGTACGGCTTTCAAACTCAGTTATCTCTCAGAACTGACAATGTGGAAAGAATTTCGTTCATGTATACAAAGGGAAATGGTTGCTGTATAAACTTTGGCTCTGTTTTCTCAGTCTGTTTCATTGTTCCAGTTTGAATTTCCTGCAGTTTTCACTTTAAACCCGATTGGGAGCTAGTACTTCCCCATATATATGTATGGAGTGGAGTTTGCAAATGAAAAGAAACTGTGTCCCCAACAATCTAGGTGAAGGACGGTTTTCACTCACAATTATATTTCATAACAGTGCATGTGGAGAGAAATTCGTTCATCTCGCACAAATGGATCGGGTTGCAGGAGAAACTTTTACTCTGGGTTCTCAGTCTGTTTCCTTGTGCCGGTTTGATATTCCCACATTTTTCACTGTAAAACCGAATTGGATCTCTTACCTCCCCATATATATGGATGGAATTTAGTTTGCAACTGAACAGAAACTTTCTGTTCCCAACAAGCTATGTGAAGGACGGTTTCACACACTCTTATCTCTCAGAACTGAGCATGGGGAAAGACTTTCGTTCATCTAGCACAAAGGAAAATGTTTGCAGGAGAAAATTTACTGTGGTTTCTCAGTCTCTTTCCTACAGTTGTTTCCAATTTCCTGTATTTTTCACTGTAAAACCCTGTTGGAGATAGTACCTACCCATATAAATGTATGGATTTTAGTTTGCAATTGAAAAGTAACTTTGTTTTCCCAACAAGCTAGTTGAACTACGGCTTTCACACACACATATCTCTCAGACATGAGCATGGGGAGAGAAGTTCGTTTATCTAACAGAAATGGAACTGGTTGCAAGAGAAACTATTACTATGATTTCTCAGTCTGTTTCCTATTTCCGGTTGGATTTTCCTGCAGTTTTCACTGTAAAGCAGAGTTGAAGCTGGTTCCTCCCCATATATACGTATGGACAGAATTTTGCAACCGAAAAGAAACTTTTTGTTCCCAACAAGCTAGGTAAAGGACGGCTTTCACACACACTTATCTCTCAGAAATGAGCATGCGGAGAGACGTACGTTCATCTAGCACAAAAGGAACGGTATGCAGGGGAAACTTTAACTTTGGTTTCTCAGTCTGTTTCCTGGTGCCAGTTTGAAGTTCCTGCAGTTTCACTGTAAAACCGAGTCGGAGCTAGTACCTCCCCATATATATGTATGGATTGGAGTTTGCACCTTAAAAGAAACTTTTTGTTCCCAACAAGTTAAATGAAGGACGGCTTTCACACCTCTTACCTCTCAGAACTGAGCATGAGGAGAGTCGTTCTTTCATCTAGCACAAAGGGAACGGTTTGCAGAAGAAACTTTTACACTGGTTTCTCAGTCTGTTTCCTAGTGCCGGTTAGAAGTTCCTGCAGTTTTCACTGTAAAACGGAGTTGGAGCTTGTACCTCCCCGTATATATGAATGGAGTGGAGTTTGCAAATGAAAAGAACCTTTTTGTTCCCAACATTCTAGGTGAAGGACGTCTTTCAAACACCATTATCTCTCTGAAATGAGGTTGTGGAGAGACGTTTGTTCATCTAGAACAAAGGGAACAGGTTTCAGGAGAAACTTTTACTCTGGTTTCTCAGTCTGTTTCCTAGTGCCAGTTAGAAGTTCCTGCAGTTTTCACTGTAAAACCGAGTTGGAGTAGTACCTCCCTATATATATGTATGGAGTGGAGTTTGCACATGAAAGAAACTTTGTGTTCCCAACAAGCTATGTGAAGGACGGCTTTCACACACACTTAACTCTCAGAAATGAGCATTTGGAGAGACTTTCGTTCATCTAGCACAAAGGGAACGGGTTGCAGGAGCAACTTTTACTCTGGTTTCTCAGTCTGTTTCCTAGTGCCGGTTTGAAGCTACTACAGTTTTCACTGTAAAACCGAGTTGGAGCTAGTGCCTCCCCATATATATGTATGGAGTGGAGTTTGCAACTGAAAAGAAACTTTGTGTTCCCAACAAGATAGGTGAAGGACGGCTTTCACACACAATTATCTGTCAGACCTGAGCATGTGGAGAGACGTTCGTTCATCTAGCACAAAGGGAAAATTTTACAGGAGAAACTTTTACTCTGGTTTCTAAGTCTGTTTCCTAGTGCCGGATTGAAGTTCCTGTATTTTTCACTGTAAAACTGTGTTGGATCTAGTACCTCCCCTTATATATGTATGGTATGGCTTTGCAACTGAAAAGAATCTTTGTCTTCCTAACAAGCTTGTGAATGACGGATTTCACACTCACTTATCTCTCAGAACTGAGCATGTGGAGAGACGTTCCTTCATCTAGCACAATGGAAAGTGTTTCAGGAGAAATTTTTACTCTGGTTTCTCAGTCTGTTTCCTAGTGCCGGTTTGAAGTACCTGCAGTTTTCACTGTAAAACAAAGTTGGAGCTAGTACCTCCCCGTATATATTTATGGAGTGGAGATAGCAACTGAAAAGAAATTTGTATTCTCAACAAGCTAGTTGAAGGATGGCTTTCACACACACTTATCTCTCAGAACTGAGCATGTGGAGAGACGTTCGTTCATCTAGCACAAAGTGAACGGTATGCAGGAAAATCTTTTACTCTGGTTTCTCTGTCTGTTTCCTATTGCCTGTTTGAAATTCCAGCAGTTTTCACTGTAAAACGGAGTTGGAGCTAGTACCTCCCCATATATATTTATGGAGAGTTGTTTGCAACTGGAAACGATCTTTGTGTTCCCAAAAAGCAAAGTGAAGTAAGGCTTTCACACACACTTATATCTCATAAGAGTGCATGTAGAGATACTTTCGTTCATCTACCACATGGAACGGTTTGTAGGAGAATGTTTTACTCTGGTTTCTCATTATGTTTCCTAGTGCCGGTTTGAAGTTCCTGCAGTTTTCACTGTAAAACGGTGTTGGAACTTGTAGCACAAATATATATGTATGGAGTGAAGTTGGTAAGTTAAAGAATCTTTGTTTTCCCAACAAACTATTTGAAGGATGGCTTTCATACACAGTTATCTCTCAGAACTTAGCATGTGGAGAGACTTTCGTTCATCCAGCACAAATGGAACGGTTTGCAGGAGAAATTATTACTCTGGTTTCTCAGTCATTTTCCTAGTGCCGGTTTGAAGTTCCTGCAGTTTTCACTGTAAAACGGATTTGCAGCTTTTACCACCCGTATATAAGTTTGGAGTTTAGTTTGCACCTGAAAAGAAACATTGTGTTCCCAACAAGCTAGGTGAAGGACGGCTTTCATACACACATATATTTCTCAGAACTTAGCATGTGCTGACACGTTCGTTCATCTAGCAAAAAGGGAACCGTTTTAAGGAAAAACTTTTAGTCTGTTTTCTCAGTTTGTTTACAAATGGCAGTTTGAATTTCCTGAAGTTTTCACTTTAAACCGTGTTGGAAATTGTACATACACATATATATGTATGGAGTGTAGTTTGCATCTCTAAAGAAACTTTGTGTCAGAACATGCTAGGTGAATGACTGCTTTCACACACACTTACCTCACAGAAATGAACATGTGGAGAGACGTTCATTCATCTAGCACAACGGGAACTTGTTGAAGGAGAAAATTTTCACAGGTTTCTCAGTCTGTTTCCTAGCCCCTTTTATAATTCCTGCAGTTTTCACTGTAAAACGGAGTTGGAATTTTACCTCCTCAAATACATGTATGGAGTGTATTATGCAACTGAAAAGAAACTTTGTGTTCCCAAAAATCTAGGTGAAGAACGGCTATCACACACATTTATCTCTCAGAATTGAGCATGGGGAGAGACATACGTTCATCAAGCATAAATGGAAAGGGTTGCAGTAGAAACTTTTACTCTGGTTTCTCAGTATTTTTCATAGTACCGGTTTGAAGTTCCTACAGTTTTCAATGTAAAACATAGTTGGAGCTAGTACCTTCCCATATATATGTATGGAGTGTAGTTTCCAACTTAAAATATACTTTGTGTTCCCAACAAGCTAGGTGAAAGATGGCTTTCACACACACTTATCTCTCAGAAATGAGCATGGGGTGAGACTTTCGTTCATGTTGCACAAATGGAACTGTTTGCTGGAGAAATTATTACTCTGGTTTCTCAGTATTTTTCCTAGATTCCATTTGCACTTCCTGCAGTTTTCACTGTAAAATCGAGGTGGAGATTTTACCTCCCCATATATACGTATGGAGTCTAGTTTGCAACTGAAAAGAAACTTTGTGTTCCCAACAAGCTAGGTAAAGTACGGCATTCACACTCAGTTATCTCTCAGAACTGAGAATGTGGAAAGAAATTCGTTCATGTATACAAAGGGAAATGGTTGCTATATAAACTTTTGCTCTGTTTTCTCAGTCTGTTTCATTGTTCCAGTTTGAATTTCCTGCAGTTTTCACTTTAAACCCGATTGGGAGCTAGTACTTCCCCATATATATGTATGGAGTGGAGATTGCAAATGAAAAGAAACTGTGTTCCCAACAAGCTAGGTGAAGGACGGATTTCACTCACAATTATATATCATAACAGTGCATGTGGACAGAATTTCGTTCATCTCGCACAAATGGATCGGGTTGCAGGAGAAACTTTTACTCTGGGTTCTCAGTCTGTTTCCTTGTGCCGGTGTGATATTCCCACATTTTTACTGTAAAACCGAATTGGATCTCTTACCTCCCCATATATATGGATGGAATTTAGTTTGCAACTGAAAAGGAACTTTCTGTTCCCAACAAGCTATGTGACGGACGGTTTCACACACTCTTATCTCTCAGAACTGAGCATGGGGAAAGACTTTCGTTCATCTAGCACAAAGGAAAATGTTTGCAGGAGAAAATTTACTGTGGTTTCTCAGTCTGTTTCCTAGAGTTGTTTTTAAATTTCCTGCATTTTTCACTGTAAAATTCTGTTGGAGATAGTACCTACCCATATAAATGTATGGATTTTAGTTTGCAATTGAAAAGTATCTTTGTTTTCCCAACAAGCTAGTTGAACTACGGCTTTCACACACACATATCTCTCAGACATGAGCATGGGGAGAGAAGTTCGTTTATCTAACAGAAATGGAACTGGTTGCAAGAGAAACTATTACTATGATTTCTCAGTCTGTTTCCTAGTTGGGGATGGATTTTCCTGCAGTTTTCACTGTAAAACAGATTTGGAGCTGGTTCCTCCCCATATATATGTATGGACAGAATTTTGTAACCGAAAAGAAACTTTTTGTTCCCAACAAGCTAGGTAAAGGACGTCTTTCACACACACTTATCTCTCAGAAATGAGCATGGTGAGAGACGTTCATTCATCTAGCACAAAAGGAACGGTATGCAGGGAAAACTTTTACTCTGGATTTTAAGTTTATTTCCTTATGCCGGTTTGAATTTCCTGCAGTTTTTTCAGTAAAAACGAGTTGGATGTAGTACCTCCCCTAATATATGAATGGAGTGTAGTTTGCAACTAAAAAGAATCTTTGTGTTTCCAACAAGCTATGTGAAGTCTGCTTTCACACACAATTTTCGCACAGAACTGAGCATGGGGAGAGACATTCGTTCATCTTGTACAAAGGGAACCGGTAGCAGGAGAAACTTTCACTCTGGTTTCTCATTCTGTTTCCAAGTGCCAGTTTGAAGTTCCTGCAGTTTCACTGTAAAACCGAGTTGGAGCTAGCACCTCCCCATATATATGTATGGATTGGAGTTTGCACATGAAAAGAAACTTTGTGTTCCCAACAAGTTAAGTGAAGGACGGCTTTCACACCACTTACCTCTCAGAACTGAGCATGAGGAGAGACGTTCTTTCATCTAGCACAAAGGGAACGGTTTGCAGAAGTAATTTTTACACTGGTTTATCAGTCTGTATCCTAGTGCCGGGTTGAAGTTCCTGCAGTTTTCACTGTAAACCCGAGGTGGGGTTTGTACCTCCCCGTATATATGAATGGAGTGGAGTTTGCAACTGAAAAGAACGTATTTGTTCCCAATATTCTAGGTAAAGGACGTCTTTCAAACACCATTATCTCTCTGAACTGAGCATGTGGAGAGACGTTTGTTCATCTAGCACAAAGGGAACAGGTGGCAGGAGAAACTTTTACTCTGGTTTCTCAGTCTGTTTCCTAGTGCCGGTTTGAATTTCCTGCAGTTTTCACTGTAAAACTGAGTTGGAGTATTACCTCCCTATATATATGTATGGAGTGGAGTTTGCACATGAAAGAAACTTAGTGTTCCCAACAAGCTATGTGAAGGACGGCTTTCACACACACTTAACTCTCAGAAATGAGCATGTGGAGAGACGTACGTTCATCTAGCACCAAGGGAATGGGGTGCAGGATAAACAATTACTCTAGTTTCACAGTCTTTTTCCAAGTGGAAGTTTGAAGTTCCTACAGTTTTCATTGTAAAAACGAGTTGGATCTAGTACCTCCCTATATATATGTATGGAGTGGATTTTGCACCCGAAAGGAAACTTTGTGTTCCCAGCAAGCTAGGTGAAGTACGGCTTTCACACACACTTATCTCTCAGAACTGAGCATTTGGAGAGAATTTCGTTCAACTAACACAAAGCAAACGGGTTCCAGAAGAAACTATTACTCTGGTTTCTCAGACTGTTTCCTATTGCCAGTTTGAAGCTCCTGCAGTTTTCACTGTAAAACCGAGTTGGAGCTAGTGCCTCCCCATATATATGTATGGAGTGGAGTTTGCAACTGAAAAGAAACTTTGAGTACCCAACAAGATATGTGAAGGACGGCTTTCACACACAAAATTATCTCTCATATATGAGCATGTGGAGAGACGTTCGTTCATCTAGCACAAAGGTAAATGTTGCAGGAGAAACTTTTACTCTGGTTTCTAAGTCTGTTTCCTAGTGCTGGATTGAAGTTCCTGTATTTTTCACTGTAAAACTCTGTTGGATCTAGTACCTCCCGTTATATATGTATGGTGTGGGTTTGCAACTGAAAAGAATCTTTTTCTTCCTAACAAGCTTGTGAATGACGGCTTTCACACTCACTTATCTCTCAGAACTGAGCATGTGGAGAGTCGTTCGTTCATCTAGCACAATGGAACGTGTTGCAGGAGAAATTTTTACTCTGGTTTCTCAGTCTGTTTCCTAGTGCTGGTTTGAAGTTCCTGCAGTTTACACTGTAAAAGTGAGTTGGAGCCAGTACCTAACCATATATATGTATGGAGTCTAGTTTGCATCTGGAAAGAAACTTTGTGTTCCCAAAAAGCTAGGTGAAGGACGGCTTTCACTAAAACTTATCTCTCAGAACTGAGCATGTGGAGAGACGTTCGTTCATCTAGCACAAATGGAACGGGTTGCAGGAGAAAATTTTACACTGGCTTCTCAGTCTGTTTCCTAGTGCCGGTGTGCACATCCTGCAATTTTCACTGTAAAACCGAGTTGGTGTTGTACCTCCCTATATAAATGTATGGAGGGGGGTTTGGACCTGAAAAGAAACTTTGTGTTCCCAACAAGCTATTTGAAGGACGGCTTTCAAACACACTTAACTCTCAGAACTGAGCATGTGGAGAGACGTTCGTTCATCTAGCAACAAGAGAACGGGTTGCAGGAGATACTTTTACTCTGGTTTCTCATTCTGTTTCCTAGTGCCAGTTTGAATTTCCTGCAATTTTCACTGTAAAACAGAGTTGGAGCTAGACCCTTCCCATATATATATATATGGAGTGGAGTATGCAACTGAAAGAAACATTGTGTTCCCAACAAGCTAGGTGAAGGACGGCTTACATACACATTTATCTCTCAGAACTGAGCATGTGGAGAGACGTTCGTTCATCTAGCAAAAAGGGAACGGGTTGCAGTAGAAACTTTAACTCTGGTTTCTCAGTATTTTTCCTAGTACTGGTTTGAAGTTTCTACAATTTTCAATGTAAAACCTAGTTTGAGCTAGTACCTCCCCATATATAGGTATGGAGTGTAGTTTGCAACTTACAATATACTTTGTGTTCCCAACAAGCCAGGTGAAAAACGGCTTTCACACAAACTTATCTCTGAGAAATGAGCATGGGGTGAGACTTTCGTTCATCTTGCAAAAACGGAACGGTTTGCAGGAGAAACTCTTACTCTGATTTCTCAGTATTTTACCTAGATTCCATTTGAAGTTCCTGCAGTTTTCACTGTAAAATAGAGGTGGAGATTGTACCTCCCCATATATATGTATGGAGTGTAGTTTGCAACTGAAAAGGAACTATGTGTTCCCAAAAAGCTAGGTAAAGTACGGCTTTCACACACATTTATCTCTCAGAACTGAGAATGTGGAAAGAATTTCGTTCATGTATCACAAAGGGAAATGGTGGCTGTATAAACTTTTGCTCTGTTTTCTCAGTCTGTTTCATTGTTCCAGTTTGAATTTCCTGCAGTTTTCACTTTAAACCCGATTGGGAGCTAGTACTTCTCCATATATATGTATGGAGTGGAATTTGCAAATGAAAAGATACTTTGTGTTCCCAACAAGCTAGGTGAAGGACGGATTTCCCTCACAATTATATTTCATAACAGTGCATGTGGAGAGAATTTCGTTCATCTCGCACAAAAGGATCGGGTTGCAGGAGAAACTTTTACTCTGGGTTCTCAGTCTGTTTACTTGTGCCGGTTTGAAATTCCCACATTTTTCACTTTAAAAAAGTTTTGGATCTCTTACCTCCGCATATATATGTATGGTGTGGTGTTTGCAACTGAAAAGAAACTATGTGTTCCCAACAAGCTAGGTGAAGGACGGCTTTCACACACAATTATCTCTCAGAACTGAGCATGTGGAGAGACGTTCATTCATCTAGCACAAAGGAAACAGGTTGCAGGAGTAACTTTTACTCTGGTATCTAAGTCTGTATCTTAGTGCTGGTTTGAAGTTCCTGCAGTTTTCACTGTAAAACAGAGTTGGAACTAGTACCTGCCCATATATATTTATGGAGTTGGGATAGCAACTGAAAAGAAACTTTGTGTTCTCAACAAGCTAGTTGAAAGACGGCTTTAACAAACACTTATCTCTCAGAACTGAACATGTGGTAAGACGTTCGTTCATCTAACACAAATGGAAATGGTTGCAGTAGAAACTTTTACTCTGGTTTCTCACTCTGTTTCCTAGTTCCAGTTTGATGTTCCTGCAGTTTTCACTGTAAAACCGAGTTGGAGCTTGTAACTCCCCGTATATATGAATGGAGTGGAGTTTGCAACTGAAAAAAACCTTTTTGTTCCCAACATTCTAGGAGAAGGACGTCTTTCACACACCCTTATCTCTCAGAACTGAGCATGTGGAGAGACGTTTTTTCATCTAGCACAAAGGGAACAGGTTGCAGGAGAAATTTTTACTCTGGTTCCTCAGTCAGTTTCCTAGTGCCGGTTTGAATTTCCTGCAGTTTTCACTGTAAAACCGAGTTAGAGTAGTACTTCCCTATATATCTGTAAGGGTTGGAGATTGCACCTGAAAGAAACTTTGTGTTCCCAACAAGCTATGTGAAGGACGGCTTTCACAAACACTTAACTCTCAGAAATGAGCATGTGGAGAGACGTTCGTTCATCTAGCACCAAGGGAACGGGTTGCAGGAGAAAAGTTTACTCTAGTTTCACAGTCTGTTTCCAAGTGCCAGTTTGAATTTCCTACAGTTTTCATTGTAAATGAGTTGGATCTACTACCTCCCCATATGTATGTATGGAGGGTAATTTGCAACTGAAAAGAAACTTTGTGTTTCCTACAAGCCAGGTGAAGGAGGACTTTCACACACACATATCTCTCAGAACTGAGAATGTGGAGAGAAGATTGTTCATTCAGCACAAAGTGAAATGTTTGCATAAAAATATTTGCTCTGGTTTCTCAGTCTGTTTCCTTGTTACAGTTTGAAGTTCCTGCTGTTTTCACTGTAAAATGGAGATGCAGTTGTAAGTCCCCATATAAATATAAGGAGTGTAGTTTGCAACTGAAAACAAACTTTGTGTTCCCAACATGCTAGGTGAAGAATGGCTTTCACACACAATTATCTCTCAGGAATGAGCATGGGGAGAGACGTTCGTTCATCTAGCACAAAGGGAATGGTATGCAGGAGAATCTTTTACTCTGGTTTCTCTGTCTGTTTCCTATTGCCTGTTTGAAATTCCAGCAGTTTTCACTGTAAAACGGAGTTGGAGCTAGTACCTCCCCATATATATTTATGGAGAGTTGTTTGCAACTGGAAACGATCTTTGTGTTCCCAAAAAGCAAAGTGAAGTAAGGCTTTCACACACACTTATATCTCATAAGAGTGCATGTAGAGATACTTTCGTTCATCTACCACATGGAACGGTTTGTAGGAGAAAGTTTTACTCTGGTTTCTCATTATGTTTCCTAGTGCCGGTTTGAAGTTCCTGCAGTTTTCACTGTAAAACGGTGTTGGAACTTGTAGCACAAATATATATGTATGGAGTGAAGTTGGTAAGTTAAAGAATCTTTGTTTTCCCAACAAACTATTTGAAGGATGGCTTTCATACACAGTTATCTCTCAGAACTTAGCATGTGGAGAGACTTTCGTTCATCCAGCACAAATGGAACGGTTTGCAGGAGAAATTATTACTCTGGTTTCTCAGTCATTTTCCTAGTGCCGGTTTGAAGTTCCTGCAGTTTTCACTGTAAAACGGAGTTGGAGTTTTACCTCCTCAAATATATTTATGGATTGTATTATGAAACTGAAAAGAAACTTTGTGTTCCCAAAAATCTAGGTGAAGAACGGCTTTCACACACATTTATCTCTCAGAATTGAGCATGGGGAGAGACATACGTTCATCAAGCATAAATGGAAAGGGTTGCAGTAGAAACTTTTACTCTGGTTTCTCAGTATTTTTCATAGTACCGGTTTGAAGTTCCTACAGTTTTCAATGTAAAACCTAGTTGGAACTAGTACCTCCCCATATATATGTATGGAGTGTAGTTTGCAACTTAAAATATACTTTGTGTTCCCAACAAGCTAGGTGAAAGACGGCTTTCACACACACTTATCTCTCAGAAATGAGCATGGGGTGAGACTTTCGTTCATCTTGCACAAACGGAACTGTTTGCAGGAGAAATTATTACTCTGGTTTCTCAGTATTTTTCCTAGATTCCATTTGAATTTCCTGCAGTTTTCACTGTAAAATCGAGGTGGAAATTGTATCTCCCCATATATATGTATGGAGTGTAGTTTGCAGCTGAAAAGAAATTTTGTGTTCCCAACAAACAAGGTAAAGTACGGCTTTCAAACTCAGTTATCTCTCAGAACTGACAATGTGGAAAGAATTTCGTTCATGTATACAAAGGGAAATGGTTGCTGTATAAACTTTGGCTCTGTTTTCTCAGTCTGTTTCATTGTTCCAGTTTGAATTTCCTGCAGTTTTCACTTTAAACCCGATTGGGAGCTAGTACTTCCCCATATATATGTATGGAGTGGAGTTTGCAAATGAAAAGAAACTGTGTCCCCAACAATCTAGGTGAAGGACGGTTTTCACTCACAATTATATTTCATAACAGTGCATGTGGAGAGAAATTCGTTCATCTCGCACAAATGGATCGGGTTGCAGGAGAAACTTTTACTCTGGGTTCTCAGTCTGTTTCCTTGTGCCGGTTTGATATTCCCACATTTTTCACTGTAAAACCGAATTGGATCTCTTACCTCCCCATATATATGGATGGAATTTAGTTTGCAACTGAACAGAAACTTTCTGTTCCCAACAAGCTATGTGAAGGACGGTTTCACACACTCTTATCTCTCAGAACTGAGCATGGGGAAAGACTTTCATTCATCTAGCACAAAGGAAAATGTTTGTGGAGAAAATTTACTGTGGTTTCTCAGTCTGTTTCCTACAGTTGTTTCCAATTTCCTGTATTTTTCACTGTAAAACCCTGTTGGAGATAGTACCTACCCATATAAATGTATCGATTTTAGTTTGCAATTGAAAAGTAACTTTGTTTTCCCAACAAGCTAGTTGAACTACGGCTTTCACACACACATATCTCTCAGACATGAGCATGGGGAGAGAAGTTCGTTTATCTAACAGAAATGGAACTGGTTGCAAGAGAAACTATTACTATGATTTCTCAGTCTGTTTCCTATTTCCGGTTGGATTTTCCTGCAGTTTTCACTGTAAAGCAGAGTTGAAGCTGGTTCCTCCCCATATATACGTATGGACAGAATTTTGCAACCGAAAAGAAACTTTTTGTTCCCAACAAGCTAGGTAAAGGACGGCTTTCACACACACTTATCTCTCAGAAATGAGCATGCGGAGAGACGTACGTTCATCTAGCACAAAAGGAACGGTATGCAGGGGAAACTTTAACTTTGGTTTCTCAGTCTGTTTCCTGGTGCCAGTTTGAAGTTCCTGCAGTTTCACTGTAAAACCGAGTTGGAGCTAGTACCTCCCCATATATATGTATGGATTGGAGTTTGCACCTTAAAAGAAACTTTGTGTTCCCAACAAGTTAAATGAAGGACGGCTTTCACACCTCTTACCTCTCAGAACTGAGCATGAGGAGAGTCGTTCTTTCATCTAGCACAAAGGGAACGGTTTGCAGAAGAAACTTTTACACTGGTTTCTCAGTCTGTTTCCTAGTGCCGGTTAGAAGTTCCTGCAGTTTTCACTGTAAAACGGAGTTGGAGCTTGTACCTCCCCGTATATATGAATGGAGTGGAGTTTGCAAATGAAAAGAACCTTTTTGTTCCCAACATTCTAGGTGAAGGACGTCTTTCAAACACCATTATCTCTCTGAAATGAGGTTGTGGAGAGACCTTTGTTCATCTAGAACAAAGGGAACAGGTTTCAGGAGAAACTTTTACTCTGGTTTCTCAGTCTGTTTCCTAGTGCCAGTTAGAAGTTCCTGCAGTTTTCACTGTAAAACCGAGGTGGAGTAGTACCTCCCTATATATATGTATGGAGTGGAGTTTGCACATGAAAGAAACTTTGTGTTCCCAACAAGCTATGTGAAGGATGGCTTTCACACACACTTAACTCTCAGAAATGAGCATTTGGAGAGACTTTCGTTCATCTAGCACAAAGGGAACGGGTTGCAGGAGCAACTTTTACTCTGGTTTCTAAGTCTGTTTCCTAGTGCCGGATTGAAGTTCCTGTATTTTTCACTGTAAAACTGTGTTGGATCTAGTACCTCCCCTTATATATGTATGGTATGGCTTTGCAACTGAAAAGAATCTTTGTCTTCTTAACAAGCTTGTGAATGACGGATTTCACACTCACTTATCTCTCAGAACTGAGCATGTGGAGAGACGTTCCTTCATCTAGCACAATGGAAAGTGTTTCAGGAGAAATTTTATTCTGGTTTCTCAGTCTGTTTCCTAGTGCCGGTTTGAAGTTCCTGCAGTTTTCACTGTAAAACAAATTTGGATCTAGTACCTCCCCGTATATATTTATGGAGTGGAGATAGCAACTGAAAAGAAACTTTGTATTCTCAACAAGCTAGTTGAAGGATGGCTTTCACACACACTTATCTCTCAGGAATTAGCATGGGGAGAGACGTTCGTTCTTCTAGCACAAAGGGAACGGTATGCAGGAGAATCTTTTACTCTGGTTTCTCTGTCTGTTTCCTATTGCCTGTTTGAAATTCCAGCAGTTTTCACTGTAAAACGGAGTTGGAGCTAGTACCTCCCCATATATATTTATGGAGAGTTGTTTGCAACTGGAAACGATCTTTGTGTTCCCAAAAAGCAAAGTGAAGTAAGGCTTTCACACACACTTATATCTCATAAGAGTGCATGTAGAGATACTTTCGTTCATCTACCACATGGAACGGTTTGTAGGAGAAAGTTTTACTCTGGTTTCTCATTATGTTTCCTAGTGCCGGTTTGAAGTTCCTGCAGTTTTCACTGTAAAACGGTGTTGGAACTTGTAGCACAAATATATATGTATGGAGTGAAGTTGGTAAGTTAAAGAATCTTTGTTTTCCCAACAAACTATTTGAAGGATGGCTTTCATACACAGTTATCTCTCAGAACTTAGCATGTGGAGAGACTTTCGTTCATCCAGCACAAATGGAACGGTTTGCAGGAGAAATTATTACTCTGGTTTCTCAGTCATTTTCCTAGTGCCGGTTTGAAGTTCCTGCAGTTTTCACTGTAAAACGGATTTGCAGCTTTTACCACCCGTATATAAGTATTAAGTTTAGTTTGCACCTGAAAAGAAACATTGTGTTCCCAACAAGCTAGGTGAAGGACGGCTTTCATACACACATATATTTCTCAGAACTTAGCATGTGCTGACACGTTCGTTCATCTAGCAAAAAGGGAACCGTTTTAAGGAAAAACTTTTAGTCTGTTTTCTCAGTTTGTTTACAAATGGCAGTTTGAATTTCCTGAAGTTTTCACTTTAAACCGTGTTGGAAATTGTACATACACATATATATGTATGGAGTGTAGTTTGCATCTCTAAAGAAACTTTGTGTCATAACATGCTAGGTGAATGACTGCTTTCACACACACTTACCTCACAGAAATGAACATGTGGAGAGACGTTCATTCATCTAGCACAACGGGAACTTGTTGAAGGAGAAAATTTTCACAGGTTTATCAGTCTGTTTCCTAGCCCCTTTTATAATTCCTGCAGTTTTCACTGTAAAACGGAGTTGGAGTTTTACCTCCTCAAATATATTTATGGATTGTATTATGAAACTGAAAAGAAACTTTGTGTTCCCAAAAATCTAGGTGAAGAACGGCTTTCACACACATTTATCTCTCAGAATTGAGCATGGGGAGAGACATACGTTCATCAAGCATAAATGGAAAGGGTTGCAGTAGAAACTTTTACTCTGGTTTCTCAGTATTTTTCATAGTACCGGTTTGAAGTTCCTACAGTTTTCAATGTAAAACCTAGTTGGAACTAGTACCTCCCCATATATATGTATGGAGTGTAGTTTGCAACTTAAAATATACTTTGTGTTCCCAACAAGCTAGGTGAAAGACGGCTTTCACACACACTTATCTCTCAGAAATGAGCATGGGGTGAGACTTTCGTTCATCTTGCACAAACGGAACTGTTTGCAGGAGAAATTATTACTCTGGTTTCTCAGTATTTTTCCTAGATTCCATTTGAATTTCCTGCAGTTTTCACTGTAAAATCGAGGTGGAAAATGTACCTCCCCATATATATGTATGGAGTGTAGTTTGCAGCTGAAAAGAAATTTTGTGTTCCCAACAAACAAGGTAAAGTACGGCTTTCAAACTCAGTTATCTCTCAGAACTGACAATGTGGAAAGAATTTCGTTCATGTATACAAAGGGAAATGGTTGCTGTATAAACTTTGGCTCTGTTTTCTCAGTCTGTTTCATTGTTCCAGTTTGAATTTCCTGCAGTTTTCACTTTAAACCCGATTGGGAGCTAGTACTTCCCCATATATATGTATGGAGTGGAGTTTGCAAATGAAAAGAAACTGTGTCCCCAACAATCTAGGTGAAGGACGGTTTTCACTCACAATTATATTTCATAACAGTGCATGTGGAGAGAAATTCGTTCATCTCGCACAAATGGATCGGGTTGCAGGAGAAACTTTTACTCTGGGTTCTCAGTCTGTTTCCTTGTGCCGGTTTGATATTCCCACATTTTTCACTGTAAAACCGAATTGGATCTCTTACCTCCCCATATATATAGATGGAATTTAGTTTGCAACTGAACAGAAACTTTCTGTTCCCAACAAGCTATGTGAAGGACGGTTTCACACACTCTTATCTCTCAGAACTGAGCATGGGGAAAGACTTTCGTTCATCTAGCACAAAGGAAAATGTTTGCGGAGAAAATTTACTGTGGTTTCTCAGTCTGTTTCCTACAGTTGTTTCCAATTTCCTGTATTTTTCACTGTAAAACCCTGTTGGAGATAGTACCTACCCATATAAATGTATGGATTTTAGTTTGCAATTGAAAAGTAACTTTGTTTTCCCAACAAGCTAGTTGAACTACGGCTTTCACACACACATATCTCTCAGACATGAGCATGGGGAGAGAAGTTCGTTTATCTAACAGAAATGGAACTGGTTGCAAGAGAAACTATTACTATGATTTCTCAGTCTGTTTCCTATTTCCGGTTGGATTTTCCTGCAGTTTTCACTGTAAAGCAGAGTTGAAGCTGGTTCCTCCCCATATATACGTATGGACAGAATTTTGCAACCGAAAAGAAACTTTTTGTTCCCAACAAGCTAGGTAAAGGACGGCTTTCACACACACTTATCTCTCAGAAATGAGCATGCGGAGAGACGTACGTTCATCTAGCACAAAAGGAACGGTATGCAGGGGAAACTTTAACTTTGGTTTCTCAGTCTGTTTCCTGGTGCCAGTTTGAAGTTCCTGCAGTTTCACTGTAAAACCGAGTTGGAGCTAGTACCTCCCCATATATATGTATGGATTGGAGTTTGCACCTTAAAAGAAACTTTGTGTTCCCAACAAGTTAAATGAAGGACGGCTTTCACACCTCTTACCTCTCAGAACTGAGCATGAGGAGAGTCGTTCTTTCATCTAGCACAAAGGGAACGGTTTGCAGAAGAAACTTTTACACTGGTTTCTCAATCCGTTTCCTAGTGCCGGTTAGAAGTTCCTGCAGTTTTCACTGTAAAACGGAGTTGGAGCTTGTACCTCCCCGTATATATGAATGGAGTGGAGTTTGCAAATGAAAAGAACCTTTTTGTTCCCAAGATTCTAGGTGAAGGACGTCTTTCAAACACCATTATCTCTCTGAAATGAGGTTGTGGAGAGACCTTTGTTCATCTAGAACAAAGGGAACAGGTTTCAGGAGAAACTTTTACTCTGGTTTCTCAGTCTGTTTCCTAGTGCCAGTTTGAAGTTCCTGCAGTTTTCACTGTAAAACCGAGGTGGAGTAGTACCTCCCTATATATATGTATGGAGTGGAGTTTGCACATGAAAGAAACTTTGTGTTCCCAACAAGCTATGTGAAGGACGGCTTTCACACACACTTAACTCTCAGAAATGAGCATTTGGAGAGACTTTCATTCATCTAGCACAAAGGGAACGGGTTGCAGGAGCAACTTTTACTCTGGTTTCTAAGTCTGTTTCCTAGTGCCGGATTGAAGTTCCTGTATTTTTCACTGTAAAACTGTGTTGGATCTAGTACCTCCCCTTATATATGTATGGTATGGCTTTGCAACTGAAAAGAATCTTTTTCTTCCTAACAAGCTTGTGAATGACGGCTTTCACACTCACTTATCTCTCAGAACTGAGCATGTGGTGAGTCGTTCGTTCATCTAGCACAATGGAACGTGTTGCAGGAGAAATTTTTACTCTGGTTTCTCAGTCTGTTTCCTAGTGCTGGTTTGAAGTTCCTGCAGTTTACACTGTAAAAGTGAGTTGGAGCCAGTACCTAACCATATATATGTATGGAGTCTAGTTTGCATCTGGAAAGAAACTTTGTGTTCCCAAAAAGCTAGGTGAAGGACGGCTTTCACTAAAACTTATCTCTCAGAACTGAGCATGTGGAGAGACGTTCATTCATCTAGCACAAATGGAACGGGTTGCAGGAGAAAATTTTACACTGGCTTCTCAGTCTGTTTCCTAGTGCCGGTGTGCACATCCTGCAATTTTCACTGTAAAACCGAGTTGGTGTTGTACCTCCCTATATAAATGTATGGAGGGGGGTTTTGACCTGAAAAGAAACTTTGTGTTCCCAACAAGCTATTTGAAGGACGGCTTTCAAACACACTAAACTCTCAGAACTGAGCATGTGGAGAGACGTTCGTTCATCTAGCAACAAGAGAACGGGTTGCAGGAGATACTTTTACTCTGGTTTCTCATTCTGTTTCCTAGTGCCAGTTTGAATTTCCTGCAATTTTCACTGTAAAACAGAGTTGGAGCTAGACCCTTCCCATATATATATATATGGAGTGGAGTATGCAACTGAAAGAAACATTGTGTTCCCAACAAGCTAGGTGAAGGACGGCTTACATACACATTTATCTCTCAGAACTGAGCATGTGGAGAGACGTTCGTTCATCTAGCAAAAAGGGAACGGGTTGCAATAGAAACTTTAACTCTGGTTTCTCAGTATTTTTCCTAGTACTGGTTTGAAGTTTCTACAATTTTCAATGTAAAACCTAGTTTGAGCTAGTACCTCCCCATATATAGGTATGGAGTGTAGTTTGCAACTTACAATATACTTTGTGTTCCCAACAAGCCAGGTGAAAAACGGCTTTCACACAAACTTATCTCTGAGAAATGAGCATGGGGTGAGACTTTCGTTCATCTTGCAAAAACGGAACGGTTTGCAGGAGAAACTCTTACTCTGATTTCTCAGTATTTTACCTAGATTCCATTTGAAGTTCCTGCAGTTTTCACTGTAAAATAGAGGTGGAGATTGTATCTCCCCATATATATGTATGGAGTGTAGTTTGCAACTGAAAAGGAACTATGTGTTCCCAACAAGCTAGGTAAAGTACGGCTTTCACACACATTTATCTCTCAGAACTGAGAATGTGGAAAGAATTTCGTTCATGTATCACAAAGGGAAATGGTGGCTGTATAAACTTTTGCTCTGTTTTCTCAGTCTGTTTCATTGTTCCAGTTTGAATTTCCTGCAGTTTTCACTTTAAACCCGATTGGGAGCTAGTACTTCTCCATATATATGTATGGAGTGGAATTTGCAAATGAAAAGATACTTTGTGTTCCCAACAAGCTAGGTGAAGGACGGATTTCCCTCACAATTATATTTCATAACAGTGCATGTGGAGAGAATTTCGTTCATCTCGCACAAAAGGATCGGGTTGCAGGAGAAACTTTTACTCTGGGTTCTCAGTCTGTTTACTTGTGCCGGTTTGAAATTCCCACATTTTTCACTTTAAAAAAGTTTTGGATCTCTTACCTCCGCATATATATGTATGGTGTGGTGTTTGCAACTGAAAAGAAACTATGTGTTCCCAACAAGCTAGGTGAAGGACGGCTTTCACACACAATTATCTCTCAGAACTGAGCATGTGGAGAGACGTTCGTTCATCTAGCACAAAGGAAACAGGTTGCAGGAGTAACTTTTACTCTGGTATCTAAGTCTGTATCTTAGTGCTGGTTTGAAGTTCCTGCAGTTTTCACTGTAAAACAGAGTTGGAACTAGTACCTGCCCATATATATTTATGGAGTTGGGATAGCAACTGAAAAGAAACTTTGTGTTCTCAACAAGCTAGTTGAAAGACGGCTTTAACAAACACTTATCTCTCAGAACTGAACATGTGGTAAGACGTTCGTTCATCTAACACAAATGGAAATGGTTGCAGTAGAAACTTTTACTCTGGTTTCTCACTCTGTTTCCTAGTTCCATTTTGATGTTCCTGCATTTTTCACTGTAAAACCGAGTTGGAGCTTGTAACTCCCCGTATATATGAATGGAGTGGAGTTTGCAACTGAAAAAAACCTTTTTGTTCCCAACATTCAAGGAGAAGGACGTCTTTCACACACCCTTATCTCTCAGAACTGAGCATGTGGAGAGACGTTTGTTCATCTAGCACAAAGGGAACAGGTTGCAGGAGAAATTTTTACTCTGGTTCCTCAGTCTGTTTCCTAGTGCCGGTTTGAATTTCCTGCAGTTTTCACTGTAAAACCGAGTTAGAGTTGTACTTCCCTATATATCTGTAAGGGTTGGAGTTTGCACCTGAAAGAAACTTTGTGTTCCCAACAAGCTATGTGAAGGATGGCTTTCACAAACACTTAACTCTCAGAAATGAGCATGTGGAGAGACGTTCGTTCATCTAGCACCAAGGGAGCGGGTTGCAGGAGAAAAGTTTACTCTAGTTTCACAGTCTGTTTCCAAGTGCCAGTTTGAATTTCCTACAGTTTTCATTGTAAAAGAGTTGGATCTACTACCTCCCCATATGTATGTATGGAGGGTAATTTGCAACTAAAAAGAAACTTTGTGTTTCCTACAAGCCAGGTGAAGGAGGACTTTCACACACACATATCTCTCAGAACTGAGAATGTGGAGAGAAGATTGTTCATTCAGCACAAAGTGAAATGTTTGCATAAAAACATTTGCTCTGGTTTCTCAGTCTGTTTCCTTGTTTCAGTTTGAAGTTCCTGCTGTTTTCACTGTAAAATGGAGATGCAGTTGTAAGTCCCCATATAAATATAAGGAGTGTAGTTTGCAACTGAAAACAAACTTTGTGTTCCCAACATGCTAGGTGAAGAATGGCTTTCACACACACTTATCTCTCAGGAATGAGCATGGGGAGAGACGTTCGTTCATCTAGCACAAAGGGAACGGTATGCAGGAGAATCTTTTACTCTGGTTTCTCTGTCTGTTTCCTATTGCCTGTTTGAAATTCCAGCAGTTTTCACTGTAAAACGGAGTTGGAGCTAGTACCTCCCCATATATATTTATGGAGAGTTGTTTGCAACTGGAAACGATCTTTGTGTTCCCAAAAAGCAAAGTGAAGTAAGGCTTTCACACACACTTATATCTCATAAGAGTGCATGTAGAGATACTTTCGTTCATCTACCACATGGAACGGTTTGTAGGAGAAAGTTTTACTCTGGTTTCTCATTATGTTTCCTAGTGCCGGTTTGAAGTTCCTGCAGTTTTCACTGTAAAACGGTGTTGGAACTTGTAGCACAAATATATATGTATGGAGTGAAGTTGGTAAGTTAAAGAATCTTTGTTTTCCCAACAAACTATTTGAAGGATGGCTTTCATACACAGTTATCTCTCAGAACTTAGCATGTGGAGAGACTTTCGTTCATCCAGCACAAATGGAACGGTTTGCAGGAGAAATTATTACTCTGGTTTCTCAGTCATTTTCCTAGTGCCGGTTTGAAGTTCCTGCAGTTTTCACTGTAAAACGGATTTGCAGCTTTTACCACCCGTATATAAGTATTGAGTTTAGTTTGCACCTGAAAAGAAACATTGTGTTCCCAACAAGCTAGGTGAAGGACGGCTTTCATACACACATATATTTCTCAGAACTTAGCATGTGCTGACACGTTCGTTCATCTAGCAAAAAGGGAACCGTTTTAAGGAAAAACTTTTAGTCTGTTTTCTCAGTTTGTTTACAAATGGCAGTTTGAATTTCCTGAAGTTTTCACTTTAAACCGTGTTGGAAATTGTACATACACATATATATGTATGGAGTGTAGTTTGCATCTCTAAAGAAACTTTGTGTCATAACATGCTAGGTGAATGACTGCTTTCACACACACTTACCTCACAGAAATGAACATGTGGAGAGACGTTCATTCATCTAGCACAACGGGAACTTGTTGAAGGAGAAAATTTTCACAGGTTTCTCAGTCTGTTTCCTAGCCCCTTTTATAATTCCTGCAGTTTTCACTGTAAAACGGAGTTGGAGTTTTACCTCCTCAAAAATATTTATGGATTGTATTATGAAACTGAAAAGAAACTTTGTGTTCCCAAAAATCTAGGTGAAGAATGGCTTTCACACACATTTATCTCTCAGAATTGAGCATGGGGAGAGACATACGTTCATCAAGCATAAATGGAAAGGGTTGCAGTAGAAACTTTTACTCTGGTTTCTCAGTATTTTTCATAGTACCGGTTTGAAGTTCCTACAGTTTTCAATGTAAAACCTAGTTGGAACTAGTACCTCCCCATATATATGTATGGAGTGTAGTTTGCAACTTAAAATATACTTTGTGTTCCCAACAAGCTAGGTGAAAGACGGCTTTCACACACACTTATCTCTCAGAAATGAGCATGGGGTGAGACTTTCGTTCATCTTGCACAAACGGAACTGTTTGCAGGAGAAATTATTACTCTGGTTTCTCAGTATTTTTCCTAGATTCCATTTGAATTTCCTGCAGTTTTCACTGTAAAATCGAGGTGGAAATTGTACCTCCCCATATATATGTATGGAGTGTAGTTTGCAGCTGAAAAGAAATTTTGTGTTCCCAACAAACAAGGTAAAGTACGGCTTTCAAACTCAGTTATCTCTCAGAACTGACAATGTGGAAAGAATTTCGTTCATGTATACAAAGGGAAATGGTTGCTGTATAAACTTTGGCTCTGTTTTCTCAGTCTGTTTCATTGTTCCAGTTTGAATTTCCTGCAGTTTTCACTTTAAACCCGATTGGGAGCTAGTACTTCCCCATATATATGTATGGAGTGGAGTTTGCAAATGAAAAGAAACTGTGTCCCCAACAATCTAGGTGAAGGACGGTTTTCACTCACAATTATATTTCATAACAGTGCATGTGGAGAGAAATTCGTTCATCTCGCACAAATGGATCGGGTTGCAGGAGAAACTTTTACTCTGGGTTCTCAGTCTGTTTCCTTGTGCCGGTTTGATATTCCCACATTTTTCACTGTAAAACCGAATTGGATCTCTTACCTCCCCATATATATGGATGGAATTTAGTTTGCAACTGAACAGAAATTTTCTGTTCCCAACAAGCTATGTGAAGGACGGTTTCACACACTCTTATCTCTCAGAACTGAGCATGGGGAAAGACTTTCGTTCATCTAGCACAAAGGAAAATGTTTGTGGAGAAAATTTACTGTGGTTTCTCTGTCTGTTTCCAACAGTTGTTTCCAATTTCCTGTATTTTTCACTGTAAAACCCTGTTGGAGATAGTACCTACCCATATAAATGCATGGATTTTAGTTTGCAATTGAAAAGTAACTTTGTTTTCCCAACAAGCTAGTTGAACTACGGCTTTCACACACACATATCTCTCAGACATGAGCATGGGGAGAGAAGTTCGTTTATCTAACAGAAATGGAACTGGTTGCAAGAGAAACTATTACTATGATTTCTCAGTCTGTTTCCTATTTCCGGTTGGATTTTCCTGCAGTTTTCACTGTAAAGCAGAGTTGAAGCTGGTTCCTCCCCATATATACGTATGGACAGAATTTTGCAACCGAAAAGAAACTTTTTGTTCCCAACAAGCTAGGTAAAGGACGGCTTTCACACACACTTATCTCTCAGAAATGAGCATGCGGAGAGACGTACGTTCATCTAGCACAAAAGGAACGGTATGCAGGGGAAACTTTAACTTTGGTTTCTCAGTCTGTTTCCTGGTGCCAGTTTGAAGTTCCTGCAGTTTCACTGTAAAACCGAGTTGGAGCTAGTACCTCCCCATATATATGTATGGATTGGAGTTTGCACCTTAAAAGAAACTTTGTGTTCCCAACAAGTTAAATGAAGGACGGCTTTCACACCTCTTACCTCTCAGAACTGAGCATGAGGAGAGTCGTTCTTTCATCTAGCACAAAGGGAACGGTTTGCAGAAGAAACTTTTACACTGGTTTCTCAGTCTGTTTCCTAGTGCCGGTTAGAAGTTCCTGCAGTTTTCACTGTAAAACGGAGTTGGAGCTTGTACCTCCCCGTATATATGAATGGAGTGGAGTTTGCAAATGAAAAGAACCTTTTTGTTCCCAACATTCTAGGTGAAGGACGTCTTTCAAACACCATTATCTCTCTGAAATGAGGTTGTGGAGAGACGTTTGTTCATCTAGAACAAAGGGAACAGGTTTCAGGAGAAACTTTTACTCTGGTTTCTCAGTCTGTTTCCTAGTGCCAGTTAGAAGTTCCTGCAGTTTTCACTGTAAAACCGAGTTGGAGTAGAACCTCCCTATATATATGTATGGAGTGGAGTTTGCACATGAAAGAAACTTTGTGTTCCCAACAAGCTATGTGAAGGACGGCTTTCACACACACTTAACTCTCAGAAATGAGCATTTGGAGAGACTTTCGTTCATCTAGCACAAAGGGAACGGGTTGCAGGAGCAACTTTTACTCTGGTTTCTCAGTCTGTTTCCTAGTGCCGGTTTGAAGCTACTACAGTTTTCACTGTAAAACCGAGTTGGAGCTAGTGCCTCCCCATATATATGTATGGAGTGGAGTTTGCAACTGAAAAGAAACTTTGTGTTCCCAACAAGATAGGTGAAGGACGGCTTTCACACACAATTATCTCTCAGACCTGAGCATGTGGAGAGACGTTCGTTCATCTAGCACAAAGGGAAAATTTTACAGGAGAAACTTTTACTCTGGTTTCTAAGTCTGTTTCCTAGTGCCGGATTGAAGTTCCTGTATTTTTCACTGTAAAACTGTGTTGGATCTAGTACCTCCCCTTATATATGTATGGTATGGCTTTGCAACTGAAAAGAATCTTTGTCTTCCTAACAAGCTTGTGAATGACGGATTTCACACTCACTTATCTCTCAGAACTGAGCATGTGGAGAGACGTTCCTTCATCTAGCACAATGGAAAGTGTTTCAGGAGAAATTTTTACTCTGGTTTCTCAGTCTGTTTCCTAGTGCCGGTTTGAAGTTCCTGCAGTTTTCACTGTAAAACAAAGTTGGAGCTAGTACCTCCCCGTATATATTTATGGAGTGGAGATAGCAACTGAAAAGAAACTTTGTATTCTCAACAAGCTAGTTGAAGGATGGCTTTCACACACACTTATCTCTCAGAACTGAGCATGTGGAGAGACGTTCGTTCATCTAGCACAAATTGAACGGTATGCAGGAAAATCTTTTACTCTGGTTTCTCTGTCTGTTTCCTATTGCCTGTTTGAAATTCCAGCAGTTTTCACTGTAAAACGGAGTTGGAGCTAGTACCTCCCCATATATATTTATGGAGAGTTGTTTGCAACTGGAAACGATCTTTGTGTTCCCAAAAAGCAAAGTGAATTAAGGCTTTCACACACACTTATATCTCATAAGAGTGCATGTAGAGATACTTTCGTTCATCTACCACATGGAACGGTTTGTAGGAGAAAGTTTTACTCTGGTTTCTCATTATGTTTCCTAGTGCCGGTTTGAAGTTCCTGCAGTTTTCACTGTAAAACGGTGTTGGAACTTGTAGCACAAATATATATGTATGGAGTGAAGTTGGTAAGTTAAAGAATCTTTGTTTTCCCAACAAACTATTTGAAGGATGGCTTTCATACACAGTTATCTCTCAGAAATTAGCATGTGGAGAGACTTTCGTTCATCCAGCACAAATGGAACGGTTTGCAGGAGAAATTATTACTCTGGTTTCTCAGTCATTTTCCTAGTGCCGGTTTGAAGTTCCTGCAGTTTTCACTGTAAAACAAAGTTGGATCTAGTACCTCCCCGTATATATTTATGGAGTGGAGATAGCAACTGAAAAGAAACTTTGTATTCTCAACAAGCTAGTTGAAAGATGGCTTTCACACACACTTATCTCTCAGAACTGAGCATGTGGAGAGACTTTCGTTCATCTAGCACAAAGTGAACGGTATGCAGGGGAATCTTTTACTCTGGTTTCTCTGCCTGTTTCCTATTGCCTGTTTGAAATTCCAGCAGTTTTCACTGTAAAACGGAGTTGGAGCTAGTACCTCCCCATATATATTTATGGAGAGTTGTTTGCAACTGGAAACGATCTTTGTGTTCCCAAAAAGCAAAGTGAATTAAGGCTTTCACACACACTTATATCTCATAAGAGTGCATGTAGAGATACTTTCGTTCATCTACCACATGGAACGGTTTGTAGGAGAAAGTTTTACTCTGGTTTCTCATTAAGTTTCCTAGTGCCGGTTTGAAGTTCCTGCAGTTTTCACTGTAAAACGGTGTTGGAACTTGTAGCACAAATATATATGTATGGAGTGAAGTTGGTAAGTTAAAGAATCTTTGTTTTCCCAACAAACTATTTGAAGGATGGCTTTCATACACAGTTATCTCTCAGAACTTAGCATGTGGAGAGACTTTCGTTCATCCAGCACAAATGGAACGGTTTGCAGGAGAAATTATTACTCTGGTTTCTCAGTCATTTTCCTAGTGCCGGTTTGAAGTTCCTGCAGTTTTCACTGTAAAACGGATTTGCAGCTTTTACCACCCGTATATAAGTTTTGAGTTTAGTTTGCACCTGAAAAGAAACATTGTGTTCCCAACAAGCTAGGTGAAGGACGGCTTTCATACACACATATATTTCTCAGAACTTAGCATGTGCTGACACGTTCGTTCATCTAGCAAAAAGGGAACCGTTTTAAGGAAAAACTTTTAGTCTGTTTTCTCAGTTTGTTTACAAATGGCAGTTTGAATTTCCTGAAGTTTTCACTTTAAACCGTGTTGGAAATTGTACATACACATATATATGTATGGAGTGTAGTTTGCATCTCTAAAGAAACTTTGTGTCATAACATGCTAGGTGAATGACTGCTTTCACACACACTTACCTCACAGAAATGAACATGTGGAGAGACGTTCATTCATCTAGCACAACGGGAACTTGTTGAAGGAGAAAATTTTCACAGGTTTCTCAGTCTGTTTCCTAGCCCCTTTTATAATTCCTGCAGTTTTCACTGTAAAACGGAGTTGGAGTTTTACCTCCTCAAATATATTTATGGATTGTATTATGAAACTGAAAAGAAACTTTGTGTTCCCAAAAATCTAGGTGAAGAATGGCTTTCACACACATTTATCTCTCAGAATTGAGCATGGGGAGAGACATACGTTCATCAAGCATAAATGGAAAGGGTTGCAGTAGAAACTTTTACTCTGGTTTCTCAGTATTTTTCATAGTACCGGTTTGAAGTTCCTACAGTTTTCAATGTAAAACCTAGTTGGAACTAGTACCTCCCCATATATATGTATGGAGTGTAGTTTGCAACTTAAAATATACTTTGTGTTCCCAACAAGCTAGGTGAAAGACGGCTTTCACACACACTTATCTCTCAGAAATGAGCATGGGGTGAGACTTTCGTTCATCTTGCACAAACGGAACTGTTTGCAGGAGAAATTATTACTCTGGTTTCTCAGTATTTTTCCTAGATTCCATTTGAATTTCCTGCAGTTTTCACTGTAAAATCGAGGTGGAAATTGTATCTCCCCATATATATGTATGGAGTGTAGTTTGCAGCTGAAAAGAAATTTTGTGTTCCCAACAAACAAGGTAAAGTACGGCTTTCAAACTCAGTTATCTCTCAGAACTGACAATGTGGAAAGAATTTCGTTCATGTATACAAAGGGAAATGGTTGCTGTATAAACTTTGGCTCTGTTTTCTCAGTCTGTTTCATTGTTCCAGTTTGAATTTCCTGCAGTTTTCACTTTAAACCCGATTGGGAGCTAGTACTTCCCCATATATATGTATGGAGTGGAGTTTGCAAATGAAAAGAAACTGTGTCCCCAACAATCTAGGTGAAGGACAGTTTTCACTCACAATTATATTTCATAACAGTGCATGTGGAGAGAAATTCGTTCATCTCGCACAAATGGATCGGGTTGCAGGAGAAACTTTTACTCTGGGTTCTCAGTCTGTTTCCTTGTGCCGGTTTGATATTCCCACATTTTTCACTGTAAAACCGAATTGGATCTCTTACCTCCCCATATATATGGATGGAATTTAGTTTGCAACTGAACAGAAACTTTCTGTTCCCAACAAGCTATGTGAAGGACGGTTTCACACACTCTTATCTCTCAGAACTGAGCATGGGGAAAGACTTTCGTTCATCTAGCACAAAGGAAAATGTTTGCGGAGAAAATTTACTGTGGTTTCTCAGTCTGTTTCCTACAGTTGTTTCCAATTTCCTGTATTTTTCACTGTAAAACCCTGTTGGAGATAGTACCTACCCATATAAATGTATGGATTTTAGTTTGCAATTGAAAAGTAACTTTGTTTTCCCAACAAGCTAGTTGAACTACGGCTTTCACACACACATATCTCTCAGACATGAGCATGGGGAGAGAAGTTCGTTTATCTAACAGAAATGGAACTGGTTGCAAGAGAAACTATTACTATGATTTCTCAGTCTGTTTCCTATTTCCGGTTGGATTTTCCTGCAGTTTTCACTGTAAAGCAGAGTTGAAGCTGGTTCCTCCCCATATATACGTATGGACAGAATTTTGCAACCGAAAAGAAACTTTTTGTTCCCAACAAGCTAGGTAAAGGACGGCTTTCACACACACTTATCTCTCAGAAATGAGCATGCGGAGAGACGTACGTTCATCTAGCACAAAAGGAACGGTATGCAGGGGAAACTTTAACTTTGGTTTCTCAGTCTGTTTCCTGGTGCCAGTTTGAAGTTCCTGCAGTTTCACTGTAAAACCGAGTTGGAGCTAGTACCTCCCCATATATATGTATGGATTGGAGTTTGCACCTTAAAAGAAACTTTGTGTTCCCAACAAGTTAAATGAAGGACGGCTTTCACACCTCTTACCTCTCAGAACTGAGCATGAGGAGAGTCGTTCTTTCATCTAGCACAAAGGGAACGGTTTGCAGAAGAAACTTTTACACTGGTTTCTCAGTCTGTTTCCTAGTGCCGGTTAGAAGTTCCTGCAGTTTTCACTGTAAAACGGAGTTGGAGCTTGTACCTCCCCGTATATATGAATGGAGTGGAGTTTGCAAATGAAAAGAACCTTTTTGTTCCCAACATTCTAGGTGAAGGACGTCTTTCAAACACCATTATCTCTCTGAAATGAGGTTGTGGAGAGACGTTTGTTCATCTAGAACAAAGGGAACAGGTTTCAGGAGAAACTTTTACTCTGGTTTCTCAGTCTGTTTCCTAGTGCCAGTTAGAAGTTCCTGCAGTTTTCACTGTAAAACCGAGTTGGAGTAGTACCTCCCTATATATATGTATGGAGTGGAGTATGCACATGAAAGAAACTTTGTGTTCCCAACAAGCTATGTGAAGGACGGCTTTCACACACACTTAACTCTCAGAAATGAGCATTTGGAGAGACTTTCGTTCATCTAGCACAAAGGGAACGGGTTGCAGGAGCAACTTTTACTCTGGTTTCTCAGTCTGTTTCCTAGTGCCGGTTTGAAGCTACTACAGTTTTCACTGTAAAACCGAGTTGGAGCTAGTGCCTCCCCATATATATGTATGGAGTGGAGTTTGCAACTGAAAAGAAACTTTGTGTTCCCAACAAGATAGGTGAAGGACGGCTTTCACACACAATTATCTCTCAGACCTGAGCATGTGGAGAGACGTTCGTTCATCTAGCACAAAGGGAAAATTTTACAGGAGAAACTTTTACTCTGGTTTCTAAGTCTGTTTCCTAGTGCCGGATTGAAGTTCCTGTATTTTTCACTGTAAAACTGTGTTGGATCTAGTACCTCCCCTTATATATGTATGGTATGGCTTTGCAACTGAAAAGAATCTTTGTCTTCCTAACAAGCTTGTGAATGACGGATTTCACACTCACTTATCTCTCAGAACTGAGCATGTGGAGAGACGTTCCTTCATCTAGCACAATGGAAAGTGTTTCAGGAGAAATTTTTACTCTGGTTTCTCAGTCTGTTTCCTAGTGCCGGTTTGAAGTTCCTGCAGTTTTCACTGTAAAACAAAGTTGGAGCTAGTACCTCCCCGTATATATTTATGGAGTGGAGATAGCAACTGAAAAGAAACTTTGTATTCTCAACAAGCTAGTTGAAGGATGGCTTTCACACACACTTATCTCTCAGAACTGAGCATGTGGAGAGACGTTCGTTCATCTAGCACAAAGTGAACGGTATGCAGGAAAATCTTTTACTCTGGTTTCTCTGTCTGTTTCCTATTGCCTGTTTGAAATTCCAGCAGTTTTCACTGTAAAACGGAGTTGGAGCTAGTACCTCCCCATATATATTTATGGAGAGTTGTTTGCAACTGGAAACGATCTTTGTGTTCCCAAAAAGCAAAGTGAAGTAAGGCTTTCACACACACTTATATCTCATAAGAGTGCATGTAGAGATACTTTCGTTCATCTACCACATGGAACGGTTTTTAGGAGAAAGTTTTACTCTGGTTTCTCATTATGTTTCCTAGTGCCGGTTTGAAGTTCCTGCAGTTTTCACTGTAAAACGGTGTTGGAACTTGTAGCACAAATATATATGTATGGAGTGAATTTGGTAAGTTAAAGAATCTTTGTTTTCCCAACAAACTATTTGAAGGATGGCTTTCATACACAGTTATCTCTCAGAACTTAGCATGTGGAGAGACTTTCGTTCATCCAGCACAAATGGAACGGTTTGCAGGAGAATTTATTACTCTGGTTTCTCAGTCATTTTCCTAGTGCCGGTTTGAAGTTCCTGCAGTTTTCACTGTAAAACGGATTTGCAGCTTTTACCACCCGTATATAAGTTTTGAGTTTACTTTGCACCTGAAAAGAAACATTGTGTTCCCAACAAGCTAGGTGAAGGACGGCTTTCATACACACATATATTTCTCAGAACTTAGCATGTGCTGACACGTTCGTTCATCTAGCAAAAAGGGAACCGTTTTAAGGAAAAACTTTTAGTCTGTTTTCTCAGTTTGTTTACAAATGGCAGTTTGAATTTCCTGAAGTTTTCACTTTAAACCGAGTTGGAAATTGTACATACACATATATATGTATGGAGTGTAGTTTGCATCTCTAAAGAAACTTTGTGTCATAACATGCTAGGTGAATGACTGCTTTCACACACACTTACCTCACAGAAATGAACATGTGGAGAGACGTTCATTCATCTAGCACAACGGGAACTTGTTGAAGGAGAAAATTTTCACAGGTTTCTCAGTCTGTTTCCTAGCCCCTTTTTTAATTCCTGCAGTTTTCACTGTAAAACGGAGTTGGAGTTTTACCTCCTCAAATATATTTATGGATTGTATTATGAAACTGAAAAGAAACTTTGTGTTCCCAAAAATCTAGGTGAAGAATGGCTTTCACACACATTTATCTCTCAGAATTGAGCATGGGGAGAGACATACGTTCATCAAGCATAAATGGAAAGGGTTGCAGTAGAAACTTTTACTCTGGTTTCTCAGTATTTTTCATAGTACCGGTTTGAAGTTCCTACAGTTTTCAATGTAAAACCTAGTTGGAACTAGTACCTCCCCATATATATGTATGGAGTGTAGTTTGCAACTTAAAATATACTTTGTGTTCCCAACAAGCTAGGTGAAAGACGGCTTTCACACACACTTATCTCTCAGAAATGAGCATGGGGTGAGACTTTCGTTCATCTTGCACAAACGGAACTGTTTGCAGGAGAAATTATTACTCTGGTTTCTCAGTATTTTTCCTAGATTCCATTTGAATTTCCTGCAGTTTTCACTGTAAAATCGAGGTGGAAATTGTACCTCCCCATATATATGTATGGAGTGTAGTTTGCAACTGAAAAGAAATTTTGTGTTCCCAACAAACAAGGTAAAGTACGGCTTTCAAACTCAGTTATCTCTCAGAACTGACAATGTGGAAAGAATTTCGTTCATATATACAAAGGGAAATGGTTGCTGTATAAACTTTGGCTCTGTTTTCTCAGTCTGTTTCATTGTTCCAGTTTGAATTTCCTGCAGTTTTCACTTTAAACCCGATTGGGAGCTAGTACTTCCCCATATATATGTATGGAGTGGAGTTTGCAAATGAAAAGAAACTGTGTCCCCAACAATCTAGGTGAAGGACGGTTTTCACTCACAATTATATTTCATAACAGTGCATGTGGAGAGAAATTCGTTCATCTCGCACAAATGGATCGGGTTGCAGGAGAAACATTTACTCTGGGTTCTCAGTCTGTTTCCTTGTGCCGGTTTGATATTCCCACATTTTTCACTGTAAAACCGAATTGGATCTCTTACCTCCCCATATATATGGATGGAATTTAGTTTGCAACTGAACAGAAACTTTCTGTTCCCAACAAGCTATGTGAAGGACGGTTTCACACACTCTTATCTCTCAGAACTGAGCATGGGGAAAGACTTTCGTTCATCTAGCACAAAGGAAAATGTTTGCAGGAGAAAATTTACTGTGGTTTCTCAGTCTGTTTCCTACAGTTGTTTCCAATTTCCTGTATTTTTCACTGTAAAACCCTGTTGGAGATAGTACCTACCCATATAAATGTATGGATTTTAGTTTGCAATTGAAAAGTAACTTTGTTTTCCCAACAAGCTAGTTGAACTACGGCTTTCACACACACATATCTCTCAGACATGAGCATGGGGAGAGAAGTTCGTTTATCTAACAGAAATGGAACTGGTTGCAAGAGAAACTATTACTATGATTTCTCAGTCTGTTTCCTATTTCCGGTTGGATTTTCCTGCAGTTTTCACTGTAAAGCAGAGTTGAAGCTGGTTCCTCCCCATATATACGTATGGACAGAATTTTGCAACCGAAAAGAAACTTTTTGTTCCCAACAAGCTAGGTAAAGGACGGCTTTCACACACACTTATCTCTCAGAAATGAGCATGCGGAGAGACGTACGTTCATCTAGCACAAAAGGAACGGTATGCAGGGGAAACTTTAACTTTGGTTTCTCAGTCTGTTTCCTGGTGCCAGTTTGAAGTTCCTGCAGTTTCACTGTAAAACCGAGTTGGAGCTAGTACCTCCCCATATATATGTATGGATTGGAGTTTGCACCTTAAAAGAAACTTTGTGTTCCCAACAAGTTAAATGAAGGACGGCTTTCACACCTCTTACCTCTCAGAACTGAGCATGAGGAGAGTCGTTCTTTCATCTAGCACAAAGGGAACGGTTTGCAGAAGAAACTTTTACACTGGTTTCTCAGTCTGTTTCCTAGTGCCGGTTAGAAGTTCCTGCAGTTTTCACTGTAAAACGGAGTTGGAGCTTGTACCTCCCCGTATATATGAATGGAGTGGAGTTTGCAAATGAAAAGAACCTTTTTGTTCCCAACATTCTAGGTGAAGGACGTCTTTCAAACACCATTATCTCTCTGAAATGAGGTTGTGGAGAGACGTTTGTTCATCTAGAACAAAGGGAACAGGTTTCAGGAGAAACTTTTACTCTGGTTTCTCAGTCTGTTTCCTAGTGCCAGTTAGAAGTTCCTGCAGTTTTCACTGTAAAACCGAGTTGGAGTAGAACCTCCCTATATATATGTATGGAGTGGAGTTTGCACATGAAAGAAACTTTGTGTTCCCAACAAGCTATGTGAAGGACGGCTTTCACACACACTTAACTCTCAGAAATGAGCATTTGGAGAGACTTTCGTTCATCTAGCACAAAGGGAACGGGTTGCAGGAGCAACTTTTACTCTGGTTTCTCAGTCTGTTTCCTAGTGCCGGTTTGAAGCTACTACAGTTTTCACTGTAAAACCGAGTTGGAGCTAGTGCCTCCCCATATATATGTATGGAGTGGAGTTTGCAACTGAAAAGAAACTTTGTGTTCCCAACAAGATAGGTGAAGGACGGCTTTCACACACAATTATCTCTCAGACCTGAGCATGTGGAGAGACGTTCGTTCATCTAGCACAAAGGGAAAATTTTACAGGAGAAACTTTTACTCTGGTTTCTAAGTCTGTTTCCTAGTGCCGGATTGAAGTTCCTGTATTTTTCACTGTAAAACTGTGTTGGATCTAGTACCTCCCCTTATATATGTATGGTATGGCTTTGCAACTGAAAAGAATCTTTGTCTTCCTAACAAGCTTGTGAATGACGGATTTCACACTCACTTATCTCTCAGAACTGAGCATGTGGAGAGACGTTCCTTCATCTAGCACAATGGAAAGTGTTTCAGGAGAAATTTTTACTCTGGTTTCTCAGTCTGTTTCCTAGTGCCGGTTTGAAGTTCCTGCAGTTTTCACTGTAAAACAAAGTTGGAGCTAGTACCTCCCCGTATATATTTATGGAGTGGAGATAGCAACTGAAAAGAAACTTTGTATTCTCAACAAGCTAGTTGAAGGATGGCTTTCACACACACTTATCTCTCAGAACTGAGCATGTGGAGAGACGTTCGTTCATCTAGCACAAAGTGAACGGTATGCAGGAAAATCTTTTACTCTGGTTTCTCTGTCTGTTTCCTATTGCCTGTTTGAAATTCCAGCAGTTTTCACTGTAAAACGGAGTTGGAGCTAGTACCTCCCCATATATATTTATGGAGAGTTGTTTGCAACTGGAAACGATCTTTGTGTTCCCAAAAAGCAAAGTGAAGTAAGGCTTTCACACACACTTATATCTCATAAGAGTGCATGTAGAGATACTTTCGTTCATCTACCACATGGAACGGTTTTTAGGAGAAAGTTTTACTCTGGTTTCTCATTATGTTTCCTAGTGCCGGTTTGAAGTTCCTGCAGTTTTCACTGTAAAACGGTGTTGGAACTTGTAGCACAAATATATATGTATGGAGTGAATTTGGTAAGTTAAAGAATCTTTGTTTTCCCAACAAACTATTTGAAGGATGGCTTTCATACACAGTTATCTCTCAGAACTTAGCATGTGGAGAGACTTTCGTTCATCCAGCACAAATGGAACGGTTTGCAGGAGAAATTATTACTCTGGTTTCTCAGTCATTTTCCTAGTGCCGGTTTGAAGTTCCTGCAGTTTTCACTGTAAAACGGATTTGCAGCTTTTACCACCCGTATATAAGTTTTGAGTTTACTTTGCACCTGAAAAGAAACATTGTGTTCCCAACAAGCTAGGTGAAGGACGGCTTTCATACACACATATATTTCTCAGAACTTAGCATGTGCTGACACGTTCGTTCATCTAGCAAAAAGGGAACCGTTTTAAGGAAAAACTTTTAGTCTGTTTTCTCAGTTTGTTTACAAATGGCAGTTTGAATTTCCTGAAGTTTTCACTTTAAACCGTGTTGGAAATTGTACATACACATATATATGTATGGAGTGTAGTTTGCATCTCTAAAGAAACTTTGTGTCATAACATGCTAGGTGAATGACTGCTTTCACACACACTTACCTCACAGAAATGAACATGTGGAGAGACGTTCATTCATCTAGCACAACGGGAACTTGTTGAAGGAGAAAATTTTCACAGGTTTCTCAGTCTGTTTCCTAGCCCCTTTTTTAATTCCTGCAGTTTTCACTGTAAAACGGAGTTGGAGTTTTACCTCCTCAAATATATTTATGGATTGTATTATGAAACTGAAAAGAAACTTTGTGTTCCCAAAAATCTAGGTGAAGAATGGCTTTCACACACATTTATCTCTCAGAATTGAGCATGGGGAGAGACATACGTTCATCAAGCATAAATGGAAAGGGTTGCAGTAGAAACTTTTACTCTGGTTTCTCAGTATTTTTCATAGTACCGGTTTGAAGTTCCTACAGTTTTCAATGTAAAACCTAGTTGGAACTAGTACCTCCCCATATATATGTATGGAGTGTAGTTTGCAACTTAAAATATACTTTGTGTTCCCAACAAGCTAGGTGAAAGACGGCTTTCACACACACTTATCTCTCAGAAATGAGCATGGGGTGAGACTTTCGTTCATCTTGCACAAACGGAACTGTTTGCAGGAGAAATTATTACTCTGGTTTCTCAGTATTTTTCCTAGATTCCATTTGAATTTCCTGCAGTTTTCACTGTAAAATCGAGGTGGAAATTGTACCTCCCCATATATATGTATGGAGTGTAGTTTGCAACTGAAAAGAAATTTTGTGTTCCCAACAAACAAGGTAAAGTACGGCTTTCAAACTCAGTTATCTCTCAGAACTGACAATGTGGAAAGAATTTCGTTCATATATACAAAGGGAAATGGTTGCTGTATAAACTTTGGCTCTGTTTTCTCAGTCTGTTTCATTGTTCCAGTTTGAATTTCCTGCAGTTTTCACTTTAAACCCGATTGGGAGCTAGTACTTCCCCATATATATGTATGGAGTGGAGTTTGCAAATGAAAAGAAACTGTGTCCCCAACAATCTAGGTGAAGGAAGGTTTTCACTCACAATTATATTTCATAACAGTGCATGTGGAGAGAAATTCGTTCATCTCGCACAAATGGATCGGGTTGCAGGAGAAACATTTACTCTGGGTTCTCAGTCTGTTTCCTTGTGCCGGTTTGATATTCCCACATTTTTCACTGTAAAACCGAATTGGATCTCTTACCTCCCCATATATATGGATGGAATTTAGTTTGCAACTGAACAGAAACTTTCTGTTCCCAACAAGCTATGTGAAGGACGGTTTCACACACTCTTATCTCTCAGAACTGAGCATGGGGAAAGACTTTCGTTCATCTAGCACAAAGGAAAATGTTTGCAGGAGAAAATTTACTGTGGTTTCTCAGTCTGTTTCCTACAGTTGTTTCCAATTTCCTGTATTTTTCACTGTAAAACCCTGTTGGAGATAGTACCTACCCATATAAATGTATGGATTTTAGTTTGCAATTGAAAAGTAACTTTGTTTTCCCAACAAGCTAGTTGAACTACGGCTTTCACACACACATATCTCTCAGACATGAGCATGGGGAGAGAAGTTCGTTTATCTAACAGAAATGGAACTGGTTGCAAGAGAAACTATTACTATGATTTCTCAGTCTGTTTCCTATTTCCGGTTGGATTTTCCTGCAGTTTTCACTGTAAAGCAGAGTTGAAGCTGGTTCCTCCCCATATATACGTATGGACAGAATTTTGCAACCGAAAAGAAACTTTTTGTTCCCAACAAGCTAGGTAAAGGACGGCTTTCACACACACTTATCTCTCAGAAATGAGCATGCGGAGAGACGTACGTTCATCTAGCACAAAAGGAACGGTATGCAGGGGAAACTTTAACTTTGGTTTCTCAGTCTGTTTCCTGGTGCCAGTTTGAAGTTCCTGCAGTTTCACTGTAAAACCGAGTTGGAGCTAGTACCTCCCCATATATATGTATGGATTGGAGTTTGCACCTTAAAAGAAACTTTGTGTTCCCAACAAGTTAAATGAAGGACGGCTTTCACACCTCTTACCTCTCAGAACTGAGCATGAGGAGAGTCGTTCTTTCATCTAGCACAAAGGGAACGGTTTGCAGAAGAAACTTTTACACTGGTTTCTCAGTCTGTTTCCTAGTGCCGGTTAGAAGTTCCTGCAGTTTTCACTGTAAAACGGAGTTGGAGCTTGTACCTCCCCGTATATATGAATGGAGTGGAGTTTGCAAATGAAAAGAACCTTTTTGTTCCCAACATTCTAGGTGAAGGACGTCTTTCAAACACCATTATCTCTCTGAAATGAGGTTGTGGAGAGACGTTTGTTCATCTAGAACAAAGGGAACAGGTTTCAGGAGAAACTTTTACTCTGGTTTCTCAGTCTGTTTCCTAGTGCCAGTTAGAAGTTCCTGCAGTTTTCACTGTAAAACCGAGTTGGAGTAGTACCTCCCTATATATATGTATGGAGTGGAGTTTGCACATGAAAGAAACTTTGTGTTCCCAACAAGCTATGTGAAGGACGGCTTTCACACACACTTAACTCTCAGAAATGAGCATTTGGAGAGACTTTCGTTCATCTAGCACAAAGGGAACGGGTTGCAGGAGCAACTTTTACTCTGGTTTCTCAGTCTGTTTCCTAGTGCCGGTTTGAAGCTAGTACAGTTTTCACTGTAAAACCGAGTTGGAGCTAGTGCCTCCCCATATATATGTATGGAGTGGAGTTTGCAACTGAAAAGAAACTTTGTGTTCCCAACAAGATAGGTGAAGGACGGCTTTCACACTCATTTATCTCTCAGAACTGAGCATGTGGAGAGACTTTCGTTCATCTAGCACAAAGGGAACGGGTTGCAGGAGAAACTTTTACTCTGTTTTCTCAGTCTGTTTCCTAGTGCCGGTTTGAAGTTCCTGCAGTTTTCACTGTATAACCGATTTGGAGTTTGTACCTCCACATATATATGTATGGAGTGGAGTTTGCAAATGAAAAGGAACTTTGTGTTCAAAAGAAGCTAGGTGAAGGAAGGCTTTCACACACAATTATCTCTCAGATCTGAGCATGTGGAGAGACGTTCTTTCATCTAGCACAAAGGGAAAATTTTACAGGAGAAACTTTTACTCTGGTTTCTAAGTCTGTTTCCTAGTGCCGGATTGAAGTTCCTGTATTTTTCACTGTAAAACTGTGTTGGATCTAGTACCTCCCCTTATATATGTATGGTATGGCTTTGCAACTGAAAAGAATCTTTGTCTTCCTAACAAGCTTGTGAATGACGGATTTCACACTCACTTATCTCTCAGAACTGAGCATGTGGAGAGACGTTCCTTCATCTAGCACAATGGAAAGTGTTTCAGGAGAAATTTTTACTCTGGTTTCTCAGTCTGTTTCCTAGTGCCGGTTTGAAGTACCTGCAGTTTTCACTGTAAAACAGAGTTGGAGCTAGTACCTCCCCGTATATATTTATGGAGTGGAGATAGCAACTGAAAAGAAACTTTGTATTCTCAACAAGCTAGTTGAAGGATGGCTTTCACACACACTTATCTCTCAGAACTGAGCATGTGGAGAGACGTTCGTTCATCTAGCACAAAGTGAACGGTATGCAGGAAAATCTTTTACTCTGGTTTCTCTGTCTGTTTCCTATTGCCTGTTTGAAATTCCAGCAGTTTTCACTGTAAAACGGAGTTGGAGCTAGTACCTCCCCATATATATTTATGGAGAGTTGTTTGCAACTGGAAACGATCTTTGTGTTCCCAAAAAGCAAAGTGAAGTAAGGCTTTCACACACACTTATATCTCATAAGAGTGCATGTAGAGATACTTTCGTTCATCTACCACATGGAACGGTTTTTAGGAGAAAGTTTTACTCTGGTTTCTCATTATGTTTCCTAGTGCCGGTTTGAAGTTCCTGCAGTTTTCACTGTAAAACGGTGTTGGAACTTGTAGCACAAATATATATGTATGGAGTGAATTTGGTAAGTTAAAGAATCTTTGTTTTCCCAACAAACTATTTGAAGGATGGCTTTCATACACAGTTATCTCTCAGAACTTAGCATGTGGAGAGACTTTCGTTCATCCAGCACAAATGGAACGGTTTGCAGGAGAAATTATTACTCTGGTTTCTCAGTCATTTTCCTAGTGCCGGTTTGAAGTTCCTGCAGTTTTCACTGTAAAACGGATTTGCAGCTTTTACCACCCGTATATAAGTTTTGAGTTTAGTTTGCACCTGAAAAGAAACATTGTGTTCCCAACAAGCTAGGTGAAGGACGGCTTTCATACACACATATATTTCTCAGAACTTAGCATGTGCTGACACGTTCGTTCATCTAGCAAAAAGGGAACCGTTTTAAGGAAAAACTTTTAGTCTGTTTTCTCAGTTTGTTTACAAATGGCAGTTTGAATTTCCTGAAGTTTTCACTTTAAACCGTGTTGGAAATTGTACATACACATATATATGTATGGAGTGTAGTTTGCATCTCTAAAGAAACTTTGTGTCATAACATGCTAGGTGAATGACTGCTTTCACACACACTTACCTCACAGAAATGAACATGTGGAGAGACGTTCATTCATCTAGCACAACGGGAACTTGTTGAAGGAGAAAATTTTCACAGGTTTCTCAGTCTGTTTCCTAGCCCCTTTTATAATTCCTGCAGTTTTCAATGTAAAACGGAGTTGGAATTTTACCTCCTCAAATACATGTATGGAGTGTATTATGCAACTGAAAAGAAACTTTGTGTTCCCAAAAATCTAGGTGAAGAACGGCTATCACACACATTTATCTCTCAGAATTGAGCATGGGGAGAGACATACGTTCATCAAGCATAAATGGAAAGGGTTGCAGTAGAAACTTTTACTCTGGTTTCTCAGTATTTTTCATAGTACCGGTTTGAAGTTCCTACAGTTTTCAATGTAAAACATAGTTGGAGCTAGTACCTCCCCATATATATGTATGGAGTTTAGTTTCCAACTTAAAATATTCTTTGTGTTCCCAACAAGCTAGGTGAAAGATGGCTTTCACACACACTTATCTCTCAGAAATGAGCATGGGGTGAGACTTTCGTTCATGTTGCACAAATGGAACTGTTTGCTGGAGAAATTATTACACTGGTTTCTCAGTATTTTTCCTAGCTTCCATTTGCACTTTCTGCAGTTTTCACTGTAAAATCGAGGTGGAGATTTTACCTCCCCATATATACGTATGGAGTCTAGTTTGCAACTGAAAAGAAACTTTGTGTTCCCAACAAGCTAGGTAAAGTACGGCATTCACACTCAGTTATCTCTCAGAACTGAGAATGTGGAAAGAAATTCGTTCATGTATACAAAGGGAAATGGTTGCTATATAAACTTTTGCTCTGTTTTCTCAGTCTGTTTCATTGTTCCAGTTTGAATTTCCTGCAGTTTTCACTTTAAACCCGATTGGGAGCTAGTACTTCCCCATATATATGTATGGAGTGGAGATTGCAAATGAAAAGAAACTGTGTTCCCAACAAGCTAGGTGAAGGACGGATTTCACTCACAATTATATATCATAACAGTGCATGTGGACAGAATTTCGTTCATCTCGCACAAATGGATCGGGTTGCAGGAGAAACTTTTACTCTGGGTTCTCAGTCTGTTTCCTTGTGCCGGTGTGATATTCCCCCATTTTTACTGTAAAACCGAATTGGATCTCTTACCTCCCCATATATATGGATGGAATTTAGTTTGCAACTGAAAAGGAACTTTCTGTTCCCAACAAGCTATGTGACGGACGGTTTCACACAGTCTTATCTCTCAGAACTGAGCATGGGGAAAGACTTTCGTTCATCTAGCACAAAGGAAAATGTTTGCAGGAGAAAATTTACTGTGGTTTCTCAGTCTGTTTCCTAGAGTTGTTTTCAATTTCCTGCATTTTTCACTGTAAAACCCTGTTGGAGATAGTACCTACCCATATAAATGTATGGATTTTAGTTTGCAATTTAAAAGTAACTTTGTTATCCCAACAAGCTAGTTGAACTACGGCTTTCACACACACATATCTCTCAGACATGAGTATGGGGAGAGAAGTTCGTTTATCTAACAGAAATGGAACTGGTTGCAAGAGAAATTATTACTATGATTTCTCAGTCTGTTTCCTATTTGGGGTTGGATTTTCCTGCAGCTTTCACTGTAAAGCAGAGTTGGAGCTGGTTCCTCCCCATATATACGTATGGACAGAATTTTGCAACCGAAAAGAAACTTTTTGTTCCCAACAAACTAGGTAAAGGACGGCTTTAACACACACTTATCTCTCAGAAATGAGCATGGGGAGAGACGTTCGTTCATCTAGCACAAAAGAACGGTATGCAGGGGAAACTTTTACTCTGGATTCTCAGGTATTTCCCTGATGCCGGTTTGAATTTCATGCAGGTTTTTCAGTAGAAACGAGTTGAATGTAGTACCTCCCCTAATATATGAATGGAGTGTAGTTTGCAACAAAAAAGTATCTTTGTGTTTCAAACAAGCTATGTGAAGGCGGCTTTCACACACACTTTTCACACAGAACTGAGCATGGGGAGAGACATCCGTTCATCTAGTACAAAGGGAAACGGTAGCAGGAGAAACTTTTACTCAGGTTTCTCAGTCTGTTTCCTAGTGCCAGTTTGAAGTTCCTGCAGTTTCACTGTAAAACCGAGTTGGAGCTACTACCTCCCCATATATATGTATGGATTGGAGTTTGCACCTGAAAAGAATCTTTGTGTTCCCAACAAGTTAAGTGAAGGACGGCTTTCACACCACTTACCTCTCAGAACTGAGCATGAGGAGAGACGTTCTTTCATCTAGCACAAAGGGAAAGGTTTGCAGAAGAAACTTTTACACTGGTTTCTCAGTCTGTTTCCTAGTGCTGGTTTGATGTTACTGCAGTTTTCACTGTAAATCCGAGTTGGAGCTTGTACCTCCCCATATATATGAATGGAGTGGAGTTTGCAAATGAAAAGAACCTTTTTGTTCCCAACATTCCAGGTGAAGTACGTCTTTCACACACCATTATCTCTCTGAACTGAGCATGTGGAGAGACTTTTGTTCATCTAGCTCAAACGGAACAGGTTGCAGGAGAAACTTTTACTCTGGATTCTCAGTCTGTTTCCTAGTGCCAGTTTGAAATTCCTGCAGTTTTCACTGTAAAACCGAGTTGGATCTATTACCTCCCTATATATATGTATGGAGAGGATTTTGCACCCAAAAGGAACTTTGTGTTCCCAACAAGCTATGTGAAGGACGGCTTTCACACACACTTAACTCTCAGAAATGAGCATGTGGAGAGACGTTCGTTCATCTAGCACCAAGTGAACGGGTTGCAGGGAAACGTTTACTCTAGTTTCACTGTGTGTTTCCAAGTGCCAGTTTGAAGTTCCTACAGTTTTCATTGTAAAACCGAGTTGGATCTATTACCTCCCTATATATATGTATGGAGAGGATTTTGCACCCAAAAGGAACTTTGTGTTCCCAGCAAGCTAGGTGAAGTACGGCTTTCACACACAGTTATCTCTCAGAACTGAGCATTTGGAGAGACTTTCGTTCATCTAGCACAAAGGGAACGGGTTGCAGGAGAAACTTTTACTCTGGTTTCTCAGTCATTTTCCTACTGCCGGTTTGAAGTTCCTGCAGTTTTCACTGTAAAACGGAGTTGCAGCTAGTACCAACCATATATAAGTATTGAGTTTAGTTTGCAACAGTAAAGAAACTATGTGTTCCCAACAAGCTAGGTGAAGGACGGCTTTCATACACACATATATTTCTCAGACCTTAGCATGTGCTGACACGTTCGTTCATCTAGCAAAAAGGGAACCGTTTGAAGGAAAACCTTTTACTGTGTTTTCTCAGTTTGTTTACAAATGGCAGTTTGAATTTCCTGAAGTTTTCACTTTAAACCGTGTTGGAAATTGTATATACACATATATATGTATGGAGTGTAGTTTGCAACTCTAAAGATACTTTGAGTCAGAACATGCTAGGTGAATGACTGCTTTCACACACACTTACCACACAGAAATGAACATGTGGAGAGACGTTCATTCATCTAGCACAACGGGAACTCGTTGCAGGAGAAAATTTTCACAGGTTTCTCAGTCTTTTTCCTAGCGCCTTTTGTAATTCCTGCAGTTTTCACTGTAAAACGGAGTTGGAGTTTTACCTCCACAAATATATGTATGGAGTGTAGTATGCAACTGAAAAGAAACTATGTGTTCACAAAAATCTAGGTGAAGAACGGCTTTCACACACACATATCTCTCAGAATTGAGCATGGGGAGAGACTTTCATTCATCTTGCAGAAATGGAACGGTTTGCAGGAGAAACTATTACTCTGGTTTCTCAGTATTTTACCTGGATTCCATTTGAAGTTCCTGCAGTTTTCACTGTAAATCTAGGTGGAAATTGTACCTCCCCATATATATGTATGGAGTGTAGTTTGCAACTGAAAAGAAACTTTGTGTTCCCAACAAGCTAGGTAAAGTATGGCTTTCACACACAGTTATGTCTCAGAAATGAGATTTTGGAAAGAATTTCGTTCATGTATCACAAAGGGAAATGTTTGCTGTATAAACTTTTGCTCTGTTTTCTCAGTCTGTTTCATTGTTCCAGTTTGAATTTCCTGCAGTTTTCACTTTAAACCCGATTGGGAGCTAGTACTTCCCCATATATATGAAAGGAGTGGAGTTGGCCAATGAAAAGAAACTTTGTGTTCCCAACAAGCTAGGTGAAGGACGGATTTCACTCACAATTATATTTCATAACAGTGCATGTGGAGAGAATTTCGTTCATCTTGCACAAATGGATCAGGTTGCAGGAGAAATTTTTACTCTGGGTTCTCAGTCTGTTTACATGTGCCGGTTTGGAATTCCCTCATTTTTCACGGTAAAACTGAATTGGATCTCTTACCTCCCCAGATATATGTATGGAATTAATTTGCAACTGAACAGAAACTTTCTGTTCCCAACAAGCTATGTGAAGGACGGTTTCACACTCTCTTATCTCTCAGAACTGAGCATGGGGAAAGACTTTCGTTCATCTAGCACAAAGGAAAATTTTTGCAGGGGAAAATTTACTGTGGTTTCTCAGTCTGTTTCCTAGAGTTGTTTTTAAATTTCCTGCATTTTTCACTGTAAAATCCTGTTGGAGATAGTACCTACCCATATAAATGTATGGATTTTAGTTTGCAATTGAAAAGTATCTTTGTTTTCCCAACAAGCTAGTTGAACTACGGCTTTCACACACACATATCTCTCAGACATGAGCATGGGGAGAGAAGTTCGTTTATCTAACAGAAATGGAACTGGTTGCAAGAGAAACTATTACTATGATTTCTCAGTCTGTTTCCTAGTTGGGGATGGATTTTCCTGCAGTTTTCACTGTAAAACAGATTTGGAGCTGGTTCCTCCCCATATATATGTATGGACAGAATTTTGTAACCGAAAAGAAACTTTTTGTTCCCAACAAGCTAGGTAAAGGACGTCTTTCACACACACTTATCTCTCAGAAATGAGCATGGTGAGAGACGTTCATTCATCTAGCACAAAAGGAACGGTATGCAGGGAAAACTTTTACTCTGGATTTTAAGTTTATTTCCTTATGCCGGTTTGAATTTCCTGCAGTTTTTTCAGTAAAAACGAGTTGGATGTAGTACCTCCCCTAATATATGAATGGAGTGTAGTTTGCAACTAAAAAGAATCTTTGTGTTTCCAACAAGCTATGTGAAGGCTGCTTTCACACACAAATTTCGCACAGAACTGAGCATGGGGAGAGACATTCGTTCATCTTGTACAAAGGGAACCGGTAGCAGGAGAAACTTTCTCTCTGGTTTCTCATTCTGTTTCCAAGTGCCAGTTTGAAGTTCCTGCAGTTTCACTGTAAAACCGAGTTGGAGCTAGCACCTCCCCATATATATGTATGGATTGGAGTTTGCACATGAAAAGAAACTTTGTGTTCCCAACAAGTTAAGTGAAGGACGGCTTTCACACCACTTACCTCTCAGAACTGAGCATGAGGAGAGACGTTCTTTCATCTAGCACAAAGGGTACGGTTTGCAGAAGTAATTTTTACACTGGTTTATCAGTCTGTATCCTAGTGCCGGGTTGAAGTTCCTGCAGTTTTCACTGTAAACCCGAGGTGGGGTTTGTACCTCCCCGTATATATGAATGGAGTGGAGTTTGCAACTGAAAAGAACGTATTTGTTCCCAATATTCTAGGTAAAGGACGTCTTTCAAACACCATTATCTCTCTGAACTGAGCATGTGGAGAGACGTTTGTTCATCTAGCACAAAGGGAACAGGTGGCAGGAGAAACTTTTACTCTGGTTTCTCAGTCTGTTTCCTAGTGCCGGTTTGAAGTTCCTGCAGTTTTCACTGTAAAACTGAGTTGGAGTATTACCTCCCTATATATATGTATGGAGTGGAGTTTGCACATGAAAGAAACTTAGTGTTCCCAACAAGCTATGTGAAGGACGGCTTTCACACACACTTAACTCTCAGAAATGAGCATGTGGAGAGACGTACGTTCATCTAGCACCAAGGGAACGGGGTGCAGGATAAACAATTACTCTAGTTTCACAGTCTTTTTCCAAGTGGAAGTTTGAAGTTCCTACAGTTTTCATTGTAAAAACGAGTTGGATCTAGTACCTCCCTATATATATGTATGGAGTGGATTTTGCACCCGAAAGGAAACTTTGTGTTCCCAGCAAGCTAGGTGAAGTACGGCTTTCACACACACTTATCTCTCAGAACTGAGCATTTGGAGAGAATTTCGTTCAACTAACACAAAGCAAACGGGTTCCAGAAGAAACTATTACTCTGGTTTCTCAGACTGTTTCCTATTGCCAGTTTGAAGCTCCTGCAGTTTTCACTGTAAAACCGAGTTGGAGCTAGTGCCTCCCCATATATATGTATGGAGTGGAGTTTGCAACTGAAAAGAAACTTTGAGTACCCAACAAGATATGTGAAGGACGGCTTTCACACACAAAATTATCTCTCATATATGAGCATGTGGAGAGACGTTCGTTCATCTAGCACAAAGGTAAATGTTGCAGGAGAAACTTTTACTCTGGTTTCTAAGTCTGTTTCCTAGTGCTGGATTGAAGTTCCTGTATTTTTCACTGTAAAACTGTGTTGGATCTAGTACCTCCCGTTATATATGTATGGTGTGGGTTTGCAACTGAAAAGAATCTTTTTCTTCCTAACAAGCTTGTGAATGACGGCTTTCACACTCACTTATCTCTCAGAACTGAGCATGTGGAGAGTCGTTCGTTCATCTAGCACAATGGAACGTGTTGCAGGAGAAATTTTTACTCTGGTTTCTCAGTCTGTTTCCTAGTGCTGGTTTGAAGTTCCTGCAGTTTACACTGTAAAAGTGAGTTGGAGCCAGTACCTAACCATATATATGTATGGAGTCTAGTTTGCATCTGGAAAGAAACTTTGTGTTCCCAAAAAGCTAGGTGAAGGACGGCTTTCACTAAAACTTATCTCTCAGAACTGAGCATGTGGAGAGACGTTCATTCATCTAGCACAAATGGAACGGGTTGCAGGAGAAAATTTTACACTGGCTTCTCAGTCTGTTTCCTAGTGCCGGTGTGCACATCCTGCAATTTTCACTGTAAAACCGAGTTGGTGTTTTACCTCCCTATATAAATGTATGGAGGGGGGTTTGGACCTGAAAAGAAACTTTGTGTTCCCAACAAGCTATTTGAAGGACGGCTTTCAAACACACTAAACTCTCAGAACTGAGCATGTGGAGAGACGTTCGTTCATCTAGCAACAAGAGAACGGGTTGCAGGAGATACTTTTACTCTGGTTTCTCATTCTGTTTCCTAGTGCCAGTTTGAATTTCCTGCAATTTTCACTGTAAAACAGAGTTGGAGCTAGACCCTTCCCATATATATATATATGGAGTGGAGTATGCAACTGAAAGAAACATTGTGTTCCCAACAAGCTAGGTGAAGGACGGCTTACATACACATTTATCTCTCAGAACTGAGCATGTGGAGAGACGTTCGTTCATCTAGCAAAAAGGGAACGGGTTGCAGTAGAAACTTTAACTCTGGTTTCTCAGTATTTTTCCTAGTACTGGTTTGATGTTTCTACAATTTTCAATGTAAAACCTAGTTTGAGCTAGTACCTCCCCATATATAGGTATGGAGTGTAGTTTGCAACTTACAATATACTTTGTGTTCCCAACAAGCCAGGTGAAAAACGGCTTTCACACAAACTTATCTCTGAGAAATGAGCATGGGGTGAGACTTTCGTTCATCTTGCAAAAACGGAACGGTTTGCAGGAGAAACTCTTACTCTGATTTCTCAGTATTTTACCTAGATTCCATTTGAAGTTCCTGCAGTTTTCACTGTAAAATAGAGGTGGAGATTGTACCTCCCCATATATATGTATGGAGTGTAGTTTGCAACTGAAAAGGAACTATGTGTTCCCAACAAGCTAGGTAAAGTACGGCTTTCACACACATTTATCTCTCAGAACTGAGAATGTGGAAAGAATTTCGTTCATGTATCACAAAGGGAAATGGTGGCTGTATAAACTTTTGCTCTGTTTTCTCAGTCTGTTTCATTGTTCCAGTTTGAATTTCCTGCAGTTTTCACTTTAAACCCGATTGGGAGCTAGTACTTCTCCATATATATGTATGGAGTGGAATTTGCAAATGAAAAGATACTTTGTGTTCCCAACAAGCTAGGTGAAGGACGGATTTCCCTCACAATTATATTTCATAACAGTGCATGTGGAGAGAATTTCGTTCATCTCGCACAAAAGGATCGGGTTGCAGGAGAAACTTTTACTCTGGGTTCTCAGTCTGTTTACTTGTGCCGGTTTGAAATTCCCACATTTTTCACTTTAAAAAAGTTTTGGATCTCTTACCTCCGCATATATATATATGGTGTGGTGTTTGCAACTGAAAAGAAACTATGTGTTCCCAACAAGCTAGGTGAAGGACGGCTTTCACACACAATTATCTCTCAGAACTGAGCATGTGGAGAGACGTTCGTTCATCTAGCACAAAGGAAACAGGTTGCAGGAGTAACTTTTACTCTGGTATCTAAGTCTGTATCTTAGTGCTGGTTTGAAGTTCCTGCAGTTTTCACTGTAAAACAGAGTTGGAACTAGTACCTGCCCATATATATTTATGGAGTTGGGATAGCAACTGAAAAGAAACTTTGTGTTCTCAACAAGCTAGTTGAAAGACGGCTTTAACAAACACTTATCTCTCAGAACTGAACATGTGGTAAGACGTTCGTTCATCTAACACAAATGGAAATGGTTGCAGTAGAAACTATTACTCTGGTTTCTCACTCTGTTTCCTAGTTCCAGTTTGATGTTCCTGCATTTTTCACTGTAAAACCGAGTTGGAGCTTGTAACTCCCCGTATATATGAATGGAGTGGAGTTTGCAACTGAAAAAAACCTTTTTGTTCCCAACATTCAAGGAGAAGGACGTCTTTCACACACCCTTATCTCTCAGAACTGAGCATGTGGAGAGACGTTTGTTCATCTAGCACAAAGGGAACAGGTTGCAGGAGAAATTTTTACTCTGGTTCCTCAGTCTGTTTCCTAGTGCCGGTTTGAATTTCCTGCAGTTTTCACTGTAAAACCGAGTTAGAGTAGTACTTCCCTATATATCTGTAAGGGTTGGAGATTGCACCTGAAAGAAACTTTGTGTTCCCAACAAGCTATGTGAAGGACGGCTTTCACAAACACTTAACTCTCAGAAATGAGCATGTGGAGAGACGTTCGTTCATCTAGCACCAAGGGAGCGGGTTGCAGGAGAAAAGTTTACTCTAGTTTCACAGTCTGTTTCCAAGTGCCAGTTTGAATTTCCTACAGTTTTCATTGTAAAAGAGTTGGATCTACTACCTCCCCATATGTATGTATGGAGGGTAATTTGCAACTAAAAAGAAACTTTGTGTTTCCTACAAGCCAGGTGAAGGAGGACTTTCACACACACATATCTCTCAGAACTGAGAATGTGGAGAGAAGATTGTTCATTCAGCACAAAGTGAAATGTTTGCATAAAAACATTTGCTCTGGTTTCTCAGTCTGTTTCCTTGTTACAGTTTGAAGTTCCTGCTGTTTTCACTGTAAAATGGAGATGCAGTTGTAAGTCCCCATATAAATATAAGGAGTGTAGTTTGCAACTGAAAACAAACTTTGTGTTCCCAACATGCTAGGTGAAGAATGGCTTTCACACACACTTATCTCTCAGGAATGAGCATGGGGAGAGACGTTCGTTCATCTAGCACAAAGGGAACGGTATGCAGGAGAATCTTTTACTCTGGTTTCTCTGTCTGTTTCCTATTGCCTGTTTGAAATTCCAGCAGTTTTCACTGTAAAACGGAGTTGGAGCTAGTACCTCCCCATATATATTTATGGAGAGTTGTTTGCAACTGGAAACGATCTTTGTGTTCCCAAAAAGCAAAGTGAAGTAAGGCTTTCACACACACTTATATCTCATAAGAGTGCATGTAGAGATACTTTCGTTCATCTACCACATGGAACGGTTTGTAGGAGAAAGTTTTACTCTGGTTTCTCATTATGTTTCCTAGTGCCGGTTTGAAGTTCCTGCAGTTTTCACTGTAAAACGGTGTTGGAACTTGTAGCACAAATATATATGTATGGAGTGAAGTTGGTAAGTTAAAGAATCTTTGTTTTCCCAACAAACTATTTGAAGGATGGCTTTCATACACAGTTATCTCTCAGAACTTAGCATGTGGAGAGACTTTCGTTCATCCAGCACAAATGGAACGGTTTGCAGGAGAAATTATTACTCTGGTTTCTCAGTCATTTTCCTAGTGCCGGTTTGAAGTTCCTGCAGTTTTCACTGTAAAACGGATTTGCAGCTTTTACCACCCGTATATAAGTATTGAGTTTAGTTTGCACCTGAAAAGAAACATTGTGTTCGCAACAAGCTAGGTGAAGGACGGCTTTCATACACACATATATTTCTCAGAACTTAGCATGTGCTGACACGTTCGTTCATCTAGCAAAAAGGGAACCGTTTTAAGGAAAAACTTTTAGTCTGTTTTCTCAGTTTGTTTACAAATGGCAGTTTGAATTTCCTGAAGTTTTCACTTTAAACCGTGTTGGAAATTGTACATACACATATATATGTATGGAGTGTAGTTTGCATCTCTAAAGAAACTTTGTGTCATAACATGCTAGGTGAATGACTGCTTTCACACACACTTACCTCACAGAAATGAACATGTGGAGAGACGTTCATTCATGTAGCACAACGGGAACTTGTTGAAGGAGAAAATTTTCACAGGTTTCTCAGTCTGTTTCCTAGCCCCTTTTATAATTCCTGCAGTTTTCACTGTAAAACGGAGTTGGAGTTTTACCTCCTCAAAAATATTTATGGATTGTATTATGCAACTGAAAAGAAACTTTGTGTTCCCAAAAATCTAGGTGAAGAACGGCTTTCACACACATTTATCTCTCAGAATTGAGCATGGGGAGAGACATACGTTCATCAAGCATAAATGGAAAGGGTTGCAGTAGAAACTTTTACTCTGGTTTCTCAGTATTTTTCATAGTACCGGTTTGAAGTTCCTACAGTTTTCAATGTAAAACCTAGTTGGAACTAGTACCTCCCCATATATATGTATGGAGTGTAGTTTGCAACTTAAAATATACTTTGTGTTCCCAACAAGCTAGGTGAAAGACGGCTTTCACACACACTTATCTCTCAGAAATGAGCATGGGGTGAGACTTTCGTTCATCTTGCACAAACGGAACTGTTTGCAGGAGAAATTATTACTCTGGTTTCTCAGTATTTTTCCTAGATTCCATTTGAATTTCCTGCAGTTTTCACTGTAAAATCGAGGTGGAAATTGTACCTCCCCATATATATGTATGGAGTGTAGTTTGCAGCTGAAAAGAAATTTTGTGTTCCCAACAAACAAGGTAAAGTACGGCTTTCAAACTCAGTTATCTCTCAGAACTGACAATGTGGAAAGAATTTCGTTCATGTATACAAAGGGAAATGGTTGCTGTATAAACTTTGGCTCTGTTTTCTCAGTCTGTTTCATTGTTCCAGTTTGAATTTCCTGCAGTTTTCACTTTAAACCCGATTGGGAGCTAGTACTTCCCCATATATATGTATGGAGTGGAGTTTGCAAATGAAAAGAAACTGTGTCCCCAACAATCTAGGTGAAGGACGGTTTTCACTCACAATTATATTTCATAACAGTGCATGTGGAGAGAAATTCGTTCATCTCGCACAAATGGATCGGGTTGCAGGAGAAACTTTTACTCTGGGTTCTCAGTCTGTTTCCTTGTGCCGGTTTGATATTCCCACATTTTTCACTGTAAAACCGAATTGGATCTCTTACCTCCCCATATATATGGATGGAATTTAGTTTGCAACTGAACAGAAACTTTCTGTTCCCAACAAGCTATGTGAAGGACGGTTTCACACACTCTTATCTCTCAGAACTGAGCATGGGGAAAGACTTTCGTTCATCTAGCACAAAGGAAAATGTTTGTGGAGAAAATTTACTGTGGTTACTCAGTCTGTTTCTTAGAGTTGTTTCCAATTTCCTGTATTTTTCACTGTAAAACCCTGTTGGAGATAGTACCTACCCATATAAATGTATGGATTTTAGTTTGCAATTGAAAAGTAACTTTGTTTTCCCAACAAGCTAGTTGAACTACGGCTTTCACACACACATATCTCTCAGACATGAGCATGGGGAGAGAAGTTCGTTTATCTAACAGAAATGGAACTGGTTGCAAGAGAAACTATTACTATGATTTCTCAGTCTGTTTCCTATTTCCGGTTGGATTTTCCTGCAGTTTTCACTGTAAAGCAGAGTTGAAGCTGGTTCCTCCCCATATATACGTATGGACAGAATTTTGCAACCGAAAAGAAACTTTTTGTTCCCAACAAGCTAGGTAAAGGACGGCTTTCACACACACTTATCTCTCAGAAATGAGCATGCGGAGAGACGTACGTTCATCTAGCACAAAAGGAACGGTATGCAGGGGAAACTTTAACTTTGGTTTCTCAGTCTGTTTCCTGGTGCCAGTTTGAAGTTCCTGCAGTTTCACTGTAAAACCGAGTCGGAGCTAGTACCTCCCCATATATATGTATGGATTGGAGTTTGCACCTTAAAAGAAACTTTGTGTTCCCAACAAGTTAAATGAAGGACGGCTTTCACACCTCTTACCTCTCAGAACTGAGCATGAGGAGAGTCGTTCTTTCATCTAGCACAAAGGGAACGGTTTGCAGAAGAAACTTTTACACTGGTTTCTCAGTCTGTTTCCTAGTGCCGGTTAGAAGTTCCTGCAGTTTTCACTGTAAAACGGAGTTGGAGCTTGTACCTCCCCGTATATATGAATGGTGTGGAGTTTGCAAATGAAAAGAACCTTTTTGTTCCCAACATTCTAGGTGAAGGACGTCTTTCAAACACCATATTCTCTCTGAAATGAGGTTGTGGAGAGACCTTTGTTCATCTAGAACAAAGGGAACAGGTTTCAGGAGAAACTTTTACTCTGGTTTCTCAGTCTGTTTCCTAGTGCCAGTTTGAAGTTCCTGCAGTTTTCACTGTAAAACCGAGGTGGAGTAGTACCTCCCTATATATATGTATGGAGTGGAGTTTGCACATGAAAGAAACTTTGTGTTCCCAACAAGCTATGTGAAGGACGGCTTTCACACACACTTAACTCTCAGAAATGAGCATTTGGAGAGACTTTCGTTCATCTAGCACAAAGGGAACGGGTTGCAGGAGCAACTTTTACTCTGGTTTCTCAGTCTGTTTCCTAGTGCCGGTTTGAAGCTACTACAGTTTTCACTGTAAAACCGAGTTGGAGCTAGTGCCTCCCCATATATATGTATGGAGTGGAGTTTGCAACTGAAAAGAAACTTTGTGTTCCCAACAAGATAGGTGAAGGACGGCTTTCACACACAATTATCTCTCAGACCTGAGCATGTGGAGAGACGTTCGTTCATCTAGCACAAAGGGAAAATTTTACAGGAGAAACTTTTACTCTGGTTTCTAAGTCTGTTTCCTAGTGCCGGATTGAAGTTCCTGTATTTTTCACTGTAAAACTGTGTTGGATCTAGTACCTCCCCTTATATATGTATGGTATGGCTTTGCAACTGAAAAGAATCTTTGTCTTCCTAACAAGCTTGTGAATGACGGATTTCACACTCACTTATCTCTCAGAACTGAGCATGTGGAGAGACGTTCCTTCATCTAGCACAATGGAAAGTGTTTCAGGAGAAATTTTTACTCTGGTTTCTCAGTCTGTTTCCTAGTGCCGGTTTGAAGTTCCTGCAGTTTTCACTGTAAAACAAAGTTGGAGCTAGTACCTCCCCGTATATATTTATGGAGTGGAGATAGCAACTGAAAAGAAACTTTGTATTCTCAACAAGCTAGTTGAAGGATGGCTTTCACACACACTTATCTCTCAGAACTGAGCATGTGGAGAGACTTTCGTTCATCTAGCACAAAGTGAACGGTATGCAGGAGAATCTTTTACTCTGGTTTCTCTGTCTGTTTCCTATTGCCTGTTTGAAATTCCAGCAGTTTTCACTGTAAAACGGAGTTGGAGCTAGTACCTCCCCATATATATTTATGGAGAGTTGTTTGCAACTGGAAACGATCTTTGTGTTCCCAAAAAGCAAAGTGAAGTAAGGCTTTCACACACACTTATATCTCATAAGAGTGCATGTAGAGATACTTTCGTTCATCTACCACATGGAACGGTTTGTAGGAGAAAGTTTTACTCTGGTTTCTCATTATGTTTCCTAGTGCCGGTTTGAAGTTCCTGCAGTTTTCACTGTAAAACGGTGTTGGAAATTGTAGCACAAATATATATGTATGGAGTGAAGTTGGTAAGTTAAAGAATCTTTGTTTTCCCAACAAACTATTTGAAGGATGGCTTTCATACACAGTTATCTCTCAGAACTTAGCATGTGGAGAGACTTTCGTTCATCCAGCACAAATGGAACGGTTTGCAGGAGAAATTATTACTCTGGTTTCTCAGTCATTTTCCTAGTGCCGGTTTGAAGTTCCTGCAGTTTTCACTGTAAAACGGATTTGCAGCTTTTACCACCCGTATATAAGTTTTGAGTTTACTTTGCACCTGAAAAGAAACATTGTGTTCCCAACAAGCTAGGTGAAGGACGGCTTTCATACACACATATATTTCTCAGAACTTAGCATGTGCTGACACGTTCGTTCATCTAGCAAAAAGGGAACCGTTTTAAGGAAAAACTTTTAGTCTGTTTTCTCAGTTTGTTTACAAATGGCAGTTTGAATTTCCTGAAGTTTTCACTTTAAACCGAGTTGGAAATTGTACATACACATATATATGTATGGAGTGTAGTTTGCATCTCTAAAGAAACTTTGTGTCATAACATGCTAGGTGAATGACTGCTTTCACACACACTTACCTCACAGAAATGAACATGTGGAGAGACGTTCATTCATCTAGCACAACGGGAACTTGTTGAAGGAGAAAATTTTCACAGGTTTATCAGTCTGTTTCCTAGCCCCTTTTTTAATTCCTGCAGTTTTCACTGTAAAACGGAGTTGGAGTTTTACCTCCTCAAATATATTTATGGATTGTATTATGAAACTGAAAAGAAACTTTGTGTTCCCAAAAATCTAGGTGAAGAACGGCTTTCACACACATTTATCTCTCAGAATTGAGCATGGGGAGAGACATACGTTCATCAAGCATAAATGGAAAGTGTTGCAGTAGAAACTTTTACTCTGGTTTCTCAGTATTTTTCATAGTACCGGTTTGAAGTTCCTACAGTTTTCAATGTAAAACCTAGTTGGAACTAGTACCTCCCCATATATATGTATGGAGTGTAGTTTGCAACTTAAAATATACTTTGTGTTCCCAACAAGCTAGGTGAAAGACGGCTTTCACACACACTTATCTCTCAGAAATGAGCATGGGGTGAGACTTTCGTTCATCTTGCACAAACGGAACTGTTTGCAGGAGAAATTATTACTCTGGTTTCTCAGTATTTTTCCTAGATTCCATTTGAATTTCCTGCAGTTTTCACTGTAAAATCGAGGTGGAAATTGTACCTCCCCATATATATGTATGGAGTGTAGTTTGCAACTGAAAAGAAATTTTGTGTTCCCAACAAACAAGGTAAAGTACGGCTTTCAAACTCAGTTATCTCTCAGAACTGACAATGTGGAAAGAATTTCGTTCATGTATACAAAGGGAAATGGTTGCTGTATAAACTTTGGCTCTGTTTTCTCAGTCTGTTTCATTGTTCCAGTTTGAATTTCCTGCAGTTTTCACTTTAAACCCGATTGGGAGCTAGTACTTCCCCATATATATGTATGGAGTGGAGTTTGCAAATGAAAAGAAACTGTGTCCCCAACAATCTAGGTGAAGGACGGTTTTCACTCACAATTATATTTCATAACAGTGCATGTGGAGAGAAATTCGTTCATCTCGCACAAATGGATCGGGTTGCAGGAGAAACTTTTACTCTGGGTTCTCAGTCTGTTTCCTTTTGCCGGTTTGATATTCCCACATTTTTCACTGTAAAACCGAATTGGATCTCTTACCTCCCCATATATATGGATGGAATTTAGTTTGCAACTGAACAGAAACTTTCTGTTCCCAACAAGCTATGTGAAGGACGGTTTCACACACTCTTATCTCTCAGAACTGAGCATGGGGAAAGACTTTCGTTCATCTAGCACAAAGGAAAATGTTTGCAGGAGAAAATTTACTGTGGTTTCTCAGTCTGTTTCCTACAGTTGTTTCCAATTTCCTGTATTTTTCACTGTAAAACCCTGTTGGAGATAGTACCTACCCATATAAATGTATGGATTTTAGTTTGCAATTGAAAAGTAACTTTGTTTTCCCAACAAGCTAGTTGAACTACGGCTTTCACACACACATATCTCTCAGACATGAGCATGGGGAGAGAAGTTCGTTTATCTAACAGAAATGGAACTGGTTGCAAGAGAAACTATTACTATGATTTCTCAGTCTGTTTCCTATTTCCGGTTGGATTTTCCTGCACTTTTCACTGTAAAGCAGAGTTGAAGCTGGTTCCTCCCCATATATACGTATGCACAGAATTTTGCAACCGAAAAGAAACTTTTTGTTCCCAACAAGCTAGGTAAAGGACGGCTTTCACACACACTTATCTCTCAGAAATGAGCATGCGGAGAGACGTACGTTCATCTAGCACAAAAGGAACGGTTTGCAGGAGAAATTATTACTCTGGTTTCTCAGTCATTTTCCTAGTGCCGGTTTGAAGTTCCTGCAGTTTTCACTGTAAAACGGATTTGCAGCTTTTACCACCCGTATATAAGTTTTGAGTTTACTTTGCACCTGAAAAGAAACATTGTGTTCCCAACAAGCTAGGTGAAGGACGGCTTTCATACACACATATATTTCTCAGAACTTAGCATGTGCTGACACGTTCGTTCATCTAGCAAAAAGGGAACCGTTTTAAGGAAAACTTTTATTCTGTTTTCTCAGTTTGTTTACAAATGGCAGTTTGAATTTCCTGAAGTTTTCACTTTAAACCGAGTTGGAAATTGTACATACACATATATATGTATGGAGTGTAGTTTGCATCTCTAAAGAAACTTTGTGTCATAACATGCTAGGTGAATGACTGCTTTCACACACACTTACCTCACAGAAATGAACATGTGGAGAGACGTTCATTCATCTAGCACAACGGGAACTTGTTGAAGGAGAAAATTTTCACAGGTTTATCAGTCTGTTTCCTAGCCCCTTTTTTAATTCCTGCAGTTTTCACTGTAAAACGGAGTTGGAGTTTTACCTCCTCAAATATATTTATGGATTGTATTATGAAACTGAAAAGAAACTTTGTGTTCCCAAAAATCTAGGTGAAGAACGGCTTTCACACACATGTATCTCTCAGAATTGAGCATGGGGAGAGACATACGTTCATCAAGCATAAATGGAAAGTGTTGCAGTAGAAACTTTTACTCTGGTTTCTCAGTATTTTTCATAGTACCGGTTTGAAGTTCCTACAGTTTTCATTGTAAAACCTAGTTGGAACTAGTACCTCCCCATATATATGTATGGAGTGTAGTTTGCAACTTAAAATATACTTTGTGTTCCCAACAAGCTAGGTGAAAGACGGCTTTCACACACACTTATCTCTCAGAAATGAGCATGGGGTGAGACTTTCGTTCATCTTGCACAAACGGAACTGTTTGCAGGGAAATTATTACTCTGGTTTCTCAGTATTTTTCCTAGATTCCATTTGAATTTCCTGCAGTTTTCACTGTAAAATCGAGGTGGAAATTGTACCTCCCCATATATATGTATGGAGTGTAGTTTGCAACTGAAAAGAAATTTTGTGTTCCCAACAAACAAGGTAAAGTACGGCTTTCAAACTCAGTTATCTCTCAGAACTGACAATGTGGAAAGAATTTCGTTCATGTATACAAAGGGAAATTGTTGCTGTATAAACTTTGGCTCTGTTTTCTCAGTCTGTTTCATTGTTCCAGTTTGAATTTCCTGCAGTTTTCACTTTAAACCCGATTGGGAGCTAGTACTTCCCCATATATATGTATGGAGTGGAGTTTGCAAATGAAAAGAAACTGTGTCCCCAACAATCTAGGTGAAGGACGGTTTTCACTCACAATTATATTTCATAACAGTGCATGTGGAGAGAAATTCGTTCATCTCGCACAAATGGATCGGGTTGCAGGAGAAACTTTTACTCTGGGTTCTCAGTCTGTTTCCTTGTGCCGGTTTGATATTCCCACATTTTTCACTGTAAAACCGAATTGGATCTCTTACCTCCCCATATATATGGATGGAATTTAGTTTGCAACTGAACAGAAACTTTCTGTTCCCAACAAGCTATGTGAAGGACGGTTTCACACACTCTTATCTCTCAGAACTGAGCATGGGGAAAGACTTTCGTTCATCTAGCACAAAGGAAAATGTTTGCAGGAGAAAATTTACTGTGGTTTCTCAGTCTGTTTCCTACAGTTGTTTCCAATTTCCTGTATTTTTCACTGTAAAACCCTGTTGGAGATAGTACCTACCCATATAAATGTATGGATTTTAGTTTGCAATTGAAAAGTAACTTTGTTTTCCCAACAAGCTAGTTGAACTACGGCTTTCACACACACATATCTCTCAGACATGAGCATGGGGAGAGAAGTTCGTTTATCTAACAGAAATGGAACTGGTTGCAAGAGAAACTATTACTATGATTTCTCAGTCTGTTTCCTATTTCCGGTTGGATTTTCCTGCAGTTTTCACTGTAAAGCAGAGTTGAAGCTGGTTCCTCCCCATATATACGTATGGACAGAATTTTGCAACCGAAAAGAAACTTTTTGTTCCCAACAAGCTAGGTAAAGGACGGCTTTCACACACACTTATCTCTCAGAAATGAGCATGCGGAGAGACGTACGTTCATCTAGCACAAAAGGAACGGTATGCAGGGGAAACTTTAACTTTGGTTTCTCAGTCTGTTTCCTGGTGCCAGTTTGAAGTTCCTGCAGTTTCACTGTAAAACCGAGTTGGAGCTAGTACCTCCCCATATATATGTATGGATTGGAGTTTGCACCTTAAAAGAAACTTTGTGTTCCCAACAAGTTAAATGAAGGACGGCTTTCACACCTCTTACCTCTCAGAACTGAGCATGAGGAGAGTCGTTCTTTCATCTAGCACAAAGGGAACGGTTTGCAGAAGAAACTTTTACACTGGTTTCTCAGTCTGTTTCCTAGTGCCGGTTAGAAGTTCCTGCAGTTTTCACTGTAAAACGGAGTTGGAGCTTGTACCTCCCCATATATATGAATGGAGTGGAGTTTGCAAATGAAAAGAACCTTTTTGTTCCCAACATTCTAGGTGAAGGACGTCTTTCAAACACCATTATCTCTCTGAAATGAGGTTGTGGAGAGACCTTTGTTCATCTAGAACAAAGGGAACAGGTTTCAGGAGAAACTTTTACTCTGGTTTCTCAGTCTGTTTCCTAGTGCCAGTTTGAAGTTCCTGCAGTTTTCACTGTAAAACCGAGGTGGAGTAGTACCTCCCTATATATATGTATGGAGTGGAGTTTGCACATGAAAGAAACTTTGTGTTCCCAACAAGCTATGTGAAGGACGGCTTTCACACACACTTAACTCTCAGAAATGAGCATTTGGAGAGACTTTCGTTCATCTAGCACAAAAGGAACGGGTTGCAGGAGCAACTTTTACTCTGGTTTCTCAGTCTGTTTCCTAGTGCCGGTTTGAAGCTACTACAGTTTTCACTGTAAAACCGAGTTGGAGCTAGTGCCTCCCCATATATATGTATGGAGTGGAGTTTGCAACTGAAAAGAAACTTTGTGTTCCCAACAAGATAGGTGAAGGACGGCTTTCACACACAATTATCTCTCAGACCTGAGCATGTGGAGAGACGTTCGTTCATCTAGCACAAAGGGAACGTGTTGCAGGAGAAACTTTTACTCTGGTTTCTAAGTCTGTTTCCTAGTGCCGGATTGAAGTTCCTGTATTTTTCACTGTAAAACTTTGTTGGATCTAGTACCTCCCCTTATATATGTATGGTATGGCTTTGCAACTGAAAAGAATCTTTGTCTTCCTAACAAGCTTGTGAATGACGGATTTCACACTCACTTATCTCTCAGAACTGAGCATGTGGAGAGACGTTCCTTCATCTAGCACAATGGAAAGTGTTTCAGGAGAAATTTTTACTCTGGTTTCTCAGTCTGTTTCCTAGTGCCGGTTTGAAGTTCCTGCAGTTTTCACTGTAAAACAGAGTTGGAGCTAGTACTACCCCGTATATATTTATGGAGTGGAGATAGCAACTGAAAAGAAACTTTGTATTCTCAACAAGCTAGTTGAAGGATGGCTTTCACACACACATATCTCTCAGAACTGAGCATGTGGAGAGACGTTCGTTCATCTAGCACAAATGGAAATGTTTGCAGGTGTAACTTTTACTCTGGTTTCTCAGTCTGTTTCCTAGTGCCGGTTTGAAGTTCCTGCAGTTTACACAGTAAAAGTGAGTTGGAGCCAGTACCTACCCATATATATGTATGGAGTCTAGTTTGCATCTGGAAAGAAACTTTGTGTTCCCAACAAGCTAGGTGAAGGACGGCTTTCACAAACACTTATCTCTCAGAACTGAGCATGTGGAGAGACGTTCGTTCATCTAGCACAAATGGAACGGGTTGCAGGAGAAACTTTTACAGTGGTCTCTCAGTCTGTTTCCTAGTGTCGGTTTGAACTTCCTGCAGTTTTCACTGTAAACCCGAGTTGGATTTGTACCTCCCTATATATATATATGGAGGGGGGTTTGGACCTGAAAAGAAACTTTGTGTTCCCAACAAGCTATGTGAAGGACGGCTTTCAAACACACTTAAATCTCAGAACTGAGCATGTGGAGAGACGTTCGTTCATCAAGCATAAATGGAAAGGGTTGCAGTAGAAAATTTTACTCTGGTTTCTCATTCTGTTTCCTAGTGCCAGTTTGAAGTTCCTGCAATTTTCACTGTAAAACAGAGTTGGAGCTAGATCCTTCCCATATATATATATGGAGTGGAGTATGCAACTGAAAGAAACATTGTGTTCCCAACAAGCTAGGTGAAGGACGGCTTTCACACCCATTTATCTCTCAGAACTGAGCATGTGTAGAGAAGTTCGTTCATCTAGCAAAAATGGATCGGGTTGCAGTAGAAACTTTAACTCTGTTTCCTCAGTCTGTTTCCTCAGTCTGTTTCCTAGTGCCAGTTTGAAGTTCCTGCAGTTTTCACTGTAAAACAGATTTGGAGCTAGTACCTCCCCATATATATTTATGGATTGGGGTTTGCACCTGAAAAGTAACTTTGTGTTCCCAACAAGCTAGGTGAAGGACGGTTTCACACACACTTATCTCTCAGAATTGAGCTAGGGGAGAGACGTACGTTCATCAAGCATAAATGGAACGGGTTGCAGTAGAAAATTTTACTCTGGTTTCTCTGTATTTTTCATAGTACCGTTTTGAAGTTTCTACAGTTTTCAAAGTAAATCCTAGTTTGAACTAGTACCTCCCCATATATATGTATGGAGTGTAGTTTGCAACTTAATATATACTTTGTGTCCCTACAAGCTAGGTGAAAGACAGCATTCAAACACACTTTCCTCTCTGAAATGAGCATGGGTTAAGAATTTCGTTCATTTCGCAAAAACGGAACGGTTTGCAGGAGAAACTCTTACTCTGATTTCTCAGTATTTTACCTAGATTCCATTTTAAGTTCCTGCAGTTTTCACTGTAAAATCGAGGTGGAGTTTGTACCTCCCCATATATATGTAGGGAGTGTAGTTTGCAAATGAAAAGAAACTTTGTATTCCCAAAAAGCTAGGTAAAGTACGGCTTTCACACACAGTTATCTCTCAGAACTGAGAATGTGGAAAGAATTTCGTACATGTATCACTAATTGAAATGGTGGCTGTATAAACTTTTGCTCTGTTTTCTCAGTCTGTTTCATTGTTCCAGTTTGAATTTCCTGCAGTTTTCACTTTAAACCCGATTGGGAACTAGTACTTCCCCATATATATGTAAGGAGTGGAGTTTGCAAATGAAAAGAATCTTTGTGTTCCCAACAAGCTATGTGAAGGACGGCTTTCAAACACACTTAACTCTCAGAACTGAGCATGTGGAGAGACGTTCGTTCATCAAGCATAAATAGAAAGGGTTGCAGTAGAAAATTTTACTCTGGTTTCTCATTCTGTTTCCTAGTGCCAGTTTGAAGTTCCTGCAATTTTCACTGTAAAACAGAGTTGGAGCTAGATCCTTCCCATATATATATATGGAGTGGAGTATGCAACTGAAAGAAACATTGTGTTCCCAACAAGCTAGGTGAAGGACGGCTTTCACACCCATTTATCTCTCAGAACTGAGCATGTGTAGAGAAGTTCGTTCATCTAGCAAAAAGGGATCGGGTTGCAGTAGAAATTTTAACTCTGTTTTCTCAGTCTGTTTCCTAGTGCCAGTTTGAAGTTCCTGCAGTTTTCACTGTAAAACAGATTTGGAGCTAGTACCTCCCCATATATATTTATGGATTGGGGTTTGCACCTGAAAAGTAACTTTGTGTTCCCAACAAGCTAGGTGAAGGACGGTTTCACACACACTTATCTCTCAGAATTGAGCTAGGGGAGAGACGTACGTTCATCAAGCATAAATGGAACGGATTGCAGTAGAAAATTTTACTCTGGTTTCTCTGTATTTTTCATAGTACCGTTTTGAAGTTTCTACAGTTTTCAAAGTAAATCCTAGTTTGAACTAGTACCTCCCCATATATATGTATGGAGTGTAGTTTGCAACTTAATATATACTTTGTGTCCCTACAAGCTAGGTGAAACACAGCATTCACACACACTTTCCTCTCTGAAATGAGCATGGGTTGAGAATTTCGTTCATCTCGCAAAAACGGAACGGTTTGCAGGAGAAACTCTTACTCTGATTTCTCAGTATTTTACCTAGATTCCATTTTAAGTTCCTGCAGTTTTCACTGTAAAATCGAGGTGGAGTTTGTACCTCCCCTTATATATGTATGCAGTGTAGTTTGCAAATGAAAAGAAACTTTGTATTCCCAAAAATCTAGGTAAAGTACGGCTTTCACACACAGTTATCTCTCAGAACTGAGAATGTGGAAAGAATTTCGTACATGTATCACTAATTGAAATGGTGGCTGTATAAACTTTTGCTCTGTTTTCTCAGTCTGTTTCATTGTTCCAGTTTGAATTTCCTGCAGTTTTCACTTTAAATACGATTGGGAACTAGTACTTCCCCATATATATGTATGGAGTGGAGTTTGCAAATGAAAAGAATCTTTGTGTTCCCAACAAGCTAGGTGAAGGACGGATTTCACTCACAATTATATTTCATAACAGTGCATGTGGAGAGAAATTCGTTCATCTCGCACAAATGGATCGGGTTGCAGGAGAAACTTTTACTCTGGGTTCTCAGTCTGTTTCCTTGTGCCGGTTTGAAATTCCCCCATTTTTCACTTTAAAACCGAATTGGATCTCTTACCTCCGCATATATATTTATGGAGTGGTGTTTGCAACTGAAAAGAAACTATGTTTTCCCAAAAAGCTAGATGAAGGACGTCTTTCACACACAATTATCTCTCAGAACTTAGCATGTGGAGAGACGTTCGTTCATCTAGCACAAAGGAAACAGGTTGCAGGAGTAACTTTTACTCTGAATTCTAAGTCTGTTTCCTAGTGCCGGATTGAAGTTCCTGAATTTTTCACTGTAAAACTGTGTTGGATTTAGTACCTCCCCTTATATATATATGGTGTGGGTTAGCAACTGAAAAGAATCTTTGTCTTCCTAACAAGATTTTGAAGGACGACTTTCACACTCACTTATATCTCAGAACTGAGCATGTGTGGAGACGTTCGTTCATATAGCACAATGGAACATGTTGCAGGAGAAATTTTTACTCTGGTTTCTCAGTCTGTTTCCTAGTGCCGGTTTGAAGTTCCTGCAGTTTTCACTGTAAAACGATGTTGGAACTTGTAGCACAAATATATATGTATGGAGTGAAGTTGGTAAGTTAAAAGAATCTTTGTTTTCCCAACAAACTAGTTGAAGGACGGCTTTCATACACAGTTATCTCTCAGAACTTAGCATGTGGAGAGACTTTAGTTCATCCAGCACAAATGGAACGGTTTGCAGGGGAAATTATTACTCTGGTTTCTCAGTCATTTTCCTAGTGCCGGTTTGAAGTTCTTGCAGTTTTCACTGTAAAACGGAGTTGCAGCTTGTACCACCCATATATAAGTATTGAGTTTAGTTTGCAACTGAAAAAAACCTTTTTGTTCCCAACATTCTAGGTGAAGGACGTCTTTCAAAAACACTTATCTCTCAGAACTGAGCATGTGGAGAGACGTTTGTTCATCTAGCACAAAAGAATAGGTTGCAGGGGTAACTTTTACTCTGGTTTCTCAGTCTGTTTCCAAGTGCCAGTTTGAAGTTCCTACAGTTTTCATTCTAAACCGAGTTGGATCTACTACCTCCCCATATATATGTATGGAGGGTAATTTGCAACTGAAAAGAAACTTTGTGTTCCCAACCAGCCAGGTGAAGGAGGACTTTCACACACACATATCTCTCAGAACTGAGAATGTGGAGAGAAGTTCGTTCTTTCAGCACAAAATGAAATGTTTGCAGTAAAAACATTTGCTCTGGTTTCTCAGTCTGTTTTCCTTGTTCCAGTTTGAAGTTCCTGCTGTTTTCACTGTAAAATGGAGTTGGAGTTGTACGTCCCCATATAAATATAAGGAGTGTAGTTTGCAACTGAAAAGAAAATTTGTGTTCCCAACATGCTAGGTGAAGAATGGCTTTCACACACTCTTGTCTCTCAGGAATGAGCATGGGGAGAGACGTTCGTTCATCTAGCACAATGGGAACGGTTTGCAGGAGAATGTTTTACTCTGGTTTCTCTGTCTGTTTCCTATTGCCTGTTTGAAATTCCAGCATTTTTCACTGTAAAATGGAGTTGGAGCTAGTACCACCCCATATATATTTATGGAGAGTTGTTTGCAACTGGAAACGATCTTTGTGTTCCCAACAAGCAAAGTGAAGTAAGGCTTTCACACACACTTATATCTCATAAGAGTGCATGTAGAGATACTTTCGTTCATCTACCACATGGAACGGTTTGTAGGAGAAAGTTTTACTCTGGTTTCTCTGTATGTTTCTTAGTGCCGGTTTGAAATTTCTGCAGTTTTCACTCTAAAACGGTGTTGGAACTTGTAGCACAAATATATATGTATGGAGTGAAGTTGGTAAGTTTAAAGAATGTTTGATTTCCCAACAAACTAGTTGAAGAACGGCTTTCATACACAGTTATCTCTCAGAACTTAGCATGTGGAGAGACTTTCGTTCATCCAGCACAAATGGAACGGTTTGCAGGGGAAATTATTACTCTGGTTTCTCAGTCATTTTCCTAGTGCCGGTTTGAAGTTCTTGCAGTTTTCACTGTAAAACGGAGTTGCAGCTTGTACCAACCATATATAAGTATTGAGTTTAGTTTGCAACTGAAAAGAAACTATGTGTTCCCAACAAGCTACGTGAAGGACGGCTTTCATACACACATATATTTCTCAGACCTTAGCATGTGCTGACACGTTCGTTCATCTAGCAAAAAGGGAACCGTTTTAAGGAAAAACTTTTAGTCTGTTTTCTCAGTTTGTTTACAAATGGCAGTTTGAATTTCCTGAAGTTTTCACTTTAAACCGTGTTGGAAATTGTACATACACATATATATGTATGGAGTGTAGTTTGCAACTCTAAAGAAACTTTGTGTCAGAACATGCTAGGTGAATGACTGCTTTCACACACACTTACCTCACAGAAATGAACATGTGGAGAGACGTTCATTCATCTATCACAACGGGAACTTGTTGAAGGAGAAAATTTTCACAGGTTTCTCAGTCTGTTTCCTAGCGCCTTTTGTAATTCCTGCAGTTTTCACTGTAAAACGGAGTTGGAGTTTTACCTCCACAAATATATGTATGGAGTGTAGTATGCAACTGAAAAGAAACTTTGTGTTCCCAAAAATCTAGGTGAAGAACGGCTTTCACACACACTTATCTCTCAGAATTGAGCATGGGGAGAGACATACGTTCATCAAGCATAAATGGAAAGGGTTGCAGTATAAACTTTTACCCGGGTTTCTCAGTATTTTTCATAGTACCGGTTTGAAGTTCCTACAGTTTTCAATGTAAAACCTAGTTGGAGCTAGTACCTCCCCATATATATGTATGGAGTGTAGTTTGCAACTTAAAATATACTTTGTGTTCCCAACAAGCTAGGTGAAAGACGGCTTTCACACACACTTATCTCTCAGAAATGAGCATGGGGTGAGACTTTCGTTCATCTTGCACAAACGGATTGTTTTGCAGGAGAAATTATTACTCTGGTTTCTCAGTATTTTTCCTAGATTCCATTTGAATTTCCTGCAGTTTTCACTGTAAAATCGAGGTGGAGATTGTACCTCCCCACATATATGTATGGAGTGTAGTTTGCAACTGAAAAGCAAATTTGTGTTCCCAACAAGCTAGGTAAACTACGGCTTTCACACACAGTTATCTCTCAGAACTGAGAATGTGGAAAGAAGTTCGTTCATGTATACAAAGGGAAGTGGTTACTGTATAAACTTTTGCTCTGTTTTCTCAGTTTGTTTCATTGTTCCAGATTGAATTTCCTGCAGTTTTCACTTTAAACACGATTGGGAGCTAGTACCTCCCCATATATATGTATGGAGTGGAGTTTGCAAATGAAAAGAAAATTTGTGTTCCCAAAAAGCTATGTGAAGGACGGTTTTCACTCACAATTATATTTCATAACAGTGCATGTGGAGAGAAATTCGTTCATCTCGCACAAATGGTTCGGGTTGCAGGAGAAACTTTTACTCTGGGTTCTCAGTCTGTTTCCTTGTGCCGGTTTGATATTCCCCCATTTTTCACTGTAAAACCGAATTGGATCTCTTACATACCCATATATATGGATGGAATTTACTTTGCAACTGAACTGAAACTTTCTGTTCCCAACAAGCTATGTGAAGGACGGTTTCACACACCCTAATCTCTCAGAACTGAGCATGGGGAAAGACTTTCGTTCATCTAGCACAAAGGAAAATGTTTGCAGGAGAAAATTTACTGTGGTTTCTCAGTCTGTTTCCTAGAGTTGTTTTCAATTTCCTGCATTTTTCACTTTAAAACCCTGTTGGAGATAGTACCTACCCATATAAATGTATGGATTTTAGTTTGCAATTGAAAAGTATCTTTGTTTTCCCAACAAGCTAGTTGAACTACGGCTTTCACACACACATATCTCTCAGACATGAGCATGGGGAGAGAAGTTCGTTTATCTAACAGAAATGGAACTGGTTGCAGGAGAAACTATTACTATGATTTCTCAGTCTGTTTCCTAGTTCCGGTTGGATTTTCCTGTAGTTTTCACTTTAAAGCAGAGTTGGAGCTGGTTCCTCCCCATATATACGTATGGACAGAATTTTGCAACCGAAAAGAAACTTTTTGTTCCCAACAAGCTAGGTAAAGGACGGCTTTCACACACACTTATCTCTCAGAAATGAGCATGCGGAGAGACGTACGTTCATCTAGCACAAAAGGAACGGTATGCAGGGGAAACTTTTACACTGGATTCTCAGTCTGTTTCCTAGTGCCGTTTAGAAGTTCCTGCAGTTTTCACTGTAAAACCGAGTTGGAGCTAGTACCTCCCCATATATAAGTATGGATTGGAGTTTGCACCTGAAAAGAAACTTTGTGTTCCCAACAAGTTAAATGAAGGACGGCTTTCACACCACTTACCTCTCAGAACTGAGCATGAGGAGAGACGTTCTTTCATCTAGCACAAAGGGAACGGTTTGCAGAAGAAACTTTTACACTGGTTTCTCAGTCTGTTTCCTAGTGCCGGTTAGAAGTTCCTGCAGTTTTCACTGTAAAACGGAGTTGGAGCTTGTACCTCCCCGTATATATGAATGGAGTGGTGTTTGCAAATGAAAAGAACCTTTTTGTTCCCTACATTCTAGGTGAAGGACGTCTTTGAAACACCATTATCTCTCTGAAATGAGGTTGTGGAGAGTCGTTTGTTCATCTAAAACAAAGGGAACAGGTTTCAGGAGAAACTTTTACTCTGGTTTCTCAGTCTGTTTCCTATTGCCAGTTTGAAGTTCCTGCAGTTTTCACTGTAAAACCGAGTTGGAGTATTACGTCCCTATATATATGTATGGAGTGGAGTTTGCACATGAAAGAAACTTTGTGTTCCCAACAAGCTATGTGAAGGACGGCTTTCACACACACTTAACTCTCATAAATGAGCATTTGGAGAGACTTTCGTTCATCTAGCACGAAGGGAACGGGTTGCAGGAGAAACTTTTACTCTGGTTTCTAAGTCTGTTTCCTAGTGCCAGATTGAATTTCCTGTATTTTTCACTGTAAAACTGTGTTGGATCTAGTACCTCCCCTTATATATGTATGGTATTGTTTTGCAACTGAAAAGAATCTTTGTCTTCCTAACAAGCTTGTGAATGACGGCTTTCACACTCACTTATCTCTCAGAACTGAGCATGTGGAGAGACGTTCCTTCATCTTGCACAATGGAAAGTGTTTCAGGAGAAATTTTTACTCTGGTTTCTCAGTCTGTTTCCTAGTGCCGGTTTGAAGTTCCTGCAGTTTTCACTGTAAAACAGAATTGGAGCTAGTACCTCCCCGTATATATTTATGGAGTGGAGATAGCAAATGAAAAGAAATTTTGTGTTCTCAACAAGCTAGTTGAAGGACGGCTTTCACACACACTTATCTCTCAGAACTGAGCATGTGGAGAGACGTTCGTTCATCTAGCACAAATGGAAATGTTTGCAGGAGTAACTTTTACTCTGGTTTCTCAGTCTGTTTCCTAGTGCCGGTTTGAAGTTCCTGCAGTTTACACTGTAAAAGTGGGTTGGAGCCAGTACCTACCCATATAAATGTATGGAGTCTAGTTTGCATCTGGAAAGAAACTTTGTGTTCCCAAAAAGCTAGGTGAAGGACGGCTGTCACGAACACTTATCTCTCAGAACTGAGCATGTGGAGAGACGTTCGTTCATCTAGCACAAATGGAACGGGTTGCAGGAGAAACTTTTACACTGGTCTCTCAGTCTGTTTCCTAGTGCCGGTTTGAACTTCCTGCAGTTTTCACTGTAAAACCGAGTTGGAGTTGTACTTCCCTATATATATGCATGGAGGGGGGTTTGGACCTGAAAATAAACTTTGAGTTCCCAACAAGCTATGTGAAGGACGGCTTTCAAACACACTTAACTTTCAGAACTGAGCATGTGGAGAGACGTTCGTTCATCAAGCATAAATGGAAAGGGTTGCAGTAGAAAATTTTACTCTGGTTTCTCATTCTGTTTCCTAGTGCCATTTTGAAGTTCCTGCAATTTTCACTGTAAAACAGAGTTGGAGCTAGATCCTTCCCATATATATATATGGAGTGGAGTATGCAACTGAAAGAAACATTATGTTCCCTACAAGCTAGGTGAAGGACGGCTTTCAGACACATATATCTCTCAGAACTGAGCAGGTGGAGAGACGTTCGTTCATCTAGCAAAAAGGGATCGGGTTGCAGTAGAACTTTAACTCTGTTTTCTCAGTCTGTTTCCTAGTGCCAGTTTGAAGTTCCTGCAGTTTTCACTTTAAAACAGTTTTGGAGCTAGTACCTCCCCATATATATGTATGGATTGGGGTTTGCACCTGAAAAGAAACTTTGTGTTCCCAACAAGCTAGGTGAAGGACGGTTTCACACACACTTATCTCTCAGAATTGAGCTAGGGGAGAGACGTAAGTTCATCAAGCATAAATGGAACGGGTTGCAGTAGAAAATTTCCTCTGATTTCTCAGTATTTTTCATAGTACCGGTTTGAAGTTTCTACAGTTTTCAAAGTAAATCCTAGTTTGAGCTAGTACCTCCCCATATATATGTATGGAGTGTAGTTTGCAACTTAATATATACTTTGTGTCCCTACAAGCTAGGTGAAAACTGCATTCACACACACTTACCTCTCTGAAATGAGCATGGGGTGAGACTTTCGTTCATCTCGCACAAACGGAACGGTTTGCAGGAGAAAATCTTACTCTGATTTCTCAGGAATTTACCTAGATTCCATTTGAAGTTTCTGCAGTTTTCACTGTAAAATCGAGTTGGAGTTTGTACCACCCCATATATATGTATGGAGTGGAGTTTGCAAATGAAAAGAATCTTTGTGTTCCCAACAAGCTAGGTGAAGGACGGATTTCACTCAAAATTATATTTCATAACAGTGCATGTGGAGAGAATTTCGTTCATCTCGCACAAATGGATCGGGTTGCAGGAGAAACTTTTACTCTGTGTTCTCAGTCTGTTTCCTTCTGCCGGTTTGAAATTCCCTCATTTTTCACTTTAAAAACGAATTGGATCTCTTACCTCCGCATATATATTTATGGAGTGGTGTTTGCAACTGAAAAGAAACTATGTGTTCCCAACAAGCTAGATGAAGGACATCTTTCACACACAATTATCTCTCAGAACTTAGCATGTGGAGAGACGTTCGTTCATCTAGCACAAAGGAAACAGGTTGCAGGAGTAACTTTTACTCTGGATTCTAAGTCTGTTTCCTAGTGCCGGATTGAAGTTCCTGTATTTTTCACTGTAAAACTGTGTTGGATTTAATACCTCCCCTTATATATATATGGTGTGGGTTAGCAACTGAAAAGAATCTTTGTCTTCCTAACAAGATTTTGAAGGACGACTTTCACACTCACTTTTATCTCAGAACTGAGCATGTGTGGAGACGTTCGTTCATCTAGCACAATGGAACATGTTGCAGGAGAAATTTTTACTCTGGTTTCTCAGTCTGTTTCCTACTGCCGGTTTGAAGTTCCTGCAGTTTTCACTGTAAAACGGTGTTGGAACTTGTAGCACAAATATATATGTATGGAGTGAAGTTGGTAAGTTAATAGAATCTTTGTTTTCCCAACAAACTAGTTGAAGGACGGCTTTCATACACAGTTATCTCTCAGAACTTAGCATGTGGAGAGACTTTAGTTCATCCAGCACAAGTGGAACGGTTTGCAGGGGAAATTATTACTCTGGTTTCTCAGTCATTTTCCTAGTGCCGGTTTGAAGTTCTTGCAGTTTTCACTGTAAAACGGATTTGAAGCTTGTACCACCCATATATAAGTATTGAGTTTAATTTTCAACTGAAAAAAACCTTTTTGTTCCCAACATTCTAGGTGAAGGACGTCTTTCACACACCCTTATCTCTCAGAACTGAGCATGTGGAGAGACGTTTGTTCATCTAGCACAAAGGAACAGGTTGCAGGGGTAACTTTTACTCTGGTTTCTCAGTCTGTTTCCAAGTGCCAGTTTGAAGTTCCTACAGTTTTCATTGTAAACCGAGTTGGATCTACTACCCACCCTTATATATGTATGGAGGGTAATTTGCAACTGAAAAGAAACTTTGTGTTCCCAACAAGCCAGGTGAAGGAGGACTTTCACACACACATATCTCTCAGAACTGAGAATGTGGAGAGAAGTTCGTTCTTTCAGCACAAATTGAAATGTTTGCAATAAAAACATTTGCTCTGGTTTCTCAGTCTGTTTTCCTTGTTCCAGTTTGAAGTTCCTGCTGTTATCACTGTAAAATGAGTTGGAGTTGTACGTCCCCATATAAATATAAGGAGTGTAGTTTGCACCTGAAAAGAAACTTTGTGTTCCCAACATGCTAGGTGAAGAATGGCTTTCACACACACTTATCTCTCAGGAATGAGCATGGGGAGAGATGTTCGTTCATCAAGCACAAAGGGAACGGTTTGCAAGAGAATATTTTTCTCTGGTTTCTCTGTCTGTTTCCTATTGCCTGTTTGAAATTCCAGCAGTTTTCACTGTAAAATGGAGTTGGAGCTAGTACCTCCCCATATATATTTATGGAGAGTTGTTTGCAACTGGAAACGATCTTTGTGTTCCCAACAAGCAAAGTGAAGTAAGGCTTTCACACACACTTATATCTCATAACAGTGCATGTAGAGAGACTTTCGTTCATCTACCTCATGGAACGGTGTGTAGGAGAAAGTTTTACTCTGGTTTCTCAGTATGTTTCCTAGTGCCGGTTTTAAGTTCCTGCAGTTTTCACTGTAAAACGGTGTTGGAACTTGTAGCACAAATATATATGTATGGAGTGAAGTTGGTAAGTTAAAAGAATCTTTGTTTTCCCAACAAACTAGTTGAAGGACGGCTTTCATACATAGTTATCTCTCAGAACTTAGCATGTGGAGAGACTTTCGTTCATGCAGCAGAAATGGAACGGTTTGCAGGAGAAATTATTTCTCTGGTTTCTCAGTCATTTTCCTAGTGCCGGTTTGAAGTTCTTGCAGTTTTCACTGTAAAACGGAGTTGCAGCTTGTACCAACCATATATAAGTATTGAGTTTAGTTTGCACCTGAAAAGAAACTATGTGTTCCCAACAAGCTACGTGAAGGACGGCTTTCATACACACATATATTTCTCAGAACTTAGCATGTGCTGACCCGTTCGTTCATCTAGCAAAAAGGGAACCGTTTGAAGGAAAAACTTTTAGTCTGTATTCTCAGTTTGTTTACAAATGGCAGTTTGAATTTCCTGAAGTTTTCACTTTAAACCGTGTTGGAAATTGTACATGCACATATAAATGTATGGAGTGTAGTTTGCAACTCTAAAGAATCTTTGTGTCAGAACATGCTAGGTGAATGACTGCTTTCACACACACTTACCTCACAGAAATGAACATGTGGAGAGACGTTCATTCATGTAGCACAACGGGAACTTGTTGAAGGAGAAAATTTTCACAGGTTTCTCAGTCTGTTTCCTAGCGCCTTTTGTAATTCCTGCAGTTTTCACTGTAAAACGGAGTTGGAGTTTACCTCCAAAATTATATGTATGGAGTGTAGTATGCAACTGAAAAGAAACTTTGTGTTCCCAAAAATCTTGGTGAAGAACGGCTTTCACACACACTTATCTCTCAGAATTGAGCATGGGGAGAGACATACGTTCATCAAGCATAAATGGAAAGGGTTGCAGTAGAAACTTTTACTCTGGTTTCTCAGTATTTTTCATAGTACCGGTTTGAAGTTCCTACAGTTTTCAATGTAAAGCCTAGTTGGAACTAGTACCTCCCCATATATATGTATGGAGTGTAGTTTGCAACTTAAAATATACTTTGTGTTCCCAACAAGCTAGGTGAAAGACGGCTTTCACACACACTTATCTCTCAGAAATGAACATGGGGTGAGACTTTCGTTCATCTTGCACAAACGGAAAAGTTTGCAGGAGAAATTATTACTCTGGTTTCTCAGTATTTTTCCTAGATTCCATTTGAATTTCCTGCAGTTTTCACTGTAAAATCGAGGTGGAGATTGTACCTCCCCATATATATGTATGGAGTGTAGTTTGCAACTGAAAAGCAACTTTGTGTTCCCAACAAGCTAGGTAAAGTACGGCTTTCACACACAGTTATCTCTCAGAACTGAGAATGTGGAAAGAAATTCGTTCATGTATACAAAGGAAAATGGTTACTGTATAAACTTTTGCTCTAATTTCTCAGTCTGTCTCATTGTTCCAGTTTGAATTTCCTGCAGTTTTCACTTTAAACCGGATTGGGAGCTAGTACTTCCCCATATATATGTATGGAGTGGAGTTTGCAAATGAAAAGAAACTTTGTGTTCCCAACAAGCTAGGTGAAGGACGGATTTCACTCACAATTATATTTCATAACAGTGCATGTGGAGAGAAATTCGTTCATCTCGCACAAATGGATCGGGTTGCAGGAGAAACTTTTACTCTGGGTTCTCAGTCTGTTTCCTTGTGCCGGTTTGATATTCCCCCATTTTTCACTGTAAAACCGAATTGGATCTCTTACCTCCCCATATATATGGATGGAATTTAGTTTGCAACTGAACAGAAACTTTCTGTTCCCAACAAGCTATGTGAAGGACGGTTTCACACACTCTTATCTCTCAGAACTGAGCATGGGGAAAGACTTTCGTTCATCTAGCACAAAGGAAAATGTTTGCAGGAGAAAATTTACTGTGGTTTCTCAGTCTGTTTCCTAGAGTTGTTTTCAATTTCCTGCATTTTTCACTGTAAAACCCTGTTGGAGATAGTACCTACCCATATAAATGTATGGATTTTAGTTTGCAATTGAAAAGTAACTTTGTTTTCCCAACAAGCTAGTTGAACTACGGCTTTCACACACACATATCTCTCAGACATGAGCATGGGGAGAGAAGTTCGTTTATCTAACAGAAATGGAACTGGTTGCAAGAGAAGCTATTACTATGATTTCTCAGTCTGTTTCCTAGTTCCGGTTGGATTTTCCTGCAGTTTTCACTTTAAAGCAGATTTGGAGCTGGTTCCTCCCCATATATACGTATGGACAGAATTTTGCAACCGAAAAGAAACTTTTTGTTCCCAACAAGCTAGGTAAAGGACGGCTTTCACACACACTTATCTCTCAGAAATGAGCATGCGGAGAGACGTTCGTTCATCTAGCACAAAAGGAATGGTATGCAGGGGAAACTTTAACTTTGGTTTCTCCATCTGTTTCCTGGTGCCAGTTTGAAGTTCCTGCAGTTTTCACTGTAAAACGGAGTTGGAGCTTGTACCTCCCCGTATATATGAATGGTGTGGAGTTTGCAAATGAAAAGAACCTTTTTGTTCCCAACATTCTTGGTGAAGGACGTCTTACAAACACCATTATCTCTCTGAAATGAGGTTGTGGAGAGACGTTTGTTCATCTAGAACAAAGGGAACAGGTTTCAGGAGAAACTTTTACTCTGGTTTCTCAGTCTGTTTCCTAGTGCCAGTTTGAATTTCCTGCAGTTTTCACTGTAAAACCGAGTTGGAGTAGTACCTCCCTATATATATGTATGGAGTGGAGTTTGCACATGAAGAAACTTTGTGTTCCCAACAAGCTATGTGAAGGACGGCTTTCACACACACTTAACTCTCAGAAATGAGCATTTGTAGAGACTTTCGTTCATCTAGCTCAAAGGGAAAGGTTTGCAGGAGAAACTTTTACTCTGGTTTCTCAGTCTGTTTCCTAGTGCCGGTTTGAAACTACTGCAGTTTTCACTGTAAAACAGAGTTGGAGCTAGTGCCACCCCATATATATGTATGGAGTGGAGTTTGCAACTGAAAAGAAACTTTCTGTTCCCAACAAGATAGGTGAAGGACGGCTTTCACACACAATTATCTCTCAGACCTGAGCATGTGGAGAGACGTTCCTTCATCTAGCACAATGGAAAGTGTTTCAGGAGAAATTTTTACTCTGATTTCTCAGTCTGTTTCCTAGTGCCGGTTTGAAGTTCCTGCAGTTTTCACTGTAAAACAGAGTTGGAGCTAGTACCTCCCCGTATATATTTATGGAGTGGAGATAGCAACTGAAAAGTAACTTTGTATTCTCAACAAGCTAGTTGAAGGACGGCTTTCACACACACTTATCACTCAGAACTGAGCATGTGGAGAGATGTTCGTTCATCTAGCACAAATGGAAATGTTTGCAGGAGAAACTTTCACTCTGGTTTCTCAGTCTTTTTCCTATTGCCGGTTTGATGTTCCTGTAGTTTACGCTGTAAAAGTGAGTTTTAGCCAGTACCTACCCATATATAAGTACGGAGTCTAGTTTGCATCTGGAAAGAAACTTTGTGTTCCAAAAAGCTAGGTGAAGGACGGCTTTCACAAACACTTATCTCTCAGAACTGAGCATGTGGAGAGACGTTCGTTCATGTAGCACAAATGGAACGGGTTGCAGGAGAAACTTTTACTCTGGTTTCTCAGTCTGTTTCCTAGTGCCGGTTTGAACTTCCTGCAGTTTTCACTGTAAAACCGAGTTGGAGTTGTACCTCCCTATATATATGTATGGAGGGGGGTTTGGACCTGAAAAGAAACTTTGTGTTCCCAACAAGCTATGTAAAGGACGGCTTTCAAACACACTTAAATCTCAGAACTGAGCATGTGGAGAGACTTTCGTTCATCAAGCATAAATGGAAAGGGTTGCATTAGAAAATTTTACTCTGGTTTCTCATTCTGTTTCCTAGTGCCAGTTTGAAGTTCCTGCAATTTTCACTGTAAAACAGAGTTGGAGCTAGATCCTTCCCATATATATATAGATGGAGTGGAGTATGCAACTGAAAGAAACATTGTGTTCCCAACAATCTAGGTGAAGGACGGCTTTCAGACACATATCTCTCAGAACTGAGCATGTGTAGAGACGTTCGTTCATCTTGCAAAAAGGGATCGGGTTGCATTAGAATCTTTAATTCTGGTTTCTCAGTCTGTTTCCTAGTGCCAGTTTGAAGTTCCTGCAGTTTTCACTGTAAAACAGATTTGGAGCTAGCACCTCCCCATATATATGTATGGATTGGGGTTTGCACCTGAAAAGAAACTTTGTGTTCCCAACAAGCTAGGTGAAGGACGGTTTCACACACACTTATCTCTCAGAATTGAGCTAGGGGAGAGTCGTACGTTCATCAAGCATAAATGGAACGGGTTGCAGTAGAAAATTTTACTCTGGTTTCTCAGTATTTTTCATAGTACCGTTTTGAAGTTTCTAGAGTTTTCAAAGTAAATCCTAGTTTGAGCTAGTACCTCCCCTTATATATGTATGGAGTGTAGTTTGCAACTTAATATATACTTTGTGTCCCTACAAGATAGGTGAAAGACGGCATTCACACACACTTACCTCTCTGAAATGAGCATGGGGTGAGACTTTCGTTCATCTCGCACAAACGGAACGTTTTGCAGGAGAAACTCTTACTCTGATTTCTCAGGATTTTACCTAGTTTCCATTTGAAGTTCCTGCAGTTTTCACTGTAAAATCGAGGTGGAGTTTGTACCTCCCCTTATATATGTATGGAGTGTAATTTGCAAATGTAAAGAATCTTTGTGTTCCCAAAAAGCTAGGTAAAGTACTGCTTTCACACACAGTTATCTCTCAGAATTGAGAATGTGGAAAGAATTTCGTGCATGTATCACAAATTGAAATGGTGGCTGTATAAACTTTTGCTCTGTTTTCTCAGTCTGTTTCATTGTTCCAGTTTGAATTTCCTGCAGTTTTCACTTTAAACCCGATTGGGAGCTAGTACTTCCCCATATATATGTATGGAGTGGAGTTTGCAAATGAAAAGGATCTTTGTGTTCCCAACAAGCTAGGTGAAGGACGGATTTCATTCACAATTATATTTCATAACAGTGCATGTGGAGAGAATTTCGTTCATCTCGCACAAATGGATCGGGTTGCAGGAGAAACTTTTACTCTGGGTTCTCAGTCTGTTTCCTTGTGCCGGTTTGAAATTCCCCCATTTTTCACTTTAAAACCGAATTGGATCTCTTACCTCTGCATATATATGTATGGAGTGGTGTTTGCTACTGAAAAGAAACTATGTGTTCCCAACAAGCTAGATGAAGGACGGCTTTCACACACAATTATCTCTCAGAACTTAGCATGTGGAGAGACGTTCGTTCATCTAGCACAAAGGAAACAGGTTGCAGTAGTAACTTTCCCTCTGGATTCTAAGTCTGTTTCCTAGTGCCGGATTGAAGTTCCTGTATTTTTCACTGTAAAACTGTGTTGGATTTAGTACCTCCCCTTATATATATATGGTGTGGGTTAGCAACTGAAAAGAATCTTTGTCTTCCTAACAAGATTTTGAAGGACGACTTTCACACTCACTTATATCTCAGAACTGAGCATGTGTGGAGACGTTCGTTCATCTAGCACAATGGAACATGTTGCAGGAGAAATTTTTACTCTGGTTTCTCAGTCTGTTTCCTAGTGCCGGTTTGAAGTTCCTGCAGTTTTCACTGTAAAACGGTGTTGGAACTTGTAGCACAAATATATATGTATGGAGTGAAGTTGGTAAGTTAAAAGAATCTTTGTTTTCCCAACAAACTAGTTGAAGGACGGTTTTCATACACAGTTATCTCTCAGAACTTAGCATGTGGAGAGACTTTCGTTCATCCAGCACAAATGGAACGGTTTGCAGGATAAATTGTTACTCTGGTTTCTCAGTCATTTTCTTAGTGCCTGTTTGAAGTTCATGCAATTTTCACTGTAAAACGGAGTTGCAGCTTGTACCACCCATATATAAGTATAGAGTTTAGTTTGCAACTGAAAAAAACCTTTTTGTTCCCAACATTCTAGGTGAAGGACGTCTTTCACACACCCTTATCTCTCAGAACTGAGCATGTGCAGAGACGTTTGTTCATCTAGCACAAAGGAAAAGGTTGCAGGGGAAACTTTTTCTGGTTTCTCAGTCTGTTTCCAAGTGCCAGTTTGAATTTCCTACAGTTTTCATTGTAAACCGAGTTGGATCTACTACCCCCCCATATATATGTATGGAGGGTAATTTGCAACTGAAAAGAAACTTTGTGTTCCCAACAAGCCAGGTGAAGGAGGACTTTCACACACACATATCTCTCAGAACTGAGAATGTGGAGAGAAGTTCGTTCTTTCAGCACAAAATGAAATGTTTGCAGTAAAAACATTTGCTCTGGTTTCTCAGTCTGTTTTCCTTGTTCAAGTTTGAAGTTCCTGCTGTTTTCACTGTTAAATGGAGTTGGAGTTGTACATCCCCATATAAATATAAGGAGTGCAGTTTGCAACTGAAAAGAAACTTTGTGTTCCCAACATGCTAGGTGAAGCATGGCTTTCACACACACTTTTCTCTCAGGAATGAGCATGGGGAGAGACGTTCGTTCATCTAGCAAAAAGGGAACGGTTTGCAGGAGAATCTTTTACTCTGGTTTCTCTGTCTGTTTCCTATTGCCTGTTTGAAATTCCAGCAGTTTTCACTGTAAAACGGTGTTGGAGCTAGTACCTCCCCATATATATTTATGGAGAGTTGTTTGCAACTGGAAACGTTCTTTGTGTTCCCAACAAGCAAAGTGAAGTAAGGCTTTCACACACACTTATATCTCATAACAGTGCATGTAGAGAGACTTTCGTTCATCTACCTCATGGAACGGTGTGTAGGAGAAAGTTTTACTCTGGTTTCTCAGTATATTTCCTAGTGCCGGTTTTAAGTTCCTGCAGTTTTCACTGTAAAACGGTGTTGGAACTTGTAGCACAAATATATATGTATGGAGTGAAGTTGGTAAGTTAAAAGAATCTTTGTTTTCCCAACAAACTAGTTGAAGGACGGCTTTCATACACAGTTATCTCTCAGAACTTAGCATGTGGAGAGACTTTCGTTCATCCAGCACAAATGGAACGGTTTGCAGGGGAAATTATTACTCTGGTTTCTCAGTCATTTTCCTAGTGCCGGTTTGAAGTTCTTGCAGTTTTCACTGTAAAACGGAGTTGCAGCTTGTACCAACAATATATAAGTATTGAGTTTAGTTTGCAACAGTAAAGAAACTATGTGTTCCCAACAAGCTAGGTGAAGGACAGCTTTCATACACACATATATTTCTCAGAACTTAGCATGTGCTGACACGTTCATTCATCTAGCAAAAAGGGAACAGTTTGAAGGAAAAACTTTTAGTCTGTATTCTCAGTTTGTTTACAAATGGCAGTTTGAATTTCCTGAAGTTTTCACTTTAAACCGTGTTGGAAATTTTACATACACATATATATGTATGGAGTGTTGTTTGCAACTCTAAAGAAACTTTGTGTCAGAACATGCTAGGTGAATGACTGCTTTCACACACACTTACCTCACAGAAATGAACATGTGGAGAGACTTTCATTCAACTAGCACAACGGGAAATTGTTGAAGGAGGAAATTTTCACAGGTTTCTAAGTCTGTTTCCTAGCGCCTTTTGTAATTCCTGCAGTTTTCACTGTAAAACGGAGTTTGAGTTTTACTTCCAAAAATATATGTATGGAGTGTAGTATGCAACTGAAAAGAAACTTTGTGTTCCCAAAAATCTAGGTGAAGAACGGCTTTCACACACACTTATCTCTCAGAATTTAGCATGGGGAGAGACATACGTTCATCAAGCATAAATGGAAAGGGTTGCAGTAGAAACTTTTACTCTGGTTTCTCAGTATTTTTCATAGTACCGGTTTGAAGTTCCTACAGTTTTCAATGTAAAACCTAGTTGGAACTAGTACCTCCCCATATATATGTATGGAGTGTAGTTTGCAACTTAAAATATACTTTGTGTTCCCAACAAGCTAGGTGAAAGACGGCTTTCACACACACTTATCTCTCAGAAATGAACATGGGGTGAGACTTTCGTTCATCTTGCACAAACGGAAAAGTTTGCAGGAGAAATTATTACTCTGGTTTCTCAGTATTTTTCCTAGATTCCATTTGAATTTCCTGCAGTTTTCACTGTAAAATCGAGGTGGAGATTGTACCTCCCCATATATATGTATGGAGTGTAGTTTGCAACTGAAAAGCAACTTTGTGTTCCCAACAAGCTAGGTAAAGTACGGCTTTCACACACAGTTAACTCTCAGAACAGAGAATGTGGAAAGAAATTCGTTCATGTATACAAAGGAAAATGGTTACTGTATAAACTTTTGCTCTAATTTCTCAGTCTGTCTCATTGTTCCAGTTTGAATTTCCTGCAGTTTTCACTTTAAACCGGATTGGGAGCTAGTACTTCCCCATATATATGTATGGAGTGGAGTTTGCAAATGAAAAGAAACTTTGTGTTCCCAACAAGCTAGGTGAAGGACGGATTTCACTCACAATTATATTTCATAACAGTGCATGTGGAGAGAAATTCGTTCATCTCGCACAAATGGATCGGGTTGCAGGAGAAACTTTTACTCTGGGTTCTCAGTCTGTTTCCTTGTGCCGGTTTGATATTCCCACATTTTTCACTGTAAAACCGAATTGGATCTCTTACCTCCCCATATATATGGATGGAATTTAGTTTGCAACTGAACAGAAACTTTCTGTTCCCAAAAAGCTATGTGAAGGACGGTTTCACACACTCTTATCTCTCAGAACTGAGCATGGGGAAAGACTTTCGTTCATCTAGCACAAAGGAAAATGTTTGCAGGAGAAAATTTACTGTGGTTTCTCAGTCTGTTTCCTAGAGTTGTTTTCAATTTCCTGCATTTTTCACTGTAAAACCCTGTTGGAGATAGTACCTACCCATATAAATGTATGGATTTTAGTTTGCAATTGAAAAGTAACTTTGTTTTCCCAACAAGCTAGTTGAACTACGGCTTTCACACACACATATCTCTCAGACATGAGCATGGGGAGAGAAGTTCGTTTATCTAACAGAAATGGAACTGGTTGCAAGAGAAGCTATTACTATGATTTCTCAGTCTGTTTCCTAGTTCCGGTTGGATTTTCCTGCAGTTTTCACTTTAAAGCAGATTTGGAGCTGGTTCCTCCCCATATATACGTATGGACAGAATTTTGCAACCGAAAAGAAACTTTTTGTTCCCAACAAGCTAGGTAAAGGACGGCTTTCACACACACTTATCTCTCAGAAATGAGCATGCGGAGAGACGTTCGTTCATCTAGCACAAAAGGAATTGTATGCGGGGGAAACTTTAACTTTGGTTTCTCCATCTGTTTCCTGGTGCCAGTTTGAAGTTCCTGCAGTTTTCACTGTAAAACGGAGTTGGAGCTTGTACCTCCCCGTATATATGAATGGTGTGGAGTTTGCAAATGAAAAGAACCTTTTTGTTCCCAACATTCTTGGTGAAGGACGTCTTACAAACACCATTATCTCTCTGAAATGAGGTTGTGGAGAGACGTTTGTTCATCTAGAACAAAGGGAACAGGTTTCAGGAGAAACTTTTACTCTGGTTTCTCAGTCTGTTTCCTAGTGCCAGTTTGAAGTTCCTGCAGTTTTCACTGTAAAACCGAGTTGGAGTAGTACCTCCCTATATATATGTATGGAGTGGAGTTTGCACATGAAGAAACTTTGTGTTCCCAACAAGCTATGTGAAGGACGGCTTTCACACACACTTAACTCTCAGAAATGAGCATTTGTAGAGACTTTCGTTCATCTAGCTCAAAGGGAAAGGTTTGCAGGAGAAACTTTTACTCTGGTTTCTCAGTCTGTTTCCTAGTGCCGGTTTGAAACTACTGCAGTTTTCACTGTAAAACAGAGTTGGAGCTAGTGCCTCCCCATATATATGTATGGAGTGGAGTTTGCAACTGAAAAGAAACTTTCTGTTCCCAACAAGATAGGTGAAGGACGGCTTTCACACACAATTATCTCTCAGACCTGAGCATGTGGAGAGACGTTCCTTCATCTAGCACAATGGAAAGTGTTTCAGGAGAAATTTTTACTCTGATTTCTCAGTCTGTTTCCTAGTGCCGGTTTGAAGTTCCTGCAGTTTTCACTGTAAAACAGAGTTGGAGCTAGTACCTCCCCGTATATATTTATGGAGTGGAGATAGCAACTGAAAAGTAACTTTGTATTCTCAACAAGCTAGTTGAAGGACGGCTTTCACACACACTTATCACTCAGAACTGAGCATGTGGAGAGATGTTCGTTCATCTAGCACAAATGGAAATGTTTGCAGGTGTAACTTTTACTCTGGTTTCTCAGTCTTTTTCCTATTGCCGGTTTGATGTTCCTGTAGTTTACGCTGTAAAAGTGAGTTAGAGCCAGTACCTACCCATATATAAGTACGGAGTCTAGTTTGCATCTGGAAAGAAACTTTGTGTTCCAAAAAGCTAGGTGAAGGACGGCTTTCACAAACACTTATCTCTCAGAACTGAGCATGTGGAGAGACGTTCGTTCATGTAGCACAAATGGAACGGGTTGCAGGAGAAACTTTTACTCTGGTTTCTCAGTCTGTTTCCTAGTGCCGGTTTGAACTTCCTGCAGTTTTCACTGTAAAACCGAGTTGGAGTTTTACCTCCCTATATATATGTATGGAGGGGGGTTTGGACCTGAAAAGAAACTTTGTGTTCCCAACAAGCTATGTAAAGGACGGCTTTCAAACACACTTAAATCTCAGAACTGAGCATGTGGAGAGACTTTCGTTCATCAAGCATAAATGGAAAGGGTTGCACTAGAAAATTTTACTCTGGTTTCTCATTCTGTTTCCTAGTGCCAGTTTGAAGTTCCTGCAATTTTCACTGTAAAACAGAGTTGGAGCTAGATCCTTCCCATATATATATAGATGGAGTGGAGTATGCAACTGAAAGAAACATTGTGTTCCCAACAATCTAGGTGAAGGACGGCTTTCAGACACATATCTCTCAGAACTGAGCATGTGTAGAGACGTTCGTTCATCTTGCAAAAAGGGATCGGGTTGCATTAGAATCTTTAATTCTGGTTTCTCAGTCTGTTTCCTAGTGCCAGTTTGAAGTTCCTGCAGTTTTCACTGTAAAACAGATTTGGAGCTAGCACCTCCCCATATATATGTATGGATTGGGGTTTGCACCTGAAAAGAAACTTTGTGTTCCCAACAAGCTAGGTGAAGGACGGTTTCACACACACTTATCTCTCAGAATTGAGCTAGGGGAGAGTCGTACGTTCATCAAGCATAAATGGAACGGGTTGCAGTAGAAAATTTTACTCTGGTTTCTCAGTATTTTTCATAGTACCGTTTTGAAGTTTCTAGAGTTTTCAAAGTAAATCCTAGTTTGAGCTAGTACCTCCCCTTATATATGTATGGAGTGTAGTTTGCAACTTAATATATACTTTGTGTCCCTACAAGATAGGTGAAAGACGGCATTCACACACACTTACCTCTCTGAAATGAGCATGGGGTGAGACTTTCGTTCATCTCGCACAAACGGAACGTTTTGCAGGAGAAACTCTTACTCTGATTTCTCAGGATTTTACCTAGTTTCCATTTGAAGTTCCTGCAGTTTTCACTGTAAAATCGAGGTGGAGTTTGTACCTCCCCTTATATATGTATGGAGTGTAATTTGCAAATGAAAAGAATCTTTGTGTTCCCAAAAAGCTAGGTAAAGTACTGCTTTCACACACAGTTATCTCTCAGAATTGAGAATGTGGAAAGAATTTCGTGCATGTATCACAAATTGAAATGGTGGCTGTATAAACTTTTGCTCTGTTTTCTCAGTCTGTTTCATTGTTCCAGTTTGAATTTCCTGCAGTTTTCACTTTAAACCCGATTGGGAGCTAGTACTTCCCCATATATATGTATGGAGTGGAGTTTGCAAATGAAAAGGATCTTTGTGTTCCCAACAAGCTAGGTGAAGGACGGATTTCATTCACAATTATATTTCATAACAGTGCATGTGGAGAGAATTTCGTTCATCTCGCACAAATGGATCGGGTTGCAGGAGAAACTTTTACTCTGGGTTCTCAGTCTGTTTCCTTGTGCCGGTTTGAAATTCCCCCATTTTTCACTTTAAAACCGAATTGGATCTCTTACCTCTGCATATATATGTATGGAGTGGTGTTTGCTACTGAAAAGAAACTATGTGTTCCCAACAAGCTAGATGAAGGACGGCTTTCACACACAATTATCTCTCAGAACTTAGCATGTGGAGAGACGTTCGTTCATCTAGCACAAAGGAAACAGGTTGCAGTAGTAACTTTCCCTCTGGATTCTAAGTCTGTTTCCTAGTGCCGGATTGAAGTTCCTGTATTTTTCACTGTAAAACTGTGTTGGATTTAGTACCTCCCCTTATATATATATGGTGTGGGTTAGCAACTGAAAAGAATCTTTGTCTTCCTAACAAGATTTTGAAGGACGACTTTCACACTCACTTATATCTCAGAACTGAGCATGTGTGGAGACGTTCGTTCATCTAGCACAATGGAACATGTTGCAGGAGAAATTTTTACTCTGGTTTCTCAGTCTGTTTCCTAGTGCCGGTTTGAAGTTCCTGCAGTTTTCACTGTAAAACGGTGTTGGAACTTGTAGCACAAATATATATGTATGGAGTGAAGTTGGTAAGTTAAAAGAATCTTTGTTTTCCCAACAAACTAGTTGAAGGACGGTTTTCATACACAGTTATCTCTCAGAACTTAGCATGTGGAGAGACTTTCGTTCATCCAGCACAAATGGAACGGTTTGCAGGATAAATTGTTACTCTGGTTTCTCAGTCATTTTCTTAGTGCCTGTTTGAAGTTCATGCAATTTTCACTGTAAAACGGAGTTGCAGCTTGTACCACCCATATATAAGTATAGAGTTTAGTTTGCAACTGAAAAAAACCTTTTTGTTCCCAACATTCTAGGTGAAGGACGTCTTTCACACACCCTTATCTCTCAGAACTGAGCATGTGCAGAGACGTTTGTTCATCTAGCACAAAGGAAAAGGTTGCAGGGGAAACTTTTTCTGGTTTCTCAGTCTGTTTCCAAGTGCCAGTTTGAATTTCCTACAGTTTTCATTGTAAACCGAGTTGGATCTACTACCCCCCCATATATATGTATGGAGGGTAATTTGCAACTGAAAAGAAACTTTGTGTTCCCAACAAGCCAGGTGAAGGAGGACTTTCACACACACATATCTCTCAGAACTGAGAATGTGGAGAGAAGTTCGTTCTTTCAGCACAAAATGAAATGTTTGCAGTAAAAACATTTGCTCTGGTTTCTCAGTCTGTTTTCCTTGTTCAAGTTTGAAGTTCCTGCTGTTTTCACTGTTAAATGGAGTTGGAGTTGTACATCCCCATATAAATATAAGGAGTGCAGTTTGCAACTGAAAAGAAACTTTGTGTTCCCAACATGCTAGGTGAAGCATGGCTTTCACACACACTTTTCTCTCAGGAATGAGCATGGGGAGAGACGTTCGTTCATCTAGCAAAAAGGGAACGGTTTGCAGGAGAATCTTTTACTCTGGTTTCTCTGTCTGTTTCCTATTGCCTGTTTGAAATTCCAGCAGTTTTCACTGTAAAACGGTGTTGGAGCTAGTACCTCCCCATATATATTTATGGAGAGTTGTTTGCAACTGGAAACGTTCTTTGTGTTCCCAACAAGCAAAGTGAAGTAAGGCTTTCACACACACTTATATCTCATAACAGTGCATGTAGAGAGACTTTCGTTCATCTACCTCATGGAACGGTGTGTAGGAGAAAGTTTTACTCTGGTTTCTCAGTATGTTTCCTAGTGCCGGTTTGAAGTTCCTGCAGTTTTCACTGTAAAACGGTGTTGGAACTTGTAGCACAAATATATATGTATGGAGTGAAGTTGGTAAGTTAAAAGAATCTTTGTTTTCCCAACAAACTAGTTGAAGGACGGCTTTCATACACAGTTATCTCTCAGAACTTAGCATGTGGAGAGACTTTCGTTCATCCAGCACAAATGGAACGGTTTGCAGGGGAAATTATTACTCTGGTTTCTCAGTCATTTTCCTAGTGCCGGTTTGAAGTTCTTGCAGTTTTCACTGTAAAACGGAGTTGCAGCTTGTACCAACAATATATAAGTATTGAGTTTAGTTTGCAACAGTAAAGAAACTATGTGTTCCCAACAAGCTAGGTGAAGGACAGCTTTCATACACACATATATTTCTCAGAACTTAGCATGTGCTGACACGTTCATTCATCTAGCAAAAAGGGAACAGTTTGAAGGAAAAACTTTTAGTCTGTATTCTCAGTTTGTTTACAAATGGCAGTTTGAATTTCCTGAAGTTTTCACTTTAAACCGTGTTGGAAATTTTACATACACATATATATGTATGGAGTGTTGTTTGCAACTCTAAAGAAACTTTGTGTCAGAACATGCTAGGTGAATGACTGCTTTCACACACACTTACCTCACAGAAATGAACATGTGGAGAGACTTTCATTCAACTAGCACAACGGGAAATTGTTGAAGGAGGAAATTTTCACAGGTTTCTAAGTCTGTTTCCTAGCGCCTTTTGTAATTCCTGCAGTTTTCACTGTAAAACGGAGTTTGAGTTTTACTTCCAAAAATATATGTATGGAGTGTAGTATGCAACTGAAAAGAAACTTTGTGTTCCCAAAAATCTAGGTGAAGAACGGCTTTCACACACACTTATCTCTCAGAATTTAGCATGGGGAGAGACATACGTTCATCAAGCATAAATGGAAAGGGTTGCAGTAGAAACTTTTACTCTGGTTTCTCAGTATTTTTCATAGTACCGGTTTGAAGTTCCTACAGTTTTCAATGTAAAACCTAGTTGGAACTAGTACCTCCCCATATATATGTATGGAGTGTAGTTTGCAACTTAAAATATACTTTGTGTTCCCAACAAGCGAGGTGAAAGACGGCTTTCACACACACTTATCTCTCAGAAATGAACATGGGGTGAGACTTTCGTTCATCTTGCACAAACGGAAAAGTTTGCAGGAGAAATTATTACTCTGGTTTCTCAGTATTTTTCCTAGATTCCATTTGAATTTCCTGCAGTTTTCACTGTAAAATCGAGGTGGAGATTGTACCTCCCCATATATATGTATGGAGTGTAGTTTGCAACTGAAAAGCAACTTTGTGTTCCCAACAAGCTAGGTAAAGTACGGCTTTCACACACAGTTATCTCTCAGAACTGAGAATGTGGAAAGAAATTCGTTCATGTATACAAAGGAAAATGGTTACTGTATAAACTTTTGCTCTAATTTCTCAGTCTGTCTCATTGTTCCAGTTTGAATTTCCTGCAGTTTTCACTTTAAACCGGATTGGGAGCTAGTACTTCCCCATATATATGTATGGAGTGGAGTTTGCAAATGAAAAGAAACTTTGTGTTCCCAACAAGCTAGGTGAAGAACGGATTTCACTCACAATTATATTTCATAACAGTGCATGTGGAGAGAAATTCGTTCATCTCGCACAAATGGATCGGGTTGCAGGAGAAACTTTTACTCTGGGTTCTCAGTCTGTTTCCTTGTGCCGGTTTGATATTCCCACATTTTTCACTGTAAAACCGAATTGGATCTCTTACCTCCCCATATATATGGATGGAATTTAGTTTGCAACTGAACAGAAACTTTCTGTTCCCAACAAGCTATGTGAAGGACGGTTTCACACACTCTTATCTCTCAGAACTGAGCATGGGGAAAGACTTTCGTTCATCTAGCACAAAGGAAAATGTTTGCAGGAGAAAATTTACTGTGGTTTCTCAGTCTGTTTCCTAGAGTTGTTTTCAATTTCCTGCATTTTTCACTGTAAAACCCTGTTGGAGATAGTACCTACCCATATAAATGTATGGATTTTAGTTTGCAATTGAAAAGTAACTTTGTTTTCCCAACAAGCTAGTTGAACTACGGCTTTCACACACACATATCTCTCAGACATGAGCATGGGGAGAGAAGTTCGTTTATCTAACAGAAATGGAACTGGTTGCAAGAGAAGCTATTACTATGATTTCTCAGTCTGTTTCCTAGTTCCGGTTGGATTTTCCTGCAGTTTTCACTTTAAAGCAGATTTGGAGCTGGTTCCTCCCCATATATACGTATGGACAGAATTTTGCAACCGAAAAGAAACTTTTTGTTCCCAACAAGCTAGGTAAAGGACGGCTTTCACACACACTTATCTCTCAGAAATGAGCATGCGGAGAGACGTTCGTTCATCTAGCACAAAAGGAATGGTATGCAGGGGAAACTTTAACTTTGGTTTCTCCATCTGTTTCCTGGTGCCAGTTTGAAGTTCCTGCAGTTTTCACTGTAAAACGGAGTTGGAGCTTGTACCTCCCCGTATATATGAATGGAGTGGAGTTTGCAAATGAAAAGAACCTTTTTGTTCCCAACATTCTTGGTGAAGGACGTCTTACAAACACCATTATCTCTCTGAAATGAGGTTGTGGAGAGACGTTTGTTCATCTAGAACAAAGGGAACAGGTTTCAGGAGAAACTTTTACTCTGGTTTCTCAGTCTGTTTCCTAGTGCCAGTTTGAAGTTCCTGCAGTTTTCACTGTAAAACCGAGTTGGAGTAGTACCTCCCTATATATATGTATGGAGTGGAGTTTGCACATGAAAGAAACTTTGTGTTCCCAACAAGCTATGTGAAGGACGGCTTTCACACACACTTAACTCTCAGAAATGAGCATTTGGAGAGACTTTCGTTCATCTAGCTCAAAGGGAAAGGTTTGCAGGAGAAACTTTTACTCTGGTTTCTCAGTCTGTTTCCTAGTGCCGGTTTGAAACTACTGCAGTTTTCACTGTAAAACAGAGTTGGAGCTAGTGCCTCCCCATATATATGTATGGAGTGGAGATAGCAACTGAAAAGTAACTTTGTGTTCTCAACAAGCTAGTTGAAGGACGGCTTTCACACACACTTATCACTCAGAACTGAGCATGTGGAGAGATGTTCGTTCATCTAGCACAAATGGAAATGTTTGCAGGAGAAACTTTTACTCTGGTTTCTCAGTCTTTTTCCTATTGCCGGTTTTATGTTCCTGTAGTTTACGCTGTAAAAGTGAGTTGGAGCCAGTACCTACCCATATATATGTACGGAGTCTAGTTTGCATCTGGAAAGAAACTTTGTGTTCCAAAAAGCTAGGTGAAGGACGGCTTTCACAAACACTTATCTCTCAGAACTGAGCATGTGGAGAGACGTTCGTTCATGTAGCACAAATGGAACGGGTTGCAGGAGAAACTTTTACTCTGGTTTCTCAGTCTGTTTCCTAGTGCCGGTTTGAACTTCCTGCAGTTTTCACTGTAAAACCGAGTTGGAGTTGTACCTCCCTATATATATGTATGGAGGGGGGTTTGGACCTGAAAAGAAACTTTGTGTTCCCAACAAGCTATGTAAAGGACGGCTTTCAAACACACTTAAATCTCAGAACTGAGCATGTGGAGAGACTTTCGTTCATCAAGCATAAATGGAAAGGGTTGCATTAGAAAATTTTACTCTGGTTTCTCATTCTGTTTCCTAGTGCCAGTTTGAAGTTCCTGCAATTTTCACTGTAAAACAGAGTTGGAGCTAGATCCTTCCCATATATATATATATGGAGTGGAGTATGCAACTGAAAGAAACATTGTGTTCCCAACAATCTAGGTGAAGAACGGCTTTCACACACACTTATCTCTCAGAATTGAGCATGGGGAGAGACATACGTTCATCAAGCATAAATGGAAAGGGTTGCAGTAGAAACTTTTACTCTGGTTTCTCAGTATTTTTCATAATACCGGTTTGAAGTTCCTACAGTTTTCAAAGTAAAACCTAGTTGGAGCTAGTACCTCCCCATATATATGTATGGAGTGTAGTTTGCAACTTAAAATATACTTTGTGTTCCCAACAAGCTAGGTGAAAGACGGCTTTCACACACACTTATCTCTCAGAAATGAACATGGGGTGAGACTTTCTTTCATCTTGCACAAACGGAACGGTTTGCAGGAGAAATTATTACTCTGGTTTCTCAGTATTTTTCCTAGATTCCATTTGAATTTCCTGCAGTTTTCACTGTAAAATCGAGGTGGAGATTGTACCTCCCCATATATATGTATGGAGTGTAGTTTGCAACTGAAAAGCAACTTTGTGATCCCAACAAGCTAGGTAAAGTACGGCTTTCACACACAGTTATCTCTCAGAACTGAGAATGTAGAAATAATTTTGTTCATGTATACAAAGGGAATTGGTTACTGTATAAACTTTTGCTCTGTTTTCTCAGACTGTTTCCTAGTGCCGGTTTGAAGTTCCTGCAGTTTTCACTGTAAAACAGAGTTGGAGCTAGCATCTCCCCATATATATATTTGGAGTGGAATATGCAACTGAAAAGAACCTTTTCTTCCCAGCAAGCTATGTCAAAGTAGGCATTCACAAACACTTATCTCTCAGAACACAGCATGTGGAGATACGTTCTTTCATGTAGCGCAATGGAACGTGTTGCAGGAGAAAATTTTACTCTGGTTTCTCAGTCTGTTTACTAGTGCTTGTTTGAAGTTCCTGCAGTTTTCACTTTAAAACAGAGTTGGAACTTGTACCTCCCCTTATATATGTATGGAGTGGAGATTACAACTGAAAAGAAACTTTGTCTACCCAACAAGCTAGGTGAAGGACGTCTTTCACACACACTTATTTCTCAGAACTGAACATGTGGAGAGACGTTCGTTCATCTAGCACCAAGGGAACGGGTCGCAGGAGAAACTATTCCTCTGGTTTCTCAGTATTTTTCCTAGTGCCGGTTTGAAGTTCCTGCATTTTTCACTGAAAAACAGTGTTGGAGCCAGTACCTCCCCATATATATGTATTGAGTGGAGTTTGCACCTGAAAAGAAATTTTGTGTTCCCAAAAAGCTAGGTGAAGTACAGCTTACACACACTTATCTCTCAGAACTGTGGATGTGGAGATATGTTGGTTCATCTATCACAAAGGGAACAGGTTGCAGGAGAAACTTTTATTCTGGTTTCTCCTTCTGTTTCCTAGTGCCGGTTTGAAGTTCCTGCACTTTTCACTGTAAAACCGAGTTGGAGCTTGTACCTCCCCGTATAAATGTATGGAGTGGAATTCGCACCTGAAAAGGAACTTTGTGTTCCCAACAAGCTATGTGAAGGACGGCATTCACACACACATATCTCTCAGATCTGAGCAATGGGAGAGGCTTTCGTTCATTTAGCACCAAGGGAACAGTTAGCAGGGGAAACTTTTACTCTGCATTCTCAGTCTGTTTCCAAATACCGTTTTGAAGTTCCTGTAGTTTTCACTGTAAAACCATGTTGGAGCTAGTACCTCCCGATATATATGTATGAAGTGGAGTTTGCACCTGAAAAAAAACATTGTGTTCCCTACAAGCTAGTTGAAGGACGGCTTTCACACACACATATCTCTCAGAACTGGGCATGTGCAGAGACGTTCGTTCATCTAGTAAAAATGGAACTGGTTGCAGGATAAACTTTTACTCTGGTTTCTCAATCTGTTTCTTAATGCCGGTTTGAAGTTCCTGCATATTCACTGTAAAACCGAGTTGGAGCTTGTACCTCCACATATATATATATGGAGTGGAATATGCACCTGAAAAGATACTTTGTCATGCCAACAAGCTAGGTGAAGGTAGGCTTTCACACACACTTATCTCTCAGAACAGAGCATGTGGAGATACGTCCTTTCATGTAGCGCAATGGAACGTGTTGCAGGAGAAAATTTTACTCTGGTATCACAGTCTGTTTACTAGTGCCGTTTTGAAGTTTCCGCCGTTTTCACTTTAAAACAGAGTTGGAACTTGTACCTCCCCTTGTATATGTATGGAGTGGAGATTACAACTGAAAAGAAACTTTGTCTTCCCAACTAGCTTTGTGAAGGACGTCTTTCAACACAATTATTTCTCAGAACTGCAAATGTGTTGAGATGTTCGTTCATCTAGCACCAAGGGAACGGGTCGCAGGAGTAACTATTCCTCTGGTTTCTCAGTATTTTTCCTAGTGCCGGTTTGAAGTTCCTGCATTTTTCACTGAAAAACAGAGTTGGAGCCAGTACCTCCCCATATATATGTATTGAGTGGAGTTTGCACCTGAAAAGAAACTTTGTGTTCCCAAGATGCTAGGTGAAGCACGGCTTTCACAAACACTTATCACTCAAAACTGAGCATGTCGTGAGACATTCATTCATCTAGCGAAAATGGAACTGTTTGCAGGAGAATCTTTTATTCTGGTTTCTCAGTTTGTTTCCTAGTGCCGGTTTGATGTTCCTGCAGTTTTCACTGTAAAATCGAGTTGGAGTTAGTACCTCACCATATATATGTATGGAGTGGAGTTTGCACCTGAAAAGGAACTTTGTGTTCCCAACAAACTAGGTGAAGTTCGGCTTTCACACACACTTATCTCTCAGATCTGAGCAATGGGAGAGGCTTTCGTTCATTTAGCACCAGGGGAACGGTTTGCAGGAGAAACTTTTACTCTGGTTTCTCAGTCTGTTTCCTAGTCCCGGTTTGAAGTTCCTGCAGTTTTCACTGTAAACCCGTGTTGGAGCTAGTACCTCCCCATATATATGTATGGAGTGGTGTTGGCAACTGAAAAGAAACTTTGTGTTTCCAAAAAGCAGCGTGAAGGATGGCTTTCACACACACTTATCTCTCAGAAGTGAGCATGTGGACAGACGTTGTTTCATATAGCACCAAGGGAATGGGTTGCAGGAGAAACTTTTACTCTGATTTCTCAGGCTGCTTCCTAGTGCCGGTTTGATGTTCCTGCAGTTTTCACTGTAAAACCGTGTTGGAGGTAGTACTTCCCCATATATATGTATGGAGTTGACTTGGCAAATGAAAAGAATCTTTGTGTTCCCAACAAGCTAGGTGAAGGACGGCTTTCACACACACTTATCTCTCAAAACTGAGCATGAGGATAGACGTTTGTTCATCTAGCACCAAGGGAACGGTTAGCAGGGGAAACTTTTACTCTGGTCTCTCAGTCTGTTTCCTACTACCAGTTTGAAGTTCCTGCAGTTTTCACTGTAAAACCGAGTTGGAGCTGGTACTTCCCCATATATATGTATGGAGTGGAGTTTGCAACTGAAAACAAACTTTGTGTTCCCTGCAAGCTAGGTGAAGTACATCTTTAACAAAGACTTACCTCTCAGAAATGAGCATGTGGAGAGACGTTCATTCATCTAGCACAAAGGGAACGGGTTGCCGGAGAAGCTTTTACTATGCATTCTCAGTCTGTTTCCTAGTGCCATTTTGAAATTCTTGCAGTTTTCACTGTAAAACAGAGTTGGAGCTTGTACCTACCTATATATATGTATGGAGTGGAATTTGAAACTTAAAAGAATCTTTGTTTTCCAAATAAGCCAGGTGAAGTGCGGCTTTCACACTCACTTATCCCTCAGTACTGAGCATGTGGAGAGACTTTCTTTCATCTACCATAAAGGGAACGTGTTGCTGGAGAAAATTTTTCTCTGGTTTCTCAGTATATTTCCTAGTGCCGGTTTGAAGTTCCTGCAGTTTTCACTTTAAAATGGAGTTTCGACTAGTATTTCCCCATATATATGTATGGAGTGTGTTTTGCACCTGAAAGTAACTTTGTGTTCCCAAAAAGCTATGTGAAGTACGGCTTTCACACACACTTATCTCTCTGAAGTGAGCATGTGGAGAGACGTTCGTTCATCTAGCACCAAGGGAACGGGTTGCAGGGGAAACATTTACTATTGTTCCTCAGTCTGTTTCCTACAGCTGGTTTGAGGTTCCTGCAGTTTTCATGGTAAATCCGAGTTGGAGCTTGTACCTCCCCATATATATGTATGGAATGGATTGTGCATCTGAAAAGAAACTTTGTGTTCCCAACAAGCTAGTTGAAGGACGGCTTTCACACACATTTATCTATCAGATCTGAGCATGTGGAGAGACTTTCGTTCATCTAGCACAATTGGAACGGGTGGCAGGGGAAACATTTACTCTGGTTTCTCTGACAGTTTCCTATTGCCGGTTTGAATTTCCTGCAATTTTCACAGTAAAACAGAGTTGGAGCTAGTACCTCCCCATATATTTCTATTGAGTGGAGATAGCAACTAAAAAGAAACTATGTGTTCCCAACAAGCTATATGAAGGACGGCATTCACACACAATTATGTCTCAGAACTGAGCATGTGGAGATACGTTCGTTCATCTAGCACAAATGGAACGGGTTGCAGGAGAAACTTTTACTCTGGTTTCAAAGTCTGTTTCCTAGTGCCGGTTTGAAGTTCCTGCAGTTTTCACTGTAAAACATATTTGGAGCAAGTACCTCCCCATATATATGTATGGAGTGGTTTTTGCACCTGTAAAAAATTTTTGTGTTACCAAGAAGCTAGGTGAAAGACGGCTTTCACACACACTTATATATCAGATCTGAGCATGTGGAGAGACGTTCGTTCATCTAGCACAAAGGAATGGTATGCAGGAGAAACTTTTACTCTGGTTTCTCAGATTGTTTCCAAATGCCGGTTTGAAGTTCCTGTAGTTTTCACTGTAAAACCGAGTTGGAGCTTCTACCTCCCCATATATATATATGGATTGGAATATGCAACCTAAAAGAAACTTTGTGTTCCCAACAAGCTAGATGAAGGAAGGCTTTCACACACATTTATCTCTAGAACTGAGCATGTGGAGAGACGTTCGTTCATCTAGCACAAAAGGAAAGGTATGCAGGAGAAACTTTTACTCTGGATTCTCAGTCTGTTTCCAAATGCCGTATTGAAGTTCCTGTAGTTTTCACTGTAAAACCATGTTGGAGCTAGTACCTCCCGATATATATGTATGGAGTGGAGTTTGCACCTGAAAAAAACATTGTGTTCCCAACAAGCTAGTTGAAGGACGGCTTTCACACACACATATCTCTCAGAACTGGGCATGTGCAGAGACGTTCGTTCATCTAGTAAAAATGGAACTGGTTGCAGGATAAACTTTTACTCTGGTTTCTCAATCTGTTTCTTAATGCCGGTTTGAAGTTCCTGCATATTCACTGTAAAACCGAGTTGGAGCTTGTACCTCCACATATATATATATGGAGTGGAATATGCACCTGAAAAGATACTTTGTCATGCCAACAAGCTAGGTGAAGGTAGGCTTTCACACACACTTATCTCTCAGAACAGAGCATGTGGAGATACGTCCTTTCATGTAGCGCAATGGAACGTGTTGCAGGAGAAAATTTTACTCTGGTATCACAGTCTGTTTACTAGTGCCGTTTTGAAGTTTCCGCCGTTTTCACTTTAAAACAGAGTTGGAACTTGTACCTCCCCTTGTATATGTATGGAGTGGAGATTACAACTGAAAAGAAACTTTGTCTTCCCAACTAGCTTTGTGAAGGACGTCTTTCAACACAATTATTTCTCAGAACTGCACATGTGTTGAGATGTTCGTTCATCTAGCACCAAGGGAACGGGTCGCAGGAGAAACTATTCCTCTGGTTTCTCAGTATTTTTCCTAGTGCCGGTTTGAAGTTCCTGCAGTTTTCACAGTAAAACAGAGTTGGAGCTTGTAAATCCCCATATATTTGTATGGAGTGGAGTTTGCAAATGAGAAGAAACTTTGTGTTACCACAAGCTATGTGAAGGACGACATTCACACACAATTATGTCTCAGAACTGAGCATGTGGTGAGACGTTCGTTCATCTAGCACAAATGGATTGGGTTGCAGGAGGAACTTTTACTCTGGATTCTCAGTCTGTTTCCTAGTGCCGGTTTGAAGTTCCTGCAGTTTTCACTGTAAAACAGAGTTGAAGCTAGTATCTCACCATATATATGTATGGATTGGAGTTTGCAACTGAAAAGAAACTTAGTGTTCCCAACAAGCTACGTGAAGGACGGCTTTCACACGCAATTATCTCTCAGAACCTAGCATGTGGAGTGACGTTCTTTCATCTAGCACAATGGAACGTGTTGCAGGACAAACTTTTACTCTGGTTTCACAGCCTGTTTACTAGTGCCGTTTGAAGTTCCTGCAGTTTTCACTGTAAAACCGAGTTGGAACTTGTACGTACCCTTATATATGTATGGAGTGGAGATTACAACTGAAAGAAACTTTGTCTTCCCAACAAGCAAGTTGAAGTGCGGCTTTCACACACACTTATCTCTAAGAACAGAGCATGTGGAGAGGCGTTCTTACATCTAGCACAATGGAACGTTTTGCAGAATAAACTTTTACTCTGGCTTCACAGTCTTTTTACTAGTGCCGTTTGATGTTCTTGCAGTTTCCACTGTAAAATAGAGTTAGAAATTTTTCCTACCCTTATATATGTATGGACTGGAATTTGCAACTGAAATGAAACTTTGTATTCCCAATAAGCTAGGTGAAGAAAGGATTTCACACACAGTTATATCTCAGAAATGGGCATGTGGAGAGACGTTCGTTCATCTAGCAAAATGTGAACAGGTTTGCAGGAGAAACTTCTATTGTGGATTTTCAGTCTGTTTCCTAGTGCCGGTTTCAAGTTCCTGCAGAATTCACTGTAAAACGGAGTTGGAGATAGTACCTCTCCATATATATATATGGAGTGGAATATGCAACTGAAGAGAAACTTTGTGTTCCCAACAAGCTAAATGAAGGACGGATTTCACACCCATTTATCTCTACAACTGAGCATGTGGAGAGACGTTCGTTCATCTTGCACAAAGTGAACGGGTTGCAGGAGTATCTTTTACTCTGATTTCTCAGTCTCTTTCCTAGTTCTGGTTTGAAGTTCCTGCAGTTTTCACTGTAAAACCGAGATGGAAATTTTTCCTACCCTTATATATTTATGGAGTGGAATTTGCACCTGAAAAGAAACTTTGAATTCCCAACAAGCTAGGTGAAGGACGGCTTTCACACACACTTATATATCAGAACTGAGCATGTGGGGAGACGTTCCTTCATCTAGCACAAAAGGAACGGTATGCAGGAAAAACTTTTACTCTGGTTTCTCAGTCTGTTTCCAAATGCTGGTTTGAAGTTCCTGTAGTTTTCTCTGTAAAACCGAGTTGGAGCTTCTACCTCCCTATATATATGTATGGAGTGGAGTTTGCACCTGAAAAGAAACTTTGTGTTCCCAAAAAGCTAGGTGAAGGACGGCTTTCACACACACATATCTTTCCGTACAGGGCATGTGGATAGACGTTCGTTCATCTAGTACAAATGGAACTGGTTGCAGGTTAAACTTTTACTTTGATTTCTCAGTCTGTTTCCTACTTCCGGTTTGAAGTTCCTGCAGTTTTCAGTGTAAAACCGAATTGGAGCTAGTACTTCCCCATATATATATATGGAGTGGAATATGCACCTGAAAAGATACTTTGTCATGCCAACAAGCTAGGTGAAGGTAGGCTTTCACACACACTTATCTCTCAGAACAGAGCATGTGGATATACGTCCTTTCATGTAGCGCAATGGAACGTGTTGCAGGAGAAAATTTTACTCTGGTATCAAAGTCTGTTTACTAGTGCCGTTTTGAAGTTCCCGCAGTTTTCACTTTAAAACAGAGTTGGAACTTGTACCTCCCCTTGTATATGTATGGAGTGGAGATTACAACTGAAAAGAAACTTTGTCTTCCCAACTAGCTTTGTGAAGGACGTCTTTCAACACAATTATTTCTCAGAACTGCACATGTGTTGAGATGTTCGTTCATCTAGCACCAAGGGAACGGGTCGCAGGAGAAACTATTCCTCTGGTTTCTCAGTATTTTTCCTAGTGCCGGTTTGAAGTTCCTGCAGTTTTCACAGTAAAACAGAGTTGGAGCTTGTAAATCCCCATATATTTGTATGGAGTGGAGTTTGCAAATGAGAAGAAACTTTGTGTTACCACAAGCTATGTGAAGGACGACATTCACACACAATTATGTCTCAGAACTGAGCATGTGGTGAGACGTTCGTTCATTTAGCACAAATGGATTGGGTTGCAGGAGGAACTTTTACTCTGGATTCTCAGTCTGTTTCCTAGTGCCGGTTTGAAGTTCCTGCAGTTTTCACTGTAAAACAGAGTTGAAGCTAGTATCTCACCATATATATGTATGGATTGGAGTTTGCAACTGAAAAGAAACTTAGTGTTCCCAACAAGCTACGTGAAGGACGGCTTTCACACGCAATTATCTCTCAGAAACTAGCATGTGGAGATACGTTCTTACATCTAGCACAATGGAACGTTTTGCAGAATAAACTTTTACTCTGGCTTCACAGTATTTTTACTAGTGCCGTTTGATGTTCTTGCAGTTTCCACTGTAAAATAGAGTTAGAAATTTTTCCTACCCTTATATATGTGTGGAGTGGAATTTGCAACTGAAATGAAACTTTGTATTCCCAATAAGCTAGGTGAAGAAAGGATTTCACACACAGTTATATCTCAGAAATGGGCATGTGGAGAGACGTTCGTTCATCTAGCAAAATGTGAACTGGTTTGCAGGAGAAACTCCTGTTGTGGATTTTCAGTCTGTTTCCTAGTGCCGGTTTCAAGTTCCTGCAGAATTCACTGTAAAACGGAGTTGGAGATAGTACCTCTCCATATATATATATGGAGTGGAATATGCAACTGAAGAGAAACTTTGTGTTCCCAACAAGCTAAATGAAGGACGGATTTCACACCCATTTATCTCTACAACTGAGCATGTGGAGAGACGTTCGTTCATCTTGCACAAAGTGAACGGGTTGCAGGAGTATCTTTTACTCTGATTTCTCAGTCTCTTTCCTAGTTCTGGTTTGAAGTTCCTGTAGTTTTCACTGTAAAACCGTGTTGGAGATAGGACCAACCCTTATATATGTATGGAGTGGAGTTTGCAACTGAAAAGAATATTTGTCTTCCCAACATGCTAGGTGAAGTACGGCTATCACTCTCATCTATCTATAAGAACTGAGCATGTGGAGAGACGTTAATTCATCTAGCACAATGGAACATTTTGCAGGAGAAAATTTTACTCTGGATTCTCAGTCTGTTTCCTAGTGCTGGTATGAATTCCTGCAGTTTTAACTGTAAAACCAAGTTGGAGCTAGTACCACCCCATATATATTAATGGATTGGTGATGGCAACTGAAAAGAAAATTTGTGTTCCCAACAAGCTAGGTGAAGTATGGCTTTCACACACACTTATCTCTCAGACATGAGCATTTGGAGAGACTTTCGTTCATCTAGCACAAACGGAACCGTTTTCAGGGGAATTTTTACACTCGTTTTTCAGTCTGTATCCTAGTGCTGGATTGAATTTCCTGCAGTTTTCACTGTAAAACCGAGTTGGAGCTAGTACCTCCCCATATATATGTATGGAGTGGAATTTTCACCTGAAAAAAACTTTGTATTCCGAACAAGTTAAGTGAAGGACGGCTTTCACACACAGTTATCTCTCAGAAATGGGCATGTGGAAATACGTTCGTTCATCTAGCACAAAGAGAACTGGTTGCAGGAGAAATTTTTATTGTGGATTCTCAGTCTGTTTCCTAGTGCCTTTTTTAAGTTCCTGCAGTTTTCATTGTAAAACCGCGTTGGAGATAGTACCTCCCCGTATATATGTATGGAGTGGTGTTTGCACCTGAAAAGAAACTTTGTGTTCCCAACAAGCTAGGTGAAGAACGGCTTTAAAAAACAATTATCTCTCAGAACTGAGCATGTGGAGAGACTTTCGTTCATCTACCTCAAAGGGAAAGGGTTGCAGGAGAAATTTTTCTCCGGTTTCTCAGTCTGTTTCCAAGTGCCGGTTTGAAGTTCCTGCAGTTTTCACTGTAAAACCGCGTTGGAGATAGTACCTCCCCATATATATGTATGGAGTGGAGTTGGCAACTGAAAAGAATCTTTGTGTTCCCAAAAAGCAAGGTGAAGGGCGGCTTTCACACACACATATCTCTCAGAACTGAGCATGTGGAGAGACGTACGTTCATCTAGCACCAAGGGAACTGGTAGCAGGGGAAATTTTTACTCTGGTTTCTCAGTCTGTTTCCTACTACCGGTTTGAAGTTCCTGCAGTTTTCACTGTAAAACAGATTTGGAGCTAGTACCTCCCCATATATATGTATAGAGTGGTGTTCGCAACTGTAAAAAATCTTTGTGTTCCCAAGAAGCAAGGTAAAATACGGCTTTCACACACACTTATATATCAGAACTGAGCATGTGGGGAGACGTTCCTTCATCTAGCACAAAAGGAACGGTATGCAGGAAAAACTTTTACTCTGGTTTCTCAGTCTGTTTCCAAATGCTGGTTTGAAGTTCCTGTAGTTTTCTCTGTAAAACCGAGTTGGAGCTTCTACCTCCCTATATATATGTATGGAGTGGAGTTTGCACCTGAAAAGAAACTTTGTGTTCCCAAAAAGCTAGGTGAAGGACGGCTTTCACACACAAATATCTTTCCGTACAGGGCATGTGGATAGACGTTCATTCATCTAGTACAAATGGAACTGGTTGCAGGTTAAACTTTTACTTTGATTTCTCAGTCTGTTTCCTAGTTCCGGTTTGAAGTTCCTGAAGTTTTCAGTGTAAAACCGAATTGGAGCTAGTACTTCCCCATATATATATATGGAGTGGAATATGCACCTGAAAAGATACTTTGTCATGCCAACAAGCTAGGTGAAGGTAGGCTTTCACACACACTTATCTCTCAGAACAGAGCATGTGGAGATACGTCCTTTCATGTAGCGCAATGGAACGTGTTGCAGGAGAAAATTTTACTCTGGTATCAAAGTCTGTTTACTAGTGCCGTTTTGAAGTTCCCGCAGTTTTCACTTTAAAACAGAGTTGGAACTTGTACCTCCCCTTGTATATGTATGGAGTGGAGATTACAACTGAAAAGAAACTTTGTCTTCCCAACTAGCTTTGTGAAGGACGTCTTTCAACACAATTATTTCTCAGAACTGCACATGTGTTGAGATGTTCGTTCATCTAGCACCAAGGGAACGGGTCGCAGGAGAAACTATTCCTCTGGTTTCTCAGTATTTTTCCTAGTGCCGGTTTGAAGTCCCTGCAGTTTTCACAGTAAAACAGAGTTGGAGCTTGTAAATCCCCATATATTTGTATGGAGTGGAGTTTGCAAATGAGAAGAAACTTTGTGTTACCACAAGCTATGTGAAGGACGACATTCACACACAATTATGTCTCAGAACTGAGCATGTGGTGAGACGTTCGTTCATCTAGCACAAATGGATTGGGTTGCAGGAGGAACTTTTACTCTGGATTCTCAGTCTGTTTCCTAGTGCCGGTTTGAATTTCCTGCAGTTTTCACTGTAAAACAGAGTTGAAGCTAGTATCTCACCATATATATGTATGGATTGGAGTTTGCAACTGAAAAGAAACTTAGTGTTCCCAACAAGCTACGTGAAGGACGGCTTTCACACGCAATTATCTCTCAGAACCTAGCATGTGGAGTGACGTTCTTTCATCTAGCACAATGGAACGTGTTGCAGGAGAAACTTTTACTCTGGTTTCACAGCCTGTTTACTAGTGCCGTTTGAAGTTCCTGCAGTTTTCACTGTAAAACCGAGTTGGAACTTGTACGTACCCTTATATATGTATGGAGTGGAGATTACAACTGAAAGAAACTTTGTCTTCCCAACAAGCAAGTTGAAGGGCGGCTTTCACACACACTTATCTCTAAGAACAGAGCATGTGGAGAGGGGTTCTTACATCTAGCACAATGGAACGTTTTGCAGAATAAACTTTTACTCTGGCTTCACAGTCTTTTTACTAGTGCCGTTTGATGTTCTTGCAGTTTCCACTGTAAAATAGAGTTAGAAATTTTTCCTACCCTTATATATGTATGGACTGGAATTTGCAACTGAAATGAAACTTTGTATTCCCAATAAGCTAGGTGAAGAAAGGATTTCACACACAGTTATATCTCAGAAATGGGCATGTGGAGAGACGTTCGTTCATCTAGCAAAATGTGAACTGGTTTGCAGGAGAAACTTCTATTGTGGATTTTCAGTCTGTTTCCTAGTGCCGGTTTCAAGTTCCTGCAGAATTCACTGTAAAACGGAGTTGGAGATAGTACCTCTCCATATATATATATGGAGTGGAATATGCAACTGAAGAGAAACTTTGTGTTCCCAACAAGCTAAATGAAGGACGGATTTCACACCCATTTATCTCTACAACTGAGCATGTGGAGAGACGTTCGTTCATCTTGCACAAAGTGAACGGGTTGCAGGAGTATCTTTTACTCTGATTTCTCAGTCTCTTTCCTAGTTCTGGTTTGAAGTTCCTGTAGTTTTCACTGTAAAACCGTGTTGGAGATAGGACCAACCCTTATATATGTATGGAGTGGAGTTTGCAACTGAAAAGAATATTTGTCTTCCCAACATGCTAGGTGAAGTACGGCTATCACTCTCATCTATCTATAAGAACTGAGCATGTGGAGAGACGTTAATTCATCTAGCACAATGGAACATTTTGCAGGAGAAAATTTTACTCTGGATTCTCAGTCTGTTTCCTAGTGCTGGTATGAATTCCTGCAGTTTTAACTGTAAAACCAAGTTGGAGCTAGTACCACCCCATATATATTAATGGATTGGTGATGGCAACTGAAAAGAAAATTTGTGTTCCCAACAAGCTAGGTGAAGTATGGCTTTCACACACACTTATCTCTCAGACATGAGCATTTGGAGAGACTTTCGTTCATCTAGCACAAACGGAACCGTTTTCAGGGGAATTTTTACACTCGTTTTTCAGTCTGTATCCTAGTGCTGGATTGAATTTCCTGCAGTTTTCACTGTAAAACCGAGTTGGAGCTAGTACCTCCCCATATATATGTATGGAGTGGAATTTTCACCTGAAAAAAACTTTGTATTCCGAACAAGTTAAGTGAAGGACGGCTTTCACACACAGTTATCTCTCAGAAATGGGCATGTGGAAATACGTTCGTTCATCTAGCACAAAGAGAACTGGTTGCAGGAGAAATTTTTATTGTGGATTCTCAGTCTGTTTCCTAGTGCCTTTTTTAAGTTCCTGCAGTTTTCATTGTAAAACCGCGTTGGAGATAGTACCTCCCCGTATATATGTATGGAGTGGTGTTTGCACCTGAAAAGAAACTTTGTGTTCCCAACAAGCTAGGTGAAGAACGGCTTTAAAAAACAATTATCTCTCAGAACTGAGCATGTGGAGAGACTTTCGTTCATCTACCTCAAAGGGAAAGGGTTGCAGGAGAAATTTTTCTCCGGTTTCTCAGTCTGTTTCCAAGTGCCGGTTTGAAGTTCCTGCAGTTTTCACTGTAAAACCGCGTTGGAGATAGTACCTCCCCATATATATGTATGGAGTGGAGTTGGCAACTGAAAAGAATCTTTGTGTTCCCAAAAAGCAAGGTGAAGGGCGGCTTTCACACACACATATCTCTCAGAACTGAGCATGTGGAGAGACGTACGTTCATCTAGCACCAAGGGAACTGGTAGCAGGGGAAATTTTTACTCTGGTTTCTCAGTCTGTTTCCTACTACCGGTTTGAAGTTCCTGCAGTTTTCACTGTAAAACAGATTTGGAGCTAGTACCTCCCCATATATATGTATAGAGTGGTGTTCGCAACTGTAAAAAATCTTTGTGTTCCCAAGAAGCAAGGTAAAATACGGCTTTCACACACACTTATATATCAGAACTGAGCATGTGGGGAGACGTTCCTTCATCTAGCACAAAAGGAACGGTATGCAGGAAAAACTTTTACTCTGGTTTCTCAGTCTGTTTCCAAATGCTGGTTTGAAGTTCCTGTAGTTTTCTCTGTAAAACCGAGTTGGAGCTTCTACCTCCCTATATATATGTATGGAGTGGAGTTTGCACCTGAAAAGAAACTTTGTGTTCCCAAAAAGCTAGGTGAAGGACGGCTTTCACACACACATATCTTTCCGTACAGGGCATGTGGATAGACGTTCGTTCATCTAGTACAAATGGAACTGGTTGCAGGTTAAACTTTTACTTTGATTTCTCAGTCTGTTTCCTAGTTCCGGTTTGAAGTTCCTGCAGTTTTCAGTGTAAAACCGAATTGGAGCTAGTACTTCCCCATATATATATATGGAGTGGAATATGCAACTGAAAAGAAAGTTTGTGTTCCCAGCAAGCTTGATGAAGGACGGCTTTCACACACATTTATCTCTAGTACTGAGCATGTGGAGAGACGTTCGTTCATCTATCACAAAGGGAACGGGTTGCATGAGAAACTTTTACTCTGAAATCTCAGTCTGTATCCTAGTTCCGTTTGAAGATCCTGTAGTTTTCACTGTAAAACCATGTTGGAGCTAGGACCACCCCTTATATATGTATGAAGTGGAGTTTTCAACTGAAAAGAATTTTGTCTTCCCAACAAGCTATTTCAAGGACGGCTTTCACACACACTTATCTCTCAGAAATGGGCATGTGGAGAGACTTTGGTTCATCTAGCACAAAGGGAAAATTTTGCAGGAGAATTTTTACTCTGGTTTCTTAGTCTGGTTCCTAGTGCCAGTTTGAAATTCCTGCAATTTTCAGTGTAAAACCGAGTTGGAGCTAGTACATCCCCATATAAATTTATGGATTGGTGTTTGCACCTGAAAAGAAACTTTGTGTTCCCAAGAAGCTAGATGAAGCCCTGCTTTCACAAACAATTATATCTCAGATCTGAGCATTTCGAGAGACGTTCATTCATCTAGCACAAATGGAACGGTTTGCATAAGAAAATTTTACTCTCTTTTCTCAGTTTGTTTCCTAGTGCTGGTTTGATGTTCCTGCATTTTTCACTGTAAAAAAGAGTTGGAGTTATTTCCTAACCATATATATGTATGGAGTGGAGTTTGCACCTGAAAAGGAACTTTGTCTTCCCAACAAGCTAGGTGAAGTAAGGCTTTCACACACACTTATCTCTCAGATTTGAGCATGTGGAGAGACGTTAGTTCATTTAGCACCAAAGGAACGGTTTGCAGGAGAAACTTTACTCTGGTTTCTCAGTGTGTTTCCTAGTGCCGGTTTGAAGTTCCTTCAGTTTTCACTGTAAAACCGAGTTGGAGCTAGTACCTCCCCATATATATATATGGAGTGGTGTTTGCACCTGTAAAAAAACTTTGTGTTCCCAAGAAGCTAGGTGAAAGACGGCTTTCACATACACATATATTTCAGAACTGAGCATGTGGAGAGGCGTTCGTTCATTTGGTACAAATGGAACTGTTTGCAGGATAAACTTTTACTCTGGTTTCTCAATCTGTTTCCTAGTTCCGGATTGAAGTTCCTGTAGTTTTCACTGTAAAACCGTGTTGGTGCTAAGACCAACCCTTATATATGTAGGGAGTGGAGTTTTCAACTGAAAAGAAATTTGTCTTCCCAACAAGCTATGTGAAGGACGGCTTTCACACACACTTATCTCTCAGAAATGAGCATGTGGACAGACTTTCGTTCATCTAGCACAAAGGGAACGTTTTGCAGGGGAATTTATCTCTGGTTTCTCAGTCTGTTTCCTAGTGCCGGTTTGAATTCCCTGTAGTTTTCACTGTAAAACCGAGATGGGGCTAGTACCTCCCCATATAAATGTATAGAGTGGAGTTTGCCACTGAAAAGGAACTTAGTGTTCCAAACAAGCTAGTTGAAGGATGGCTTTCACACACAATTATCTCTCAAAACTTAGCATTTGGAGAGACGTTCATTCATCTAGCAGCAAGGGATCGGGTGGAAGGAGAAATTTTACTCTGATTTCTCAGGCTGTTTCCTAGTGCCTTTTTGAAGTTCCTGCAGTTTTCACTGTAAAACAGAGTTGGAGGTTGTACCTCCCCATATATATGTATGGGGTTGAGTTGGCAAATGAAAAGAAACTTTGTGTTCCCAACAAGCTATGTGAAGGACGGTTTTCACACACACATATCTCTCAGAACTGAGCATGTGGAGAGACGTACGTTCATCTAGCACAAAGGGAACGTGTAGCAGGGGAAATTTTTACTCTGGTTTCTCAGTCTGTTTCCTACTACCGGATTGATGTTCCTGCAGTTTTCACTGTAAAACCGAGTTGGAGCTAGTACCTCCCCATATATTTGTATGGAGTGGAGTTTGCAACTGAAAAGAATATTTGTGTTCCCAACAAGCCAGTTGAAGGACGGCTTCACACACACTTATCCCTCAGTATTGAGCATGTGGAGAGAAGTTCGTTCATCTAGCACAAAGAGAATATGTTGCAGGAGAAAATTTTACTCTGGTATCTAAGCCTGTTTCCTAGTGCCGGTTTGAAATTTCCGCAGTTTTCACTGTAAACACGATTTGGGGCTAGTATCTCACCATATATATGTATAGAGTGGAGTTTGCAACTTAAAAGAAACTTTGTGTTCCCAACAAGGTAGTTGAAGGACGGCTTTCACACACATTTATCTCTCAAATCTGAGCATGTGGAGAGACTTTCGTTCATCTAGCACAAATGGAACGGGTGGCAGTATAAACATTTACTCTGGTTTCTCTGACAGTTTCCTATTGCCGGTTTGAATTTCCTGCAATTTGCACAGTAAAACAGAGTTGGAGCTAGTACCTCCCCATATATTTCTATGGAGTGGAGATTGCAACAAAAAGAAACTATGTGTTCCCAACAAGCTATGTGAAGGACGGCATTCACACACATTTATCTCTCAAATCTGAGCATGTGGAGAGACTTTCGTTCATCCAGCACAAATGGAACCGGTTGCAGGAGAAACTTTTACTCTGGTTTCTCAGTCTGTTTCCTAGTGCCGGTTTGAAGTTCCTGCAGTTTTCACTGTAAAACATATTTGGAGCTAGTAACTCCCCATATATATGTATGGAGTGGTTTTTGCACCTGTAAAAAATTTTTGTGTTCCCAAGAAGCTAGGTGAAAGACGGCTTTCACACACACTTATATATCAGATCTGAGCATGTGGAGAGACGTTCGTTCATCTAGCACAAAGGAATGGTATGCAGGAGAAACTTTTACTCTGGTTTCTCAGATTGTTTCCAAATGCCGGTTTGAAGTTCCTGTAGTTTTCACTGTAAAACCGAGTTGGAGCTTGTACCTCCCCATATATATATATGGATTGGAATATGCAACCTAAAAGAAACTTTGTGTTCCCAACAAGCTAAATGAAGGACGGATTTCACACCCATTTATCTCTACAACTGAGCATGTGGAGAGACGTTCGTTCATCTTGCACAAAGTGAACGGGTTGCAGGAGTATCTTTTACTCTGATTTCTCAGTCTCTTTCCTAGTTCTGGTTTGAAGTTCCTGTAGTTTTCACTGTAAAACCGTGTTGGAGATAGGACCAACCCTTATATATGTATGGAGTGGAGTTTGCAACTGAAAAGAATATTTGTCTTCCCAACATGCTAGGTGAAGTACGGCTATCACTCTCATCTATCTATAAGAACTGAGCATGTGGAGAGACGTTAATTCATCTAGCACAATGGAACATTTTGCAGGAGAAACTTTTACTCTGGATTCTCAGTCTGTTTCCTAGTGCTGGTATGAATTCCTGCAGTTTTAACTGTAAAACCAAGTTGGAGCTAGTACCACCCCATATATATTAATGGATTGGTGATGGCAACTGAAAAGAAAATTTGTGTTCCCAACAAGCTAGGTGAAGTATGGCTTTCACACACACTTATCTCTCAGACATGAGCATTTGGAGAGACTTTCGTTCATCTAGCACAAACGGAACCGTTTTCAGGGGAATTTTTACACTCGTTTTTCAGTCTGTATCCTAGTGCTGGATTGAATTTCCTGCAGTTTTCACTGTAAAACCGAGTTGGAGCTAGTACCTCCCCATATATATGTATGGAGTGGAATTTTCACCTGAAAAAAACTTTGTATTCCGAACAAGTTAAGTGAAGGACGGCTTTCACACACAGTTATCTCTCAGAAATGGGCATGTGGAAATACGTTCGTTCATCTAGCACAAAGAGAACTGGTTGCAGGAGAAATTTTTATTGTGGATTCTCAGTCTGTTTCCTAGTGCCTTTTTTAAGTTCCTGCAGTTTTCATTGTAAAACCACGTTGGAGATAGTACCTCCCCGTATATATGTATGGAGTGGTGTTTGCACCTGAAAAGAAACTTTGTGTTCCCAACAAGCTAGGTGAAGAACGGCTTTAAAAAACAATTATCTCTCAGAACTGAGCATGTGGAGAGACTTTCGTTCATCTACCTCAAAGGGAAAGGTTTGCAGGAGAAATTTTTCTCCGGTTTCTCAGTCTGTTTCCAAGTGCCGGTTTGAAGTTCCTGCAGTTTTCACTGTAAAACCGCGTTGGAGATAGTACCTCCCCATATATATGTATGGAGTGGAGTTGGCAACTGAAAAGAATCTTTGTGTTCCCAAAAAGCAAGGTGAAGGGCGGCTTTCACACACACATATCTCTCAGAACTGAGCATGTGGAGAGACGTACGTTCATCTAGCACCAAGGGAACTGGTAGCAGGGGAAATTTTTACTCTGGTTTCTCAGTCTGTTTCCTACTACCGGTTTGAAGTTCCTGCAGTTTTCACTGTAAAACAGATTTGGAGCTAGTACCTCCCCATATATATGTATAGAGTGGTGTTCGCAACTGTAAAAAATCTTTGTGTTCCCAAGAAGCAAGGTAAAATACGGCTTTCACACACACTTATATATCAGAACTGAGCATGTGGGGAGACGTTCCTTCATCTAGCACAAAAGGAACGGTATGCAGGAAAAACTTTTACTCTGGTTTCTCAGTCTGTTTCCAAATGCTGGTTTGAAGTTCCTGTAGTTTTCTCTGTAAAACCGAGTTGGAGCTTCTACCTCCCTATATATATGTATGGAGTGGAGTTTGCACCTGAAAAGAAACTTTGTGTTCCCAAAAAGCTAGGTGAAGGACGGCTTTCACACACACATATCTTTCCGTACAGGGCATGTGGATAGACGTTCGTTCATCTAGTACAAATGGAACTGGTTGCAGGTTAAACTTTTACTTTGATTTCTCAGTCTGTTTCCTAGTTCCGGTTTGAAGTTCCTGCAGTTTTCAGTGTAAAACCGAATTGGAGCTAGTACTTCCCCATATATATATATGGAGTGGAATATGCAACTGAAAAGAAAGTTTGTGTTCCCAGCAAGCTTGATGAAGGACGGCTTTCACACACATTTATCTCTAGTACTGAGCATGTGGAGAGACGTTCGTTCATCTATCACAAAGGGAACGGGTTGCATGAGAAACTTTTACTCTGAAATCTCAGTCTGTATCCTAGTTCCGTTTGAAGATCCTGTAGTTTTCACTGTAAAACCATGTTGGAGCTAGGACCACCCCTTATATATGTATGAAGTGGAGTTTTCAACTGAAAAGAATTTTGTCTTCCCAACAAGCTATTTCAAGGACGGCTTTCACACACACTTATCTCTCAGAAATGGGCATGTGGAGAGACTTTGGTTCATCTAGCACAAAGGGAAAATTTTGCAGGAGAATTTTTACTCTGGTTTCTTAGTCTGGTTCCTAGTGCCGGTTTGAAATTCCTGCAATTTTCAGTGTAAAACCGAGTTGGAGCTAGTACATCCCCATATAAATTTATGGATTGGTGTTTGCACCTGAAAAGAAACTTTGTGTTCCCAAGAAGCTAGATGAAGCCCTGCTTTCACAAACAATTATATCTCAGATCTGAGCATTTCGAGAGACGTTCATTCATCTAGCACAAATGGAACGGTTTGCATAAGAAAATTTTACTCTCTTTTCTCAGTTTGTTTCCTAGTGCTGGTTTGATGTTCCTGCATTTTTCACTGTAAAAAAGAGTTGGAGTTATTTCCTAACCATATATATGTATGGAGTGGAGTTTGCACCTGAAAAGGAACTTTGTCTTCCCAACAAGCTAGGTGAAGTAAGGCTTTCACACACACTTATCTCTCAGATTTGAGCATGTGGAGAGACGTTAGTTCATTTAGCACCAAAGGAACGGTTTGCAGGAGAAACTTTACTCTGGTTTCTCAGTGTGTTTCCTAGTGCCGGTTTGAAGTTCCTTCAGTTTTCACTGTAAAACCGAGTTGGAGCTAGTACCTCCCCATATATATATATGGAGTGGTGTTTGCACCTGTAAAAAAACTTTGTGTTCCCAAGAAGCTAGGTGAAAGACGGCTTTCACATACACATATATTTCAGAACTGAGCATGTGGAGAGGCGTTCGTTCATTTGGTACAAATGGAACTGTTTGCAGGATAAACTTTTACTCTGTTTTCTCAATCTGTTTCCTAGTTCCGGTTTGAAGTTCCTGTAGTTTTCACTGTAAAACCGTGTTGGTGCTAAGACCAACCCTTATATATGTAGGGAGTGGAATTTTCAACTGAAAAGAAATTTGTCTTCCCAACAAGCTATGTGAAGGACGGCTTTCACACACACTTATCTCTCAGAAATGAGCATGTGGACAGACTTTCGTTCATCTAGCACAAAGGGAACGTTTTGCAGGGGAATTTATCTCTGGTTTCTCAGTCTGTTTCCTAGTGCCGGTTTGAATTCCCTGTAGTTTTCACTGTAAAACCGAGATGGGGCTAGTACCTCCCCATATAAATGTATAGAGTGGAGTTTGCCACTGAAAAGGAACTTAGTGTTCCAAACAAGCTAGTTGAAGGATGGCTTTCACACACAATTATCTCTCAAAACTTAGCATTTGGAGAGACGTTCATTCATCTAGCAGCAAGGGATCGGGTGGAAGGAGAAATTTTACTCTGATTTCTCAGGCTGTTTCCTAGTGCCTTTTTGAAGTTCCTGCAGTTTTCACTGTAAAACAGAGTTGGAGGTTGTACCTCCCCATATATATGTATGGGGTTGAGTTGGCAAATGAAAAGAAACTTTGTGTTCCCAACAAGCTATGTGAAGGACGGTTTTCACACACACATATCTCTCAGAACTGAGCATGTGGAGAGACGTACGTTCATCTAGCACAAAGGGAACGTGTAGCAGGGGAAATTTTTACTCTGGTTTCTCAGTCTGTTTCCTACTACCGGATTGATGTTCCTGCAGTTTTCACTGTAAAACCGAGTTGGAGCTAGTACCTCCCCATATATTTGTATGGAGTGGAGTTTGCAACTGAAAAGAATATTTGTGTTCCCAACAAGCCAGTTGAAGGACGGCTTCACACACACTTATCCCTCAGTATTGAGCATGTGGAGAGAAGTTCGTTCATCTAGCACAAAGAGAATATGTTGCAGGAGAAAATTTTACTCTGGTATCTAAGCCTGTTTCCTAGTGCCGGTTTGAAATTTCCGCAGTTTTCACTGTAAACACGATTTGGGGCTAGTATCTCACCATATATATGTATAGAGTGGAGTTTGCAACTTAAAAGAAACTTTGTGTTCCCAACAAGGTAGTTGAAGGACGGCTTTCACACACATTTATCTCTCAAATCTGAGCATGTGGAGAGACTTTCGTTCATCTAGCACAAATGGAACGGGTGGCAGTATAAACATTTACTCTGGTTTCTCTGACAGTTTCCTATTGCCGGTTTGAATTTCCTGCAATTTGCACAGTAAAACAGAGTTGGAGCTAGTACCTCCCCATATATTTCTATGGAGTGGAGATTGCAACAAAAAGAAACTATGTGTTCCCAACAAGCTATGTGAAGGACGGCATTCACACACATTTATCTCTCAAATCTGAGCATGTGGAGAGACTTTCGTTCATCCAGCACAAATGGAACCGGTTGCAGGAGAAACTTTTACTCTGGTTTCTCAGTCTGTTTCTTAGTGCCGGTTTGAAGTTCCTGCAGTTTTCACTGTAAAACATATTTGGAGCTAGTAACTCCCCATATATATGTATGGAGTGGTTTTTGCACCTGTAAAAAATTTTTGTGTTCCCAAGAAGCTAGGTGAAAGACGGCTTTCACACACACTTATATATCAGATCTGAGCATGTGGAGAGACGTTCGTTCATCTAGCACAAAGGAATGGTATGCAGGATAAACTTTTACTCTGGTTTCTCAGATTGTTTCCAAATGCCGGTTTGAAGTTCCTGTAGTTTTCACTGTAAAACCGAGTTGGAGCTTGTACCTCCCCATATATATATATGGATTGGAATATGCAACCTAAAAGAAACTTTGTGTTCCCAACAAGCTAGATGAAGGAAGGCTTTCACACACATTTATCTCTAGAACTGAGCATGTGGAGAGACGTTCGTTCATCTAGCACAAAAGGAACGGGTTGCATGAGAAAATTTTACTCTGATTTCTCAGTGTGTTTCCTAGTTCCGTTTTGAAGTTCCTGTAGTTTTCACTGTAAAACCATGTTGGAGCTAGGACCACCCCTTATATATGTATGGAGAGGTTTTTGCAACTGAAAAGAATTTTGTCTTCCCAACAAGCTATGTGAAGTACGGCTTTCACACACACTTATATCTCAGAACTGAGCATGTGGAGAGACGTTCGTTCATCTAGCACAAAAGGAAAGGTATGCAGGAGAAACTTTTACTCTGGATTCTCAGTCTGTTTCCAAATGCCGTTTTGAAGTTCCTGTAGTTTTCACTGTAAAACCAAGTTGGAGCTAGTACCTCCCGATATATATGTATGAAGTGGAGTTTGCACCTGAAAAAAAACATTGTGTTCCCTACAAGCTAGTTGAAGGACGGCTTTCACACACACATATCTCTCAGAACTGGGCATGTGCAGAGACGTTCGTTCATCTAGTAAAAATGGAACTGGTTGCAGGATAAACTTTTACTCTGGTTTCTCAATCTGTTTCTTAATGCCGGTTTGAAGTTCCTGCATATTCACTGTAAAACCGAGTTGGAGCTTGTACCTCCACATATATATATATGGAGTGGAATATGCACCTGAAAAGATACTTTGTCATGCCAACAAGCTAGGTGAATGTAGGCTTTCACACACACTTATCTCTCAGAACAGAGCATGTGGAGATACGTCCTTTCATGTAGCGCAATGGAACGTGTTGCAGGGGAAAATTTTACTCTGGTATCAAAGTCTGTTTACTAGTGCCGTTTTGAAGTTCCCGCAGTTTTCACTTTAAAACAGAGTTAGAACTTGTACCTCCCCTTGTATATGTATGGAGTGGAGATTACAACTGAAAAGAAACTTTGTCTTCAAAACTAGCTTTGTGAAGGACGTCTTCCAACACAATTATTTCTCAGAACTGCACATGTGTTGAGATGTTCGTTCATCAAGCACCAAGGGAACGGGTCGCAGGAGAAACTATTCCTCTGGTTTCTCAGTATTTTTCCTAGTGCCGGTTTGAAGTTCCTGCATTTTTCACTGAAAAACAGAGTTGGAGCCAGTACCTCCCCATATATATGTATTGAGTGGAGTTTGCACCTGAAAAGAAACTTTGTGTTCCCAAGAAGCTAGGTGAAGCACGGCTTTCACAAACACTTATCTCTCAAAACTGAGCATGTCGTGAGACTTTCATTCATCTAGCGAAAATGGAACTGTTTGCAGGAGAATCTTTTATTCTGGTTTCTCAGTTTGTTTCCTAGTGCCGGTTTGATGTTCCTGCAGTTTTCACTGTAAAATCGAGTTGGAGTTAGTACCTCACCATATATATGTATGGAGTGGAGTTTGCACCTGAAAAGGAACTTTGTGTTCCCAACAAACTAGGTGAAGTTCGGCTTTCACACACACTTATCTCTCAGATCTGAGCAATGGGAGAGGCTTTCGTTCATTTAGCACCAAGGGAACAGTTAGCAGGGGAAACTTTTACTCTGGTCTCTCAGTCTGTTTCCTACTACCAGTCTGAAGTTCCTGCAGTTTTCACTGTAAAACCGAGTTGGAGCTGGTACTTCCCCATATATATGTATGGAGTGGAGTTTGCAACTGAAAACAAACTTTGTGTTCCCTACAATCTAGGTGAAGTACGGCTTTAACAAAGACTTACCTCTCAGAAATGAGCATGTGGAGAGACGTTCATTCATCTAGCACAAAGGGAACGGGTTGCCGGAGAAGCTTTTACTATGCATTCTCAGTCTGTTTCCTAGTGCCATTTTGAAGTTCTTGCAGTTTTCACTGTAAAACAGAGTTGGAGCTTGTACCTACCTATATATATGTATGGAGTGGAATTTGAAACTTAAAAGAATCTTTGTTTTCCAAATAAGCCAGGTGAAGTGCGGCTTTCACACTCACTTATCCCTCAGTACTGAGCATGTGGAGAGACTTTCTTTCATCTGCCATAAAGGGAACGTGTTGCTGGAGAAAATTTTTCTCTGGATTCTCAGTATATTTCCTAGTGCCGGTTTGAAGTTCCTGCAGTTTTCACTGTAAAATGGAGTTTCGACTAGTATTTCCCCATATATATATATGGAGTGTGGTTTGCACCTGAAAGTAACTTTGTGTTCCCAAAAAGCTATGTGAAGTACGGCTTTCACACACACTTATCTCTCTGAAGTGAGCATGTGGAGAGACGTTCGTTCATCTAGCACCAAGGGAACGGGTTGCAGTGGAAACATTTACTATGGTTCCTCAGTCTGTTTCCTACTGCCGGTTTGAAGTTCCTGCAGTTTTCATGGTAAAAACGAGTTGGAGCTTGTACCTCCCCATATATATGTATGGAATGGATTGTGCATCTGAAAAGAAACTTTGTGTTCTCAACAAGCTAGTTGAAGGACGGCTTTCACACACATTTATCTCTCAGATCTGAGCATGTGGAGAGACTTTCGTTCATCTAGCACAAATGGAACAGGTGGCAGGAGAAACATTTACTCTGGTTTCTCTGACAGTTTCCTATTGCCGGTTTGAATTTCCTGCAATTTTCACAGTAAAACAGAGTTGGAGCTAGTACCTCCCCATATATTACTATGGAGTGGAGATTTCAACTAAAAAGAAACTATGTGTTCCCAACAAGATATGTGAAGGACGGCATTCACACACAATTATGTCTCAGAACTGAGCATGTGGAGATACGTTCGTTCATCTAGCACAAATGGAACGGGTTGCAGGAGAAACTTTTATTCTGGTTTCTCAGTCTGTTTCCTAGTGCCGGTTTGAAGTTCCTGCAGTTTTCACAGTAAAACGGATTTGGAGCTATTATCTCACCATATATATGTATGGAGTGGAGATTGCAACTGAAAATAAACTTTGTCTTCCCATCAAGCTAGGTGAATGACGGCTTTCACACACACTTATCTCTCAGAACAGAGCATGTGGAGAGTCGTTCGTTCATCTAGCACAATTTGAACGGGTTGCACGAGAAACTTTTACTCTGGTTTATCTGTTTGTTTCCTAATGCTTTTTTGAAGTTCCTACAGTTTTCACAGTTAAAACGAGTTGGAGCTATTACCTCCCCACATATAGTTATGGAATGGAGTTTGAAACTGAAATGAATCTTTGTGTTCCCAACAAGCTATGGGAAGAACGGCTTTAACACACACTTAACTCTCAAAACAGAACATGTGGAGATATGATCTTTCATCCAGCACAATGGAACGTGTTGCAGGAGAAACTTTTACTCTGGTTTCACAGTATGATTACTAGTGCCGGTTTGAAGTTCCTGCAGTTTTCACTGTAAAACCGAGATGGAAATTTTTCCTACCCTTATATATTTATGGAGTGGAATTTGCACCTGAAAAGAAACTTTGAATTCCCAACAAGCTAGGTGAAGGACGGCTTTCACACACACTTATATATCAGAACTGAGCATGTGGGGAGACGTTCCTTCATCTAGCACAAAAGGAACGGTATGCAGGAAAAACTTTTACTCTGGTTTCTCAGTCTGTTTCCAAATGCTGGTTTGAAGTTCCTGTAGTTTTCTCTGTAAAACCGAGTTGGAGCTTCTACCTCCCTATATATATGTATGGAGTGGAGTTTGCACCTGAAAAGAAACTTTGTGTTCCCAAAAAGCTAGGTGAAGGACGGCTTTCACACACAAATATCTTTCCGTACAGGGCATGTGGATAGACGTTCATTCATCTAGTACAAATGGAACTGGTTGCAGGTTAAACTTTTACTTTGATTTCTCAGTCTGTTTCCTAGTTCCGGTTTGAAGTTCCTGAAGTTTTCAGTGTAAAACCGAATTGGAGCTAGTACTTCCCCATATATATATATGGAGTGGAATATGCACCTGAAAAGATACTTTGTCATGCCAACAAGCTAGGTGAAGGTAGGCTTTCACACACACTTATCTCTCAGAACAGAGCATGTGGAGATACGTCCTTTCATGTAGCGCAATGGAACGTGTTGCAGGAGAAAATTTTACTCTGGTATCAAAGTCTGTTTACTAGTGCCGTTTTGAAGTTCCCGCAGTTTTCACTTTAAAACAGAGTTGGAACTTGTACCTCCCCTTGTATATGTATGGAGTGGAGATTACAACTGAAAAGAAACTTTGTCTTCCCAACTAGCTTTGTGAAGGACGTCTTTCAACACAATTATTTCTCAGAACTGCACATGTGTTGAGATGTTCGTTCATCTAGCACCAAGGGAACGGGTCGCAGGAGAAACTATTCCTCTGGTTTCTCAGTATTTTTCCTAGTGCCGGTTTGAAGTTCCTGCAGTTTTCACAGTAAAACAGAGTTGGAGCTTGTAAATCCCCATATATTTGTATGGAGTGGAGTTTGCAAATGAGAAGAAACTTTGTGTTACCACAAGCTATGTGAAGGACGACATTCACACACAATTATGTCTCAGAACTGAGCATGTGGTGAGACGTTCGTTCATCTAGCACAAATGGAATATGTTGCAGGAGAAAATTTTACTCTGGATTCTCAGTCTGTTTCCTAGTGCCGGTTTGAAGTTCCTGCAGTTTTCACTGTAAAACAGAGTTGAAGCTAGTATCTCACCATATATATGTATGGATTGGAGTTTGCAACTGAAAAGAAACTTAGTGTTCCCAACAAGCTACGTGAAGGACGGCTTTCACACGCAATTATCTCTCAGAACCTAGCATGTGGAGTGACGTTCTTTCATCTAGCACAATGGAACGTGTTGCAGGACAAACTTTTACTCTGGTTTCACAGCCTGTTTACTAGTGCCGTTTGAAGTTCCTGCAGTTTTCACTGTAAAACCGAGTTGGAACTTGTACGTACCCTTATATATGTATGGAGTGGAGATTACAACTGAAAGAAACTTTGTCTTCCCAACAAGCAAGTTGAAGGGCGGCTTTCACACACACTTATCTCTAAGAACAGAGCATGTGGAGAGGCGTTCTTACATCTAGCACAATGGAACGTTTTGCAGAATAAACTTTTACTCTGGCTTCACAGTCTTTTTACTAGTGCCGTTTGATGTTCTTGCAGTTTCCACTGTAAAATAGAGTTAGAAATTTTTCCTACCCTTATATATGTATGGACTGGAATTTGCAACTGAAATGAAACTTTGTATTCCCAATAAGCTAGGTGAAGAAAGGATTTCACACACAGTTATATCTCAGAAATGGGCATGTGGAGAGACGTTCGTTCATCTAGCAAAATGTGAACTGGTTTGCAGGAGAAACTTCTATTGTGGATTTTCAGTCTGTTTCCTAGTGCCGGTTTCAAGTTCCTGCAGAATTCACTGTAAAACGGAGTTGGAGATAGTACCTCTCCATATATATATATGGAGTGGAATATGCAACTGAAGAGAAACTTTGTGTTCCCAACAAGCTAAATGAAGGACGGATTTCACACCCATTTATCTCTACAACTGAGCATGTGGAGAGACGTTCGTTCATCTTGCACAAAGTGAACGGGTTGCAGGAGTATCTTTTACTCTGATTTCTCAGTCTCTTTCCTAGTTCTGGTTTGAAGTTCCTGTAGTTTTCACTGTAAAACCGTGTTGGAGATAGGACCAACCCTTATATATGTATGGAGTGGAGTTTGCAACTGAAAAGAATATTTGTCTTCCCAACATGCTAGGTGAAGTACGGCTATCACTCTCATCTATCTATAAGAACTGAGCATGTGGAGAGACGTTAATTCATCTAGCACAATGGAACATTTTGCAGGAGAAACTTTTACTCTGGATTCTCAGTCTGTTTCCTAGTGCTGGTATGAATTCCTGCAGTTTTAACTGTAAAACCAAGTTGGAGCTAGTACCACCCCATATATATTAATGGATTGGTGATGGCAACTGAAAAGAAAATTTGTGTTCCCAACAAGCTAGGTGAAGTATGGCCTTCACACACACTTATCTCTCAGACATGAGCATTTGGAGAGACTTTCGTTCATCTAGCACAAACGGAACCGTTTTCAGGGGAATTTTTACACTCGTTTTTCAGTCTGTATCCTAGTGCTGGATTGAATTTCCTGCAGTTTTCACTGTAAAACCGAGTTGGAGCTAGTACCTCCCCATATATATGAATGGAGTGGAATTTTCACCTGAAAAAAACTTTGTATTCCGAACAAGTTAAGTGAAGGACGGCTTTCACACACAGTTATCTCTCAGAAATGGGCATGTGGAAATACGTTCGTTCATCTAGCACAAAGAGAACTGGTTGCAGGAGAAATTTTTATTGTGGATTCTCAGTCTGTTTCCTAGTGCCTTTTTTAAGTTCCTGCAGTTTTCATTGTAAAACCGCGTTGGAGATAGTACCTCCCCGTATATATGTATGGAGTGGTGTTTGCACCTGAAAAGAAACTTTGTGTTCCCAACAAGCTAGGTGAAGAACGGCTTTAAAAAACAATTATCTCTCAGAACTGAGCATGTGGAGAGACTTTCGTTCATCTACCTCAAAGGGAAAGGGTTGCAGGAGAAATTTTTCTCCGGTTTCTCAGTCTGTTTCCAAGTGCCGGTTTGAAGTTCCTGCAGTTTTCACTGTAAAACCGCGTTGGAGATAGTACCTCCCCATATATATGTATGGAGTGGAGTTGGCAACTGAAAAGAATCTTTGTGTTCCCAACAAGCTAGGTGAAGGACGCCTTGAACACACACTTATCTCTCAAAAGTGAGCATGTGGAGAGACGTTCGTTCATCTAGCACAAAGGGAACGGGTTGCAGTAGAAACTTTTACTCTGGATTCTCAGTCTGTTTCCTAGTGCCGAATTGTATTTCCTGCAGTTTTCACTGTAAACCGAGTTGGAATTAGTACCTCCCCATATATATGTATGGAGTGGAGTTTGCAAGTGAAAAGAAACTTTGTGTTCCCAACAAGCTAAGTGAAGGACGGCTTTCACACACAATTATCTCTCAGAACTGAGCATGTGGAGAGACATTCGTTCATCTAGCACAAAAGGAACGGGTTGCAGGAGAAACTTTTAATCTAGTATCTCATTCTTTTTCCTACTGCCGGTTTGATGTTCCTGCAGTTTGCACTGTAAAACCGAGTTGGAGCTAGTACTTCCCCATATATATGTATGGAGTGGAGATTGCAAGTGAAAAGAAACTTTGTGTTCCCAACAAGCTAGGTGAAGGACGGCTTTCACACACTTTTCTCTCAGAACTGAGCATGTGGAGAGACGTTCGTTCATCTAGCAAAAAGGGAACGGTTTGCAGGTGAAACTAATACTCTGGTTTCTCAGTCTGTTTCCTAGTGCCGGTTTGAAGTTCCTGCAGTTTTCACTGTAAAACCGAATTGGAGCTCGTACCTCCCCATATATATTTATGGAGAGGAGATTGCAACTGAAAAAAAACTTTGTGTTCCCAACTAGCTAGGTGAAGGACGGCTTTCACACACACTTATCTCTCAGAACTGAGCATGTGGAGAGACGTTCGTTCATCTAGCACTAAAGGAACTGGTTGCAGGAGAAAGATTTACTCTGGTCTCTCAGTCTGTTTCCTAGTGCCGGTTTGAAGTTCCTGCAGTTTTCACTGTAAACCGAGTTGGAACTAGTACATCCCCATATATATGTATGGATTGGAGTTGGCAACTTAAAAGAAACTTTGTGTTACGAACATGCAAGTTGAAGGACGGCTTTCACACACACTTATCTCTCAGAACTGAGCATGTGGAGAGACGTTCGCTCATCTAGCACAAAGGGAAAGGGTTGCAGGAGCGACTTTTAATCTGGTTTCTCAGTCTGTTTCCTAATGCTGGTTTGAAGTACCTGCAGTTTTCACTGTAAAACAGAGTTGGAGCTAGTACCTCCCCATATATATGAATGCAGTGGATTTTGCAACTGAAAAGAAACATTGTGTTCCCAACAAGCTAGGTGAAGGACGGCTTTCACACACAATTATCTCTCAGAATTGAGCATGTGGAGAGACGTTCATTCATCTAGCACAACGGGAACGGGTTGCAGGAGAAACTTTTTCTCTGGTTTCTCAGTCTGTTTCCTAGTGCCGGTTTGAAGTTCCTGCAGTTTTCACTGTAAACCCGATTTGGAGCTAGTACCACCCCATATATATGTATGGAGTGGTGTTTGCAAGTGAAAAGAAACTTTGTGTTCCCAACAATCTAGGTGAAAGACAGCTTTCACACACACTTATCTCTCAGAACTGTGCATGTGGAGAGACGTTCGTTCATCTAGCACAAAGGGAACGGGTTGCAGGAGAAACTTTTACTCTGGTTTCTCAGTCTGTTTCCTAGTGCTGGTTTGAAGTTCCTGCAGTTTTCACTGTAAACCCGAATTGTAGCTAGTACCTCCCCATATATATGTATGGATTGGAGTTTGCAAGTGAAAAGAAACTATGTGTTCCCAACAATCTAGTTGAAGGATGGCTTTCACACACACTTTTCTCTCAGAACTGAGCATGTGGAGAGACGTTCGTTCATGTAGCACAAAGGGAACGGGTTGCAGGAGAAACTTTTACTCTGGTATCTCAGTGTGTTCCTTAATGCCGGTTTGAAGTTCCTGCAGTTATCACTGTAAAACCGATTTGGTGCTAGTACCTCCCCATATGTATGTATGGAGTGGAGTCTGCAACTGAAAAGAAACTTTGTGTTCCCAACAAGTTAGGTGAAGTACGGCTTTCACACACAGTTATCTCTCAGAACTGAGCATGTGGAGAGACGTTCATTCATCTAGCACAAAGGGAACGGGTTGCAGGGGAAACTTTTACTCTGTTTTCTCAGTCTGTTTCCTAGTTCCGGTTTGAAGTTCCGGCAGTTTTCACTGTAAAACCGATTTGGAGCTAGCACTTCCCCATATATATGTATGGATTGGTGTTTGCAAGCGAAAAGAAACTTTGTTTTCCCAACAAGCTAGGTGAAGTGCAGCTTTCACACACACTTACCTCTCAGAAGTGAGCATGTGGAGAGACGTTCATTCATCTAGAACTAAGGGAACGGGTTGCAGGAGAAACTTTTACTCTAGATTCTCAGTCTGTTTCCTATTGCCGGTTTGAAGTTCCTGCAGTTTTCACTGTAAACCCGAGTTGGAGCTAGTACCTCCCCATATATATGTATGGAGTGGAGATTGCAACTGGAAAGAAACTTTGTGTTAACAACAAGCTATGTGAAGGACGGCTTTCACACACTCTTATCTCTCAGAACTGAGCATTTGGAGAGACGTTCGTTCATCTAGCACAAATGGATCGGGTTGCAGGAGAAACTTTTAATCTGGTTTCTCAGTATGTTTCCTAGTGCCGGTTTGAAATTCCTGCAGTTTTCACTGTAAAACAGAGTTGGAGTTAATACCTCCCCATATATATGTATGGATTGGAGTTTGCAACTGAAAAGAAACTTGGTGTTTCCAACAAGCTATGTGAAGGGCGGCTTTCACACACAATTATCTCTCAGAACTAAGCATGTGGAGAGACGTTCGTTCATCTAGCACAAAGGAAACGGTTTGCAGGAGAAACTTTTACCCTGGTTTCTCAGTCTTTTTCCTAGTGCCGGTTTGAAGTTCCTCAAGTTTTAACTGTGATACCGAGTTGGAGCTAATATATCCACATATATATTTATGGATTGGAGTTGGCTACTGAAAAGAATCTTTGTGTTACCAACAAGCTAGTTGAAGGACGGCTTTCACACACACTTATCTCTCAGAACTGAGCATGTGGAGAGACGTTCGTTCATCTAGCAAAAAGGGAACGGGTTGCCGGAGAAACTATTACTCTTGTTTCTCAGTCTGTTTCCTAGTGCCGGTTTGAAGTTCCTGCAGTTTTCCCTATAAAACTGAGTTGGAGCTCGAACCTCCCCATATATATGTATGGAGCGGAGTTGGCATGTGAAAAGAAACTTTGTGTTCCCAACAAGCTAGGTGAAGGACGGCTTTCACACCCATTTATCTCTCAAAACTTAGCATGTGGAGAGACGTTCGTTCATCTAGCACAAATGGATCGGGTTGTAGGAGAAACTTTTACTCTGGTTTCTCAGTCTGTTTCCTAGTGCCGGTTTGATGTTCCTGCAGTTTTCACTGTAAACCGAGTTGGAACTAGTACCACCCCATATGTATGTATGGAGTGGTGTTTGCAAGTGAAAATAAACTTTTTGTTCCCAACAATCTAGGTGAAGGACAGCTTTCACACACAATTATCTCTCAGAACTGAGCATGTGGAGAGACGTTCGTTCATGTAGCACAAAGGAAACGGGTTGCAGGAGAAACTTTTACTCTGGTATCTCAGTGTGTTTCCTACTGCCGGTTTGAAGTTCCTGCAGTTATCACTGTAAAACCGATTTGGTGCTAGTACCAACTCATATGTATGTATGGTGTGGAGTCTGCAACTGAAAAGAAACTTTGTGTTCCCAACAAGTTAGGTGAAGTACGGCTTTCACACACAGTTATTTCTCAGAACTGAGCATGTGGAGAGACGTTCATTCATCTAGCACAAAGGGAACGGGTTGCAGGGGAAACTTTTACTCTGGTTTCTCAGTCTGTTTCCTAGTTCCGGTTTGATGTTCCTGCAGTTTTCACTGTAAAAGCGAGTTGGAGATAGTACCTCCCCATATATATATATGGAGTGGTGTTTGCAAGTGAAAAGAAACTTTGTGTTCCCAAAAAGCTAGGTGAAGGACAGCTTTCACACACAATTATCTCTCAGAACTGAGCATGTGGAGAGACGTTCATTCAACCAGCACTAAGGGAACGGGTTGCAGGAGAAACTTTTACTCTAGTTTCTCAGTCTTTTTCTTAGTGCCGGTTTGAAGTTCCTGCAGTTTTCACTGTAAACCCGAGTTGGAGCTAGTACCTCCCAATATATATGTATGGAGTGGAGTTTGCAATTGAAAAGAAACTTTGTGTTCCCAACAAGCTATGTGAAGGACGGCTTTCACACACACTTATCTCTCACAACTGAGCATTTGGAGAGACTTCCGTTCATCTAGCAAAAATGGAACGGGTTGCAGGAGAAACTTTTAATCTGGTTTCTCAGTATGTTTCCTAGTGCGGGTTTGAAGTTCCTGCAGTTTTCACTGTAAAACAGTGTTGGATTTAGTACCTCCCCATATATATGTATGGATTGGGGTTTGCAACTGAAAAGAAACTTGGTTTTTCCAACAAGCTAGTTGAAGTACGGCTTTCACACACAATTATCTCTCAGAACTGAGCATGTGGAGAGACGTTCGTTCATCTAGCACAAAGGAAACGGTTTGCAGGAGAAACTTTTACCCTGGTTTCTCAGTCTTTTTCCTAGTGCTGGTTTGAAGTTCCTGCCGTTTTCACTGTGAAAACGAATTGAAGCTAATACATCCCCATATATATTTATGGATTGAAGTTGGCAACTGAAGAGAATCTTTGTGTTACCAACAAGCTAGTTGAAGGACGGCGTTCACACACACTTAACTCTCAGAACTGAGCAAGTTGAGAGACTTTCGTTCATCTAGCACAAAGGGAACGGGTTGCCGGAGAAACTATTACTCTTGTTTCTCAGTCTGTTTCCTAGTGCCGGTTTGAAGTTCCTGCAGTTTTTACTATAAAACAGAGTTGGAGCTCGTACCTCCCCATATATATGTATGGAGTGGAGTTGGCATGTGAAAAGAAACTTTGTGTTCCCAACAAGCTAGGTGAAGGACGGCTTTCACACCCATTTATCTCTCAAATCTTAGCATGTGGAGAGACGTTCGTTCATCTAGGACAAATGGAACGGGTTGCAGGAGAAACTTTTACTCTTGTTTCTCTGTCTGTTTCCTAGTGCCTGTTTGAAATTCCTGCAGTTTTCACTGTAAAACCGAGTTGGATCTTTTACCTCCCCATATATATGTATGGAGTGGAGTTGGCAAGTGAAAAGAAACTTTGTGTTCCCAACAAGCTAGGTGAAGGACGGCTTTCACACACACTTATCTCTCCGAACTGAGCATGTGGAGGGACTTTCGTTCATCTAGCACAAAGGGAACCGGTTGCAGGAGAAACATTTACTCTGGTTTCTCAGTCTGTTTCCTAGTGCCGGTTTGAAGTTCCTTCAGTTTTCACTGTAAAACAGAGTTAGAGCTAGTACCTCCCCATATATATTTATGGATTGGAGTTGGCAACTGAAAAGGATCTTTGTGTTACCAACAAGCTAGTTGAAGGACGGCTTTCACACACACTTATCTCTCAGAACTGAGCATGTGGAGAGACGTTCGTTCATCTAGAACAAAGGGAACGGGATGCAGGAGAAACTTTTACTCTGGTTTCTCAGTCTGTTTCCTAGTGCTGGTATAATGTTCCTGCAGTTGTCACAGTAAAACCGAGTTGGAGCTAGTACTTCCCCATATATATGTATGGAGTGAAGTTTGCAAGTGAAAAGAAACTTTGTGTTCTCAACAAGCTAGGTGAAGGACGGCTTTCAAACCCACTTATCTCTCAAAACTGAGCATGTGGAGAGACGTTCGTTCATCTAGGACAAAGGGAACGGGTTGCAGGAGAAACTTTTACTCTGTTTTCTCAGTGTGTTTCCTAGTGCCGGTTTGAAGTTCCTGCAGTTTTCACAGTAAAACCGAGTTGGATTTAGTACCTCCCCATATATATGTACGGAGTGGAGATTGCAAGTGAAAAGAAACTTTGTGTTCCCAACAAGCTAGGTGAAGGACGGCGTTCACACACACATATCTCTCCGAACTGAGCATGTGGAGAGACTTTCGTTCATCTAGCACAAAGGGAACGGGTTGCCGTAGAAATTATTACTCTTGTTTCTCAGTCTGTTTCCTAGTGCCGGTATGAAGTTCCTGCAGTTTTCACTGTAAAACCGAGTTGGATCTCGTACCTCCCCATATATATATATGGAGTGGAGTTTGCAACTGAAAAGAAACTTTGAGTTCCCAACAAGCTAGGTGAAGTACGGCTTTCACACACACTTATCTCTCAAAACTGAGCATGTGGAGAGACTTTCGTTCATCTAGGACAAAAGGAACTGGTTGCAGGAGAAACTTTTACTCTGGTTTCTCAGTCTGTTTCCTAGTGCCGGTTTGAATTTCCTGCAGGTTTCACTGTAAAACCGAGTTGGATCTAGTACCTCCCCATATATATGTATGGAGTGGAGTTTGCAAGTGAAAAGAAACTTTGTGTTCCCAACAAGCTAAGTGAAGTACGGCTTACACACACTTATCTCTCAGAACTGAGCATGTGGAGAGACGTTCGTTCATCTAGCACAAAGGGAACTGTTTGCAGGTGAAACTTTTAATCTGATTTCTCGGTCTGTTTCCTAGTGCCGGTTTGAACTTCCTGCAGTTTTCACTGTAAAACCGAATTGGAGCTCGTACCTCACCATATATATGTATGGAGAGGAGATTGCAACTGAAAAGAAACTTTGTGTTCCCAACAAGCTAGGTGAATGACGGCTTTCACACACAATTATCTCTCAGATCTGAGCATGTGGAGAGACGTTCGTTCATCTAGCAAAAAAGGAACAGTTTGCAGGAAAAAATTTTACTCTGGTTTCTCAGTCTGTTTCCTAGTGCCGGTTTGAAGTTCCTGCTGTTTTCGCTGTAAACCGAGTTGGAACTAATAACTCCCCATATATATGTATGGAGTGGAGTTTGCAACTGAAAAGAAACTTTGTGTTCCCAACAAGCTAGTTGAAGGACGGCTTTCACACACACTTATCTCTCAGAACTGAACATGTGGAGAGACGTTCCTTCATCTAGCACAAAGGGAACGGGTTGCCGTAGAAACTTTTACTCTGGTTTCTCAGTCTGTTTCCTAGTGCCGGTTTGATGTTCCTGCAGTTTTCACTGTAAAACCGAGTTGGAGATAGTACCTCCCCATATATATGTAAGGAGTGGAGATTGCAACTGAAAAGAATCTTTGTGTTCCCTACAAGCTATGTGAAGTGCGGCTTTCACACACACTTATCTCTCAGAACTGAGCATGTGTAGAGACGTTCGTTCATCTAGCAAAAAGGGAACGGGATGCAGGAGAAACTTTTACTCTGGTTTCTCAGTCTGTTTCCTAGTGCTGGTTTGAAGTTCCTGCAGTTTTCACTGTAAAACCGAGTTGGAGCTAGTACCACCCCATATATATGTATGGATTGGAGTTTGCAAGTGAAAAGAAACTTTGTGTTCCCAACAAGCTAGGTGAAGGACGGCTTTCACACACACTTATCTCTCAGAACTGAGCATGTGGAAAGACGTTCGTTCATGTAGCACAAAGGGAACGGTTTGCAGGAGAAATTTTTACTCTGGTATCTCTGTGTGTTTCCAACTGCCGGTTTGAAGTTCCTGCAGTTATCACTGTAAAACCGATTTGGTGCTAGTACCTCCCCATATGTATGTATGGAGTGGAGTCTGCAACTGAAAAGAAACTTTGTGTTCCCAACAAGTTAGGTGAAGTACGGCTTTCACACACAGTTATCTCTCAGAACTGAGCATGTGGAGAGACGTTCATTCATCTAGCACATAGTGAACGGGTAGCAGGAGAAACTTTTACTCTGGTTTCTAAGTCTGTTTGCTAGTTCCGGTTTCAAGTTCCTGCAGTTTTCACTGTAAAACCGATTTGGAGCTAGTACCTCCCCATATATATGTATGGAGTGGTGTTTGCAAGTGAAAAGAAACTTTGTGTTCCCAAAAAACTAGGTGAAGGACAGCTTTCACACACACTTATCTCTCAGAACTGAGCATGTGGAGAGACGTTCATTCATCTAGCACTAAGGGAACGGGTTGCAGGAGAAACATTTGCTCTAGATTCTCAGTCTGTTTCCTAGTGCCGGTTTGAAGTTCCTGCGGTTTTCACTGTAAACCCGAGTTGGAGCTAGTACCTCCCCATATATATGTATGGATTGGAGTTTGCAACTCTAAAGAAACTTTGTGTTCCCAACATGCTATGTTAAGGACGGCTTTCACACACACTTATCTCTCAGAACTGAGCTTTTGGAGAGACGTTCGTTCATCTAGCACAAATGGAACGGGTTGCAGGAGAAACTTTTAATCTGGTTTCTCAGTATGTTTCCTAGTGCCGGTTTGAATTTCCTGCAGTTTTCACTGTAAAACAGAGTTGGAGCTAGTACCTCCTCATATATATGTATGGATTGGAGTTTGCAACTGAAAAGAAACTTGGTGTTTCCAACAAGCAGGGTGAAGGACGTCTTTCACACCCATTTATCTCTCAAAATTTAGCATGTGGAGAGACGTTCGTTCATCTAGGACAAATGGAACGGGTTGCAGGAGAAACTTTTACTCTGGATTCTATGTCTGTTTCCTAGTGCCGGTTTGAAGTTCCTGCAGTTGTCACTGTAAAACCGAGTTGGATCTTGTACCTCCCCATATATATGTATGGAGTGGAGATTGCAACTGAAAAGAATCTTTGTGTTCCCTACAAGCTATGTGAAGGGCGGCTTTCGCACACACTTATCTCTCAGAACTGAGCATGTGTAGAGACGTTCGTTCATCTAGCAAAAAGGGAACGGGATGCAGGAGAAACTTTTACTCTGGTTTCTCAGTCTGTTTCCTGGTGCTGGTTTGAAGTTCCTGCAGTTTTCACTGTAAAACCGAGTTGGAGCTAGTACATCCCCATATATGTGTATGGAGTGGAGTTTGCAACTGAAAAGAAACTTTGTGTTCCCAACAAGCTAGGTGAAGGACGGCTTGAACACACAGTTATCTCTCAAAACTGAGCATGTGGAGAGACGTTCGTTCATCTAGCACAAAGGGAACGGGTTGCAGGGAAACTTTTACTCTGGTTTCTCTGTCTGTTTCCTAGTGCCGGTTAGAAGTTCCTGCAGTTTTCACTGTAAAACCGAGTTGGATCTTGTACCTCCCCATATATATGTATGGATTGGAGTTAGCAAGTGAAAAGAAACTTTGTGTTCCCAACAAGCTAGGTGAAGGACGGCTTTCACACACAATAATCTCTCAGAACTGAGCATGTGGAGAGACATTCGTTCATCTAGCACAAAGGGAACGGGTTGCAGGATAAATTTTTACTCTGGTTTCTCAGTATGTTTCCTAGTGTCAGTTGGAAGTTCCTGCAGTTTTCACTGTAAAAGAGTGTTAGAGCTAGTACCTCCCCATATATATGTATGGATTGGTGTTTGCAACTGAAAAGAATCTTTGTGTTCCCAACAAGCTAGGTGAAGGACGGCTTTCACACACAATTATATCTTAGAACTGAGCATGTGGAGAGACGTTCGTTCATCTAGCACAATGGAAACTGGTTGCATGGGAAACTTTTACCGTGGTTTCTCAGTCTTTTTCCTAGTGCCGGTTTGAGTTTCCTGCAGTTTTCACTGTGAAACCGATTTGGAGCTAATACATCCCCATATATATTTATGGATTGGAGTTGGCAACTGAAAAGGATCTTTGTGTTACCAAGAAGCTAGTTGAAGGACGGCTTTCACACACACTTATCTCTCAGAACTGAGCATGTGGAGAGACGTTCGTTCATCTAGAACAAAGGGAACGGGATGCAGGAGAAACTTTTACTCTGGTTTCTCAGTCTGTTTCCTAGTGCTGGTATAAAGTTCCTGCAGTTGTCACAGTAAAACCGAGTTGGAGCTAGTACTTCCCCATATATATGTATGGATTGAAGTTTGCAAGTGAAAAGAATCTTTGTGTTCTCAACAAGCTAGGTGAAGGACGGCTTTCAAACCCACTTATCTCTCAAAACTGAGCATGTGGAGAGACGTTCGTTCATCTACGACAAAGGGAACGGGTTGCAGGAGAAACTTTTACTCTGGTTTCTCAGTCTGTTTCCTAGTGCCGGGTTGAAGTTCCTGCAGTTTTCACAGTAAAACCGAGTTGGATTTAGTACCTCCCCATATATATGTACGGAGTGATGATTGCAAGTGAAAAGAAACTTTGTGTTCCCAACAAGCTAGGTGAAGGACGGCGTTCACACACACATATCTCTCCGAACTGAGCATGTGGAGAGACTTTCGTTCATCTAGCACAAAGGGAACGGTTTGCAGGTGAAACTTTTAATCTGATTTCTCGGTCTGTTTCCTAGTGCCGGTTTGAACTTCCTGCAGTTTTCACTGTAAAACCGAATTGGAGTTCGTACCTCCCCATATATATGTATGGACAGGAGATTGCAACTGAAAAGAAACTTTGTGTTCCCAACAAGCTAGGTGAATCACGGCTTTCACACACAATTATCTCTCAGATCTGAGCATGTGGAGAGACTTTCGTTCATCTAGCACAAAAGGAACAGTTTGCAGGAAAAAAATTTACTCTGGTTTCTCAGTCTGTTTCCTAGTGCCGGTTTGAAGTTCCTGCAGTTTTCGCTGTAAACCGAGTTGGAACTAATAACTCCCCATATATATATATGGAGTGGAGTTTGCAACTGAAAAGAAACTTTGTGTTCCCAACAAGCTAGTTGAAAGACGGCTTTCACACACACTTATCTCTCAGAAATGAACATGTGGAGAGACGTTCCTTCATCTAGCACAAAGGGAACGGGTTGCAGAAGAAACTTTTACTGTGGTATCTCATTCTTTTTCCTACTGCCGGTTTGATGTCCCTGCAGTTTGCACTGTAAAAGCGAGTTGGAGCTAGTACCTCCCCATATATATGTATGTAGTGGAGATTGCAAGTGAAAATAAACTTTGTGTTCCCAACAAGCTAGGTGAAGGACGGCTTTCACACACTTATCCCTCAGAACTGAGCATGTGGAGAGACGTTCGTTCATCTAGCACAAAGGGAACGGTTTGCAGGTGAAAATTCTACTCTGGTTTCTCAGTCTGTTTCCTAGTGCCGGTTTGATGTTCCTGCAGTTTTCACTGTAAACCCGAGTTGGAGCTAGTACCTCCCCATATATATGTATGGATTGGAGTTGCAACTGTAAAGAAACTTTGTGTTCCCAACAAGCTAGGTTAAGGACGGCTTTCACACACACATATCTCTCAGAACTGAGCATTTGGAGAGACGTTCTTTCATCTAGCACAAATGGAACGGGTTGCAGGAGAAACTTTTAATCTGGTTTCTCAGTATGTTTCCTAGTGCCGGTTTGAATTTCCTGCAGTTTTCACTGTAAAACAGAGTTGGAGCTAGTACCTCCTCATATATATGTATGGATTGGAGTTTGCAACTGAAAAGAAACTTGTTGTTTCCAACAAGCTAGGTGAAGGACGTCTTTCACACCCATTTATCTCTCAAAATTTAGCATGTGGAGAGACGTTCGTTCATCTAGGACAAATGGAACGGTTTGCAGGAGAAACTTTTACTCTGGTTTCTCTGTCTGTTTCCTAGTGCCGGTTAGAAGTTCCTGCAGTTTTCACTGTAAAACCGAGTTGGATCTTGTACCTCCCCATATATATGTATGGATTGGAGTTAGCAAGTGAAAAGAAACTTTGTGTTCCCAACAAGCTAGGTGAAGGACGGCTTTCACACACAATAATCTCTCAGAACTGAGCATGTGGAGAGACATTCGTTCATCTAGCACAAAGGGAACGGGTTGCAGGATAAATTTTTACTCTGGTTTCTCAGTATGTTTCCTAGTGTCAGTTGGAAGTTCCTGCAGTTTTCACTGTAAAAGAGTGTTAGAGCTAGTACCTCCCCATATATATGTATGGATTGGTGTTTGCAACTGAAAAGAATCTTTGTGTTCCCAACAAGCTAGGTGAAGGACGGCTTTCACACACAATTATATCTTAGAACTGAGCATGTGGAGAGACGTTCGTTCATCTAGCACAATGGAAACTGGTTGCATGGGAAACTTTTACCGTGGTTTCTCAGTCTTTTTCCTAGTGCCGGTTTGAGTTTCCTGCAGTTTTCACTGTGAAACCGATTTGGAGCTAATACATCCCCATATATATTTATGGATTGGAGTTGGCAACTGAAAAGGATCTTTGTGTTACCAAGAAGCTAGTTGAAGGACGGCTTTCACACACACTTATCTCTCAGAACTGAGCATGTGGAGAGACGTTCGTTCATCTAGAACAAAGGGAACGGGATGCAGGAGAAACTTTTACTCTGGTTTCTCAGTCTGTTTCCTAGTGCTGGTATAAAGTTCCTGCAGTTGTCACAGTAAAACCGAGTTGGAGCTAGTACTTCCCCATATATATGTATGGATTGAAGTTTGCAAGTGAAAAGAATCTTTGTGTTCTCAACAAGCTAGGTGAAGGACGGCTTTCAAACCCACTTATCTCTCAAAACTGAGCATGTGGAGAGACGTTCGTTCATCTACGACAAAGGGAACGGGTTGCAGGAGAAACTTTTACTCTGGTTTCTCAGTCTGTTTCCTAGTGCCGGGTTGAAGTTCCTGCAGTTTTCACTGTAAAACAGAGTTGGAGCTAGTACCTCCTCATATATATGTATGGATTGGAGTTTGCAACTGAAAAGAAACTTGGTGTTTCCAACAAGCAGGGTGAAGGACGTCTTTCACACCCATTTATCTCTCAAAATTTAGCATGTGGAGAGACGTTCGTTCATCTAGGACAAATGGAACGGGTTGCAGGAGAAACTTTTACTCTGGATTCTATGTCTGTTTCCTAGTGCCGGTTTGAAGTTCCTGCAGTTGTCACTGTAAAACCGAGTTGGATCTTGTACCTCCCCATATATATGTATGGAGTGGAGATTGCAACTGAAAAGAATCTTTGTGTTCCCTACAAGCTATGTGAAGGGCGGCTTTCGCACACACTTATCTCTCAGAACTGAGCATGTGTAGAGACGTTCGTTCATCTAGCAAAAAGGGAACGGGATGCAGGAGAAACTTTTACTCTGGTTTCTCAGTCTGTTTCCTGGTGCTGGTTTGAAGTTCCTGCAGTTTTCACTGTAAAACCGAGTTGGAGCTAGTACATCCCCATATATGTGTATGGAGTGGAGTTTGCAACTGAAAAGAAACTTTGTGTTCCCAACAAGCTAGGTGAAGGACGGCTTGAACACACAGTTATCTCTCAAAACTGAGCATGTGGAGAGACGTTCGTTCATCTAGCACAAAGGGAACGGGTTGCAGGGAAACTTTTACTCTGGTTTCTCAGTCTGTTTCCTAGTGCCTGTTTGTATTTCCTGCAGTTTTCACTGTAAAACCGAGTTGGAGCTAATACCTCCCCATATAAATATATGGAGTGGAGTTTGCAATTGAAAAGAAACTTTGTGTTCCCAACAAGCTAGGTGAAGGACGGCTTTCACACACAATAATCTCTCAGAACTGAGCATGTGGAGAGACATTCGTTCATCTAGCACAAAGGGAACGGGTTGCAGGATAAATTTTTACTCTGGTTTCTCAGTATGTTTCCTAGTGTCAGTTGGAAGTTCCTGCAGTTTTCACTGTAAAAGAGTGTTAGAGCTAGTACCTCCCCATATATATGTATGGATTGGTGTTTGCAACTGAAAAGAATCTTTGTGTTCCCAACAAGCTAGGTGAAGGACGGCTTTCACACACAATTATATCTTAGAACTGAGCATGTGGAGAGACGTTCGTTCATCTAGCACAATGGAAACTGGTTGCATGGGAAACTTTTACCGTGGTTTCTCAGTCTTTTTCCTAGTGCCGGTTTGAGTTTCCTGCAGTTTTCACTGTGAAACCGATTTGGAGCTAATACATCCCCATATATATTTATGGATTGGAGTTGGCAACTGAAAAGGATCTTTGTGTTACCAAGAAGCTAGTTGAAGGACGGCTTTCACACACACTTATCTCTCAGAACTGAGCATGTGGAGAGACGTTCGTTCATCTAGAACAAAGGGAACGGGATGCAGGAGAAACTTTTACTCTGGTTTCTCAGTCTGTTTCCTAGTGCTGGTATAAAGTTCCTGCAGTTGTCACAGTAAAACCGAGTTGGAGCTAGTACTTCCCCATATATATGTATGGATTGAAGTTTGCAAGTGAAAAGAATCTTTGTGTTCTCAACAAGCTAGGTGAAGGACGGCTTTCAAACCCACTTATCTCTCAAAACTGAGCATGTGGAGAGACGTTCGTTCATCTACGACAAAGGGAACGGGTTGCAGGAGAAACTTTTACTCTGGTTTCTCAGTCTGTTTCCTAGTGCCGGGTTGAAGTTCCTGCAGTTTTCACAGTAAAACCGAGTTGGATTTAGTACCTCCCCATATATATGTACGGAGTGATGATTGCAAGTGAAAAGAAACTTTGTGTTCCCAACAAGCTAGGTGAAGGACGGCGTTCACACACACATATCTCTCCGAACTGAGCATGTGGAGAGACTTTCGTTCATCTAGCACAAAGGGAACGGTTTGCAGGTGAAACTTTTAATCTGATTTCTCGGTCTGTTTCCTAGTGCCGGTTTGAACTTCCTGCAGTTTTCACTGTAAAACCGAATTGGAGTTCGTACCTCCCCATATATATGTATGGACAGGAGATTGCAACTGAAAAGAAACTTTGTGTTCCCAACAAGCTAGGTGAATCACGGCTTTCACACACAATTATCTCTCAGATCTGAGCATGTGGAGAGACTTTCGTTCATCTAGCACAAAAGGAACAGTTTGCAGGAAAAAAATTTACTCTGGTTTCTCAGTCTGTTTCCTAGTGCCGGTTTGAAGTTCCTGCAGTTTTCGCTGTAAACCGAGTTGGAACTAATAACTCCCCATATATATATATGGAGTGGAGTTTGCAACTGAAAAGAAACTTTGTGTTCCCAACAAGCTAGTTGAAAGACGGCTTTCACACACACTTATCTCTCAGAAATGAACATGTGGAGAGACGTTCCTTCATCTAGCACAAAGGGAACGGGTTGCAGAAGAAACTTTTACTGTGGTATCTCATTCTTTTTCCTACTGCCGGTTTGATGTCCCTGCAGTTTGCACTGTAAAAGCGAGTTGGAGCTAGTACCTCCCCATATATATGTATGTAGTGGAGATTGCAAGTGAAAATAAACTTTGTGTTCCCAACAAGCTAGGTGAAGGACGGCTTTCACACACTTATCCCTCAGAACTGAGCATGTGGAGAGACGTTCGTTCATCTAGCACAAAGGGAACGGTTTGCAGGTGAAAATTCTACTCTGGTTTCTCAGTCTGTTTCCTAGTGCCGGTTTGATGTTCCTGCAGTTTTCACTGTAAACCCGAGTTGGAGCTAGTACCTCCCCATATATATGTATGGATTGGAGTTGCAACTGTAAAGAAACTTTGTGTTCCCAACAAGCTAGGTTAAGGACGGCTTTCACACACACATATCTCTCAGAACTGAGCATTTGGAGAGACGTTCTTTCATCTAGCACAAATGGAACGGGTTGCAGGAGAAACTTTTAATCTGGTTTCTCAGTATGTTTCCTAGTGCCGGTTTGAATTTCCTGCAGTTTTCACTGTAAAACAGAGTTGGAGCTAGTACCTCCTCATATATATGTATGGATTGGAGTTTGCAACTGAAAAGAAACTTGTTGTTTCCAACAAGCTAGGTGAAGGACGTCTTTCACACCCATTTATCTCTCAAAATTTAGCATGTGGAGAGACGTTCGTTCATCTAGGACAAATGGAACGGTTTGCAGGAGAAACTTTTACTCTGGTTTCTCTGTCTGTTTCCTAGTGCCGGTTAGAAGTTCCTGCAGTTTTCACTGTAAAACCGAGTTGGATCTTGTACCTCCCCATATATATGTATGGATTGGAGTTAGCAAGTGAAAAGAAACTTTGTGTTCCCAACAAGCTAGGTGAAGGACGGCTTTCACACACAATAATCTCTCAGAACTGAGCATGTGGAGAGACATTCGTTCATCTAGCACAAAGGGAACGGGTTGCAGGATAAATTTTTACTCTGGTTTCTCAGTATGTTTCCTAGTGTCAGTTGGAAGTTCCTGCAGTTTTCACTGTAAAAGAGTGTTAGAGCTAGTACCTCCCCATATATATGTATGGATTGGTGTTTGCAACTGAAAAGAATCTTTGTGTTCCCAACAAGCTAGGTGAAGGACGGCTTTCACACACAATTATATCTTAGAACTGAGCATGTGGAGAGACGTTCGTTCATCTAGCACAATGGAAACTGGTTGCATGGGAAACTTTTACCGTGGTTTCTCAGTCTTTTTCCTAGTGCCGGTTTGAGTTTCCTGCAGTTTTCACTGTGAAACCGATTTGGAGCTAATACATCCCCATATATATTTATGGATTGGAGTTGGCAACTGAAAAGGATCTTTGTGTTACCAAGAAGCTAGTTGAAGGACGGCTTTCACACACACTTATCTCTCAGAACTGAGCATGTGGAGAGACGTTCGTTCATCTAGAACAAAGGGAACGGGATGCAGGAGAAACTTTTACTCTGGTTTCTCAGTCTGTTTCCTAGTGCTGGTATAAAGTTCCTGCAGTTGTCACAGTAAAACCGAGTTGGAGCTAGTACTTCCCCATATATATGTATGGATTGAAGTTTGCAAGTGAAAAGAATCTTTGTGTTCTCAACAAGCTAGGTGAAGGACGGCTTTCAAACCCACTTATCTCTCAAAACTGAGCATGTGGAGAGACGTTCGTTCATCTATGACAAAGGGAACGGGTTGCAGGAGAAACTTTTACTCTGGTTTCTCAGTCTGTTTCCTAGTGCCGGGTTGAAGTTCCTGCAGTTTTCACAGTAAAACCGAGTTGGATTTAGTACCTCCCCATATATATGTACGGAGTGATGATTGCAAGTGAAAAGAAACTTTGTGTTCCCAACAAGCTAGGTGAAGGACGGCGTTCACACACACATATCTCTCCGAACTGAGCATGTGGAGAGACTTTCGTTCATCTAGCACAAAGGGAACGGTTTGCAGGTGAAACTTTTAATCTGATTTCTCGGTCTGTTTCCTAGTGCCGGTTTGAACTTCCTGCAGTTTTCACTGTAAAACCGAATTGGAGTTCGTACCTCCCCATATATATGTATGGACAGGAGATTGCAACTGAAAAGAAACTTTGTGTTCCCAACAAGCTAGGTGAATCACGGCTTTCACACACAATTATCTCTCAGATCTGAGCATGTGGAGAGACTTTCGTTCATCTAGCACAAAAGGAACAGTTTGCAGGAAAAAAATTTACTCTGGTTTCTCAGTCTGTTTCCTAGTGCCGGTTTGAAGTTCCTGCAGTTTTCGCTGTAAACCGAGTTGGAACTAATAACTCCCCATATATATATATGGAGTGGAGTTTGCAACTGAAAAGAAACTTTGTGTTCCCAACAAGCTAGTTGAAAGACAGCTTTCACACACACTTATCTCTCAGAAATGAACATGTGGAGAGACGTTCCTTCATCTAGCACAAAGGGAACGGGTTGCAGAAGAAACTTTTACTGTGGTATCTCATTCTTTTTCCTACTGCCGGTTTGATGTCCCTGCAGTTTGCACTGTAAAAGCGAGTTGGAGCTAGTACCTCCCCATATATATGTATGTAGTGGAGATTGCAAGTGAAAATAAACTTTGTGTTCCCAACAAGCTAGGTGAAGGACGGCTTTCACACACTTATCCCTCAGAACTGAGCATGTGGAGAGACGTTCGTTCATCTAGCACAAAGGGAACGGTTTGCAGGTGAAAATTCTACTCTGGTTTCTCAGTCTGTTTCCTAGTGCCGGTTTGATGTTCCTGCAGTTTTCACTGTAAACCCGAGTTGGAGCTAGTACCTCCCCATATATATGTATGGATTGGAGTTGCAACTGTAAAGAAACTTTGTGTTCCCAACAAGCTAGGTTAAGGACGGCTTTCACACACACATATCTCTCAGAACTGAGCATTTGGAGAGACGTTCTTTCATCTAGCACAAATGGAACGGGTTGCAGGAGAAACTTTTAATCTGGTTTCTCAGTATGTTTCCTAGTGCCGGTTTGAATTTCCTGCAGTTTTCACTGTAAAACAGAGTTGGAGCTAGTACCTCCTCATATATATGTATGGATTGGAGTTTGCAACTGAAAAGAAACTTGTTGTTTCCAACAAGCTAGGTGAAGGACGTCTTTCACACCCATTTATCTCTCAAAATTTAGCATGTGGAGAGACGTTCGTTCATCTAGGACAAATGGAACGGTTTGCAGGAGAAACTTTTACTCTGGTTTCTCTGTCTGTTTCCTAGTGCCGGTTAGAAGTTCCTGCAGTTTTCACTGTAAAACCGAGTTGGATCTTGTACCTCCCCATATATATGTATGGATTGGAGTTAGCAAGTGAAAAGAAACTTTGTGTTCCCAACAAGCTAGGTGAAGGACGGCTTTCACACACACTTATCTCTCCGAACTGAGCATGTGGAGAGACTTTCTTTCATCTAGCACAATGGAAACTGGTTGCAGGGGAAACTTTTACCCTGGTTTCTCAGTCTTTTTCCTAGTGCCGGTTTGAAGTCCCTGCAGTTTTCACTGTGAAACCGAGTTGGAGCTAATACATACCCATATATATTTATGGATTGGAGTTAGCAACTGAAAAGGATCTTTGTGTTACCAACAAGCTAGTTGAAGGACGGCTTTCACACACACTTATCTCTCAGAATTGAGCATGTGGAGAGACGTTCGTTCATCTAGAACAAAGGGAACGGGATGCAGGAGAAACTTTTACTCTGGTTTCTCAGTCTGTTTCCTAGTGCTGGTATAAAGTTCCTGCAGTTGTCACAGTAAAACCGAGTTGGAGCTAGTACTTCCCCATATATATGTATGGAGTGAAGTTTGCAAGTGAAAAGAAACTTTGTGTTCTCAACAAGCTAGTTGAAGGACGGCTTTCAAACCCACTTATCTCTCAAAACTGAGCATGTGGAGAGACGTTCGTTCATCTAGGACAAAGGGAACGGGTTGCAGGAGAAACTTTTACTCTGGTTTCTCAGTCTGTTTCCTAGTGCCGGTTTGAAGTTCCTGCAGTTTTCACAGTAAAACCGAGTTGGATTTAGTACCTCCCCATATATATGTACGGAGTGATGATTGCAAGTGAAAAGAAACTTTGTGTTCCCAACAAGCTAGTTGAAGGACGGCGTTCACACACACATATCTCTCCGAACTGAGCATGTGGAGAGACTTTCGTTCATCTAGCACAAAGGGAACGGGTTGCCGTAGAAACTATTACTCTTGTTTCTCAGTCTGTTTCCTAGTGCCGCTTTGAAGTTCCTGCAGTTTTCACTGTAAAACCAAGTTGGAGCTCGTACCTCCCCATATATATGTATGGAGTGGAGTTTGCAACTGAAAAGAAACTTTGTGTTCCCAACAAGTTGGTGAAGGACGGCTTTCACACCCACTTATCTCTCAAAACTGAGCATGTGGAGAGACTTTCATTCATCTAGGACAAAAGGAACTGGTTGCAGGAGAAACTTTTACTCTGGTTTCTCAGACTGTTTCCTAGTGCCGGTTTGAATTTCCTGCAGTTTTCACTGTAAAACCGAGTTGGATCTAGTACCTCCCCATATATATGTATGGAGTGGAGTTTACAAGTGAAAAGAAACTTTGTGTTCCCAACAAGCTAAGTGAAGTACGGCTTACACACACTTATCTCTCAGAACTGAGCATGTGGAGAGACGTTCGTTCATCTAGCACAAAGGGAACGGTTTGCAGGTGAAACTTTTAATCTGATTTCTCGGTCTGTTTCCTAGTGCCGGTTTGAACTTCCTGCAGTTTTCACTGTAAAACCGAATTGGAGTTCGTACCTCCCCATATATATGTATGGACAGGAGATTGCAACTGAAAAGAAACTTTGTGTTCCCAACAAGCTAGGTGAATGACGGCTTTCACACACAATTATCTCTCAGATCTGAGCATGTGGAGAGACTTTCGTTCATCTAGCACAAAAGGAACAGTTTGCAGGAAAAAAATTTACTCTGGTTTCTCAGTCTGTTTCCTAGTGCCGGTTTGAAGTTCCTGCAGTTTTCGCTGTAAACCGAGTTGGAACTAAAAACTCCCCATATATATGTATGGAGTGGAGTTTGCAACTGAAAAGAAACTTTGTGTTCCCAACAAGCTAGTTGAAAGACGGCTTTCACACACACTTATCTCTCAGAAATAAACATGTGGAGAGACGTTCCTTCATCTAGCACAAAGGGAACGGGTTGCCATTGAAACTTTTACTCTGGTTTCTCAGTCTGTTTCCTAGTGCCGGTTTGATGTTCCTGCAGTTTTCACTGTAAAAGCGAGTTGGAGATAGTACCTCCCCATATATATGTATGGAGTGGAGATTGCAACTGAAAAGAAACTTTGTGTTCCCAACAAGCTAGGTGAATGACGGCTTTCACACACACTTATCTCTCAGAACTGAGCATGTGTAGAGACGTTCGTTCATCTAGCAAAAAGGGAACGGGATGCAGGAGAAACTTTTACTCTGGTTTCTCAGTCTGTTTCCTAGTGCTGGTTTGAAGTTCCTGCAGTTTTCACTGTAAAACCGAGTTGGAGCTAGTACATCCCCATATATGTGTATGGAGTGGAGTTTGCAACTGAAAAGAAACTTTGTGTTCCCAACAAGCTAGGTGAAGGACGGCTTGAACACACACTTATCTCTCAAAACTGAGCATGTGGAGAGACGTTCATTCATCTAGCACAAAGGGAACGGGTTGCAGGAAAACTTTTACTCTGGTTTCTCAGTCTGTTTCCTAGTGCCGGTTTGTATTTCCTGCAGTTTTCACTTTAAAACCGAGTTGGAGCTAATACCTCCCCATATAAATGTAAGGAGTGGAGTTTGCAACTGAAAAGAAACTTTGTGTTCCCAACAAGTTGGTGAAGGACGGCTTTCACACCCACTTATCTCTCAAAACTGAGCATGTGGAGAGACTTTCGTTCATCTAGGACAAAAGGAACTGGTTGCAGGAGAAACTTTTACTCTGGTTTCTCAGTCTGTTTCCTAGTGCCGGTTTGAATTTCCTGCAGTTTTCACTGTAAAACCGAGTTGGATCTAGTACCTCCCCATATATATGTATGGAGTGGAGTTTGCAAGTGAAAAGAAACTTTGTGTTCCCAACAAGCTGGGTGAAGGACGGCTTACACACACTTATCTCTCAGAACTGAGCATGTGGAGAGACGTTCGTTCATCTAGCACAAAGGGAACGGTTTGCAGGTGAAACTTTTAATCTGATTTCTCGGTCTGTTTCCTAGTGCCGGTTTGAACTTCCTGCAGTTTTCACTGTAAAACCGATTTGGAGCTCGTACCTCCCCATATATATGTATGGACAGGAGATTGCAACTGATAAGAAACTTTGTGTTCCCAACAAGCTAGGTGAATGACGGCTTTCACACACAATTATCTCTCAGAACTGAGCATGTGGAGAGACATTCGTTCATCTAGCACAAAGGGAACGGGTTGCAGAAGAAACTTTTACTGTGGTATCTCATTCTTTTTCCTACTGCCGGTTTGATGTCCCTGCAGTTTGCACTGTAAAAGCGAGTTGGAGCTAGTACCTCCCCATATATATGTATGTAGTGGAGATTGCAAGTGAAAATAAACTTTGTGTTCCCAACAAGCTACGTGAAGGACGGCTTTCACACACACTTATCTCTCCGAACTGAGCATGTGGAGAGACTTTCGTTCATCTAGCACAATGGAAACTGGTTGCAGGGGAAACTTTTACCCTGGATTCTCAGTCTTTTTCCTAGTGCCGGTTTGAAGTTCCTGCAGTTTTCACTGTGAAACCGATTTGGAGCTAATACATACCCATATATATTTATGGATTGTAGTTGGCAACTGAAAAGGATCTTTGTGTTACCAACAAGCTAGTTGAAGGACGGCTTTCACACACACTTATCTCTCAGAATTGAGCATGTGGAGAGACGTTCGTTCATCTAGAACAAAGGGAACGGGATGCAGGAGAAAATTTTACTCTGGTTTCTCAGTCTGTTTCCTAGTGCTGGTATAAATTTCCCACAGTTGTCACTGTAAAACCGAGTTGGAGCTAGTACCTCCCCATATATATGTATGGAGTGGAGTTTGGAAGTGAAAAGAAACTTTGTGTTCCCAACAAACTAGGTGAAGGACGGCTTTCAAACCCACTTATGTCTCAAAACTGAGGATGTGGAGAGACGTTCGTTCATCTAGGAAATAGGGAACGGGTTGCAGGAGAAACTTTTACTCTGGTTTCTCAGTCTGTTTCCTAGTGCCGGTTTGAATTTCCTGCAGTTTTCACTGTAAAACCGAGTTGGATCGAGTACCTCCCCATATATATGTATGGAGTGGAGTTTGCAAGTGAAAAGAAACTTTGTGTTCCCAACAAGCTACGTGAAGGACGGCTTTCACACACACATATTTCTCCGAAATGAGCATGTGGAGAGACTTTCGTTCATCTAGCAAAAAGGGATCGGGTTGCCGGAGAAACTATTACTCTTGTTTCTCAGTCTGTTTCCTAGTGCCAGTTTGAAGTTCCTGCAGTTTTCACTGTAAAACCGAGTTGGAGCTCATACCTCCCCATATATATGTATGGAGTGGAGTTTGCAAGTGAAAAGAAACTTTGTGTTCCCAACAAGCTAGGTGAAGGACGGCTTTCACACCCACTTATCTCTCAATACTGAGCATGTGGAGAGACTTTCGTCCATCTAGGACAAAGGGAACTGGTTGCAGGAGAAACTTTTACTCTGGTTTCTCAGTCTGTTTCCTAGTGCCGGTATGAACTTCCTGCAGTTTTCACTGTAAAAAAGTGTTGGATCTAGTACCTCCCCATATATATGTATGGATTGGAGTTTGCAAGTGAAAAGAAACTTTGTGTTCCCAACAAGCTTGGTGAAGGACGGCTTTCACACACACTTATCTCTCCGAACTGAGCATGTGGAGAGACTTTCGTTCATCTAGCACAAAGGGAACGGGTTGCAGGAAAAACATTTACTCTGGTTTCTCAGTATGTTTCCTAGTGCCGGTTTGAATTTCCTGCAATTTTCACTGTAAAACAGAGTTGGAGCTAGTACCTCCTCATATATATGTATGGATTGGAGTTTGCAACTGAAAAGAAACTTGTTGTTTCCAACAAGCTATGTGAAGGACGTCTTTCACACCCATTTATCTCTCAAAATTTAGCATGTGGAGAGACGTTCGTTCATCTAGGACAAATGGAACGGTTTGCAGGAGAAACTTTTACTCTGGTTTCTCTGTCTGTTTCCTAGTGCCGGTTAGAAGTTCCTGCAGTTTTCACTGTAAAACCGAGTTGGATCTTGTACCTCCCCATATATATGTATGGATTGGAGTTAGCAAGTGAAAAGAAACTTTGTGTTCCCAACAAGCTAGGTGAAGGACGGCTTTCACACACACTTATCTCTCCGAACTGAGCATGTGGAGAGACTTTCTTTCATCTAGCACAATGGAAACTGGTTGCAGGGGAAACTTTTACCCTGGTTTCTCAGTCTTTTTCCTAGTGCCGGTTTGAAGTTCCTGCAGTTTTCACTGTGAAACCGAGTTGGAGCTAATACATACCCATATATATTTATGGATTGGAGTTAGCAACTGAAAAGTATCTTTGTGTTACCAACAAGCTAGTTGAAGGACGGCTTTCACACACACTTATCTCTCAGAATTGAGCATGTGGAGAGACGTTCGTTCATCTAGAACAAAGGGAACGGGATGCAGGAGAAACTTTTACTCTGGTTTCTCAGTCTGTTTCCTAGTGCTGGTATAAAGTTCCTGCAGTTGTCACTGTAAAACCGAGTTGGAGCTAGTACCTCCCCATATATATGTATGGAGTGGAGATTGCAACTGAAAAGAATCTTTGTGTTCCCTACAAGCTATGTGAAGGGCGGCTTTCACACACACTTTTCTCTCAGAACTGAGCATGTGTAGAGACTTTCGTTCATCTAGCAAAAAGGGAACGGGATGTAGGAGAAACTTTTACTCTGGTTTCTCAGTCTGTTTCCTAGTGCTGGTTTGAAGTTCCTGCAGTTTTCACTGTAAAACCGAGTTGGAGCTAGTACATCCACATATATGTGTATGGAGTGGAGTTTGCAACTGAAAAGAAACTTTGTGTTCCCAACAAGCTAGGTGAAGGACGGCTTGAACACACACTTATCTCTCAAAACTGAGCATGTGGAGAGACGTTCGTTCATCTAGCACAAAGGGAACGGGTTGCAGGGAAACTTTTACTCTGGTTTCTCAGTCTGTTTCCTAGTGCCGGTTTGTATTTCCTGCAGTTTTCTCTGTAAAACCGAGTTGGAGCTAATACCTCCCCATATAAATGTATGGATTGGAGTTTGCAAGTGAAAAGAAACTTTGTGTTCCCAACAAGCCAGGTGAAGGACGGCTTTCACACACAATTATCTCTCAGAACTGAGCATGTGGTGAGACATTCGTTCATCTAGCACAAAGGGAACGGGTTGCAGAAGAAACTTTTACTGTGGTATCTCATTCTTTTTCCTACTGCCGGTTTGATGTCCCTGCAGTTTGCACTGTAAACCCGAGTTGGAGCTAGTACCTCCCCATATATATGTATGGATTGGAGTTTGCAACTGTAAAGAAACTTTGTGTTCCCAACAAGCTAGGTTAAGGACGGCTTTCACACACACTTATCTCTCAGAACTGAGCATTTGGAGAGACGTTCGTTCATCTAGCACAAATGGAACGGGTTGCAGGAGAAACTTTTAATCTGGTTTCTCAGTATGTTTCCTAGTGCCGGTTTGAATTTCCTGCAGTTTTCACTGTAAAAGAGAGTTGGAGCTAGTACCTCCTCATATATATGTATGGATTGGAGTTTGCAACTGAAAAGAAACTTGGTGTTTCCAACAAGCTAGGTGAAGGACGGCTTTCACACCCATTTATCTCTCAAAATTTAGCATGTGGATAGACGTTCGTTCATCTAGGACAAATGGAACGGGTTGCAGGTGAAACTTTTACTCTGGTTTCTCTGTCTGTTTCCTAGTGCCGGTTTGAATTTCCTGCACTTTTCACTGTAAAAACGAGTTGGATCTTGTACCTCCCCATATATATGTATGGAGTGGAGTTAGCAAGTGAAAAGAAACTTTGTGTTCCCAACAAGCTAGGTGAAGGACGGCTTACACACACACTTATCTCTCCGAAATGAGCATGTGGAGAGACTTTCGTTCATCTAGCACAATGGAAACTGGTTGCAGGGGAAACTTTTACCCTGGATTCTCAGTCTTTTTCCTAGTGCCGGTTTGAAGTTCCTGCAGTTTTCACTGTGAAACCGAGTTGGAGCTAATACATACCCATATATATTTATGGATTGTAGTTGGCAACTGAAAAGGATCTTTGTGTTACCAACAAGCTAGTTGAAGGACGGCTTTCACACACACTTATCTCTCAGAATTGAGCATGTGGAGAGACGTTCGTTCATCTAGAACAAAGGGAACGGGATGCAGGAGAAAATTTTACTCTGGTTTCTCAGTCTGTTTCCTAGTGCTGGTATAAAGTTCCTACAGTTGTCACTGTAAAACCGAGTTGGAGCTAGTACCTCCCCATATATATGTATGGAGTGGAGTTTGGAAGTGAAAAGAAACTTTGTGTTCCCAACAAACTAGGTGAAGGACGGCTTTCAAACCCACTTATGTCTCAAAACTGAGCATGTGGAGAGACGTTCGTTCATCTAGGAAATAGGGAACGGGTTGCAGGAGAAACTTTTACTCTGGTTTCTCAGTCTGTTTCCTAGTGCCGGTTTGAATTTCCTGCAGTTTTCACTGTAAAACCGAGTTGGATCGAGTACCTCCCCATATATATGTATGGAGTGGAGTTTGCAAGTGAAAAGAAACTTTGTGTTCCCAACAAGCTACATGAAGGACGGCTTTCACACACACATATTTCTCCGAAATGAGCATGTGGAGAGACTTTCGTTCATCTAGCAAAAAGGGATCGGGTTGCCGGAGAAACTATTACTCTTGTTTCTCAGTCTGTTTCCTAGTGCCAGTTTGAAGTTCCTGCAGTTTTCACTGTAAAACAGAGTTGGAGCTCATACCTCCCCATATATATGTATGGAGTGGAGATTGCAAGTGAAAAGAAACTTTGTGTTCCCAACAAGCTAGGTGAAGGACGGCTTTCACACCCACTTATCTCTCAATACTGAGCATGTGGAGAGACTTTCGTCCATCTAGGACAAAGGGAACTGGTTGCAGGAGAAACTTTTACTCTGGTTTCTCAGTCTGTTTCCTAGTGCCGGTATGAAGTTCCTGCAGTTTTCACTGTAAAAAAGAGTTGGATCTAGTACCTCCCCATATATATGTATGGATTGGAGTTTGCAAGTGAAAAGAAACTTTGTGTTCCCAACAAGCTTGGTGAAGGACGGCTTTCACACACACTTATCTCTCCGAACTGAGCATGTGGAGAGACTTTCGTTCATCTAGCACAAAGGGAACGGGTTGCAGGAAAAACATTTACTCTGGTTTCTCAGTATGTTTCCTAGTGCCGGTTTGAAGTTCCTTCAGTTTTCACTGTAAAACAGATTTGGAGCTAGTACCTCCCCATATATATGTATGGAGTGGTGTTTGCAACTGAAAAGAAACTTGGTTGTCCCAACAAGCTAGGTGAAGGACGGCTTTCACACACAATTATCTCTCAGAACTGAGCATGTGGAGAGATGTTCGTTCATCTAGCACAAAGGAAACTGGTTGCAGGAGAAACTTTTACCCTGGTTTCTCAGTATTTTGCCTAGTGCCGGTTTGAAGTTCCTGCAATTTTCACAGTGAAACCGAGTTGGATCTAATACATCCCCATATATATTTATGGATTGGAATTGGCAACTGAAAAGAATCTTTGTGTTACCAACAAGCTAGTTGAAGGACGGCTTTCACACACACTTATCTCTCAGAACTGAGCATGTGGAGAGACATTCGTTCATGTAGCACAAAGGGAACGGGTTGCAGGAGAAACTTTTACTCTGGTTTCTCAGCCTGTTTCCTAGTGCCGGTTTGTATTTCCTGCAGTTTTCACTGTAAAACAGAGTTGGAGCTAATACCTCCCCATATATATGTATGGAGTGGAGTTTGCAAGTGAAAAGAAACTTTGTGTTCCCAACAAGCTAGGTGAAGGACGGCTTTCACACACAATTATCTCTCAGAACTGAGCATGTGGAGAGACGTTCGTTCATCTAGCACAAAGGGAACGGGTTTCAGGAGAAACTTTTACTCTGGTTTCTCAGCCTGTTTCCTAGTGCCGGTTTGAAGTTCCTGCAGTTTTCACTGTAAAACCGAGTTGGAGCTAGTACCTCCCCATATATATGTATGGAGTGGTGTTTGCAAGTGAAAAGAAATTTTCTGTTCCCAACAAGCTAGGTGAAGGACGGCTTACACACACTTATCTCTCAGAACTGAGCATGTGGAGAGACGTTCGTTCATCTAGCACAAAGGGAACGGTTTGCACGTGAAACTTTTAATCTGATTTCTCGGTCTGTTTCCTAGTGCCGGTTTGAACTTCCAGCAGTTTTCACTGTAAAACCATTATGGAGCTCGTACCTCCCCATATATATGTATGGAGAGGAGATTGCAACTGAAAAGAAACTTTGTGTTCCCAACAAGCTAAGTGAATGACGGCTTTCACACTCAATTATCTCTCAGAACTGAGCATGTGGAGAGACGTTCGTTCATCTAGCACAAATGGAACGGTTTGCAGGTGAAACTTCTACTCTGGTTTCTCAGTCTGTTTCCTAGTCCCGGTTTGAAGTTCCTGCAGTTTTCACTGTAAACACGAGTTGGTGCTAGTACCTCCCCATATATATATATGCATTGGAGTTTGCAAGTGAAAAGAATCATTGTGTTCCCAACAAGCTAGGTGAAGGACGGCTTTCACACAGACTTATCTCTCAGAACTGAGCATGTGGAAAGACGTTCGTTCATGTAGCACAAAGGGAACGGTTTTCAGGTGAAACTTTTACTCTGGTATCTCAGTGTGTTTCCTACTGCCGGTTTGAAGTTCCTGCAGTTATCAGTGTAATACCGATTTGGTGCTAGTACCTCCCCATATGTATGTATGGAGTGGAGTCTGCAACTGAAAAGAAACTTTGTGTTCCCAACAAGTTAGGTGAAGTACGGCTTTCAAACACAGTTATCTCTCAGAACTGAGCATGTGGAGAGACGTTCATTCATCTAGCACATAGGGAACGGGTGGCAGGAGAAACTTTTACTCTGGTTTCTCAGTCTGTTTCCTAGTTCCGGTTTGAAGTTCCTGCAGTTTTCACTGTAAAACCGATTTGGAGCTAGTACTTCCCCATATATATTTATGGAGTGGTGTTTGCAAGTGAAAAGAAACTTTGTGTTCCCAACAAGCTAGGTGAAGAACAGCTTTCACACACACTTATCTCTCAGAACTGAGCATGTGGAGAGACGTTCATTCATCTAGCACTAAGGGAACGGGTTGCAGGAGAAACTTTTACTCTAGTCTCTCAGTCTGTTTCCTAGTGCCTGTTTGAAATTCCTGCGGTTTTCACTGTAAACCCGAGTTGGAGCTAGTACCTCCCCATATATATGTATGGATTGGAGTTTGCAACTGAAAAGAAACTTTGTGTTCCCAACAAGCTAGGTGAAGAACGGCTTTCACACACACTTACCTCTCAGAACTGAGCATTTGGAGAGACGTTCGTTCATCTAGCACAAATGGAACGGGTTGCAGTAGAAACATTTTATCTGGTTTCTCAGTATGTTTCCTAGTGCCGGTTTGAAGTTCCTGCAGTTTTCACTGTAAAACAGGTTTGGAGCTAGTACCTCCTCATATAAATGTATGGATTGGAGTTTGCAACTGAAAAGAAACTTGGTGTTTCCAACAAGCTAGGTGAAGGACGGCTTTCACACCCATTTATCTCTCAAAACTTAGCATGTGGAGAGACGTCCGTTCATCTAGGACAAATGGAACGGGTTGCAGGAGAAACTTGTACTCTGTTTTCTCTGTCTGTTTCCTAGTGCCGGTTTGAAGTTCCTGCAGTTTTCACTGTAAAACCGAGTTGGATATTGTACCTCCCCATATATATGTATGGAGTGGAGTTTGCAAGTGAAAAGAAACTTTGTGTTCCCAACAAGCTAGTTGAAGGACGGCTTTCAAACACACTTATCTCTCCGAACTGAGCATGTTGAGAGACTTTCGTTCATCTAGCACAACGGAAACTGGTTGCAGGGGAAACTTTTACCCTGGTTTCTCAGTCTTTTTCCTAGTGCCGGTTTGAAGTTCCTGCAGTTTTCACTGTGAAACCGAGTTGGAGCTAATACATCCCCACATATATTTATGGATTGGAGTTGGCAACTGAAAAGTATCTTTGTGTTACCAACAAGCTAGTTGAAGGACGGCTTTCACACACACTTATTTCTCAAAACTGAGCATGTGGAGAGACGTTCGTTCATCTAGAACAAAGGGAACGGGATGCAGGAGAAACTTTTACTCTGGTTTCTCAGTCTGTTTCCTAGTGCTGGTATAAAGTTCCTGCAGTTGTCACTGTAAAACCGAGTTGGGGCTAGTACCTCCCCATATATATGTATGGAGTGGAGTTTGCAAGTGAAAAGAAACTTTGTGTTCCCAACAAGCAAGGTGAAGGACGGCTTTCACACACACTTATCTCTCAAAACTGAGCATGTGGAGAGACGTTCGTTCATCTAGGACAAAGGGAACGGGTTGCAGGGGAAACTTTTACTCTGGTTTCTCAGACTTTTTCCTAGTGCCGGTTTGAATTTCCTGCAGTTTTCACTGTAAAACCGAGTTGAATCTAGTACCTACCCATATATATGTATGGAGTGGAGTTTGCAAGTGAAAAGAAACTTTGTGTTCCCAACAAGCTACGTGAAGGACGGCTTTCACACACACATATCTCTCCGAACTGAGCATGTGGAGAGACTTTCGTTCATCTAGCACAAAGGGAACGGGTTGCCGGAGAAACTATTACTCTTGTTTCTCAGTCTGTTTCCTAGTGCCGGTTTGAAGTTCCTGCAGTTTTCACTGTAAAATCGAGTTGGAGCTCGTACCTCCCCATATATATGTATGGAGTGGAGTTTGCAGGTGAAAAGAAACTTTGTGTTCCCAACAAGCTTGGTGAAGGACGGCTTTCACACCCACTTATCTCTCAAAACTGAGCATGTGGAGAGACTTTCGTTCATCTAGGACAAATGGAACTGGTTGCAGGAGAAACTTTTACTCTGGTTTCTCAGTCTGTTTCCAAGTGCCGGTTTGAAGTTCCTGCAGTTTTCACTGTAAAACCGAGTTGGATCTAGTACCTCCCCATATATATGTATGGAGTGGAGTTTGCAAGTGAAAAGAAACTTTGTGTTCCCAACAAGCTTGGTGAAGGACGGCTTTCACACACACTTATCTCTCCGAACTGAGCATGTGGAGAGACTTTCGTTCATCTAGCACAAAGGGAACGGGTTGCAGGAGAAACATTTACTCTGGTTTCTCAGTATGTTTCCTAGTGCCGGTTTGAAGTTCCTTCAGTTTTCACTGTAAAACAGAGTTGGAGCTTGTACCTCCCATATATATGTATGGATTGGAGTTTGCAACCTAAAAGGAACTTGGTGTTCCAAACAAGCTAGGTGAAGGATGGCTTTCACACACAATTATCTCTCAGAACTGAGTATGTGGAGAGACGTTCGTTCATCTAGCACTAAGGAAACTGGTTGCAGGAGAAACTTTTACCCTGGTTTCTCAGTATTTTTCCTAGTGCCGGTTTGAAGTTCCTGCAGTTTTCACTGTGAAACCGAGTTGGAGCTAATACATACCCATATATATTTATGGATTGGAGTTGGCAACTGAAAAGAATCTTTGTGTTTCCAACAAGCTAGTTGAAGGACGGCTTTCACACACACTTATCTCTCAGAACTGAGCATGTGGAGAGACGTTCGTTCATCTAGCACAAAGGGAACGGGTTGCAGGAGAAACTTTTACTCTGGTTTCTCAGCCTGTTTCCTAGTGCCGGTTTGTATTTCCTGCAGTTTTCACTGTAAAACAGAGTTGGAGCTAATACCTCCCCATATATATGTATGGAGTGGAGTTTGCAAGTGAAAAGAAACTTTGTGTTCCCAACAAGCTAGGTGAAGGACGGCTTTCACACACAATTATCTCTCAGAACTGAGCATGTGGAGAGACGTTCGTTCATCTAGCACAAATGGAACGGGTTGCAGGAGAAACTTTTACTCTGGTTTCTCAGTCTGTTTCCTAGTGCCGGTTTGAATTTCCTGCAGTTTTCACTGTAAAACCGAGTTGGAGCTAGTACCTCCCCATATATATGTATGGAGTGGTGTTTGCAAGTGAAAAGAAATTTTGTGTTCCCAACAAGCTAGGTGAAGGACGGCTTACACACACTTATCTCTCAGAACTGAGCATGTGGAGAGACGTTCGTTCATCTAGCACAAAGGGAACGGTTTGCAGGTGAAAGTTTTAATCTGATTTCTCGGTCTGTTTCCTAGTGCCGGTTTGAACTTCCTGCAGTTTTCACTGTAAAACAGTATTGGAGCTCCTACCTCCCCATATATATGTATGGAGAGGAGATTGCAACTGAAAAGAAACTTTGTGTTCCCAACAAGCTAAGTGAATGACGGCTTTCACACACAATTATCTCTCAGAACTGAGCATGTGGAGAGACGTTCGTTCATCTAGCACAAATGGAACGGTTTGCAGGTGCAACTTCTACTCTGGATTCTCAGTCTGTTACCTAGTCCCGGTTTGAAGTTCCTGCAGTTTTCACTGTAAACCCGAGTTGGTGCTAGTACCTCCCCATATATATATATGCATTGGAGTTTGCAAGTGAAAAGAATCATTGTGTTCCCAACAAGCTAGGTGAAGGACGGCTTTCACACAGACTTATCTCTCAGAACTGAGCATGTGGAAAGACGTTCGTTCATGTAGCACAAAGGGAACGGGTTTCAGGTGAAACTTTTACTCTGGTATCTCAGTGTGTTTCCTACTGCCGGTTTGAAGTTCCTGCAGTTATCACTGTAAAACAGATTTGGTGCTAGTACCTCCCCATATATATGTATGGAGTGGAGTCTGCAACTGAAAAGAAACTTTGTGTTCCCAACAAGCTACGTGAAGGACGGCTTTCACACACACATATCTCTCAAAACTGAGCATGTGGAGAGACGTTCGTTCATCTAGGACAAAGGGAACGGGTTGCAGGGGAAACTTTTACTCTGGTTTCTCAGACTTTTTCCTAGTGCCGGTTTGAATTTCCTACAGTTTTCACTGTAAAACCGAGTTGAATCTAGTACCTATCCATATATATGTATGGAGTGGAGTTTGCAAGTGAAAAGAAACTTTGTGTTCCCAACAAGCTACGTGAAGGACGGCTTTCACACACACATATCTCTCCGAACTGAGCATGTGGAGAGACATTCGTTCATCTAGCACAAAGGGAACGGGTTGCCGGAGAAACTATTACTCTTGTTTCTCAGTCTGTTTCCTAGTGCCGGTTTGAAGTTCCTGCAGTTTTCACTGTAAAATCGAGTTGGAGCTCGTACCTCCCCATATATATGTATGGAGTGGAGTTTGCAGGTGAAAAGAAACTTTGTGTTCCCAACAAGCTTGGTGAAGGACGGCTTTCACACCCACTTATCTCTCAAAACTGAGCATGTGGAGAGACTTTCGTTCATCTAGGACAAATGGAACTGGTTGCAGGAGAAACTTTTACTCTGGTTTCTCAGTCTGTTTCCAAGTGCCGGTTTGAAGTTCCTGCAGTTTTCACTGTAAAACCGAGTTGGATCTAGTACCTCCCCATATATATGTATGGAGTGGAGTTTGCAAGTGAAAAGAAACTTTGTGTTCCCAACAAGCTTGGTGAAGGACGGCTTTCACACACACTTATCTCTCCGAACTGAGCATGTGGAGAGACTTTCGTTCATCTAGCACAAAGGGAACGGGTTGCAGGAGAAACATTTACTCTGGTTTCTCAGTATGTTTCCTAGTGCCGGTTTGAAGTTCCTTCAGTTTTCACTGTGAAACAGAGTTGGAGCTTGTACCTCCCATATATATGTATGGATTGGAGTTTGCAACCTAAAAGAAACTTGGTGTTCCAAACAAGCTAGGTGAAGGATGGCTTTCACACACAATTATCCCTCAGAACTGAGTATGTGGAGAGACGTTCGTTCATCTAGCACTAAGGAAACTGGTTGCAGGAGAAACTTTTACCCTGGTTTCTCAGTATTATTCCTAGTGCCGGTTTGAAGTTCCTGCAGTTTTCACTGTGAAACCGAGTTGGAGCTAATACATACCCATATATATTTATGGATTGGAGTTGGCAACTGAAAAGAATCTTTGTGTTACCAACAAGCTAGTTGAAGGACGGCTTTCACACACACTTATCTCTCAGAACTGAGCATGTGGAGAGACGTTCGTTCATCTAGCACAAAGGGAACGGGTTGCAGGAGAAACTTTTACTCTGGTTTCTCAGCCTGTTTCCTAGTGCCGGTTTGTATTTCCTGCAGTTTTCACTGTAAAACAGAGTTGGAGCTAATACCTCCCCATATATATGTATGGAGTGGAGTTTGCAAGTGAAAAGAAACTTTGTGTTCCCAACAAGCTAGGTGAAGGACGGCTTTCACACACAATTATCTCTCAGAACTGAGCATGTGGAGAGACGTTCGTTCATCTAGCACAAATGGAACGGGTTGCAGGAGAAACTTTTACTCTGGTTTCTCAGTCTGTTTCCTAGTGCCGGTTTGAATTTCCTGCAGTTTTCACTGTAAAACCGAGTTGGAGCTAGTACCTCCCCATATATATGTATGGAGTGGTGTTTGCAAGTGAAAAGAAATTTTGTGTTCCCAACAAGCTAGGTGAAGGACGGCTTACACACACTTATCTCTCAGAACTGAGCATGTGGAGAGACGTTCGTTCATCTAGCACAAAGGGAACGGTTTGCAGGTGAAAGTTTTAATCTGATTTCTCGGTCTGTTTCCTAGTGCCGGTTTGAACTTCCTGCAGTTTTCACTGTAAAACAGTATTGGAGCTCCTACCTCCCCATATATATGTATGGAGAGGAGATTGCAACTGAAAAGAAACTTTGTGTTCCCAACAAGCTAAGTGAATGACGGCTTTCACACACAATTATCTCTCAGAACTGAGCATGTGGAGAGACGTTCGTTCATCTAGCACAAATGGAACGGTTTGCAGGTGCAACTTCTACTCTGGTTTCTCAGTCTGTTACCTAGTCCCGGTTTGAAGTTCCTGCAGTTTTCACTGTAAACCCGAGTTGGTGCTAGTACCTCCCCATATATATATATGCATTGGAGTTTGCAAGTGAAAAGAATCATTGTGTTCCCAACAAGCTAGGTGAAGGACGGCTTTCACACAGACTTATCTCTCAGAACTGAGCATGTGGAAAGACGTTCTTTCATGTAGCACAAAGGGAACGGGTTTCAGGATGAAACTTTTACTCTGGTATCTCAGTGTGTTTCCTACTGCCGGTTTGAAGTTCCTGCAGTTATCACTGTAAAACCGATTTGGTGCTAGTACCTCCCCATATGTATGTATGGAGTGGAGTCTGCAACTGAAAAGAAACTTTGTGTTCCCAACAAGTTAGGTGAAGTACGGCTTTCGCACACAATTATCTCTCAGAACTGAGCATGTGGAGAGACGTTCATTCATCTAGCACATAGGGAACGGGTGGCAGGAGAAAATTTTACTCTGGTTTCTCAGTCTGTTTCCTAGTTCCGGTTTGAAGTTCCTGCAGTTTTCACTGTAAAACCGATTTGGAGCTAGTACTTCCCCATATATATTTTTATGGAGTGGTGTTTGCAAGTGAAAAGAAACTTTGGGTTCCCAACAAGCTAGGTGAAGTACAGCTTTCACACACACTTATCTCTCAGAACTGAGCATGTGGAGAGACGTTCATTCATCTAGCACTAAGGGAACGGGTTGCAGGAGAAACTTTTACTCTAGTCTCTCAGTCTGTTTCCTAGTGCCTGTTTGAAATTCCTGCGGTTTTCACTGTAAACCCGAGTTGGAGCTAGTACCTCCCCATATATATGTATGGATTGGAGTTTGCAACTGAAAAGAAACTTTGTGTTCCCAACAAGCTAGGTGAAGGACGGCTTTCACACACACTTACCTCTCAGAACTGAGCATTTGGAGAGACGTTCGTTCATCTAGCACAAATGGAACGGGTTGCAGTAGAAACATTTTATCTGGTTTCTCAGTATGTTTCCTAGTGCCGGATTGAAGTTCCTGCAGTTTTCACTGTAAAACAGATTTGGAGCTAGTACCTCCTCATATAAATGTATGGATTGGAGTTTGCAACTGAAAAGAAACTTGGTGTTTCCAACAAGCTAGGTGAACGACGACTTTCACACCCATTTATCTCTCAAAACTTAGCATGTGGAGAGACGTCCGTTCATCTAGGACAAATGGAACGGGTTGCAGGAGAAACTTTTACTCTGGTTTCTCTGTCTTTTTCCTAGTGCCGGTTTGAAGTTCCTGCATTTTTCACTGTAAAACCGAGTTGGATATTGTACCTCCCCATATATATTTATGGAGTGGACTTTGCAAGTGAAAAGAAACTTTGTGTTCCCAACAAGCTAGTTGAAGGACGGCTTTCAAACACACTTATCTCTCCGAACTGAGCATGTTGAGAGACTTTCGTTCATCTAGCACAACGGAAACTGGTTGCAGGGGAAACTTTTACCCTGGTTTCTCAGTCTTTTTCCTAGTGCCGGTTTGAAGTTCCTGCAGTTTTCACTGTGAAACCGAGTTGGAGCTAATACATCCCCACATATATTTATGGATTGGAGTTGGCAACTGAAAAGGATCTTTGTGTTACCAACAAGCTAGTTGAAGGACGGCTTTCACACACACTTATTTCTCAAAACTGAGCATGTGGAGAGACGTTCGTTCATCTAGAACAAAGGGAACGGGATGCAGGAGAAACTTTTACTCTGGTTTCTCAGTCTGTTTCCAAGTGCTGGTATAAAGTTCCTGCAGTTGTCACTGTAAAACCGAGTTGGGGCTAGTACCTCCCCATATATATGTATGGAGTGGAGTTTGCAAGTGAAAAGAAACTTTGTGTTCCCAACAAGCTACGTGAAGGACGGCTTTCACACACACATATCTCTCCGAACTGAGCATGTGGAGAGACTTTCGTTCATCTAGCACAAGGGGAACGGGTTGCCGGAGAAACTATTACTCTTGTTTCTCAGTCTGTTTCCAAGTGCCGGTTTGAAGTTCCTGCAGTTTTCACTGTAAAACCGAGTTGGATCTAGTACCTCCCCATATATATGTATGGAGTGGAGTTTGCAAGTGAAAAGAAACTTTTTGTTCCCAACAAGCTTGGTGAAGGACGGCTTTCACACACACTTATCCCTCAGAACTGAGCATGTGGAGAGACGTTCGTTCATCTAGCACAAAGGGAACGGGTTGCAGGAGAAACTTTTACTCTGGTTTCTCAGTCTGTTTCCTATTGCCGGTTTGAAGTTCCTGCAGTTTTCACTGCAAAACCGAGTTGGAGCTAGTACCACCCCATATAAATGTATGGAGTGGAGTTTGCAAGTGAAAAGAAACTTTGTGTTCCCAACAAGCTAGGTGAAGGACGGCTTTCACACACACATATCTCTCAGAACTGAGCATGTGGAGAGACGATCGTTCATCTAGCACAAAGGGAACGAGTTGCAGGAGAAACTTTTACTCTGGTTTCTCAGTTTATTTCCTAGTGCCGGTTTGAAGATCCTGAAATTTTCACTGTAAAACCGTGTTGGATCTCGTCCCTCCCCATATATATGTATGGAGTGGAGTTTGCCAGTGAAAAGAAACTTTGTGTTCCCAAAAAGCTAGGTGAAGGACGGCTTTCACACACACTTATCTCTCAGAACTGAGCATGTGGATAGACGTTCGTTCATCTAGCACAAAAGGAACAGTTTGCAGGTGAAACTTTTACTCTGGTTTCTCAGTCTGTTTCCTAGTGCTGGATTGAAGTTCCTGCAGTTTTCACTGTAAACCCGAGTTGGAGCTAGTATCTCCCCAAATAAATGTATGGAGTGGAGTTTGCAACTGAAAAGAAACTTTGTGTTCCCAACAAGCTATTTGAAGGACGGCTTTCACACACACTTATCTCTCAGAACTGAGCATGTGGAGAGGCTTTCCTTCATCTAGCACAAAGGGAACGGATTGCAGGAGAAACTTTTACTCTGGTTTCTCAGTATGTTTCCTAGTGCCAGTTGGAAGTTCCTGCAGATTTCACTGTAAAACAGAGTTGGAGCTCGTACCACCCCATATATATGTATGGAGTGGAGTTTGCAACTGAAAAGAAACTTGGTGTTCCCAACAATCTAATTGAAAGACGACATTCACACACAATTATCTCTCAGAAATGAGCATTTGGAGAGAAGTTCGTTCATCTAGCACAAAGGGAACGGGTTGCAGGAGAAACTTTTACTCTGGTTTCTCAGTCTGTTTCCTAGTGCCGGATTGAATTTCCTGCAGTTTTCACTGTAAAACCGAGTTGGAGCTAGTACATCCCCATATATATTTATGGATTGGAATTTGCAACTGAAAAGAATCTTTGTGTTCCCAACAAGAAATTTGAAGGACGGCTTTCACACACACTTATCTCTCAGAACTGAGCATGTGGAGAGACGTTCGTTCATCTATCATAAATTGAACGGGTTGCAGGAGAAACTTTTACTCTGGTTTCTCAGTCTGTTTCCTAGTGCCGGTTTGAAGTTCCTGCAGTTTTCACTGTAAAACCGAGTTGGAGCTAATACGTCCCCATATATATGTATGGAGTGGAGTTTGCAAGTGAAAAGTAACTTTGTGTTCCCAACAAGCTAGGTGAAGGACGGCTTTCACACACAATTATCTCTCAGAATTGAGCATGTGGGGAGACGTTCGTTCATCTAGCACAAAAGGAACAGTTTGCAGGAGAACCTTATACTCTGGTTTCTCAGTCTGTTTCCTAGTGCCGGTTTGAAGTTCCTGCAATTTTCACTGTAAACCGAGTTGGAACTTGTACTTCCCCATATATATGTATGGATTGGAGTTTGCAACTGAAAAGAAACTTTGTGTTCCCAACAAGCTATTTGAAGGACGGCTATCACACACACTTATCTCTCAGAACTGAACATGTGGAGAGACGTTCCTTCATCTAGCACAAAGGGAACGGGTTGCAGTAGAAACTTTTACTCTGGTTTCTCATTCTGTTTCCTAGTGCCGGTTTGAAGTTCCTGCAGTTTTCACTGTAAAACCGTGTTGGAGCTAGAACAACCCCATATATATGAATGGAGTGGAGTTTGCAACTGAAAAGAAACTTTGTGTTCCCTACAAGCTATGTGAAGGGCGGCTTTCACACACACTTATCTCTTAGAACTGAGCATGTGTAGAGACGTTCGTTCATCTAGAAAAAGGGAACGGGGTGCAGGAGAAACTTTTACTCTGTTTTCTCAGTCTGTTTCCTAGTGCTGGTTTGAAGTTCCTGCAGTTTTCACTGTAAAACAGATTCGGAGCTAGTACATCCCCATATATGTGTATGGATTGGAGATAGCAACTGAAAAGAAACTTTGTGTTCCCAACAAGCTAGGTGAAGGACGGCTTTCACACACACTTATCTCTCAAAACTCAGCATGTGGAGAGACGTTCGTTCATCTAGCACAAAGGGAACGATTTGCAGGTGAAACTTTTACTCAGGATTCTCAGTCTGTTTCCTAGTGCCGGATTGAATTTCCTGCAGTTTTCACTGTAAACCGAGTTGGAACTAGTACCTCCCCATATATATGTATGGAGTGGAGTTTGCAACTAAAAAGAAACTTTGTGTTCCAAACAAGCTAGTTGAAGGACGGCTTTCACACACACTTATCACTCAGAACTGAACATGTGGAGAGACGTTCGTTCTTCTAGAACAAAGGGAACGGTTTGCAGCTGAAGCTATTACTCGGTTTTCTCAGTCTGTTTCCTAGTGCCGGTTTGAAGTTCCTGCAGTTTTCACTGTAAAACCGAATTGGAGCTCGTACCTCCCCATATATATGTATGGATAGGAGATTGCAACTGAAAAGAAACTTTGTGTTCCCAACTAGCTAGGTGAAGAACGGCTTTCACACACACTTATCTCTCAGAACTGAGCTTGTGGAGAGACGATCGTTCATTTAGCACAAAAGGAACAGGTTGCAGGAGAAACTTTTACTCTGGTTTCTCAGTCTGTTTCCTAGTGCCGGTTTGAAGTTCCTGCAGTTTTCACTGTAAACCGAGTTGTAACTAGTACCTTCCCATATATATGTATGGAGTGGAGTTTGCAACTGAAAAGAAACTTTGTGTTCCCTACAAGCTCTGAGAAGGGCGGATTTCACACACACTTATCTCTCAGAACTGAGCATGTGGAGAGACGTTTGTTCATCTTGCAAAAAGGGAACGGGTTGCAGGAGAAACTTTTACTCTGGTTTCTCAGTCTGTTTCCTAGTGCTGGTTTGAAGTTCCTGCAGTTTTCACTGTAAAACAGAGTCGGAGCTAGTACATCCCCATATATGTGTATGGATTGGAATTTGCAACTGAAAAGAAAATTTGTGTTCCCTACAAGCTAGGTGAAGGACGGCTTTCACACACAGTTATCTCTCAGAACTGAGCATGTGGAGAGAAGTTCGTTCATCTAGCACAAAGGGAACGGGTTGCAGTAGAAACTTTTACTCTGGTTTCTCATTCTGTTTACTACTGCCGGTTTGTATTTCCTGCAGTTTTCACTGTAAAACTGAGTTGGAGCTAATACCTCCCCATATATATGTATGGAGTGGAGTTTGCAAGTGAAAAGAAATTTATGTTCCCAACAAGCTAGGGGAAGGACGGCTTACACACAATTATCTCTCAGAACTGAGCATGTGCAGAGACGTTCGTTCATCTAGCACAAAGGGAACAGTTTGCAGGTGAAACTTTTACTCTGGTTTCTCAGTCTGTTTCCTAGTGCCGGTTTGAACTTCCTGCAGTTTTCAGTGTAAAACCGAATTGGAGCTCGTACCTCCCCATATATATGTATGGAGAAGAGATTGCAACTGAAAAGAAACTTTGTGTTCCCAACAAGCTAGTTGAATGACGGCTTTCACACACATTTATCTCTCAGAACTGAGCATGTGGAGAGACGTTCGTTCATCTAGCACAAAAGTAACAGTTTGCAGGAAAAACTTTTACTCTGTTTTCTCAGTCTGTTTCCTAGTGCCGGTTTGAAGTTCCTGCTGTTTTCACTGTAAACCGAGTTGGAACTAGTACTTCCCCATATATATATATGGAGTGGAGTTTGTAACTTAAAAGAAACTTTGTGTTCCAAACAAGCTAGTTGAAGGACGGCTTTCACACACACTTTTCTCTCAGAACTGAACATGTCTAGAGACGTTCGTTCATCTAGCAAAATGGGAACGGTTTGCAGGAGAAACTTTTACTCTGGTTTCTCAGTCTGTTTCCTAGTGCTGGTTTGAAGTTCCTGCAGTTTTCACTTTAAAACCGAGTTGGAGCTAGTACATCCCCATATATGTGTATGGTGTGGAGTTTGCAACTGAAAAGAAACTTTGTGTTCCCAACAAGCTATGTGAAGGACGGCTTTCACACACACTTATCTCTACGAACTGAGCATGTGGAGAGACTTTCGTTCATCTAGCACAAAGCGAACGGGTTGCAGGAGCAACTTTTACTCTGGTTTCTCAGTCTGTTTCCTATTGCCGGTTTGAAGTTCCTGCAGTTTTCACTGTAAAACAGAGTTGGAGCTAGTACCTCCCCATATAAATGTATGGAGTGGTGTTTGCAAGTGAATAGAAACTTTGCGTTCCCAACAAGCTATGTGAAGGACGGCTTTCACACACAATTATCTCTCAGAAATGAGCATGTGGAAAGACGATCATTCATCTAGCACAAAAGGAACAGGTTGTAGGGGAAATTTTACTCTGGTTTCTCAGTCTGTTTCCTAGTGCCGGTTTGAAGTTCCTGCAGTTTTCTCTGTAAAACCGAATTGGAGCTCGTACCTCCCCATATATATGTATGGATAGGAGATTGCAACTTAAAACAAACTTTGGATTCCCAACAAGTTAGGTGAAGAACGGCTTTCACACACACTTATCTCTCAGAACTGAGCATGTGGAGAGACGTTCGTTCATATAGCACAAATGAAACGGCTTGCAGGAGAAACTTTTACTCTGGTTTCTCAGTCTGTTTCCTAGTGCCGGTTTGAATTTCCTGCAGTTTTCACTGTAAACGGAGTTTGAACTTGTAACTCCCCATATATATGTGTGGAGAGGAATTTGCAACGGAAAAGAAACTTTGTGTTCCCAACAAGCTAGGTGAAAGAAGGCTTTCACACACACATATCTCTCAGAACTTAGCATGTGGAGAGACGTTCGTTCACCTAGCACAAAGGGAACGGGTTTCAGGAGAACCTTTTACTCTGGTTTCTCAGTCTGTTTCCTAGTGCCGGTTTGAAGTTCCTGCAGTTTTCACTGTAAAACCGATTTGGAGCTAGTACCTCCCCATATATATTTATGGAATGGTGTATGCAAATGAAAAGAAACATTTTGTTCCCAACAAGCTAGATGAAGGACGGCTTTCACACACACTTATCTCTCAGAACTGAGCATGTGGAGAGACGTTCGTTCATCTTGCACAAAGGGAACGGGTTGCAGGAGCAACTTTTACTCTGGTTTCTCAGTCTGTTTCCTAGTGCTGGTTTGAAGTTCCTGCAGTTTTCACTGTAAACGTGAGTTGGAGCTAGTACCTCCCCAAATATATGTATGGAGTGGAGTTTGCAACTGAAAAGAAACTTTGTGTTCCCAACAAGCTAGTTGAAGGACGGCTTTCACACACAATTATCTCTCAGAACTGAGCATGTGAAGAGACGTTCGTTCATCTAGCACAAATTGAACGTGTTGCAGGAGAAACTTTTACTCTGGTTTCTCAGTCTGTTTCCAAGTGCTGGATTGAAGTTCCTGCAGTTTTCACTGTAAAACTTATTCGGAGCTAGTACATCCTCATATATGTGTATGGAGTGGAGTTTGCAACTGAAAAGAAACTTTGTGTTCCCAACAAGCTAGGTGAAGGACGGCTTTCACACACACTTATCACTCAAACTCAGCATGTGGAGAAAAGTTCGTTCATCTAGCACAAAGGGAACGGGTTGCAGGAGAAACTTTTACTCTGGTTTCTCAGTCTGTTTTCTAGTGCCGGTTTGAAGTTCCTGCAGTTTTCACTGTAAAACCGAGTTGGTGATAGTACCTCCCCATATATATGTATGGAGTGGAGTTTGCAATTGAAAAGAAATTTTGTGTTCCCTACAAGCTAGGTGAAGGACGGCTTACACACACAATTATCTCTCAGAAATGAGCATGTGGAGAGACGTTCGTTCATCTAGCACAAAGGGAAAGTGTTGCAGGAGCAACTTTTAATCTGGTTTCTCAGTCTATTTCCTAATGCTGGTTTGAAGTTCCTGCAGTTTTCACTGTAAAACCGATTTGGTGCTAGTACCTCCCCATATGTATGTATGGAGTGGAGTCTGCAACTGAAAAGAAACTTTGTGTTCCCAACAAGTTATGTGAAGTACGGCTTTCACACACAGTTATCTCTCAGAATTGAGCATGTGGAGAGACGTTCATTCATCTAGCACAAAGGGAACGGGTTGCAGGGGAAACTATTACTCTGGTTTCTCAGTCTGTTTCCTAGTTCCGGTTTGAAGTTCCTGCAGTTTTCACTGTAAAACCGATTTGGAGCTAGCACTTCCCCATATATATGTATGGAGTGGTGTTTGCAAGTGAAAAGAAACTTTGTGTTCCCAACAAGCTAGGTGAAGTGCAGCTTTCACACACACATATCTCTCAGAACTGAGCATGTGGAGAGATGTTCATTCATCTAGCACTAAGGGAACGGGTTGCAGGAGAAACTTTAACTCTCGTTTCTCAGTCTGTTTCCTATTGCCGGTTTGAAGTTCCTGCAGTTTTCACTGTAAACCCGAGTTGGAGCTAGTACCTCCCCATATATATGTATGGAGTGCAGATTGCAACTGGAAAGAAACTTTGTGTTCCCAACAAGCTAGTTGAAGGACGGCTTTCACACACACTTATCTCTCAGATCTGAACATGTGGAGAGACGTTCCTTCATCTAGCACAAAGGGAACGGGTTGCCGTAGAAACTTTTACTCTGGTTTCTCAGTCTGTTTCCTAGTGCCGGTTTGATGTTCCTGCAGTTTTCACTGTAAAACCGAGTTGGAGATAGTACCTCCCCATATATATGTATGGAGTGGAGATTGCAACTGAAAAGAATGTTTGTGTTCCCTACAAGCTATGTGAAGTGCGGCTTTCACACACACTTATCTCTCAGAACTGAGCATGTGTAGAGACGTTCGTTCATCTAGCAAAAAGGGAACGGGATGCAGGAGAAACTTTTACTCTGGTGTTTCAGTCTGTTTCCTAGTGCTGGTTTGAAGTTCCTGCAATTTTCACTGTAAAACCGAGTTGGAGCTAGTACATCCCCATATATGTGTATGGAGTGGAGTTTGCAACTGAAAAGAAACTTTGTGTTCCCAACAAGCTAGGTGAAGGACGGCATGAACACACACTTATCTCTCAAAACTGAGCATGTGGGGAGACGTTCGTTCATCTAACACAAAGGAACGGGTTGCAGGGTAACTTTACTCTGGTTTCTCAGTCTGTTTCCTAGTGCCGGTTTTTTATTTCCTGCAGTTTTCACTGTAAAACCTAGTTGGAGCTAATACTTCCCCATATAAATGTATGGAGTGGAGTTTGCAATTGAAAAGAATCTTTGTGTTCCCAACAAGCTAGGTGAAGGACGGCTTTCACACACAATTATCTCTCAGAACTGAGCATGTGGAGAGACATTCGTTCATCTAGCACAAAGGGAATGGGTTGCAGAAGAAACTTTTACAGTGGTATCTCATTCTTTTTCCTACTGCCGGTTTGATGTCCCTGCAGTTTGCACTGTAAAAGCGAGTTGGAGCTAGTACCTCCCCATATATATGTATGTAGTGGAGATTGCAAGTGAAAATAAACTTTGTGTTCCCAACAAGCTAGGTGAAGGACGGCTTTCACACACTTATCCCTCAGAACTGAGCATGTGGAGAGACGTTCGTTCATCTAGCACAAAGGGAACGGTTTGCAGGTGAAACTTCTAATCTGGTTTCTCAGTCTGTTTCCTAGTGCCGGTTTGAATTTCCTGCAGTTTTCACTGTAAACCCGAGTTGGAGCTAGTACCTCCCCATATATATGTATGGATTGGATTTTGCAAGTGAAAAGAAACTTTGTGTTCCCAACAAGCTAGGTGAAGGACGGCTTTCACACACACTTATCTCTCAGAACTGAGCATGTGGAAAGACGTTCGTTCATGTAGCACAAAGGGAATGGTTTGCAGGAGAAATTTTTACTCTGGTATCTCAGTGTGTTTCCAACTGCCGGTTTGAAGTTCCTGCAGTTATCACTGTAAAACCGATTTGGTGCTAGTACCTCCCCATATGTATGTATGGAGTGGAGTCTGCAACTGAAAAGAAACTTTGTGTTCCCAACAAACTAGGTGAAGGACAGCTTTCACACACACTTATCTCTCAGAACTGAGCATGTGGAGAGACGTTCATTCATCTAGCACTAAGGGAACGGGTTGCAGGAGAAACTTTTACTCTAGTTTCTCAGTCTGTTTCCTAGTGCCGGTTTGAAGTTCCTGCGGTTTTCACTGTAAACCCGAGTTGGAGCTACTACCTCCCCATATATATGTATGGATTGGAGTTTGCAACTCTAAAGAAACTTTGTGTTAACAACAAGCTAGGTGAAGGACGGCTTTCACACACACTTATCTCTCAGAACTGAGCTTTTGGAGAGACGTTCGTTCATCTAGCACAAATGGAACGGGTTGCAGGAGAAACTTTTAATCTGGTTTCTCAGTATGTTTCCTAGTGCCGGTTTGAATTTCCTGCAGTTTTCACTGTAAAACAGAGTTGGAGCTAGTACCTCCTCATATATATGTATGGATTGGAGTTTGCAACTGAAAAGAAACTTGGTGTTACCAACAAGCAGGGTGAAGGACGTCTTTCACACCCATTTATCTCTCAAAATTTAGCATGTGGAGAGACGTTCGTTCATCTAGGACAAATGGAACGGGTTGCAGGAGAAACTTTTACTCTGGATTCTCTGTCTGTTTCCTAGTGCCGGTTTGAAGTTCCTGCAGTTGTCACTGTAAAACCGAGTTGGAGCTAGTACATCCCCATATATGTGTAAGGAGTGGAGTTTGCAACTGAAAAGAAACTTTGTGTTCCCAACAAGCTAGGTGAAGGACGGCTTGAACACACAGTTATCTCTCAAAACTGAGCATGTGGAGAGACGTTCGTTCATCTAGCACAAAGGGAACGGGTTGCAGGGAAACTTTTACTCTGGTTTCTCAGTCTGTTTCCTAGAACCGGTTTGTATTTCCTGCAGTTTTCACTGTAAAACCGAGTTGGAGCTATTACCTCCCCATATAAATATATGGAGTGGTGTTTGCAATTGAAAAGAAACTTTGTGTTCCCAACAAGCTAGGTGAAGGACGGCTTTCACACACAATTATCTCTCAGAACTGAGCATGTGGAGAGACATTCGTTCATCTAGCACAAAGGGAACGGGTTGCAGAAGAAACTTTTACTGTGGTATCTCATTCTTTTTCCTACTGCCGGTTTGATGTCCCTGCAGTTTGCACTGTAAAAGCGAGTTGGAGCTAGTACCTCCCCATATATATGTATGTAGTGGAGATTGCAAGTGAAAATAAACTTTGTGTTCCCAACAAGCTAGGTGAAGGATGGCTTTCACACACTTATCTTTCAGAACTGAGCATGTGGAGAGACGTTCGTTCATCTAGCACAAAGGGAACGGTTTGCAGGTGAAACTTCTACTCTGGTTTCTCAGTCTGTTTCCTAGTGCCGGTTTGAATTTCCTGCAGTTTTCACTGTAAACCCGAGTTGGAGCTAGTACCTCCCCATATATATGTATGGATTGGAGTTTGCAAGTGAAAAGAAACTTTGTGTTCCCAACAAGCTAGGTGAAGGACGGCTTTCACACACACTTATCTCTCAGAACTGAGCATGTGGAAAGACGTTCGTTCATGTAGCACAAAGGGAACGGTTTGCAGGAGAAACTTTAACTCTGGTATCTCAGTGTGTTTCCAACTGCCGGTTTGAAGTTCCTGCAGTTATCACTGTAAAACCGATTTGGTGCTAGTACCTCCCCATATGTATGTATGGAGTGGAGTCTGCAACTGAAAAGAAACTTTGTGTTCCCAACAAGTTAGGTGAAGTACGGCTTTCACACACAGTTATCTCTCAGAACTGAGCATGTGGAGAGACGTTCATTCATCTAGCACTAAGGGAACGGGTTGCAGGAGAAACTTTTACTCTAGTTTCTCAGTCTGTTTCCTAGTGCCGGTTTGAAGTTCCTGCGGTTTACACTGTAAACCCGAGTTGGAGCTAGTACCTCCCCATATATATGTATGGATTGGAGTTTGCAACTCTAAAGAAACTTTGTGTTCCCAACAAGCTAGGTTAAGGACGGCTTTCACACACATTTATCTCTCAGAACTGAGCTTTTGGAGAGACGTTCGTTCATCTAGCACAAATGGAACGGGTTGCAGGAGAAACTTTTAATCTGGTTTCTCAGTATGTTTCCTAGTGCCGGTTTGAATTTCCTGAAGTTTTCACTGTAAAACAGAGTTGGAGCTAGTACCTCCTCATATATATGTATGGATTGGAGTTTGCAACTGAAAAGAAACTTGGTGTTTCCAACAAGCTAGGTGAAGGACGTCTTTCACACCCATTTATCTCTCAAAATTTAGCATGTGGAGAGACGTTCGTTCATCTAGGACAAATGGAACGGGTTGCAGGGAAACTTTTACTCTGGTTTCTCTGTCTGTTTCCTAGTGCCGGTTTGAAGTTCCTGCAGTTTTCACTGTAAAACCGAATTGGATCTTGTACCTCCCCATATATATGTATGGAGTGGAGTTAGCAAGTGAAAAGAAACTTTGTGTTCCCAACAAGCTAGGTGAAGGACGGCTTTCAAACACACTTATCTCTCCGAACTGAGCATGTGGAGAGACATTCGTTCATCTAGCACAATGGAAACTGGTTGCAGGGGAAACTTTTACCCTGGTTTCTCAGTCTTTTTCCTAGTGCCGGTTTGAAGTTCCTGCAGTTTTCACTGTGAAACCGAGTTGGAGCTAATACATCCCCATATATATTTATGGATTGGAGTTGGCAACTGAAAAGGATCTTTGTGTTACCAACAAGCTAGTTGAAGGAGGGCTTTCACACACACTTATCTCTCAGAATTGAGCATGTGAGAGACGTTCGTTCATCTAGAACAAAGGGAACGGGATGCAGGAGAAACTTTTACTCTGGTTTCTCAGTCTGTTTCCTAGTGCTGGTATAAAGTTCCTGCAGTTGTCACTGTAAAACCGAGTTGGAGCTTGTACCTCCCAATATATATGTATGGAGTGGAGTTTGGAAGTGAAAAGAAACTTTGTGTTCCCAACAAGCTAGGTGAAGGACGGCTTTCAAACCCACTTATCTCTCAAAACTGAGCATGTGGAGAGACGTTCGTTCATCTAGGACAAAGGGAACGGGTTGCAGGAGAAACTTTTACTCTGGTTTCTCAGTCTGTTTCCTAGTGCCGGTTTGAATTTCCTGCAGTTTTCACTGTAAAACTGAGTTGGATCTAGTACCTCCGCATATATATGTATGGAGTGGAGTTTGCAAGTGAAAAGAAACTTTGTGTTCCCAACAAGCTACGTGAAGGACGGCTTTCACACACACATATCTCTCCGAACTGAGCATGTGGAGAGAATTTCGTTCATCTAGCACAAAGGGATCGGGTTGCCGGAGAAACTATTACTCTTGTTTCTCAGTCTGTTTCCTAGTGCCGGTTTGATGTTCTTGCAGTTTTCACTGTAAAACCGAGTTGGAGCTCATACCTCCCCATATATATGTATGGAGTGGAGTTTGCAACTGGAAAGAAACTTTGTGTTCCCAACAAGCTAGGTGAAGGACGGCTTTCACACACACTTATCTCTCAGAACTGAGCATGTGGAGAGACTTTCGTTCATCTAGCACAAAGGGAACGGGTTGCAGGAGAAACTTTTACTCTGGTTTCTCAGTATGTTTCCTAGTGTCAGTTGGAAGTTCCTGCAGTTTTCACTGTAAAACAGTATTGGAGCTCGTACCTCCCCATATATATGTATGGAGTGGAGTTTGCAACTGAAAAGAAACTTGGTGTTCCCAACAATCTAATTGAAAGACGACATTTACACACAATTATCTCTCAGAAATGAGCATGTGGAGAGACGTTCGTTCATCTACCACAAAGGGAACGGGTTGCAGGAGAAACTTTTACTCTGGTTTCTCAGTCTGTTTCCTAGTGCCGGTTTGAAGTTCCTGCAGTTTTCACTGTAAAACCGAGTTGGTGCTAATACGTCCCCATATATATGTATGGAGTGGAGTTTGAAAGTGAAAAGGAACTTTGTGTTCCCAACAAGCTAGGTGAAGGACGGCTTTCACACACAATTATCTCTCAGAATTGAGCATGTGTGGAGACGTTCGTTCATCTAGCACAAAAGGAACAGTTTGCAGGAGAACCTTATACTCTGGTTTCTCAGTCTGTTTCCTAGTGCCAGTTTGAAGTTCCTGCAGTTTTCACTGTAAACCGAGTTGGAACTTGTACCTCCCCATATATATGTATGGATTGGAGTTTGCAACTGAAAAGAAACTTGGTGTTCCCAACAAGCTAGTTGAAGGACGGCTTTCACACACACTTATCTCTCAGAACTGAACATGTGGAGAGACGTTCCATCATCTAGCACAAAGGGAACGGGTTGCAGTAGAAACTTTTACTCTGGTTTCTCAGTCTGTTTCCTAGTGCCGGTTTGAAGTTCCTGCAATTTTCATTGTAAAACCGTGTTGGAGCTAGAACAACCCCATATATATGAATGGAGTGGAGTTTGCAACTGAAAAGAAACTTTGTGTTCCCTACAAGCTATGTGAAGGGCGGCTTTCACACACACTTATCTCTTAGAACTGAGCATGTGTAGAGACGTTCGTTCATCTAGAAAAAAGGAACGGGTTGCAGGAAAACTTTTACTCTGGTTTCTCAGTCTGTTTCCTAGTGCTGGTTTGAAGTTCCTGCAGTTTTCACTGTAAAAGAGAGTTAGAGCTAGTACCTCCCCATATATATGTATGGATTGGAGTTTGCAACTGAAAAGAACCTTGGTGTTCCCAACAAGCTAGGTGAAGGACGGCTTTCACACACAATTATCTCTCAGAACTGAGCATGTGGAGAGACTTTCGTTCATCTATCACAATGGAAACTGGTTGCATGGGAAACTTTTACCGTGGTTTCTCAGTCTTTTTCCTAGTGCCGGTTTGAGTTTCCTGCAGTTTTCACTGTGAAACCGATTTGGAGCAAATACATCCCCATATATATTTATGGATTGGAGTTGGCAACTGAAAAGGATCTTTGTGTTACCAACAAGATAGTTGAAGGACGGCTTTCACACACACTTATCTCTCAGAACTGAGCATGTGGAGAGACGTTCGTTCATCTAGAACAAAGGGAACGGGATGCAGGAGAGACTTTTACTCTGGTTTCTCAGTCTGTTTCCTAGTGCCGGTTTGAAGTTCCTGCAGTTTTCATAGTAAAACCGAGTTGGATTTAGTACCTCCCCATATATATGTACGGAGTGATGATTGCAAGTGAAAAGAAACTTTGTGTTCCCAACAAGCTAGGTGAAGGACGGCGTTCACACACACATATCTCTCCGAACTGAGCATGTGGAGAGACTTTCGTTCATCTAGCACAAAGGGAACGGGTTGCCGTAGAAAATATTACTCTTGTTTCTCAGTCTGTTTCCTAGTGCCGGTTTGAAGTTCCTGCAGTTTTCACTGTAAAACCGAGTTGGAGCTCGTACCTCCCCATATATATGTACGGAGTGGAGTTTGCAACTGAAAAGAAACTTTGTGTTCCCAACAAGTTGGTGAAGGACGGCTTTCACACCCACTTATCTCTCAAAACTGAGCATGTGGAGAGACTTTCATTCATCTAGGACAAAAGGAACTGGTTGCAGTAGAAACTTTTACTCTGGTTTCTCAGATTGTTTCCTAGTGCCGGTTTGAAATTCCTGCAGTTTTCACTGTAAAACCGAGTTGGATCTAGTACCTCCCCATATATATGTATGGAGTGGAGTTTACAAGTGAAAAGAAACTTTGTGTTCCCAACAAGCTAAGTGAAGTACGGCTTACACACACTTATCTCTCAGAACTGAGCATGTGGAGAGACGTTCGTTCATCTAGCACAAAGGGAACGGTTTGCAGGTGAAACTTTTAATCTGATTTCTCGGTCTGTTTCCTAGTGCCGGTTTGAAATTCCTGCAGTTTTCACTGTAAAACCGAATTGGTGTTCGTACCTCCCCATATATATGTATGGACAGGAGATTGCAACTGAAAAGAAACTTTGTGTTCCCAACAAGCTAGGTGAATGACGGCTTTCACACACAATTATCTCTCAGATCTGAGCATGTGGAGAGACTTTCGTTCATCTAGCACAAAAGGAACAGTATGCAGGAAAAAATTTTACTCTGGTTTCTCAGTCTGTTTCCTAGTGCCGGTTTGAAGTTCCTGCAGTTTTCGCTGTAAACCGAGTTGGAACTAATAACTCCCCATATATATGTATGGAGTGGAGTTTGCAACTGAAAAGAAACTTTGTGTTCCCAACAAGCTAGTTGAAGGACGGCTTTCACACACACTTATCTCTCAGAAATGAACATGTGGAGAGACGTTCCTTCATCTAGCACAAAGGGAACGGGTTGCCATAGAAACTTTTACTCTGGTTTCTCAGTCTGTTTCCTAGTGCCGGTTTGATGTTCCTGCAGTTTTCACTGTAAAACCGAGTTGGAGCTAGTACATCCCCATATATGTGTATGGAGTGGAGTTTGCAACTGAAAAGAAACTTTGTGTTCCCAACAAGCTAGGTGAAGGACGGCTTGAACACACACTTATCTCTCAAAACTGAGCATGTGGAGAGACGTTCGTTCATCTAGCACAAAGGGAACGGGTTGCAGGAAAACTTTTACTCTGGTTTCTCAGTCTGTTTCCTAGTGCCGGTTTGTATTTCCTGCAGTTTTCACTGTAAAACCGAGTTGGAGCTAATACCTCCCCATATAAATGTATGGAGTGGAGTTTGCAACTGAAAAGAAACTTTGTGTTCCCAACAAGTTGGTGAAGGACGGCTTTCACACCCACTTATCTCTCAAAACTGAGCATGTGGAGAGACTTTCGTTCATCTAGGACAAAAGGAACTGGTTGCAGGAGAAACTTTTACTCTGGTTTCTCAGTCTGTTTCCTAGTGCCGGTTTGAATTTCCTGCAGTTTTCACTGTAAAACCGAGTTGGATCTAGTACCTCCCCATATATGTGTATGGAGTGGAGTTTGCAAGTGAAAAGAAACTTTGTGTTCCCAACAAGCTGTGTGAAGGACGGCTTACACACATTATCTCTCAGAACTGAGCATGTGGAGAGACGTTCGTTCATCTAGCAGAAAGGGAACGGTTTGCAGGTGAAACTTTTAATCTGATTTCTCGGTCTGTTTCCTAGTGCCGGTTTGAACTTCCTGCAGTTTTCACTGTAAAACCGATTTGGAGCTCGTACCTCCCCATATATATGTATGGACAGGAGATTGCAACTGATAAGAAACTTTGTGTTCCCAACAAGCTAGGTGAATGACGGCTTTCACACACAATTATCTCTCAGAACTGAGCATGTGGAGAGTCATTCGTTCATCTAGCACAAAGGGAACGGGTTGCAGAAGAAACTTTTACTGTGGTATCTCATCCTTTTTCCTACTGCCGGTTTGATGTCCCTGCAGTTTGCACTGTAAACCCGAGTTGGAGCTAGTACCTCCCCATATATATGTATGGATTGGAGTTTGCAACTGTAAAGAAACTTTGTGTTCCCAACAAGCTAGGTTAAGGACGGCTTTCACACACACATATCTCTCAGAACTGAGCATTTGGAGAGACGTTCTTTCATCTAGCACAAATGGAACGGGTTGCAGGAGAAACTTTTAATCTGGTTTCTCAGTATGTTTCCTAGTGCCGGTTTGATTTCCTGCAGTTTTCACTGTAAAACAGAGTTGGAGCTAGTACCTCCTCATATATATGTATGGATTGGATTTTGCAACTGAAAAGAAACTTGTTGTTTCCAACAATCTAGGTGAAGGACGTCTTTCACACCCATTTATCTCTCAAAATTTAGCATGTGGAGAGACGTTCGTTCATCTAGGACAAATGTAACGGGTTGCAGGAGAAACTTTTACTCTGGTTTCTCTGTCTGTTTCCTAGTGCCGGTTAGAAGTTCCTGCAGTTTTCACTGTAAAACCGAGTTGGATCTTGTACCTCCCCATATATATGTATGGAGTGGAGTTAGCAAGTGAAAAGAAACTTTGTGTTCCCAACAAGCTAGGTGAAGGACGGCTTTCACACACACTTATCTCTCCGAACTGAGCATGTGGAGAGACTTTCTTTCATCTAGCACAATGGAAACTGGTTGCAGGGGAAACTTTTACCCTGGTTTCTCATTCTGTTTCCTAGTGCCGGTTTGAAGTTCCTGCAGTTTTCACTTTAAAACCGTGTTGGAGCTAGAACAACCCCATATATATGAATGGAGTGGAGTTTGCAACTGAAAAGAAACTTTGTGTTCCCTACAAGCTATGTGAAGGGCGGCTTTCACACACACTTATCTCTTAGAACTGAGCATGTGTAGAGACGTTCGTTCATCTAGAAAAAGGAACGGGGTGCAAGAGAAACTTTTACTCTGTTTTCTCAGTCTGTTTCCTAGTGCTGGTTTGAAGTTCCTGCAGTTTTCACTGTAAAACAGATTCGGAGCTAGTACATCCCCATATATGTGTATGGATTGGAGTTAGCAACTGAAAAGAAACTTTGTGTTCCCAAAAAGCTAGGTGAAGGACGGCTTTCACACACACTTATCTCTCAAAACTCAGCATGTGGAGAGACGTTCGTTCATCTAGCACAAAGGGAACGGGTTGCAGGAGAAACTTTTACTCTGGTTTCTCAGTCTGTTTCCTACTGCCGGTTTGTATTTCCTGCAGTTTTCACTGTAAAACCGAGTTGGAGCTAATACCTCCCCATATATATGTATGGAGTGGAGTATGCAAGTGAAAAGAAACTTTGTGTTCCCAACAAGCTTGTTGAAGGACGGCTTTCACACACAATTATCTCTCAGAATTGAGCATGTGGAGAGACGTTCGTTCATCTAGCACAAAGGGAACGGGTTGCAGGAGAAACTTTTACTCTGGTTTCTCAGTCTGTTTCCTAGTGCCGGTTTGAAGTTCCTGCAGTTTTCACTGTAAAACCGAGTTGGAGCTTGTACCTCCCCTTATATATGTATGGAGTAGACTTTGCAATAGAAAAGAAATTTGTGTTCCCAACAAGCTAGGTGAAGGACGGCTTACACACACTTATCTCTCACAACTGAGCATGTGGAGAGACGTTCGTTCATCTAGCACAAAGGGAACGATTTGCAGGTGAAACTTTTACTCAGGATTCTCAGTCTGTTTCCTAGTGCCGGATTGAATTTCCTGCAGTTTTCACTGTAAACCGAGTTGGAACTAGTACCTCCCCATATATATGTATGCAGTGGAGTTTGCAACTAAAAAGAAACTTTGTGTTCCAAACAAGCTAGTTGAAGGACGGCTTTCACACACACTTATCACTCAGAACTGAACATGTGGAGAGACGTTCGTTCTTCTAGAACAAAGGGAACAGTTTGCAGCTGAAGCTATTACTCGGGTTTCTCAGTCTGTTTCCTAGTGCCGGTTTGAAGTTCCTGCAGTTTTCACTGTAAAACCGAATTGGAGCCCGTACCTCCCCATATATATGTATGGATAGGAGATTGCAACTGAAAAGAAACTTTGTGTTCCCAACTAGCTAGGTGAAGAACGGCTTTCACACACACTTATCTCTCAGAACTGAGCTTGTGGAGAGACGTTCGTTCATTTAGCACAAAAGGAACAGGTTGCAGGAGAAACTTTTACTCTGGTTTCTCAGTCTGTTTCCTAGTGCCGGTTTGAAGTTCCTGCAGTTTTCACTGTAAACAGAGTTGTAACTAGTACCTTCCCATATATATGTATGGAGTGGAGTTTGCAACTGAAAAGAAACTTTGTGTTCCCTACAAGCTCTGAGAAGGGCGGATTTCACACACACTTATCTCTCAGAACTGAGCATGTGGAGAGACGTTTGTTCATCTTGCAAAAAGGGAACGGGTTGCAGGAGAAACTTTTACTCTGGTTTCTCAGTCTGTTTCCTAGTGCTGGTTTGAAGTTCCTGCAGTTTTCACTGTAAAACAGAGTCGGAGCTAGTACATCCCCATATATGTGTATGGATTGGAATTTGCAACTGAAAAGAAAATTTGTGTTCCCTACAAGCTAGGTGAAGGACGGCTTTCACACACAGTTATCTCTCAGAACTGAGCATGTGGAGAGACGTTCGTTCATCTAGCACAAAGGGAACGGGTTGCAGGAGAAACTTTTACTCTGGTTTCTCATTCTGTTTACTACTGCCGGTTTGTATTTCCTGCAGTTTTCACTGTAAAACTGAGTTGGAGCTAATACCTCCCCATATATATGTATGGAATGGAGTTTGCAAGTGAAAAGAAAATTGTGTTCCCAACAAGCTAGGGGAAGGACGGCTTACACACAATTATCTCTCAGAACTGAGCATGTGCAGAGACGTTCGTTCATCTAGCACAAAGGGAAAAGTTTGCAGGTGAAACTTTTACTCTGGTTTCTCAGTCTGTTTCCTAGTGCCGGTTTGAACTTCCTGCAGTTTTCACTGTAAAACCGAATTGGAGCTCGTACCTCCCCATATATATGTATGGAGAAGAGATTGCAACTGAAAAGAAACTTTGTGTTCCCAACAAGCTAGTTGAATGACGGCTTTCACACACATTTATCTCTCAGAACTGAGCATGTGGAGAGACATTCGTTCATCTAGCACAAAAGTAACAGTTTGCAGGAAAAACTTTTACTCTGTTTTCTCAGTCTGTTTCCTAGTGCCGGTTTGAAGTTCCTGCAGTTTTCACTGTAAACCGAGTTGGAACTAGTACCTCCCCATATATATGTATGGAGTGGAGTTTGCAACTTAAAAGAAACTTTGTGTTCCAAACAAGCTAGTTGAAAGACGGCTTTCACACACACTTTTCTCTCAGAACTGAACATGTGTAGAGACGTTCGTTCATCTAGCAAAATGGGAACGGTTTGCAGGAGAAACTTTTACTCTGGTTTCTCAGTCTGTTTCCTAGTGCTGGTTTGAAGTTCCTGCAGTTTTCACTGTAAAAAAGAGTTGGAGCTAGTACATCCCCATATATGTGTATGGAGTGGAGTTTGCAACTGAAAAGAAACTTTGTGTTCCCAACAAGCTATGTGAAGGACGGCTTTCACACACACTTATCTCTCCGAACTGAGCATGTGGAGAGACTTTCGTTCATCTAGCACAAAGGGAACGGGTTGCAGGAGCAACTTTTACTCTGGTTTCTCAGTCTGTTTCCTATTGCCGGTTTGAAGTTCCTGCAGTTTTCACTGTAAAACAGAGTTGGAGCTAGTACCTCCCCATATAAATGTATGGAGTGGTGTTTGCAATTGAAAAGAAACTTTGCGTTCCCAACAAGCTAGGTTAAGGACGGCTTTCACACACAATTATCTCTCAGAACTGAGCATGTGGAAAGACGATCATTCATCTAGCACAAAAGGAACAGGTTGTAGGGGAAATTTTACTCTGGTTTCTCAGTCTGTTTCCTAGTGCCGGTTTGAAGTTCCTGCAGTTTTCTCTGTAAAACCGAATTGGAGCTCGTACCTCCCCATATATATGTATGGATAGGAGATTGCAACTTAAAACAAACTTTGGATTCCCAACAAGTTAGGTGAAGAACGGCTTTCACACACACTTATCTCTCAGAACTGAGCATGTGGAGAGACGTTCGTTCATATAGCACAAATGAAACGGCTTGCAGGAGAAACTTTTACTCTGGTTTCTCAGTCTCTTTCCTAGTGCCGGTTTGAATTTCCTGCAGTTTTCACTGTAAACAGAGTTTGAACTTGTAACTCCCCATATATATGTGTGGAGTGGAATTTGCAACTGAAAAGAAACCTTGTGTTCCCAACAAGCTAGGTGAAAGAAGGCTTTCACACACACATATCTCTCAGAACTTAGCATGTGGAGAGACGTTCGTTCACCTAGCACAAAAGGGAACGGGTTTCAGGAGAACCTTTACTCTGGTTTCTCAGTCTGTTTCCTAGTGCCGGTTTGAAGTTCCTGCAGTTTTCACTGTAAAACCGATTTGGAGCTAGTACCTCCCCATATATATTTATGGAATGGTGTATGCAAATGAAAAGAAACATTTTGTTCCCAACAAGCTAGATGAAGGACGGCTTTCACACACACTTATCTCTCAGAACTGAGCATGTGGAGAGACGTTCGTTCATCTTGCACAAAGGGAACGGGTTGCAGGAGCAACTTTTACTCTGGTTTCTCAGTCTGTTTCCTAGTGCTGGTTTGAAGTTCCTGCAGTTTTCACTGTAAACGTGAGTTGGAGCTAGTACCTCCCCAAATATATGTATGGAGTGGAGTTTGCAACTGAAAAGAAACTTTGTGTTCCCAACAAGCTAGGTGAAGGACGGCTTTCACACACAATTATCTCTCAGAACTGAGCATGGGAAGAGACGTTCGTTCATCTAGCACAAATGGAACGTGTTGCAGGAGAAACTTTTACTCTGGTTTCTCAGTCTGTTTCCAAGTGCTGGTTTGAAGTTCCTGCAGTTTTCACTGTAAAACATAGTCGGAGCTAGTACATCCTCATATATGTGTATGGAGTGGAGTTTGCAACTGAAAAGAAACTTTGTGTTCCCAACAAGCTAGGTGAAGGACGGCTTTCACACACACTTATCACTCAAAACTCAGCATGTGGAGAAAAGTTCGTTCATCTAGCACAAAGGGAACGGGTTGCAGGAGAAACTTTTACTCTGGTTTCTCAGTCTGTTTTCTAGTGCCGGTTTGAAGTTCCTGCAGTTTTCACTGTAAAACAGAGTTGGTGATAGTACCCCCCATATATATGTATGGAGTGGAGTTTGCAATTGAAAAGAAATGTTGTGTTCCCTACAAGCTAGGTGAAGGACGGCTTACACACACAATTATCTCTCAGAAATGAGCATGTGGAGAGACGTTCGTTCATCAAGCACAAAGGGAAAGGGTTGCAGGAGCAACTTTTAATCTGGTTTCTCAGTCTATTTCCTAATGCTGGTTTGAAGTTCCTGCAGTTTTCACTGTAAAACCGATTTGGTGCTAGTACCTCCCCATATGTATGTATGGAGTGGAGTCTGCAACTGAAAAGAAACTTTGTGTTCCCAACAAGTTATGTGAAGTACGGCTTTCACACACAGTTATCTCTCAGAATTGAGCATGTGGAGAGACGTTCATTCATCTAGCACAAAGGGAACGGGTTGCAGGGGAAACTATTACTCTGGATTCTCAGTCTGTTTCCTAGTTCCGGTTTGAAGTTCCTGCAGTTTTCACTGTAAAACCGATTTGGAGCTAGCACTTCCCCATATATATGTATGGAGTGGTGTTTGCAAGTGAAAAGAAACTTTGTGTTCCCAACAAGCTAGGTGAAGGGCAGCTTTCACACACACTTATCTCTCAGAACTGAGCATGTGGAGAGATGTTCATTCATCTAGCACTAAGGGAACGGGTTGCAGGAGAAACTTTTACTCTCGTTTCTCAGTCTGTTTCCTATTGCCGGTTTGAAGTTCCTGCAGTTTTCACTGTAAACCCGAGTTGGAGCTAGTACCTCCCCATATATATGTATGGAGTGGAGATTGCAACTGGAAAGAAACTTTGTGTTCCCAACAAGCTAGTTGAAGGACGGCTTTCACACACACTTATCTCTCAGAACTGAACATGTGGAGAGACGTTCCTTCATCTAGCACAAAGGGAACGGGTTGCCGTAGAAACTTTTACTCTGGTTTCTCAGTCTGTTTCCTAGTGCCGGTTTGATGTTCCTGCAGTTTTCACTGTAAAACCGAGTTGGAGATAGTACTTCCCCATATATATGTATGGAGTGGAGATTGCAACTGAAAAGAATCTTTGTGTTCCCTACAAGCTATGTGAAGGGCGGCTTTCACACACACTTATCTCTCAGAACTGAGCATGTGTAGAGACGTTCGTTCATCTAGCAAAAAGGGAACGGGATGCAGGAGAAACTTTTACTCTGGTTTCTCAGTCTGTTTCCTAGTGCTGGTTTGAAGTTCCTGCAGTTTTCACTGTAAAACCGAGTTGGAGCTAGTACATCCCCATATATGTGTATGGAGTGGAGTTTGCAACTGAAAAGAAACTTTGTGTTCCCAACAAGCTAGGTGAAGGACGGCATGAACACACACTTATCTCTCAAAACTGAGCATGTGGGGAGACGTTCGTTCATCTAACACAAAGGAACGGGTTGCAGGGTAACTTTACTCTGGTTTCTCAGTCTGTTTCCTAGTGCCGGTTTTTTATTTCCTGCAGTTTTCACTGTAAAACCTAGTTGGAGCTAATACTTCCCCATATAAATGTATGGAGTGGAGTTTGCAATTGAAAAGAATCTTTGTGTTCCCAACAAGCTAGGTGAAGCACGGCTTTCACACACAATTATCTCTCAGAACTGAGCATGTGGAGAGACATTCGTTCATCTAGCACAAAGGGAACGGGTTGCAGAAGAAACTTTTACAGTGGTATCTCATTCTTTTTCCTACTGCCGGTTTGATGTCCCTGCAGTTTGCACTGTAAACCCGAGTTGGAGCTAGTACCTCCCCATATATATGTATGTAGTGGAGATTGCAAGTGAAAATAAACTTTGTGTTCCCAACAAGCTAGGAGAAGGATGGCTTTCACACACTTATCTCTCAGAACTGAGCATGTGGAGAGACGTTCGTTCATCTAGCACAAAGGGAACGGTTTGCAGGTGAAACTTCTAATCTGGTTTCTCAGTCTGTTTCCTAGTGCCGGTTTGAATTTCCTGCAGTTTTCACTGTAAACCAGAGTTGGAGCTAGTACCTCCCCATATATATGTATGGATTGGAGTTTGCAAGTGAAAAGAAACTTTGTGTTCCCAACAAGCTAGGTGAAGGACGGCTTTCACACACACTTATCTCTCAGAACTGAGCATGTGGAAAGACGTTCGTTCATGTAGCACAAAGGGAACGGTTTGCAGGAGAAATTTTTACTCTGGTATCTCAGTGTGTTTCCAACTGCCGGTTTGAAGTTCCTGCAGTTATCACTGTAAAACCGATTTGGTGCTAGTACCTCCCCATATGTATGTATGGAGTGGAGTCTGCAACTGAAAAGAAACTTTGTGTTCCCAACAAACTAGGTGAAGGACAGCTTTCACACACACTTATCTCTCAGAACTGAGCATGTGGAGAGACGTTCATTCATCTAGCACTAAGGGAACGGGTTGCAGGAGAAACTTTTACTCTAGTTTCTCAGTCTGTTTCCTAGTGCCGGTTTGAAGTTCCTGCGGTTTTCACTGTAAACCCGAGTTGGAGCTACGACCTCCCCATATATATGTATGGATTGGAGTTTGCAACTCTAAAGAAACTTTGTGTTCCCAACAAGCTAGGTGAAGGACGGCTTTCACACACACTTATCTCTCAGAACTGAGCTTTTGGAGAGACGTTCTTTCATCTAGCACAAATGGAACGGGTTGCAGGAGAAACTTTTAATCTGGTTTCTCAGTATGTTTCCTAGTGCCGGTTTGAATTTCCTGCAGTTTTCACTGTAAAACAGAGTTGGAGCTAGTACCTCCTCATATATATGTATGGATTGGAGTTTGCAACTGAAAAGATACTTGGTGTTTCCAACAAGCTAGGTGAAGGACGTCTTTCACACCCATTTATCTCTCAAAATTTAGCATGTGGAGAGACGTTCGTTCATCTAGGACAAATGGAACGGGTTGCAGGAGAAACTTTTACTCTGGATTCTCTGTCTGTTTCCTAGTGCCGGTTTGAAGTTCCTGCAGTTGTCACTGTAAAACCGAGTTGGAGCTAGTACATCCCCATATATGTGTAAGGAGTGGAGTTTGCAACTGAAAAGAAACTTTGTGTTCCCAACAAGCTAGGTGAAGGACGGCTTGAACACACAGTTATCTCTCAAAACTGAGCATGTGGAGAGACGTTCGTTCATCTAGCACAAAGGGAACGGGTTGCAGGGAAACTTTTACTCTGGTTTCTCAGTCTGTTTCCTAGTACCGGTTTGTATTTCCTGCAGTTTTCACTGTAAAACCGAGTTGGAGCTAATACCTCCCCATATAAATATATGGAGTGGAGTTTGCAATTGAAAAGAAACTTTGTGTTCCCAACAAGCTAGGTGAAGGACGGCTTTCACACACAATTATCTCTCAGAACTGAGCATGTGGAGAGACATTCGTTCATCTAGCACAAAGGGAACGGGTTGCAGAAGAAACTATTACTGTGGTATCTCATTCTTTTTCCTACTGCCGGTTTGATGTCCCTGCAGTTTGCACTGTGAAAGCGAGTTGGAACTAGTTCCTCCCCATATATATGTATGTAGTGGAGATTGCAAGTGAAAATAAACTTTGTGTTCCCAACAAGCTAGGTGAAGGATGGCTTTCACACACTTATCTTTCAGAACTGAGCATGTGGAGAGACATTCGTTCATCTAGCACAAAGGGAACGGTTTGCAGGTGAAACTTCTACTCTGGTTTCTCAGTCTGTTTCCTAGTGCCGGTTTGAATTTCCTGCAGTTTTCACTGTAAACCCGAGTTGGAGCTAGTACCTCCCCATATATATGTATGGATTGGAGTTTGCAAGTGAAAAGAAACTTTGTGTTCCCAACAAGCTAGGTGAAGGACGGCTTTCACACACACTTATCTCTCAGAACTGAGCATGTTGAAAGAGGTTCGTTCATGTAGCACAAAGGGAACGGTTTGCAGGAGAAACTTTAACTCTGGTATCTCAGTGTGTTTCCAACTGCCGGTTTGAAGTTCCTGCAGTTGTCACTGTAAAAACGATTTGGTGCTAGTACCTCCCCATATGTATGTATGGAGTGGAGTCGGCAACTGAAAAGAAACTTTGTGTTCCCAACAAGTTAGGTGAAGTACGGCTTTCACACACAGTTATCTCTCAGAACTGAGCATGTGGAGAGACGTTCATTCATCTAGTACATAGGGAACGGGTGGCAGGAGAAACTTTTACTCTGGTTTCTCAGTCTGTTTCCTAGTTCCGGTCTGAAGTTCCTGCAGTTTTCACTGTAAAACCGATTTGGAGCTAGTACCCCCCCATATATATGTATGGAGTGGTGTTTGCAAGTGAAAAGAAACTTTGTGTTCCCAACAAACAAGGTGAAGGACAGCTTTCACACACATTTATCTCTCAGAACTGAGCATGTGGAGAGACGTTCATTCATCTAGCACTAAGGGAACGGGTTGCAGGAGAAACTTTTACTCTAGTTTCTCAGTCTGTTTCCTAGTGCCGGTTTGAAGTTCCTGCGGTTTACACTGTAAACCCGAGTTGGAGCTAGTACCTCCCCATATATATGTATGGATTGGAGTTTGCAACTCTAAAGAAACTTTGTGTTCCCAACAAGCTAGGTTAAGGACGGCTTTCACACACATTTATCTCTCAGAACTGAGCTTTTGGAGAGACGTTCGTTCATCTAGCACAAATGGAACGGGTTGCAGGGGAAACTTTTAATCTGGTTTCTCAGTATGTTTCCTAGTGCCGGTTTGAATTTCCTGAAGTTTTCACTGTAAAACAGAGTTGGAGCTAGTACCTCCTCATATATATGTATGGATTGGAGTTTGCAACTGAAAAGAAACTTGGTGTTTCCAACAAGCTAGGTGAAGGACGTCTTTCACACCCATTTATCTCTCAAAATTTAGCATGTGGAGAGACGTTCGTTCATCTAGGACAAATGGAACGGGTTGCAGGGAAACTTTTACTCTGGTTTCTCTGTCTGTTTCCTAGTGCCGGTTTGAAGTTCCTGCAGTTTTCACTGTAAAACCGAATTGGATCTTGTACCTCCCCATATATATGTATGGAGTGGAGTTAGCAAGTGAAAAGAAACTTTGTGTTCCCAACAAGCTAGGTGAAGGACGGCTTTCACACACACTTATCTCTCCGAACTGAGCATGTGGAGAGACATTCGTTCATCTAGCACAATGGAAACTGGTTGCAGGGGAAACTTTTACCCTGGTTTCTCAGTCTTTTTCCTAGTGCCGGTTTGAAGTTCCTGCAGTTTTCACTGTGAAACCGAGTTGGAGCTAATACATCCCCATATATATTTATGGATTGGAGTTGGCAACTGAAAAGGATCTTTGTGTTACCAACAAGCTAGTTGAAGGACGGCTTTCACACACACTTATCTCTCAGAATTGAGCATGTGAGAGACGTTCGTTCATGTAGAACAAAGGGAACGGGATGCAGGAGAAACTTTTATTCTGGTTTCTCAGTCTGTTTCCTAGTGCTGGTATAAAGTTCCTGCAGTTGCACTGTAAAACCGAGTTGGAGCTTGTACCTCCCCATATATATGTATGGAGTGGAGTTTGGAAGTGAAAAGAAACTTTGTGTTCCCAACAAGCTAGGTGAAGGACGGCTTTCAAACCAGTTATCTCTCAAAACTGAGCATGTGGAGAGACGTTCGTTCATCTAGGACAAAGGGAACGGGTTGCAGGAGAAACTTTTACTCTGGTTTCTCAGTCTGTTTCCTAGTGCCGGTTTGAATTTCCTGCAGTTTTCACTGTAAAACCGAGTTGGATCTAGTACCTCCGCATATATATGTATGGAGTGGAGTTTGCATGTGAAAAGAAACTTTGTGTTCCCAACAAGCTACGTGAAGGACGGCTTTCACACACAATTATCTCTCAGAACTGAGCATGTGGAGAGACGTTCGTTCATCTAGCACAAAGTGAACGGGTTGCAGGAGAAACTTTTACTCTGGTTTCTCAGTCTGTTTCCTAGTGCCGGTTTGTAATTCCTGCAGTTTTCACAGTAAAACCGAGTTGGAGCTAATACCTCCCCATATATATGTATGGAGTGGAGTTTGCAAGTGAAAAGAAACTTTGTGTTCCCAACAAGCTAGGTGAAGGACGGCTTTCACACACAATTATCTCTCAGAACTGAGCATGTGGAGAGACGTTCGTTCATCTAGCACAAAGGGAACGGGTTGCAGGAGAAACTTTTACTCTGGTTTCTCAGTCTGTTTCCTAGTGCCGGTTTGATGTTCCTGCAGTTTTCACTGTAAACCCGAGTTGGAGCTAGTACCTCCCCATATATATGTATGGAGTGGTGTTTGCAAGTGTAAAGAAACTTTGTGTTCCCAACAAGCTAGGTGAAGGACGGCTTACACACACTTATCTCTCAAACTGAGCATGTGGAGAGACGTTCGTTCATCTAGCACAAAGGGAACGGTTTGCAGGTGAAACTTTTAATCTGATTTCTCGGTCTGTTTCCTAGTGCCGGTTTGAACTTCCTGCAGTTTTCACTGTAAAATCGAATTGGAGCTCGTACCTCCCCATATATATATATGGAGAGGAGATTGCAACTGAAAAGAAACTTTGTGTTCCCAACAAGCTAAGTGAATGACGGCTTTCACACACAATTATCTCTCAGAACTGAGCATGTGGAGAGACGTTCGTTCATCTAGCACAAAAGGAATAGTTTGCAGTAAAAAATTTTACTCTTGATTCTCAGTCTGTTTCCTAGTGCCGGTTTGAAGTTCCTGCAGTTTTTACTGTAAAACCGAATTGGAGCTCGTTCCTCCCCATATATATGTATGGAGAGGAGATTGCAACTGAAAACCAACTTTGGGTTTCCAACAAGCTAGGTGAAGGACGGCTTTCAAACACACTTATCTCTCAGAACTGAGCATGTGTAGAGACGTTCGTTCATCTAGTACAAAAGAAACAGGTTGCAGGAGAAACTTTTACTCTGGATTCTCAGTCTGTTTCCTAGTGCTGGATTGAAGTTCCTGCAGTTTTCACTGTAAACCCGAGTTGGAGGTAGTACCTACCCAAATAAATGTATGGAGTGGAGTTTGCAACTGAAAAGAAACTTTGTGTTCCCAACAAGCTAGGTGAAGGACGGCTTTCACACACACTTATCTCTCAGAACTGAGCATGTGGAGAGACTTTCGTTCATCTAGCACAAAGGGAACGGGTTGCAGGAGAAACTTTTACTCTGGTTTCTCAGTATGTTTCCTAGTGTCAGTTGGAAGTTCCTGCAGTTTTCACTGTAAAACAGAGTTGGAGCTCGTACCTCCCCATATATATGTATGGAGAGGAGTTTGCAACTGAAAAGAAACTTGGTGTTCCCAACAATCTAATTGAAAGTCGACATTTACACACAATTATCTCTCAGAACAGAGCATGTGGAGAGACGTTCGTTCATCTACCACAAAGGGAACGGGTTGCAGGAGAAACTTTTACTCTGGTTTCTCAGTCTGTTTCCTAGTGCCGGTTTGAAGTTCCTGCAGTTTTCACTGTAAAACCGAGTTGGTGCTAATACGTCCCCATATATATGTATGGAGTGGAGTTTGAAAGTGAAAAGTAACTTTGTGTTCCCAACAAGCTAGGTGAAGGACGGCTTTCACACACAATTATCTCTCAGAACTGAGCATGTGGAGAGACGTTCGTTCATCTAGCACAAAGGGAACGGGTTGCAGGAGAAACTTTTACTCTGGTTTCTCAGTCTGTTTCCTAGTGCCGGTTTGATGTTCCTGCAGTTTTCACTGTAAACCCGAGTTGGAGCTAGTACCTCCCCATATATATGTATGGAGTGGTGTTTGCAAGTGTAAAGAAACTTTGTGTTCCCAACAAGCTAGGTGAAGGACGGCTTACACACACTTATCTCTCAAACTGAGCATGTGGAGAGACGTTCGTTCATCTAGCACAAAGGGAACGGTTTGCAGGTGAAACTTTTAATCTGATTTCTCGGTCTGTTTCCTAGTGCCTGTTTGAACTTCCTGCAGTTTTCACTGTAAAATCGAATTGGAGCTCGTACCTCCCCATATATATGTATGGAGAGGAGATTGCAACTGAAAAGAAACTTTGTGTTCCCAACAAGCTAAGTGAATGACGGCTTTCACACACAATTATCTCTCAGAACTGAGCATGTGGAGAGACGTTCGTTCATCTAGCACAAAAGGAATAGTTTGCAGTAAAAAATTTTACTCTTGATTCTCAGTCTGTTTCCTAGTGCCGGTTTGAAGTTCCTGCAGTTTTTACTGTAAAACCGAATTGGAGCTCGTTCCTCCCCATATATATGTATGGAGAGGAGATTGCAACTGAAAACCAACTTTGGGTTTCCAACAAGCTAGGTGAAGGACGGCTTTCAAACACACTTATCTCTCAGAACTGAGCATGTGTAGAGACGTTCGTTCATCTAGTACAAAAGAAACAGGTTGCAGGAGAAACTTTTACTCTGGATTCTCAGTCTGTTTCCTAGTGCTGGATTGAAGTTCCTGCAGTTTTCACTGTAAACCCGAGTTGGAGGTAGTACCTACCCAAATAAATGTATGGAGTGGAGTTTGCAACTGAAAAGAAACTTTGTGTTCCCAACAAGCTAGGTGAAGGACGGCTTTCACACACACTTATCTCTCAGAACTGAGCATGTGGAGAGACTTTCGTTCATCTAGCACAAAGGGAACGGGTTGCAGGAGAAACTTTTACTCTGGTTTCTCAGCATGTTTCCTAGTGTCAGTTGGAAGTTCCTGCAGTTTTCACTGTAAAACAGAGTTGGAGCTCGTACCTCCCCATATATATGTATGGAGAGGAGTTTGCAACTGAAAAGAAACTTGGTGTTCCCAACAATCTAATTGAAAGTCGACATTTACACACAATTATCTCTCAGAACTGAGCATGTGGAGAGACGTTCGTTCATCTACCACAAAGGGAACGGGTTGCAGGAGAAACTTTTATTCTGGATTCTCAGTCTGTTTCCTAGTGCCGGTTTGAAGTTCCTGCAGTTTTCACTGTAAAACCGAGTTGGTGCTAATACGTCCCCATATATATGTATGGAGTGGAGTTTGAAAGTGAAAAGTAACTTTGTGTTCCCAACAAGCTAGGTGAAGGACGGCTTTCACACACAATTATCTCTCAGAACTGAGCATGTGGAGAGACGTTCGTTCATCTAGCACAAAGGGAACGGGTTGCAGGAGAAACTTTTACTCTGGTTTCTCAGTCTGTTTCCTAGTGCCGGTTTGATGTTCCTGCAGTTTTCACTGTAAACCCGAGTTGGAGCTAGTACCTCCCCATATATATGTATGGAGTGGTGTTTGCAAGTGTAAAGAAACTTTGTGTTCCCAACAAGCTAGGTGAAGGACGGCTTACACACACTTATCTCTCAAACTGAGCATGTGGAGAGACGTTCGTTCATCTAGCACAAAGGGAACGGTTTGCAGGTGAAACTTTTAATCTGATTTCTCGGTCTGTTTCCTAGTGCCGGTTTGAACTTCCTGCAGTTTTCACTGTAAAATCGAATTGGAGCTCGTACCTCCCCATATATATGTATGGAGAGGAGATTGCAACTGAAAAGAAACTTTGTGTTCCCAACAAGCTAAGTGAATGACGGCTTTCACACACAATTATCTCTCAGAACTGAGCATGTGGAGAGACTTTCGTTCATCTAGCACAAAAGGAATAGTTTGCAGTAAAAAATTTTACTCTTGATTCTCAGTCTGTTTCCTAGTGCCGGTTTGAAGTTCCTGCAGTTTTTACTGTAAAACCGAATTGGAGCTCGTTCCTCCCCATATATATGTATGGAGAGGAGATTGCAACTGAAAACCAACTTTGGGTTTCCAACAAGCTAGGTGAAGGACGGCTTTCAAACACACTTATCTCTCAGAACTGAGCATGTGTAGAGACGTTCGTTCATCTAGTACAAAAGAAACAGGTTGCAGGAGAAACTTTTACTCTGGATTCTCAGTCTGTTTCCTAGTGCTGGATTGAATTTCCTGCAGTTTTCACTGTAAACCCGAGTTGGAGGTAGTACCTACCCAAATAAATGTATGGAGTGGAGTTTGCAACTGAAAAGAAACTTTGTGTTCCCAACAAGCTAGGTGAAGGACGGCTTTCACACACACTTATCTCTCAGAACTGAGCATGTGGAGAGACTTTCGTTCATCTAGCACAAAGGGAACGGGTTGCAGGAGAAACTTTTACTCTGGTTTCTCAGTATGTTTCCTAGTGTCAGTTGGAAGTTCCTGCAGTTTTCACTGTAAAACAGAGTTGGAGCTCGTACCTCCCCATATATATGTATGGAGAGGAGTTTGCAACTGAAAAGAAACTTGGTGTTCCCAACAATCTAATTGAAAGTCGACATTTACACACAATTATCTCTCAGAACTGAGCATGTGGAGAGACGTTCGTTCATCTACCACAAAGGGAACGGGTTGCAGGAGAAACTTTTACTCTGGTTTCTCAGTCTGTTTCCTAGTGCCGGTTTGAAGTTCCTGCAGTTTTCACTGTAAAACCGAGTTGGTGATAATACGTCCCCATATATATGTATGGAGTGGAGTTTGAAAGTGAAAAGTAACTTTGTGTTCCCAACAAGCTAGGTTAAGGACGGCTTTCACACACAATTATCTCTCAGAATTGAGCATGTGTGGAGACGTTCGTTCATCTAGCACAAAAGGAACAGTTTGCAGGAGAACCTTATACTCTGGTTTCTCAGTCTGTTTCCTAGTGCCGGTTTGAAGTTCCTGCAGTTTTCACTGTAAACCGAGTTGGAACTTGTACCTCCCCATATATATGTATGGATTGGAGATTGCAAGTGAAAAGAAACTTGGTGTTCCCAACAAGCTAGTTGAAGGACGGCTTTCACACACACTTATCTCTCAGAACTGAACATGTGGAGAGACGTTCCATCATCTAGCACAAAGGGAACGGGTTGCAGTAGAAACTTTTACTCTGGTTTCTCAGTCTGTTTCCTAGTGCCGGTTTGAAGTTCCTGCAGTTTTCATTGTAAAACCGTGTTGGAGCTAGAACAACCCCATATATATGAATGGAGTGGAGTTTGCAACTGAAAAGAAACTTTGTGTTCCCTACAAGCTATGTGAAGGGCGGCTTTCACACACACTTATCTCTTAGAACTGAGCATGTGTAGAGACGTTCGTTCATCTAGAAAAAGGGAACGGGTTGCAGGAAAACTTTTACTCTGGTTTCTCAGTCTGTTTCCTAGTGCTGGTTTGAAGTTCCTGCAGTTTTCACTGTAAAAGAGAGTTAGAGCTAGTACCTCCCCATATATATGTATGGATTGGAGTTTGCAACTGAAAAGAACCTTGGTGTTCCCAACAAGCTAGGTGAAGGACGGCTTTCACACACAATTATCTCTCAGAACTGAGCATGTGGAGAGACTTTCGTTCATCTAGCACAATGGAAACTGGTTGCATGGGAAACTTTTACCGTGGTTTCTCAGTCTTTTTCCTAGTGCCGGTTTGAGTTTCCTGCAGTTTTCTCTGTGAAACCGATTTGGAGCTAATACATCCCCATATATATTTATGGATTGGAGTTGGCAACTGAAAAGGATCTTTGTGTTACCAACAAGCTAGTTGAAGGACGGCTTTCACACACACTTATCTCTCAGAACTGAGCATGTGGAGAGACGTTCGTTCATCTAGAACAAAGGGAACGGGATGCAGGAGAAACTTTTACTCTGGTTTCTCAGTCTGTTTCTTAGTGCTGGTATAAAGTTCCTGCAGTTGTCACAGTAAAACCGAGTTGGAGCTAGTACTTCCCCATATATATGTATGGAGTGAAGTTTGCAAGTGAAAAGAAACTTTGTGTTCTCAACAAGCTAGGTGAAGGACGGCTTTCAAACCCACTTATCTCTCAAAACTGAGCATGTGGAGAGACGTTCGTTCATCTAGGACAAAGGGAACGGGTTGCAGGAGAGACTTTTACTCTGGTTTCTCAGTCTGTTTCCTAGTGCCGGTTTGAAGTTCCTGCAGTTTTCACAGTAAAACCGAGTTGGATTTAGTACCTCCCCATATATATGTACGGAGTGATGATTGCAAGTGAAAAGAAACTTTGTGTTCCCAACAATCTAGGTGAAGGACGGCGTTCACACACACATATCTCTCCGAACTGAGCATGTGGAGAGACTTTCGTTCATCTAGCACAAAGGGAACGGGTTGCCGTAGAAACTATTACTCTTGTTTCTCAGTCTGTTTCCTAGTGCCGGTTTGAAGTTCCTGCAGTTTTCACTGTAAAACCGAGTTGGAGCTCGTAACTCCCCATATATATGTACGGAGTGGAGTTTGCAACTGAAAAGAAACTTTGTGTTCCCAACAAGTTGGTGAAGGACGGCTTTCACACCCACTTATCTCTCAAAACTGAGCATGTGGAGAGACTTTCATTCATCTAGGACAAAAGGAACTGGTTGCAGGAGAAACTTTTACTCTGGTTTCTCAGACTGTTTCCTAGTGCCGGTTTGAATTTCCTGCAGTTTTCACTGTAAAACCGAGTTGGATCTAGTACCTCCCCATATATATGTATGGAGTGGAGTTTACAAGTGAAAAGAAACTTTGTGTTCCCAACAAGCTAAGTGAAGTACGGCTTACACACACTTATCTCTCAGAACTGAGCATGTGGAGAGACGTTCGTTCATCTAGCACAAAGGGAACGGTTTGCAGGTGAAAATTTTAATCTGATTTCTCGGTCTGTTTCCTAGTGCCGGTTTGAACTTCCTGCAGTTTTCACTGTAAAACCGAATTGGAGTTCGTACCTCCCCATATATATGTATGGACAGGAGATTGCAACTGAAAAGAAACTTTGTGTTCCCAACAAGCTAGGTGAATGACGGCTTTCACACACAATTATCTCTCAGATCTGAGCATGTGGAGAGACTTTCGTTCATCTAGCACAAAAGGAACAGTTTGCAGGAAAAAATATTACTCTGGTTTCTCAGTCTGTTTCCTAGTGCCGGTTTGAAGTTCCTGCAGTTTTCGCTGTAAACCGAGTTGGAACTAATAACTCCCCATATATATGTATGGAGTGGAGTTTGCAACTGAAAAGAAACTTTGTGTTCCCAACAAGCTAGTTGAAGGACGGCTTTCACACACACTTATCTCTCAGAAATGAACATGTGGAGAGACTTTCCTTCATCTAGCACAAAGGGAACGGGTTGCCATAGAAACTTTTACTCTGGTTTCTCAGTCTGTTTCCTAGTGCCGGTTAGATGTTCCTGCAGTTTTCACTGTAAAAGCGAGTTGGAGATAGTACTTCCCCATATATATGTATGGAGTGGAGATTGCAACTGAAAAGAATCTTTGTGTTCCCGACAAGCTACGTGAAGGGCGGCTTTCACACACACTTATCTCTCAGAACTGAGCATGTGTAGAGACGTTCGTTCATCTAGCAAAAAGGGAACGGGATGCAGGAGAAACTTTTACTCTGGTTTCTCAGTCTGTTTCCTAGTGCTGGTTTGAAGTTCCTGCAGTTTTCACTGTAAAACCGAGTTGGAGCTAGTACATCCCCATATATGTGTATGGAGTGGAGTTTGCAACTGAAAAGAAACTTTGTGTTCCCAACAAGCTAGGTGAAGGACGGCTTGAACACACACTTATCTCTCAAAACTGAGCATGTGGAGAGACGTTCGTTCATCTAGCACAAAGGGAACGGGTTGCAGGAAAACTTTTACTCTGGTTTCTCAGTCTGTTTCCTAGTGCCGGTTTGTATTTCCTGCAGTTTTCACTGTAAAACCGAGTTGGAGCTAATACCTCCCCATATAAATGTATGGAGTGGAGTTTGCAACTGAAAAGAAACTTTGTGTTCCCAACAAGTTGGTGAAGGACGGCTTTCACACCCACTTATCTCTCAAAACTGAGCATGTGGAGAGACTTTCGTTCATCTAGGACAAAAGGAACTGGTTGCAGGAGAAACTTTTACTCTGGTTTCTCAGTCTGTTTCCTAGTGCCGGTTTGAATTTCCTGCAGTTTTCACTGTAAAACCGAGTTGGATCTAGTACCTCCCCATATATATGTATGGAGTGGAGTTTGCAAGTGAAAAGAAACTTTGTGTTCCCAACAAGCTGGGTGAAGGACGGCTTACACACACTTATCTCTCAGAACTGAGCATGTGGAGAGACGTTCGTTCATCTAGCACAAAGGGAACGGTTTGCAGGTGAAAATTTTAATATGATTTCTCGGTCTGTTTCCTAGTGCCGGTTTGAACTTCCTGCAGTTTTCACTGTAAAACCGATTTGGAGCTCGTACCTCCCCATATATATGTATGGACAGGAGATTGCAACTGATAAGAAACTTTGTGTTCCCAACAAGCTAGGTGAATGACGGCTTTCACACACAATTATCTCTCAGAACTGAGCATGTGGAGAGTCATTCGTTCATCTAGCACAAAGGGAACGGGTTGCAGAAGAAACTTTTACTGTGGTATCTCATTCTTTTTCCTACTGCCGGTTTGATGTCCCTGCAGTTTGCACTGTAAAAGCGAGTTGGATCTAGTACCTCCCCATATATATGTATGTAGTGGAGATTGCAAGTGAAAATAAATTTTGTGTTCCCAACAAGCTAGGTGAAGGACGGCTTTCACACACTTATCCCTCAGAACTGAGCATGTGGAGAGACGTTCGTTCATCTAGCACAAAGGGAACGGTTTGCAGGTGAAACTTCTACTCTGGTTTCTCAGTCTGTTTCCTAGTGCCGGTTTGATGTTCCTGCAGTTTTCACTGTAAACCCGAGTTGGAGCTAGTACCTCCCCATATATAAGTATGGATTGGAGTTTGCAACTGTAAAGAAACTTTGTGTTCCCAACAAGCTAGGTTAAGGACGGCTTTCACACACACATATCTCTCAGAACTGAGCATTTGGAGAGACGTTCTTTCATCTAGCACAAATGGAACGGGTTGCAGGAGAAACTTTTAATCTGGTTTCTCAGTATGTTTCCTAGTGCCGGTTTGAATTTCCTGCAGTTTTCACTGTAAAACAGAGTTGGAGCTAGTACCTCCTCATATATATGTATGGATTGGAGTTTGCAACTGAAAAGAAACTTGTTGTTTCCAACAAGCTAGGTGAAGGACGTCTTTCACACCCATTTATCTCTCAAAATTTAGCATGTGGAGAGACGTTCGTTCATCTAGGACAAATGGATCGGGTTGCAGGAGAAACTTTTACTCTGGTTTCTCTGTCTGTTTCCTAGTGCCGGTTAGAAGTTCCTGCAGTTTTCACTGTAAAACCGAGTTGGATCTTGTACCTCCCCATATATATGTATGGAGTGGAGTTAGCAAGTGAAAAGAAACTTTGTGTTCCCAACAAGCTAGGTGAAGGACGGCTTTCACACACACTTATCTCTCCGAACTGAGCATGTGGAGAGACTTACTTTCATCTAGCACAATGGAAACTGGTTGCAGGGGAAACTTTTACCCTGGTTTCTCAGTCTTTTTCCTAGTGCCGGTTTTAAGTTCCTGCAGTTTTCACTGTGAAACCGAGTTGGAGCTAATACATACCCATATATATTTATGGATTGGAGTTGGCAACTGAAAAGGATCTTTGTGTTACCAACAAGCTAGTTGAAGGACGGCTTTCACACACACTTATCTCTCAGAATTGAGCATGTGGAGATACGTTCGTTCATCTAGAACAAAGGGAACGGGATGCAGGAGAAACTTTTACTCTGGTTTCTCAGTCTGTTTCCTAGTGCTGGTATAAAGTTCCTGCAGTTGTCACTGTAAAACCGAGTTGGAGCTAGTACCTCCCCATATATATGTATGGAGTGGAGATTGCAACTGAAAAGAATCTTTGTGTTCCCTACAAGCTATGTGAAGGGCGGCTTTCACACACACATTTCTCTCAGAACTGAGCATGTGTAGAGACTTTCGTTCATCTAGCAAAAAGGAACGGGATGTAGGAGAAACTTTTACTCTGGTTTCTCAGTCTGTTTCCTAGTGCTGGTTTGAAGTTCCTGCAGTTTTCACTGTAAAACCGAGTTGGAACTAGTACATCCCCATATATGTGTATGGAGTGGAGTTTGCAACTGAAAAGAAACTTTGTGTTCCCAACAAGTTAGGTGAAGGACGGCTTAAACACACACTTATCTCTCAAAACTGAGCATGTGGAGAGACGTTCGTTCATCTAGCACAAAGGGAACGGGTTGCAGGGAAACTTTTACTCTGGTTTCTCAGTCTGTTTCCTAGTGCCGATTTGTATTTCCTGCAGTTTTCACTGTAAAACCGAGTTGGAGCTAATACCTCCCCATATAAATGTATGGATTGGAGTTTGCAAGTGAAAAGAAACTTTGTGTTCCCAACAAGCCAGGTGAAGGACGGCTTTCACACACAATTATCTCTCAGAACTGAGCATGTGGTGAGACATTCGTTCATCTAGCACAAAGGGAACGGTTTGCAGGTGAAACTTTTAATATGATTTCTCGGACTGTTTCCTAGTGCCGGTTTGAACTTCCTGCAGTTTTCACTGTAAAACCGATTTGGAGCTCGTACCTCCCCATATATATGTATGGACAGGAGATTGCAACTGATAAGAAACTTTGTGTTCCCAACAAGCCAGGTGAATGACGGCTTTCACACACAATTAACTCTCAGAACTGAGCATGTGGAGAGTCATTCGTTCATCTAGCACATAGGGAACGGGTTGCAGAAGAAACTTTTACTGTGGTATCTCATTCTTTTTCCTACTGCCGGTTTGATGTCCCTGCAGTTTTCACTGTAAACCCGAGTTGGATCTAGTACCTCCCCATATATATGTATGTAGTGGAGATTGCAAGTGAAAATAAACTTTGTGTTCCCAACAAGCTAGGTGAAGGACGGCTTTCACACACTTATCCCTCAGAACTGAGCATGTGGAGAGACGTTCGTTCATCTAGCACAAAGGGAACGGTTTGCAGGTGAAACTTCTACTCTGGTTTCTCAGTCTGTTTCCTAGTGCCGGTTTGATGTTCCTGCAGTTTTCACTGTAAACACGAGTTGGAGCTAGTACCTCCCCATATATATGTATGGATTGGAGTTTGCAACTGTAAAGAAACTTTGTGTTCCCAACAAGCTAGGTTAAGGACGGCTTTCACACACACATATCTCTCAGAACTGAGCATTTGGAGAGACGTTTTTCATCTAGCACAAATGGAACGGGTTGCAGGAGAAACTTTTAATCTGGTTTCTCAGTATGTTTCCTAGTGCCGGTTTGAATTTCCTGCAGTTTTCACTGTAAAACAGAGTTGGAGCTAGTACCTCCTCATATATATGTATGGATTGGAGTTTGCAACTGAAAAGAAACTTGTTGTTTCCAACAAGCTAGGTGAAGGACGTCTTTCACACCCATTTATCTCTCAAAATTTAGCATGTGGAGAGACGTTCGTTCATCTAGGACAAATGGAACGGGTTGCAGGAGAAACTTTTACTCTGGTTTCTCTGTCTGTTTCCTAGTGCCGGTTAGAAGTTCCTGCAGTTTTCACTGTAAAACCGAGTTGGATCTTGTACCTCCCCATATATATGTATGGAGTGGAGTTAGCAAGTGAAAAGAAACTTTGTGTTCCCAACAAGCTCGTTGAAGGACGGCTTTCACACACACTTATCTCTCAGAACTGAGCATGTGGAGAGACTTACTTTCATCTAGCACAATGGAAACTGGTTGCAGGGGAAACTTTTACCCTGGTTTCTCAGTCTTTTTCCTAGTGCCGGTTTGAAGTTCCTGCAGTTTTCACTGTGAAACCGAGTTGGAGCTAATACATACCCATATATATTTATGGATTGGAGTTGGCAACTGAAAAGGATCTTTGTGTTACCAACAAGCTAGTTGAAGGACGGCTTTCACACACACTTATCTCTCAGAATTGAGCATGTGGAGAGACGTTCGTTCATCTAGAACAAAGGGAACGGGATGCAGGAGAAACTTTTACTCTGGTTTCTCAGTCTGTTTCCTAGTGCTGGTATAAAGTTCCTGCAGTTGTCACTGTAAAACCGAGTTGGAGCTAGTACCTCCCCATATATATGTATGGAGTGGAGATTGCAACTGAAAATAATCTTTGTGTTCCCTACAAGCTATGTGAAGGGCGGCTTTCACACACACATTTCTCTCAGAACTGAGCATGTGTAGAGACTTTCGTTCATCTAGCAAAAAGGGAACGGGATGTAGGAGAAACTTTTACTCTGGTTTCTCAGTCTGTTTCCTAGTGCTGGTTTGAAGTTCCTGCAGTTTTCACTGTAAAACCGAGTTGGAACTAGTACATCCCCATATATGTGTATGGAGTGGAGTTTGCAACTGAAAAGAAACTTTGTGTTCCCAACAAGTTAGGTGAAGGACGGCTTAAACACACACTTATCTCTCAAAACTGAGCATGTGGAGAGAAGTTCGTTCATCTAGCACAAAGGGAACGGGTTGCAGGGAAACTTTTACTCTGGTTTCTCAGTCTGTTTCCTAGTGCCGATTTGTATTTCCTGCAGTTTTCACTGTAAAACCGAGTTGGAGCTAATACCTCCCCATATAAATGTATGGATTGGAGTTTGCAAGTGAAAAGAAACTTTGTGTTCCCAACAAGCCAGGTGAAGGACGGCTTTCACACACAATTATCTCTCAGAACTGAGCATGTGGTGAGACATTCGTTCATCTAGCACAAAGGGAACGGGTTGCAGAAGAAACTTTTACTGTGGTATCTCATTCTTTTTCCTACTGCCGGTTTGATGTCCCTGCAGTTTGCACTGTAAACCCGAGTTGGAGCTAGTACCTCCCCATATATATGTATGGATTGGAGTTTGCAACTGTAAAGAAACTTTGTGTTCCCAACAAGCTAGGTTAAGGACGGCTTTCACACACACTTATCTCTCAGAACTGAGCATTTGGAGAGACGTTCGTTCATCTAGCACAAATGGAACGGGTTGCAGGAGAAACTTTTAATCTGGTTTCTCAGTATGTTTCCTAGTGCCGGTTTGAATTTCCTGCAGTTTTCACTGTAAAACCGAGTTGGATCTAGTACCTCCCCATATATATGTATGGAGTGGAGTTTGCAAGTGAAAAGAAACTTTGTGTTCCAAACAAGCTACGTGAAGGACGGCTTTCACACACACATATTTCTCCGAAATGAGCATGTGGAGAGACTTTCGTTCATCTAGCACAAAGGGATCGGGTTGCCGGAGAAACTATTACTCTTGTTTCTCAGTCTGTTTCCTAGTGCCAGTTTGAAGTTCCTGCAGTTTTCACTGTAAAACCGAGTTGGAGCTCATACCTCCCCATATATATGTATGGAGTGGAGTTTGCAGGTGAAAAGAAACTTTGTGTTCCCAACAAGCTAGGTGAAGAACGGCTTTCACACCCACTTATCTCTCAATACTGAGCATGTGGAGAGACTTTCGTCCATCTAGGACAAAGGGAACTGGTTGCAGGAGAAACTTTTACTCTGGTTTCTCAGTCTGTTTCCTAGTGCCGGTTTGAAGTTCCTGCAGTTTTCACTGTAAAAAAGAGTTGGATCTAGTACCTCCCCATATATATGTATGGATTGGAGTTTGCAAGTGAAAAGAAACTTTGTGTTCCCAACAAGCTTGGTGAAGGACGGCTTTCACACACACTTATCTCTCCGAACTGAGCATGTGGAGAGACTTTCGTTCATCTAGCACAAAGGGAACGGGTGGCAGGAAAAACATTTACTCTGGTTTCTCAGTATGTTTCCTAGTGCCGGTTTGAAGTTCCTACAGTTTTCACTGTAAAACAGAGTTGGATCTAGTACCTCCCCATATATATGTATGGAGTGGTGTTTGCAAGTGAAAAGAAATTTTGTGTTCCCAACAAGCTAGGTGAAGGACGGCTTACACACACTTATCTCTCAGAACTGAGCATGTGGAGAGACGTTCGTTCATCTAGCACAAAGGGAACGGTTTGCAGGTGAAACTTTTAATCTGATTTCTCGGTCTGTTTCCTAGTGCCGGTTTGAACTTCCAGCAGTTTTCACTGTAAAACCGTATTGGAGCTCGTACCTCCCCATATATATGTATGGAGAGGAGATTGCAACTGAAAAGAAACTTTGTGTTCCCAACAAGCTAAGTGAATGACGGCTTTCACACTCAATTATCTCTCAGAACTGAGCATGTGGAGAGACGTTCATTCATCTAGCACAAATGGAACGGTTTGCAGGAGAAACTTCTACTCTGGTTTCTCAGTCTGTTTCCTAGTCCCGGTTTGAAGTTCCTGCAGTTTTCACTGTAAACCCGAGTTGGTGCTAGTACCTCCCCATATATATATATGCATTGGAGTTTGCAAGTGAAAAGAATCATTGTGTTCTCAACAAGCTAATTGAAGGACGGCTTTCACACAGACTTATCTCTCAGAACTGAGCATGTGGAAAGACGTTCGTTCATGTAGCACAAAGGGAACGGTTTTCAGGTGAAACTTTTACTCTGGTATCTCAGTGTGTTTCCTACTGCCGGTTTGAAGTTCCTGCAGTTATCACTGTAAAACCGATTTGGTGCTAGTACCTCCCCATATGTATGTATGGAGTGGAGTCTGCAACTGAAAAGAAACTTTGTGTTCCCAACAAGTTAGGTGAAGTACGGCTTTCACACACAGTTATCTCTCAGAACTGAGCATGTTGAGAGACGTTCATTCATCTAGCACATAGGGAACGGGTGGCAGGAGAAACTTTTACTCTGGTTTCTCAGTCTGTTTCCTAGTTCCGGTTTGAAGTTCCTGCAGTTTTCACTGTAAAACCGATTTGGAGCTAGTACTTCCCCATATATATTTATGGAGTGGTGTTTGCAAGTGAAAAGAAACTTTGTGTTCCCAACAAGCTAGGTGAAGGACGGCTTTCACACACACATATCTCTCCGAACTGAGCATGTGGAGAGACTTTCGTTCATCTAGCACAAAGGGAACGGGTTGCCGGAGAAACTATTACTCTTGTTTCTCAGTCTGTTTCCTAGTGCCGGTTTGAAGTTCCTGCAGTTTTCACTGTAAAATCGAGTTGGAGCTCGTACCTCCCCATATATATGTATGGAGTGGAGTTTGCAGGTGAAAAGAAACTTTGTGTTCCCAACAAGCTTGGTGAAGGACGGCTTTCACACCCACTTATCTCTCAAAACTGAGCATGTGGAGAGACTTTCGTTCATCTAGGACAAATGGAACTGGTTGCAGGAGAAACTTTTACTCTGGTTTCTCAGTCTGTTTCCAAGTGCCCGTTTGAAGTTCCTGCAGTTTTCACTGTAAAACCGAGTTGGATCTAGTACCTCCCCATATATATGTATGGAGTGGAGTTTGCAAGTGAAAAGAAACTTTGTGTTCCCAACAAGCTTGGTGAAGGACGGCTTTCACACACTCTTATCTCTCCGAAATGAGCATGTGGAGAGACTTTCGTTCATCTAGCACAAAGGAACGGGTTGCAGGAGAAACATTTACTCTGGTTTCTCAGTATGTTTCCTAGTGCCGGTTTGAAGTTCCTTCAGTTTTCACTGTAAAAGAGAGTTGGAGCTAGTACCTCCCATATATATGTATGGATTGGAGTTTGCAACCTAAATTAAACTTGGTTTTCCCAACAAGCTAGGTGAAGGATGGCTTTCACACACAATTATCTCTCAGAACTGAGTATGTGGAGAGACGTTCGTTCATCTAACACTAAGGAAACTGGTTGCAGGAGAAACTTTTACCCTGGTTTCTCAGTATTTTTCCTAGTGCCGGTTTGAAGTTCCTGCAGTTTTCACTGTGAAACCGAGTTGGAGCTAATACATACCCATATATATTTATGGATTGGAGTTTGCAAGTGAAAAGAATCTTTGTGTTACCAACAAGCTAGTTGAAGGACGGCTTTCACACACACTTATCTCTCAGAACTGAGCATGTGGAGAGACGTTCATTCATCTAGCACATAGGGAACGGGTGGCAGGAGAAACTTTTACTCTGGTTTCTCAGTCTGTTTCCTAGTTCCGGTTTGAAGTTCCTGCAGTTTTCACTGTAAAACCGATTTGGAGCTAGTACTTCCCCATATATATGTATGGAGTGGTGTTTGCAAGTGAAAAGAAACTTTGTGTTCCCAACAAGCTAGGTGAAGTACAGCTTTCACACACACTTATCTCTCAGAACTGAGCATGTGGAGAGACGTTCGTTCATCTAGCACAAATGGAACGGGTTGCAGTAGAAACATTTTATCTGGTTTCTCAGTATGTTTCCTAGTGCCGGTTTGAATTTCCTGCAGTTTTCACTGTAAAACCGAGTTGGATATTGTACCTCCCCATATATATGTATGGAGTGGAGTTTGCAACTGAAAAGAAACTTTGTGTTCCCAACAAGCTAGTTGAAGGACGGCTTTCAAACACACTTATCTCTCCGAACTGAGCATGTTGAGAGACTTTCGTTCATCTAGCACAACGGAAGCTGGTTGCAGGGGAAACTTTTACCCTGGTTTCTCAGTCTTTTTCCTAGTGCCGGTTTGAAGTTCCTGCAGTTTTCACTGTGAAACCGAGTTGGAGCTAATACATCCCCACATATATTTATGGATTGGAGTTGGCAACTGAAAAGGATCTTTGTGTTACCAACAAGCTAGTTGAAGGACGGCTTTCACACACACTTATTTCTCAAAACTGAGCATGTGGAGAGACGTTCGTTCATCTAGAACAAAGGGAACGGGATGCAGGAGAAACTTTTACTCTGGTTTCTCAGTCTGTTTCCTATTGCTGGTATAAAGTTCCTGCAGTTGTCACTGTAAAACCGAGTTGGGGCTAGTACCTCCCCATATATATGTATGGAGTGGATTTTGCAGGTGAAAAGAAACTTTTTGTTCCCAACAAGCTTGGTGAAGGACGGCTTTCACACCCACTTATCTCTCAAAACTGAGCATGTGGAGAGACTTTCGTTCATCTAGGACAAATGGAACTGGTTGCAGGAGAAACTTTTACTCTGGTTTCTCAGTCTGTTTCCAAGTGCCGGTTTGAAGTTCCTGCAGTTTTCACTGTAAAACCGAGTTGGATATAGTACCTCCCCATATATATGTATGGAGTGGAGTTTGCAAGTGAAAAGAAACTTTGTGTTCCCCACAAGCTTGGTGAAGGACGGCTTTCACACACACTTATCTCTCCGAACTGAGCATGTGGAGAGACTTTCGTTCATCTAGCACAAAGGGAACGGGTTGCAGGAGAAACATTTACTCTGGTTTCTCAGTATGTTTCCTAGTGCCGGTTTGAAGTTCCTTCAGTTTTCACTGTAAAACAGAGTTGGAGCTAGTACCTCCCATATATATGTATGGATTGGAGTTTGCAACTGAAAAGAAACTTGGTGTTCCCAACAAGGTAGGTAAAGGATGGCTTTCACACACAATTATCTCTCAGAACTGAGTATGTGGAGAGACGTTCGTTCATCTAGCACAAAGGAAACTGGTTGCAGGAGAAACTTTTACCCTGGTTTCTCAGTATTTTTCCTAGTGCCGGTTTGAAGTTCCTGCAGTTTTCACTGTGAAACCGAGTTGGAGCTAATACATACCCATATATATTTATGGATTGGAGTTGGCAACTGAAAAGAATCTTTGTGTTGCCAACAAGGTAGTTGAAGGACGGCTTTCACACACACTTATCTCTCAGAACTGAGCATGTGGAGAGACGTTCGTTCATCTAGCACAAAGGGAATGGGTTGCAGGAGAAACTTTTACTCTAGTTTCTCCGTCTGTTTCCTAGTGCTTGTATGAAGATCCTGCAGTTGTCACTGTAAAACCGAGTTGGAGCTAGTACCTCCCATATATATGTATGGATTGGAGTTTGCAAGTGGAAAGAAACTTTGTGTTCCCAACAAGTTTGGTGAAGGATGGTTTTCACACACACTTATCTCTCCGAACTGAGCATGTTGAGAGACTTTCGTTCATCTAGCAAAAAGGGAACGGGGTGCAGGAGAAAATTTTACTCTGGTTTCTCAGTCTGTTTCCTAGTGCCGGTTTGAAGTTCCTGCAGTTTTCACTGCAAAACCGAGTTGGAGCTAGTACCACACCATATAAAAGTATGGATTGGAGTTTGCAAGTGAAAAGAAACTTTGTGTTCCCAACAAGCTAAGTGAAGGACGGCTTTCACACACACATATCTCTCAGAACTGAGCATGTGGAGAGACGTTCGTTCATCTAGCACAAAGGGAACGGGTTGCAGGAGAAACTTTTACTCTGGTTTCTCAGTTTATTTCCTAGTGCCGGTTTGAAGATCCTGCAATTTTCACTGTAAAACCGTGTTGGATCTCGTCCCTCCCCATATATATGAATGGAGTGGAGTTTGCCAGTTAAAAGAAACTTTGTGTTCCCAAAAAGCTAGGTGAAGGACGGCTTTCACACACACTTATCTCTCAGAACTGAGCATGTGGATAGACGTTCGTTCATCTAGCACAAAAGGAACAGTTTGCAGGTGAAACTTTTACTCTGGTTTCACAGTCTGTTTCCTAGTGCCGGTTTGAATTTCCTGCATTTTTCACTGTAAAACTGAATTGGAGCTCGTATCTCCCCATATATATATATGGAGAGGAGATTGCAACTGAAAAAAAACTTTGGGTTTCCAACAAGCTAGGTGAAGGACGGCTTTCACACACACTTATCTCTCAGAAAAGAGCATGTGGAGAGACGTTCGTTCATCTAGTACAAAAGAAACAGTTTGCAGGGAAACTTTTACTCTGGTTTCTCAGTCTGTTTCCTAGTGCCGGTTTGAAGTTCCTGCAGTATTCACTGTAAAACCGATTTGGAGGTAGTACCTCCCCATATATATTTATGGTGTGGTGTTTGCAAGTGAAATGAAATTTTGTGTTCCCAACAAGCTAGGTGAAGGCAGCTTTCACACACACTTATCTCTCAGAACTGAGCATGTGGAGAGACGTTCGTTCATCTTGCACAAAGGGAACGGGTTGCAGGAGCAAATTTACTCTGCTTTCTCAGTCTGTTTCCTAGTGCTGGATTGAAGTTCCTGCAGTTTTCACTGTAAACCCGAGTTGGAGCTAGTACCTCCCCAAATAAATGTATGGAGTGGAGTTTGCAACTGAAAAGAAACTTTGTGTTTCCAACAAGCTATTTGAAGGACGGCTTTCACACACACTTATCTCTCAGAACTGAGCATGTGGAGAGGCTTTCGTTCATCTAGCACAAAGGGAACGGATTGCAGGAGAAACTTTTACTCTGGTTTCTCAGTATGTTTCCTAGTGCCAGTTGGAAGTTCCTGCAGATTTCACTGTAAAACAGGGTTGGAGCTCGTGCCTCCCCATATATATGTATGGAGTGGAGTTTGCAACTGAAAAGAAACTTGGTGTTCCCAACAATCTAATTGAAAGACGACATTCACACACAATTATCTCTCAGAACTGAGCATTTGGAGAGAAGTTCGTTCATCTAGCACAAAGGGAACGGGTTGCAGGAGAAACTTTTACTCTGGATTCTCAGTCTGTTTCCTAGTGCCGGATTGAATTTCCTGCAGTTTTCACTGTAAAACCGAGTTGGAGCTAGTACATCCCCATATATATTTATGGATTGGAGTTTGCAACTGAAAAGAATCTTTGTGTTCCCAACAAGCAAGTTGAAGGACGGCTTTCACACACACTTATCTCTCAGAACTGAGCATGTGGAGAGACGTTCGTTCATCTATCATAAATTGAACGGGTTGCAGGAGAAACTTTTACTCTGGTTTCTCAGTCTGTTTCCTAGTGCCGGTTTGAAGTTCCTGCAGTTTTCACTGTAAAACCGAGTTGGAGCTTATACGTCCCCATATATATGTATGGAGTGGGGTTTGCAAGTGAAAAGTAACTTTGTGTTCCCAACAAGCTAGGTGAAGGACGGCTTTCACACACAATTATCTCTCAGAATTGAGCATGTGGGGAGACGTTCGTTCATCTAGCACAAAAGGAACAGTTTGCAGGAGAACCTTATACTCTGGTTTCTCAGTCTGTTTCCTAGTGCCGGTTTGAAGTTCCTGCAATTTTCACTGTAAACCGAGTTGGAACTTGTACCTCCCCATATATATGTATGGATTGGAGTTTGCAACTGAAAAGAAACTTTGTGTTCCCAACAAGCTATTTGAAGGACGGCTATCACACACACTTATCTCTCAGAACTGAACATGTGGAGAGACGTTCCTTCATCTAGCACAAAGGGAACGGGTTGCAGGAGAAACTTTTACTCTGGTTTCTCAGTTTATTTCCTAGTGCCGGTTTGATGATCCTGCAGTTTTCACTGTAATAACGCGTTGGAGCTCGTCCCTCCAAATATATATGTATGGAGTGGAGTTTGCCAGTGGAAAGAAACTGTGTTTCCAAAAAGCTAGGTGAAGGACGGCTTTCACACACACTTATCTCTCAGAACTGAGCATGTGGATAGACGTTCGTTCATCTAGCACAAAAGGAACAGTTTGCAGGTGAAACTTTTACTCTGGTTTCTCAGTCTGTTTCCTAGTGCCGGTTTGAAGTTCCTGCAGTTTTCACTGTAAAACAGAATTGGAGCTCGTACCTACCCATATATATGTATGGAGAGGAGATTGCAACTGTAAACAAACTTTGGGTTTCCAACAAGCTAGGTGAAGGCAGCTTTCACACACACTTATCTCTCAAAACTGAGCATGTGGAGAGACGTTCGTTCATCTAGTACAAAAGAAACAGGTTGCAGGAGAAACTATTACTCTGGTTTCTCAGTCTGTTTCCTAGTGCCTGTTTGATGTTCCTGCAGTTTTCACTGTAAAACCGAGTTGGTGCTAATACGTCCCCATATATATGTATGGAGTGGAGTTTGCAAGTGAAAAGTAACTTTGTGTTCCCAAGAAGCTCGGTGAAGGACGGCTTTCACACACAATTATCTCTCAGAATTGAGCATGTGTGGAGACGTTCGTTCATCTAGCACAAAAGGAACAGTTTGCAGGAGAACCTTATACTCTGGTTTCTCAGTCTGTTTCCTAGTGCCGGTTTGAACTTCCTTCAGTTTTCACTGTAAAAGAGTGTTAGAGCTAGTACCTCCCCATATATATGTATGGATTGGAGTTTGCAACTGAAAAGAACCTTGGTGTTCCCAACAAGCTAGGTGAAGGACGGCTTTCACACACACATATCTCTTAGAACTGAGCATGTGTAGAGACGTTCGTTCATCTAGAAAAAGGGAACGGGTTGCAGGAAAACTTTTACTCTGGTTTCTCAGTCTGTTTCCTAGTGCTGGTTTGAAGTTCCTGCAGTTTTCACTGTAAAACAGAGTCGGAGCTAATACATCCCCATATATGTGTATGGATAGGAGTTTGCAACTGAAAAGAAACTTTGTGTTCCCAACAAGCTAGGTGAAGGACGGCTTTCACACACAATTATCTCTCTAAACTCAGCATGTGGAGAGAAGTTCGTTCATCTAGCACAAAGGGAACGGGTTGCAGGAGAAACTTTTACTCTGGTTTCTCAGTCTGTTTCCTAGTGCCGGTTAGAAGTTCCTTCAGTTTTCACTGTAAAAGAGTGTTAGAGCTAGTACTTCCCCATATATATGTATGGATTGGAGTTTGCAACTGAAAAGAACCTTGGTGTTCCCAACAATCTAGGTGAAGGACGGCTTTCACACACAATTATCTCTCAGAACTGAGCATGTGGAGAGACGTTCGTTCATCTAGCACAATGGAAACTGGTTGCATGGGAAACTTTTACCCTGGTTTCTCAGTCTTTTTCCTAGTGCCGGTTTGAGTTTCCTGCAGTTTTCACTGTGAAACCGATTTGGAGCTAATACATCCCCATATATATTTATGGATTGGAGTTGGCAACTGAAAAGGATCTTTGTGTTACCAACAAGCTAGTTGAAGGACGGCTTTCACACACACTTATCTCTCAGAACTGAGCATGTGGAGAGACGTTCGTTCATCTAGAACAAAGGGAACGGTTTGCAGTAGAAACTTTTACTCTGGTTTCTCAGTCTGTTTCCTAGTGCCGGTTTGAAGTTCCTGCAGTTTTCACAGTAAAACCGAGTTGGATTTAGTACCTCCCCATATATATGTACGGAGTGGAGATTGCAAGTGAAAAGAAACCTTGTGTTCCCAACAAGCTAAGTGAAGGACGGCGTTCACACACACATATCTCTCCGAACTGAGCATGTGGAGAGACTTTCGTTCATCTAGCACAAAGGGAACGGGTTGCCGTAGAAACTATTACTCTTGTTTCTCAGTCTGTTTCCTAGTGCCGGTTTGAAGTTCCTGCAGTTTTCACTGTAAAACCGAGTTGGAGCTCGTACCTCCCCATATATATGTATGGAGTGGAGTTTGCAACTGAAAAGAAACTTTGTGTTCCCAACAAGTTGGTGAAGGACGGCTTTCACACCCACTTATCTCTCAAAACTGAGCATGTGGAGAGACTTTCGTTCATCTAGGACAAAAGGAACTGGTTGCAGGAGAAAATTTTACTCTGGTTTCTCAGTCTGTTTCCTAGTGCCGGTTTGAATTTCCTGCAGTTTTCACTGTAAAACCGAGTTGGATCTAGTACCTCCCCATATATATGTATGGAGTGGAGTTTACAAGTGAAAAGAAACTTTGTGTTCCCAACAAGCTAAGTGAAGTACGGCTTACACACACTTATCTCTCAGAACTGAGCATGTGGAGAGACGTTCGTTCATCTAGCACAAAGGGAACTGTTTGCAGGTGAAACTTTTAATGTGATTTCTCGGTCTGTTTCCTAGTGCCGGTTTGAACTTCCTGCAGTTTTCACTGTAAAACCGAATTGGAGTTCGTTCCTCCCCATATATATGTATGGACAGGAGATTGCAACTGAAAAGAAACTTTGTGTTCCCAACAAGCTAGGTGAATGACGGCTTTAACACACAATTATCTCTCAGAACTGAGCATGTGGAGAGACTTTCGTTCATCTAGCACAAAAGGAACAGTTTGCAGGAAAAATTTTACTCTGGTTTCTCAGTCTGTTTCCTAGTGCCGGTTTGAAGTTCCTGCAGTTTTCGCTGTAAACCGAGTTGGAACTAATAACTCCCCATATATATGTATGGAGTGGAGTTTGCAACTGAAAAGAAACTTTGTGTTCCCAACAAGATAGTTGATGGACGGCTTTCACACACACTTATCTCTCAGAAATGAACATGTGGAGAGACGTTCCTTCATCTAGCACAAAGGGAACGGGTTGCCATAGAAACTTTTACTCTGGTTTCTCAGTCTGTTTCCTAGTGCCGGTTTGATGTTCCTGCAGATTTCACTGTAAAACCGAGTTGGAGATAGTACCTCCCCATATATATGTATGGAGTGGAGATTGCAACTGAAAAGAATCTTTGTGTTCCCTACAAGCCATGTGAAGGGCGGCTTTCACACACACTTATCTCTCAGAACTGAGCATGTGTAGAGACGATCGTTCATCTAGCAAAAGGGAACGGGATGCAGGAGAAACTTTTACTCTGGTTTCTCAGTCTGTTTCCTAGTGCCGGTTTGAACTTCCTGCAGTTTTCACTGTAAAACCGTATTGGAGCTCGTACCTCCCCATATATATGTATGGAGAGGAGATTGCAACTGAAAAGAAACTTTGTGTTCCCAACAAGCTAATTGAATGACGGCTTTCACACACAATTATCTCTCAGAACTGAGCATGTGGAGAGACGTTCGTTCATCTAGCACAAATGGAACGGTTTGCAGGTGAAACTTCTACTCTGGTTTCTCAGTCTGTTTCCTAGTCCCGGTTTGAAGTTCCTGCAGTTTTCACTGTAAACCCGAGTTGGTGCTAGTACCTCCCCATATATATATAAGCATTGGAGTTTGCAAGTGAAAAGAATCATTGTGTTCCCAACAAGCTAGGTGAAGGACGGCTTTCACACAGACTTATCTCTCAGAACTGAGCATGTGGAAAGACGTTCGTTCATGTAGCACAAAAAGAACGGGTATCAGGTGAAACTTTTACTCTGGTATCTCAGTGTGTTTCCTACTGCCTGTTTGAAGTTCCTGCAGTTATCACTGTAAAACCGATTTGGTGCTAGTACCTCCCCATATGTATGTATGGAATGGAGTCTGCAACTGAAAAGAAACTTTGTGTTCCCAACAAGTTAGGTGAAGTACGGCTTTCACACACAGTTATCTCTCAGAACTGAGCATGTGGAGAGACGTTCATTCATCTAGCACGTAGGGAACGGGTGGCAGGAGAAACTTTTACTCTGGTTTCTCAGTCTGTTTCCTAGTTCCGGTTTGAAGTTCCTGCAGTTTTCACTGTAAAACCGATTTGGAGCTAGTACTTCCCCATATATATTTATGGAGTGGTGTTTGCAAGTGAAAAGAAACTTTGTGTTCCCAACAAGCTAGGTGAAGAACAGCTTTCACACAGACTTATCTCTCAGAACTGAGCATGTGGAGAGACGTTCATTCATCTAGCACTAAGGGAACGGGTTGCAGGAGAAACTTTTACTCTAGTCTCTCAGTCTGTTTCCTAGTGCCTGTTTGAAATTCCTGCGGTTTTCACTGTAAACCCGAGTTGGAGCTAGTACCTCCCCATATATATGTATGGATTGGAGTTTGCAACTGAAAAGAAACTTTGTGTTCCCAACAAGCTAGGTGAAGGACGGCTTTCACACACACTTACCTCTCAGAACTGAGCATTTGGAGAGACGTTCGTTCATCTAGCACAAATGGAACGGGTTGCAGTAGAAACATTTTATCTGGTTTCTCAGTATGTTTCCTAGTGCCGGTTTGAAGTTCCTGCAGTTTTCACTGTAAAACAGATTTGGAGCTAGTACCTCCTCATATAAATGTATGGATTGGAGTTTGCAACTGAAAAGAAACTTGGTGTTTCCAACAAGCTAGGTGAAGGACGGCTTTCACACCCATTTATCTCTCAAAACTTAGCATGTGGAGAGACGTCCGTTCATCTAGGACAAATGAAACGGGTTGCAGGAGAAACTTTTACTCTGGTTTCTCTGTCTGTTTCCTAGTGCCGGTTTGAAGTTCCTGCATTTTTCACTGTAAAACCGAGTTGGATATTGTACCTCCCCATATATATGTATGGAGTGGAGTTTGCAAGTGAAAAGAAAGTTTGTGTTCCCAACAAGCTAGTTGAAGGGCGGCTTTCAAACACACTTATCTCTCCGAACTGAGCATGTTGAGAGACTTTCGTTCATCTAGCACAACGGAAACTGGTTGCAGGGGAAACTTTTACCCTGGTTTCTCAGTCTTTTTCCTAGTGCCGGTTTGAAGTTCCTGCAGTTTTCACTGTGAAACCGAGTTGGAGCTAATACATCCCCACATATATTTATGGATTTTAGTTGGCAACTGAAAAGGATCTTTGTGTTACCAACAAGCTAGTTGAAGGACGGCTTCCACACACACTTATTTCTCAAAACTGAGCATGTGGAGAGACGTTCGTTCATCTAGAACAAAGGGAAAGGGATGCAGGAGAAACTTTTACTCTGGTTTCTCAGTCTGTTTCCTAGTGCTGGTATAAAGTTCCTGCAGTTGTCACTGTAAAACCGAGTTGGGGCTAGTACCTCCCCATATATATGTATGGAGTGGAGTTTGCAAGTGAAAAGAAACTTTGTGTTCCCAACAAGCTAGGTGAAGGACGGCTTTCACACCCACTTATCTCTCAAAACTGAGCATGTGGAGAGACGTTCGTTCATCTAGGACAAAGGGAACGGGTTGCAGGGGAAACTTTTACTCTGGTTTCTCAGACAGTTTCCTAGTGCCGGTTTGAATTTCCTGCAGTTTTCACTGTAAAACCGAGTTGGATCTAGTACCTCCCCATATATATGTATGGAGTGGAGTTTGCAAGTGAAAAGAAACTTTGTGTTCCCAACAAGCTTGGTGAAGGACGGCTTTCACACACACTTATCTCTCCGAACTGAGCATGTGGAGAGACTTTCGTTCATCTAGCACAAAGGGAACGGGTTGCAGGAGAAACATTTACTCTGGTTTCTCAGTCTGTTTCCAAGTGCCGGTTTGAAGTTCCTTCAGTTTTCACTGTAAAACAGAGTTGGAGCTAGTACCTCCCATATATATGTATGGATTGGATTTTGCAACCTAAAAGAAACTTGGTTTTCCCAACAAGCTAGGTGAAGGATGGCTTTCACACACAATTATCTCTCAGAACTGAGTATGTGGAGAGACGTTCGTTCATCTAACACTAAGGAAACTGGTTGCAGGAGAAACTTTTACCCTGGTTTCTCAGTATTTTTCCTAGTGCCGGTTTGAAGTTCCTGCAGTTTTCACTGTGAAACCGAGTTAGAGCTAATACATACCCATATATATTTATGGATTGGAGTTGGCAACTGAAAAGAATCTTTGTGTTACCAACAAGCTAGTTGAAGGACGGCTTTCCCACACACTTATCTCTCAGAACTGAGCATGTGGAGAGACGTTCGTTCATCTAGCACAAAGGGAACGGGTTGCAGGAGAAACTTTTACTCTGGTTTCTCAGTCTGTTTCCTAGTGCTTGTATGAAGATCCTGCAGTTGTCACTGTAAAACCGAGTTGGAGCTACTACCTCCCATATATATGTATGGATTGGAGTTTGCAAGTGGAAAGAAACTTTGTGTTCCCAACAAGCTTGGTGAAGAATGGCTTTCACACACACTTATCTCTCCGAACTGAGCATGTTGAGAGACTTTCGTTCATCTAGCAAAAAGGGAACGGGTTGCAGGAGGAAATTTTACTCTGGTTTCTCAGTCTGTTTCCTATTGCCGGTTTGAAGTTCCTGCAGTTTTCACTGCAAAACCGAGTTGGAGCTAGTACCACCCCATATAAATGTATGCAGTGGAGTTTGCAAGTGAAAAGAAACTTTGTGTTCCCAACAAGCTAGGTGAAGGACGGGTTTCACACACACATTTCTCTCAGAACTGAGCATGTGGAGAGACGTTCGTTCATCTAACTCAAAGGGAACGGGTTGCAGGAGAAACTTTTACTCTGGTTTCTCAGTTTATTTCCTAGTGCCGGTTTGAAGATCCTGCAATTTTCACTGTAAAACCGTGTTGGAGCTCGTCCCTCCCCATATATATGTATGGAGTGGAGTTTGCCGGTGAAAAGAAACTTTGTGTTCCCAAAAAGCTAGGTGAAGTACGGCTTTCACACACACTTATCTCTCAGAACTGAGCATGTGGATAGACGTTCGTTCATCTAGCACAAAAGGAACAGTTTGCAGGTGAAACTTTTACTCTGGTTTCACAGTCTGTTTCCTAGTGCCGGTTTGAAGTTCCTGCAGTTTTCACTGTAAAACCGAATTGGAGCTCGTACCTCCCCATATATATATATGGAGAGGAGATTGCAACTGAAAAAAAACTTTGGGTTTCCAACAAGCTAGGTGAAGGACGGCTTTCACAAACACTTATCTCTCAGAAAAGAGCATGTGGAGAGACGTTCGTTCATCTAGTACAAAAGAAACAGGTTGCAGGGAAACTTTTACTCTGGTTTCTCAGTCTGTTTCCTAGTGCCGGTTTGAAGTTCCTGCAGTATTCACTGTAAAACCGATTTGGAGCTAGTACATCCCCATATATATTTATGGTGTGGTGTTTGCAAGTGAAAAGAAACTTTGTGTTCCCAACAAGCTAGGTGAAGGCAGCTTTCACACACACTTATCTCTCAGAACTGAGCATGTGGAGAGACTTTCGTTCATCTAGGGCAAATGGAACTGGTTGCAGGAGAAACTTTTACTCTGGTTTCTCAGTCTGTTTCCAAGTGCCGGTTTGAAGTTCCTGCAGTTTTCACTGTAAAACCGAGTTGGATCTAGTACCTCCCCATATATATGTATGGAGTGGAGTTTGCAAGTGAAAAGAAACTTTGTGTTCCCAACAAGCTTGGTGAAGGACGGCTTTCACACACACTTATCTCTCCGAACTGAGCATGTGGAGAGACTTTCGTTCATCTAGCACAAAGGGAACGGGTTGCAGGAGAAACATTTACTCTGGTTTCTCAGTCTGTTTCCAAGTGCCGGTTTGAAGTTCCTTCAGTTTTCACTGTAAAACAGAGTTGGAGCTAGTACCTCCCATATATATGTATGGATTGGATTTTGCAACCTAAAAGAAACTTGGTTTTCCCAACAAGCTAGGTGAAGGATGGCTTTCACACACAATTATCTCTCAGAACTGAGTATGTGGAGAGACGTTCGTTCATCTAACACTAAGGAAACTGGTTGCAGGAGAAACTTTTACCCTGGTTTCTCAGTATTTTTCCTAGTGCCGGTTTGAAGTTCCTGCAGTTTTCACTGTGAAACCGAGTTAGAGCTAATACATACCCATATATATTTATGGATTGGAGTTGGCAACTGAAAAGAATCTTTGTGTTACCAACAAGCTAGTTGAAGGACGGCTTTCCCACACACTTATCTCTCAGAACTGAGCATGTGGAGAGACGTTCGTTCATCTAGCACAAAGGGAACGGGTTGCAGGAGAAACTTTTACTCTGGTTTCTCAGTCTGTTTCCTAGTGCTTGTATGAAGATCCTGCAGTTGTCACTGTAAAACCGAGTTGGAGCTACTACCTCCCATATATATGTATGGATTGGAGTTTGCAAGTGGAAAGAAACTTTGTGTTCCCAACAAGCTTGGTGAAGAATGGCTTTCACACACACTTATCTCTCCGAACTGAGCATGTTGAGAGACTTTCGTTCATCTAGCAAAAAGGGAACGGGTTGCAGGAGGAAATTTTACTCTGGTTTCTCAGTCTGTTTCCTATTGCCGGTTTGAAGTTCCTGCAGTTTTCACTGCAAAACCGAGTTGGAGCTAGTACCACCCCATATAAATGTATGCAGTGGAGTTTGCAAGTGAAAAGAAACTTTGTGTTCCCAACAAGCTAGGTGAAGGACGGGTTTCACACACACATTTCTCTCAGAACTGAGCATGTGGAGAGACGTTCGTTCATCTAACTCAAAGGGAACGGGTTGCAGGAGAAACTTTTACTCTGGTTTCTCAGTTTATTTCCTAGTGCCGGTTTGAAGATCCTGCAATTTTCACTGTAAAACCGTGTTGGAGCTCGTCCCTCCCCATATATATGTATGGAGTGGAGTTTGCCGGTGAAAAGAAACTTTGTGTTCCCAAAAAGCTAGGTGAAGTACGGCTTTCACACACACTTATCTCTCAGAACTGAGCATGTGGATAGACGTTCGTTCATCTAGCACAAAAGGAACAGTTTGCAGGTGAAACTTTTACTCTGGTTTCACAGTCTGTTTCCTAGTGCCGGTTTGAAGTTCCTGCAGTTTTCACTGTAAAACCGAATTGGAGCTCGTACCTCCCCATATATATATATGGAGAGGAGATTGCAACTGAAAAAAAACTTTGGGTTTCCAACAAGCTAGGTGAAGGACGGCTTTCACAAACACTTATCTCTCAGAAAAGAGCATGTGGAGAGACGTTCGTTCATCTAGTACAAAAGAAACAGGTTGCAGGGAAACTTTTACTCTGGTTTCTCAGTCTGTTTCCTAGTGCCGGTTTGAAGTTCCTGCAGTATTCACTGTAAAACCGATTTGGAGCTAGTACATCCCCATATATATTTATGGTGTGGTGTTTGCAAGTGAAAAGAAACTTTGTGTTCCCAACAAGCTAGGTGAAGGCAGCTTTCACACACACTTATCTCTCAGAACTGAGCATGTGGAGAGACGTTCGTTCATCTTGCACAAAGGGAACGGGTTGCAGGAGCAAATTTACTCTGGTTTCTCGGTCTATTTCCTAGTGCTGGATTGAAGTTCCTGCAGTTTTCACTGTAAACCCGAGTTGGAGCTAGTACCTCCCCAAATAAATGTATGGAGTGGAGTTTGCAACTGAAAAGAAACTTTGTGTTCCCAACAAGCTATTTGAAGGACGGCTTTCACACACACTTATCTCTCAGAACTGAGCATGTGGAGAGGCTTTCGTTCATCTAGCACAAAGGGAACGGATTGCAGGAGAAACTTTTTCTCTGGTTTCTCAGTATGTTTCCTAGTGCCAGTTGGAAGTTCCTGCAGATTTCACTGTAAAACAGAGTTGGAGCTCGTACCTCCCCATATATATGTATGGAGTGGAGTTTGCAACTGAAAAGAAACTTGGTGCTCCCAACAATCTAATTGAAAGACGACATTCACACACAATTATCTCTCAGAACTGAGCATTTGGAGAGAAGTTCGTTCATCTAGCACAAAGGGAACGGGTTGCAGGAGAAACTTTTACTCTGGTTTCTCAGTCTGTTTCCTAGTGCCGGATTGAATTTCCTGCAGTTTTCACTGTAAAACCGAGTTGGAGCTAGTACATCCAGATATATATTTATGGATTGGAGTTTGCAACTGAAAAGAATCTTTGTGTTCCCAACAAGCAAGTTGAAGGACGGCTTTCACACACACTTATTTCTCAGAACTGAGCATGTGGAGAGACGTTCGTTCATCTATCATAAATTAAACGGGTTGCAGGAGAAACTTTTACTCTGGTTTCTCAGTCTGTTTCCTAGTGCCGGTTTGAAGTTCCTGCAGTTTTCACTGTAAACCGATTTGGAACTTGTACCTCCCCATATATATGTATGGATTGGAGTTTGCAACTGAAAAGAAACTTTGTGTTCCCAACAAGCTATTTGAAGGACGGCTATCACACACACTTATCTCTCAGAACTGAACATGTGGAGAGACGTTCCTTCATCTAGCACAAAGGGAACGGGTTGCAGTAGAAACTTTTACTCTGGTTTCTCATTCTGTTTCCTAGTGCCGGTTTGAAGTTAATACAGTTTTCACTGTAAAACCGTGTTGGAGCTAGAACAACCCCATATATATGAATGGAGTGGAGTTTGCAACTGAAAAGAAACTTTGTGCTCCCTACAAGCTATGTGAAGGGCGGCTTTCACACACACTTATCTCTTAGAACTGAGCATGTGTAGAGACGTTCGTTCATCTAGAAAAAGGGAACGGGTTGCAGGAGAAACTTTTACTCTGTTTTCTCAGTCTGTTTCCTAGTGCTGGTTTGAAGTTCCTGCAGTTTTCACTGTAAAACAGATTCGGAGCTAGTACATCCCCATATACGTGTATGGATTGGAGATAGCAACTGAAAAGAAACTTTGTGTTCCCAACAAGCTAGGTGAAGGACGGCTTTCACACACACTTATCTCTCAAAACTCAGCATGTGGAGAGACGTTCGTTCATCTAGCACAAAGGGAACGGGTTGCAGGAGAAACTTTTACTCTGGTTTCTCATTCTGTTTCCTACTGCCGGTTTGTATTTCCTGCAGTTTTCAATGTAAAACCGAGTTGGAGCTAATACATCCCCATATATATGTATGGAGTGGAGTATGCAAGTGAAAAGAAACTTTGTGTTCCCAACAAGCTTGTTGAAGGACGGCTTTCACACACAATTTTCTCTCAGAATTGAGCATGTGGAGAGACGTTCGTTCATCTAGCACAAAGGGAACGGGTTGCAGGAGAAACTTTTACTCTGGTTTCTCAGTCTGTTTCCTAGTGCCGGTTTGAAGTTCCTGCAGTTTTCACTGTAAAACCGAGTTGGAGCTTGTACCTCCCCATATATATGTATGGAGTAGACTTGGCAATAGAAAAGAAATTTGTGTTCCCAACAAGCTAGGTGAAGGACGGCTTACACACACTTATCTCTCACAACTGAGCATGTGGAGAGATGTTCGTTCATCTAGCACAAAGGGAACGATTTGCAGGTGAAACTTTTACTCAGGATTCTCAGTCTGTTTCCTAGTGCCGGTTTGAATTTCTTGCAGTTTTCACTGTAAACCGAGTTGGAACTAGTACCTCCCCATATATATGTATGGAGTGGAGTTTGCAACTAAAAAGAAACTTTGTGTTCCAAACAAGCTAGTTGAAGGACGGCTTTCACAAACACTTATCTCTCAGAACTGAACATGTGGAGAGACGTTCGTTCTTCTAGAACAAAGGGAACGGTTTGCAGCTAAAGCTATTACTCGGGTTTCTCAGTCTGTTTCCTAGTGCCGGTTTGAAGTTCCTGCAGTTTTCACTGTAAAACCAAATTGGAGCTCGTACCTCCCCATATATATGTATGGATAGGAGATTGCAACTGAAAAGAAACTTTGTGTTCCCAACTAGCTAGGTGAAGAACGGCTTTCACACACAGTTATCTCTCAGAACTGAGCTTGTGGAGAGACGTTCGTTCATCTAGCACAAAAGGAACAGGTTGCAGGAGAAACTTTTACTCTGGTTTCTCAGTCTGTTTCCTAGTGCCGGTTTGAAGTTCCTGCAGTTTTCACTGTAAACCGAGTTGTAACTAGTACATTCCCATATATATGTATGGAGTGGAGTTTGCAACTGAAAAGAAACTTGGTGTTCCCTACAAGCTGTGAGAAGGGCGGATTTCACACACACTTATCTCTCAGAACTGAGCATGTGGAGAGACGTTTGTTCATCTTGCAAAAAGGGAACGGGTTGCAGGAGAAACTTTTACTCTGGTTTCTCAGTCTGTTTCCTAGTGCTGGTTTGAAGTTCCTGCAGTTTTCACTGTAAAACAGAGTCGGAGCTAGTACATCCCCATATATGTGTATGGATTGGAATTTGCAACTGAAAAGAAAATTTGTGTTCCCTACAAGCTAGGTGAAGGACGGCTTTCACACACAGTTATCTCTCAGAACTGAGCATGTGGAGAGACTTTCGTTCATCTAGCACAAAGGGAACGGGTTGCAGGAGAAACTTTTACTCTGGTTTCTCATTCTGTTTACTACTTCCGGTTTGTATTTCCTGCAGTTTTCACTGTAAAACTGAGTTGGAGCTAATACCTCCCCATATATATGTATGGAGTGGAGTTTGCAAGTGAAAAGAAATTTGTGTTCCCAACAAGCTAGGGGAAGACGGCTTACACACACTTATCTCTCAGAACTGAGCATGTGGAGAGACGTTCGTTCATCTAGCACAAAGGGAACAGTTTGCAGGTGAAACTTTTACTCTGGTTTCTCAGTCTGTTTCCTAGTGCCGGTTTGAACTTCCTGCAGTTTTCACTGTAAAACCGAATTGGAGCTCGTACCTCCCCATATATATGTATGGAGAAGAGATTGCAACTGAAAAGAAACTTTGTGTTCCCAACAAGCTAGTTGAATGACGGCTTTCACACACATTTATCTCTCAGAACTGAGCATGTGGTGAGACGTTCGTTCATCTAGCACAAAAGTAACAGTTTGCAGGAAAAACTTTTACTCTGTTTTCTCAGTCTGTTTCCTAGTGCCGGTTTGAAGTTCCTGCAGTTTTCACTGTAAAACCGAATTGGAGCTCGTACCTCACCATATATATGTATGGAGTGGAGTTTGCAACTTAAAAGAAACTTTGTGTTCCAAACAAGCTAGTTGAAGGACGGCTTTCACACACACTTTTCTCTTAGAACTGAACATGTGTAGAGACGTTCGTTCATCTAGCAAAATGGGAACGGTTTGCAGGAGAAACTTTTACTCTGGTTTCTCAGTCTGTTTCCTAGTGCTGGTTTGAAGTTCCTGCAGTTTTCACTGTAAAACCGAGTTGGAGCTAGTACTTCCCCATATATGTGTATGGAGTGGAGTTTGCTACTGAAAAGAAACTTTGTGTTCCCAACAAGCTATGTGAAGGACGGCTTTCACACACACTTGTCTCTCCGAACTGAGCATGTGGAGAGACTTTCGTTCATCTAGCACAAAGGAACGGGTTGCAGGAGCAACTTTTACTCTGGTTTCTCAGTCTGTTTCCTATTGCCGGTTTGAAGATCCTGCAGTTTTCACTGTAAAACAGAGTTGGAGCTAGTACCTCCCCATATAAATGTATGGAGTGGTGTTTGCAAGTGAAAAGAAACTTTGCGTTCCCAACAAGCTAGGTTAAGGACGGCTTACACACACAATTATCTCTCAGAACTGAGCATGTGGAAAGACGATCATTCATCTAGCACAAAACTAACAGGATGTAGGGGAAATTTTACTCTGGTTTCTCAGTCTGTTTCCTAGTGCCGGTTTGAAGTTCCTGCAGTTTTCTCTGTAAAACCGAATTGGAGCTCGTACCTCCCCATATATATGTATGGATAGGAGATTGCAACTTAAAACAAACTTTGGATTCCCAACAAGTTAGGTGAAGAACGGCTTTCACACACACTTATCTCTCAGAACTGAGCATGTGGAGAGACGTTCGTTCATATAGCACAGATGAAACGGCTTGCAGGAGAAACTTTTACTCTGGTTTCTCAGTCTGTTTCCTAGTGCCGGTTTGAATTTTCTGCAGTTTTCACTGTAAACAGAGTTTGAACTTGTAACTCCCCATATATATGTGTGGAGTGGAATTTGCAACTGAAAAGAAATTTTGTGTTCCCAACAAGCTAGGTGAAAGAAGGCTTTCACACACACATATCTCTCAGAACTGAGCATATGGAGAGACGTTCGTTCACCTAGCACAAAGGGAACGGGTTTCAGGAGAACCTTTTACTCTGGTTTCTCAGTCTGTTTCCTAGTGCCGGTTTGAAGTTCCTGCAGTTTTCACTGTAAAACCGATTTGGAGCTAGTACCTCCCCATATATATTTATGGAATGGTGTATGCAAATGAAAAGAAACATTGTGTTCCCAACAAGCTAGATGAAGGACGGCTTTCACACACACTTATCTCTCAGAACTGAGCATGTGGAGAGACGTTCGTTCATCTTGCACAAAGGGAACGGGTTGCAGGAGCAACTTTTACTCTGGTTTCTCAGTCTGTTTCCTAGTGCTGGTTTGAAGTTCCTGCAGTTTTCACTGTAAACTTGGGTTGGAGCTAGTACCTCCCAAATATATGTATGGAGTGGAGTTTGCAACTGAAAAGAAACTTTGTGTTCCCAACAAGCTAGGTGAAGGACGGCTTTCACACACAATTATCTCTCAGAACTGAGCATGTGAAGAGACGTTCGTTCATCTAGCACAAATGGAACGTGTTGCAGGAGAAACTTTTACTCTGGTTTCTCAGTCTGTTTCCAAGTGCTGGTTTGAAGTTCCTGCAGTTTTCACTGTAAAACATAGTCGGAGCTAGTACATCCTCATATATGTGTATGGAGTGGAGTTTGCAACTGAAAGAAACTTTGTGTTCCCAACAAGCTAGGTGAAGGACGGCTTTCACACACACTTATCTCTCCGAATTGAGCATGTGGAGAGACGTTCGTTCATCTAGCACAAAGGGAACGGTTTGCCGGAGAAACTATTACTCTTGTTTCTCAGTCTGTTTCCTAGTGCCGGTTTGAAGTTCCTGCAGTTATCACTGTAAAACCGATTTGGTGCTAGTACCTCCCCATATGTATGTATGGAGTGGAGTCTGCAACTGAAAAGAAAGTTTGTCTTCCCAACAAGTTAGGTGAAGTACGGCTTTCACACACACTTATCTCTCAGAACTGAGCATGTGGAGAGACGTTCATTCATGTAGCACAAAGGGAACGGGTTGCAGGGGAAACTTTTACTCTAGTTTCTCTGTCTGTTTCCTAGTGCCGTTTTGAATTTCCTGCAGTTTTCACTGTAAACCCGAGTTGGAGATAGTACCTCCCCATATATATGTATGGAGTTGGGTTTGCAACTGAAAAGAAACTTTGTGTTCCCAACAAGCGATGTGAAGAACGGCTTTCACACACATTTATCAATCACAACTGAGCATTTGGAGAGACTTTCGTTCATCTAGCACAAAGGGAACGGGTTGCAGGAGAAACTATTAATCTGGTTTCTCAGTCTGTTTCCTATTGCCGGTTTGAAGTTCCTACAGTTTTCACTGCAAAACGGAGTTGGAGCTAGTACCTCCTCATATAAATGTATGGAGTGGAGATTGCAAGTGAAAAGAAACTTTGTGTTCCCAACAAGCTAGGTGAAGGACGGCTTTCACACACACTTATCTCTCAGAACTGAGCATGTGGAGAGACGTTCGTTCATCTAACTCAAAGGGAACGGGTTGCAGGAGAAACTTTTACTCTGGTTTCTCAGTTTATTTCCTAGTGCCGGTTTGATGATCCTGCAGTTTTCACTGTAAAAACGTGTTGGAGCTCGTCCCTCCCCATATATATGTATGGAGTGGAGTTTGCCAGTGAAAACAAACTATGTGTTCCCAAAAAGCTAGGTGAAGGACGGCTTTCACACACACTTATCTCTCAGAACTGAGCATGTGGATAGACGTTCGTTCATCTAGCACAAAAGGAACAGTTTGCAGGTGAAACTTTTACTCTGGTTTCTCAGTCTGTTTCCTAGTGCCGGTTTGAAGTTCCTGCAGTTTTCACTGTAAAACAGAATTGGAGCTCGTACCTCCCCATATATATGTATGGAGAGGAGATTGCAACTGTAAATAAACTTTGGGTTTCCAACAAGCTAGATGAAGGCAGCTTTCACACACAATTATCTCTCAGAACTGAGCATGTGGAGAGACGTTCGTTCATCTAGTACAAAAGAAACAGGTTGCAGGAGAAACTTTTACTCTGGTTTCTCAGTCTGTTTCCTAGTGCCAGTTTGAAGTTCCTGCAGTTTTCACTGTAAAACCGATTTGGAGCTAGTACCTCCCCATATATATTTATGGTGTGGTGTTTGCAAGAGAAAAGAAACTTTGTGTTCCCAACAAGCTAGGTGAAGGCAGCTTTCACACACACTTATCTCTCAGAACTGAGCATGTGGAGAGACGATCGTTCATCTAGCACAAAGGGAACGGGTTGCAGGAGAAACTTTTACTCTGCTTTCTCAGTCTGTTTCCTAGTGCCGGATTGATTTTCCTGCAGTTTTCACTGTAAAACCGAGTTGGAGCTAGTACATCCCCATATATATTTATGGATTGGTGTTTGCAACTGAAAAGAATCTTTGTGTTCCCAACAAGCAAGTTGAAGGACGGCTTTCACACACACTTATCTCTCAGAACTGAGCATGTGGAGAGACGTTCGTTCATCTATCATAAATGGAACGGGTTGCAGGAGAAAATTTTACTCTGGATTCTCATTCTGTTTCCTAGTGCCGGTTTGAAGTTCCTGCAGTTTTCACTGTAAAACCGAGTTGGAGCTAATACGTCCCCATATATATGTATGGAGTTGAGTTTGCAAGTGAAATGTAACTTTGTGTTCCCAACAAGCTAGGTGAAAGACGGCTTTCACACACAATTATCTCTCAGAACTGAACATGTGGAGAGACGTTCCTTCATCTAGCACAAAGGGAACGGGTTGCAGTAGAAACTTTTACTCTGGTTTCTCAGTCTGTTTCCTAGTGCCGGTTTGAAGTTCCTGCAGTTTTCACTGTAAAACTGTGTTGGAGCTAGAACAACCCCATATATATGAATGGAGTGGAGTTTGCAACTGAAAAGAAACTTTGTGTTCCGTACAAGCTATGTGAAGGGCGGCTTTCACACACACTTATCTCTTAGAACTGAGCATTTGTAGAGACATTCGTTCATCTAGAAAAAGGGAACGGGTTGCAGAAGAAACTTTTACTCTGGTTTCTCAGTCTGTTTCCTAGTGCTGGTTTGAAGTTCCTGCAGTTTTCTCTGTAAAACAGAGTCGGAGCTATTACATCCCCATATATGTTTACGGATTGGAGTTTGCAACTGAAAAGAAAATTTGTGTTCCCAACAAGCTAGGTGAAGGACGGATTTCACACACACTTATCTCTCAAAACTCAGCATGTGGAGAGACGTTCGTTCATCTAGCACAAAGGGAACGGGTTGCAGGAGAAACTTTTACTCTGGTTTCTCAGTCTGTTTCCTACTGCCGGTTTGTATTTCCTGCAGTTTTCACTGTAAAACCGAGTTGGAGCTAATACATCCCAATATATATGTATGGAGTGGAGTTTGCAAGTGAAAAGAAACCTTGTGTTCCCAACAAGCTTGTTGAAGGACGGCTTTCACACACACTTATCTCTCAGAACTGAGAATGTGGAGAGACGTTCGTTCATCTAGCACAAAGGGAACGGTTTGCCGGAGGAAATATTACTCTTGTTTCTCAGTCTGTTTCCTAGTGCCGGTTTGAAGTTCCTGCAGTTTTCACTGTAAAACCGAGTTGGAGCTCGTACCTCCCCATATATATGTATGGAGTGGTGTTTTCATGTGAAAAGAAACTTTGTGTTCCCAACCAGCTAGGTGAAGGACGGTTTCACACCCACTTATCTCTCAAAACTGAGCATGTGGAGAGACATTCGTTCATCTAGGACAAAGGGAACGGGTTGCAGGAGAAACTATTACTCAGGTTTCTCAGTCTGTTTCCTAGTGCCGGTTTAAAGTTCCTGCAGTTTTCACTGTAAAACCGAGTTGGATCTAGTACCTCCACATATATATGTATGGAGTGGAGTTTGCAAGTGAAAAGAAACTTTGTGTTCCCAACAAGCTTGGTGAAGGACGGGTTTCACACACACTTATCTCTCCGAACTGAGCATGTTGAGAGACTTTCGTTCATCTAGCAGAAAGGGAACGGGTTGCAGGAGAAAATTTTACTCTGGATTCTCAGTCTGTTTCCTATTGCCGGTTTGAAGTTCCTACAGATTTCACTGCAAAACCGAGTTGGAGCTAGTACCTCCCCATATAAATGTATGGAGTGGAGATTGCAAGTGAAAAGAAACTTAGTGTTCCCAACAAGCTAGGTGAAGGACGGCTTTCACACACACTTATCTCTCAGAACTGAACATGTGGAGAGACTTTCGTTCATCTAGCACAAAGGGAACGGGTTGCAGGAGAAACTTTTACTCTGGTTTCTCAGTATGTTTCCTAGTGTCAGTTGGAAGTTCCTGCAGTTTTCACTGTAAAACAGAGTTGGAGCTCGTACCTCCCCATATATATGTATGGAGTGGAGTTTGCAACTGAAAAGGAACTTGTTGTTCCCAACAATCTAATTGAAAAACGACATTCACACAGAATTATCTCTCAGAACTGAGCATGTGGAGAGACGTTCGTTCATCTAGCACAAAGGGAACGTGTTGCAGGAGAAACTTTTACTCTGGTTTCTCAGTCTGTTTCCTAGTGCCGGATTGAATTTCCTGCAGTTTTCACTGTAAAACAGAGTTGGAGCTAGTACATCCCCATATATATTTATGGATTGGAGTTTGCAACTGAAAAAAATCTTTGTGTTCCCAACAAGCAATTTGAAGGACGGCTTTCACCCACACTTATCTCTCAGAACTGAGCATGTGGAGAGACGTTCGTTCATCTAGCACAAAGGGAACGGGTTGCAGTTGAAACTTTTACTCTGGTTTCTCAGTCTGTTTCCTAGAGCCGGTTTGAAGTTCCTGCAGTTTTCACTGTAAAACCGAGTTGGAGCTTGTACCTCCCCATATATATGTATGGAGTGGACTTTGCAAGTGAAAAGAAATTTGTGTTCCCAACAAGCTAGGTGAAGGACGGCTTTCACACACACTTATCTCTCACAACTGAGCATGTGGATAGACGTTCGTTCATCTAGCACAAAATTAACAGTTTGCAGGTGAAACTTTTACTCTTGTTTCTCAGTCTGTTTCCTAGTACCGGTTTGAAGTCCCTGCAGTTTTCACTGTAAAACCGAATTGGAGCTCGTACCTCCCCATATATATGTATGGAGAGGAGATTGCAACTGAAAACAAACTTTGGGTTTCCAACAAGCTAGGTGAAGGACGGCTTTCACACACACTTATCTCTCAGAACTGAGCATTTGGAGAGACGTTCGTTCATCTAGTACAAAAGAAACAGGTTGCAGTAGAAACTTTTACTCTGGTTTCTCAGTCTGTTTCCTAGTGCCGGTTTGAAGTTCCTGCAGTTTTCACTGTAAAACCGATTTGGAACTAGTACCTCCCCATATATATTTATGGTGTGGTGTTTGCAAGTGAAAAGAAACTTTGTGTTCCCAACAAGCTAGGTGAAGGCAGCTTTCACACACACTTATCTCTCAGAACTGAGCATGTGGAGAGACGTTCGTTCATCTTGCACAAAGGGAACGGGTTGCAGGAGCAAATTTACTCTGGTTTCTCAGTCTGTTTCCTATTGCTGGATTGAAGTTCCTGCAGTTTTCACTGTAAACCCGATTTGGAGCTAGTACCTCCCCAAATAAATGTATGGATTGGAGTTTGCAACTGAAAACAAACTTTGTGTTCCCAACAAGCTAGGTGAAGGACGGCTTTCACACACACTTATCTCTCAGAACTGAACATGTGGAGAGACGTTCGTTCATCTAGCACAAAGGGAAAGGGTTGCAGGAGAAACTTTTACTCTGGTTTCTCAGTATGTTTCCTAGTGCCTGTTGGAAGTTCCTGCAGTTTTCACTGTAAAACAGAGTTGGAGCTCGTACCTCCCCATATATATGTATGGAGTGGAGTTTGCAACTGAAAAGGATCTTGGTGTTCCCAACAATCTAATTGAAAGATGACATTCACACAGAATTATCTCTCAGAACTGAGCATGTGGAGAGACGTTCGTTCATCTAGCACAAAGGGAACGGGTTGCAGGAGAAACTTTTACTCTGGTTTCTCAGTCTGTTTCCTAGTGCCGGATTGAATTTCCTGCAGTTTTCACTGTAAAACCGAGTTAGAGCTAGTACATCCCCATATATATTTATGGATTGGAGTTTGCAACTGAAAAGAATCTTTGTGTTCCCAACAAGCAAGTTGAAGTACGGCTTTCACCCACACTTATCTCTCAGAACTGAGCATGTGGAGAGACGTTCGTTCATCTAGCACAAAGGGAACGGATTGCAGTTGAAACTTTTACTCTGGTTTCTCAGTCTGTTTCCTAGTGCCGGTTTGAAGTTCCTGCAGTTTTCACTGTAAAACCGTGTTGGAGCTAGAACAACCCCATATATATGAATGGAGTGGAGTTTGCAACTGAAAAGAAACTTTGTGTTCCCTACAAGCTATGTGAAGGGCGGCTTTCACACACACTTATCTCTTAGAACTGAGCATTTGTAGAGACGTTTGTTCATCTAGAAAAAGGGAACGGGTTGCAGGAGAAACTTTTACTCTGGTTTCTCAGTCTGTTTCCTAGTGCTGGTTTGAAGTTCCTGCAGTTTTCACTGTAAAACAGAGTCGGAGCTATTACATCCCCATATATGTGTATGGTTTGGAGTTTGCAACTGAAAAGAAACTTTGTTTTCCCAACAAGCTAGGTGAAGGACGGCTTTCACACACACTTATCTCTCAGAACTCAGCATGTGGAGAGACGTTCGTTCATCTAGCACAAAGGGAACGGATTGCAGGTGAAACTTTTTCTCTGGTTTCTCAGTCTGTTTCCTAGAGCCGGTTTGAAGTTCCTGCAGTTTTCACTGTAAAACCGAGTTGGAGCTTGTACCTCCCCATATATATGTATGGAGTGGACTTTGCAAGTGAAAAGAAATTTGTGTTCCCAACAAGCTAGGTGAAGGACGGCTTACACACACTTATCTCTCACAACTGAGCATGTGGAGAGACGTTCGTTCATCTAGCACAAAGGGAACGGTTTGCAGGTGAAACTTTTACTCAGGGTTCTCAGTCTGTTTCCTAGTGCCGGTTTGAACTTCCTGCAGTTTTCACTGTAAACCGAGTTGGAACTAGTACCTCCCCATATATATGTATGGAGTGGAGTTTGCAACTAAAAAGAAACTTTGTGTTCCAAACAAGCTAGTTGAAGGACGGCTTTCACACACACTTATCTCTCAGAACTGAACATGGGGACAGACGTTCCTTCATCTAGCAAAAAGGGAACGGGTTGCAGTAGAAACTTTTACTCTGGTTTCTCAGTCTGTTTCCTAGTGCCGGTTTGAAGTTCCTGCAGTTTTCACTGTAAAACCGAGTTGGAGATAGTACCTCCCCATATATATGTATGGAGTGGGGTTTGCAAATTAAAAGAAACTTTGTGTTCCCTACAAGCTATGTTAAGGGCGACTTTCACACACACTTATTTCTCAGAACTGAGCATGTGTAGAGACGTTCGTTCATCTAGCAAAATGGGAAAGGTTTGCAGCAGAAAATTTTACTCTGATTTCTCAGTCTGTTACCTAGTGCTTGTTTGAAGTTCCTGCAGTTTTCACTGTAAAACCGAGTTGGATCTAGTACATCCCCATATATGTGTATGTAGTGGAGTTTGCAACTGAAAAGAAACTTTGTGTTCCCAACAAGCTATGTGAAGGACGGCTTTCACACACACTTATCTCTCAAAACTGAGCATGTGGAGAGACGTTCGTTCATCTAACACAAATGGAACGGGTTGCAGGAGAAACTTTTACTCTGGTTTCTCAGTCTGTTTCCTAGTGCCGGTTCGAATTTCCTTCAGTTTTCACTGTAAACCCGAGTTGGAGCTAGTACCTCCCCATATATATGTATGGATTGGAGTTTGCAAGTGAAAAGAAACTTTGTGTTCCCAACATGCTAGGTGAAGGACGGCTTTCACACACACTTATCTCTCAGAACTGAGCATGTGGAAAGACGTTCGTTCATGTAGCACAAAGGGAACGGGTTGCAGGAGAAACTTTTACTCTGGTATATCAGTGTGTTTCCAACTGCCGGTTTGAAGTTCCTGCAGTTATCACTGTAAAACCGATTTGGTGCTAGTACCTCCCCATATGTATGTATGGAATGGAGTCTGCAAGTGAAAAGAAACTTTGTGTTCCCAACAAACTAGGTGAAGGACAGCTTTCACACACACTTATCTCTCAGAACTGAGCATGTGGAGAGACGTTCATTCATCTAGCACTAAGGGAACGGGTTGCAGGAGAAACTTTTACTCTAGTTTCTCAGTCTGTTTCCTAGTGCCGGTTTGAAGTTCCTGCGGTTTTCACTGTAAAACCGAGTTGGAGCTCGTACCTCCCCATATATATGTATGGAGTGGAGTTTGCAATTGAAAAGAAACTTTGTGTTCCCAACAAGCTTGCTGAAGGACGGCTTTCACACCCACTTATCTCTCAAAACTGAGCATGTGGAGAGACTTTCGTTCATGTAGGACAAATGGAACTGGTTGCAGGAGAAACTTTTACTCTGGTTTCTCAGTCTGTTTCCTAGTGCCGGTTTGAAGTTCCTGCCGTTTTCACTGTAAAACCGAGTTGGATCTAGTACCTCCCCATATATATGTATGGATTGGAGTTTGCAAGTGAAAAGAAACTTGGTGTTCCCAACAAGCTAGTTGAAGGACGGCTTTCACACACAATTATCTCTCAGAACTGAGCATGTGGATAGACGTTCGTTCATCTAGCACAAAGGAAACTGGTTGCAGGAGAAATTTCTACCCTGGTTTCTCAGTATTTTTCCTAGTGCCGGTTTGAAGTTCCTGCAGTTTTCACTGTGAAACCGAGTTGGAGCTAATACATACCCATATATGTTTATGGATTGGATTTGGCAACTGAAAAGAATCTTTGTGTTACCAACAAGCTAGTTGAAGGACGGCTTTCACACACAATTATCTCTCAGAACTGAGCATGTGGAGAGACGTTCGTTCATCTAGCACAAAGGGAACGGGTTGCAGGAGAAACTTTTACTCTGGTTTCTCAGTCTGTTTCCTAGTGCTGGTATGAAGATCCTGCAGGTGTCACTGTAAAACCGTGTTGGAGCTAGTACCTCCCATATATATGTATGGATTTGAGTTTGCAAGTGAAAAGAAACTTTGTGTTCCCAACAAGCTAGGTGAAGGACGGCTTTCACACACACTTATCTCTCCGAACTGAGCATGTGGAGAGACGTTCGTTCATCTAGCACAAAGGGAACGGTTTGCCGGAGAAACTATTACTCTTGTTTCTCAGTCTGTTTCCTAGTGCCGGTTTGAAGTTCCTGCAGTTTTCACTGTAAAACCGAGTTGGAGCTCGTACCTCCCCATATATATGTATGGAGTGGAGTTTGCAACTGAAAAGAATCTTTGTGTTCCCAACAAGCTAGGTGAAGGACGGTTTCACACCCACTTATCTCTCAAAATTGAGCATGTGGAGAGACTTTCGTTCATCTAGGACAAAGGGAACGGGTTGCAGGAGAAACTATTACTCAGGTTTCTCGGTCTGTTTCCTAGTGCCGGTTTGAAGTTCCTGCAGTTTTCACTGTAAAACCGAGTTGGATCTAGTACCTCCACATACATATGTTTGGAGTGGAGTTTGCAAGTGAAAAGAAACTTTGTGTTCCCAACAAGCTTGGTGTAGGACGGGTTTCACACACACTTATCTCTCCGAACTGAGCATGTTGAGAGACTTTCGTTCATCTAGCACAAAGGGAACGGGTTGCAGGAGAAAATTTTACTCTGGTTTCTCAGTCTGTTTCCTATTGCCGGTTTGAAGTTCCTACAGTTTTCACTGCAAAACCGAGTTGGAGCTAGTACCTCCCCATATAAATGTATGGAGTGGAGATTGCAAGTGAAAAGAAACTTTGTGTTCCCAACAACCTAGGTGAAGGACGGCTTTCACACACACTTATCTCTCAGAACTGAGCATGTGGAGAGACGTTCGTTCATCTAACTCAAAGGGAACGGGTTACAGGAGAAACTTTTACTCTGGTTTCTCAGTTTATTTCCTAGTTCCGGTTTGAAGATCCTGCAGTTTTCACTGTAAAAATGTGTTGGAGCTCGCCCCTCCCCATATATATGTATGGAGTGGGGTTTGCCAGTGAAAAGAATCTTTGTGTTCCCAAAAAGCTAGGTGAAGGACGGCTTTCACACACACTTATCTCTCAGAACTGAGCATGTGGATAGACGTTCGTTCATCTAGCACAAAAGGAACAGATTGCAGGTGAAACTTTTACTCTGGTTTCTCAGTCTGTTTCCTAGTGCCGGTTTGAAGTTCCTGCAGTTTTCACTGTAAAACCGAATTGGAGCTCGTACCTCCCCATATAAATGTATGGAGAGGAGATTGCAACTGAAAACAAACTTTGGGTTTCAAACAAGCTAGGTGAAGGACGGCTTTCACACACACATATCTCTCAGAACTGAGCATGTGGAGAGACGTTCGTTCATCTAGTACAAAAGAAACAGGTTGCAGGAGAAACTTTTACTCTGGTTTCTCAGTCTGTTTCCTAGTGCCGGTTTGAAGTTCCTGCAGTTTTCACTGTAAAACCGATTTGGAGCTAGTACGTCCCCATATATATTTATGGTGTGGTGTTTGCAAGTGAAAAGAAACTTTGTGTTCCCAACAAGCTAGGTGAAGGCAGCTTTCACACACAATTATCTCTCAGAACTGAGCATGTGGATAGACGTTCGTTCATCTAGCACAAAGGAAACTGGTTGCAGGAGAAATTTCTACCCTGGTTTCTCAGTATTTTTCCTAGTGCCGGTTTGAAGTTCCTGCAGTTTTCACTGTGAAACCAAGTTGGAGCTAATACATACCCATATATGTTTATGGATTGGATTTGGCAACTGAAAAGAATCTTTGTGTTACCAACAAGCTAGTTGAAGGACGGCTTTCACACATAATTATCTCTCAGAACTGAGCATGTGAAGAGACGTTCGTTCATCTAGCACAAAGGGAACGGGTTGCAGGAGAAACTTTTACTCTGGTTTCTCAGTCTGTTTCCTAGTGCTGGTATGAAGATCCTGCAGGTGTCACTGTAAAACCGTGTTGGAGCTAGTACCTCCCATATATATGTATGGATTTGAGTTTGCAAGTGAAAAGAAACTTTGTGTTCCCAACAAGCTAGGTGAAGGACGGCTTTCACACACACTTATCTCTCCGAACTGAGCATGTGGAGAGACGTTCGTTCATCTAGCACAAAGGGAACGGTTTGCAGGAGAAACTATTACTCTTGTTTCTCAGTCTGTTTCCTAGTGCCGGTTTGAAGTTCCTGCAGTTTTCACTGTAAAACCGAGTTGGAGCTCGTTCCTCCCCATATATATGTATGGAGTGGAGTTTGCAACTGAAAAGAATCTTTGTGTTCCCAACAAGCTAGGTGAAGGACGGTTTCACACCCACTTATCTCTCAAAACTGAGCATGTGGAGAGACTTTCGTTCATCTAGGACAAAGGGAACGGGTTGCAGGAGAAACTATTACTCAGGTTTCTCGGTCTGTTTCCTAGTGCCGGTTTGAAGTTCCTGCAGTTTTCACTGTAAAACCGAGTTGGATCTAGTACCTCCACATACATATGTTTGGAGTGGAGTTTGCAAGTGAAAAGAAACTTTGTGTTCCCAACAAGCTTGGTGAAGGACGGGTTTCACACACACTTATCTCTCCGAACTGAGCATGTTGAGAGACTTTCGTTCATCTAGCACAAAGGGAACGGGTTGCAGGAGAAAATTTTACTCTGGTTTCTCAGTCTGTTTCCTATTGCCGGTTTGAAGTTCCTACAGTTTTCACTGCAAAACCGAGTTGGAGCTAGTACCTCCCCATATAAATGTATGGAGTGGAGATTGCAAGTGAAAAGAAACTTTGTGTTCCCAACAACCTAGGTGAAGGACGGCTTTCACACACACTTATCTCTCAGAACTGAGCATGTGGAGAGACGTTCGTTCATCTAACTCAAAGGGAACGGGTTACAGGAGAAACTTTTACTCTGGTTTCTCAGTTTATTTCCTAGTTCTGGTTTGAAGATCCTGCAGTTTTCACTGTAAAAATGTGTTGGAGCTCGTCCCTCCCCATATATATGTATGGAGTGGAGTTTGCCAGTGAAAAGAAACTTTGTGTTCCCAAAAAGCTAGGTGAAGGACGCTTTCACACACACTTATCTCTCAGAACTGAGCATGTGGATAGACGTTCGTTCATCTAGCACAAAAGGAACAGATTGCAGGTGAAACTTTTACTCTGGTTTCTCAGTCTGTTTCCTAGTGCCGGTTTGATGTTCCTGCAGTTTTCACTGTAAAACCGAATTGGAGCTCGTACCTCCCCATATAAATGTATGGAGAGGAGATTGCAACTGAAAACAAACTTTGGGTTTCAAACAAGCTAGGTGAAGGACGGCTTTCACACACACATATCTCTCAGAACTGAGCATGTGGAGAGACGTTCGTTCATCTAGTACAAAAGAAACAGGTTGCAGGAGAAACTTTTACTCTGGTTTCTCAGTCTGTTTCCTAGTGCCGGTTTGAAGTTCCTGCAGTTTTCACTGTAAAACCGATTTGGAGCTAGTACGTCCCCATATATATTTATGGTGTGGTGTTTGCAAGTGAAAAGAAACTTTGTGTTCCCAACAAGCTAGGTGAAGGCAGCTTTCACACACAATTATCTCTCAGAACTGAGCATGTGGAGAGACGTTCGTTCATCTAGCACAAAGGGAACGGGTTGCAGGAGAAACATTTACTCTGGATTCTCAGTCTGTTTCCTAGTGCCGGATTGATTTTCCTGCAGTTTTCACTGTAAAACCGAGGTGGAGCTAGTACATCCCCATATATATTTATGGATTGGAGTTTGCAACTGAAAAGAATCTTTGTGTTCCCAACAAGCAAGTTGAAGGACGGCTTTCACACACACTTATCTCTCAGAACTGAGCATGTGGAGAGACGTTCGTTCATCTTTCATAAATGGAACGGGTTGCAGGAAAAACATTTACTCTGGTTTCTCAGTCTGTTTCCTAGTGCCGGTTTGAAGTTCCTGCAGTTTTCACTGTAAAACCGAGTTGGAGCTAATACGTCCCCATATATATGTATGGAGTTGAGTTTGCAAGTGAAAAGTAACTTTGTGTTCCCAACAAGCTAGGTGAAAGACGGCTTTCACACACAATTATCTCTCAGAACTGAACATGTGGAGAGACGTTCCTTCATCTAGCACAAAGGGAACGGGTTGCAGTAGAAACTTTTACTCTGGTTTCTCAGTCTGTTTCCTAGTGCTGGTTTGAAGTTCCTGCAGTTTTCTCTGTAAAACAGAGTCGGAGCTATTACATCCCCATATATTTTTATGGATTGGGGTTTGCAACTGAAAAGAAACTTTGTGTTCCCAACAAGCTAGGTGAAGGACGGCTTTCACACACACTTATATCTCAAAACTCAGCATGTGGAGAGACGTTCGTTCATCTAGCACAAAGGGAACGGGTTGCAGGAGAAACTTTTACTCTGGTTTCTCAGTCTGTTTCCTACTGCCGGTTTGTATTTCCTGCAGTTTTCACTGTAAAACCGAGTTGGAGCTAATACCTCCCCATATATATGTATGGAGTGGAGTTTGCAAGTGAAAAGAAACTTTGTGTTCCCAACAAGCTTGTTGAAGGACGGCTTTCACACACAATTATCTCTCAGAACTGAGCATGTGGAGAGACGTTCGTTCATCTAGCACAAAGGGAACGGGTTGCAGGAGAAACTTTTACTCTGGTTTCTCAGTCTGTTTCCTAGTGCCGGTTTGAAGTTCCTGCAGTTTTCACTGTAAAACCGAGTTGGAGCTAATACCTCCCCATATAAATGTATGGATTGGAGTTTGCAAATGAAAAGAAACTTTGTGTTCCCAACAAGCCAGGTGAAGGACGGCTTTCACACACAATTATCTCTCAGAACTGAGCATGTGGAGAGACATTCGTTCATCTAGCACAAAGGGAACGGGTTGCAGAAGAAACTTTTACTGTGGTATCTCATTCTTTTTCCTACTGCCGGTTTGATATCCCTGCAGTTTGCACTGTAAACCCGAGTTGGAGCTAGTACCTCCCCATATATATGTATGGATTGGAGTTTGCAACTGTAAAGAAACTTTGTGTTCCCAACAAGCTAGGTTAAGGACGGCTTTCACACACACTTATCTCTCAGAACTGAGCATTTGGAGAGACGTTCGTTCATCTAGCACAAATGGAACGGGTTGCAGGAGAAACATTTAATCTGGTTTCTCAGTATGTTTCCTAGTGCCGGTTTGAATTTCCTGCAGTTTTCACTGTAAAACAGTGTTGGAGCTAGTACCTCCTCATATATATGTATGGATTGGAGTTTGCAACTGAAAAGAAACTTGGTGTTTCCAACAAGCTAGGTGAAGGACGTCTTTCACACCCATTTATCTCTCAAAATTTAGCATGTGGAGAGACGTTCGTTCATCTAGGACAAATGGAATGGTTTACAGGAGAAACTTTTACTCTGGTTTCTCTGTCTGTTTCCTAGTGCCGGTTTGAAGTTCCTGCAGTTTTCACTGTAAAACCGAGTTGGATCTTGTACCTCCCCATATATATGTATGGAGTGGAGTTAGCAAGTGAAAAGAAACTTTGTGTTCCCAACAAGCTAGGTGAAGGACGGCTTTCACACACACTTATCTCTCCGAACTGAGCATGTGGAGAGACTTTCGTTCATCTAGCACAATGGAAACTGGTTGCAGGGGAAACTATTACCCTGGTTTCTCAGTCTTTTTCCTAGTGCTGGTTTGAAGTTCCTGCAGTTATCACTGTGAAACCGAGTTGGAGCTAATACATACCCATATATATTTATGGATTGTAGTTGGCAACTTAAAAGGATCTTTGTGTTACCAACAAGCTAGTTGAAGGACGGCTTTCACACACACTTATCTCTCAGAATTGAGCATGTGGAGAGACGTTCGTTCATCTAGAACAAAGGGAACGGAATGCAGGAGAAAATTTTACTCTGGTATCTCAGTCTGTTTCCTAGTGCTGGTATAAAGTTCCTACAGTTGTCACTGTAAAACCGAGTTGGAGCTAGTACCTCCCCATATATATGTATGGAGTGGAGTTTGGAAGTGAAAAGAAACTTTGTGTTTCCAACAAACTAGGTGAAGGACGGCTTTCAAACCCACTTATGTCTCAAAACTGAGCATGTGGAGAGACGTTCGTTCATCTAGGAAATAGGGAACGGGTTGGAGGAGAAACTTTTACTCTGGTTTCTCAGTCTGTTTCCTAGTGCCGGTTTGAATTTCCTGCAGTTTTCACTGTAAAACCGAGTTGGATCTAGTAACTCCCCATATATATGTATGGAGTGGAGTTTGCAAGTGAAAAGAAACTTTGTGTTCCCAACAAGCTAGGTGAAGGACGGCTTTCACACACACATATTTCTCCGAAATGAGCATGTGGAGAGACATTCGTTCATCTAGCACAAAGGGATCGGGTTGCCGGGGAAACTATTACTCTTGTTTCTCAGTCTTTTTCCTAGTGCCAGTTTGAAGTTCCTGCAGATTTCACTGTAAAACCGAATTGGAGCTCATACCTCCCCATATATATGTATGGAGTGGAGTTTGCAAGTGAAAAGAAACTTTGTGTTCCCAACAAGCTAGGTGAAGGACGGCTTTCACACCCACTTATATCTCAATACTGAGCATGTGGAGAGACTTTCGTCCATCTAGGACAAAGGGAACTGGTTGCAGGAGAAACTTTTACTCTGGTTTCTCAGTCTGTTTCCTAGTGCCGGTTTGAAGTTCCTGCAGTTTTCACTGTAAAAAAGAGTTGGATCTAGTACCTCCCCATATATATGTATGGATTGGAGTTTGCAAGTGAAAAGAAACTTTGTGTTCCCAACAAGCTTGGTGAAGGACGGCTTTCACACACACTTATCTCTCCGAACTGAGCATGTTGAGAGACTTTCGTTCATCTAGCACAAAGGGAACGGGTTGCAGGAAAAACATTTACTCTGGTTTCTCAGTATGTTTCCTAGTGCCGGTTTGAAGTTCCTTCAGTTTTCACTGTAAAACAGAGTTGGAGCTAGTACCTCCCCATATATATGTATGGATTGGTGTTTGCAACTGAAAAGAAACTTGGTTGTCCCAACAAGCTAGGTGAAGGACGGCTTTCACACACAATTATCTCTCAGAACTGAGTATGTGGAGAGACGTTCGTTCATCTAGCACAAAGGAAACTGGTTGCAGGGGAAACTTTTACCCTGGTTTCTCAGTATTTTTCCTAGTGCCGGTTTGAATTTCCTGCAATTTTCACAGTGAAACCGAGTTGGATCTAATACATCCCCATATATATTTATGGATTGGAGTTGGCAACTGAAAAGTATCTTTGTGTTATCAACAAGCTATTTGAAGGACGGCTTTCACACACAATTATCTCTCAGAACTCAGCATGTGGAGAGACATTCGTTCATCTAGCACAAAGGGAACGGGTTGCAGGAGAAAGTTTTACTCTGGTTTCTCAGCCTGTTTCCTAGTGCCGGTTTGTATTTCCTGCAGTTTTCACTGTAAAACAGAGTTGGAGCTAATACCTTCCCATATATATGTATGGAGTGGAGTTTGCAAGTGAAAAGAAACTTTGTGTTCCCAACAAGCTAGGTGAAGGACGGCTTTCACACACAATTATCTCTCAGAACTGAGCATGTGGAGAGACGTTCGTTCATCTAGCACAAAGGGAACGGGTTGCAGGGAAACTTTTACTCTGGTTTCTCAGTCTGTTTCCTAGTGCCGGTTTGAAGTTCCTGCAGTTTTCACTGTAAAACCGAGTTGGAGCTAGTACCTCCCCATATATATGAATGGAGTGGTGTTTGCAAGTGAAAAGAAATTTTGTGTTCCCAACCAGCTAGGTGAAGGACGGCTTACACACACTTATCTCTCAGAACTGAGCATGTGGAGAGACGTTCGTTCATCTAGCACAAAGGGAACGGTTTGCAGGTGAAACTTTTAATCTGATTTCTCGGTCTGTTTCCTAGTGCCGGTTTGAACTTCCAGCAGTTTTCACTGTAAAACCGTATTGGAGCTCGTTCCTCCCCATATATATGTATGGAGAGGAGATTGCAACTTAAAAGAAACTTTGTGTTCCCAACAAGCTAAGTGAATGACGGCTTTCACACTCAATTATCTCTCAGAACTGAGCATGTGGAGAGACGTTCGTTCATCTAGCACAAATGGAACGGTTTGCAGGTGAAACTTCTACTCTGGTTTCTCAGTCTGTTTCCTAGTCCCGGTTTGAAGTTCCTGCAGTTTTCACTGTAAACCCGAGTTGGTGCTAGTACCTCCCCATATATATATATGCATTGGAGTTTGCAAGTGAAAAGAATCATTGTGTTCCCAACAAGCTAGTTGAAGGACGGCTTTCACACAGACTTATCTCTCAGAACTGAGCATGTGGAAAGACGTTCGTTCATGTAGCACAAAGGGAACGGGTTTCAGGTGAAACTTTTACTCTGGTATCTCAGTGTGTTTCCTACTGCCGGTTTGAAGTTCCTGCAGTTATCACTGTAAAACCGATTTGGTGCTAGTACCTCCCCATATGTATGTATGGAATGGAGTCTGCAACTGAAAAGAAACTTTGTGTTCCCAAGAAGTTAGGTGAAGTACGGCTTTCACACACTTATCTCTCAGAACTGAGCATGTGGAGAGACGTTCATTCATCTAGCACATAGGGAACGGGTGGCAGGAGAAACTTTTTCTCTGGTTTCTCAGTCTGTTTCCTAGTTCCGGTTTGAAGTTCCTGCAGTTTTCACTGTAAAACCGATTTGGAGCTAGTACTTCCCCATATATATGTATGGATTGGTGTTTGCAAGTGAAAAGAAACTTTGTTTTCCCAAGAAGCTAGGTGAAGAACAGCTTTCACACAGACTTATCTCTCAGAACTGAGCATGTGGAGAGACGTTCATTCATCTAGCACTAAGGGAACGGGTTGCAGGAGAAACTTTTACTCTAGTCTCTCAGTCTGTTTCCTAGTGCCTGTTTGAAATTCCTGCGGTTTTCACTGTAAACCCGAGTTGGAGCTAGTACCTCCCCATATATATGTATGGATTGGAGTTTGCAACTGAAAAGAAACTTTGTGTTCCCAACAAGCTAGGTGAAGGACGGCTTTCACACACACTTACCTCTCAGAACTGAGCATTTGGAGAGACGTTCGTTCATCTAGCACAAATGGAACGGGTTGCAGTAGAAACATTTTATCTGGTTTCTCAGTATGTTTCCTAGTGCCGGTTTGAAGTTCCTGCAGTTTTCACTGTAAAACAGATTTGGAGCTAGTACCTCCTCATATAAATGTATGGATTGGAGTTTGCAACTGAAAAGGAACTTGGTGTTCCCAACAATCTAATTGAAAGACGACATTCACACAGAATTATCTCTCAGAACTGAGCATGTGGAGAGACGTTCGTTCATCTAGTACAAAAGAAACAGGTTGCAGGAGAAACTTTTACTCTGGTTTCTCAGTATGTTTCCTAGTGTCAGTTGGAAGTTCCTGCAGTTTTCACTGTAAAACAGAGTTGGAGCTCGTACCTCCCCATATATATGTATGGAGTGGAGTTTGCAACTGAAAAGGAACTTGGTGTTCCCAACAATCTAATTGAAAGACGACATTCACACAGAATTATCTCTCAGAACTGAGCATGTGGAGAGACGTTCGTTCATCTAGCACAAAGGGAACGGGTTGCAGGAGAAACTTTTACTCTGGTTTCTCAGTCTGTTTCCTAGTGCCGGATTGAATTTCCTGCAGTTTTCACTGTAAAACCGAGGTGGAGCTAGTACATCCCCATATATATTTATGGATTGGAGTTTGCAACTGAAAAAAATCTTTGTGTTCCCAACAAGCAATTTGAAGGACGGCTTTCACCCACACTTATCTCTCAGAACTGAGCATGTGGAGAGACGTTCGTTCATCTAGCACAAAGGGAACGGGTTGCAGTTGAAACTTTTACTCTGGTTTCTCAGTCTGTTTCCTAGAGCCGGTTTGAAGTTCCTGCAGTTTTCACTGTAAAATCGAGTTGGAGCTTGTACCTCCCCATATATATGTATGGAGTGGACTTTGCAAGTGAAAAGAAATTTGTGTTCCCAACAAGCTAGGTGAAGGACGGCTTTCACACACACTTATCTCTCACAACTGAGCATGTGGATAGACGTTCGTTCATCTAGCACAAAATTAACAGATTGCAGGTGAAACTTTTACTCTTGTTTCTCAGTCTGTTTCCTAGTGCCGGTTTGAAGTCCCTGCAGTTTTCACTGTAAAACCGAATTGGAGCTCGTACCTCCCCATATATATGTATGGAGAGGAGATTGCAACTGAAAACAAACTTTGGGTTTCCAACAAGCTAGGTGAAGGACGGCTTTCACACACACTTATCTCTCAGAACTGAGCATTTGGAGAGACGTTCGTTCATCTAGTACAAAAGAAACAGGTTGCAGGAGAAACTTTTACTCTGGTTTCTCAGTCTGTTTCCTAGTGCCGGTTTGAAGTTCCTGCAGTTTTCACTGTAAAACCGATTTGGAACTAGTACCTCCCCATATATATTTATGGTGTGGTGTTTGCAAGTGAAAAGAAACTTTGTGTTCCCAACAAGCTAGGTGAAGGCAGCTTTCACACACACTTATCTCTCAGAACTGAGCATGTGGAGAGACGTTCGTTCATCTTGCACAAAGGGAACGGGTTGCAGGAGCAAATTTACTCTGGTTTCTCAGTCTGTTTCCTATTGCTGGATTGAAGTTCCTGCAGTTTTCACTGTAAACCCGATTTGGAGCTAGTACCTCCCCAAATAAATGTATGGATTGGAGTTTGCAACTGAAAACAAACTTTGTGTTCCCAACAAGCTAGGTGAAGGACGGCTTTCACACACACTTATCTCTCAGAACTGAACATGTGGAGAGACGTTCGTTCATCTAGCACAAAGGGAAAGGGTTGCAGGAGAAACTTTTACTCTGGTTTCTCAGTATGTTTCCTAGTGCCTGTTGGAAGTTCCTGCAGTTTTCACTGTAAAACAGAGTTGGAGCTCGTACCTCCCCATATATATGTATGGAGTGGAGTTTGCAACTGAAAAGGATCTTGGTGTTCCCAACAATCTAATTGAAAGACGACATTCACACAGAATTATCTCTCAGAACTGAGCATGTGGAGAGACGTTCGTTCATCTAGCACAAAGGGAACGGGTTGCAGGAGAAACTTTTACTCTGGTTTCTCAGTCTGTTTCCTAGTGCCGGATTGAATTTCCTGCAGTTTTCACTGTAAACCGAGTTGGAGCTAGTACATCCCCATATATATTTATGGATTGGAGTTTGCAACTGAAAAGAATCTTTGTTTTCCCAACAAGCAAGTTGAAGTACGGCTTTCACCCACACTTATCTCTCAGAACTGAGCATGTGGAGAGACGTTCGTTCATCTATCATAAATGGAACGGGTTGCAGTTGAAACTTTTACTCTGGTTTCTCAGTCTGTTTCCTAGTGCCGGTTTGAATTTCCTGCAGTTTTCACTGTAAAACCGAGTTGGAGCTAATACGTCCCCATATATATGTATGGATTGGAGTTTGCAAGTGAAAAGTAACTTTGTGTTCCCAACAAGCTAGGTGAAGGACGGCTTTCACACACACTTATCCCTCAGAACTGAACATGTGGAGAGACGTTCCTTCATCTAGCACAAAGGGAACGGGTTGCAGTTGAAACTTTTACTCTGGTTTCTCAGTCTGTTTCCTAGTGCCGGTTTGAAGTTCCTGCAGTTTTGACTGTAAAACCGTGTTGGAGCTAGAACAACCCCATATATATGAATGGAGTGGAGTTTGCAACTGAAAAGAAACTTTGTGTTCCCTACAAGCTATGTGAAGGGCGGCTTTCACACACACTTATCTCTTAGAACTGAGCATTATTAGAGACGTTTGTTCATCTAGAAAAAGGGAACGGGTTGCAGGAGAAACTTTTACTCTGGTTTCTCAGTCTGATTCCTAGTGCTGGTTTGAAGTTCCTGCAGTTTTCACTGTAAAACAGAGTCGGAGCTATTACATCCCCATATATGTGTATGGTTTGGAGTTTGCAACTGAAAAGAAACTTTGTTTTCCCAACAAGCTAGGTGAAGGACGGCTTTCACACACACTTATCTCTCAGAACTCAGCATGTGGAGAGACGTTCGTTCATCTAGCACAAAGGGAACGGATTGCAGGTGAAACTTTTACTCTGGTTTCTCAGTCTGTTTCCTAGAGCCGGTTTGTAGTTCCTGCAGTTTTCACTGTAAAACCGAGTTGGAGCTTGTACCTCCCCATATATATGTATGGAGTGGACTTTGCAAGTGAAAAGAAATTTGTGTTCCCAACAAGCTAGGTGAAGGACGGCTTACACACACTTATCTCTCACAACTGTGCATGTGGAGAGACGTTCGTTCATCTAGCACAAAGGGAACGGTTTGCAGGTGAAACTTTTACTCAGGGTTCTCAGTCTGTTTCCTAGTGCCGGTTTGAACTTCCTGCAGTTTTCACTGTAAACCGAATTGGAACTAGTACCTCCCCATATATATGTATGGAGTGGAGTTTGCAACTAAAAAGAAACTTTGTGTTCCAAACAAGCTAGTTGAAGGACGGCTTTCACACACACTTATCTCTCAGAACTGAACATGGGGACAGACTTTCCTTCATCTAGCAAAAAGGGAACGGGTTGCACTAGAAACTTTTACTCTGGTTTCTCAGTCTGTTTCCTAGTGCCGGTTTGAAGTTCCTGCAGTTTTCACTGTAAAACCGAGTTGGAGATAGTACCTCCCCATATATATGTATGGAGTGGGGTTTGCAAATTAAAAGAAACTTTGTGTTCCCTACAAGCTATGTTAAGGGCGACTTTCACACACACTTATTTCTCAGAACTGAGCATGTGTAGAAACGTTCGTTCATCTAGCAAAATGGGAAAGGTTTGCAGCAGAAACTTTTACACTGATTTCTCAGTCTGTTTCCTAGTGCTTGTTTGAAGTTCCTGCAGTTTTCACTGTAAAACCGAGTTGGATCTAGTACATCCCCATATATGTGTATGTAGTGGAGTTTGCAACTGAAAAGAAACTTTGTGTTCCCAACAAGCTATGTGAAGGACGGCTTTCACACACACTTATCTCTCAAAACTGAGCATGTGGAGAGACGTTCGTTCATCTAGCACAAATGGAACGGGTTGCAGGAGAAACTTTTACTCTGGTTTCTCAGTCTGTTTCCTAGTGCCGGTTTGAATTTCCTTCAGTTTTCACTGTAAACCCGAGTTGGAGCTAGTACCTCCCCATATATATGTATGGATTGGAGTTTGCAAGTGAAAAGAAACTTTGTGTTCCCAACATGCTAGGTGAAGGACGGCTTTCACACACACTTATCTCTCAGAACTGAGCATGTGGAAAGACGTTCGTTCATGTAGCACAAAGGGAACGGGTTGCAGGAGAAACTTTTACTCTGGTATCTCAGTGTGTTTCCAACTGCCGGTTTGAAGTTCCTGCAGTTATCACTGTAAAACCGATTTGGTGCTAGTACCTCCCCATATGTATGTATGGAATGGAGTCTGCAAGTGAAAAAAAACTTTGTGTTCCCAACAAACTAGGTGAAGGACAGCTTTCACACACACTTATCTCTCAGAACTGAGCATGTGGAGAGACGTTCATTCATCTAGCACTAAGGGAACGGGTTGCAGGGGAAACTTTTACTCTAGTTTCTCAGTCTGTTTCCTAGTGCCGGTTTGAAGTTCCTGCGGTTTTCACTGTAAAACCGAGTTGGAGCTCGTACCTCCCCATATATATGTATGGAGTGGAGTTTGCAATTGAAAAGAAACTTTGTGTTCCCAACAAGCTTGCTGAAGGACGGCTTTCACACCCACTTATCTCTCAAAACTGAGCATGTGGAGAGACTTTCGTTCATGTAGGACAAATGGAACTGGTTGCAGGAGAAACTTTTACTCTGGTTTCTCAGTCTGTTTCCTAGTGCCGGTTTGAAGTTCCTGCCGTTTTCACTGTAAAACCGAGTTGGATCTAGTACCTCCCCATATATATGTATGGATTGGAGTTTGCAAGTGAAAAGAAACTTGGTGTTCCCAACAAGCTAGTTGAAGGACGGCTTTCACACACAATTATCTCTCAGAACTGAGCATGTGGATAGACGTTCGTTCATCTAGCACAAAGGAAACTGGTTGCAGGAGAAATTTCTACCCTGGTTTCTCAGTATTTTTCCTAGTGCCGGTTTGAAGTTCCTGCAGTTTTCACTGTGAAACCGAGTTGGAGCTAATACATACCCATATATGTTTATGGATTGGATTTGGCAACTGAAAAGAATCTTTGTGTTACCAACAAGCTAGTTGAAGGACGGCTTTCACACACAATTATCTCTCAGAACTGAGCATGTGGAGAGACGTTCGTTCAACTAGCACAAAGGGAACGGGTTGCAGGAGAAACTTTTACTCTGGTTTCCCAGTCTGTTTCCTAGTGCTGGTATGAAGATCCTTCAGGTGTCACTGTAAAACCGTGTTGGAGCTAGTACCTCCCATATATATGTATGGATTTGAGTTTGCAAGTGAAAAGAAACTTTGTGTTTCCAACAAGCTAGGTGAAGGACGGCTTTCACACACACTTATCTCTCCGAACTGAGCATGTGGAGAGACGTTCGTTCATCTAGCACAAAGGGAACGGTTTTCCGGAGAAACTATTACTCTTGTTTCTCAGTCTGTTTCCTAGTGCCGGTTTGAAGTTCCTGCAGTTTTCACTGTAAAACCGAGTTGGAGCTCGTACCTCCCCATATATATGTATGGAGTGGAGTTTGCAACTGAAAAGAATCTTTGTGTTCCCAACAAGCTAGGTGAAGGACGGTTTCACACCCACTTATCTCTCAAAACTGAGCATGTGGAGAGACTTTCGTTCATCTAGGACAAAGGGAACGGGTTGCAGGAGAAACTATTACTCAGGTTTCTCGGTCTGTTTCCTAGTGCCGGTTTGAAGTTCCTGCAGTTTTCACTGTAAAACCGAGTTGGATCTAGTACCTCCACATACATATGTTTGGAGTGGAGTTTGCAAGTGAAAAGAAACTTTGTGTTCCCAACAAGCTTGGTGAAGGACGGGTTTCACACACACTTATCTCTCCGAACTGAGCATGTTGAGAGACTTTCGTTCATCTAGCACAAAGGGAACGGGTTGCAGGAGAAAATTTTACTCTGGTTTCTCAGTCTGTTTCCTATTGCCGGTTTGAAGTTCCTACAGTTTTCACTGCAAAACCGATTTGGAGCTAGTACCTCCCCATATAAATGTATGGAGTGGAGATTGCAAGTGAAAAGAAACTTTGTGTTCCCAACAACCTAGGTGAAGGACGGCTTTCACACACACTTATCTCTCAGAACTGAGCATGTGGAGAGACGTTCGTTCATCTAACTCAAAGGGAACGGGTTACAGGAGAAACTTTTACTCTGGTTTCTCAGTTTATTTCCTAGTTCCGGTTTGAAGATCCTGCAGTTTTCACTGTAAAAATGTGTTGGAGCTCGTCCCTCCCCATATATATGTATGGAGTGGAGTTTGCCAGTGAAAAGAAACTTTGTGTTCCCAAAAAGCTAGGTGAAGGACGGCTTTCACACACACTTATCTCTCAGAACTGAGCATGTGGATAGACGTTCGTTCATCTAGCACAAAAGGAACAGATTGCAGGTGAAACTTTTACTCTGGTTTCTCAGTCTGTTTCCTAGTGCCGGTTTGAAGTTCCTGCAGTTTTCACTGTAAAACCGAATTGGAGCTCGTACCTCCCCATATAAATGTATGGAGAGGAGATTGCAACTGAAAACAAACTTTGGGTTTCAAACAAGCTAGGTGAAGGACGGCTTTCACACACACATATCTCTCAGAACTGAGCATGTGGAGAGACGTTCGTTCATCTAGTACAAAAGAAACAGGTTGCAGGAGAAACTTTTACCCTGGTTTCTCAGTCTGTTTCCTAGTGCCGGTTTGAAGTTCCTGCAGTTTTCACTGTAAAACCGAATTGGAGCTCGTACCTCCCCATATAAATGTATGGAGAGGAGATTGCAACTGAAAACAAACTTTGGGTTTCAAACAAGCTAGGTGAAGGACGGCTTTCACACACACATATCTCTCAGAACTGAGCATGTGGAGAGACGTTCGTTCATCTAGTACAAAAGAAACAGGTTGCAGGAGAAACTTTACTCTGGTTTCTCAGTCTGTTTCCTAGTGCCGGTTTGAAGTTCCTGCAGTTTTCACTGTAAAACCGATTTGGAGCTAGTACGTCCCCATATATATTTATGGTGTGGTGTTTGCAAGTGAAAAGAAACTTTGTGTTCCCAACAAGCTAGGTGAAGGCAGCTTTCACACACAATTATCTCTCAGAACTGAGCATGTGGATAGGCGTTCGTTCATCTAGCACAAAGGAAACTGGTTGCAGGAGAAATTTCTACCCTGGTTTCTCAGTATTTTTCCTAGTGCCGGTTTGAAGTTCCTGCAGTTTTCACTGTGAAACCGAGTTGGAGCTAATACATACCCATATAAGTTTATGGATTGGATTTGGCAACTGAAAAGAATCTTTGTGTTACCAACAAGCTAGTTGAAGGACGGCTTTCACACACAATTTTCTCTCAGAACTGAGCATGTGGAGAGACGTTCGTTCTTCTAGCACAAAGGGAACGGGTTGCAGGAGAAACTTTTACTCTGGTTTCTCAGTCTGTTTCCTAGTGCTGGTATGAAGATCCTGCAGGTGTCACTGTAAAACCGTGTTGGAGCTAGTACCTCCCATATATATGTATGGATTTGAGTTTGCAAGTGAAAAGAAACTTTGTGTTCCCAACAAGCTAGGTGAAGGACGGCTTTCACACACACTTATCTCTCCGAACTGAGCATGTGGAGAGACGTTCGTTCATCTAGCACAAAGGGAACGGTTTGCCGGAGAAACTATTACTCTTGTTTCTCAGTCTGTTTCCTAGTGCCGGTTTGAAGTTCCTGCAGTTTTCACTGTAAAAACGAGTTGGAGCTCGTTCCTCCCCATATATATGTATGGAGTGGAGTTTGCAACTGAAAAGAATCTTTGTGTTCCCAACAAGCTAGGTGAAGGACGGTTTCACACCCACTTATCTCTCAGAACTGAGCATGTGGAGAGACGTTCGTTCATCTAACTCAAAGGGAACGGGTTACAGGAGAAACTTTTACTCTGGTTTCTCAGTTTATTTCCTAGTTCCGGTTTGAAGATCCTGCAGTTTTCACTGTAAAAATGTGTTGGAGCTCGTCCCTCCCCATATATATGTATGGAGTGGAGTTTGCCAGTGAAAAGAAACTTTGTGTTCCCAAAAAGCTAGGTGAAGGACGCTTTCACACACACTTATCTCTCAGAACTGAGCATGTGGATAGACGTTCGTTCATCTAGCACAAAAGGAACAGATTGCAGGTGAAACTTTTACTCTGGTTTCTCAGTCTGTTTCCTAGTGCCGGTTTGAAGTTCCTGCAGTTTTCACTGTAAAACCGAATTGGAGCTCGTACCTCCCCATATAAATGTATGGAGAGGAGATTGCAACTGAAAACAAACTTTGGGTTTCAAACAAGCTAGGTGAAGGACGGCTTTCACACACACATATCTCTCAGAACTGAGCATGTGGAGAGACGTTCGTTCATCTAGTACAAAAGAAACAGGTTGCAGGAGAAACTTTTACTCTGGTTTCTCAGTCTGTTTCCTAGTGCCGGTTTGAAGTTCCTGCAGTTTTCACTGTAAAACCGATTTGGAGCTAGTACGTCCCCATATATATTTATGGTGTGGTGTTTGCAAGTGAAAAGAAACTTTGTGTTCCAAACAAGCTAGGTGAAGGCAGCTTTCACACACAAATATCTCTCAGAACTGAGCATGTGGAGAGACGTTCGTTCATCTAGCACAAAGGGAACGGGTTGCAGGAGAAACTTTTACTCTGGTTTCTCAGTCTGTTTCCTAGTGCCGGATTGATTTTCCTGCAGTTTTCACTGTAAAACCGAGTTGGAGCTAGTACATCCCCATATATATTTATGGATTGGAGTTTGCAACTGAAAAGAATCTTTGTGTTCCCAACAAGCAAGTTGAAGGACGGCTTTCACACACACTTATCTCTCAGAACTGAGCATGTGGAGAGACGTTCGTTCATCTTTCATAAATGGAACGGGTTGCAGGAAAAACTTTTACTCTGTTTTCTCAGTCTGTTTCCTAGTGCCGGTTTGAAGTTCCTGCAGTTTTCACTGTAAAACTGAGTTGGAGCTAATACGTCCCCATATATATGTATGGAGTTGAGTTTGCAAGTGAAAAGTAACTTTGTGTTCCCAACAAGCTAGGTGAAAGAAGGCTTTCACACACAATTATCTCTCAGAACTGAACATGTGGAGAGACGTTCCTTCATCTAGCACAAAGGGAACGGGTTGCAGTAGAAACTTTTACTCTGGTTTCTCAGTCTGTTTCCTAGTGCCGGTTTGAAGTTCCTGCAGTTTTCACTGTAAAACCGTGTTGGAGCTAGAACAACCCCATATATATGAATGGAGTGGAGTTTGCAACTGAAAAGAAACTTTGTGTTCCCTACAAGCTATGTGAAGGGCGGCTTACACACACACTTATCTCTTAGAACTGAGCATTTGTAGAGACGTTCGTTCATCTAGAAAAAGGGAACGGGTTGCAGGAGAAACTTTTACTCTGGTTTCTCAGTCTGTTTCCTAGTGTTGGTTTGAAGTTCCTGCAGTTTTCTCTGTAAAACAGTGTCGGAGCTATTACATCCCCATATATGTTTATGGATTGGGGTTTGCAACTGAAAAGAAACTTTGTGTTCCCAACAAGCTAGGTGAAGGACGGCTTTCACACACACTTATCTCTCAGAACTGAGCATGTGGAGAGACGTTCGTTCATCTTTCATAAATGGAACGGGTTGCAGGAAAAACTTTTACTCTGGTTTCTCAGTCTGTTTCCTAGTGCCGGTTTGAAGTTCCTGCAGTTTTCACTGTAAAACCGAGTTGGAGCTAATACCTCCCCATATATATGTATGGAGTGGAGTTTGCAAGTGAAAAGTAACTTTGTGTTCCCAACAAGCTAGGTGAAAGACGGCTTTCACACACAATTATCTCTCAGAACTGAGCATGTGGAGAGACGTTCGTTCATCTAGCACAAAGGGAACGGGTTGCAGGAGAAACTTTTACTCTGGTTTCTCAGTCTGTTTCCTAGTGCCGGATTGATTTTCCTGCAGTTTTCACTGTAAAACCGAGTTGGAGCTAGTACATCCCCATATATATTTATGGATTGGAGTTTGCAACTGAAAAGAATCTTTGTGTTCCCAACAAGCAAGTTGAAGGACGGCTTTCACACACACTTATCTCTCAGAACTGAGCATGTGGAGAGACGTTCGTTCATCTTTCATAAATGGAACGGGTTGCAGGAAAAACTTTTACTCTGGTTTCTCAGTCTGTTTCCTAGTGCCGGTTTGAAGTTCCTGCAGTTTTCACTGTAAAACCGAGTTGGAGCTAATACGTCCCCATATATATGTATGGAGTTGAGTTTGCAAGTGAAAAGTAACTTTGTGTTCCCAACAAGCTAGGTGAAAGACGGCTTTCACACACAATTATCTCTCAGAACTGAACATGTGGAGAGACGTTCCTTCATCTAGCACAAAGGGAACGGGTTGCAGTAGAAACTTTTACTCTGGTTTCTCAGTCTGTTTCCTAGTGCCGGTTTGAAGTTCCTGCAGTTTTCACTGTAAAACCGTGTTGGAGCTAGAACAACCCCATATATATGAATGGAGTGGAGTTTGCAACTGAAAAGAAACTTTGTGTTCCCTACAAGCTATGTGAAGGGCGGCTTTCACACACACTTATCTCTTAGAACTGAGCATTTGTAGAGACGTTCGTTCATCTAGAAAAAGGGAACGGGTTGCAGGAGAAACTTTTACTCTGGTTTCTCAGTCTGTTTCCTAGTGCTGGTTTGAAGTTCCTGCAGTTTTCTCTGTAAAACAGAGTCGGAGCTATTACATCCCCATATATTTTTATGGATTGGGGTTTGCAACTGAAAAGAAACTTTGTGTTCCCAACAAGCTAGGTGAAGGACGGCTTTCACACACACTTATATCTCAAAACTCAGCATGTGGAGAGACGTTCGTTCATCTAGCACAAAGGGAACGGGTTGCAGGAGAAACTTTTACTCTGGTTTCTCAGTCTGTTTCCTAGTGCCGGTTTGAAGTTCCTGCAGTTTTCACTGTAAAACCGAGTTGGAGCTAATACCTCCCCATATAAATGTATGGATTGGAGTTTGCAAATGAAAAGAAACTTTGTGTTCCCAACAAGCCAGGTGAAGGACGGCTTTCACACACAATTATCTCTCAGAACTGAGCATGTGGAGAGACATTCGTTCATCTAGCACAAAGGGAACGGGTTGCAGAAGAAACTTTTACTGTGGTATCTCATTCTTTTTCCTACTGCCGGTTTGATATCCCTGCAGTTTGCACTGTAAACCCGAGTTGGAGCTAGTACCTCCCCATATATATGTATGGATTGGAGTTTGCATCTGTAAAGAAACTTTGTGTTCCCAACAAGCTAGGTTAAGGACGGCTTTCACACACACTTATCTCTCAGAACTGAGCATTTGGAGAGACGTTCGTTCATCTAGCACAAATGGAACGGGTTGCAGGAGAAACATTTAATCTGGTTTCTCAGTATGTTTCCTAGTTCCGGTTTGAATTTCCTGCAGTTTTCACTGTAAAACAGTGTTGGAGCTAGTACCTCCTCATATATATATATGGATTGGAGTTTGCAACTGAAAAGAAACTTGGTGTTTCCAACAAGCTAGGTGAAGGACGTCTTTCACACCCATTTATCTCTCAAAATTTAGCATGTGGAGAGACGTTCGTTCATCTAGGACAAATGGAATGGGTTACAGGAGAAACTTTTACTCTGGTTTCTCTGTCTGTTTCCTATTGCCGGTTTGAAGTTCCTGCAGTTTTCACTGTAAAACCGAGTTGGATCTTGTACCTCCCCATATATATGTATGGAGTGGAGTTAGCATGTGAAAAGAAACTTTGTGTTCCCAACAAGCTAGGTGAAGGACGGCTTTCACACACACTTATCTCTCCGAACTGAGCATGTGGAGAGACTTTCGTTCATCTAGCACAATGGAAACTGGTTGCAGGGGAAACTTTTACCCTGGTTTCTCAGTCTTTTTCCTAGTGCTGGTTTGAAGTTCCTGCAGTTTTCACTGTGAAACCGAGTTGGAGCTAATACATACCCATATATTTTTATGGATTGTAGTTTGCAACTGAAAAGGATCTTTGTGTTACCAACAAGCTAGTTGAAGGACGGCTTTCACACACACTTATCTCTCAGAATTGAGCATGTGGAGAGACGTTCGTTCATCTAGAACAAAGGGAACGGGATGCAGGAGAAAATTTTACTCTGGTTTCTCAGTCTGTTTCCTAGTGCTGGTATAATGTTCCTACAGTTGTCACTGTAAAACCTAGTTGGAGCTAGTACATCCCCATATATATGTATGGAGTGGAGTTTGGAAGTGAAAAGAAACTTTGTGTTTCCAACAAACTAGGTGAAGGACGGCTTTCAAACCCACTTATGTCTCAAAACTGAGCATGTGGAGAGACGTTCGTTCATCTAGGAAAAAGGGAACGGTTGGAGGAGAAACTTTTACTCTGGTTTCTCAGTCTGTTTCCTAGTGCCGGTTTGAATTTCCTGCAGTTTTCACTGTAAAACCGAGTTGGATCTAGTAACTCCCCATATATATGTATGGAGTGGAGTTTGCAAGTGAAAAGAAACTTTGTGTTCCCAACAAGCTAGGTGAAGGACGGCTTTCACACACACATATTTCTCCGAAATGAGCATGTGGATAGACTTTCGTTCATCTAGCACAAAGGGATCGGGTTGCCGGGGAAACTATTACTCTTGTTTCTCAGTCTGTTTCCTAGTGCCAGTTTGAAGTTCCTGCAGATTTCACTGTAAAACCGAGTTGGAGCTCATACCTCCCCATATATATGTATGGAGTGGAGTTTGCAAGTGAAAAGAAACTTTGTGTTCCCAACAAGCTAGGTGAAGGACGGCTTTCACACCCACTTATCTCTCAATACTGAGCATGTGGAGAGACTTTCGTCCATCTAGGACAAAGGGAACTGGTTGCAGGAGAAACTTTTACTCTGGTTTCTCAGTCTGTTTCCTAGTGCCGGTTTGAAGTTCCTGCAGTTTTCACTGTAAAAAAGAGTTGGATCTAGTACCTCCCCATATATATGTATGGATTGGAGTTTGCAAGTGAAAAGAAACTTTGTGTTCCCAACAAGCTTGGTGAAGGACGGCTTTCACACACACTTATCTCTCCGAACTGAGCATGTTGAGAGACTTTCGTTCATCTAGCACAAAGGGAACGGGTTGCAGGAAAAACATTTACTCTGGTTTCTCAGTATGTTTCCTAGTGCCGGTTTGAAGTTCCTTCATTTTTCACTGTAAAACAGAGTTGGAGCTAGTACCTCCCCATATATATGTATGGATTGGTGTTTGCAACTGAAAAGAAACTTGGTTGTCCCAACAAGCTAGGTGAAGGACGGCTTTCACACACAATTATCTCTCAGAACTGAGTATGTGGAGAGACGTTCGTTCATCTAGCACAAAGGAAACTGTTTGCAGGAGAAACTTTTACCCTGGTTTCTCAGTATTTTTCCTAGTGCCGGTTTGAATTTCCTGCAATTTTCACAGTGAAACCGAGTTGGATCTAATACATCCCCATATATATTTATGGATTGGAGTTGGCAACTGAAAAGTATCTTTGTGTTATCAACAAGCTATTTGAAGGACGGCTTTCACACACAATTATCTCTCAGAACTGAGCATGTGGAGAGACATTCGTTCATCTAGCTCAAAGGGAACGGGTTGCAGGAGAAAGTTTTACTCTGGTTTCTCAGCCTGTTTCCTAGTGCCGGTTTGTATTTCCTGCAGTTTTCACTGTAAAACAGAGTTGGAGCTAATACCTCCCCATATATATGTATGGAGTGGAGTTTGCAAGTGAAAAGAAACTTTGTGTTCCCAACAAGATAGGTGAAGGACGGCTTCACACACAATTATCTCTCAGAAATGAGCATGTGGAGAGACGTTCGTTCATCTAGCACAAAGGGAACGGGTTGCAGGGAAACTTTTACTCTGGTTTCTCAGTCTGTTTCCTAGTGCCGGTTTGAAGTTCCTGCAGTTTTCACTGTAAAACCGAGTTGGAGCTAGTACCTCCCCATATATATGTATGGAGTGGTGTTTGCAAGTGAAAAGAAATTTTGTGTTCCCAACCAGCTAGGTGAAGGACGGCTTACACACACTTATCTCTCAGAACTGAGCATGTGGAAAGACGTTCGTTCATGTAGCACAAAGGGAACGGGTTTCAGGTGAAACTTTTACTCTGGTATCTCAGTGTGTTTCCTACTGCCGGTTTGAAGTTCCTGCAGTTATCACTGTAAAACCGATTTGGTGCTAGTACCTCCCCATATGTATGTATGGAGTGGAGTCTGCAACTGAAAAGAAACTTTGTGTTCCCAACAAGTTAGGTGAAGTACGGATTTCACACACAGTTATCTCTCAGAACTGAGCATGTGGAGAGACGTTCATTCATCTAGCACATAGGGAACGGGTGGCAGGAGAAACTTTTTCTCTGGTTTCTCAGTCTGTTTCCTAGTTCCGGTTTGAAGTTCCTGCAGTTTTCACTGTAAAACCGATTTGGAGCTAGTACTTCCCCATATATATGTATGGATTGGTGTTTGCAAGTGAAAAGAAACTTTGTTTTCCCAAGAAGCTAGGTGAAGAACAGCTTTCACACAGACTTATCTCTCAGAACTGAGCATGTGGAGAGACGTTCATTCATCTAGCACTAAGGGAACGGGTTGCAGGAGAAACTTTTACTCTAGTCTCTCAGTCTGTTTCCTAGTGCCTGTTTGAAATTCCTGCGGTTTTCACTGTAAACCCGAGTTGGAGCTAGTACCTCCCCATATATATGTATGGATTGGAGTTTGCAACTGAAAAGAAACTTTGTGTTCCCAACAAGCTAGGTGAAGGACGGCTTTCACACACACTTACCTCTCAGAACTGAGCATTTGGAGAGACGTTCGTTCATCTAGCACAAATGGAACGGGTTGCAGTAGAAACATTTTATCTGGTTTCTCAGTATGTTTCCTAGTGCCGGTTTGAAGTTCCTGCAGTTTTCACTGTAAAACAGATTTGGAGCTAGTACCTCCTCATATAAATGTATGGATTGGAGTTTGCAACTGAAAAGAAACTTGGTGTTTCCAACAAGCTAGGTGAAGGACGGCTTTCACACCCATTTATCTCTCAAAACTTAGCATGTGGAGAGACGTCCGTTCATCTAGGACAAATGAAACGGGTTGCAGGAGAAACTTTTACTCTGGTTTCTCTGTCTGTTTCCTAGTGCCGGTTTGAAGTTCCTGCATTTTTCACTGTAAAACCGAGTTGGATATTGTACCTCCCCATATATATGTATGGAGTGGAGTTTGCAAGTGAAAAGAAACTTTGTGTTCCCAACAAGCTAGTTGAAGGACGGCTTTCAAACACACTTATCTCTCCGAACTGAGCATGTTGAGAGACTTTCGTTCATCTAGCACAACGGAAACTGGTTGCAGGGGAAACTTTTACACTGGTTTCTCAGTCTTTTTCCTAGTGCCGGTTTGAAGTTCCTGCAGTTTTCACTGTGAAACCGAGTTGGAGCTAATACATCCCCACATATATTTATGGATTGGAGTTGGCAACTGAAAAGGATCTTTGTGTTACCAACAAGCTAGTTGAAGGACGGCTTTCACACACACTTTTTTCTCAAAACTGAGCATGTGGAGAGCCGTTCGTTCATCTAGAACAAAGGGAACGGGATGCAGGAGAAACTTTTACTCTGGTTTCTCAGTCTGTTTCCTAGTGCTGGTATAAAGTTCCTGCAGTTGTCACTGTAAAACCGAGTTGGGGCTAGTACCTCCCCATATATATGTATGGAGTGGAGTTTGCAAGTGAAAAGAAACTTTGTGTTCCCAACAAGCTAGGTGAAGGACGGCTTTCACACCCACTTATCTCTCAAAACTGAGCATGTGGAGAGACGTTCGTTCATCTAGGACAAAGGGAACGGGTTGCAGGGGAAACTTTTACTCTGGTTTCTCAGACTGTTTCCTAGTGCCGGTTTGAATTTCCTGCAGTTTTCACTGTAAAACCGAGTTGGATCTAGTACCTACCCATATATATGTATGGAGTGGAGTTTGCAAGTGAAAAGAAACTTTGTGTTCCCAACAAGCTACATGAAGAACGGCTTTCACACACACATATCTCTCCGAACTGAGCATGTGGAGAGACTTTCGTTCATCTAGCACAAAGGGAACGGGTTGCCGGAGAAACTATTACTCTTGTTTCTCAGTCTGTTTCCTAGTGCCGGTTTGAAGTTCCTGCAGTTTTCACTGTAAAACCGTGTTGGAGCTAGAACAACCCCATATATATGAATGGAGTGGAGTTTGCAACTGAAAAGAAACTTTGTGTTCCCTACAAGCTATGTGAAGGGCGGCTTTCACACACACTTATCTCTTAGAACTGAGCATTTGTAGAGACGTTCGTTCATCTAGAAAAAGGGAACGGGTTGCAGGAGAAACTTTTACTCTGGTTTCTCAGTCTGTTTCCTAGTGCTGGTTTGAAGTTCCTGCAGTTTTCTCTGTAAAACAGAGTCGGAGCTATTACATCCCCATATATTTTTATGGATTGGGGTTTGCAACTGAAAAGAAACTTTGTGTTCCCAACAAGCTAGGTGAAGGACGGCTTTCACACACACTTATATCTCAAAACTCAGCATGTGGAGAGACGTTCGTTCATCTAGCACAAAGGGAACGGATTGCAGGTGAAACTTTTACTCTGGTTTCTCAGTCTGTTTCCTACTGCCGGTTTGTATTTCCTGCAGTTTTCACTGTAAAACCGAGTTGGAGCTAATACCTCCCCATATATATGTATGGAGTGGAGTTTGCAAGTGAAAAGAAACTTTGTGTTCCCAACAAGCTTGTTGAAGGACGGCTTTCACACACAATTATCTCTCAGAACTGAGCATGTGGAGAGACGTTCGTTCATCTAGCACAAAGGGAACGGGTTGCAGGAGAAACTTTTACTCTGGTTTCTCAGTCTGTTTCCTAGTGCCGGTTTGAAGTTCCTGCAGTTTTCACTGTAAAACCGAGTTGGAGCTAATACCTCCCCATATAAATGTATGGATTGGAGTTTGCAAATGAAAAGAAACTTTGTGTTCCCAACAAGCCAGGTGAAGGACGGCTTTCACACACAATTATCTCTCAGAACTGAGCATGTGGAGAGACATTCGTTCATCTAGCACAAAGGGAACGGGTTGCAGAAGAAACTTTTACTGTGGTATCTCATTCTTTTTCCTACTGCCGGTTTGATATCCCTGCAGTTTGCACTGTAAACCCGAGTTGGAGCTAGTACCTCCCCATATATATGTATGGATTGGAGTTTGCAACTGTAAAGAAACTTTGTGTTCCCAACAAGCTAGGTTAAGGACGGCTTTCACACACACTTATCTCTCAGAACTGAGCATTTGGAGAGACGTTCGTTCATCTAGCACAAATGGAACGGGTTGCAGGAGAAACATTTAATCTGGTTTCTCAGTATGTTTCCTAGTTCCGGTTTGAATTTCCTGCAGTTTTCACTGTAAAACAGTGTTGGAGCTAGTACCTCCTCATATATATGTATGGATTGGAGTTTGCAACTGAAAAGAAACTTGGTGTTTCCAACAAGCTAGGTGAAGGACGTCTTTCACACCCATTTATCTCTCAAAATTTAGCATGTGGAGAGACTTTCGTTCATCTAGCACAATGGAAACTGGTTGCAGGGGAAACTTTTACCCTGGTTTCTCAGTCTTTTTCCTAGTGCTGGTTTGAAGTTCCTGCAATTTTCACTGTGAAACCGAGTTGGAGCTAATACATACCCATATATTTTTATGGATTGTAGTTGGCAACTGAAAAGGATCTTTGTGTTACCAACAAGCTAGATGAAGGACGGCTTTCACACACACTTATCTCTCAGAATTGAGCATGTGGAGAGACGTTCGTTCATCTAGAACAAAGGGAAAGGGATGCAGGAGAAAATTTTACTCTGGTTTCTCAGTCTGTTTCCTAGTGCTGGTATAATGTTCCTACAGTTGTCACTGTAAAACCGAGTTGGAGCTAGTACATCCCCATATATATGTATGGAGTGGAGTTTGGAAGTGAAAAGAAACTTTGTGTTTCCAACAAACTAGGTGAAGGACGGCTTTCAAACCCACTTATGTCTCAAAACTGAGCATGTGGAGAGACGTTCGTTCATCTAGGAAAAAGGGAACGGGTTGGCGGAGAAACTTTTACTCTGGTTTCTCAGTCTTTTTCCTAGTGCCGGTTTGAATTTCCTGCAGTTTTCACTGTAAAACCGAGTAGGATCTAGTAACTCCCCATATATATGTATGGAGTGGAGTTTGCAAGTGAAAAGAAACTTTGTGTTCCCAACAAGCTAGGTGAAGGACGGCTTTCACACACACATATTTCTCCGAAATGAGCATGTGGAGAGACTTTCGTTCATCTAGCACAAAGGGATCGGGTTGCCGGGGAAACTATTACTCTTGTTTCTCAGTCTGTTTCCTAGTGCCAGTTTGAAGTTCCTGCAGATTTCACTGTAAAACCGAGTTGGAGCTCATACCTCCCCATATATATGTATGGAGTGGGGTTTGCAAGTGAAAAGAAACTTTGTGTTCCCAACAAGCTAGGTGAAGGACGGCTTTCACACCCACTTATCTCTCAATACTGAGCATGTGGAGAGACTTTCGTTCATCTAGCACAAAGGGAACGGGTTGCAGGAAAAACATTTACTCTGGTTTCTCAGTATGTTTCCTAGTGCCGGTTTGAAGTTCCTTCAGTTTTCACTGTAAAACAGAGTTGGAGCTAGTACCTCCCCATATATATGTATGGATTGGTGTTTGCAACTGAAAAGAAACTTGGTTGTCCCAACAAGCTAGGTGAAGGACGGCTTTCACACACAATTATCTCTCAGAACTGAGTATGTGGAGAGACGTTCGTTCATCTAGCACAAAGGAAACTGGTTGCAGGAGAAACTTTTACCCTGGTTTCTCAGTATTTTTCCTAGTGCCGGTTTGAATTTCCTGCAATTTTCACAGTGAAACCGAGTTGGATCTAATACATCCCCATATATATTTATGGATTGGAGTTGGCAACTGAAAAGTATCTTTGTGTTATCAACAAGCTATTTGAAGGACGGCTTTCACACACAATTATCTCTCAGAACTGAGCATGTGGAGAGACATTCGTTCATCTAGCACAAAGGGAACGGGTTGCAGGAGAAAGTTTTACTCTGGTTTCTCAGCCTGTTTCCTAGTGCCGGTTTGTATTTCCTGCAGTTTTCACTGTAAAACAGAGTTGGAGCTAATACCTCCCCATATATATGTATGGAGTGGAGTTTGCAAGTGAAAAGAAACTTTGTGTTCCCAACAAGATAGGTGAAGGACGGCTTCACACACAATTATCTCTCAGAAATGAGCATGTGGAGAGACGTTCGTTCATCTAGCACAAAGGGAACGGGTTGCAGGGAAACTTTTACTCTGGTTTCTCAGTCTGTTTCCTAGTGCCGGTTTGAAGTTCCTGCAGTTTTCACAGTAAAACCGAGTTGGAGCTAGTACCTCCCCATATATATGTATGGAGTGGTGTTTGCAAGTGAAAAGAAATTTTGTGTTCCCAACCAGCTAGGTGAAGGACGGCTTACACACACTTATCTCTCAGAACTGAGCATGTGGAGAGACGTTGGTTCATCTAGCACAAAGGGAACGGTTTGCAGGTGAAATTTTTAATCGGATTTCTCGGTCTGTTTCCTAGTGCCGGTTTGAACTTCCAGCAGTTTTCACTGTAAAACCGTATTGGAGCTCGTTCCTCCCCATATATATGTATGGAGAGGAGATTGCAACTTAAAAGAAACTTGGTGTTCCCAACAAGCTAATGAATGACGGCTTTCACACTCAATTATCTCTCAGAACTGAGCATGTGGAGAGACGGTCGTTCATCTAGCACAAATGGAACGGTTTGCAGGTGAAACTTCTACTCTGGTTTCTCAGTCTGTTTCCTAGTCCCGGTTTGAAGTTCCTGCAGTTTTCACTGTAAACCAGAGTTGGTGCTAGTACCTCCCCATATATATATATGCATTGGAGTTTGCAAGTGAAAAGAATCATTGTGTTCCCAACAAGCTAGGTGAAGGACGGCTTTCACACAGACTTATCTCTCAGAACTGAGCATGTGGAAACACGTTCGTTCATGTAGCACAAAGGGAACGGGTTTCAGGTGAAACTTTTACTCTGGTATCTCAGTGTGTTTCCTACTGCCGGTTTGAAGTTCCTGCAGTTATCACTGTAAAACCGATTTGGTGCTAGTACCTCCCCATATGTATGTATGGAGTGGAGTCTGCAACTGAAAAGAAACTTTGTGTTCCCAACAAGTTAGGTGAAGTACGGCTTTCACAAACAGTTATCTCTCAGAACTGAGCATGTGGAGAGACGTTCATTCATCTAGCACATAGGGAACGGGTGGCAGGAGAAACTTTTTCTCTGGTTTCTCAGTCTGTTTCCTAGTTCCGGTTTGAAGTTCCTGCAGTTTTCACTGTAAAACCGATTTGGAGCTAGTACTTCCCCATATATATGTATGGATTGGTGTTTGCAAGTGAAAAGAAACTTTGTTTTCCCAAGAAGCTAGGTGAAGAACAGCTTTCACACAGACTTATCTCTCAGAACTGAGCATGTGGAGAGACGTTCATTCATCTAGCACTAAGGGAACGGGTTGCAGGAGAAACTTTTACTCTAGTCTCTCAGTCTGTTTCCTAGTGCCTGTTTGAAATTCCTGCGGTTTTCACTGTAAACCCGAGTTGGAGCTAGTACCTCCCCATATATATGTATGGATTGGAGTTTGCAACTGAAAAGAATCTTTGTGTTCCCAACAAGCTAGGTGAAGGACGGCTTTCACACACACTTAACTCTCAGAACTGAGCATTTGGAGAGACGTTCGTTCATCTAGCACAAATGGAACGGGTTGCAGTAGAAACATTTTATCTGGTTTCTCAGTATGTTTCCTAGTGCCGGTTTGAAGTTCCTGCAGTTTTCACTGTAAAACAGATTTGGAGCTAGTACCTCCTCATATAAATGTATGGATTGGAGTTTGCAACTGAAAAGAAACTTGGTGTTTCCAACAAGCTAGGTGAAGGACGGCTTTCACACCCATTTATCTCTCAAAACTTAGCATGTGGAGAGACGTCCGTTCATCTAGGACAAATGGAACGGGTTGCAGGAGAAACTTTTACTCTGGTTTCTCTGTCTGTTTCCTACTGCCGGTTTGAAGTTCCTGCATTTTTCACTGTAAAACCGAGTTGGATATTGTACCTCCCCATATATATGTATGGAGTGGAGTTTGCAAGTGAAAAGAAACTTTGTGTTCCCAACAAGCTAGTTGAAGGACGGCTTTCAAACACACTTATCTCTCCGAACTGAGCATGTTGAGAGACTTTCGTTCATCTAGCACAACGGAAACTGGTTGCAGGGGAACTTTTACCCTGGTTTCTCAGTCTTTTTCCTAGTGCCGGTTTGAAGTTCCTGCAGTTTTCACTGTGAAACCGAGTTGGAGCTAATACATCCCCACATATATTTATGGATTGGAGTTGGCAACTGAAAAGGATCTTTGTGTTACCAACAAGCTAGTTGAAGGACGGCTTTCACACACAATTTTTTCTCAAAACTGAGCATGTGGAGAGCCGTTCGTTCATCTAGAACAAAGGGAACGGGATGCAGGAGAAACTTTTACTCTGGTTTCTCAGTCTGTTTCCTAGTGCTGGTATAAAGTTCCTGCAGTTGTCACTGTAAAACCGAGTTGGGGCTAGTACCTCCCCATATATATGTATGGAGTGGAGTTTGCAAGTGAAAAGAAACTTTGTGTTCCCAACAAGCTACGTGAAGAACGGCTTTCACACACACATATCTCTCCGAACTGAGCATGTGGAGAGACTTTCGTTCATCTAGCACAAAGGGAACGGGTTGCCGGAGAAACTATTACTCTTGTTTCTCAGTCTGTTTCCTAGTGCCGGTTTGAAGTTCCTGCAGTTTTCACTGTAAAATCGAGTTGGAGCTCGTACCTCCCCATATATATGTATGGAGTGGAGTTTGCAGGTGAAAAGAAACTTTGTGTTCCCAACAAGCTTGGTGAAGGACGGCTTTCACACCCACTTATCTCTCAAAACTGAGCATGTGGAGAGACTTTCGTTCATCTAGGACAAATGGAACTGGTTGCAGGAGAAACTTTTACTCTGGTTTCTCAGTCTGTTTCCAAGTGCCGGTTTGAAGTTCCTGCAGTTTCACTGTAAAACCGAGTTGGATCTAGTACCTCCCCATATATATGTATGGAGTGGAGTTTGCAAGTGAAAAGAAACTTTGTGTTCCCAACAAGCTTGGTGAAGGGCGGCTTTCACACACACTTATCTCTCCGAACTGAGCATGTGGAGAGACTTTCGTTCATCTAGCACAAAGGGAACGGGTTGCAGGAGAAACATTTACTCTGGTTTCTCAGTATGTTTCCTAGTGCCGGTTTGAAGTTCCTTCAGTTTTCACTGTAAAACAGTGTTGGAGCTAGTACCTCCCATATATATGTATGGATTGGAGTTTGCAACTCAAAAGAAACTTGGTGTTCCCAACAAGCTAGGTGAAGGATGGCTTTCACACACAATTATCTCTCAGAACTGAGTATGTGGAGAGACGTTCGTTCATCTAGCACAAAGGAAACTGGTTGCAGGAGAAACTTTTACCCTGGTTTCTCAGTATTTTTCCTAGTGCCGGTTTGAAGTTCCTGCAGTTTTCACTGTGAAACCGAGTTGGAGCTAATACATACCCATATATATTTATGGATTGGAGTTGGCAACTGAAAAGAATCTTTGTGTTACCAACAAGCTAGTTGAAGGACGGCTTTCACACACACTTATCTCTCAGAACTGAGCATGTGGAGAGACGTTCGTTCATCTAGCACAAAGGGAACGGGTTGCAGGAGAAACTTTTACTCTGGTTTCTCAGTCTGTTTCCTAGTGCTTGTATGAAGATCCTGCAGTTGTCACTGTAAAACCGAGTTGGAGCTAGTACCTCCCATATATATGTATGGATTGGAGTTTGCAAGTGGAAAGAAACTTTGTGTTCCCAACAAGCTAGGTGAAGGACGGCTTTCACACATAATTATCTCTCAGAACTGAGCATGTGGAGAGACGTTCGTTCATCTAGCACAAAGGGAACGGGTTGCAGGAGAAACTTTTACTCTGGTTTCTCAGCCTGTTTCCTAGTGCCGGTTTGTATTTCCTGCAGTTTTCACTGTAAAACAGAGTTGGAGCTAATACCTCCCCATATATATGTATGGAGTGGAGTTGGCAAGTGAAAAGAAACTTTGTGTTCCCAACAAGCTAGGTGAAGGACGGCTTTCACACACAATTATCTCTCAGAACTGAGCATGTGGAGAGACGTTCGTTCATCTAGCACAAATGGAACGGGTTGCAGTAGAAACATTTTATCTGGTTTCTCAGTATGTTTCCTAGTGCCGGTTTGAAGTTCCTGCAGTTTTCACTGTAAAACAGATTTGGAGCTAGTACCTCCTCATATAAATGTATGGATTGGAGTTTGCAACTGAAAAGAAACTTGGTGTTTCCAACAAGCTAGGTGAAGGACGGCTTTCACACACACTTACCTCTCAGAACTGAGCATTTGGAGAGACGTTCGTTCATCTAGCACAAATGGAACGGGTTGCAGTAGAAACATTTTATCTGGTTTCTCAGTATGTTTCCTAGTGCCGGTTTGAAGTTCCTGCAGTTTTCACTGTAAAACAGATTTGGAGCTAGTACCTCCTCATATAAATGTATGGATTGGAGTTTGCAACTGAAAAGAAACTTGGTGTTTCCAACAAGCTAGGTGAAGGACGGCTTTCACACCCATTTATCTCTCAAAACTTAGCATGTGGAGAGACGTCCGTTCATCTAGGACAAATGGAACGGGTTGCAGGAGAAACTTTTACTCTGGTTTCTCTGTCTGTTTCCTAGTGCCGGTTTGAAGTTCCTGCATTTTTCACTGTAAAACCGAGTTGGATATTGTACCTCCCCATATATATGTATGGAGTGGAGTTTGCAAGTGAAAAGAAACTTTGTGTTCCCAACAAGCTAGTTGAAGGACGGCTTTCAAACACACTTATCTCTCCGAACTGAGCATGTTGAGAGACTTTCGTTCATCTAGCACAACGGAAACTGGTTGCAGGGGAAACTTTTACCCTGGTTTCTCAGTCTTTTTCCTAGTGCCGGTTTGAAGTTCCTGCAGTTTTCACTGTGAAACCGAGTTGGAGCTAATACATCCCCACATATATTTATGGATTGGAGTTGGCAACTGAAAAGGATCTTTGTGTTACCAACAAGCTAGTTGAAGGACGGCTTTCACACACACTTTTTTCTCAAAACTGAGCATGTGGAGAGCCGTTCGTTCATCTAGAACAAAGGGAACGGGATGCAGGAGAAACTTTTACTCTGGTTTCTCAGTCTGTTTCCTAGTGCTGGTATAAAGTTCCTGCAGTTGTCACTGTAAAACCGAGTTGGGGCTAGTACCTCCCCATATATATGTATGGAGTGGAGTTTGCAAGTGAAAAGAAACTTTGTGTTCCCAACAAGCTTGGTGAAGGACGGCTTTCACACCCACTTATCTCTCAAAACTGAGCATGTGGAGAGACGTTCGTTCAACTAGCACAAAGGGAACGGGTTGCAGGAGAAACTTTTACTCTGGTTTCTCAGTCTGTTTCCTAGTGCTTGTATGAAGATCCTGCAGTTGTCACTGTAAAACCGAGTTGGAGCTAGTACCTCCCATATATATGTATGGATTGGAGTTTGCAAGTGGAAAGAAACTTTGTGTTCCCAACAAGCTAGGTGAAGGACGGCTTTCACACATAATTATCTCTCAGAACTGAGCATGTGGAGAGACGTTCGTTCATCTAGCACAAAGGGAACGGGTTGCAGGAGAAACTTTTACTCTGGTTTCTCAGCCTGTTTCCTAGTGCCGGTTTGTATTTCCTGCAGTTTTCACTGTAAAACAGAGTTGGACCTAATACCTCCCCATATATATGTATGGAGTGGAGTTGGCAAGTGAAAAGAAATTTTGTGTTCCCAACAAGCTAGGTGAAGGACGGCTTACACACACTTATCTCTCAGAACTGAGCATGTGGAGAGACATTCGTTCATCTAGCACAAAGGGAACGGTTTGCAGGTGAAACTTTTAATCTGATTTCTCGGTCTGTTTCCTTGTGCCGGTTTGAACTTCCTGCAGTTTTCACTGTAAAACCGTATTGGAGCTCGTACCTCCCCATATATATGTATGGAGAGGAGATTGCAACTGAAAAGAAACTTTGTGTTCCCAACAAGCTAAGTGAATGACGGCTTTCACACACAATTATCTCTCAGAACTGAGCATGTGGAGAGACGTTCGTTCATCTAGCACAAATGGAACGGTTTGCAGGTGAAACTTCTACTCTGGTTTCTCAGTCTGTTACCTAGTCCCGGTTTGAAGTTCCTGCAGTTTTCACTGTAAACCCGAGTTGGTGCTAGTAACTCCCCATATATATATATGCATTGGAGTTTGCAAGTGAAAAGAATCATTGTGTTCCCAACAAGCTAGGTGAAGGACGGCTTTCACACAGACTTATCTCTCAGAACTGAGCATGTGGAAAGACGTTCGTTCATGTAGCACAATGGGAACGGGTTTCAGGTGAAACTTTTACTCTGGTATCTCAGTGTGTTTCCTACTGCCGGTTTGAAGTTCCTGCAGTTATCACTGTAAAACCGATTTGGTGCTAGTACCTCCCCATATGTATGTATGGAGTGGAGTCTGCAACTGAAAAGAAACTTTGTGTTCCCAACAAGTTAGGTGAAGTACGGCTTTCACACACAGTTATCTCTCAGAACTGAGCATGTGGAGAGACGTTCATTCATCTAGCACATAGGGAACGGGTGGCAGGAGAAACTTTTACTCTGGTTTCTCAGTCTGTTTCCTAGATCCGGTTTGAAGTTCCTGCAGTTTTCACTGTAAAACCGATTTGGAGCTAGTACTTCCCCATATATATGTATGGAGTGGTGTTTGCAATTGAAAAGAAACTTTGTGTTCCCAACAAGCTAGGTGAAGTACAGCTTTCACACACACTTATCTCTCAGAACTGAGCATGTGGAGAGACGTTCATTCATCTAGCACTAAGGGAACGGGTTGCAGGAGAAACTTTTACTCTAGTCTCTCAGTCTGTTTCCTAGTGCCTGTTTGAAATTCCTGCGGTTTTCACTGTAAACCCGAGTTGGAGCTAGTACCTCCCCATATATATGTATGGATTGGAGTTTGCAACTGAAAAGAAACTTTGTGTTCCCAACAAGCTAGGTGAAGGACGGCTTTCACACACACTTAACTCTCAGAACTGAGCATTTGGAGAGACGTTCGTTCATCTAGCACAAATGGAACGGGTAGCAGTAGAAACATTTTATCTGGTTTCTCAGTATGTTTCCTAGTGCCGGTTTGAAGTTCCTGCAGTTTTCACTATAAAACAGATTTGGAGCTAGTACCTCCTCATATAAATGTATGGATTGGAGTTTGCAACTGAAAAGAAACTTTGTGTTTCCAACAAGCTAGGTGAAGGACGGCTTTCACACCCATTTATCTCTCAAAACTTAGCATGTGGAGAGACGTCCGTTCATCTAGGACAAATGGAACGGGTTGCAGGAGAAACTTTTACTCTGGTTTCTCTGTCTGTTTCCTAGTGCCGGTTTGAAGTTCCTGCATTTTTCACTGTAAAACCGAGTTGGATATTGTACCTCCCCATATATATGTATGGAGTGGAGTTTGCAAGTGAAAAGAAACTTTGTGTTCCCAACAAGCTAGTTGAAGGACGGCTTTCAAACACACTTATCTCTCCGAACTGAGCATGTTGAGAGACTTTCGTTCATCTAGCACAACGGAAACTGGTTGCAGGGGAAACTTTTACCCTGGTTTCTCAGTCTTTTTCCTAGTGCCGGTTTGAAGTTCCTGCAGTTTTCACTGTGAAACCGAGTTGGAGCTAATACATCCCCACATATATTTATGGATTGGAGTTGGCAACTGAAAAGGATCTTTGTGTTACCAACAAGTTAGTTGAAGGACGGCTTTCACACACACTTATTTCTCAAAACTGAGCATGTGGAGAGACGTTCGTTCATCTAGAACAAAGGGAACGGGATGCAGGAGAAACTTTTACTCTGGTTTCTCAGTCTGTTTCCTTGTGCTGGTATAAAGTTCCTGCAGTTGTCACTGTAAAACCGAGTTGGGGCTAGTACCTCCCCATATATATGTATGGAGTGGAGTTTGCAAGTGAAAAGAAACTTTGTGTTCCCAACAAGCTAGGTGAAGGACGGCTTTCACACCCACTTATCTCTCAAAACTGAGCATGTGGAGAGACGTTCGTTCATCTAGGACAAAGGGAACGGGTTGCAGGGGAAACTTTTACTCTGGTTTCTCAGACTGTTTCCTAGTGCCGGTTTGAATTTCCTGCAGTTTTCACTGTAAAACCGAGTTGGATCTAGTACCTCCCCATATATATGTATGGAGTGGAGTTTGCAAGTGAAAAGAAACTTTGTGTTCCCAACAAGCTACGTGAAGGACGGCTTTCACACACACATATCTCTCCGAACTGAGCATGTGGAGAGACTTTCGTTCATCTAGCACAAAGGGAACGGGTTGCCGGAGAAACTATTACTCTTTTTTCTCAGTCTGTTTCCTAGTGCCGGTTTGAAGTTCCTGCAGTTTTCACTGTAAAATCGAGTTGGAGCTCGTACCTCCCCATATATATGTATGGAGTGGAGTTTGCAGGTGAAAAGAAACTTTGTGTTCCCAACAAGCTTGGTGAAGGACGGCTTTCACACCCACTTATCTCTCAAAACTGAGCATGTGGAGAGACTTTCGTTCATCTAGTACAAATGGAACTGGTTGCAGGAGAAACTTTTACTCTGGTTTCTCAGTCTGTTTCCAAGTGCCGGTTTGAAGTTCCTGCAGTTTTCACTGTAAAACCGAGTTGGATCTAGTACCTCCCCATATATATGTATGGAGTGGAGTTTGCAAGTGAAAAGAAACTTTGTGTTCCCAACAAGCTTGGTGAAGGACGGCTTTCACACACACTTATCTCTCCGAACTGAGCATGTGGAGAGACTTTCGTTCATCTAGCACAAAGGGAACGGGTTGCAGGAGAAACATTTACTCTGGTTTCTCAGTATGTTTCCTAGTGCCGGTTTGAAGTTCCTTCAGTTTTCACTGTAAAACAGAGTTGGAGCTAGTACCTCCCATATATATGTATGGATTGGAGTTTGCAACTGAAAAGAAACTTGGTGTTCCCAACAAGCTAGGTGAAGGATGGCTTTCACACACAATTATCTCTCAGAACTGAGTATGTGGAGAGACGTTCGTTCATCTAGCACAAATGAAACTGGTTGCAGAAGAAACTTTTACCCTGGTTTCTCAGTATTTTTCCTAGTGCCGGTTTGAAGTTCCTGCAGTTTTCACTGTGAAACCGAGTTGGAGCTAATACATACCCATATATATTTATGGATTGGAGTTGGCAACTGAAAAGAATCTTTGTGTTACCAACAAGCTAGTTGAAGGAAGGCTTTCACACACACTTATCTCTCAGAACTGAGCATGTGGAGAGACGTTTGTTCATCTAGCACAAAGGGAACGTGTTGCAGGAGAAACTTTTACTCTGGTTTCTCAGTCTGTTTCCTAGTGCTTGTATGAAGATCCTGCAGTTGTCACTGTAAAACCGAGTTGGAGCTAGTACCTCCCATATATATGTATGGATTGGAGTTTGCAAGTGGAAAGAAACTTTGTGTTCCCAACAAGCTTGGTGAAGGATGGCTTTCACACACACTTATCTCTCCGAACTGAGCATGTTGAGAGACTTTCGTTCATCTAGCAAAAAGGGAACGGGTTGCAGGAGGAAATTTTACTCTGGTTTCTCAGTCTGTTTCCTATTGCCGGTTTGAAGTTCCTGCAGTTTTCACTGCAAAACCGAGTTGGAGCTAGTACCACCCCATATATATGTATGGAGTGGAGTTTGCAAGTGAAAAGAAACTTTGTGTTCCCAACAAGCTAGGTGAAGGACGGCTTTCACACACACATATCTCTCAGAACTGAGCATGTGGAGAGACGTTCGTTCATCTAACTCAAAGGGAACGGGTTGCAGGAGAAACTTTTACTCTGGTTTCTCAGTTTATTTCCTAGTGCCGGTTTGAAGATCCTGCAATTTTCACTGTAAAACCGTGTTGGAGCTCGTCCCTCCCCATACATATGTATGGAGTGGAGTTTGCCAGTGAAAAGAAACTTTGTGTTCCCAAAAAGCTAGGTGAAAGACGGCTTTCTCACACACTTATCTCTCAGAACTGAGCATGTGGATAGACGTTCGTTCATCTAGCACAAAAGGAACAGTTTGCAGGTGAAACTTTTACTCTGGTTTCACAGTCTGTTTCCTAGTGCCGGTTTGAAGTTCCTGCAGTTTTCACTGTAAAACCGAATTGGAGCTCGTACCTCAACATATATATATATGGAGAGGAGATTGCAACTGAAAAAAAACTTTGGGTTTCCAACAAGCTAGGTGAAGGACGGCTTTCACACACACTTATCTCTCAGAAAAGAGCATGTGGAGAGACGTTCGTTCATCTAGTACAAAAGAAACAGATTGCAGGGAAACTTTTACTCTGGTTTCTCAGTCTGTTTCCTAGTGCCGGTTTGAAGTTCCTGCAGTATTCACTGTAAAACCGATTTGGAGCTAGGACCTCCCCATATATATTTATGGTGTGGTGTTTGCAAGTGAAAAGAAACTTTGTGTTCCCAACAAGCTAGGTGAAGGCAGCTTTCACACACACTTATCTCTCAGAACTGAGCATGTGGAGAGACGTTCGTTCATCTTGCACAAAGGGAACGGGTTGCAGGAGCAAATTTCCTCTGGTTTCTCAGTCTGTTTCCTAGTGCTGGATTGAAGTTCCTGCAGTTTTCACTGTAAACCCGAGTTGGAGCTAGTACCTCCCCAAATAAATGTATGGAGTGGAGTTTGCAACTGAAAAGTAACTTTGTGTTCCCAACAAGCTATTTGAAGGACGGCTTTCACACACACTTATCTCTCAGAACTGAGCATGTGGAGAGTCTTTCGTTCATCTAGCACAAAGGGAACGGATTGCAGGAGAAACTTTTACTCTGGTTTCTCAGTATGTTTCCTAGTGCCAGTTGGAAGTTCCTGCAGATTTCACTGTAAAACAGAGTTGGAGCTCGTACCTCCCCATATATATGTATGGAGTGGAGTTTGCAACTGAAAAGAAACTTGGTGTTCCCAACAATCTAATTGAAAGACGACATTCACACACAATTATCTCTCAGAACTGAGCATTTGGAGAGAAGTTCGTTCATCTAGCACAAAGGGAACGGGTTGCAGGAGAAACTTTTTCTCTGGTTTCTCAGTCTGTTTCCTAGTGCCGGTTTGAAGTTCCTGCAGTTTTCACTGTAAAACCGAGTTGGAGCTAATAGGTCCCCATATATATGTATGGAGTGGAGTTTGCAAGTGAAAAGTAACTTTGTGTTCCCAACAAGCTAGGTGAAGGACGGCTTTCACACACAATTATCTCTCAGAACTGAGCATGTGGAGAGACGTTCGTTCATCTAGCACAAAGGGAAAGGGTTGCAGGAGAAACTTTTACTCTGGTTTCTCAGTCTGTTTCCTAGTGCCGGTTTGAAGTTCCTGCAGTTTTCACTGTAAAACCGAGTTGGAGCTCTTACCTCCCCATATATATGTATGGAGAGGAGATTGCAACTGAAAAGAAACTTTGTGTTCCCAACAAGCTAACTGAATGACGGCTTTCACACACAATTATCTCTCAGAACTGAGCATGTGGAGAGACGTTCGTTCATCTAGCACAAATGGAACGGTTTGCAGGTGAAACTTCTACTCTGGTTTCTCAGTCTGTTACCTAGTCCCGGTTTGAAGTTCCTGCAGTTTTCACTGTAAACCCGAGTTGGTGCTAGTAACTCCCCATATATATATATGCATTGGAGTTTGCAAGTGAAAAGAATCATTGTGTTCCCAACAAGCTAGGTGAAGGACGGCTTTCACACAGACTTATCTCTCAGAACTGAGCATGTGGAAAGACGTTCGTTCATGTAGCACAAAGGGAACGGGTTTCAGGTGAATCTTTTACTCTGGTATCTCAGTGTGTTTCCTACTGCCGGTTTGAAGTTCCTGCAGTTATCACTGTAAAACCGATTTGGTGCTAGTACCTCCCCATATGTATGTATGGAGTGGAGTCTGCAACTGAAAAGAAACTTTGTGTTCCCAACAAGTTAGGTGAAGTACGGCTTTCACACACAGTTATCTCTCAGAACTGAGCATGTGGAGAGACGTTCATTCATCTAGCACATAGGGAATGGGTGGCAGGAGAAACTTTTACTCTGGTTTCTCAGTCTGTTTCCTAGTTCCGGTTTGAAGTTCCTGCAGTGTTCACTGTAAAACCGATTTGGAGCTAGTACTTCCCCATATATATGTATGGAGTGGTGTTTGCAATTGAAAAGAAACTTTGTGTTCCCAACAAGCTAGGTGAAGTACAGCTTTCACACACACTTATCTCTCAGAACTGAGCATGTGGAGAGACGTTCATTCATCTAGCACTAAGGGAACGGGTTGCAGGAGAAATTTTACTCTAGTCTCTCAGTCTGTTTCCTAGTGCCTGTTTGAAATTCCTGCGGTTTTCACTGTAAACCCGAGTTGGAGCTAGTACCTCCCCATATATATGTATGGATTGGAGTTTGCAACTGAAAAGAAACTTTGTGTTCCCAACAAGCTAGGTGAAGGACGGCTTTCACACACACTTCCCTCTCAGAACTGAGCATTTGGAGAGACGTTCGTTCATCTAGCACAAATGGAACGGGTTGCAGGAGAAACTTTTACTCTGGTTTCTCTGTCTGTTTCCTAGTGCCGGTTTGAAGTTCCTGCATTTTTCACTGTAAAACCGAGTTGGATATTGTACCTCCCCATATATATGTATGGAGTGGAGTTTGCAAGTGAAAAGAAACTTTGTGTTCCCAACAAGCTAGTTGAAGGACGGCTTTCAAACACACTTATCTCTCCGAACTGAGCATGTTGAGAGACTTTCGTTCATCTAGCACAACGGAAACTGGTTGCAAGGGAAACTTTTACCCTGGTTTCTCAGTCTTTTTCCTAGTGCCGGTTTGAAGTTCCTGCAGTTTTCACTGTGAAACCGAGTTGGAGCTAATACATCCCGACATATATTTATGGATTGGAGTTGGCAACTGAAAAGGATCTTTGTGTTACCAACAAGCTAGTTGAAGGACGGCTTTCACACACACTTATTTCTCAAAACTGAGCATGTGGAGAGACGTTCGTTCATCTAGAACAAAGGGAACGGGATGCAGGAGAAACTTTTACTCTGGTTTCTCAGTCTGTTTCCTTGTGCTGGTATAAAGTTCCTGCAGTTGTCACTGTAAAACCGAGTTGGGGCTAGTACCTCCCCATATATATGTATGGAGTGGAGTTTGCAAGTGAAAAGAAACTTTGTGTTCCCAACAAGCTAGGTGAAGGACGGCTTTCACACCCACTTATCTCTCAAAACTGAGTATGTGGAGAGACGTTCGTTCATCTAGGACAAAGGGAACGGGTTGCAGGGGAAACTTTTACTCTGGTTTCTCAGACTGTTTCCTAGTGCCGGTTTGAATTTCCTGCAGTTTTCACTGTAAAACCGAGTTGGATCTAGTACCTCCCCATATATATGTATGGAGTGGAGTTTGCAAGTGAAAAGAAACTTTGTGTTCCCAACAAGCTACGTGAAGGACGGCTTTCACACACACATATCTCTCCGAACTGAGCATGTGGAGAGACTTTCGTTCATCTAGCACAAACGGAACGGGTTGCCGGAGAAACTATTACTCTTGTTTCTCAGTCTGTTTCCTAGTGCCGGTTTGAAGTTCCTGCAGTTTTCACTGTAAAATCGAGTTGGAGCTCGTACCTCCCCATATATATGTATGGAGTGGAGTTTGCAGGTGAAAAGAAACTTTGTGTTCCCAACAAGCTTGGTGAAGGACGGCTTTCACACCCACTTATCTCTCAAAACTGAGCATGTGGAGAGACTTTCGTTCATCTAGTACAAATGGAACTGGTTGCAGGAGAAACTTTTACTCTGGTTTCTCAGTCTGTTTCCAAGTGCCGGTTTGAAGTTCCTGCAGTTTTCACTGTAAAACCGAGTTGGATCTAGTACCTCCCCATATATATGTATGGAGTGGAGTTTGCAAGTGAAAAGAAACTTTGTGTTCCCAACAAGCTTGGTGAAGGACGGCTTTCACACACACTTATCTCTCCGAACTGAGCATGTGGAGAGACTTTCGTTCATCTAGCACAAAGGGAACGGGTTGCAGGAGAAACATTTACTCTGGTTTCTCAGTATGTTTCCTAGTGCCGGTTTGAAGTTCCTTCAGTTTTCACTGTAAAACAGAGTTGGAGCTAGTACCTCCCATATATATGTATGGATTGGAGTTTGCAACTGAAAAGAAACTTGGTGTTCCCAACAAGCTAGGTGAAGGATGGCTTTCACACACAATTATCTCTCAGAACTGAGTATGTGGAGAGACGTTCGTTCATCTAGCACAAATGAAACTGGTTGCAGGAGAAACTTTTACCCTGGTTTCTCAGTATTTTTCCTAGTGCCGGTTTGAAGTTCCTGCAGTTTTCACTGTGAAACCGAGTTGGAGCTAATACATACCCATATATATTTATGGATTGGAGTTGGCAACTGAAAAGAATCTTTGTGTTACCAACAAGCTAGTTGAAGGAAGGCTTTCACACACAATTATTTCTCAGAACTGAGCATGTGGAGAGACGTTCGTTCATCTAGCACAAAGGGAACGGGTTGCAGGAGAAACTTTTACTCTGGTTTCTCAGTCTGTTTCCTAGTGCTTGTATGAAGATCCTGCAGTTGTCACTGTAAAACCGAGTTGGAGCTAGTACCTCCCATATATATGTATGGATTGGAGTTTGCAAGTGGAAAGAAACTTTGTGTTCCCAACAAGCTTGGTGAAGGATGGCTTTCACACACACTTATCTCTCCGAACTGAGCATGTTGAGAGACTTTCGTTCATCTAGCAAAAAGGGAACGGGTTGCAGGAGGAAATTTTACTCTGGTTTCTCAGTCTGTTTCCTATTGCCGGTTTGAAGTTCCTGCAGTTTTCACTGCAAAACCGAGTTGGAGCTAGTACCACCCCATATAAATGTATGGAGTGGAGTTTGCAAGTGAAAAGAAACTTTGTGTTCCCAACAAGCTAGGTGAAGGACGGCTTTCACACACACATATCTCTCAGAACTGAGCATGTGGAGAGACGTTCGTTCATCTAACTCAAAGGGAACGGGTTGCAGGAGAAACTTTTACTCTGGTTTCTCAGTTTATTTCCTAGTGCCGGTTTGAAGATCCTGCAATTTTCACTGTAAAACCGTGTTGGATCTCGTCCCTCCCCATATATATGTATGGAGTGGAGTTTGCCAGTGAAAAGAAACTTTGTGTTCCCAAAAAGCTAGGTGAAAGACGGCTTTCTCACACACTTATCTCTCAGAACTGAGCATGTGGATAGACGTTCGTTCATCTAGCACAAAAGGAACAGTTTGCAGGTGAAACTTTTACTCTGGTTTCACAGTCTGTTTCCTAGTGCCGGTTTGAAGTTCCTGCAGTTTTCACTGTAAAACCGAATTGGAGCTCGTACCTCAACATATATATATATGGAGAGGAGATTGCAACTGAAAAAAAACTTTGGGTTTCCAACAAGCTAGGTGAAGGACGGCTTTCACACACACTTATCTCTCAGAAAAGAGCATGTGGAGAGACGTTCGTTCATCTAGTACAAAAGAAACAGGTTGCAGGGAAACTTTTACTCTGGTTTCTCAGTCTGTTTCCTAGTGCCGGTTTGAAGTTCCTGCAGTATTCACTGTAAAACCGATTTGGAGCTAGGACCTCCCCATATATATTTATGGTGTGGTGTTTGCAAGTGAAAAGAAACTTTGTGTTCCCAACAAGCTAGGTGAAGGCAGCTTTCACACACACTTATCTCTCAGAACTGAGCATGTGGAGAGACGTTCGTTCATCTTGCACAAAGGGAACGGGTTGCAGGAGCAAATTTACTCTGGTTTCTCAGTCTGTTTCCTAGTGCTGGATTGAAGTTCCTGCAGTTTTCACTGTAAACCCGAGTTGGAGCTAGTACCTCCCCAAATAAATGTATGGAGTGGAGTTTGCAACTGAAAAGGAACTTTGTGTTCCCAACAAGCTATTTGAAGGACGGCTTTCACACACACTTATCTCTCAGAACTGAGCATGTGGAGAGTCTTTCGTTCATCTAGCACAAAGGGAACGGATTGCAGGAGAAACTTTTACTCTGGTTTCTCAGTATGTTTCCTAGTGCCAGTTGGAAGTTCCTGCAGATTTCACTGTAAAACAGAGTTGGAGCTCGTACCTCCCCATATATATGTATGGAGTGGAGTTTTCAACTGAAAAGAAACTTGGTGTTCCCAACAATCTAATTGAAAGACGACATTCACACACAATTATCTCTCAGAACTGAGCATTTGGAGAGAAGTTCGTTCATCTAGCACAAAGGGAACGGGTTGCAGGAGAAACTTTTACTCTGGTTTTCAGTCTGTTTCCTAGTGCCGGATTGAATTTCCTGCAGTTTTCACTGAAAAACCGAGTTGGAGCTTGTACATCCCCATATATATTTATGGATTGGAGTTTGCAACTGAAAAGAATCTTTGTGTTCCCAACAAGCAAGTTGAAGGACGGCTTTCACACACACTTATCTCTCAGAACTGAGCATGTGGAGAGACGTTCGTTCATCTATCATAAATTGAACGGGTTGCAGGAGAAACTTTTACTCTGGTTTCTCAGTCTGTTTCCTAGTGCCGGTTTGAAGTTCCTGCAGTTTTCACTGTAAAACCGAGTTGGAGCTAATAGGTCCCCATATATATGTATGGAGTGGAGTTTGCAAGTGAAAAGTAACTATGTGTTCCCAACAAGCTAGGTGAAGGACGGCTTTCACACACAATTATCTCTCAGAATTGAGCATGTGGGGAGACGTTCGTTCATCTAGCACAAAAGGAACAGTTTGTAGGAGAACCTTATACTCTTTTTTCTCAGTCTGTTTCCTAGTGCCGGTTTGAAGTTCCTGCAATTTTCACTGTAAACCGAGTGGGAACTTGTACCTCCCCATATATATGTATGGATTGGAGTTTGCAACTGAAAAGAAACTTTGTGTTCCCAACAAGCTATTTGAAGGACGGCTATCACACACACTTATCTCTCAGAACTGAACATGTGGAGAGACGTTCCTTCATCTAGCACAAAGGGAACGGGTTGCAGTAGAAACTTTTACTCTGGTTTCTCATTCTGTTTCCTAGTGCCGGTTTGAAGTTCCTGCAGTTTTCACTGTAAAACCGTGTTGGAGCTAGAACAACCCCATATATATGAATGGAGTGGGGTTTGCAACTGAAAAGAAACTTTGTGTTCCCTACAAGCTATGTGAAGGGCGGCTTTCACACACACTTATCTCTTAGAACTGAGCATGTGTAGAGACGTTCGTTCATCTAGAAAAAGGGAACGGGTTGCAGGAGAAACTTTTACTCTGTTTTCTCAGTCTGTTTCCAAGTGCTGGTTTGAAGTTCCTGCAGTTTTCACTGTAAAACAGATTCGGAGCTAGTACATCCCCATATATGTGTATGGATTGGAGTTGGCAACTGAAAAGAAACTTTGTGTTCCCAACAAGCTAGTTGAAGGACGGCTTTCACACACACTTATCTCTCAAAACTCAGCATGTGGAGAGACGTTCGTTCATTTAGCACAAAGGAACGGGTTGCAGGAGAAACTTTTACTCTGGTTTCTCAGTCTGTTTCCTACTGCCGGTTTGTATTTCCTGCAGTTTTCACTGTAAAACCGAGTTGGAGCTAATACCTCCCCATATATATGTATGGAGTGGTGTATGCAAGTGAAAAGAAACTTTGTGTTCCCAACAAGCTTGTTGAAGGACGGCTTTCACACACAATTATCTCTCAGAATTGAGCATGTGGAGAGACGTTCGTTCATCTAGCACAAAGGGAACGGGTTGCAGGAGAAACTTTTACTCTGGTTTCTCAGTCTGTTTCCTAGTGCCGGTTTGAAGTTCCTGCAGTTTTCACTGTAAAACCCAGTTGGAGCTTGTACCTCCCCATATATATGTATGGAGTAGACTTTGCAATAGAAAAGAAATTTGTGTTCTCAACAAGCTAGGTGAAGGACGGTTTACACACACTTATCTCTCACAACTGAGCATGTGGAGAGACGTTCGTTCATCTAGCACAAAGGGAACGATTTGCAGGTGAAACTTTTACTCAGGATTCTCAGTCTGTTTCCTAGTGCCGGATTGAATTTCCTGCAGTTTTCACTGTAAACCGAGTTGGAACTACTACCTCCCCATATATATGTATGGAGTGGAGTTTGCAACTAAAAAGAAACTTTGTGTTCCAAACAAGCTAGTTGAAGGACGGCTTTCACACACACTTATCTCTCAGAACTGAACATGTGGAGAGACGTTCGTTCTTCTAGAACAAAGGGAACGGTTTGCAGCTGAAGCTATTACTCGGGTTTCTCAGTCTGTTTCCTAGTGCCGGTTTGAAGTTCCTGCAGTTTTCACTGTAAAACCGAATTGGAGCTCGTACCTCCCCATATATATGTATGGATTTGAGTTTGCAACTTAAAAGAAACTTTGTGTTCCCTACAAGCTATGTTAAGAGCGACTTTCACACACACTTATTTCTCAGAACTGAGCATGTGTAGAGACGTTCGTTCATCTAGCAAAATGGGAAAGGTTTGCAGCAGAAACTTTTACTCTGGTTTCTCAGTCTGTTTCCTAGTGCTGGTTAGAAATTCCTGCAGTTTTCACTGTAAAACCGAGTTGGAGCTAGTATATCCCCATATATGTGTATTTAGTGGAGTTTGCAACTGAAAAGAAACTTTGTGTTCCCAACAAGCTATGTGAAGGACGGCTTTCACACACACTTATCTCTCAAAACTGAGCATGTGGAGAGACGTTCGTTCATCTAGCACAAAGGGAACGGGTTGCAGGAAAAACTTTTACTCTGGTTTCTCAGTCTGTTTCCTACTGCCGTTTTGAAGTTCCTGCATTTTTCACTGTAAAACCGAGTTGGAGCTAATATCTCCCCATATATATGTATGGAGTGGAGTTTGCAATTGAAAAGAAACTTTGTGTTCCCAACAAGCTATGTGAAGGACGGCTTTCACACACAAATATCTCTCAGAACTGAGCATGTGGAGAGACGTTCGTTCATCTAGCATAAAGGAAACTGGTTGCAGGAGAAACTTTTACCCTGTTTTCTCAGTATTTTTCCTAGTACCGGTTTGAAGTTCCTGCAGTTTTCACTGTGAAACCGAGTTGGAGCTAATATATACCCATATATATTTATGGATTGGAGTTGGCAACTGAAAAGAATCTTTGTTTTACCAACAAGCTAGTTGAAGGACGGCTTTCACACACACTTATCTCTCAGAACTGAGCATGTGGAGAGACGTTCGTTCATCTAACTCAAAGGGAAAGGGTTGCAGGAGAAACTTTTACTCTGGTTTCTCAGTTTATTTCCTAGTGCCTGTTTGAAGATCCTGCAGTTTTCACTGTAAAATCGTGTTGGAGCTCGTCCCTCCCCTTATATATGTATGGAGTGGAGTTTGCCAGTGAAAAGAAACTTTGTGTTCCCAAAAATCTAGTTGAAGTACGGCTTTCACACACACTTATCTCTCAGAACTGAGCATGTGGATAGACGTTCGTTCATCTAGCACAAAATTAACAGTTTGCAGGTGAAACTTTTACTCTGGTTTCTCAGTCTGTTTCCTAGTGCCGGTTTGAAGTTCCTGCAGTTTTCACTGTAAAACCGAATTGGTGCTCGTACCTCCCCATATATATGTATGGAGAGGAGATTGCAACTGAAAACAAACTTTGGGTTTCCAACAAGCAAGGTGAAAGACGGCTTTCACACACACTTATCTCTCAGAACTGAGCATTTGGAGAGACGTTCGTTCATCTAGTACAAAAGAAACAGGTTGCAGGAGAAACTTTTACTCTTGTTTCTCAGTCTGTTTCCTAGTGCCGGTTTGAAGTTCCTGCAGTTTTCACTGTAAAACCGATTTGGAACTAGTACCTCCCCATATATATTTATGGTGTGGTGTTTGCAAGTGAAAAGAAACTTTGTGTTCCCAACAAGCTAGGTGAAGGCAGCTTTCACACACACTTATCTCTCAGAACTGAGCATGTGGAGAGACGTTCGTTCATCTTGCACAAAGGGAACGGGTTGCAGGAGCAAATTTACTCTGGTTTCTCAGTCTGTTTCCTAGTGCTGGATTGAAGTTCCTGCAGTTTTCACTGTAAACCCGAGTTGGAGCTAGTACCTCCCCAAATAAATGTATGGAGTGGAGTTTGCAACTGAAAAGGAACTTTGTGTTCCCAACAAGCTATTTGAAGGACGGCTTTCACACACACTTATCTCTCAGAACTGAGCATGTGGAGAGTCTTTCGTTCATCTAGCACAAAGGGAACGGATTGCAGGAGAAACTTTTACTCTGGTTTCTCAGTATGTTTCCTAGTGCCAGTTGGAAGTTCCTGCAGATTTCACTGTAAAACAGAGTTGGAGCTCGTACCTCCCCATATATATGTATGGAGTGGAGTTTTCAACTGAAAAGAAACTTGGTGTTCCCAACAATCTAATTGAAAGACGACATTCACACACAATTATCTCTCAGAACTGAGCATTTGGAGAGAAGTTCGTTCATCTAGCACAAAGGGAACGGGTTGCAGGAGAAACTTTTACTCTGGTTTTCAGTCTGTTTCCTAGTGCCGGATTGAATTTCCTGCAGTTTTCACTGAAAAACCGAGTTGGAGCTTGTACATCCCCATATATATTTATGGATTGGAGTTTGCAACTGAAAAGAATCTTTGTGTTCCCAACAAGCAAGTTGAAGGACGGCTTTCACACACACTTATCTCTCAGAACTGAGCATGTGGAGAGACGTTCGTTCATCTATCATAAATTGAACGGGTTGCAGGAGAAACTTTTACTCTGGTTTCTCAGTCTGTTTCCTAGTGCCGGTTTGAAGTTCCTGCAGTTTTCACTGTAAAACCGAGTTGGAGCTAATAGGTCCCCATATATATGTATGGAGTGGAGTTTGCAAGTGAAAAGTAACTATGTGTTCCCAACAAGCTAGGTGAAGGACGGCTTTCACACACAATTATCTCTCAGAATTGAGCATGTGGGGAGACGTTCGTTCATCTAGCACAAAAGGAACAGTTTGTAGGAGAACCTTATACTCTTTTTTCTCAGTCTGTTTCCTAGTGCCGGTTTGAAGTTCCTGCAATTTTCACTGTAAACCGAGTGGGAACTTGTACCTCCCCATATATATGTATGGATTGGAGTTTGCAACTGAAAAGAAACTTTGTGTTCCCAACAAGCTATTTGAAGGACGGCTATCACACACACTTATCTCTCAGAACTGAACATGTGGAGAGACGTTCCTTCATCTAGCACAAAGGGAACGGGTTGCAGTAGAAACTTTTACTCTGGTTTCTCATTCTGTTTCCTAGTGCCGGTTTGAAGTTCCTGCAGTTTTCACTGTAAAACCGTGTTGGAGCTAGAACAACCCCATATATATGAATGGAGTGGGGTTTGCAACTGAAAAGAAACTTTGTGTTCCCTACAAGCTATGTGAAGGGCGGCTTTCACACACACTTATCTCTTAGAACTGAGCATGTGTAGAGACGTTCGTTCATCTAGAAAAAGGGAACGGGTTGCAGGAGAAACTTTTACTCTGTTTTCTCAGTCTGTTTCCTAGTGCTGGTTTGAAGTTCCTGCAGTTTTCACTGTAAAACAGATTCGGAGCTAGTACATCCCCATATATGTGTATGGATTGGAGTTGGCAACTGAAAAGAAACTTTGTGTTCCCAACAAGCTAGTTGAAGGACGGCTTTCACACACACTTATCTCTCAAAACTCAGCATGTGGAGAGACGTTCGTTCATCTAGCACAAAGGAACGGGTTGCAGGAGAAACTTTTACTCTGGTTTCTCAGTCTGTTTCCTACTGCCGGTTTGTATTTCCTGCAGTTTTCACTGTAAAACCGAGTTGGAGCTAATACCTCCCCATATATATGTATGGAGTGGTGTATGCAAGTGAAAAGAAACTTTGTGTTCCCAACAAGCTTGTTGAAGGACGGCTTTCACACACAATTATCTCTCAGAATTGAGCATGTGGAGAGACGTTCGTTCATCTAGCACAAAGGGAACGGGTTGCAGGAGAAACTTTTACTCTGGTTTCTCAGTCTGTTTCCTAGTGCCGGTTTGAAGTTCCTGCAGTTTTCACTGTAAAACCCAGTTGGAGCTTGTACCTCCCCATATATATGTATGGAGTAGACTTTGCAATAGAAAAGAAATTTGTGTTCTCAACAAGCTAGGTGAAGGACGGTTTACACACACTTATCTCTCACAACTGAGCATGTGGAGAGACGTTCGTTCATCTAGCACAAAGGGAACGATTTGCAGGTGAAACTTTTACTCAGGATTCTCAGTCTGTTTCCTAGTGCCGGATTGAATTTCCTGCAGTTTTCACTGTAAACCGAGTTGGAACTACTACCTCCCCATATATATGTATGGAGTGGAGTTTGCAACTAAAAAGAAACTTTGTGTTCCAAACAAGCTAGTTGAAGGACGGCTTTCACACACACTTATCTCTCAGAACTGAACATGTGGAGAGACGTTCGTTCTTCTAGAACAAAGGGAACGGTTTGCAGCTGAAGCTATTACTCGGGTTTCTCAGTCTGTTTCCTAGTGCCGGTTTGAAGTTCCTGCAGTTTTCACTGTAAAACCGAATTGGAGCTCGTACCTCCCCATATATATGTATGGATTTGAGTTTGCAACTTAAAAGAAACTTTGTGTTCCCTACAAGCTATGTTAAGAGCGACTTTCACACACACTTATTTCTCAGAACTGAGCATGTGTAGAGACGTTCGTTCATCTAGCAAAATGGGAAAGGTTTGCAGCAGAAACTTTTACTCTGGTTTCTCAGTCTGTTTCCTAGTGCTGGTTAGAAATTCCTGCAGTTTTCACTGTAAAACCGAGTTGGAGCTAGTATATCCCCATATATGTGTATTTAGTGGAGTTTGCAACTGAAAAGAAACTTTGTGTTCCCAACAAGCTATGTGAAGGACGGCTTTCACACACACTTATCTCTCAAAACTGAGCATGTGGAGAGACGTTCGTTCATCTAGCACAAAGGGAACGGGTTGCAGGAAAAACTTTTACTCTGGTTTCTCAGTCTGTTTCCTACTGCCGTTTTGAAGTTCCTGCATTTTTCACTGTAAAACCGAGTTGGAGCTAATATCTCCCCATATATATGTATGGAGTGGAGTTTGCAATTGAAAAGAAACTTTGTGTTCCCAACAAGCTATGTGAAGGACGGCTTTCACACACAAATATCTCTCAGAACTGAGCATGTGGAGAGACGTTCGTTCATCTAGCATAAAGGAAACTGGTTGCAGGAGAAACTTTTACCCTGTTTTCTCAGTATTTTTCCTAGTACCGGTTTGAAGTTCCTGCAGTTTTCACTGTGAAACCGAGTTGGAGCTAATATATACCCATATATATTTATGGATTGGAGTTGGCAACTGAAAAGAATCTTTGTTTTACCAACATGCTAGTTGAAGGACGGGTTTCACACACACTTATCTCTCAGAACTGAGCATGTGGAGAGACGTTCGTTCATCTAGCACAAAGGGAACGGGTTGCAGGAGAAACTTTTACTCTGGTTTCTCAGTCTGTTTCCTATTGCCGGTTTGAAGTTCCTACAGTTTTCACTGCAAAACCGAGTTGGAGCTAGTACCTCCCCATATAAATGTATGGAGTGGAGATTGCAAGTGAAAAGAAACTTTGTGTTCCCAACAAGCTAGTTGAAGGACGGCTTTCACACACACTTATCTCTCAGAACTGAGCATGTGGAGAGACGTTCGTTCATCTAACTCAAAGGGAAAGGGTTGCAGGAGAAACTTTTACTCTGGTTTCTCAGTTTATTTCCTAGTGCCTGTTTGAAGATCCTGCAGTTTTCACTGTAAAATCGTGTTGGAGCTCGTCCCTCCCCTTATATATGTATGGAGTGGAGTTTGCCAGTGAAAAGAAACTTTGTGTTCCCAAAAATCTAGTTGAAGTACGGCTTTCACACACACTTATCTCTCAGAACTGAGCATGTGGATAGACGTTCGTTCATCTAGCACAAAATTAACAGTTTGCAGGTGAAACTTTTACTCTGGTTTCTCAGTCTGTTTCCTAGTGCCGGTTTGAAGTTCCTGCAGTTTTCACTGTAAAACCGAATTGGTGCTCGTACCTCCCCATATATATGTATGGAGAGGAGATTGCAACTGAAAACAAACTTTGGGTTTCCAACAAGCAAGGTGAAAGACGGCTTTCACACACACTTATCTCTCAGAACTGAGCATTTGGAGAGACGTTCGTTCATCTAGTACAAAAGAAACAGGTTGCAGGAGAAACTTTTACTCTTGTTTCTCAGTCTGTTTCCTAGTGCCGGTTTGAAGTTCCTGCAGTTTTCACTGTAAAACCGATTTGGAACTAGTACCTCCCCATATATATTTATGGTGTGGTGTTTGCAAGTGAAAAGAAACATTGTGTTCCCAACAAGCTAGGTGAAGGCAGCTTTCACACACACTTATCTCTCAGAACTGAGCATGTGGAGAGACGTTCGTTCACCTTGCACAAAGGGAACGGGTTGCAGGAGCAAATTTACTCTGGTTTCTCAGTCTGTTTCCTAGTGCTGGATTGAAGTTCCTGCAGTTTTCACTGTAAACACGAGTTGGAGCTAGTACCTCCCCAAATAAATATATGGATTGAGTTTGCAACTGAAAAGAATCTTTGTGTTCCCAACAAGCTAGGTGAAGGACGGCTTTCACACACACTTATCTCTCAGAACTGAACATGTGGAGAGACGTTCGTTCATCTAGCACAAAGGGAACGGGTTGCAGGAGAAACATTTACTCTGGTTTCTCAGTATGTTTCCTAGTGCCAGTTGGAAGTTCATGCAGTTTTCACTGTAAAACAGAGTTGGAGCTCGTACCTCCCCCTATATATATATGGAGTGGAGTTTGCAAATGAAAAGGAACTTGGTGTTCCCAAAAATCTAATTGAAAGACGACATTCACACACAATTATCTCTCAGAACTGAGCATGTGGAGAGACGTTCGTTCATCTAGCACAAAGGGAACGGGTTGCAGGAGAAACTTTTACTCTGGTTTCTCAGTCTGTTTCCTAGTGCCGGATTGAATTTCCTGCAGTTTTCACTGTAAAACCGAGTTGGAGCTAGTACATCCCCATATATATTTATGGATTGGAGTTTGCAACTGAAAAGAATCTTTGTGTTCCCAACAAGCAAGTTGAAGGACGGCTTTCACCCACACTTATCTCTCAGAACTGAGCATGTGGAGAGACGTTCGTTCATCTATCATAAATGGAACGGGTTGCAGGAGAAACTTTTACTCTGGTTTCTCAGTCTGTTTCCTAGTGCCGGTTTGAAGTTCCTGCAGTTTTCACTGTAAAACTGAGTTGGAGCTAATACGTCCCCATATATATGTATGGAGTGGAGTTTGCAAGTGAAAAGTAACTTTGTGTTCCCAACAAGCTAGGTGAAGGACGGCTTTCACACACACTTATCTCTCAGAACTGAACATGTGGAGAGACGTTCCTTCATCTAGCACAAAGGGAACGGGTTGCAGTAGAAACTTTTACTCTGGTTTCTCAGTCTGTTTCCTAGTGCCGGTTTGAAGTTCCTGCAGTTTTCACTGTAAAACCGTGTTGGAGCTAGAACAACCCCATATATATGTATGGAGTGGAGTTTGCAAGTGAAAAGAAACTTTGTGTTCCCAACAAGCTACGTGAAGGACGGCTTTCACACACACATATCTCTCCGAACTGAGCATGTGGAGAGACTTTCGTTCATCTAGAACAAAGGGAACGGGATGCAGGAGAAACTTTTACTCTGGTTTCTCAGTCTTTTTCCTAGTGCCGGTTTGAAGTTCCTGCAGTTTTCACTGTGAAACCGAGTTGGAGCTAATACATCCCCATATATATTTATGGATTGGAGTTGGCAACTGAAAAGGATCTTTGTGATACCAACAAGCTAGTTGAAGGACGGCTTTCACACACACTTATTTCTCAAAACTGAGCATGTGGAGAGACGTTCGTTCATCTAGAACAAAGGGAACGGGATGCAGGAGAAACTTTTACTCTGGTTTCTCAGTCTGTTTCCTTGTGCTGGTATAAAGTTCCTGCATTTGTCACTGTAAAACCGAGTTGGGGCTAGAACCTCCCCATATATATGTATGGAGTGGAGTTTGCAAGTGAAAAGAAACTTTGTGTTCCCAACAAGCTAGGTGAAGGACGGCTTTCACACCCACTTATCTCTCAAAACTGAGCATGTGGAGAGACGTTCGTTCATCTAGGACAAAGGGAACGGGTTGCAGGGGAAACTTTTACTCTGGTTTCTCAGACTGTTTCCTAGTGCCGGTTTGAATTTCCTGCAGTTTTCACTGTAAAACCGAGTTGGATCTAGTACCTCCCCATATATAAGTATGGAGTGGAGTTTGCAAGTGAAAAGAAACTTTGTGTTCCCAACAAGCTACGTGAAGGACGGCTTTCACACACACATATCTCTCCGAACTGAGCATGTGGAGAGACTTTCGTTCATCTAGCACAAAGGGAACGGGTTGCCGGAGAAACTATTACTCTTGTTTCTCAGTCTGTTTCCTAGTGCCGGTTTGAAGTTCCTGCAGTTTTCACTGTAAAATCGAGTTGGAGCTCGTACCTCCCCATATATATGTATGGAGTGGAGTTTGCAGGTGAAAAGAAACTTTGTGTTCCCAACAAGCTTGGTGAAGGACGGCTTTCACACCCACTTATCTCTCAAAACTGAGCATGTGGAGAGACTTTCGTTCATCTAGGACAAATGGAACTGGTTGCAGGAGAAACTTTTACTCTGGTTTCTCAGTCTGTTTCCAAGTGCCGGTTTGAAGTTCCTGCAGTTTTCACTGTAAAACCGAGTTGGATCTAGTACCTCCCCATATATATGTATGGAGTGGAGTTTGCAAGTGAAAAGAAACTTTGTGTTCCCAACAAGCTTGGTGAAGGACGGCTTTCACACACACTTATCTCTCCGAACTGAGCATGTGGAGAGACTTTCGTTCATCTAGCACAAAGGGAACGGGTTGCAGGAGAAACATTTACTCTGGTTTCTCAGTATGTTTCCTAGTGCCGGTTTGAAGTTCCTTCAGTTTTCACTGTAAAACAGAGTTGGAGCTAGTACCTCCCATATATATGTATGGATTGGAGTTTGCAACTGAAAAGAAACTTGGTGTTCCCAACAAGCTAGGTGAAGGATGGCTTTCACACACAATTATCTCTCAGAACTGAGTATGTGGAGAGACGTTCGTTCATCTAGCACAAATGAAACTGGTTGCAGGAGAAACTTTTACCCTGGTTTCTCAGTATTTTTCCTAGTGCCGGTTTGAAGTTCCTGCAGTTTTCAGTGTGAAACCGAGTTGGAGCTAATACATACCCATATATATTTATGGATTGGAGTTGGCAACTGAAAAGAATCTTTGTGTTACCAACAAGCTAGTTGAAGGAAGGCTTTCACACACAATTATTTCTCAGAACTGAGCATGTGTAGAGATGTTCGTTCATCTAGCACAAAGGGAACGGGTTGCAGGAGAAACTTTTACTCTGGTTTCTCAGTCTGTTTCCTAGTGCTTGTATGAAGATCCTGCAGTTGTCACTGTAAAACCGAGTTGGAGCTAGTACCTCCCATATATATGTATGGTTTGGAGTTTGCAAGTGGAAAGAAACTTTGTGTTCCCAACAAGCTTGGTGAAGGATGGCTTTCACACACACTTATCTCTCCGAACTGAGCATGTTGAGAGACTTTCGTTCATCTAGCATAAAGGGAACGGGTTGCAGGAGGAAATTTTACTCTGGTTTCTCAGTCTGTTTCCTATTGCCGGTTTGAAGTTCCTGCAGTTTTCACTGCAAAACCGAGTTGGAGCTAGTACCACCCCATATAAATGTATGGAGTGGAGTTTGCAAGTGAAAAGAAACTTTGTGTTCCCAACAAGCTAGGTGAAGGACGGCTTTCACACACACTTATCTCTCAGAACTGAGCATGTGGAGAGTCTTTCGTTCATCTAGCACAAAGGGAACGGATTGCAGGAGAAACTTTTACTCTGGTTTCTCAGTATGTTTCCTAGTGCCAGTTGGAAGTTCCTGCAGATTTCACTGTAAAACAGAGTTGGAGCTCGTACCTCCCCATATATATGTATGGAGTGGAGTTTGCAACTGAAAAGAAACTTGGTGTTCCCAACAATCTAATTGAAAGACGACATTCACACACAATTATCTCTCAGAACTGAGCATTTGGAGAGAAGTTCGTTCATCTAGCACAAAGGGAACGGGTTGCAGGAGAAACTTTTACTCTGGTTTCTCAGTCTGTTTCCTAGTGCCGGATTGAATTTCCTGCAGTTTTCACTGTAAAACCGAGTTGGAGCTAGTACATCCCCATATATATTTATGGATTGGAGTTTGCAACTGAAAAGAATCTTTGTGTTCCCAACAAGCAAGTTGAAGGACGGCTTTCACACACACTTATCTCTCAGAACTGAGCATGTGGAGAGACGTTCGTTCATCTATCATAAATTGAACGGGTTGCAGGAGAAACTTTTACTCTGGTTTCTCAGTCTGTTTCCTAGTGCCGGTTTGAAGTTCCTGCAGTTTTCACTGTAAAACCGAGTTGGAGCTAATAGGTCCCCATATATATGTATGGAGTGGAGTTTGCAAGTGAAAAGTAACTATGTGTTCCCAACAAGCTAGGTGAAGAACGGCTTTCACACACAATTATCTCTCAGAATTGAGCATGTGGTGAGACGTTCGTTCATCTAGCACAAAAGGAACAGTTTGTAGGAGAACCTTATACTCTGGTTTCTCAGTCTGTTTCCTAGTGCCGGTTTGAAGTTCCTGCAATTTTCACTGTAAACCGAGTGGGAACTTGTACCTCCCCATATATATGTATGGATTGGAGTTTGCAACTGAAAAGAAACTTTGTGTTCCCAACAAGCTATTTGAAGGACGGCTATCACACACACTTATCTCTCAGAACTGAACATGTGGAGAGACGTTCCTTCATCTAGCACAAAGGGAACGGGTTGCAGTAGAAACTTTTACTCTGGTTTCTCATTCTGTTTCCTAGTGCCGGTTTGAAGTTCCTGCAGTTTTCACTGTAAAACCGTGTTGGAGCTAGAACAACCCCATATATATGAATGGAGTGGGGTTTGCAACTGAAAAGAAACTTTGTGTTCCCTACAAGCTATGTGAAGGGCGGCTTTCACACACACTTATCTCTTAGAACTGAGCATGTGTAGAGACGTTCGTTCATCTAGAAAAAGGGAACGGGTTGCAGGAGAAACTTTTACTCTGTTTTCTCAGTCTGTTTCCTAGTGCTGGTTTGAAGTTCCTGCAGTTTTCACTGTAAAACAGATTCGGAGCTAGTACATCCCCATATATGTGTATGGATTGGAGTTGGCAACTGAAAAGAAACTTTGTGTTCCCAACAAGCTAGTTGAAGGACGGCTTTCACACACACTTATCTCTCTAAACTCAGCATGTGGAGAGACGTTCGTTCATCTAGCACAAAGGAACGGGTTGCAGGAGGAACTTTTACTCTGGTTTCTCAGTCTGTTTCCTACTGCCGGTTTGTATTTCCTGCAGTTTTCACTGTAAAACCGAGTTGGAGCTAATACCTCCCCATATATATGTATGGAGTGGTGTATGCAAGTGAAAAGAAACTTTGTGTTCCCAACAAGCTTGTTGAAGGACGGCTTTCACACACAATTATCTCTCAGAATTGAGCATGTGGAGAGACGTTCGTTCATCTAGCACAAAGGGAACGGGTTGCAGGAGAAACTTTTACTCTGGTTTCTCAGTCTGTTTCCTAGTGCCGGTTTGAAGTTCCTGCAGTTTTCACTGTAAAACCGAGTTGGAGCTTGTACCTCCCCATATATATGTATGGAGTAGACTTTGCAATAGAAAAGAAATTTGTGTTCTCAACAAGCTAGGTGAAGGACGGTTTACACACACTTATCTCTCACAACTGAGCATGTGGAGAGACGTTCGTTCATCTAGCACAAAGGGAACGATTTGCAGGTGAAACTTTTACTCAGGATTCTCAGTCTGTTTCCTAGTGCCGGATTGAATTTCCTGCAGTTTTCACTGTAAACCGAGTTGGAACTACTACCTCCCCATATATATGTATGGAGTGGAGTTTGCAACTAAAAAGAAACTTTGTGTTCCAAACAAGCTAGTTGAAGGACGGCTTTCACACACACTTATCTCTCAGAACTGAGCATGTGTAGAGACGTTCGTTCATCTAGCAAAATGGGAAAGGTTTGCAGCAGAAACTTTTACTCTGGTTTCTCAGTCTGTTTCCTAGTGCTGGTTAGAAATTCCTGCAGTTTTCACTGTAAAACCGAGTTGGAGCTAGTATATCCCCATATATGTGTATTTAGTGGAGTTTGCAACTGAAAAGAAACTTTGTGTTCCCAACAAGCTATGTGAAGGACGGCTTTCACACACACTTATCTCTCAAAACTGAGCATGTGGAGAGACGTTCGTTCATCTAGCACAAATGGAACGGGTTGCAGGAAAAACTTTTACTCTGGTTTCTCAGTCTGTTTCCTACTGCCGTTTTGAAGTTCCTGCATTTTTCACTGTAAAACCGAGTTGGAGCTAATATCTCCCCATATATATGTATGGAGTGGAGTTTGCAATTGAAAAGAAACTTTGTGTTCCCAACAAGCTATGTGAAGGACGGCTTTCACACACAATTATCTCTCAGAACTGAGCATGTGGAGAGACGTTCGTTCATCTAGCATAAAGGAAACTGGTTGCAGGAGAAACTTTTACCCTGTTTTCTCAGTATTTTTCCTAGTACCGGTTTGAAGTTCCTGCAGTTTTCACTGTGAAACCGAGTTGGAGCTAATATATACCCATATATATTTATGGATTGGAGTTGGCAACTGAAAAGAATCTTTGTTTTACCAACAAGCTAGTTGAAGGACGGGTTTCACACACACTTATCTCTCAGAACTGAGCATGTGGAGAGACGTTCGTTCATCTAGCACAAAGGGAACGGGTTGCAGGAGAAACTTTTACTCTGGTTTCTCAGTCTGTTTCCTATTGCCGGTTTGAAGTTCCTACAGTTTTCACTGCAAAACCGAGTTGGAGCTAGTACCTCCCCATATAAATGTATGGAGTGGAGATTGCAAGTGAAAAGAAACTTTGTGTTCCCAACAAGCTAGTTGAAGGACGGCTTTCACACACACTTATCTCTCAGAACTGAGCATGTGGAGAGACGTTCGTTCATCTAACTCAAAGGGAAAGTGTTGCAGGAGAAACTTTTACTCTGGTTTCTCAGTTTATTTCCTAGTGCCTGTTTGAAGATCCTGCAGTTTTCACTGTAAAATCGTGTTGGAGCTCGTCCCTCCCCTTATATATGTATGGAGTGGAGTTTGCCAGTGAAAAGAACCTTTGTGTTCCCAAAAATCTAGTTGAAGTACGGCTTTCACACACACTTATCTCTCAGAACTGAGCATGTGGATAGACGTTCGTTCATCTAGCACAAAATTAACAGTTTGCAGGTGAAACTTTTACTCTGGTTTCTCAGTCTGTTTCCTAGTGCCGGTTTGAAGTTCCTGCAGTTTTCACTGTAAAACCGAATTGGTGCTCGTACCTCCCCATATATATGTATGGAGAGGAGATTGCAACTGAAAACAAACTTTGGGTTTCCAACAAGCAAGGTGAAAGACGGCTTTCACACACACTTATATCTCAGAACTGAGCATTTGGAGAGACGTTCGTTCATCTAGTACAAAAGAAACAGGTTGCAGGAGAAACTTTTACTCTGGTTTCTCAGTCTGTTTCCTAGTGCCGGTTTGAAGTTCCTGCAGTTTTCATTGTAAAACCGATTTGGAACTAGTACCTCCCCATATATATTTATGGTGTGGTGTTTGCAAGTGAAAAGAAACATTGTGTTCCCAACAAGCTAGGTGAAGGCAGCTTTCACACACACTTATCTCTCAGAACTGAGCATGTGGAGAGACGTTCGTTCACCTTGCACAAAGGGAACGGGTTGCAGGAGCAAATTTCTCTGGTTTCTCAGTCTGTTTCCTAGTGCTGGATTGAAGTTCCTGCAGTTTTCACTGTAAACACGAGTTGGAGCTAGTACCTCCCCAAATAAATATATGGATTGGATTTTGCAACTGAAAAGAATCTTTGTGTTCCCAACAAGCTAGGTGAAGTACGGCTTTCACACACACTTATCTCTCAGAACTGAACATGTGGAGAGACGTTCGTTCATCTAGCACAAAGGGAACGGGTTGCAGGAGAAACTTTTACTCTGGTTTCTCAGTATGTTTCCTAGTGCCAGTTGGAAGTTCATGCAGTTTTCACTGTAAAACAGAGTTGGAGCTCGTACCTCCCCCTATATATATATGGAGTGGAGTTTGCAAATGAAAAGGAACTTGGTGTTCCCAAAAATCTAATTGAAAGACGACATTCACACACAATTATCTCTCAGAACTGAGCATGTGGAGAGACGTTCGTTCATCTAGCGCAAAGGGAACGGGTTGCAGGAGAAACTTTTACTCTGGTTTCTCAGTCTGTTTCCTAGTGCCGGATTGAATTTCCTGCAGTTTTCACTGTAAAACCGAGTTGGAGCTAGTACATCCCCATATATATTTATTGATTGGAGTTTGCAACTGAAAAGAATCTTTGTGTTCCCAACAAGCAAGTTGAAGGACGGCTTTCACCCACACTTATCTCTCAGAACTGAGCATGTGGAGAGACGTTCGTTCATCTATCATAAATGGAACGGGTTGCAGGAGAAACTTTTACTCTGGTTTCTCAGTCTGTTTCCTAGTGCCGGTTTGAAGTTCCTGCAGTTTTCACTGTAAAACTGAGTTGGAGCTAATACGTCCCCATATATATGCATGGAGTGGAGTTTGCAAGTGAAAAGTAACTTTGTGTTCCCAACAAGCTAGGTGAAGGACGGCTTTCACACACACTTATCTCTCAGAACTGAACATGTGGAGAGACGTTCCTTCATCTAGCACAAAGGGAACGGGTTGCAGTCGAAACTTTTACTCTGGTTTCTCAGTCTGTTTCCTAGTGCCGGTTTGAAGTCCCTGCAGTTTTCACTGTAAAACCGTGTTGGAGCTAGAACAACCCCATATATATGAATGGAGTGGAGTTTGCAACTGAAAAGAAACTTTGTGTTCCCTACAAGCTATGTGAAGGGCGGCTTTCACACACACTTATCTCTTAGAACTGAGCATTTGTAGAGACGTTCGTTCATCTTGAAAAAGGGAACGGGTTGCAGGAAAAACTTTTACTCTGGTTTCTCAGTCTGTTTCCTAGTGCTGGTTTGAAGTTCCTGCAGTTTTCACTGTAAAACAGAGTCGGAGCTATTACATCCCCATATATGTGTATGGATTGGAGTTTGCAACTGAAAAGAAACTTTGTGTTCCCAACAAGCTAGGTGAAGGACGGCTTTCACACACACTTATCTCTCAAAACTCAGCATGTGTAGAGACGTTCGTTCATCTAGCACAAAGGGAACGGGTTGCAGGTGAAACTTTTACTCTGGTTTCTCAGTCTGTTTCCTAGAGCCGGTTTGAAGTTCCTGCAGTTTTCACTGTAAAACCGAGTTGGAGCTTGTACCTCCCCATATATATGTATGGAGTGGATTTGCAAGTGAAAAGAAATTTGTGTTCCCAACAAGCTAGGTGAAGGACGGCTTTCACACACTTATCTCTCACAACTGAGCATGTGGAGAGACGTTCGTTCATCTAGCACAAAGGGACCGGTTTGCAGGTGAAACTTTTACTCAGGATTCTCAGTCTGTTTCCTAGTGCCGGTTTGAACTTCCTGCAGTTTTCACTGTAAACCGAGTTGGAACTAGTACCTCCCCATATATATGTATGGAGTGGAGTTTGCAACTAAAAAGAAACTTTGTGTTCCAAACAAGCTAGTTGAAGGACGGCTTTCACACAGACTTATCTCTCAGAACTGAACATGTGGAGAGACGTTCGTTCATCTAGCACAAAGGGAACGGGTTGCAGGAGAAACTTTTACTCTGGTTTCTCAGTATGTTTCCTAGTGCCAGTTGGAAGTTCCTGCAGTTTTCACTGTAAAACAGAGTTGGAGCTCGTACCTCCCCATATATATATATGGAGTGGAGTTTGCAAATGAAAAGGAACTTGGTGTTCCCAAAAATCTAATTGAAAGACGACATTCACACACAATTATCTCTCAGAACTGAGCATGTGGAGAGACGTTCGTTCATCTAGCACAAAGGGAACGTGTTGCAGGAGAAACTTTTACTCTGGTTTCTCAGTCTGTTTCCTAGTGCCGGATTGAATTTCCTGCAGTTTTCACTGTAAAACCGAGTTGGAGCTAGTACATCCCCATATATATTTATGGATTGGAGTTTGCAACTGAAAAGAATCATTGTGTTCCCAACAAGCAATTTGAAGGACGGCTTTCACCCACACTTATCTCTCAGAACTGAGCATGTGGAGAGACGTTCGTTCATCTATCATAAATGGAACGGGTTGCAGGAGAAACTTTTACTCTGGTTTCTCAGTCTGTTTCCTAGTGCCGGTTTGAAGTTCCTGCAGTTTTCACTGTAAAACTGAGTTGGAGCTAATACGTCCCCATATATATGTATGGAGTGGAGTTTGCAAGTGAAAAGTAACTTTGTGTTCCCAACAAGCTAGGTGAAGGACGGCTTTCACACACACTTATCTCTCAGAACTGAACATGTGGAGAGACGTTCCTTCATCTAGCACAAAGGGAACGGGTTGCAGTAGAACCTTATACTCTGGTTTCTCAGTCTGTTTCCTAGTGCCGGTTTGAAGTTCCTGCAGTTTTCACTGTAAAACCGTGTTGGAGCTAGAACAACCCCATATATATGAATGGAGTGGAGTTTGCAACTGAAAAGAAACTTTGTGTTCCCTACAAGCTATGTGAAGTGCGGCTTTCACACACACTTATCTCTTAGAACTGAGCATTTGTAGAGACGTTCGTTCATCTTGAAAAAGGGAACGGGTTGCAGGAGAAACTTTTACTCTGGTTTCTCAGTCTGTTTCCTAGTGCTGGTTTGAAGTTCCTGCAGTTTTCACTGTAAAACAGAGTCGGAGCTATTACATCCCCATATATGTGTATGGATTGGAGTTTGCAACTGAAAAGAAACTTTGTGTTCCCAACAAGCTAGGTGAAGGACGGCTTTCACACACACTTATCTCTCAAAACTCAGCATGTGGAGAGACGTTTGTTCATCTAGCACAAAGGGAACGGGTTGCAGTTGAAACTTTTACTCTGGTTTCTCAGTCTGTTTCCTAGAGCCGGTTTGAAGTTCCTGCAGTTTTCACTGTAAAACCGAGTTGGAGCTTGTACCTCCCCATATATATGTATGGAGTGCATTTGCAAGTGAAAAGAAATTTGTGTTCCCAACAAGCTAGGTGAAGGACGGCTTTCACACACTTATCTCTCACAACTGAGCATGTGGAGAGACGTTCGTTCATCTAGCACAAAGGGACCGGTTTGCAGGTGAAACTTTTACTCAGGATTCTCAGTCTGTTTCCTAGTGCCGGTTTGAACTTCCAGCAGATTTCACTTTAAACCGAGTTGGAACTAGTACCTCCCCATATATATGTATGGAGTGGAGTTTGCAACTAAAAAGAAACTTTGTGTTCCAAACAAGCTAGTTGAAGGACGGCTTTCACACACACTTATCTCTCAGAACTGAACATGTGGAGAGAAGTTCCTTCATCTAGCACAAAGGGAACGGGTTGCAGTAGAAACTTATACTCTGGTTTCTCAGTCTGTTTCCTAGTGCCGGTTTGAAGTTCCTGCAATTTTCACTGTAAAACCGGGTTGGAGATAGTACCTCCCCATATATATGTATGGAGTGGGGTTTGCAACTTAAAAGAAACTTTGTGTTCCCTACAAGCTATGTTAAGGGCGACTTTAACACACACTTATTTCTCAGAACTGAGCATGTGTAGAGACGTTCGTTCATCTAGCAAAATGGGAAAGGTTTGCAGCAGAAACTTTTACTCTGATTTCTCAGTCTGTTTCCTAGTGCTGGTTTGAAGTTCCTGCAGTTTTCACTGTAAAAGCGAGTTGGATCTAGTACATACCCATATATGTGTATGTAGTGGAGTTTGCAACTGAAAAGAAACTCTGTGTTCCCAACAAGCTATGTGAAGGACGGCTTTCACACACACTTATCTCTCAAAACTGAGCATGTGGAGAGACTTTCGTTCATCTAGCACAAATGGAACGGGTTGCATGAGAAACTTTTACTCTGGTTTCTCAGTCTGTTTCCTACTGCCGTTTTGAATTTCCTGCAGTTTTCACTGTAAAACCGAGTTGGAGCTAATATCTCCCCATATATATATATGGAGTGGAGTTTGCAAGTGAAAAGAAACTTTGTGTTCCCAACAAGCTAGGTGAAGGACGGCTTTCACACACACATATCTCTCAGAACTGAGCATGTGGAGAGACATTCGTTCATCTAGCACAAATGGAACGGGTTGCAGGAGAAACTTTTACTCTGGTTTCTCAGTCTGTTTCCTAGTGCCGGTTTGAACTTCCTGCAGTTTTCACTGTAAAACCGATTTGGAGCTAGTACCTCGCCATATATATTTATGGAGTGGTGTATGCAAGTGAAAAGAAACATTGTGTTCCCAACAAGCTTGGTGAAGGCAGCTTTCACACACACTTATCTCTCAGAACTGAGCATGTGGAGAGACGTTCGTTCATCTTGCACAAAGGAACGGGTTGCAGGAAAAACTTTTACTCTGGTTTCTCATTCTGTTTCCTACTGCCAGTTAGTATTTCCTGCAGTTTTCAATGTAAAACCGAGTTGGAGCTAATACCTCCCCATATATATGTATGGAGTGGGGTTTGCAAGTGAAAAGAAATTTGTGTTCCCAACAAGCTAGGTGAAGGACGGCTTACACACACTTATCTCTCAGAACTGAGCATGTGGATAGACGTTCGTTCATCTAGCACAAATGGAACGGTTTGCAGGTGAAACTTTTACTCTGGTTTCTCAGTCTGTTTCCTAGTGCCGGTTGGAAATTCCTGCAGTTTTCACTGTAAAACCGAATTGGAGCTCGTACCTCCCCATATATATGTATGGAGAGGAGATTGCAACTGAAAAGAAACTTTGTGTTCCCAACAAGCTAGGTGAATGACGGCTTTAACACACATTTATCTCTCAGAACTGAGCATGTGGAGAGACGTTCGTTCATCTAGCACAAAAGTAATAGTTTGCAGGAAAAACTTTTACTCTGTTTTCTCAGTCTGTTTCCTAGTGCCGGTTTGAAGTTCCTGCAGTTTTCACTGTAAACCGAGTTGGAACTAGTACCTCCCCATATATATGTATGGAGTGGGGTTTGCAACTTAAAAGAAACTTTGTGTTCCAAACAAGCTAGTTGAAGGACGGCTTTCACACACACTTTTCTCTCAGAACTGAACATGTGGAGAGACGTTCCTTCATCTAGCACAAAGGGAACGGGTTGCAGTAGAAACTTTTACTCTGGTTTCTCAGTCTGTTTCTTAGTGCCGGTTTGAAGTTCCTGCAGTTTTCACTGTAAAACCGATTTGGAGCTAGTACCTCCCCATATATATGTATGGAGTGGAGTTTGTAACTTAAAAGAAACTTTGTGTTCCCTACAAGCTATGTAAAGGGCGGCTTTCACACACACTTATTTCTCAGAACTGAGCATGTGTAGAGACGTTCGTTCATCTAGCAAAATGGGAACGGTTTGCAGGAGAAACTTTTACTCTGGTTTCTCAGTCTGTTTCCTAGTGCTGGTTTGAGGTTCCTACAGTTTTCACTGTAAAACCGAGTTGGAGCTAGTACATACCCATATATGTGTATGGAGTGGAGTTTGCAACTGAAAAGTAACTTTTTGTTCCCAACAAGCTAGGTGAAGTTCGGCTTTCACACACACTTATCTCTCCGAACTGAGCATGTGGAGAGACTTTCGTTCATCTAGCACAAAGAAAACGGGTTGCAGGAGCAACTTTTACTCTGGTTTCTCAGTCTCTTTCCTATTGCCGGTTTGAAGTTCCTGCAGTTTTCACTGTAAAACCGAGTTGGAGCTAGTACCTCCCCATATAAATGTATGGAGTGGAGTTTGCAAGTGAAAAGAAACTTTGTGTTCCCAACAAGCTACTTGAAGGACGGCTTTCATGCTCTTATATCTCAGAACTGAGCATGTGGAAAGACATTCGCTCTTTTAGCACAAAGGGAACGGTTTGCAGCTGAAACTATTACTCTGGTTTCTCAGTCTGTTTCCTAGTGCCGGTTTGAAGTTCCTGCATTTTTCACTGTGAAACCGAATTGGAGCTCGTACCTCCCCATATATATGTATGGATAGGAGATTGCAACTGAAAAGAAACTTTGTGTTCCCAACTAGCTAGGTGAAGATCGGCTTTCACACACACTTATCTCTCACAACTGAGCATGTGGAGAGACGTTCTTTCATCTAGCACAAAAGGAACAGGTTGCAGGAGAAACTTTTACTCTGGTTTCTCAGTCTGTTTCCTAGTGCCGGTTTGAAGTTCCTGCAGTTTTCACTGTAAAACCGATTTGGAGCTAGTACCTCCCCATATATATGTATGGAGTGGAGTTTGCAACTTAAAAGAAACTTTGTGTTCCCTACAAGCTATGTAAAGGGCGGCTTTCACACACACTTATTTCTCAGAACTGAGCATGTGTAGAGACGTTCGTTCATCTAGCAAAATGGGAACGGTTTGCAGGAGAAACTTTTACTCTGGTTTCTCAGTCTGTTTCCTAGTGCTGGTTTGAGGTTCCTACAGTTTTCACTGTAAAACCGAGTTGGAGCTTGTACATACCCATATATGTGTATGGAGTGGAGTTTGCAACTGAAAAGTAACTTTTTGTTCCCAACAAGCTAGGTGAAGTTCGGCTTTCACACACACTTATCTCTCCGAACTGAGCATGTGGAGAGACTTTCGTTCATCTAGCACAAAGAAAACGGGTTGCAGGAGCAACTTTTACTCTGGTTTCTCAGTCTGTTTCCTATTGCCGGTTTGAAGTTCCTGCAGTTTTCACTGTAAAACCGAGTTGGAGCTAGTACCTCCCCATATAAATGTATGGAGTGGAGTTTGCAAGTGAAAAGAAACTTTGTGTTCCCAACAAGCTACTTGAAGGACGGCTTTCATGCTCTTATATCTCAGAACTGAGCATGTGGAAAGACGTTCGCTCTTCTAGCACAAAGGGAACGGTTTGCAGCTGAAACTATTACTCTGGTTTCTCAGTCTGTTTCCTAGTGCCGGTTTGAAGTTCCTGCATTTTTCACTGTGAAACCGAATTGGAGCTCGTACCTCCCCATATATATGTATGGATAGGAGATTGCAACTGAAAAGAAACTTTGTGTTCCCAACTAGCTAGGTGAAGATCGGCTTTCACACACACTTATCTCTCACAACTGAGCATGTGGAGAGACGTTCTTTCATCTAGCACAAAAGGAACAGGTTGCAGGAGAAACTTTTACTCTGGTTTCTCATTCTGTTTCCTAGTGCCGGTTTGAAGTTCCTGCAGTTTTCACTGTAAACCGAGTTGGAATTAGTACCTCCCCATATATATGTATGGAGTGGAGTTTGCAACTTAAAAGAAACTTTGTGTTCCCTACAAGCTATGTAAAGGGCGGCTTTCATACACAGTTATCTCTCAGAACTTAGCATTTGTAGAGACGTTTGTTCATCTAGCAAAAAGGGAACGGGTTTCAGGAGAAACTTTTACTCTGGTTTCTCAGTCTCTTTCCTAGTCCTGGTTTGAAGTTCCTGCAGTTTTCACTGTAAAACCGAGTCAGAGCTAGTACATCCCCATATATGTGTATGGATTGGAATTTGCAACTGAAAAGAAACTTTGTGTTCCCAACAAGCTAGGTGAAGGACGGCTTTCACACACATTTATCTCTCAGAACTGAGCATGTGGAGAGACGTTCGTTCATCTAGCACAAAGGGAACGGGTTGCAGAAGATACTTTTACTCTGGTTTCTCATTCTGTTTACTACTGCCGGTTTGTAGTTCCTGCAGTTTTCACTGTAAAACCGAGTTGGAGCTAATACCTCCCCATGTATATGTATGGAGTGGAGTTTTCAAGTGAAAAGATATTTGTGTTCCCAACAAGCTAGGTGAAGGACGGCTTACACACACTTATCTCTCAGAACTGATCATGTGGAGAGACGTTCGTTCATCTAGCACAAAGGGAACGGTTTGCCGGTGAAACTTTTACTCTGGTTTCTCAGTCTGTTTCCTAGTGCCGGTTTGAACTTCCTGCAGTTTTCACTGTAAAACCGAATTGGAGCTCGTACCTCCCCATATATATGTATAGAGAGGAGATTGCAACTAAAAAGAAACTTTGTGTTCCCAACAAGCCAGGTGAATGACGGCTTTCACACACATTTATCTCTCAGAACTGAGCATGTGGAGAGACATTCGTTCATCTAGCACAAAAGTAACAGTTTGCAGGAAAAACTTTTACTCTGTTTTCTCAGTCTGTTTCCTAGTGCCGGTTTGAAGTTCCTGCAGTTTTCACTGTAAACAGAGTTGGAACTAGTACCTCCCCATATATATTTATGGAGTGGAGTTTGCATCTTAAAAGAAACTTTGTGTTCCAAACAAGCTATTTGAAGGACGGCTTTCACACACACTTTCCTCTCAGAACTGAACATGTGTAGAGACGTTCGTTCATCTAGGAAAATGGGAACGGTTTGCAGGAGAAACTTTTACTCTGGTTTCTCAGTCTGTTTCCTAGTGCTGGATTGAAGTTCCTGCAGTTTTCACTGTAAAACTGAGTTGGAGCTAGTACATACCCATATATGTGTATGTATTGGAGTTTGCAACTGAAAAGAAACTTTGTGTTCCCAACAAGCTATGTGAAGGACGGCTTTCACACACACTTATCTCTCCGAACTGAGCATGTGGAGAGACTTTCGTTCATCTAGCACAAAGAAAACGGGTTGCAGGAGCAACTTTTACTCTGGTTTCTCAGTCTGTTTCCTATTGACCTTTTGAAGTTCCTGCAGTTTTCACTGTAAAACCGAGTTGGAGCTAGTACCTCCCCATATAAATGTATGGAGTGGAGTTTGCAAGTGAAAAGAAACTTTGTGTTCCCAACAAGCTAGGTGAAGGACGGCTTTCACACACAATTATCTCTCAGATATGAGCATGTGGAAAGACGATCATTCATCTAGCACAAAAGGAACAGGTTGCAGGGGAAAATTTACTCTGGTTTCTCAGTCTGTTTCCTAGTGCCGGTTTGAAGTTCCTGCAGTTTTCTCTGTAAAACCGAATTGGATCTCGTACCTCCCCATATATATGTATGGATAGGAGATTGCAACTTAAAACAAACTTTGGATTCCCAACAAGTTATTTGAAGAACGGCTTTCACACACACTTATCTCTCAGAACTGAGCATGTTGAGAGACGTTCGTTCACATAGCACAAATGAAACGGGTTGCAGGAGAAACTTTTACTCTGGTTTCCCAGTCTGTTTCCTATTGCCGGTTTGAAGTTCCTGCAGTTTTCACTGTAAACAGAGTTTGAAATAGTAACTCCCCATATATATGTGTGGAGTGGAATTTGCAACTGAAAAGAAACTTTGTGTTCCCAACAAGCTAGGTGAAAGAAGGCTTTCACACACACATATCTCTCAAAACTGAGCATGTGGAGAGACGTTCGTTCATCTAGCACAAAGGGATCGGGTTGCAGGAGAACCTTTTACTCTGGTTTCTCAGTCTGTTTCCTAGTGCCGGTTTGAAGTTCCTGCAGTTTTCACTGTAAAACCGATTTGGAGCTAGTACCTCCCCATATATTTTTATGGAGTGGTGTATGCAAATGAAAAGAAACATTGTGTTCCCAACAAGCTAGGTGAAGGCAGCTTTCAAACACACTTATCTCTCAGAACTGAGCATGTGGAGAGACGTTCGTTCATCTTGCACAAAGGGAACGGATTGCAGGAGCAACTTTTACTCTGGTTTCTCAGTCTGTTTCCTAGTGCTGGTTTGAAGTTCCTGCAGTTTTCACTGTAAACCCGAGTTGGAGCTAGTACCTCCCCAAATATATGTATGGAGTGGAGTTTGCAAGTGAATAGAAACTTTGTGTTCCCAACAAGCTAGGTGAAGGACGGCTTTCACACACAATTATCTCTCAGAACTGAGCATGTGGAGAGACGTTCGTTCATCTAGCACAAATGGAACGGGTTGCAGGAGAAACATTTACTCTGTTTTCTCAGTATGTTTCCTAGTGCCGGTTGGAAGTTCCTGCAGTTTTCACTGTAAAACAGAGTTGGAGCTAGTACAATCCCATATATATTTATGGATTGGAGTATGCAACTGAAAAGAAACTTTGTGTTCCCAAGAAGCAATTGAAGGACGGCTTTCACACACTTATCTCTAAGAACTGAGCATGTGGAGAGACGTTCGTTCATCTAGCACAAAGGAATCTGTTTGCAGGTGAAAGTTTTACTCTGGTTTCTCAGTCTGTTTCCTAGTGCCGGTTTGAAGTTCCTGCAATTTTCACTGTAAAACCGAATTGGAGCTCGTAACTCCCCATATATATTTATGGAGAGGATATTGCAACTGAAAAGAAACTTTGTGTTCCCAACAAGCTAGGTAAAGGAAGGCTTTCACACACACTTATCTCTCAGAACTTAGCATGATGAGAGACGTTCGTTCATCTAGCACAAAAGGAATTGATTGCAGGACAAACTTTTACTCTGGTTTCTCATTCTGTTTCCTAGTGCCAGTTTGAATTTCCTGCAGCTTTCACTGTAAACCGAGTTGGAACTAATACATCCCCATATATATGTATGGGTGGAGTTTGCAACTGAAAAGAAACTTCGTGTTCCCTACAAACTATGTGAAGGGCGGCTTTCACACACACTTCTCTCTCAGAACTGAGCATGTGTAGAGACGTTCGTTCATCTAGCAAAAAGGGAACGGTTTGCAGGAGAAACTTTTTCTCTGGTTTCTCAGTCTGTTTCCTAGTGCTGCTTTGAAGTTCCTGAAGTTTTCACTCTAAAAGAGTTTTGGAGCTAGTACCTCCCCATATATATGTATGAGTGGAGTTTGCAAGTGAAAAGTAACTTTGTGTTCCCAACATGCTAGGTGAAGGACGACTTTCACACTTACTTTTCTCTCAGAACTGAGCATGTGGAGAGACGTTCCTTCATCTAGCACAAATAGAACGGATTGCAGTAGAAAATTTACTCTGGTTTCTCAGTCTGTTTCCTAGGGCTGGTTTGACGTTCCTGCAGTTTTCATTGTAAAACCGAGTTGGAGATAGTACCTCCCCATATATATGTATGGAGTGGAGTTTGCATCTTAAAAGTAACTTTGTTTTCCCTACAAGTTATGTGAAGGGCGGCTTTCACACACAATTATCTCTCAGAAATGAGCATGTGTAGAGACGTTCGTTCATGTAGGAAAAAGGTAACGGTTTGCAGGAGAAACTTTTACTCTGGTTTCTCAGTCTGTTTCCTAGTGCTGGTTTGAAGTTCCTGCAGTTTTCACTGTAAAACCGAGTTGGAGCTAGTACATCCCCATATATGTGTAAGGAGTGGGGTTTGCAACTGAAAAGAAACTTTGTGTTCCCAACAAGCTAGATGAAGGACGGCTTTCACACACACTTATCTCTCAAAACTGAGCATGTAGTGAGACGTTCGTTCATCTAGCACAAAGGGAGCGGGTTGCAGGAGAAACTTTTACTCTGGATTCTCAGTCTGTTTCCTACTGCCGGTTTGTAGTTCCTGCAGTTTTCACTGTAAAACCGAGTTGGAGCTAATACCTCCCCATATATATGTATGGAGTGGAGTTTGCAAGTGAAAAGAAACTTTGTGTTCCCAACAAGCTATGTGAAGGACGGCTTTCACACACAATTATCTCTCAGAACTGAGCATGTGGAGAGACGTTCGTTCATCTACCACAAAGGGAACGGGTTGCAGGAGCAAATTATCTCTGGTTTCTCAGTCTGTTTCCTAGTGCCGGTTTGAAGTTCCTGCAGTTTTCACAGTAAAATCGAGGTGGAGCTCGTACCTCCCATATATATGTATGGAGTGGTGTTTTCAACTGAAAAGAAATTTTGTGTTCCCAACAAGCCAGGTGAATGACGGCTTACACACACACTTATCTCTCAGAACTGAGCGCGTGGAGAGACGTTCGTTCATCTAGCACAAAGGGAACGGGTTGCAGGATCAACTTTTACTCTGGTTTCTCAGTCTGTTTCCTAGTGCCGGTTTGAAGTTCCTGCAGTTTTCACTGTAAAACCGAGTTGGAGCTAGTACCTCCCCATATATATGTATGGAGTGGAGTTTGCAACTTAAAAGAAACTTTGTGTTCCCAACAAGCTAGGTGAAGGACGGCTTTCACACACAATTATATGTCACAACTGAGCATGTGGAGAGACGTTCGTTCATCTAGCACAAAGGGAACGGGTTGCAGGAACAACTTTTACTCTGGTTTCTCAGTCTGTTTCCTAGTGCAGTTTTGAAGTTCCTGCAGTTTTCACTGTAATATCGGGTTGGAGCTAGTACCTCCCCATATATATGTATGGAGTGGAGATGGCATCTGAAAAGAAACTTTGTGTTCCCAACTAGCTAGGTGAAGGACGGCTTTCACACACACTTATCTCTCAGAACTGAGCATGTGAAGAGACGTTCGTTCATCTAGCACAAAAAGAACGGGTTGCTGGAGAAACTATTACTCTGGTTTCTCAGTCTGTTTCCTAGTGCCGTTTTGAAGTTCCTGCAGTTTTCAATGTAAACCGAGTTGGAACTAGTACCTCCCCATATATATGTATGGAGTGAAGTTTGCAACTGAAAAGTATCTTTGTGTTCCCTACAAGCTATGAGAAGGGCGGATTTCACACACACTTATCTCTCAGAAATGAGCATGTGTTGAGACGTTCGTTCATCTAGCAAAAGGGGAACGGGTTGCAGGAGTAACTTTTATTCTGGTTTCTCAGTCTGTTTCCTAGGGCTGGTTTGAAATTCCTGCAGTTTTCACTGTAAAATCGAGTTGGAGCTAGTACATCCCCATATATATGTATGGAGTGGAGTTTGCAAGTGAAAAGAAACTTTGTGTTCCCAACAAGCTAGGTGAAGGACGGCTATCACACACACTTATCTCTCAGAACTGAGCATGTGGAGAGACGTTCGTTCATCTAGCACAAATGGAACTGGTTGCAGGAGCAAATTTTATTCTGGTTTCTCAGTCTGTTTCCTAGTGCCGGTTTGAAGTTCATGCAGTTTTCACTGTAAAACCGAGTTGGAGCTAGTTCCTCCCCATATATATGTATGGAGTGGAGTTTGCAACTGAAAAGAAACTTTGTGTTCCCAACAAGCTAGTTGAAGTTCGGCTTTCACACACATTAATCTCTCAGAACTGAGCATGTGGAGAGACGTTCGTTCATCTAGCACAAATGAAACGGGTTGCAGGAGAAAGTTTTACTCTGGTTTCTCAGTCTGTTTCCTAGTGCCGGTTTGAAGTTCCTGCAGTTTTCACTGTAAAACCGAGTTGGAGCTTATACGCCCCTTATATATTTATGGAGTGGAGTTTGCAAGTGAAAAGAAACTTTGTGTTCCCAACAAGCTAGGTGAAGGACGGCTTTCACACACAATTATCTCTCAGAACTGAGCATGTGGAGAGACTTTCGTTCATCTAGCACAAAAGGAAGAGTTTGCAGGAGAAACTTTACTATGGTTTCTCAGTCTGTTTCCTAGTGCCGGTTTGAAGTTCCTGCAATTTTCACTGTAAAATAGAGTTGGAGCTTGTACCTCCCCATATATATGTATGGAGTGGAGTTGGCAACTGAAAACAAACTTTGTGTTCCCAACAAGCTAGGTGAAGGACGGCTTTCACACACACTTATCTCTCAGAACTGAGCATGTGGAGAGACGTTCGTTCATCTAGCACAAAGGGAACGGGTTGCAGGAGCAACTTTTAATCTGGTTTCTCAGTCTGTTTCCTAGTGCCGGTTTGAAGATCCTGCAGTTTTCACTGTAAAACCGAGTTGGAGCTAGTACCTCCCTATATATATTTATGGAGTGGAGTTCGCAACTGAAAAGAAACTTTGTGTTCCCAACAAGCTAGGTGAAGGACGGCTTTCACACACACTTATCTCTCAGAACTGAGCATGTGGAGAGACGTTCGTTCATCTAGCACAAAGGGAATGTGTTGCTGGAGCAACTTTTACTCTGGTTTCTCAGTCTGTTTCCAAGTGCCGGTTTGAATTTCCTGCAGTTATCACTGTAAAACCGAGTTGGAGCTAGTACCTCCCCATATATATGTATGGAATTGAGTTTGCAAGTGAAAAGAAACTTTGTGTTCCCAACAAGCTACTTGAAGGACGGCTTTCATGCTCTTATATCTCAGAACTGAGCATGTGGAAAGACGTTCGCTCTTTTAGCACAAAGGGAACGGTTTGCAGCTGAAACTATTACTCTGGTTTCTCAGTCTGTTTCCTAGTGCCGGTTTGAAGTTCCTGCATTTTTCACTGTGAAACCGAATTGGAGCTCGTACCTCCCCATATATATGTATGGATAGGAGATTGCAACTGAAAAGAAACTTTGTGTTCCCAACTAGCTAGGTGAAGATCGGCTTTCACACACACTTATCTCTCACAACTGAGCATGTGGAGAGACGTTCTTTCATCTAGCACAAAAGGAACAGGTTGCAGGAGAAACTTTTACTCTGGTTTCTCAGTCTGTTTCCTAGTGCCGGTTTGAAGTTCCTGCAGTTTTCACTGTAAAACCGATTTGGAGCTAGTACCTCCCCATATATATGTATGGAGTGGAGTTTGCAACTTAAAAGAAACTTTGTGTTCCCTACAAGCTATGTAAAGGGCGGCTTTCACACACACTTATTTCTCAGAACTGAGCATGTGTAGAGACGTTCGTTCATCTAGCAAAATGGGAACGGTTTGCAGGAGAAACTTTTACTCTGGTTTCTCAGTCTGTTTCCTAGTGCTGGTTTGAGGTTCCTACAGTTTTCACTGTAAAACCGAGTTGGAGCTTGTACATACCCATATATGTGTATGGATTGGAGTTTGCAACTGAAAAGTAACTTTTTGTTCCCAACAAGCTAGGTGAAGTTCGGCTTTCACACACACTTATCTCTCCGAACTGAGCATGTGGAGAGACTTTCGTTCATCTAGCACAAAGAAAACGGGTTGCAGGAGCAACTTTTACTCTGGTTTCTCAGTCTGTTTCCTATTGCCGGTTTGAAGTTCCTGCAGTTTTCACTGTAAAACCGAGTTGGAGCTAGTACCTCCCCATATAAATGTATGGAGTGGAGTTTGCAAGTGAAAAGAAACTTTGTGTTCCCAACAAGCTACTTGAAGGACGGCTTTCATGCTCTTATATCTCAGAACTGAGCATGTGGAAAGACGTTCGCTCTTCTAGCACAAAGGGAACGGTTTGCAGCTGAAACTATTACTCTGGTTTCTCAGTCTGTTTCCTAGTGCCGGTTTGAAGTTCCTGCATTTTTCACTGTGAAACCGAATTGGAGCTCGTACCTCCCCATATATATGTATGGATAGGAGATTGCAACTGAAAAGAAACTTTGTGTTCCCAACTAGCTAGGTGAAGATCGGCTTTCACACACACTTATCTCTCACAACTGAGCATGTGGAGAGACGTTCTTTCATCTAGCACAAAAGGAACAGGTTGCAGGAGAAACTTTTACTCTGGTTTCTCATTCTGTTTCCTAGTGCCGGTTTGAAGTTCCTGCAGTTTTCACTGTAAACCGAGTTGGAATTAGTACCTCCCCATATATATGTATGGAGTGGAGTTTGCAACTTAAAAGAAACTTTGTGTTCCCTACAAGCTATGTAAAGGGCGGCTTTCATACACAGTTATCTCTCAGAACTTAGCATTTGTAGAGACGTTTGTTCATCTAGCAAAAAGGGAACGGGTTTCAGGAGAAACTTTTACTCTGGTTTCTCAGTCTCTTTCCTAGTCCTGGTTTGAAGTTCCTGCAGTTTTCACTGTAAAACCGAGTCAGAGCTAGTACATCCCCATATATGTGTATGGATTGGAATTTGCAACTGAAAAGAAACTTTGTGTTCCCAACAAGCTAGGTGAAGGACGGCTTTCACACACATTTATCTCTCAGAACTGAGCATGTGGAGAGACGTTCGTTCATCTAGCACAAAGGGAACGGGTTGCAGAAGATACTTTTACTCTGGTTTCTCATTCTGTTTACTACTGCCGGTTTGTAGTTCCTGCAGTTTTCACTGTAAAACCGAGTTGGAGCTAATACCTCCCCATGTATATGTATGGAGTGGAGTTTTCAAGTGAAAAGATATTTGTGTTCCCAACAAGCTAGGTGAAGGACGGCTTACACACACTTATCTCTCAGAACTGATCATGTGGAGAGACGTTCGTTCATCTAGCACAAAGGGAACGGTTTGCCGGTGAAACTTTTACTCTGGTTTCTCAGTCTGTTTCCTAGTGCCGGTTTGAACTTCCTGCAGTTTTCACTGTAAAACCGAATTGGAGCTCGTACCTCCCCATATATATGTATAGAGAGGAGATTGCAACTAAAAAGAAACTTTGTGTTCCCAACATGCCAGGTGAATGACGGCTTTCACACACATTTATCTCTCAGAACTGAGCATGTGGAGAGACATTCGTTCATCTAGCACAAAAGTAACAGTTTGCAGGAAAAACTTTTACTCTGTTTTCTCAGTCTGTTTCCTAGTGCCGGTTTGAAGTTCCTGCAGTTTTCACTGTAAACAGAGTTGGAACTAGTACCTCCCCATATATATTTATGGAGTGGAGTTTGCATCTTAAAAGAAACTTTGTGTTCCAAACAAGCTATTTGAAGGACGGCTTTCACACACACTTTCCTCTCAGAACTGAACATGTGTAGAGACGTTCGTTCATCTAGGAAAATGGGAACGGTTTGCAGGAGAAACTTTTACTCTGTTTTCTCAGTCTGTTTCCTAGTGCTGGATTGAAGTTCCTGCAGTTTTCACTGTAAAACTGAGTTGGAGCTAGTACATACCCATATATGTGTATGTATTGGAGTTTGCAACTGAAAAGAAACTTTGTGTTCCCAACAAGCTATGTGAAGGACGGCTTTCACACACACTTATCTCTCCGAACTGAGCATGTGGAGAGACTTTCGTTCATCTAGCACAAAGAAAACGGGTTGCAGGAGCAACTTTTACTCTGGTTTCTCAGTCTGTTTCCTATTGACCTTTTGAAGTTCCTGCAGTTTTCACTGTAAAACCGAGTTGGAGCTAGTACCTCCCCATATAAATGTATGGAGTGGAGTTTGCAAGTGAAAAGAAACTTTGTGTTCCCAACAAGCTAGGTGAAGGACGGCTTTCACACACAATTATCTCTCAGATATGAGCATGTGGAAAGACGATCATTCATCTAGCACAAAAGGAACAGGTTGCAGGGGAAAATTTACTCTGGTTTCTCAGTCTGTTTCCTAGTGCCGGTTTGAAGTTCCTGCAGTTTTCTCTGTAAAACCGAATTGGATCTCGTACCTCCCCATATATATGTATGGATAGGAGATTGCAACTTAAAACAAACTTTGGATTCCCAACAAGTTATTTGAAGAACGGCTTTCACACACACTTATCTCTCAGAACTGAGCATGTTGAGAGACGTTCGTTCACATAGCACAAATGAAACGGGTTGCAGGAGAAACTTTTACTCTGGTTTCCCAGTCTGTTTCCTATTGCCGGTTTGAAGTTCCTGCAGTTTTCACTGTAAACAGAGTTTGAAATAGTAACTCCCCATATATATGTGTGGAGTGGAATTTGCAACTGAAAAGAAACTTTGTGTTCCCAACAAGCTAGGTGAAAGAAGGCTTTCACACACACATATCTCTCAAAACTGAGCATGTGGAGAGACGTTCGTTCATCTAGCACAAAGGGATCGGGTTGCAGGAGAACCTTTTACTCTGGTTTCTCAGTCTGTTTCCTAGTGCCGGTTTGAAGTTCCTGCAGTTTTCACTGTAAAACCGATTTGGAGCTAGTACCTCCCCATATATTTTTATGGAGTGGTGTATGCAAATGAAAAGAAACATTGTGTTCCCAACAAGCTAGGTGAAGGCAGCTTTCAAACACACTTATCTCTCAGAACTGAGCATGTGGAGAGACGTTCGTTCATCTTGCACAAAGGGAACTGATTGCAGGAGCAACTTTTACTCTGGTTTCTCAGTCTGTTTCCTAGTGCTGGTTTGAAGTTCCTGCAGTTTTCACTGTAAACCCGAGTTGGAGCTAGTACCTCCCCAAATATATGTATGGAGTGGAGTTTGCAAGTGAATAGAAACTTTGTGTTCCCAACAAGCTAGGTGAAGGACGGCTTTCACACACAATTATCTCTCAGAACTGAGCATGTGGAGAGACGTTCGTTCATCTAGCACAAATGGAACGGGTTGCAGGAGAAACATTTACTCTGTTTTCTCAGTATGTTTCCTAGTGCCGGTTGGAAGTTCCTGCAGTTTTCACTGTAAAACAGAGTTGGAGCTAGTACAATCCCATATATATTTATGGATTGGAGTATGCAACTGAAAAGAAACTTTGTGTTCCCAAGAAGCAATTGAAGGACGGCTTTCACACACTTATCTCTAAGAACTGAGCATGTGGAGAGACGTTCGTTCATCTAGCACAAAGGAATCTGTTTGCAGGTGAAAGTTTTACTCTGGTTTCTCAGTCTGTTTCCTAGTGCCGGTTTGAAGTTCCTGCAATTTTCACTGTAAAACCGAATTGGAGCTCGTAACTCCCCATATATATTTATGGAGAGGATATTGCAACTGAAAAGAAACTTTGTGTTCCCAACAAGCTAGGTAAAGGAAGGCTTTCACACACACTTATCTCTCAGAACTTAGCATGATGAGAGACGTTCGTTCATCTAGCACAAAAGGAATTGATTGCAGGACAAACTTTTACTCTGGTTTCTCATTCTGTTTCCTAGTGCCAGTTTGAATTTCCTGCAGCTTTCACTGTAAACCGAGTTGGAACTAATACATCCCCATATATATGTATGGGTGGAGTTTGCAACTGAAAAGAAACTTCGTGTTCCCTACAAACTATGTGAAGGGCGGCTTTCACACACACTTCTCTCTCAGAACTGAGCATGTGTAGAGACGTTCGTTCATCTAGCAAAAAGGGAACGGTTTGCAGGAGAAACTTTTTCTCTGGTTTCTCAGTCTGTTTCCTAGTGCTGCTTTGAAGTTCCTGAAGTTTTCACTCTAAAAGAGTTTTGGAGCTAGTACCTCCCCATATATATGTATGAGTGGAGTTTGCAAGTGAAAAGTAACTTTGTGTTCCCAACATGCTAGGTGAAGGACGACTTTCACACTTACTTTTCTCTCAGAACTGAGCATGTGGAGAGACGTTCCTTCATCTAGCACAAATAGAACGGATTGCAGTAGAAAATTTACTCTGGTTTCTCAGTCTGTTTCCTAGGGCTGGTTTGACGTTCCTGCAGTTTTCATTGTAAAACCGAGTTGGAGATAGTACCTCCCCATATATATGTATGGAGTGGAGTTTGCATCTTAAAAGTAACTTTGTTTTCCCTACAAGTTATGTGAAGGGCGGCTTTCACACACAATTATCTCTCAGAAATGAGCATGTGTAGAGACGTTCGTTCATGTAGGAAAAAGGTAACGGTTTGCAGGAGAAACTTTTACTCTGGTTTCTCAGTCTGTTTCCTAGTGCTGGTTTGAAGTTCCTGCAGTTTTCACTGTAAAACCGAGTTGGAGCTAGTACATCCCCATATATGTGTAAGGAGTGGGGTTTGCAACTGAAAAGAAACTTTGTGTTCCCAACAAGCTAGATGAAGGACGGCTTTCACACACACTTATCTCTCAAAACTGAGCATGTAGTGAGACGTTCGTTCATCTAGCACAAAGGGAGCGGGTTGCAGGAGAAACTTTTACTCTGGATTCTCAGTCTGTTTCCTACTGCCGGTTTGTAGTTCCTGCAGTTTTCACTGTAAAACCGAGTTGGAGCTAATACCTCCCCATATATATGTATGGAGTGGAGTTTGCAAGTGAAAAGAAACTTTGTGTTCCCAACAAGCTATGTGAAGGACGGCTTTCACACACAATTATCTCTCAGAACTGAGCATGTGGAGAGACGTTCGTTCATCTACCACAAAGGGAACGGGTTGCAGGAGCAAATTATCTCTGGTTTCTCAGTCTGTTTCCTAGTGCCGGTTTGAAGTTCCTGCAGTTTTCACAGTAAAATCGAGGTGGAGCTCGTACCTCCCATATATATGTATGGAGTGGTGTTTTCAACTGAAAAGAAATTTTGTGTTCCCAACAAGCCAGGTGAATGACGGCTTACACACACACTTATCTCTCAGAACTGAGCGCGTGGAGAGACGTTCGTTCATCTAGCACAAAGGGAACGGGTTGCAGGATCAACTTTTACTCTGGTTTCTCAGTCTGTTTCCTAGTGCCGGTTTGAAGTTCCTGCAGTTTTCACTGTAAAACCGAGTTGGAGCTAGTACCTCCCCATATATATGTATGGAGTGGAGTTTGCAACTTAAAAGAAACTTTGTGTTCCCAACAAGCTAGGTGAAGGACGGCTTTCACACACAATTATATGTCACAACTGAGCATGTGGAGAGACGTTCGTTCATCTAGCACAAAGGGAACGGGTTGCAGGAACAACTTTTACTCTGGTTTCTCAGTCTGTTTCCTAGTGCAGTTTTGAAGTTCCTGCAGTTTTCACTGTAATATCGGGTTGGAGCTAGTACCTCCCCATATATATGTATGGAGTGGAGATGGCATCTGAAAAGAAACTTTGTGTTCCCAACTAGCTAGGTGAAGGACGGCTTTCACACACACTTATCTCTCAGAACTGAGCATGTGAAGAGACGTTCGTTCATCTAGCACAAAAAGAACGGGTTGCTGGAGAAACTATTACTCTGGTTTCTCAGTCTGTTTCCTAGTGCCGTTTTGAAGTTCCTGCAGTTTTCAATGTAAACCGAGTTGGAACTAATACCTCCCCATATATATGTATGGAGTGAAGTTTGCAACTGAAAAGTATCTTTGTGTTCCCTACAAGCTATGAGAAGGGCGGATTTCACACACACTTATCTCTCAGAAATGAGCATGTGTTGAGACGTTCGTTCATCTAGCAAAAGGGGAACGGGTTGCAGGAGTAACTTTTATTCTGGTTTCTCAGTCTGTTTCCTAGGGCTGGTTTGAAATTCCTGCAGTTTTCACTGTAAAATCGAGTTGGAGCTAGTACATCCCCATATATATGTATGGAGTGGAGTTTGCAAGTGAAAAGAAACTTTGTGTTCCCAACAAGCTAGGTGAAGGACGGCTATCACACACACTTATCTCTCAGAACTGAGCATGTGGAGAGACGTTCGTTCATCTAGCACAAATGGAACTGGTTGCAGGAGCAAATTTTATTCTGGTTTCTCAGTCTGTTTCCTAGTGCCGGTTTGAAGTTCATGCAGTTTTCACTGTAAAACCGAGTTGGAGCTAGTTCCTCCCCATATATATGTATGGAGTGGAGTTTGCAACTGAAAAGAAACTTTGTGTTCCCAACAAGCTAGTTGAAGTTCGGCTTTCACACACATTAATCTCTCAGAACTGAGCATGTGGAGAGACGTTCGTTCATCTAGCACAAATGAAACGGGTTGCAGGAGAAACTTTTACTCTGGTTTCTCAGTCTGTTTCCTAGTGCCGGTTTGAAGTTCCTGCAGTTTTCACTGTAAAACCGAGTTGGAGCTAATACGCCCCTTATATATTTATGGAGTGGAGTTTGCAAGTGAAAAGAAACTTTGTGTTCCCAACAAGCTAGGTGAAGGACGGCTTTCACACACAATTATCTCTCAGAACTGAGCATGTGGAGAGACTTTCGTTCATCTAGCACAAAAGGAAGAGTTTGCAGGAGAAACTTTACTATGGTTTCTCAGTCTGTTTCCTAGTGCCGGTTTGAAGTTCCTGCAATTTTCACTGTAAAATAGAGTTGGAGCTTGTACCTCCCCATATATATGTATGGAGTGGAGTTGGCAACTGAAAACAAACTTTGTGTTCCCAACAAGCTAGGTGAAGGACGGCTTTCACACACACTTATCTCTCAGAACTGAGCATGTGGAGAGACGTTCGTTCATCTAGCACAAAGGGAACGGGTTGCAGGAGCAACTTTTACTCTGGTTTCTCAGTCTGTTTCCAAGTGCCGGTTTGAATTTCCTGCAGTTATCACTGTAAAACCGAGTTGGAGCTAGTACCTCCCCATATATATGTATGGAATTGAGTTTGCAAGTGAAAAGAAACTTTGTGTTGCCAACAAGCTAGGTGAAGGACGGCATTCACACACACTTATCTCTCAGAATTGAGCATGTGGAGAGACGTTCGTTCATCTAACACAAAGGAAACGGGTTGCAGGAGCAACTTTTACTCTGGTTTCTCAGTCTGCTTCCTCGTGCCGGTTTGAAGTTCCTGCAGTTTTCACTGTAAAACCGAGTTGGAATTACAACCACCCCATATATATGTATGGAATGAAGTTTTCAACTGAAAAGAAATTTTGTGTTCCCAACAATCCAGGTGAAGGACAACTTTCACACACACTTATCTCTCAGAATTGAGCATGTGGAGAGACGTTCATTCATCTAGCACAACTGGAACGGTTTGCAAATAAATTTTACTCTGGTTTCTCAGTGTGTTTCCTAGTGCCGATTTGAATTTCCTGCAGTTTTCACTGTAAAACCGAGTTGGAGCTAGTACATCCCCATATATATGTATGGATTTGAATTTGCAACTGAAAAGAAACTTTGTGTTCCCAACAAGCTAGTTGAAGGACGGCTTTCACACACACTTATCTCTCAGAACTGAGAATGTGGAGAGACGTTCCTTCATCTAGCACAAAGGGAACGGGTTGCAGAAGAAACTTTTACTCTGGTTTCTCAGTCTGTTTCCTACTGCCGGTTTGAAGTTCCTGCAGTTTTCACTGTAAAATCGATTTGGAGCTCGTACCTCCCCATATATATGTATGGAGTGGAGTTTGCAACTTAAAAGAAACTTTGTGTTCCCAACAAGCTAGGTGAAGGACGGCTTTCACACACAATTATATGTCACAACTGAGCATGTGGAGAGACGTTCGTTCATCTAGCACAAAGGGAACGGGTTGCAGGAACAACTTTTACTCTGGTTTCTCAGTCTGTTTCCTAGTGCAGTTTTGAAGTTCCTGCAGTTTTCCCTGTAATATCGGGTTGGAGCTAGTACCTCCCCATATATATGTATGGAGTGGAGTTTGCAAGTGAAAAGAAACTTTGTGTTCCCAAAAAGCTAGGTGAAGGATGGCTTTCACACACACTTATCTGTCACAACTGAGAATGTGGAGAGACTTTCGTTCATCTAGCACAAAGGGAACAGGTTGCAGAAGAAACTTTTACTCTGGTTTCTCAGTCTGATTCAAGTGCTGTTTTGAAGTTCCTGCGGATTACACTGTAAAACCGAGTTGGAGCTAATACCTCCCCATATATATGTATGGAGTGGAGTTTACAAGTGGAAAGAAACTTTGTGTTCCCAACAAGCTAGGTGAACGATGGCTTTCACACACACTTATATCTCAGAACTGAGCGTGTGGAGAGACGTTCGTTCATCTAGCACAAACGGAACGGGTTGCAGGAGAAACTATTACTCTGGTTTCTCAGTCTGTTTCCTACTGCTGGTTTGAATTTCCTGCAGTTTTCACTGTAAACCCGAGTTGGAGCTAGTACCTCCCCATATATATGTATGGAGTGGAGTTAGCTAGTGAAAAGAAAATATTGTGTTCCCTAAAATCTAGGTGAAGAACGGCTTTCACACACACTTATTTCTCAGTATTGAGCATGTGGAGAGAAGATCGTTCATCTAGCACAACGGGAACGGTTTGCAGGAGAAACTTTTCCTCTGGTTTCAGTATGTTTAATAGTGCCGGTTTGAAGTTCCTGCAATTTTCACTGTAAAACCGAATTGGAGCTCGTTCCTCCCCATATATATGTATGGATAGGTGTTTGCCACTGAAAAGAAACTTTGTGTTCCCAAGAAGTTAGATTAAGGACGGCTTTCACACACAATTATCTCTCAGAACTGAGCATGTGGAGAGACGTTCGTTCATCTACCACAAAGGGAACGGGTTGCTGGAGCAAATTATCTCTGGTTTCTCAGTCTGTTTCCTAGTGCCGGTTTGAAGTTCCTGCAGTTTTCACAGTAAAATCGAGGTGGAGCTCGTACCTCCCATATATATGTATGGAGTGGTGTTTTCAACTGAAAAGAAATTTTGTGTTCCCAACAAGCCAGGTGAATGACGGCTTACACACACACTTATCTCTCAGAACTGAGCGCGTGGAGAGACGTTCGTTCATCTAGCACAAAGGGAACGGGTTGCAGGATCAACTTTTACTCTGGTTTCTCAGTCTGTTTCCTAGTGCCGGTTTGAAGTTCCTGCAGTTTTCACTGTAAAACCGAGTTGGAGCTAGTACCTCCCCATATATATGTATGGATTGGAGTATGCTAGTGAACAGAAACTTTGTGTTCCCAAAAAGCTAGGTGAAGAACGGCTTTTACACACACTTATCTCTCAGAAATGAGCATGTGGAGAGACGTTCGTTCATCTAGCACAAAAAGAACGGGTTGCAGGAGAAACTATTACTCTGGTTTCACAGTATGTTTCCTAGTGCCGGTTTGAAGTTCCTGCAGTTTTGACTGTAAAGCCGAGTTGGAACTAGTACCTCCCCTTATATATTTATGGAGTTGAGTTTGCAAGTGAAAAGAAACTTTGTGTTCCCAACAAGCTAGGAGAAGGACGGCTTTCACACACACTTATCTCTCAGAACTGAGCATGTGGAGAGACGTTCGTTCATCTAGCACAAAGGGAACGGGTTGCAGGAGAAACTTTTACTCTGGTTTCTCATTCTGTTTCCTAGTGCCGGTTTGAAGTTCCTGCAGTTTTCACTGTAAAACGGAGTTGGAACTAGAACCTCCCCATATATATGTATGGAGTGGAGTTTGCAACTGAAAAGAAACTTTGTGTTCCCAACAAGCTAGGTGAAGGACAGCTTTCACACACACTTTTCTCTCAGAACTAAGCATGTGGAGAGACGTTCCTTCATCTAGCTCAAAGGGAACGGTTTGCAGTAGAAATTTTTACTCTGGATTCTCAGTCTGTTTAATAGTGCCGGTTTGAAGTTCCTGCATTTTTCACTGTAAAACCGAGTTGGAGATTGTACCTCCCCTTTTATATGTATGGATTGGAGTTTGCAACTGAAAAGAAACTTTGTATTCCCAACAAGCTATATGAAGAACCGCATTCAAACACACTTATCTCTCAGAACTGAGCATGTGGAGAGACATTCGTTCATTTAGCACAAAGGGAACGGGTTGCAGGAGAAAATTTTACTCTGGTTTCTCAGTCTGTTTACTAGTGCAGGTTTGAAGTTCCTGCAGTTTTCACTGTAAAACCGAGTTGGAGCTAGTACCTCCCCATATATATGTATGGGGTGGAGTTTGAAAGTGAAAAGAAACTTTGTGTTCCCAACAAGCTAGTTGAAGGACGGCTTTCACACACAATTATCTCTCAGAACTGAGCATGTGGAGAGACGTTCGTTCATCTAGCACAAATGGATCGGGTTACAGAAGAAACTTTTACTCTGAATTCTCAGTCTGTTTCCTAGTGCCGGTTTGAAGTTCCTGCAGTTTTCACTGAAAAACGGCGTTGGAAGTAGTACATCCCCATATATATGTATGGAGTGGAGTTTGCAACTGAAAAAAATTTGTGTTCCCAACAAGCTAGGTGAAGGACGGCTTTCACACACACTTATCTCTCTGAATTGAGCATGTGGAGAGACGTTCGTTCATCTACCACCAAGGAAACGGGTTGCAGGAGCAACTTTTACTCTGGTTTCTCAGTCTGCTTCCTCGTGCCTGTATGAAGTTCCTGCAGTTTTCACTGTAAAACCGAGTTGGAATTAGAAACACCCCATATATATGTATTAATGGAGTTTTCAACTGAAAAGTAATTTTGTGTTCCCAACAAACCAGGTGAAGGACGGCTTTCACACACAATTATCTCTCAGAATTGAGCATGTGGAGAGACGTTCGTTCATCTAGCACAACTGGAACGGTTTGCAAGTAAATTTTACTCTGGATTATCAGTCTGTTTCCTAGTGCCGGTTTGAAGTTCCTGCAGTTTTCACTGTAAAACAGAGTTGGAGCTAGTACATCCCCATATATATGAATGGAATTGAATTTGCAACTGAAAAGAAACTTTGTGTTCCCAACAAGCTAGTTGAAGGACGGCTTTCACACACATTTATCCCTCAGAACTGAGCATGTGGAGAGACGTTCGTTCATCTGGCACAAAGGGAACGGGTTGCAGGAGAAACTTTTACTCTGGTTCTCAGTCTGTTTCCTAGTGCCGGTTTGAAGTTCCTGCAGTTTTCACTGTAAAACCGAGTTGGAGCTAGTACCTCCCCACATATATGTATGGGGTGGAGTTTGCAAGTGAAAAGAAACTTTGTGTTCCCAACAAGATAGTTGAAGCACGGCTTTCACACACACTTATCTCTCAGAACTGAGCATGTGGAGAGACGTTCGTTCATCTAGCACAAAGTGAACGGTTTGCCGGTGAAACTTTTACTCTGGTTTCTCAGTCTGTTTCCTAGTGCCGGTTTGAAGTTCCTGCAGTTTTCACTGTAAAACAGAGTTGGAGCTAGTACCTCCCCATATATATGTATGGAGTGGAGTTTGCAACTGAAAAGAAACTTTGTGTTCCTAACAAGCTAGATGAAGGACGGCTTTCACACACACTTATCACTCAGAACTGAGCATGTGGAGAGACGTTCGTTCATGTAGCACAACGAGAAAGGTTGGCAGGAGAAACTTCTACTCTGGTTTCTAGTCTGTTTCCTAGTGCCGGTTTGATCTTCCTGCAGTTTTCACTGTAAAACCGAGTTGGAGCTCGTACCTCCCCATATATATGTATGGAGAGGATTTTTCAACTGAAAAGAAACTTTGTGTTCCCAACAAGATAGTTGAAGGATGGCTTTCACACAGAAGTATCTCTCAGAACTGAGCATGTGGAGAGACGTTCGTTCATCTAGCACAAAGTGAACGAGTTGCAGGAGAAACTTTTACTCTGGTTTCTCAGTCTGTTTCCTAGTGCCAGTTTGAAGTTCCTGCAGTTTTCACTGTAAAATAGAGTTGGAGCTTGTAACTTGCCATATATATGTATGGAGTGGAGTTGGCAACTGAAAAGAAACTTTGTGTTCCCAACAAGCTAGGTGAAGGACGGCTTTCACACACATTTGTCTCTCAGAACTGAGCATGTAGAGAGACGTTCGTTCATTTAGCACACAGGGAACGGGTTGCAGGGGCAACTTTTACTCTGTTTTCTCAGTCCGTTTCCTAGTGCCGGTTTGAAGATCCTGCAGTTTTCACTGTAAAACCGAGTTGGAGCTAGTACCTCCCCATATATATGTATGGAGTGGAGTTCGCAACTGAAAAGAAACTTTGTGTTCCCAACAAGCTAGGTGAAGGATGGCTTTCACACACACTTATCTCCCAGAACTGAACATGAGGAGAGACGTTCGTTCATCTAGCACAAAGGGAATGTGTTGCTGGAGCAACTTTTACTCTGGTTTCTCAGTCTTTTTCCAAGTGCCGGTTTGAATTTCCTGCAGTTATCACTGTAAAACCGAGTTGGAGCTATTACCTCCCCATATATATGTATGGAGTGGAGTTTGCAAGTGAAAAGGAACTTTGTGTTGCCAACAAGCTAGGTGAAGGACGGCTTTCACACACACTTATCTCTCAGAATTGAGCATGTGGAGAGACGTTCGTTCATCTACCACAAAGGAAACGGGTTGCAGGAGCAAATTTTACTCTGGTTTCTCAGTCTGCTTCCTCGTGCCTGGTTGAAGTTCCTGCAGTTTTCACTGTAAAACCGAGTTGGAATTAGAACCACCCCATATATATGTATGGAGTGGAATTTTCAACTGAAAAGAAATTTTGTGTTCCCAACAAGCCAGGTGAAGGACGGCTTTTACACACACTTATCTCTCAGAACTGAGTATGTGGAGAGACGTTCGTTCATCTAGCACAAAGGGAACGTGTTGCAGGAGAAACTTTTACTCTGGTTTCTCAGTCTTTTTCCTAGTGCCGGTTTGAAGTTCCTGCAGTTTTCACTGTAAAACTGATTTGGAGCTAGTACCTCCCCATATATATGTATGGAGTGGATTTTGCAAGTGAAAATAAACTTTGTGTTCCCAAAAATCTAAGTGAACGACGGCTTTCACACACACTTATCTCTCAGAACTGAGAATGTGGAGAGACGTTCCTTCATCTAGCACAAACTGAACGGGATGCAGGAGAAATTTTACTCTGATTTCTCAGTCTGTTTCCTACTGCCGGTTTGAAGTTCCTGCAGTTTTCACTGTAAAATCGAGTTGGAGCTTCTACCTCCCCATATATATGTATGGAATGGAGTTTGCAACTTAAAGGAAACTTTGTGTTCCCAACAAGCTAGTTGAAGGACGGCTTTCACACACACTTATCTGTCACAACTGAGCATGTGAAGAGACTTTCGTTCATCTAGCACAAAGCGTACGGGTTGCAGGAGCAACTTTTACTCTGGTTTCTCAGTCTGTTTCCTAGTGCTGTTTTGAAGTTCCTGCAGTTTTCACTGTAATACCGAGTTGGAGCTAGTACCTCCCCATATATATGTATGGAGTGGAGTTTTCAACTGAATAGAAATTTTCTGTTCCCAACAAGCCATGTGAAAGGCGGCTTTCACACACACTTATCTCTCAGACATGAGCATGTGGAGAGACGTTCGTTCATCTAGCACAAATGGAACGGTTTGCAAATAAATTTTACTCTGGTTTCTCAGTCTGTTTCCTAGTGCCGGTTTGAAGTTCCTGCAGTTTTCACTGTAAAAACGAGTTGGAGCTAGTACACCCCATATATATGTATGGAGTGGAGTTTGCAAGTGAAAAGAAACTTTGTGTTCCCAACACGCTAGGTGAAGGATGGCTTTCACACACACTTATCTCTCAGAACTGAGCATGTGGAGAGACGTTCTTTCATCTAGCACAAAGGGAACGGTTTGCAGGTGAATCTTTTAATTTGGTTTCTCAGTTGTTTCCTACTTCCGGTTTGAAGTTCCTGCAGTTTCACTGTAAAAACGAGTTGGAGCTAGTACACCCCATATATATGTATGGAGTGGAGTTTGCAAGTGAAAAGAAACTTTGTGTTCCCTACACGCTAGGTGAAGGATGGCTTTCACACACACTTATCTCTCAGATTTGAGCATGGGGAGAGACATTCGTTCATCTGGCACAACGGGAACGGGTTGCAGGATAAACTTTTACTCTGGTTTCTCAGTGTGTTTCCTAGTGCCGGTTTGAAGTTCCTGCAATTTTCACTGTAAAACCGAATTTGAGCTCGTCCCTCCCCATATATATGTATGGAGAGGAGTTCGCAACTGAAAAGAAACTTTGTGTTCCCAAGAAGCTAGTTGAAGGACGGCTTTCACACACACTTACCTCTCAGAACTTAGCATGTGGAGATACGTTCGTTCATCTAGCACAAAGGGAACGGGTTGCAGGAGAAACTTTTACTCTGGTTTCTCAGTCTGCTTCCTCGTGCCTGGTTGAAGTTCCTGCAGTTTTCACTGTAAAACCGAGTTGGAATTAGAACCACCCCGTATATATGTATGGAATGAAGTTTTCAACTGAAAAGAAATTTTGTGTTCCCAACAATCCAGGTGAAGGACAACTTTCACACACACTTATCTCTCAGAATTGAGCATGTGGAGAGACGTTCATTCATCTAGCACAACTGGAACGGTTTGCAAGTAAATTTTACTCTGGTTTTTCAGTGTGTTTCCTAGTGCCGATTTGAATTTCCTGCAGTTTTCACTGTAAAACCGAGTTGGAGCTAGTACATCCCCATATATATGTATGGATTTGAATTTGCAACTGAAAAGAAACTTTGTGTTCCCAACAAGCTAGTTGAAGGATGGCTTTCACACACACTTATCTCTCAGAAATGAGAATGTGGAGAGACGTTCCTTCATCTAGCACAAAGGGAACGGGTTGCAGAAGAAACTTTTACTCTGGTTTCTCAGTCTGTTTCCTACTGCCGGTTTGAAGTTCCTGCAGTTTTCACTGTAAAATCGATTTGGAGCTCGTACCTCCCCATATATATGTATGGAGTGGAGTTTGCAACTTAAAAGAAACTTTGTGTTCCCAACAAGCTAGGTGAAGGACGGCTTTCACACACAATTATATGTCACAACTGAGCATGTGGAGAGACGTTCGTTCATCTAGCACAAAGGGAACGGGTTGCAGGAACAACTTTTACTCTGGTTTCTCAGTCTGTTTCCTAGTGCAGTTTTGAAGTTCCTGCAGTTTTCCCTGTAATATCGGGTTGGAGCTAGTACCTCCCCATATATATGTATGGAGTGGAGTTTGCAAGTGAAAAGAAACTTTGTGTTCCCAAAAAGCTAGGTGAAGGATGGCTTTCACACACACTTATCTGTCACAACTGAGAATGTGGAGAGACTTTCGTTCATCTAGCACAAAGGGAACAGGTTGCAGAAGAAACTTTTACTCTGGTTTCTCAGTCTGATTCAAGTGCTGTTTTGAAGTTCCTGCGGATTACACTGTAAAACCGAGTTGGAGCTAATACCTCCCCATATATATGTATGGAGTGGAGTTTACAAGTGGAAAGAAACTTTGTGTTCCCAACAAGCTAGGTGAACGATGGCTTTCACACACACTTATATCTCAGAACTGAGCGTGTGGAGAGACGTTCGTTCATCTAGCACAAACGGAACGGGTTGCAGGAGAAACTATTACTCTGGTTTCTCAGTCTGTTTCCTACTGCTGGTTTGAATTTCCTGCAGTTTTCACTGTAAACCCGAGTTGGAGCTAGTACCTCCCCATATATATGTATGGAGTGGAGTTAGCTAGTGAAAAGAAAATATTGTGTTCCCTAAAATCTAGGTGAAGAACGGCTTTCACACACACTTATTTCTCAGTATTGAGCATGTGGAGAGAAGATCGTTCATCTAGCACAACGGAAACGGTTTGCAGGAGAAACTTTTCCTCTGGTTTCAGTATGTTTAATAGTGCCGGTTTGAAGTTCCTGCAATTTTCACTGTAAAACCGAATTGGAGCTCGTTCCTCCCCATATATATGTATGGAGAGGTGTTTGCCACTGAAAAGAAACTTTGTGTTCCCAAGAAGTTAGATTAAGGACGGCTTTCACACACAATTATCTCTCAGAACTGAGCATGTGGAGAGACGTTCGTTCATCTACCACAAAGGGAACGGGTTGCAGGAGCAAATTATCTCTGGTTTCTCAGTCTGTTTCCTAGTGCCGGTTTGAACTTCCTGCAGTTTTCACAGTAAAATCGAGGTGGAGCTCGTACCTCCCATATATATGTATGGAGTGGTGTTTTCAACTGAAAAGAAATTTTGTGTTCCCAACAAGCCAGGTGAATGACGGCTTACACACACACTTATCTCTCAGAACTGAGCGCGTGGAGAGACGTTCGTTCATCTAGCACAAAGGGAACGGGTTGCAGGATCAACTTTTACTCTGGTTTCTCAGTCTGTTTCCTAGTGCCGGTTTGAAGTTCCTGCAGTTTTCACTGTAAAACCGAGTTGGAGATAGTACCTCCCCATATATATGTATGGATTGGAGTATGCTAGTGAACAGAAACTTTGTGTTCCCAACAAGCTAGGTGAAGAACGGCTTTTACACACACTTATCTCTCAGAAATGAGCATGTGGAGAGACGTTCGTTCATCTAGCACAAAAAGAACGGGTTGCAGGAGAAACTTTTACTCTGGTTTCACAGTATGTTTCCTAGTGCCGGTTTGAAGTTCCTGCAGTTTTGACTGTAAAGCCGAGTTGGAACTAGTACCTCCCCTTATATATTTATGGAGTTGAGTTTGCAAGTGAAAAGAAACTTTGTGTTCCCAACAAGCTAGGAGAAGGACGGCTTTCACACACACTTATCTCTCAGAACTGAGCATGTGGAGAGACGTTCGTTCATCTAGCACAAAGGGAACGGGTTGCAGGAGAAACTTTTACTCTGGTTTCTCAGTCTGTTTCCTAGTGCCGGTTTGAAGTTCCTGCAGTTTTCACTGTAAAACGGAGTTGGAACTAGAACCTCCCCATATATATGTATGGAGTGGAGTTTGCAACTGAAAAGAAACTTTGTGTTCCCAACAAGCTAGGTGAAGGACAGCTTTCACACACACTTTTCTCTCAGAACTAAGCATGTGGAGAGACGTTCCTTCATCTAGCTCAAAGGGAACGGTTTGCAGTAGAAATTTTTACTCTGGATTCTCAGTCTGTTTCATAGTGCTGGTTTGAAGTTCCTGCATTTTTCACTGTAAAACCGAGTTGGAGATTGTACCTCCCCTTTTATATGTATGGATTGGAGTTTGCAACTGAAAAGAAACTTTGTATTCCCAACAAGCTATATGAAGAACCGCATTCAAACACACTTATCTCTCAGAACTGAGCATGTGGAGAGACATTCGTTCATTTAGCACAAAGGGAACGGGTTGCAGGAGAAACTTTTACTCTGGTTTCTCAGTCTGTTTACTAGTGCAGGTTTAAAGTTCCTGCAGTTTTCACTGTAAAACCGAGTTGGAGCTAGAACCTCCCCATATATAAGTATGGGGTGGAGTTTGCAAGTGAAAAGAAACTTTGTGTTCCCAACAAGCTAGTTGAAGGACGGCTTTCACACACAATTATCTCTCAGAACTGAGCATGTGGAGAGACGTTCGCTCATCTAGCACAAATGGATCGGGTTACAGAAGAAACTTTTACTCTGAATTCTCAGTCTGTTTCCTAGTGCCGGTTTGAAGTTCCTGCAGTTTTCACTGAAAAACCGCGTTGGAAGTAGTACATCCCCATATATATGTATGGAGTGGAGTTTGCAACTGAAAAAAATTTGTGTTCCCAACAAGCTAGGTGAAGGACGGCTTTCACACACACTTATCTCTCTGAATTGAGCATGTGGAGAGACGTTCGTTCATCTACCACAAAGGAAACGGGTTGCAGGAGCAAATTTTACTCTGGTTTCTCAGTCTGCTTCCTCGTGCCTGTATGAAGTTCCTGCAGTTTTCACTGTAAAACCGAGTTGGAATTAGAAACACCCCATATATATGTATTTATTGGAGTTTTCAACTGAAAAGTAATTTTGTGTTCCCAACAAACCAGGTGAAGGACGGCTTTCACACACAATTATCTCTCAGAATTGAGCATGTGGAGAGACGTTCGTTCATCTAGCACAACTGGAACGGTTTGCAAGTAAATTTTACCCTGGTTTCTCAGTCTGTTTCCTAGTGCCGGTTTGAAGTTCCTGCAGTTTTCACTGTAAAACAGAGTTGGAGCTAGTACATCCCCATATATATGAATGGAATTGAATTTGCAACTGAAAAGAAACTTTGTGTTCCCAACAAGCTAGTTGAAGGACGGCTTTCACACACATTTATCCCTCAGAACTGAGCATGTGGAGAGACGTTCGTTCATCTGGCACAAAGGGAACGGGTTGCAGGAGAAACTTTTACTCTGGTTCTCAGTCTGTTTCCTAGTGCCGGTTTGAAGTTCCTGCAGTTTTCACTGTAAAACCGAGTTGGAGCTAGTACCTCCCCACATATATGAATGGGGTGGAGTTTGCAAGTGAAAAGAAACTTTGTGTTCCCAACAAGCTAGTTGAAGCACGGCTTTCACACACACTTATCTCTCAGAACTGAGCATGTGGAGAGACGTTCGTTCATCTAGCACAAAGTGAACGGTTTGCCGGTGAAACTTTTACTCTGGTTTCTCAGTCTGTTTCCTAGTGCCGGTTTGAAGTTCCTGCAGTTTTCACTGTAAAACAGAGTTGGAGTTAGTACCTCCCCATATATATGTATGGAGTGGAGTTTGCAAATGAAAAGAAACTTTGTGTTCCTAACAAGCTAGATGAAGGACGGCTTTCACACACACTTATCACTCAGAACTGAGCATGTGGAGAGACGTTCGTTCATGTAGCACAACGAGAAAGGTTGGCAGGAGAAACTTCTACTCTGGTTTCTAGTCTGTTTCCTAGTGCCGGTTTGATCTTCCTGCAGTTTTCACTGTAAAACCGAGTTAGAGCTCGTACCTCCCCATATATATGTATGGAGAGGATTTTTCAACTGAAAAGAAACTTTGTGTTCCCAACAAGATAGTTGAAGGATGGCTTTCACACAGAAGTATCTCTCAGAACTGAGCATGTGGAGAGACGTTCGTTCATCTAGCACAAAGTGAACGAGTTGCAGGAGAAACTTTTACTCTGGTTTCTCAGTCTGTTTCCTAGTGCCAGTTTGAAGTTCCTGCAGTTTTCACTGTAAAATAGAGTTGGAGCTTGTAACTAGCCATATATATGTATGGAGTGGAGTTGGCAACTGAAAAGAAACTTTGTGTTCCCAACAAGCTAGGTGAAGGATGGCTTTCACACACACTTATCTCCCAGAACTGAACATGAGGAGAGACGTTCGTTCATCTAGCACAAAGGGAATGTGTTGCTGGAGCAACTTTTACTCTGGTTTCTCAGTCTTTTTCCAAGTGCCGGTTTGAATTTCCTGCAGTTATCACTGTAAAACCGAGTTGGAGCTAGTACCTCCCCATATATATGTATGGAGTGGAGTTTGCAAGTGAAAAGGAACTTTGTGTTGCCAACAAGCTAGGTGAAGGACGGCTTTCACACACACTTATCTCTCAGAATTGAGCATGTGGAGAGACGTTCGTTCATCTACCACAAAGGAAACGGGTTGCAGGAGCAAATTTTACTCTGGTTTCTCAGTCTGCTTCCTCGTGCCTGGTTGAAGTTCCTGCAGTTTTCACTGTAAAACCGAGTTGGAATTAGAACCACCCCATATATATGTATGGAGTGGAATTTTCAACTGAAAAGAAATTTTGTGTTCCCAACAAGCCAGGTGAAGGACGGCTTTTACACACACTTATCTCTCAGAACTGAGTATGTGGAGAGACGTTCGTTCATCTAGCACAAAGGGAACGTGTTGCAGGAGAAACTTTTACTCTGGTTTCTCAGTCTTTTTCCTAGTGCCGGTTTGAAGTTCCTGCAGTTTTCACTGTAAAACTGATTTGGAGCTAGTACCTCCCCATATATATGTATGGAGTGGAATTTGCAAGTGAAAATAAACTTTGTATTCCCAACAATCTAAGTGAACGACGCCTTTCACACACACTTATCTCTCAGAACTGAGAATGTGGAGAGACGTTCCTTCATCTAGCACAAACTGAACGGGATGCAGGAGAAATTTTACTCTGATTTCTCATTCTCTTTCCTACTGCCGGTTTGAAGTTCCTGCAGTTTTCACTGTAAAATCGAGTTGGAGCTCCTACCTCCCCATATATATGTATGGAATGGAGTTTGCAACTTAAAGGAAACTTTGTGTTCCCAACAAGCTAGTTGAAGGACGGCTTTCACACACACTTATCTGTCACAACTGAGCATGTGGAGAGACTTTCGTTCATCTAGCACAAAGCGTACGGGTTGCAGGAGCAACTTTTACTCTGGTTTCTCAGTCTGTTTCCTAGTGCCGTTTTGAAGTTCCTGCAGTTTTCACTGTAATACCGAGTTGGAGCTAGTACCTCCCCATATATATGTATGGAGTGGAGTTTGCAACTGAAAAAAATTTGTGTTCCCAACAAGCTAGGTGAAGGACGGCTTTCACACACACTTATCTCTCTGAATTGAGCATGTGGAGAGACGTTCGTTCATCTACCACAAAGGAAACGGGTTGCAGGAGCAAATTTTACTCTGGTTTCTCAGTCTGCTTCCTCGTGCCTGTATGAAGTTCCTGCAGTTTTCACTGTAAAACCGAGTTGGAATTAGAAACACCCCATATATATGTATTTAGTGGAGTTTTCAACTGAAAAGTAATTTTGTGTTCCCAACAAACCAGGTGAAGGACGGCTTTCACACACAATTATCTCTCAGAATTGAGCATGTGGAGAGACGTTCGTTCATCTAGCACAACTGGAACGGTTTGCAAGTAAATTTTACCCTGGTTTCTCAGTCTGTTTCCTAGTGCCGGTTTGAAGTTCCTGCAGTTTTCACTGTAAAACAGAGTTGGAGTTAGTACCTCCCCATATATATGTATGGAGTGGAGTTTGCAACTGAAAAGAAACTTTGTGTTCCTAACAAGCTAGATGAAGGACGGCTTTCACACACACTTATCACTCAGAACTGAGCATGTGGAGAGACGTTCGTTCATGTAGCACAACGAGAAAGGTTGGCAGGAGAAACTTCTACTCTGGTTTCTAGTCTGTTTCCTAGTGCCGGTTTGATCTTCCTGCAGTTTTCACTGTAAAACCGAGTTAGAGCTCGTACCTCCCCATATATATGTATGGAGAGGATTTTTCAACTGAAAAGAAACTTTGTGTTCCCAACAAGATAGTTGAAGGATGGCTTTCACACAGAAGTATATCTCAGAATTGAGCATGTGGAGAGACGTTCGTTCATCTAGCACAAAGTGAACGAGTTGCAGGAGAAACTTTTACTCTGGTTTCTCAGTCTGTTTCCTAGTGCCAGTTTGAAGTTCCTGCAGTTTTCACTGTAAAATAGAGTTGGAGCTTGTAACTTGCCATATATATGTATGGAGTGGAGTTGGCAACTGAAAAGAAACTTTGTGTTCCCAACAAGCTAGGTGAAGGACGGCTTTCACACACATTTGTCTCTCAGAACTGAGCATGTAGAGAGACGTTCGTTCATCTAGCACAAAGGGAACGGGTTGCAGGGGCAACTTTTACTCTGGTTTCTCAGTCCGTTTCCTAGTGCCGGTTTGAAGTTCCTGCAGTTTTCACTGTAAAACCGAGTTGGAGCTAGTACCTCCCCATATATATGTATGGAGTGGAGTTCGCAACTGAAAAGAAACTTTGCGTTCCCAACAAGCTAGGTGAAGGATGGCTTTCACACACACTTATCTCCCAGAACTGAACATGAGGAGAGACGTTCGTTCATCTAGCACAAAGGGAATGTGTTGCTGGAGCAACTTTTACTCTGGTTTCTCAGTCTTTTTCCAAGTGCCGGTTTGAATTTCCTGCAGTTATCACTGTAAAACCGAGTTGGAGCTAGTACCTCCCCATATATATGTATGGAGTGGAGTTTGCAAGTGAAAAGGAACTTTGTGTTGCCAACAAGCTAGGTGAAGGACGGCTTTCACACACACTTATCTCTCAGAATTGAGCATGTGGAGAGACGTTCGTTCATCTACCACAAAGGAAACGGGTTGCAGGAGCAAATTTTACTCTGGTTTCTCTGTCTGCTTCCTCGTGCCTGGTTGAAGTTCCTGCAGTTTTCACTGTAAAACCGAGTTGGAATTAGAACCACCCCATATATATGTATGGAGTGGAATTTTCAACTGAAAAGAAATTTTGTGTTCCCAACAAGCCAGGTGAAGGACGGCTTTTACACACACTTATCTCTCAGAACTGAGTATGTGGAGAGACGTTCGTTCATCTAGCACAAAGGGAACGTGTTGCAGGAGAAACTTTTACTCTGGTTTCTCAGTCTTTTTCCTAGTGCCGGTTTGAAGTTCCTGCAGTTTTCACTGTAAAACTGATTTGGAGCTAGTACCTCCCCATATATATGTATGGAGTGGATTTTGCAAGTGAAAATAAACTTTGTGTTCCCAACAATCTAAGTGAACGACGGCTTTCACACACACTTATCTCTCAGAACTGAGAATGTGGAGAGACGTTCCTTCATCTAGCACAAACTGAACGGGATGCAAGAGAAATTTTACTCTGATTTCTCAGTCTTTTTCCTAGTGCCGGTTTGAAGTTCCTGCAGTTTTCACTGTAAAATCGAGTTGGAGCTTCTACCTCCCCATATATATGTATGGAATGGAGTTTGCAACTTAAAGGAAACTTTGTGTTCCCAACAAGCTAGTTGAAGGACGGCTTTCACACACACTTATCTGTCACAACTGAGCATGTGGAGAGACTTTCGTTCATCTAGCACAAAGCGTACGGGTTGCAGGAGCAACTTTTACTCTGGTTTCTCAGTCTGTTTCCTAGTGCCGTTTTGAAGTTCCTGCAGTTTTCACTGTAATACCGAGTTGGAGCTAGTACCTCCCCATATATATGTATGGAGTGGAGTTTTCAACTGAATTGAAATTTTCTGTTCCCAACAAGCCATGTGAAAGGCGGCTTTCAAACACACTTATCTCTCAGACATGAGCATGTGGAGAGACGTTCGTTCATCTAGCACAAATGGAACGGTTTGCAAATAAATTTTACTCTGGTTTCTCAGTCTGTTTCCTAGTGCCGGTTTGAAGTTCCTGCAGTTTTCACTGTAAAAACGAGTTGGAGCTAGTACACCCCATATATATGTATGGAGTGGAGTTTGCAAGTGAAAAGAAACTTTGTGTTCCCTACACGCTAGGTGAAGGATGGCTTTCACACACACTTATCTCTCAGAACTGAGCATGTGGAGAGACGTTCTTTCATCTAGCACAAAGGGAACGGTTTGCAGGTGAATCTTTTAATTTGGTTTCTCAGTTGTTTCCTACTTCCGGTTTGAAGTTCCTGCAGTTTCACTGTAAAAACGAGTTGGAGCTAGTACACCCCATATATATGTATGGAGTGGAGTTTGCAAGTGAAAAGAAACTTTGTGTTCCCTACACGCTAGGTGAAGGATGGCTTTCACACACACTTATCTCTCAGATTTGAGCATGGGGAGAGACATTCGTTCATCTGGCACAACGGGAACTGGTTGCAGGATAAACTTTTACTCTGGTTTCTCAGTGTGTTTCCTAGTGCCGGTTTGAAGTTCCTGCAGTTTTCACTGTAAAACCGAGTTGGAGCTAGTACCTCCCCATATATATGTATGGAGTGGAGTTCGCAACTGAAAAGAAACTTTGTGTTCCCAACAAGCTAGGTGAAGGATGGCTTTCACACACACTTATCTCCCAGAACTGAACATGAGGAGAGACGTTCGTTCATCTAGCACAAAGGGAATGTGTTGCTGGAGCAACTTTTACTCTGGTTTCTCAGTCTTTTTCCAAGTGCCGGTTTGAATTTCCTGCAGTTATCACTGTAAAACCGAGTTGGAGCTAGTACCTCCCCATATATATGTATGGAGTGGAGTTTGCAAGTGAAAAGGAACTTTGTGTTGCCAACAAGCTAGGTGAAGGACGGCTTTCACACACACTTATCTCTCAGAATTGAGCATGTGGAGAGACGTTCGTTCATCTACCACAAAGGAAACGGGTTGCAGGAGCAAATTTTACTCTGGTTTCTCTGTCTGCTTCCTCGTGCCTGGTTGAAGTTCCTGCAGTTTTCACTGTAAAACCGAGTTGGAATTAGAACCACCCCATATATATGTATGGAGTGGAATTTTCAACTGAAAAGAAATTTTGTGTTCCCAACAAGCCAGGTGAAGGACGGCTTTTACACACACTTATCTCTCAGAACTGAGTATGTGGAGAGACGTTCGTTCATCTAGCACAAAGGGAACGTGTTGCAGGAGAAACTTTTACTCTGGTTTCTCAGTCTTTTTCCTAGTGCCGGTTTGAAGTTCCTGCAGTTTTCACTGTAAAACTGATTTGGAGCTAGTACCTCCCCATATATATGTATGGAGTGGATTTTGCAAGTGAAAATAAACTTTGTGTTCCCAACAATCTAAGTGAACGACGGCTTTCACACACACTTATCTCTCAGAACTGAGAATGTGGAGAGACGTTCCTTCATCTAGCACAAACTGAACGGGATGCAAGAGAAATTTTACTCTGATTTCTCAGTCTGTTTCCTACTGCCGGTTTGAAGTTCCTGCAGTTTTCACTGTAAAATCGAGTTGGAGCTTCTACCTCCCCATATATATGTATGGAATGGAGTTTGCAACTTAAAGGAAACTTTGTGTTCCCAACAAGCTAGTTGAAGGACGGCTTTCACACACACTTATCTGTCACAACTGAGCATGTGGAGAGACTTTCGTTCATCTAGCACAAAGCGTACGGGTTGCAGGAGCAACTTTTACTCTGGTTTCTCAGTCTGTTTCCTAGTGCCGTTTTGAAGTTCCTGCAGTTTTCACTGTAATACCGAGTTGGAGCTAGTACCTCCCCATATATATGTATGGAGTGGAGTTTTCAACTGAATTGAAATTTTCTGTTCCCAACAAGCCATGTGAAAGGCGGCTTTCAAACACACTTATCTCTCAGACATGAGCATGTGGAGAGACGTTCGTTCATCTAGCACAAATGGAACGGTTTGCAAATAAATTTTACTCTGGTTTCTCAGTCTGTTTCCTAGTGCCGGTTTGAAGTTCCTGCAGTTTTCACTGTAAAAACGAGTTGGAGCTAGTACACCCCATATATATGTATGGAGTGGAGTTTGCAAGTGAAAAGAAACTTTGTGTTCCCAAGAAGCTAGTTGAAGGACGGCTTTCACACACACTTATCTCTCAGAACTGAGCATGTGGAGAGACGTTCTTTCATCTAGCACAAAGGGAACGGTTTGCAGGTGAATCTTTTAATTTGGTTTCTCAGTTGTTTCCTACTTCCGGTTTGAAGTTCCTGCAGTTTCACTGTAAAAACGAGTTGGAGCTAGTACACCCCATATATATGTATGGAGTGGAGTTTGCAAGTGAAAAGAAACTTTGTGTTCCCTACACGCTAGGTGAAGGATGGCTTTCACACACACTTATCTCTCAGATTTGAGCATGGGGAGAGACATTCGTTCATCTGGCACAACGGGAACTGGTTGCAGGATAAACTTTTACTCTGGTTTCTCAGTGTGTTTCCTAGTGCCGGTTTGAAGTTCCTGCAGTTTTCACTGTAAAACCGAGTTGGAGCTAGTACCTCCCCATATATATGTATGGAGTGGAGTTCGCAACTGAAAAGAAACTTTGTGTTCCCAACAAGCTAGGTGAAGGATGGCTTTCACACACACTTATCTCCCAGAACTGAACATGAGGAGAGACGTTCGTTCATCTAGCACAAAGGGAATGTGTTGCTGGAGCAACTTTTACTCTGGTTTCTCAGTCTTTTTCCAAGTGCCGGTTTGAATTTCCTGCAGTTATCACTGTAAAACCGAGTTGGAGCTAGTACCTCCCCATATATATGTATGGAGTGGAGTTTGCAAGTGAAAAGGAACTTTGTGTTGCCAACAAGCTAGGTGAAGGACGGCTTTCACACACACTTATCTCTCAGAATTGAGCATGTGGAGAGACGTTCGTTCATCTACCACAAAGGAAACGGGTTGCAGGAGCAAATTTTACTCTGGTTTCTCAGTCTGCTTCCTCGTGCCTGGTTGAAGTTCCTGCAGTTTTCACTGTAAAACCGAGTTGGAATTAGAACCACCCCATATATATGTATGGAGTGGAATTTTCAACTGAAAAGAAATTTTGTGTTCCCAACAAGCCAGGTGAAGGACGGCTTTCACACACAATTATCTCTCAGAATTGAGCATGTGGAGAGACGTTCGTTCATCTAGCACAACTGGAACGGTTTGCAAGTAAATTTTACCCTGGTTTCTCAGTCTGTTTCCTAGTGCCGGTTTGAAGTTCCTGCAGTTTTCACTGTAAAACAGAGTTGGAGTTAGTACCTCCCCATATATATGTATGGAGTGGAGTTTGCAACTGAAAAGAAACTTTGTGTTCCTAACAAGCTAGATGAAGGACGGCTTTCACACACACTTATCACTCAGAACTGAGCATGTGGAGAGACGTTCGTTCATGTAGCACAACGAGAAAGGTTGGCAGGAGAAACTTCTACTCTGGTTTCTAGTCTGTTTCCTAGTGCCGGTTTGATCTTCCTGCAGTTTTCACTGTAAAACCGAGTTAGAGCTCGTACCTCCCCATATATATGTATGGAGAGGATTTTTCAACTGAAAAGAAACTTTGTGTTCCCAACAAGATAGTTGAAGGATGGCTTTCACACAGAAGTATATCTCAGAATTGAGCATGTGGAGAGACGTTCGTTCATCTAGCACAAAGTGAACGAGTTGCAGGAGAAACTTTTACTCTGGTTTCTCAGTCTGTTTCCTAGTGCCAGTTTGAAGTTCCTGCAGTTTTCACTGTAAAATAGAGTTGGAGCTTGTAACTTGCCATATATATGTATGGAGTGGAGTTGGCAACTGAAAAGAAACTTTGTGTTCCCAACAAGCTAGGTGAAGGACGGCTTTCACACACATTTGTCTCTCAGAACTGAGCATGTAGAGAGACGTTCGTTCATCTAGCACAAAGGGAACGGGTTGCAGGGGCAACTTTTACTCTGGTTTCTCAGTCCGTTTCCTAGTGCCGGTTTGAAGTTCCTGCAGTTTTCACTGTAAAACCGAGTTGGAGCTAGTACCTCCCCATATATATGTATGGAGTGGAGTTCGCAACTGAAAAGAAACTTTGCGTTCCCAACAAGCTAGGTGAAGGATGGCTTTCACACACACTTATCTCCCAGAACTGAACATGAGGAGAGACGTTCGTTCATCTAGCACAAAGGGAATGTGTTGCTGGAGCAACTTTTACTCTGGTTTCTCAGTCTTTTTCCAAGTGCCGGTTTGAATTTCCTGCAGTTATCACTGTAAAACCGAGTTGGAGCTAGTACCTCCCCATATATATGTATGGAGTGGAGTTTGCAAGTGAAAAGGAACTTTGTGTTGCCAACAAGCTAGGTGAAGGACGGCTTTCACACACACTTATCTCTCAGAATTGAGCATGTGGAGAGACGTTCGTTCATCTACCACAAAGGAAACGGGTTGCAGGAGCAAATTTTACTCTGGTTTCTCTGTCTGCTTCCTCGTGCCTGGTTGAAGTTCCTGCAGTTTTCACTGTAAAACCGAGTTGGAATTAGAACCACCCCATATATATGTATGGAGTGGAATTTTCAACTGAAAAGAAATTTTGTGTTCCCAACAAGCCAGGTGAAGGACGGCTTTTACACACACTTATCTCTCAGAACTGAGTATGTGGAGAGACGTTCGTTCATCTAGCACAAAGGGAACGTGTTGCAGGAGAAACTTTTACTCTGGTTTCTCAGTCTTTTTCCTAGTGCCGGTTTGAAGTTCCTGCAGTTTTCACTGTAAAACTGATTTGGAGCTAGTACCTCCCCATATATATGTATGGAGTGGATTTTGCAAGTGAAAATAAACTTTGTGTTCCCAACAATCTAAGTGAACGACGGCTTTCACACACACTTATCTCTCAGAACTGAGAATGTGGAGAGACGTTCCTTCATCTAGCACAAACTGAACGGGATGCAAGAGAAATTTTACTCTGATTTCTCAGTCTTTTTCCTAGTGCCGGTTTGAAGTTCCTGCAGTTTTCACTGTAAAATCGAGTTGGAGCTTCTACCTCCCCATATATATGTATGGAATGGAGTTTGCAACTTAAAGGAAACTTTGTGTTCCCAACAAGCTAGTTGAAGGACGGCTTTCACACACACTTATCTGTCACAACTGAGCATGTGGAGAGACTTTCGTTCATCTAGCACAAAGCGTACGGGTTGCAGGAGCAACTTTTACTCTGGTTTCTCAGTCTGTTTCCTAGTGCCGTTTTGAAGTTCCTGCAGTTTTCACTGTAATACCGAGTTGGAGCTAGTACCTCCCCATATATATGTATGGAGTGGAGTTTTCAACTGAATTGAAATTTTCTGTTCCCAACAAGCCATGTGAAAGGCGGCTTTCAAACACACTTATCTCTCAGACATGAGCATGTGGAGAGACGTTCGTTCATCTAGCACAAATGGAACGGTTTGCAAATAAATTTTACTCTGGTTTCTCAGTCTGTTTCCTAGTGCCGGTTTGAAGTTCCTGCAGTTTTCACTGTAAAAACGAGTTGGAGCTAGTACACCCCATATATATGTATGGAGTGGAGTTTGCAAGTGAAAAGAAACTTTGTGTTCCCTACACGCTAGGTGAAGGATGGCTTTCACACACACTTATCTCTCAGAACTGAGCATGTGGAGAGACGTTCTTTCATCTAGCACAAAGGGAACGGTTTGCAGGTGAATCTTTTAATTTGGTTTCTCAGTTGTTTCCTACTTCCGGTTTGAAGTTCCTGCAGTTTCACTGTAAAAACGAGTTGGAGCTAGTACACCCCATATATATGTATGGAGTGGAGTTTGCAAGTGAAAAGAAACTTTGTGTTCCCTACACGCTAGGTGAAGGATGGCTTTCACACACACTTATCTCTCAGATTTGAGCATGGGGAGAGACATTCGTTCATCTGGCACAACGGGAACTGGTTGCAGGATAAACTTTTACTCTGGTTTCTCAGTGTGTTTCCTAGTGCCGGTTTGAAGTTCCTGCAGTTTTCACTGTAAAACCGAGTTGGAGCTAGTACCTCCCCATATATATGTATGGAGTGGAGTTCGCAACTGAAAAGAAACTTTGTGTTCCCAACAAGCTAGGTGAAGGATGGCTTTCACACACACTTATCTCCCAGAACTGAACATGAGGAGAGACGTTCGTTCATCTAGCACAAAGGGAATGTGTTGCTGGAGCAACTTTTACTCTGGTTTCTCAGTCTTTTTCCAAGTGCCGGTTTGAATTTCCTGCAGTTATCACTGTAAAACCGAGTTGGAGCTAGTACCTCCCCATATATATGTATGGAGTGGAGTTTGCAAGTGAAAAGGAACTTTGTGTTGCCAACAAGCTAGGTGAAGGACGGCTTTCACACACACTTATCTCTCAGAATTGAGCATGTGGAGAGACGTTCGTTCATCTACCACAAAGGAAACGGGTTGCAGGAGCAAATTTTACTCTGGTTTCTCTGTCTGCTTCCTCGTGCCTGGTTGAAGTTCCTGCAGTTTTCACTGTAAAACCGAGTTGGAATTAGAACCACCCCATATATATGTATGGAGTGGAATTTTCAACTGAAAAGAAATTTTGTGTTCCCAACAAGCCAGGTGAAGGACGGCTTTTACACACACTTATCTCTCAGAACTGAGTATGTGGAGAGACGTTCGTTCATCTAGCACAAAGGGAACGTGTTGCAGGAGAAACTTTTACTCTGGTTTCTCAGTCTTTTTCCTAGTGCCGGTTTGAAGTTCCTGCAGTTTTCACTGTAAAACTGATTTGGAGCTAGTACCTCCCCATATATATGTATGGAGTGGATTTTGCAAGTGAAAATAAACTTTGTGTTCCCAACAATCTAAGTGAACGACGGCTTTCACACACACTTATCTCTCAGAACTGAGAATGTGGAGAGACGTTCCTTCATCTAGCACAAACTGAACGGGATGCAAGAGAAATTTTACTCTGATTTCTCAGTCTGTTTCCTACTGCCGGTTTGAAGTTCCTGCAGTTTTCACTGTAAAATCGAGTTGGAGCTTCTACCTCCCCATATATATGTATGGAATGGAGTTTGCAACTTAAAGGAAACTTTGTGTTCCCAACAAGCTAGTTGAAGGACGGCTTTCACACACACTTATCTGTCACAACTGAGCATGTGGAGAGACTTTCGTTCATCTAGCACAAAGCGTACGGGTTGCAGGAGCAACTTTTACTCTGGTTTCTCAGTCTGTTTCCTAGTGCCGTTTTGAAGTTCCTGCAGTTTTCACTGTAATACCGAGTTGGAGCTAGTACCTCCCCATATATATGTATGGAGTGGAGTTTTCAACTGAATTGAAATTTTCTGTTCCCAACAAGCCATGTGAAAGGCGGCTTTCAAACACACTTATCTCTCAGACATGAGCATGTGGAGAGACGTTCGTTCATCTAGCACAAATGGAACGGTTTGCAAATAAATTTTACTCTGGTTTCTCAGTCTGTTTCCTAGTGCCGGTTTGAAGTTCCTGCAGTTTTCACTGTAAAAACGAGTTGGAGCTAGTACACCCCATATATATGTATGGAGTGGAGTTTGCAAGTGAAAAGAAACTTTGTGTTCCCAAGAAGCTAGTTGAAGGACGGCTTTCACACACACTTATCTCTCAGAACTGAGCATGTGGAGAGACGTTCTTTCATCTAGCACAAAGGGAACGGTTTGCAGGTGAATCTTTTAATTTGGTTTCTCAGTTGTTTCCTACTTCCGGTTTGAAGTTCCTGCAGTTTCACTGTAAAAACGAGTTGGAGCTAGTACACCCCATATATATGTATGGAGTGGAGTTTGCAAGTGAAAAGAAACTTTGTGTTCCCTACACGCTAGGTGAAGGATGGCTTTCACACACACTTATCTCTCAGATTTGAGCATGGGGAGAGACATTCGTTCATCTGGCACAACGGGAACTGGTTGCAGGATAAACTTTTACTCTGGTTTCTCAGTGTGTTTCCTAGTGCCGGTTTGAAGTTCCTGCAGTTTTCACTGTAAAACCGAGTTGGAGCTAGTACCTCCCCATATATATGTATGGAGTGGAGTTCGCAACTGAAAAGAAACTTTGTGTTCCCAACAAGCTAGGTGAAGGATGGCTTTCACACACACTTATCTCCCAGAACTGAACATGAGGAGAGACGTTCGTTCATCTAGCACAAAGGGAATGTGTTGCTGGAGCAACTTTTACTCTGGTTTCTCAGTCTTTTTCCAAGTGCCGGTTTGAATTTCCTGCAGTTATCACTGTAAAACCGAGTTGGAGCTAGTACCTCCCCATATATATGTATGGAGTGGAGTTTGCAAGTGAAAAGGAACTTTGTGTTGCCAACAAGCTAGGTGAAGGACGGCTTTCACACACACTTATCTCTCAGAATTGAGCATGTGGAGAGACGTTCGTTCATCTACCACAAAGGAAACGGGTTGCAGGAGCAAATTTTACTCTGGTTTCTCAGTCTGCTTCCTCGTGCCTGGTTGAAGTTCCTGCAGTTTTCACTGTAAAACCGAGTTGGAATTAGAACCACCCCATATATATGTATGGAGTGGAATTTTCAACTGAAAAGAAATTTTGTGTTCCCAACAAGCCAGGTGAAGGACGGCTTTTACACACACTTATCTCTCAGAACTGAGTATGTGGAGAGACGTTCGTTCATCTAGCACAAAGGGAACGTGTTGCAGGAGAAACTTTTACTCTGGTTTCTCAGTCTTTTTCCTAGTGCCGGTTTGAAGTTCCTGCAGTTTTCACTGTAAAACTGATTTGGAGCTAGTACCTCCCCATATATATGTATGGAGTGGAATTTGCAAGTGAAAATAAACTTTGTATTCCCAACAATCTAAGTGAACGACGCCTTTCACACACACTTATCTCTCAGAACTGAGAATGTGGAGAGACGTTCCTTCATCTAGCACAAACTGAACGGGATGCAGGAGAAATTTTACTCTGATTTCTCATTCTCTTTCCTACTGCCGGTTTGAAGTTCCTGCAGTTTTCACTGTAAAATCGAGTTGGAGCTCCTACTTCCCCATATATATGTATGGAATGGAGTTTGCAACTTAAAGGAAACTTTGTGTTCCCAACAAGCTAGTTGAAGGACGGCTTTCACACACACTTATCTGTCACAACTGAGCATGTGGAGAGACTTTCGTTCATCTAGCACAAAGCGTACGGGTTGCAGGAGCAACTTTTACTCTGGTTTCTCAGTCTGTTTCCTAGTGCCGTTTTGAAGTTCCTGCAGTTTTCACTGTAATACCGATTTGGAGCTAGTACCTCCCCATATATATGTATGGAGTGGAGTTTTCAACTGAATAGAAATTTTCTGTTCCCAACAAGCCATGTGAAAGGCGGCTTTCACACACACTTATCTCTCAGACATGAGCATGTGGAGAGACGTTCGTTCATCTAGCACAAATGGAACGGTTTGCAAATAAATTTTACTCTGGTTTCTCAGTCTGTTTCCTAGTGCCGGTTTGAAGTTCCTGCAGTTTTCACTGTAAAAGCGAGTTGGAGCTAGTACATCCCCATATATATGTATGGAGTGGAGTTTGCAACTGAAAAGAACTTTGTGTTCCCAACAAGCTAGATGAAGGAAGGCTTTCACACACACTTATCTCTCAGAACTGAGCATGTGGAGAGACGTTCTTTCATCTAGCACAAAGGGAACGGGTTGCAGGTGAATCTTTTAATTTGGTTTCTCAGTTGTTTCCTACTTCCGGTTTGAAGTTCCTGCAGTTTCACTGTAAAAACGAGTTGGAGCTAGTACACCCCATATATATGTATGGAGTGGATTTTGCAAGTGAAAAGAAACTTTGTGTTCCCTACACGCTAGGTGAAGGATGGCTTTCACACACACTTATCTCTCAGATTTGAGCATGGGGAGAGACATTCGTTCATCTGGCACAACGGGAACGGGTTGCAGGATAAACTTTTACTCTGGTTTCTCAGTGTGTTTCCTAGTGCCGGTTTGAAGTTCCTGCAATTTTCACTGTAAAACCGAATTTGAGCTCGTCCCTCCCCATATATATGTATGGAGAGGAGTTCGCAACTGAAAAGAAACTTTGTGTTCCCAAGAAGCTAGTTGAAGGACGGCTTTCACACACACTTATCTCTCAGAACTTAGCATGTGGAGATACGTTCGTTCATCTAGCACAAAGGGAACGGGTTGCAGGAGAAACTTTTACTCTGGTTTCTCAGTCTGCTTCCTAGTGCCTGTTTGAAGTTCCTGCAGGTTTCACTGTAAAACCGAGTTGGAGTTAGAACCACCCCATATATATGTATGGAGTGGAGTTTTCAACTGAAAAGAAATTTTGTGTTCCCAACAAGCCAGGTGAAGGACGGCTTTCACACACACTTATCTCTCAGAACTGAGTATGTGGAGAGACGTTCGTTCATCTAGCACAAAGGGTACGGGTTGCAGGAGCAACTTTTACTCTGGTTTCTCAGTCTGTTTCCTAGTGCCGTTTTGAAGTTCCTGCAGTTTTCACTTTAATACCGAGTTGGAGCTAGTACCTCCCCATATATATGTATGGAGTGGAGTTTTCTACTGAAAAGAAATTTTGTGTTCCCAACAAGCCAGGTGAAGGACGGCTTTCACACACACTTATCTCTCAGAACTGAGCATGTGGAGAGACTTTCGTTCATCTAGCACAAACGGAAAGGGTTACAGGAGAAACTATTACTCTGGTTTCTCAGTCTGTTTCCTAGTGCTGGTTGGAATTTCCTGAAGTTTTCACTGTAAACCCGAGTTGGAGCTAGTACCGCCCCATATATATGTATGGAGTGGAGTTTGCAGGTGAAAGAAACTTTGTTTTCCCAACAAGCTAAGTGAAGGACGGCTTTCACACACAATTATCTCTCAGAACTGAGCATGTGGAGAGACGTTCGTTCATCTAGCACAAAGGGAACGGGTTGCAGGAGAAACTTTTACTCTGGTTTCTAAGTCTGTTTCCTAGTGCCGGATTGAAGTTCCTGCATTTTTCACTGTAAAACCTAATTGGAGCTCGTACCTCCCATATACATTTATGGAGAGGATTTTGCAACTTAAAAGAAACTTTGTGTTCCCAACAATCTAAGTGAACGACGGCTTTCACACACAATTATCTCTCAGAATTGAGCATGTGGAGAGACGTTCGTTCATCTAGCACAAAGGCAACAGATTGCAGGTGAAACATTTACTCTGCTTTCTCAGTATGTTTCCTACTGCCGGTTTGAAGTTCCTGCAGTTTTCACTGTAAAACCGAGTTGGAGCTCGTACCTCCCCATATATATGTATGGATTGGTGTTAGCAAGTGAAAAGAAACTTTGTGTTCCCAAAAAGCTATGTGAAGGACGGCTTTCACACACTCTTATCTCTCAGAATTGAGCATGTGGAGAGACTATCGTTCATCTAGCACAACGGGAACGTGTTGCAGGAGAAACTTTTACTCTGGTTTCTCACTATGTTTAATAGTGCCGGTTTGAAGTTCCTGCAATTTTCACTGTAAAACCGAATTGGAGCTCGTACCTCCCCATATATATGTATGGAGAGGAGTTTGCCACTGAAAAGAAACTTTGTGTTCCCAAGAAGCTAGATTAAGGACGGCTTTCACACACAATTATCTCTCAGAACTGAGCATGTGGAGAGACGTTCGTTCATCTAGCACAAAGGGAATGGGTTGCAGGAGAAACTTTTACTCTGGTTTCTCAGTCTTTTTCCTAGTGCCGGTTTGAAGTTCCTGCAGTTTTCACTGAAAAACCGAGTTGGAACTAGTACCTCCCCATATATATGTATAGTGTAGAGTTTGCATGTGAAAAGAAACTTTGTGTTCCCAAAAAGCTAGGTGAAGTACGGCTTTCACACAGACTTATCTCTCAGAACTGAGCATGAGGAGAGACGTTCGTTCATCTAGCACAAAGGGAACGGGTTACTGGAGAAACTTTTACTCAGGTTTCTCAGTATGTTTCCTAGTGCCGGTTTGAAGTTCCTGCAGTTTTCACTGAAAAACCGCGTTGGAGCTAGTACATCCCCATATATATGTATGGAGTGGAGTTTGCAACTTAAAAGAAACTTTGTGTTCCCAACAAGCTAGGGGAAGGACGGCTTTCACACACACATATCTCTCAGAACTGAGCATGTGGAGAGACATTCGTTCATCTAGCACAAAGTGAACGGTTTGCAGGTGAAACTTTTACTCTGGTTTCTCAGTATGTTTCCTACTGCCGGTTTGAATATCCTGCAGTTTTCACTGTAAAACCGAGTTGGAGCTAGTACCTCCCCTTATATATGTATGGAGTAGTGTTTCAAAGTGAAAAGAAACTTTGTGTTCCCTACAAGCTAGGTGAAGAACGGCTTTCACACACACTTATCTCTCAGAATAGAGCATGTGGAGAGACGTTCGTTCATCTAGCACAAAGGGAACGTGTTGCAGGAGAAACTTTTACTCTGGTTTCTCAGTCTGTTTCCTAGTGCCTGTTTGAAATTCCTGCAGTTTTCACTATAAAACAGAGTTGGAGCTCGTACCTCTCCATATATATGTATGGAGAGAATTTTGCAACTGAAAAGAAACTTTGTGTTCCCAACGAGCTAGTTGAAGGACGGCTTTCACACACAAGTATCTCTCAGAACTGAGCATGTGGAGAGACGTTCGTTCATCTAGCACAAATGGAACGAGTTGCAGGAGAAAATTTTACTCTGGTTTCTCAGTCTGTTTCCTAGTGCCGATTTGAAGTTCCTGCAGTTTTCACTGTAAAATAGAGTAGGAGCTTGTACCTCCCCATATATATGTATGAAGTGGGGTTGGCATCTGAAAAGAAACTTTGTGTTCCCAACAAGCTAGGTGAAGGACGGCTTTCACACACACTTATCTCTCAGATCTGAGCATGTGGAGAGAAGTTCGTTCATCTAGCACAAAGGGAATGTGTTGCTGGGGCAAATTTAACTCTGGTTTCTCAGTCTGTTTCCTAGTGCCGGTTTTAAGTTCCTGCAGTTTTCACTGTAAAACCGAGTTGGTGCTTTTACCTCCGCATATATATGTATAGAGTGGAATTTTCAACTGAAATAAATTTTGTGTTCCCAATAACATATGTGAAGTACGGCATTCACACACAATTTTCTCTCAGAACTGAGCATGTCTAGAGACGTTCGTTCATCTAGCACAAAGGACGGGTTGAAGGAAAAACTTTTACTCTGGTTTCACAGTATGTTTCCTAGTGCCGGTTTGACGTTCCTGCAGTTTTCACTGTAAAACCGAGTTAGAACTAATACCTCCCCATATATATGTATGGAGTGGAATTTGCAAGTGAAAAGAATCTTTGCGTTCCCAACAAGCTAGGTGAAGGGCTGCTTTCACAACCACTTATCTCTCAGAACTGAGAATGTGGAGAGACGTTCCTTCATCTAGTTCAAAGTGAGCGGGATGCAGTAGGAACTTTTATTCAGGTTTCTCAGTCTGTTTCCTAGTGCCGGTTTGAAGTTTCTGCATTTTTCACTGTAAAACGGTTTTGGAGCTAGTACCTCCCCATATATATGTATGGAGTATTGTTTGCAACTGAAAAGGAACTTTGTGTTCCCAACAAGCTAGGTGAAGAACGGCTTTCACACACACTTTTCTCTCAGAACTGAGATGTGAAGAGACGTTCGTGCATCTAGCACAAAGGAACGGTTTGCAGGAGAAACTTTTACTCTGGTTTATCAGTCGGTTTCCTAGTGCCGGTTTGAAGTACCTGCAGTTTTCACTGTAAAACCGAGTTGGAGCTAGTACCTCCCCATATATATGTATGGATTGGAGTTTGCAACTGTAAAGAAACTTTGTGTTCCCAACAAGCTATGTGAAGGGCGGCTTTCACACACACTTATCTCTCAGAACTGAGCATATGGAGAGACGTTCGTTCATCTAGCACAAAGGGAACGGGTTGCTGGAGAAAATTTTACTCTTGTTTCTCAGTCTGTTTCCTAGTCTGATGTGAAGTTCCTGCAGTATTCACTGTAAAACCGAGTTGGAGCTAGTACTTCCCCATATATACGTATGGATTGGAGTTTGCAACTGAAAAGAAACTTTGTGTTCCCAACAAGCTAGGTGAAGTTCGGCTTTCACACACACTTATCTCTCAGAACTGAGCATGTGGAGAGACGTTCCTTCATTTAGCACAAAGGGAACGGGTTGCAGGAGAAACTTTTACTCCTGTTTCTCAGTCTGTTTCCTAGTGCTGGTGTGAAGTTCCTGCAGTTTTCACTGTAAAACCGAGTTGGAGCAAGTCCCTCCCCATATATATGTATGGTGTGTAGTTTGCAAGTGAAAAGAAACTTTGTGTTCCCAACAAGCTAGGTGAATTACAGCTTCACACACACTTATCTCTCAGAATTGAGCATGTGTAGAGACGTTCGTTCATCTTGCACAACGGGAACAGGTTGCAGGAGATACTTTCACTCTGGTTTCTCGTTCTGTTTCCTAGTGCCGGTTTGAAGTTCCTGCAGTTTTCACTGTAAAACCGAATTGGAGCTCGTACCTCACCGTATATATGTATGGAGAAGAGTTTGTAAGTCAAAAGAAACTTTGTGTTCCCAAGAAGCTAGGTGAAGAATGGCTTTCACACACACTTATCTCTCAGAACTGAGCATGTGGAGAGACTTTCTTTTCTCTAGCACAAATGAAACGGTTTAAAGGAGAAACTTTTACTCTGGTTTCTCAGTCTGTTTCCTACTCCCGGTTGGAAGTTCCTGCATTTTTCACTGTAAAACATAGTTGGAGCTAGTACATCCCAATATATATGTATGGAGTGGAGTTAGCAACTGAAAAGAAACTTTGTGTTCCCAACAAGCTATGTGAAGGACGGCTTTCACACACACTTATCTCTCAGAAATGAGCATGTGGAGAGACGTTCGTTCATCTAGCTCAAAGGGAACGGTTTGCTGTAGAAACTTTTATTCTGATTTCTCAGTCTGTTTCCTAGTGCTGGTTTGAAGTTCCTGCAGTTTTCACTGTAAAACCGAGTTGGGGCTAGTACCTCCCCATATATATGTATGGAGTGGAGTATGCAAGTGAAAAGAAACTTTGTGTTCCCAACAAGCTAGGTGAAGGATATCTTTCACACACACTTATATCTCAGAACTGAGCATGTGGAGAGACGTTCGTTCATCTAGCACAAAGGGAACGGGTTGAAGGAGAAACTTTTTCTCTGGTTTCTCAGTCTGTTTCCTAGTGCCGGTTTGAAGTTCCTGCAGTTTTAACTGTAAAACCGAGTTGGAGCTGGTACCTCCCCATATATATGTATGGAGTGGAGTTTGCAACTGAAAAGAAACTTTGTGTTCCCTACAAGCTATTTGAAATGCGGCTTTCTCACACACTTATCTCTCAGAACTGAGCATGTGGAGAGACGTTCGTTCATCTAGCACAAAGGGAACGGTTAGCAGGTGAAACCTTTTCTCTGGATTCTAAGTCGGTTTCCTAGTGCCGGATTGAAGTTCCTGTAGTTTTCACTGTAAAACCGAGTTGGGGCTAGTACCTCCCCATATATATGTATGGAGTGGATTTTGCAAGTGATAAGAAACTTTGTGTTCCCAACAAGCTAGGTGAAGGACATTATTCACACACACTTATCTCTCAGAACTGAGCATGTGGAGAGACGTTCGTTCATCTAGCACAAAAGGAACGGGTTGCAGGAGAAACTTTTACTCTGGTTTCTCATTCTGTTTACTAGTGCCGATTTGAAGATCCTGCAGTTTTCACTGTAAAACCGAGTTAGAGGTAGTACCTCCCCATATATATGTATGGAGTGGAGTTTGCAACTGAAAAGAAACTTTGTGTTCCCAACAAGCTAGTTGAAGGACGGCTTTCACACACATTTATCTCTCAGAACTGAGCATGTGGAGAGACGTTCGTTCATCTAGCACAAATGGAACGGTTTGCAGGTGAAACTTTTACTCTGGTTTCTCAGTCTGTTTCCTAGTGCTGGTTTGATGCTCCTGCAGTTTCCACTGTAAAATCGAGTTGGAGCTAGTACAACCCCATATCTATTTATGAAGTGGAGTTTACAACTGAAAAGCAACTTTGTGTTCCCAACAAGCTAGGTGAAGTACGGCTTTCACACACACTTATCTCTCAGAACTGAGCATGTGGAGAGAATTTCTTTTCTCTAGCACAAATTAAACGGATTGAAGGAGAAACATTTACTCTGGTTTCTCAGTCTGTTTCCTACTGCCGGTTGGAAGTTCCTGCATTTTTCACTGTAAAACCGAGTTGGAGCTAGTACCTCCCAATATATATGTATGGAGTGGAGTTAGCAACTGAAAAGAAACTTTGTGTTCCCAACAAGCTAGGTGAAGGATGCCTTTCACACACACTTATCTCTCAGAACAGAACATGTGGAGAGACTTTCGTTCATCTAGCACAAACGGAACGTGTTGCAGGAGAAATTTACTCTGGTTTCACAGTGTGTTTCTTAGTGCCGGTTTGAATTTCCTGCATTTTTCACTGTAAAACCAGGTTGGAACATGTTCCTCCCCATATATATGTATGGAGTGGAGTTTGCAAGTGAAAAGAAACTTTGTGTTCCCAACAAGCTATGTGAAGGACGGCTTTCACACACACTTATCTCTCAAAACTGAGCATGTGGAGGGACGTTCCTTCATCTAGCTCAAAGGGAACGGGTTGCAGTAGAAACTTTTATTCTGGTTTCTCAGTCTGTTTCCTAGTGCCTGTTTGAAGTTCCTGCATTTTTCACTGTAAAACCGAGTTAGAGTTAGTACCTCCCCATATATATTTATGGAGTGGAGTATGCAACTAAAAAGAAACTTTGTGTTCCCAACAAGCTAGGAGAAGGACGGCTTTCACACACAGTTATCTCTCAGAAATGAGCATGTGGAGAGACGTTCGTTCATCTAGCACAAAGGGAACGGTTTGCAGGAGAAAATTTTCTCTGGTTTCTCAGTCTGTTTCCTAGTGCCGGTTTGAAGTTCCTGCATTTTTCACTGTAAAACCGAGTTGGAGCTAGTACCTACCCATATATATGTATGGAGTGGAGTATGCAACTGAAAAGAAACTTTGTGTTCCCAACAAGCTAGGTGAAGGACGGCTTTTACACACAATTATCTCTCAGAACTGAGCATGTGGAGAGACGTTCGTTCATCTAGCACAAAGGGAACGGTTAGCAGGTGAAAATTTTTCTCTGGTTTCTCAGTCTGTTCCCTAGTGCCGGTTTGAATTTCCTGCAGTTTTCACTGTAAAACCGAGTTGGGGTTAGTACCTCACCATATATATGTATGGAGTGGAGTTTGCAAGTGAAAAGAACTTTGTGTTCCCAACAAGCTAGGTGAAGGACATCTTTCACACACACTTATCTCTCAGAACTGAGCATGTGCAGAGACGTTCCTTCATCTAGCTCAAAGGGAACGGGTTGCTGTAGAAACTTTTATTCTGGTTTCTCAGTCTGTTTCCTAGGGCCGGTTTGAAGTTCCTGCATTTTTCAATGTAAAACCGAGTTGGAGCTACTACCTCCCCATATATATGTATGGATTGGAGTATGCAACTGAAAAGAAACTTTGTGTTCCCAACAAGCTATGTGAAGGACGGCTTTCACACACACTTATCTCTCAGAAATGAGCATGTGGAGAGACGTTCGTTCATCTAGCTCAAAGGGAACGGGTTGCTCCAGAAACTTTTATTCTGATTTCTCAGTCTGTTTCCTAGTGCTGGTTTGAAGTTCCTGCAGTTTTCACTGTAAAACCAAGTTGGGGCTAGTACCTCCCCATATATATGTATGGAGTGGAGTATGCAAGTGAAAAGAAACTTTGTGTTCCCAACAAGCTATGTGAAGGACATCTTTCACACACACTTATCTCTCAGAACTGAGCATGTGGAGAGACGTTCGTTCATCTAGCACAAAGGGAACGGGTTGCAGGAGAAATTTTTACTCTGGTTTCTCAGTCTGTTTCCTAGTGCCGGTTTGAAGTTCCTGCAGTTTTAACTGTAAAACAGAGTTGGAGATTGTACCTACCCATATATATGTATGGAGTGGATTTTGCAACTTAAAAGAATCTTTGTGTTCGCAACAAGCTTGGTGAAATACGGCTTTCACACACAAATATCTCTCAGAACTGAGCATGTGGAGAGACGTTCGTTCATCTAGCACAAAGGGAAATGGTTGCAGGAGAAAATTTTACTCTTGATTCTCAGTCTGTTTCCTAGTGCCGGTTTGAAGTTCCTGCAGATTTCACTGTAAAACCGATTTGGGGCTTGTACTTCCCCTTATATATGTATGGATTGGAGTTTGCAACTGAAAAGAAACTTTGTGTTCCCAACAAGCTATGTGAAGGACGGCTTTCACACACAGTTATCTCTCAGAACTGAGCATGTGGAGAGACGTTCGTTCATCTAGAACAAAGGAAACGGGTTGCAGGGGAAACTTTTTCTCTGGTTTCTCTGTTTCCCAGTGCCGGTTTGAAGTTCCTGCAGTTTTCACTGTAAAACCGAGTTGGAGCTAGTACCTCCCCATATATATGTATGGAGTGGAGTTTGGAACTGAAAAGAAACTTTGTGTTCCCAACAAGCTAGGTGAAGGACGGCTTTCACACACACTTATCTCTCAGAACTTAGCATGTGGAGAGACTTTCGTTCATCTAGCACAAACAGAACGGGTTGCAGGAGAAACTTTTCTCTGGTTTCTCAGTCTGTTTACTAGTGCCGGTAAGAAGTTCCTGCAGTTTTCACTGTAAAACCGTGTTGGAGCTAGTACATCCCCATATATATGTATGGAGTGGAGATTGCAACTGAAAAGAAACTTTGTGTTCCCAAGAAGCTAGTTGAAGGACGGCTTTCACACACACTTATCTCTCAGAACTGAGCATGTGGAGAGACGTTCGTTCATCTATCACAAAGGGAACGGGTTGCAGGAGAAACTTTTACTCTGGTTTCTCAGTCTGTTTACTAGTGCCGGTATGAAGTTCCTGCAGTTTTCACTGTAAAACCGTGTTGGAGCTAGTACATCCCCATATATATGTATGGAGTGGAGTTTGCAACCGAAAAGAAACTTTGGGTTCCCAACAAGCTAGTTGAAGGACGGCTTTCACACACACTTATCTCTCAGAACTGAGCTTGTGGAGAGACGTTAGTTCATCTAGCACAAAGGGAACGGTTTGCAGCTGAAATTTTAATCTGTTTTCTCAGTCTGTTTCCTACTGCCGGTTTGAAGTTCCTGCAGTTTTCACTGTAAAACCGAGTTGGAGCTAGTACCACCCCATATATATGTATGGAGTGGATTTTGCAACTGAAAAGAATCTTTATATTCGCAACAAGCTAGGTGAGGGACGGCTTTCATACACAAATATCTCTCAGAACTGAGCATGTGGAGAGACGTTCGTTCATCTAGCACAAAGGGAACTGGTTGCAGGAGAAATTTTACTCTTGTTTCTCAGTCTGTTTCCTAGTGCCGGTTTGAAGTTCCTGCAGATTTCACTGTAAAACCGATTTGGGTCTTGTACTTCCCCATATATATGTATGGATTGGAGTTTGCAACTGAAAAGAAACTTTGTGTTCCCAACAAGCTATGTGAAGGACGGCTTTAACACACACTTTTCTCTCAGAACTGAGCATTTGGAGAGACTTTCGTTCATCTAGAACAAAGGAAACGGGTTACAGGAGAAACTTTTACTCTGGTTTCTCTGTCTGTTTCCCAGTGCCGGTTTGAAGTTCCTGCAGTTTTCACTGTAAAACCGAGTTGGAGCTAGTACCTCCCCATATATATGTATGGAGTGGAGTTTGGAACTGAAAAGAAACTTTGTGTTTCCAACAAGCTAGGTGAAGGACGGCTTTCACACACACTTATCTCTCAGACCTGAGCATGTGGAGAGACTTTCGTTCATCTAGCACAAAGGGAACGGTTTGCAGGAGAATATTTTTCTCTGGTTTCTCTGTTTCCCAGTGCCGGTTTGAAGTTCCTGCAGTTTTCACTGTAAACCCGTGTTGGAGATAGTACATCCCCATATATATGTATGGAGTGGAGTTTGCAACCGAAAAGAATCTTTGTGTTTGCAACAAGCTAGGTGAGGGACGGCTTTCATACACAAATATCTCTCAGAACTGAGCATGTGGAGAGACGTTCGTTCATCTAGCACAAAGGGAACTGGTTGCAGGAGAAATTTTACTCTTGTTTCTCAGTCTGTTTCCTAGTGCCGGTTTGAAGTTCCTGCAGATTTCACTGTAAAACCGATTTGGGTCTTGTACTTCCCCATATATATGTATGGATTGGAGTTTGCAACTGAAAAGAAACTTTGTGTTCCCAACAAGCTAGGTGAAGGACGGCTTTCACACACACTTATCTCTCAGAACTTAGCATGTGGAGAGACTTTCGTTCATCTAGCACAAACAGAACGGGTTGCAGGAGAAACTTTTCTCTGGTTTCTCAGTCTGTTTACTAGTGCCGGTAAGAAGTTCCTGCAGTTTTCACTGTAAAACCGTGTTGGAGCTAGTACATCCCCATATATATGTATGGAGTGGAGTTTGCAACTGAAAAGAAACTTTGTGTTCAAAGAAGCTAGTTGAAGGACGGCTTTCACACACACTTATCTCTCAGAACTGAGCATGTGGAGAGACGTTCGTTCATCTATCACAAAGGGAACGGGTTGCAGGAGAAACTTTTACTCTGGTTTCTCAGTCTGTTTACTAGTGCCGGTATGAAGTTCCTGCAGTTTTCACTGTAAAACCGTGTTGGAGCTAGTACATCCCCATATATATGTATGGAGTGGAGTTTGCAACCGAAAAGAAACTTTGGGTTCCTAACAAGTTAGTTGAAGGACGGCTTTCACATACACTTATCTCTCAGAACTGAGCTTGTGGAGAGACGTTCGTTCATCTAGCACAAAGGGAACGGTTTGCAGCTGAAATTTTAATCTGTTTTCTCAGTCTGTTTCCTACTGCCGGTTTGAAGTTCCTGCAGTTTTCACTGTAAAACCGAGTTGGAGCTAGTACCACCCCATATATATGTATGGAGTGGATTTTGCAACTGAAAAGAATCTTTATATTCGCAACAAGCTAGGTGAGGGACGGCTTTCATACACAAATATCTCTCAGAACTGAGCATGTGGAGAGACGTTCGTTCATCTAGCACAAAGGGAACTGGTTGCAGGAGAAATTTTACTCTTGTTTCTCAGTCTGTTTCCTAGTGCCGGTTTGAAGTTCCTGCAGATTTCACTGTAAAACCGATTTGGGTCTTGTACTTCCCCATATATATGTATGGATTGGAGTTTGCAACTGAAAAGAAACTTTGTGTTCCCAACAAGCTATGTGAAGGACGGCTTTCACACACACTTATCTCTCAGAACTGAGCATTTGGAGAGACGTTCGTTCATCTAGATCAAAGGAAACGGGTTACAGGAGAAACTTTTACTCTGGTTTCTCTGTCTGTTTCCCAGTGCCGGTTTGAAGTTCCTGCAGTTTTCACTGTAAAACCGAGTTGGAGCTAGTACCTCCCCATATATATGTATGGAGTGGAGTTTGGAACTGAAAAGAAACTTTGTGTTCCCAACAAGCTAGGTGAAGGACGGCTTTCACACACACTTATCTCTCAGACCTGAGCATGTGGAGAGACGTTCGTTCATCTAGCACAAAGGGAACGGTTTGCAGGAGAATATTTTTCTCTGGTTTCTCTGTTTCCCAGTGCCGGTTTGAAGTTCCTGCAGTTTTCACTGTAAAACCGAGTTGGAGCTAGTACCTCCCCATATATATGTATGGAGTGGAGTTTGAAACTGAAAAGAAACTTTGTGTTCCCAACAAGCTAGGTGAAGGACGGCTTTCACACACACTTATCTCTCAGAACTGAGCATGTGGAGAGACGTTCGTTCATCTAGCACAAAGGGAACGGGTTGGAGGAGGAACTTTTCCTCTGGTTTCTCAGTCTGTTTACTAGTGCCGGTATGAAGTTCCTGCTGTTTTCACTGTAAAACCGTGTTGGAGCTAGTACATCCCCATATATATGTATGGAGTGGAGTTTGCAAATGAAAAGAAACTTTGTGTTCCCAACAAGCTAGTTGAAGGACGGCTTTCACACACAATTATCTCTCAGAACTGAGCATGTAGAGAGACGTTCGTTCATCTATCACAAATGGAACGGGTTGCAGGAGAAACTTTTACTCTGGTTTCTCAGTCTGTTTACTAGTGCCGGTATGAATTTCCTGCAGTTTTCACTGTAAACCCGTGTTGGAGATAGTACATCCCCATATATATGTATGGAGTGGAGTTTGCAACCGAAAAGAATCTTTGTGTTTGCAACAAGCTAGGTGAGGGACGGCTTTCATACACAAATATCTCTCAGAACTGAGCATGAGGAGAGACGTTCGTTCATCTAGCACAAAGGGAACTGGTTGCAGGAGAAATTTTACTCTTGTTTCTCAGTCTGTTTCCTAGTGCCGGTTTGAAGTTCCTGCAGATTTCACTGTAAAACCGATTTGGGTCTTGTACTTCCCCATATATATGTATGGATTGGAGTTTGCAACTGAAAAGAAACTTTGTGTTCCCAACAAGCTATGTGAAGGACGGCTTTCATACACACTTATCTCTCAGAACTGAGCATGTGGAGAGAAGTTCGATCATCTAGCCAAAGTGTACGCGTTGCAGGAGAAACTTTTACTCTGGTTTCTCTGTCTGTTTCCCAGTGCCGGTTTGAAGTTCCTGCATTTTTCACTGTAAAACCGAGTTGGAGCTAGTACCTCCCCATATATATGTATGGAGTGGAGTTTGGAACTGAAAAGAAACTTTGTGTTCCCAACAAGCTAGGTGAAGGACGGCTTTCACACACACTTATCTCTCAGACCTGAGCATGTGGAGAGACGTTCGTTCATCTAGCACAAAGGGAACGGTTTGCAGGGGAATCTTTTTCTCTGGTTTCTCTGTTTCCCAGTGCCGGTTTGAAGTTCCTGCAGTTTTCACTGTAAAACCGAGTTGGAGCTAGTACCTCCCCATATATATGTATGGAGTGGAGTTTGAAACTGAAAAGAAACTTTGTGTTCCCAACAAGCTAGGTGAAGGACGGCTTTCACACACACTTATCTCTCAGAACTTAGCATGTGGAGAGACGTTCGTTCATCTAGCACAAAGGGAACGGGTTGCAGGAGAAACTTTTCCTCTGGTTTCTCAGTCTGTTTACTAGTGCCGGTATGAAGTTCCTGCAGTTTTCACTGTAAAACCGTGTTGGAGCTAGTACATCCCCATATATATGTATGGAATGGAGTTTGCAAATGAAAAGAAACTTTGTGTTCCCAACAAGCTAGTTGAAGGACGGCTTTCACACACAATTATCTCTCAGAACTGAGCATGTGGAGAGACGTTCGTTCATCTATCACAAAGGGAACGGGTTGCAGGAGAAACTTTTACTCTATTTTCTCAGTCTGTTTACTAGTGCCGGTATGAAGTTCCTGCAGTTTTCACTGTAAACCCGTGTTGGAGATAGTACATCCCCATATATATGAATGGAGTGGAGTTTGCAACCGAAAAGAAACTTTGAGTTCCCAACAAGCTAGTTGAAAACGGTTTTCACACACAATTATCTCTCAGAACTGAGCTTGTGGAGAGACGTTCGTTCATGTAGCACAAAGGGAACGGTTTGCAGCTGAAATTTTACTCTGGTTTCTCAGTCTGTTTCCTACTGCCGGTTTGAAGTTCCTGCAGTTTTCACTGTAAAACCGAGTTGGATCCAGTACCTCCCCATATATATGTATGGATTGGAATTTGCAAGTGAAAAGAATCTTTGTGTTCCCATAAAGCTAGTTGAAGGACGGCTTTCACACACACTTATACCTCAGAACTGAGCATGTGGAGAGACGTTCGTTCATCTAGCACAAGGGGAACAGTTTGCAGGAGGAACTTTTCCTCTGGTTTCTCAGTCTGTTTACTAGTGCCGGTAGGAAGTTCTTGCAGTTTTCACTTAAAACCGTGTTGGAGCTAGTACATCCCCATATATATGTATGGAGTGGAGTTTGAAACTGAAAAGAAACTTTGTGTTCCCAACAAGCTAGTTGAAGTACGGCTTTCACACACAAATATCTCTCAGAACTGAGCATGTGGAGAGACGTTCGTTCATCTAGCACAAAGGGAACTGGTGGCAGGAGAAACTTTTTCTCTTTTTTCTCAGTCTGTTTCCTAGTGTCGGTTTGAAGTTCCTGCAGATTTCACTGTAAAACGTATTTGGAGTTTGTACCTCCCCTTATATATGTATGGATTGGGGTTTGCAACTGAAAAGAAACTTTGTGTTCCCAACAAGCTATGTGAAGGACGGCTTTCACACACACATATCTCCCAGAACTGAGCATGTGGAGAGACGTTCGTTCATCTAGCACAAAGGGAACGGGTTGCAGGAGAAACTTTTACTCTGGTTTCTCTGTTTCCAAGCACCGGTTTGAAGTTCCTGCAGTTTTCACTGTAAAACCGAGTTGGAGCTAGTACTCCCCATATATATTTATGGGTTGGAGTTTGCAACTTAAAAGAAACTTTGTGTTCCCAACAACCTAGTTGAATTTCGGCTTTCACACGCACTTTTCTCACAGAACTGAGCATGTGGAGAGACGTTCATTCATCTAGCACAAAGGGAACGGGTTGCAGGAAAAACTTTACTCTGGTTTCTCAGTCTGTTTCCTAGTGCTGGTGTGAAGTTCCTGCAGTTTTCAGGGTAAAACAGAGTTGGAGCTAGTATCTCCCCATATATATGTATGGAGTGTATTTTGCAATTGAAAAGAATCTTTTTGTTCGCAACAAGCTAGGTGAAGGACGGCATTCACACACATATATCTCTCAGAACTGAGCATGTGGAGAGACGTTCGTTCATCTAGCACAAAGGGAACTGGTTGCAGGAGAAACTTATACTCTTGTTTCTCAGTCTGTTTCCTAGTGCCGGTTGGAAGTTCCTGCAGATTTCACTGTAAAACCGATTTGGGGCTTGTACTTCCCCATATGTATGTATGGAGTGGAGTTTGCAACTGAAAAGAAACTTTGTGTTCCCAACAAGCTATGTGAAGGACGGCTTTCACACACACTTATCTCTCAGATCTGAGCATGTAGAGAGACGTTCGTTCATCTAGAACAAAGGAAACGGGTTGCAGGAGAAACTTTTACTCTGGTTTCTCTGTCTGTTTCCCAGTGCCGGTTTGATGTTCCTGCAGTTTTCACTGTAAAACCGAGTTGGAGCTTGAACCTCCCCTTATATATGTATGGAGTGTAGTTTGGAACTGAAAAGAAACTTTGTGTTCCCAACAAGCTAGTTGAAGGACGGCTTTCACACACACTTATCTCTCAGAAATGAGCATGTGAAGAGACTTTCGTTCATCTATAACAAAGGGAACGGGTTGCAGGAGAAACTTTTACTCTGGTTTCTCAGTCTGTTTACAAGTGCCGGTTTGATGTTCCTGCAGTTTTCACTCTAAACCCGTGTTGGATCTAGTTCATCCCCATATATATGTATGGAGTGGAGTTTGCAATCGAATAGAACTTTGGGTTCCCAACAAGCTAGTTGAAGTACGGCTTTCACACACAGTTATCTCTCAGAACTGAGCTTGTGGAGAGACGTTCGTTCATCTAGCACAAAGGGAACGGTTTGCAGCTGAAATTTTACTCTGGTTTCTCAGTCTGTTTCCTACTGTCGGTTTGAAGTTCCTGCAGTTTTCACTGTAAAACCTAGTTGGAGCTAGTACCTCCCCATATATATGTATGGAGTGGAGTTTGAAACTGAAAAGAAACTTTGTGTTCCCAACAAGCTAGGTGAAGGACGGCTTTCACACACACTTATCTCTCAGATCTGAGCATGTGGAGAGACGTTCGTTCATCTAGCACAAAGGGAACGGGTTGGAGGAGAAACTTTTCCTCTGGTTTCTCAGTCTGTTTACTAGTGCCGGTATGAAGTTCCTGCTGTTTTCACTGTAAAACCGTGTTGGAGCTAGTACATCCCCATATATATGTATGGAGTGGAGTTTGCAACCGAAAAGAATCTTTGTGTTTGCAACAAGCTAGGTGAGGGACGGCTTTCATACACAAATATCTCTCAGAACTGAGCATGTGGAGAGACGTTCGTTCATCTAGCACAAAGGGAACTGGTTGCAGGAGAAATTTTACTCTTGTTTCTCAGTCTGTTTCCTAGTGCCGGTTTGAAGTTCCTGCAGATTTCACTGTAAAACCGATTTGGGTCTTGTACTTCCCCATATATATGTATGGATTGGAGTTTGCAACTGAAAAGAAACTTTGTGTTCCCAACAAGCTATGTGAAGTACGGCTTTCATACACACTTATCTCTCAGAACTGAGCATGTGGAGAAAAGTTCGATCATCTAGCCAAAGTGTACGCGTTGCAGGAGAAACTTTTACTCTGGTTTCTCTGTCTGTTTCCCAGTGCCGGTTTGAAGTTCCTGCATTTTTCACTGTAAAACCGAGTTGGAGCTAGTACCTCCCCATATATATGTATGGAGTGGAGTTTGGAACTGAAAAGAAACTTTGTGTTCCCAACAAGCTAGGTGAAGGACGGCTTTCACACACACTTATCTCTCAGACCTGAGCATGTGGAGAGACGTTCGTTCATCTAGCACAAAGGGAACGGTTTGCAGGGGAATCTTTTTCTCTGGTTTCTCTGTTTCCCAGTGCCGGTTTGATGTTCCTGCAGTTTTCACTGTAAAACAGATTTGGAGCTAGTACCTCCCCATATATATGTATGGAGTGGAGTTTGAAACTGAAAAGAAACTTTGTGTTCCCAACAAGCTAGGTGAAGGACGGCTTTCACACACACTTATCTCTCAGAACTGAGCATGTGGAGAGACGTTCGTTCATCTAGCACAAAGGGAACGGGTTGCAGGAGAAACTTTTCCTCTGGTTTCTCAGTCTGTTTACTAGTGCCGGTATGAAGTTCCTGCAGTTTTCACTGTAAAACCGTGTTGGAGCTAGTACATCCCCATATATATGTATGGAATGGAGTTTGCAACTTAAAAGAAACTTTGTGTTCCCAACAAGCTAGTTGAAGGACGGCTTTCACACACAATTATCTCTCAGAACTGAGCATGTGGAGAGACATTCGTTCATCTATCACAAAGGGAACGGGTTGCAGGAGAAACATTTACTCTGGTTTCTCAGTCTGTTTACTAGTGCCGGTATGAAGTTCCTGCAGTTTTCACTGTAAACCCGTGTTGGAGAGAGTACATCCCCATATATATGTATGGAGTGGAGTTTGCAACCGAAAAGAAACTTTGAGTTCCCAACAAGCTAGTTGAAAACGGTTTTCACACACAATTATCTCTCAGAACTGAGCTTGTGGAGAGACGTTCGTTCATGTAGCACAAAGGGAACGGTTTGCAGCTGAAATTTTACTCTGGTTTCTCAGTCTGTTTCCTACTGCCGGTTTGAAGTTCCTGCAGTTTTCACTGTAAAACCGAGTTGGATCCAGTACCTCCCCATATATATGTATGGATTGGAATTTGCAAGTGAAAAGAAACTTTGTGTTCCCATAAAGCTAGTTGAAGGACGGCTTTCACACACACTTATACCTCAGAACTGAGCATGTGGAGAGACGTTCGTTCATCTAGCACAAGGGGAACAGTTTGCAGGAGGAACTTTTCCTCTGGTTTCTCAGTCTGTTTACTAGTGCCGGTAGGAAGTTCTTGCAGTTTTCACTTAAAACCGTGTTGGAGCTAGTACATCCCCATATATATGTATGGAGTGGAGTTTGAAACTGAAAAGAAACTTTGTGTTCCCAACAAGCTAGTTGAAGTACGGCTTTCACACACAAATATCTCTCAGAACTGAGCATGTGGAGACACGTTCGTTCATCTAGCACAAAGGGAACTGGTGGCAGGAGAAACTTTTTCTCTTTTTTCTCAGTCTGTTTCCTAGTGTCGGTTTGAAGTTCCTGCAGATTTCACTGTAAAACGTATTTGGAGTTTGTACCTCCCCATATATATGAATGGATTGGAGTTTGCAACTGAAAAGAAACTTTGTGTTCCCAACAAGCTATGTGAAGGACGGCTTTCACACACACATATCTCTCAGAACTGAGCATGTGGAGAGACGTTCGTTCATCTAGCACAAAGGGAACGGGTTGCAGGAGAAACTTTTACTCTGGTTTCTCTGTTTCCAAGCGCCGGTTTGAAGTTCCAGCAGTTTTCACTGAAAAACCGAGTTGGAGCTTGTACTCCCCATATATATTTATGGGTTGGAGTTTGCAACTTAAAAGAAACTTTGTGTTCCCAACAACCTAGTTGAATTTCGGCTTTCACACGCACTTTTCTCACAGAACTGAGCATGTGGAGAGACGTTCATTCATCTAGCACAAAGGGAACGGGTTGCAGGAGAAACTTTACTCTGGTTTCTCAGTCTGTTTCCTAGTGCTGGTGTGAAGTTCCTGCAGTTTTCAGGGTAAAACAGAGTTGGAGCTAGTATCTCCCCATATATATGTATGGAGTGTATTTTGCAATTGAATAGAATCTTTTTGTTCGCAACAAGCTAGGTGAAGGACGGCATTCACACACATATATCTCTCAGAACTGAGCATGTGGAGAGACGTTCGTTCATCTAGCACAAAGGGAACTGGTTGCAGGAGAAACTTATACTCTTGTTTCTCAGTCTGTTTCCTAGTGCCGGTTGGAAGTTCCTGCAGATTTCACTGTAAAACCGATTTGGGGCTTGTACTTCCCCATATGTATGTATGGAGTGGAGTTTGCAACTGAAAAGAAACTTTGTGTTCCCAACAAGCTATGTGAAGGACGGCTTTCACACAAACTTATCTCTCAGAACTGAGCATGTGGAGAGACGTTCGTTCATCTAGAACAAAGGAAACGGGTTGCAGGAGAAACTTTTACTCTGGTTTCTCTGTCTGTTTCCCAGTGCCGGTTTGATGTTCCTGCAGTTTTCACTGTAAAACCGAGTTGGAGCTTGAACCTCCCCTTATATATGTATGGAGTGTAGTTTGGAACTGAAAAGAAACTTTGTGTTCCCAACAAGCTAGTTGAAGGACGGCTTTCACACACACTTATCTCTCAGAAATGAGCATGTGAAGAGACTTTCGTTCATCTATAACAAAGGGAACGGGTTGCAGGAGAAACTTTTACTCTGGTTTCTCAGTCTGTTTACAAGTGCCGGTTTGATGTTCCTGCAGTTTTCACTGTAAACCCGTGTTGGAGCTAGTTCATCCCCATATATATGTATGGAGTGGAGTTTGCAATCGAATAGAACTTTGGGTTCCCAACAAGCTAGTTGAAGTACGGCTTTCACACACAGTTATCTCTCAGAACTGAGCTTGTGGTGAGACGTTCGTTCATCTAGCACAAAGGGAACGGTTTGCAGCTGAAATTTTACTCTGGTTTCTCAGTCTGATTCCTACTGTCGGTTTGAAGTTCCTGCAGTTTTCACTGTAAAACCTAGTTGGAGCTAGTACCTACCCATATATATGTATGGATTGGAATTTGCAAGTGAAAAGAAACTTTGTGTTCCCAAAAAGCTAGTTGAAGGACGGCTTTCACACACACTTATCTCTCAGAACTGAGCATGTGGAGAGACGTTCGTTCATCTAGCACAAAGGGAACGGGTTGCAGGGGAAATTTTTACCCTGGTTTCTCTGTATGTTTCCTAGTGCCGGTTTGAAATTCCTGCAGTTTTCACTGTAAAACCGAGTTGGAGCTAGTACCACCCCATATATATGTATGGAGTGGTGTTTGCAATTGAAAAGAAAATTTCTGTTCCCAACAAGCTAGTTGAAGGACGGCTTTCACACACATTTATCTCTCAGAACTGAGCATGTGGAGAGACGTTCGTTCATCTAGCACAAAGGGAACTGGTTGCAGGAGAAACTTTTACTGTGGTTTCTCAGTCTGTTTCCTAGTGCCGGTTTGAAGTTCCTGCAGATTTCACTGTAAAACGGATTTGGAGCTTGTACCTCCCCTTATATATGTATGGAGTGGAGTTTGCAACTGAAAAGAAACTTTGTGTTCCCAACAAGCTATGTGAAGGACGGCTTTCACACACACATATCTCTCAGAACTGAGCATGTGGAGAGACGTTCGTTCATCTAGCACAAAGGGAACGGGTTGCAGGAGAAACTTTTACTCTGGTTTCTCTGTCTGTTTCCTAGCGCCGGTTTGAAGTTCCTGCAGTTTTCACTGTAAAACCGAGTTGGAGCTAGTACCTCCCCATATATATTTATGGGTTGGAGTTTGCAACTTAAAAGAAACTTTGTGTTCCCAACAAGCTAGGTGAATTTCGGCTTTCACACGCAATTATCTCACAGAACTGAGCATGTGGAGAGACGTTCGTTCATCTAGCACAAAGGGAACGGGTTGCAGGAGAAACTTTTACTCTGGTTTCTCAGTCTGTTTCCTAGTGCTGGTGTGATGTTCCTGCATTTTTCACTGTAAAACCGAGTTGGAGCTAGTACCTCCCCATATATATTTATGGGTTGGAGTTTGCAACTGAAAAGAATCTTTGTGTTCGCAACAAGCTAGGTTAAGGACGGCTTTCACACACAAATATCTCTCAGAACTGAGCATGTGGAGAGACGTTCGTTCATCTAGCACAAAGGGAACTGTTTGCAGGTGAAACTTTTACTCTTGTTTCTCAGTCTGTTTCCTAGTGCCGGTTTGAAGTTCCTGCAGATTTCACTGTAAAACCGATTTGGGGCTTGCACTTCCCCATATATATGTATGGAGTGGAGTTTGCAACTGAAAAGGAACTTTGTGTTCCCAATAAGCTATGTGAAGGACGGCTTTCACACACACTTATCTCTCAGAACTGAGCATGTGGAGAGACGTTCGTTCATCTAGAACAAAGGAAACGGGTTGCAGGAGAAACTTTTACTTTGCTTTCTCTGTCTGTTTCCCAGTGCCGGTTTGAAGTTCCTGCAGTTTTCACTGTAAAACCGAGTTGGAGCTAGTAACTCCCCATATATATGTATGGAGTGGAATTTGGAACTGAAAAGAAACTTTGTGTTCCCAACAAGCTAGGTGAAGTACCGCTTTCACACACACTTATCTCTCAGAACTGAGCATGTGGAGAGACGTTCGTTCATCTAGCACAAAGGGAACGGGTTGCAGGAGAAACTTTTCCTCTGGTTTCTCAGTCTGTTTACAAGTGCCGGTATGATGTTCCTACAGTTTTCACTGTAAAACAGTGTTGGGGCTACTACATCCCCATATATATGTATGGAGTGGAATTTGCAACTGAAAAGAAAATTTGTGTTCCCAACAAGCTAGTTGAAGTACGGCTTTCACACACACTTATCTCTCAGAACTGAGCATGTGGAGAGACGTTCGTTCATCTATCACAAAGTGAACGGGTTGCAGGAGAAACTTTTATTCTGTTTTCTCAGTCTGTTTACTAGTGCGGGTATGAAGTTCCTGCAGTTTTCACTGTAAAACATAGTTGGAGCTAGTACCTCCCCATATATATGTATGGATTGGAATTTGCAAGTGAAAAGAAACTTTGTGTTCCCAAAAAGCTAGATGAAGTACGGCTTTCACACACACTTATCTCTCAGTACTGAGCATGTGGAGAGACGTTCGTTCATTTAACACAAAAGGAACGGTTTGCAGGAGAAAGTTTTACCCTGGTTTCTCTGTATGTTTCCTAGTGCCGGTTTGATTTTCCTGCAGTTTTCACTGTAAAACCGAGTTGGAGCCAGTACCACCCCATATATATGTATGGAGTGGTGTTTGCAAGTGAAAAGAAACTTTCTGTTCCCAACAAGCTAGTTGAAGGATGGCTTTCACACACATTTATCTCTCAGAACTGAGCATGTGGAGAGACGTTCGTTCATCTAGCACAAAGGGAACGGGATGCAGGAGAAACTTTTACTATGGTTTCTCAGTCTGTTTCCTAGTGCCGGTTTGAATTTCCAACAGTTTTCACTGTAATACAGAGTTGAAGCTAGTACCTCCCCATATATATGAATGGATTGTAGTTTGCAAGTGAAAAGAAAGTTTGTGTTCCCAACAAGCTAGGTGAAGGACGGCTTTCACACACGCTTATCTCTCAGAACTGAGCATGTGGAGAGACGTTCGTTCATCTACCAAAAATAGAACGGGTTGCAGGAGGAACTTTTACCCTGGTTTCTCAGTCTGTTTCCTAGTGCCGGTTTGAAGTTCCTGCAGTTTTCACTGTAAAACCGAGTTGGAGCAAGTACCTCCCCATATATATGTATGGAGTGGAGTTTGCAACTGACAAGAAACTTTGTGTTCCCAACAAGCTATGTGAAGGGCGGCTTTCACACACACATATCTCTCAGAACTGAGCATGTGGAGAGACGTTCGTTCATCTAGCACAAAGGGAACGGGTTGCAGGAGAAACTTTTACTCTGGTTTCTCTGTCTGTTTCCTACCGGCGGTTTGAAATTCCTGCAGTTTTCACTGTAAAACCGTGTTGGAGATATTACCTCCCCATATATATTTATGGAGTGGATTTTGCAACTGAAAAGAATCTTTGTGTTCGCAACAAGCTAGGTGAAGGACGGCTTTCACACACAAATATCTCTCAGAACTGAGCATGTGGAGAGACGTTCGTTCATCTAGCACAAAGGGAACTGGTTGCAGGAGAAACTTTTACTCTGGTTTCTCAGTCTGTTTCCTAGTGCCGGTTTGAAGTTCCTGCAGATTTCACTGTAAAATGGATTTGGAGCTTGTACCTCCCCATATATATGTATGGAGTGGAGTTTGCAACTGAAAAGAAACTTTGTGTTCCCAACAAGCTATGTGAAGGGCGGCTTTCACACACACATATCTCTCAGAACTGAGCATGTGGAGAGACGTTCGTTCATCTAGCACAAAGGGAACGGGTTGCAGGAGAAACTTTTACTCTGGTTTCTCTGTCTGTTTCCTACCGGCGGTTTGAAATTCCTGCAGTTTTCACTGTAAAACCGAGTTGGAGCTAGTACCTCCCCATATATATTTATGGGTTGGAGTTTGCAACTTAAAAGAAACTTTGTGTTCCCAACAAGCTAGGTGAATTTCGGCTTTCACACTCACTTATCTCACAGAACTGAGCATGTGGAGAGACGTTCGTTCATCTAGCACAAAGGGAACGGTTTGCAGTAGAAACTTTACTCTGGTTTCTCAGTCTCTTTCCTAGTGCCGGTTTGAAGTTCCTGCAGATTTCACTGTAAAACCGATTTGGAGCTAGTACCTCCCCATATATATGTATGGAGTGGAGTTTGCAACTTAAAAGAAACTTTGTGTTCCCAACAAGCTAGGTGAATTTCGGCTTTCACCCGCACTTATCTCACAGAACTGAGCATGTGGAGAGACGTTCGTTCATCTAGCACAAAGGGAACTGGTTGCAGGAGAAATTTTACTCTTGTTTCTCAGTCTGTTTCCTAGTGCCGGTTTGTAGTTCCTGCAGATTTCACTGTAAAACCGATTTGGGGCTTGCACTTCCCCATATATATGTATGGAGTGGAGTTTGCAACTGAAAAGAAACTATGTGTTCCCAACAAGCTATGTGAAGGACGGCTTTCACACACAATTATCTCTCAGAACTGAGCATGTGGAGACACGTTCATTCATCTAGAACAAAGGAAACGGGTTGCAGGAGAAACTTTTACTCTCTTTTCTCTGTCTGTTTCCCAGTGCCTGTTTGAAGTTCCTGCAGTTTTCACTGTAAAACCGAGTTGGAGCTAGTACCTCCCCATATATATGTATGGAGTGGAATTTGGAACTGAAAAGAAACTTTGTGTTCCCAACAAGCTAGGTGAAGTACGGCTTTCACACACACTTATCTATCAGAACTGAGCATGTGGAGAGACGTTCGTTCATCTAGCACAAAGGGAACGGGTTGCAGGATAAACTTTTCCTCTGGTTTCTCAGTCTGTTTACAAGTGCCGGTATGATGTTCCTGCAGTTTTCAGTGTAAAACCGTGTTGGAGCTACTACATCCCCATATATATGTATGGAGTGGAGTTTGCAACTGAAAAGAAAATTTGTGTTCCCAACAAGCTAGTTGAAGTACGGCTTTCACACACACTTATCTCTCAGAACTGAGCATGTGGAGAGACGTTCGTTCATCTATCACAAAGTGAACGGGTTGCAGGAAAAACTTTTACTCTGGTTTCTCAGTCTGTTTACTAGTGCCGGAAGAAGTTCCTGCAGTTTTCACTGTAAAACATAGTTGGAACTAGTACCTCCCCATATATATGTATGGATTGGAATTTGCAAGTGAAAAGAAACTTTGTGTTCCCAAAAAGCTAGTTGAAGTACGGCTTTCACACACACTTATCTCTCAGTACTGATCATGTGGAGAGACGTTCGTTCATTTAACACAAAAGGAACGGTTTGCTGGAGAAAGTTTTACCCTGGTTTCTCTGTATGTTTCCTAGTGCCGGTTTGAATTTCCTGCAGTTTTCACTGTAAAACCGAGTTGTAGCTAGTACCACCCCATATATATGTATTGAGTGGAGTTTGCAACTGAAAAGAAACTTTGTGTTCCCAACAAGCTATGTGAAGGACGGCTTTCACACACACATATCTCTCAGAACTGAGCATGTGGAGAGACGTTCGTTCATCTAGCACAAAGGGAACGGGTTGCAGGAGAAACTTTTACTCTGGTTTCTCTGTCTGTTTCCTAGCGCCGGTTTGAAATTCCTGCAGTTTTCACTGTAAAACCGAGTTGGAGCTAGTACCTCCCCATATATATTTATGGGTTGGAGTTTGCAACTTAAAAGAAACTTTGTGTTCCCAACAAGCTAGGTGAATTTCGGCTTTCGCACTCACTTATCTCACAGAACTGAGCATGTGGAGAGACGTTCGTTCATCTAGCAAAAAGTGAACGGGTTGCAGGAGAAACTATTACTCTGGTTTCTCAGTCTGTTTCCTAGTGCCGGTTTGAAGTTCCTGCAGTTTTCACTGTAAAATCGAGTTGGAGATAGTACCTCCCCATATATATGTATGGAGTGGATTTTGCAACTGAAAAAATCTTTGTGTTCGCAACAAGCTAGGTGAAGTACGGCTTTCACACACAAATATCTCTCAGAAATTAGCATGTGGACAGACGTTCGTTCATCTAACACAAAGGGAACTGGTTGCAGGAGAAACTTTTACTCTGGTTTCTCAGTCTGTTTCCTAGTGCCGGTTTGAAGTTCCTGCAGATTTCACTGTAAAACGGATTTGGAGCTTATACCTACCCATATATATGTATGGAGTGGAGTTTGCAACTGAAAAGAAACTTTGTGTTCCCAACAAGCTATGTGAAGGACGGCTTTCACACACACAAATCTCTCAGAACTGAGCATGTGGAGAGACTTTCGTTCATCTAGCACAAAGGGAACGGGTTGCAAGTGAAACTTATACTCTGGTTTCTCTGTCTGTTTCCTAGTGCCGGTTTGAAGTTCCTGCAGTTTTCACTGTAAAACCTAGTTGGAGCTAGTACCTCCCCATATATGTATGGAGTGTAGATTGGAACTGAAAAGAAACTTTGTGTTCCCAACAAGCTAGGTGAAGGACGGATTTCACACACACTTATCTCTCAGAACTGAACATATGGAGAGACGTTCGTTCATCTAGCACAAAGGGAACGGTTTGTAGGAGAAACTTTTACTCTGGTTTCTCAGTATGTTTACTAGTGCCGGTATGAAGTTCCTGAAGTTTTCACTGTAAAACCGTGTTGGAGCTAGTACATCCCCATATATATGTATGGAGTGGAGTTTGCAACTGAAAAGAAACTTTGTGTTCCCAACAAGCTGGTTGAAGGACGGCTTTCACACACACTTATCTCTCAGAACTGAGCATGTGGAGAGACGTTCGTTCATCTATCACAAAGGGAACGGTTTGCAGGAGAAACTTTTACTCTGGTTTCTCAGTCTGTTTACTAGTGCCGGTATGAAGTTCCTGCAATTTTCACTGTAAACCCGTGTTGGAGCTAGTACCACACCATATATATGTATGGATTGGAATTTGCAAGTGAAAAGAAACTTTGTGTTCCCAAAAAGCTAGTTGAAAGACGGCTTTCACACACACTTATCTCTCAGAACTGAGCATGTGGAGAGACGTTCGTTCATCTAGCACAAAGGGAACGGTTTGCAGTAGAAACTTTACTCTGGTTTCTCAGTCTCTTTCTTAGTGCCGGTTTGAAGTTCCTGCAGATTTCACTGTAAAACCTAGTTGGAGCTAGTACCTCCCCATATATATTTATGGGTTGGAGTTTTCAACAAAAAAGAAACTTTGTGTTCCCAACAAGCAAGGTGAATTTCGGCTTTCACACGCACATATCTCACAGAACTGAGCATGTGGAGAGACGTTCATTCATCTAGCACAAAGGGAATGGGTTGCAGGAGAAACTTTTACTCTGGTTTCTCAGTCTGTTTCCTAGTGCTGGTGTGAAGTTCCTGCATTTTTCACTGTAAAACAGAGTTGGAGCTATTACCTCCCCATATATATGTATGGAGTGGATTTTGCAACTGAAAAGAATCTTTTTGTTCGCAACAAGCTAGGTGAAGGACGGCTTTCACACACAAATATCTCTCAGAACTGAGCATGTGGAGAGACGTTCGTTCATCTAGCACAAAGGGAACTGGTTGCAGGAGAAACTTTTACTCTGGTTTCTCAGTCTGTTTCCTAGTGCCGGTTTGAAGTTCCTGCAGATTTCACTGTAAAACGGATTTGGAGCTTGTACCTCCCCATATATATGTATTGAGTGGAGTTTGCAACTGAAAAGAAACTTTGTGTTCCCAACAAGCTATGTGAAGGACGGCTTTCACACACACATATCTCTCAGAACTGAGCATGTGGAGAGACGTTCGTTCATCTAGCACAAAGGGAACGGGTTGCAGGAGAAACTTTTACTCTGGTTTCTCTGTCTGTTTCCTAGCGCCGGTTTGAAATTCCTGCAGTTTTCACTGTAAAACCGAGTTGGAGCTAGTACCTCCCCATATATATTTATGGGTTGGAGTTTGCAACTTAAAAGAAACTTTGTGTTCCCAACAAGCTAGGTGAATTTCGGCTTTCGCACTCACTTATCTCACAGAACTGAGCATGTGGAGAGACGTTCGTTCATCTAGCAAAAAGTGAACGGGTTGCAGGAGAAACTATTACTCTGGTTTCTCAGTCTGTTTCCTAGTGCCGGTTTGAAGTTCCTACAGTTTTCACTGTAAAATCGAGTTGGAGATAGTACCTCCCCATATATATGTATGGAGTGGATTTTGCAACTGAAAAAATCTTTGTGTTCGCAACAAGCTAGGTGAAGTACGGCTTTCACACACAAATATCTCTCAGAAATTAGCATGTGGACAGACGTTCGTTCATCTAACACAAAGGGAACTGGTTGCAGGAGAAACTTTTACTCTGGTTTCTCAGTCTGTTTCCTAGTGCCGGTTTGAAGTTCCTGCAGATTTCACTGTAAAACGGATTTGGAGCTTATACCTACCCATATATATGTATGGAGTGGATTTTGCAACTGAAAAGAAACTTTGTGTTCCCAACAAGCTATGTGAAGGACGGCTTTCACACACACAAATCTCTCAGAACTGAGCATGTGGAGAGACTTTCGTTCATCTAGCACAAAGGGAACGGGTTGCAAGTGAAACTTATACTCTGGTTTCTCTGTCTGTTTCCTAGTGCCGGTTTGAAGTTCCTGCAGTTTTCACTGTAAAACCTAGTTGGAGCTAGTACCTCCCCATATATGTATGGAGTGTAGTTTGGAACTGAAAAGAAACTTTGTGTTCCCAACAAGCTAGGTGAAGGACGGATTTCACACACACTTATCTCTCAGAACTGAACATATGGAGAGACGTTCGTTCATCTAGCACAAAGGGAACGGTTTGTAGGAGAAACTTTTACTCTGGTTTCTCAGTCTGTTTACTAGTGCCGGTATGAAGTTCCTGCAATTTTCACTGTAAACCCGTGTTGGAGCTAGTACCACACCATATATATGTATGGATTGGAATTTGCAAGTGAAAAGAAACTTTGTGTTCCCAAAAAGCTAGTTGAAAGACGGCTTTCACACACACTTATCTCTCAGAACTGAGCATGTGGAGAGACGTTCGTTCATTTAGCACAAAGGGAACGGGTTGCAGGAGAAACTTTTACCCTGGTTTCTCTGTATGTTTCCAAGTTCTGGTTTGAATTTCCTGCAGTTTTCACTGTAAAACGGATTTGGAGCTAGTACCACCCCATATATATGTTTGGAGTGGTGTTTGCAAGTGAAAAGAAACTTTCTGTTCCCAACAAGCTAGTTGAAGGACGGCTTTCACACACACTTATCTCTCAGAACTGAGCATGTGGAGAGACTTCGTTCATCTAGCACAAAGGGAACGGGATGCAGGAGAAACTTTTACTCTGGTTTCTCAGTCTGTTTCCTAGTGCCGGTTTGAATTTCCTACAGTTTTCACTGTAAAACAGAGTTGAAGCTAGTACCTCCCCATATATATGAATGGATTGGAGTTTGCAAGTTAAAAGAATGTTTGTGTTCCCAACAAGCTAGGTGAAGGACGGCTTTCACACACACATATCTCTCAGAATTGAGCATGTGGAGAGACGTTCGTTAATCTAGCACAACTTGAACGTGTTGCAGGAGAAACTTTTACTCTAGTCTCTCAGTCTGTTCCCTAGTGCCGGTTTGAAGTTCCTGCAGTTTTCACTGTAAAACCGAATTGGGGGTCGTACCTCCCCATATATATGTATGGAGATTAGTTTGGAACTGAAAAGAAACTTTGTGTTCCCAACAAGCTAGGTTAAGTACGGCTTTCACACACACTTATATCTCGGAACTGAGCATGTGGAGAGACGTTCGTTCATCTAGCACAAAGGAAACGGGTTGCAGGAGAAACTTTTTCTCTGGTTTCTCAGTCTGTTTCCTAGTGCCGCTTTGAAGTTCCTGCAGATTTCACTGTAAAACCGATTTGGAGCTTGAACTTCCCCATATATATGTATGGGTTGGAGTTTGGAACTGAAAAGAAGCTTTGTGTTCCCAACAAGCTAAGTGAAGTTCGGCTTTCAAACACATTTATCTCACAGAACTGAGCATGTGGATAGACCTTCGTTCATCTAGCACAAAGGAACGGGTTGCAGGAGAAACTTTTACCCTGATTTCTCAGTCTGTTTCCTAGTGCCGGATTGAAGTTCCTGCAGTTTTAACTGTAAAACCGAGTTGGAGCTATTACCTCCCCATATATATGTATGGAGTGGATTTTGCAATTGAAAAGAAACTTAGTGTTCCCAACAAGCAAAGTGAGGTACGGCTTTCACACACACTTATCTCTCAGAACTGAGCATGTGGAGAGACGTTCGTTCATCTAGCACAAAGGAAACGGGTTGCATGAGAAACTTTTACTCTGGTTTCTCAGTCTGTTTCCTAGTGCCGGTTTGAAGTTCCTGCAGTTTTCACTGTAAAACCGAGTTGGAACTTGTACTTACCCATTTATATGTATGGGTTGGAGTTTGCAACTGAAAAGAAGCTTTGTGTTCCCAACAAGCTAAGTGAAGTTCGGGTTTCACACACATTTATCTCACAGAACTGAGCATGTGGATAGACGTTCGTTCATCTAGCACAATGGGAACGGTTTGCAGGAGAAACTGTTACCCTGATTTCTCAGTCTGTTTCCTAGTGCCGGTTTGAAGTTCCTGCAGTTTTCACTGTAAAACCGATTTGGAGCTATTACCTCCCCATATATATGTATGGAGTGGATTTTGCAACTGAAAAGTAACTTTGTGTTCCCAAAAAGCTAGTTGAAGTACGGCTTTCACACACACTTAACTCTCAGAACTGAGCATGTGGAGAGACGTTCGTTCATCTAGCACAAAAGAAACGGGTTGCAGGAGAAACTTTTACTCTGGTTTCTCAGTCGGTTTCCTAGTGCCGGTTTGAAGTTCCTGCAGTTTTCACTGTAAAACAGAGTTTGAGCTAGTACCTCCCCATATATATGAATGGATTGTTGTTTGCAACTGAAAAGAATCTTTGTGTTCGCAACAAGTTAAGTGAGTTACGGCTTTCACACACACTTAACTTTCAGAAGTGAGCATGTGGAGAGACGTTCGTTCATCTAGCACAAAGAGAACGGGTTGCAGGAGAAACTTTTACCCTGGATTCTCAGTCTGTTTCCTAGTGCCGTTTTGAAGTTCCTGCAGTTTTCACTGTAAAACCGAGTTGGATCTAGTACTTCCGCATATATATGTATGGATTGGAGTTTGCAAGTGAAAAGAAACTTTGTGATCCCAAAAAGCTAGGTGAAGTACGGCTTTCACACACACTTATCTCTCAGAACTGAGCATGTAGAGAGACGTTCGTTCATCTAGCACAAAGGAAACGGGTTGCAGGAGAAACTTTTTCTCTGGTTTCTCAGTCTGTTTCCTAGTGCCGGTTTGAAGTTCCTGCAGATTTCACTGTAAAACCGAGTTGGAGCTTGTACTTCCCATATATATGTATGGGTTGGAGTTTGGCACTGAAAAGAAGCTTTGTGTTCCCAACAAGCTAAGAGAAGTTCGGCTTTCAAACACATTTATCTCACAGAACTGAGCATGTGGATAGACCTTCGTTCATCTAGCACAAAGGAACGGGTTGCAGGAGAAACTTTTACCCTGATTTCTCAGTCTGTTTCCTAGTGCCGGATTGAAGTTCCTGCAGTTTTAACTGTAAAACCGAGTTGGAGCTATTACCTCCCCAAATATATGTATGGAGTGGATTTTGCAACTGAAAAGAAACTTAGTGTTCCCAACAAGCAAAGTGAGGTACGGCTTTCACACACACTTATCTCTCAGAACTGAGCATGTGGAGAGACGTTCGTTCATCTAGCACAAAGGAAACGGGTTGCATGAGAAACTTTTACTCTGGTTTCTCAGTCTGTTTCCTAGAGCCGGTTTGAAGTTCCTGCAATTTTCACTGTAAAACCGAGTTGGAACTTGTACTTACCCATTTATATGTATGGGTTGGAGTTTGCAACTGAAAAGAAGCTTTGTGTTCCCAACAAGCTAGGTGAAGTTCGGCTTTCACACACATTTATCTCACAGAACTGAGCATGTGGATAGACGTTCGTTCATCTAGCACAAATGGAACGGATTGCAGGAGAAACTGTTACCCTGATTTCTCAGTCTGTTTCCTAGTGCCGGTTTTAAGTTCCTGCAGTTTTCACTGTAAAACCGATTTGGAGCTATTACCTCCCCATATATATGTATGGAGTGGATTTTGCAACTGAAAAGTAACTTTGTGTTCCCAAAAAGCTAGTTGAAGTACGGCTTTCACACACACTTATCTCTCAGAACTGAGCATGTGGAGAGACGTTCGTTCATCTAGCACAAAGAGAACGGGTTGCAGGAGAAACTTTTACCCTGGATTCTCAGTCTGTTTCCTAGTGCCGTTTTGAAGTTCTGCAGTTTTCACTGTAAAACCGATTTGGATATAGTACTTCCGCATATATATGTATGGAGTGGAGTTTGCAACTGAAAAGAAACTTTGTGTTCCCAACAAGCTAGGTGAAGGACGGCTTTCACACACACATATCTCTCAGAATTGAGCATGTGGAGAGACGTTCGTTAATCTAGCACAACGGGAACGGGTTGCAGGAGAAACTTTTACTCTGGTCTCTCAGTCTGTTTCCTAGTGCCGGTTTGAAGTTCCTGCAGTTTTCACTGTAAAACCGAATTGGGGGTCGTACCTCCCCATATATATGTATGGATTGTAGTTTGGAACTGAAAAGAAACTTTGTGTTCCCAACAAGCTTGGTTAAGTACGGCTTTAACACACACTTATCTGTCAGAACTGAGCATGTGGAGAGACGTTCGTTCATCTAGCAGAAAGGGTACGGGTTGCAGGAGAAACTTTTACCATGGTTTCTCAATCTTTTTCCTAGTGCCGGTTTGAAGTTCCTGCAGTTTTCACTGTTAAACCGAGTTGGAGCTGGTACCTCCCCATATAAATATATGGAGTGGATTTTGCAACTGAAAAGGAACTTTGTGTTCCCAAAAAGCTAGTTGAAGTACGGCTTTCACACACACTTATCTCTCAGAACTGAGCATGTGGAGAGACGTTCGTTCATCTAGCACAAAGTAAACGGGTTGCAGGAGGAACTATTACTCTGGTTTCTCACTCTGTTTCCTAGTGCCGGTTTGAAGTTCCTGCCGTTTTCCCTGTAAAACAGAGTTGGAGCTTGTAGAACCCCATATATATGTATGGGTTGGAGTTTGCAACTGAAAAGAAGCTTTGTGTTCCCAACAAGCTATGTGAAGTTCGGCTTTCACACACATTTATCTCACAGAACTGAGCATGTGGATAGACGTTCGTTCATCTAGCACAAATGGAACGGGTTGCAGGAGAAATTTTACCCTGATTTCTCAGTCTGTTTCCTAGTGCCGGTTTGAAGTTCCTGCAGTTTTCACTGTAAAACCGAGTTGGAGCTATTACCTCCCCATATATATGTAAGGAGTGGATTTTGCAACTGAAAATAAAATTTGTGTTCCCAAAAAGCTAGTTGAAGTACGGCTTTCACACACACTTATCTCTCAGAACTGAGCATGTGGAGAGACGTTCGTTCATCTACCACAAAGGAAACGGGTTGCAGGAGAAATTTTACTCTGGTTTCTCAGTCTGTTTCCTAGTGCCGGTTTGAAGTTCCTGCAGTTTTCACTGTAAAACCGAGTTGGAGCTAGAACATCCCCATATATATGTATGGATTGGAGTTTGCAACTGAAAAGGAACTTAGGGTTCCCAACAAGCTAGTTGAAGGACGGTTTTCACACACACTTATCTCTCAGAACTGAGCTTGTGGAGAGACTTTCGTTCATCTAGCACAAAGGGAAAGGTTTATAGCTGAAATTTTACTCTGGTTTCTCACTCTGTTTCCTACTGCCGGTTTGAAGTTCCTGCAGTTTTCAATGTAAAACTTAGTTGGAGCTAGTACCTCCCCATATATATGTATGGATTGGAATTTGCAAGTGAAAAGAAACTTTGTGTTCCCAAAATCTAGTTGAAGGACGGCTTTCACACACACTTATCTCTCAGTACTGAGCATGTGGAGAGACGTTCGTTCATTTAGCACAAAAGGAACGGGTTGCAGGGGAAACTTTTACCCTGCTTTCTCTGTATGTTTCCTAGTGCCGGTTTGAATTTCCTACAGTTTTCACTGTAAAACAGAGTTGAAGCTAGTACCTCCCCATATATATGAATGGATTGGAGTTTGCCACTGAAAAGAAACTTTGTGTTCCCAACAAGCTTGGTGAAGGACGGCTTTCACACACACTTATCTCTCAGAACTGAGCATGTGGAGAGACGTTCGTTCATCTAGCACAAAATGGAACGGGTTGCAGGAGAAACATTTACCCTGGTTTCTCAGTCTGTTTCCTAGTGCCGGTTTGAAGTTCCTGCAGTTTTCACTGTAAAACCGGGTTGGAGCAAGTACCTCCCCATATATATGTATGGATTGGAGTTTGCAACTGAAAAGAAACTTTGTGTTCCCAACAAGCTATGTGAAGGACGGCTTTCACACACACATATCTCTCAGAACTGAGCATGTGGAGAGACGTTCGTTCATCTAGCACAAAGGGAACGGGTTGCAGGAGAAACATTTACTCTGGTTTCTCTGTCTGTTTCCTAGCGCCGGTTTGAAATTCCTGCAGTTTTCACTGTAGAACCGAGTTGGAGCTAGTACCTCCCCATATATATTTATGGGTGGGAGTTTGCATCTTAAAAGAAACTATGTGTTCCCAAAAAGCTAGGTGAATTTCGGCTTTCACACTCACTTTTCTCACAGAACTGAGCATGTGGAGAGACGTTCGTTCATCTAGCACAAAGGGAACTGGTTGCAGGAGAAACTTTTACTCTGGTTTCTCAGTCTATTTCCTAGTGCCTGTTTGAAGTTCCTGCAGATTTCACTGTAAAACGGATTTGGAGCTTGTACCTACCCATATATATGTATGGAGTGGAGTTTGCAACTGAAAAGAAACTTTGTGTTCCCAACAAGCTATGTGAAGTACGGCTTTCACACACACTTATATCTCAAAACTGAGCATGTGGAGAGACTTTCGTTCATCCAGCACAAAGGGAACGGTTTGCTAGTGAAACTTATACTCTGGTTTCTCTGTCTGTTTCCTAGTGCCGGTTTGAAGTTCCTGCAGATTTCCCTGTAAAACCGAGTTGGAGCTAGTACCTCCCCATATATATATATGGAGTGGAGTTTGCAACTTAAAAGAAACTTTGTGTTCCCAACAAGCTAGGTGAATTTCGGCTTTCACACGCACTTATCTCACATAACTGAGCATGTGGAGAGACGTTCGTTCATCTGGCACAAAGGGAACGGGTTGCAGGAGAAACATTTACTCTGGTTTCTCAGTCTGTTTACTAGTGCCGGTATGAAGTTCCTGCAGTTTTCACTGTAAAACCGTGTTGGAGCTAGTACATCCCCATATATATGTATGGACTGGAGTTAGCAACTGAAAAGAATCTTTGTGTTCCCAACAAGCTAGTTGAAGGACGGCTTTCACACACACTTATCTCTCAGAACTGAGCATGTGGAGAGACGTTCGTTCATCTAGCACAAAGGGAACGGTTTGCAGTAGAAACTTTACTCTGGTTTCTCAGTCTCTTTCTTAGTGCCGGTTTGAAGTTCCTGCAGATTTCACTGTAAAACCTAGTTGGAGCTAGTACCTCCCCATATATATTTATGGGTTGGAGTTTTCAACAAAAAAGAAACTTTGTGTTCCCAACAAGCAAGGTGAATTTCGGCTTTCACACGCACATATCTCACAGAACTGAGCATGTGGAGAGACGTTCATTCATCTAGCACAAAGGGAATGGGTTGCAGGAGAAACTTTTACTCTGGTTTCTCAGTCTGTTTCCTAGTGCTGGTGTGAAGTTCCTGCATTTTTCACTGTAAAACAGAGTTGGAGCTATTACCTCCCCATATATATGTATGGAGTGGATTTTGCAACTGAAAAGAATCTTTTTGTTCGCAACAAGCTAGGTGAAGGACGGCTTTCACACACAAATATCTCTCAGAACTGAGCATGTGGAGAGACGTTCGTTCATCTAGCACAAAGGGAACTGGTTGCAGGAGAAACTTTTACTCTGGTTTCTCAGTCTGTTTCCTAGTGCCGGTTTGAAGTTCCTGCAGATTTCACTGTAAAACGGATTTGGAGCTTGTACCTCCCCATATATATGTATTGAGTGGAGTTTGCAACTGAAAAGAAACTTTGTGTTCCCAACAAGCTATGTGAAGGACGGCTTTCACACACACATATCTCTCAGAACTGAGCATGTGGAGAGACGTTCGTTCATCTAGCACAAAGGGAACGGGTTGCAGGAGAAACTTTTACTCTGGTTTCTCTGTCTGTTTCCTAGCGCCGGTTTGAAATTCCTGCAGTTTTCACTGTAAAACCGAGTTGGAGCTAGTACCTCCCCATATATATTTATGGGTTGGAGTTTGCAACTTAAAAGAAACTTTGTGTTCCCAACAAGCTAGGTGAATTTCGGCTTTCGCACTCACTTATCTCACAGAACTGAGCATGTGGAGAGACGTTCGTTCATCTAGCAAAAAGTGAACGGGTTGCAGGAGAAACTATTACTCTGGTTTCTCAGTCTGTTTCCTAGTGCCGGTTTGAAGTTCCTGCAGTTTTCACTGTAAAATCGAGTTGGAGATAGTACCTCCCATATATATGTATGGAGTGGATTTTGCAACTGAAAAAATCTTTGTGTTCGCAACAAGCTAGGTGAAGTACGGCTTTCACACACAAATATCTCTCAGAAATTAGCATGTGGACAGACGTTCGTTCATCTAACACAAAGGGAACTGGTTGCAGGAGAAACTTTTACTCTGGTTTCTCAGTCTGTTTCCTAGTGCCGGTTTGAAGTTCCTGCAGATTTCACTGTAAAACGGATTTGGAGCTTATACCTACCCATATATATGTATGGAGTGGAGTTTGCAACTGAAAAGAAACTTTGTGTTCCCAACAAGCTATGTGAAGGACGGCTTTCACACACACAAATCTCTCAGAACTGAGCATGTGGAGAGACTTTCGTTCATCTAGCACAAAGGGAACGGGTTGCAAGTGAAACTTATACTCTGGTTTCTCTGTCTGTTTCCTAGTGCCGGTTTGAAGTTCCTGCAGTTTTCACTGTAAAACCTAGTTGGAGCTAGTACCTCCCCATATATGTATGGAGTGTAGATTGGAACTGAAAAGAAACTTTGTGTTCCCAACAAGCTAGGTGAAGGACGGATTTCACACACACTTATCTCTCAGAACTGAACATATGGAGAGACGTTCGTTCATCTAGCACAAAGGGAACGGTTTGTAGGAGAAACTTTTACTCTGGTTTCTCAGTATGTTTACTAGTGCCGGTATGAAGTTCCTGAAGTTTTCACTGTAAAACCGTGTTGGAGCTAGTACATCCCCATATATATGTATGGAGTGGAGTTTGCAACTGAAAAGAAACTTTGTGTTCCCAACAAGCTGGTTGAAGGACGGCTTTCACACACACTTATCTCTCAGAACTGAGCATGTGGAGAGACGTTCGTTCATCTATCACAAAGGGAACGGTTTGCAGGAGAAACTTTTACTCTGGTTTCTCAGTCTGTTTACTAGTGCCGGTATGAAGTTCCTGCAATTTTCACTGTAAACCCGTGTTGGAGCTAGTACCACACCATATATATGTATGGATTGGAATTTGCAAGTGAAAAGAAACTTTGTGTTCCCAAAAAGCTAGTTGAAAGACGGCTTTCACACACACTTATCTCTCAGAACTGAGCATGTGGAGAGACGTTCGTTCATCTAGCACAAAGGGAACGGTTTGCAGTAGAAACTTTACTCTGGTTTCTCAGTCTCTTTCTTAGTGCCGGTTTGAAGTTCCTGCAGATTTCACTGTAAAACCTAGTTGGAGCTAGTACCTCCCCATATATATTTATGGGTTGGAGTTTTCAACAAAAAAGAAACTTTGTGTTCCCAACAAGCAAGGTGAATTTCGGCTTTCACACGCACATATCTCACAGAACTGAGCATGTGGAGAGACGTTCATTCATCTAGCACAAAGGGAATGGGTTGCAGGAGAAACTTTTACTCTGGTTTCTCAGTCTGTTTCCTAGTGCTGGTGTGAAGTTCCTGCATTTTTCACTGTAAAACAGAGTTGGAGCTATTACCTCCCCATATATATGTATGGAGTGGATTTTGCAACTGAAAAGAATCTTTTTGTTCGCAACAAGCTAGGTGAAGGACGGCTTTCACACACAAATATCTCTCAGAACTGAGCATGTGGAGAGACGTTCGTTCATCTAGCACAAAGGGAACTGGTTGCAGGAGAAACTTTTACTCTGGTTTCTCAGTCTGTTTCCTAGTGCCGGTTTGAAGTTCCTGCAGATTTCACTGTAAAACGGATTTGGAGCTTGTACCTCCCCATATATATGTATTGAGTGGAGTTTGCAACTGAAAAGAAACTTTGTGTTCCCAACAAGCTATGTGAAGGACGGCTTTCACACACACATATCTCTCAGAACTGAGCATGTGGAGAGACGTTCGTTCATCTAGCACAAAGGGAACGGGTTGCAGGAGAAACTTTTACTCTGGTTTCTCTGTCTGTTTCCTAGCGCCGGTTTGAAATTCCTGCAGTTTTCACTGTAAAACCGAGTTGGAGCTAGTACCTCCCCATATATATTTATGGGTTGGAGTTTGCAACTTAAAAGAAACTTTGTGTTCCCAACAAGCTAGGTGAATTTCGGCTTTCGCACTCACTTATCTCACAGAACTGAGCATGTGGAGAGACGTTCGTTCATCTAGCAAAAAGTGAACGGGTTGCAGGAGAAACTATTACTCTGGTTTCTCAGTCTGTTTCCTAGTGCCGGTTTGAAGTTCCTACAGTTTTCACTGTAAAATCGAGTTGGAGATAGTACCTCCCCATATATATGTATGGAGTGGATTTTGCAACTGAAAAAATCTTTGTGTTCGCAACAAGCTAGGTGAAGTACGGCTTTCACACACAAATATCTCTCAGAAATTAGCATGTGGACAGACGTTCGTTCATCTAACACAAAGGGAACTGGTTGCAGGAGAAACTTTTACTCTGGTTTCTCAGTCTGTTTCCTAGTGCCGGTTTGAAGTTCCTGCAGATTTCACTGTAAAACGGATTTGGAGCTTATACCTACCCATATATATGTATGGAGTGGATTTTGCAACTGAAAAGAAACTTTGTGTTCCCAACAAGCTATGTGAAGGACGGCTTTCACACACACAAATCCCTCAGAACTGAGCATGTGGAGAGACTTTCGTTCATCTAGCACAAAGGGAACGGGTTGCAAGTGAAACTTATACTCTGGTTTCTCTGTCTGTTTCCTAGTGCCGGTTTGAAGTTCCTGCAGTTTTCACTGTAAAACCTAGTTGGAGCTAGTACCTCCCCATATATGTATGGAGTGTAGTTTGGAACTGAAAAGAAACTTTGTGTTCCCAACAAGCTAGGTGAAGGACGGATTTCACACACACTTATCTCTCAGAACTGAACATATGGAGAGACGTTCGTTCATCTAGCACAAAGGGAACGGTTTGTAGGAGAAACTTTTACTCTGGTTTCTCAGTCTGTTTACTAGTGCCGGTATGAAGTTCCTGCAATTTTCACTGTAAACCCGTGTTGGAGCTAGTACCACACCATATATATGTATGGATTGGAATTTGCAAGTGAAAAGAAACTTTGTGTTCCCAAAAAGCTAGTTGAAAGACGGCTTTCACACACACTTATCTCTCAGAACTGAGCATGTGGAGAGACGTTCGTTCATTTAGCACAAAGGGAACGGGTTGCAGGAGAAACTTTTACCCTGGTTTCTCTGTATGTTTCCAAGTTCTGGTTTGAATTTCCTGCAGTTTTCACTGTAAAACGGATTTGGAGCTAGTACCACCCCATATATATGTTTGGAGTGGTGTTTGCAAGTGAAAAGAAACTTTCTGTTCCCAACAAGCTAGTTGAAGGACGGCTTTCACACACACTTATCTCTCAGAACTGAGCATGTGGAGAGACTTCGTTCATCTAGCACAAAGGGAACGGGATGCAGGAGAAACTTTTACTCTGGTTTCTCAGTCTGTTTCCTAGTGCCGGTTTGAATTTCCTACAGTTTTCACTGTAAAACAGAGTTGAAGCTAGTACCTCCCCATATATATGAATGGATTGGAGTTTGCAAGTTAAAAGAATGTTTGTGTTCCCAACAAGCTAGGTGAAGGACGGCTTTCACACACACATATCTCTCAGAATTGAGCATGTGGAGAGACGTTCGTTAATCTAGCACAACTTGAACGTGTTGCAGGAGAAACTTTTACTCTAGTCTCTCAGTCTGTTCCCTAGTGCCGGTTTGAAGTTCCTGCAGTTTTCACTGTAAAACCGAATTGGGGGTCGTACCTCCCCATATATATGTATGGAGATTAGTTTGGAACTGAAAAGAAACTTTGTGTTCCCAACAAGCTAGGTTAAGTACGGCTTTCACACACACTTATCTCTCGGAACTGAGCATGTGGAGAGACGTTCGTTCATCTAGCACAAAGGAAACGGGTTGCAGGAGAAACTTTTTCTCTGGTTTCTCAGTCTGTTTCCTAGTGCCGGTTTGAAGTTCCTGCAGATTTCACTGTAAAACCGAGTTGGAGCTTGAACTTCCCCATATATATGTATGGGTTGGAGTTTGGAACTGAAAAGAAGCTTTGTGTTCCCAACAAGCTAAGTGAAGTTCGGCTTTCAAACACATTTATCTCACAGAACTGAGCATGTGGATAGACCTTCGTTCATCTAGCACAAAGGAACGGGTTGCAGGAGAAACTTTTACCCTGATTTCTCAGTCTGTTTCCTAGTGCCGGATTGAAGTTCCTGCAGTTTTAACTGTAAAACCGAGTTGGAGCTATTACCTCCCCATATATATGTATGGAGTGGATTTTGCAATTGAAAAGAAACTTAGTGTTCCCAACAAGCAAAGTGAGGTACGGCTTTAACACACAGTTATCTCTCAGAACTGAGCATGTGGAGAGACGTTCGTTCATCTAGCACAAAGGAAACGGGTTGCATGAGAAACTTTTACTCTGGTTTCTCAGTCTGTTTCCTAGTGCCGGTTTGAAGTTCCTGCAGTTTTCACTGTAAAACCGAGTTGGAACTTGTACTTACCCATTTATATGTATGGGTTGGAGTTTGCAACTGAAAAGAAGCTTTGTGTTCCCAACAAGCTAAGTGAAGTTCGGGTTTCACACACATTTATCTCACAGAACTGAGCATGTGGATAGACGTTCGTTCATCTAGCACAATGGGAACGGTTTGCAGGAGAAACTGTTACCCTGATTTCTCAGTCTGTTTCCTAGTGCCGGTTTGAAGTTCCTGCAGTTTTCACTGTAAAACCGATTTGGAGCTATTACCTCCCCATATATATGTATGGAGTGGATTTTGCAACTGAAAAGTAACTTTGTGTTCCCAAAAAGCTAGTTGAAGTACGGCTTTCACACACACTTAACTCTCAGAACTGAGCATGTGGAGAGACGTTCGTTCATCTAGCACAAAGAAACGGGTTGCAGGAGAAACTTTTACTCTGGTTTCTCAGTCGGTTTCCTAGTGCCGGTTTGAAGTTCCTGCAGTTTTCACTGTAAAACAGAGTTTGAGCTAGTACCTCCCCATATATATGAATGGATTGTTGTTTGCAACTGAAAAGAATCTTTGTGTTCGCAACAAGTTAAGTGAGTTACGGCTTTCACACACACTTAACTTTCAGAAGTGAGCATGTGGAGAGACGTTCGTTCATCTAGCACAAAGAGAACGGGTTGCAGGAGAAACTTTTACCCTGGATTCTCAGTCTGTTTCCTAGTGCCGTTTTGAAGTTCCTGCAGTTTTCACTGTAAAACCGAGTTGGATCTAGTACTTCCGCATATATATGTATGGATTGGAGTTTGCAAGTGAAAAGAAACTTTGTGATCCCAAAAAGCTAGGTGAAGTACGGCTTTCACACACACTTATCTCTCAGAACTGAGCATGTAGAGAGACGTTCGTTCATCTAGCACAAAGGAAACGGGTTGCAGGAGAAACTTTTTCTCTGGTTTCTCAGTCTGTTTCCTAGTGCCGGTTTGAAGTTCCTGCAGATTTCACTGTAAAACCGAGTTGGAGCTTGTACTTCCCATATATATGTATGGGTTGGAGTTTGGCACTGAAAAGAAGCTTTGTGTTCCCAACAAGCTAAGAGAAGTTCGGCTTTCAAACACATTTATCTCACAGAACTGAGCATGTGGATAGACCTTCGTTCATCTAGCACAAAGGAACGGGTTGCAGGAGAAACTTTTACCCTGATTTCTCAGTCTGTTTCCTAGTGCCGGATTGAAGTTCCTGCAGTTTTAACTGTAAAACCGAGTTGGAGCTATTACCTCCCCAAATATATGTATGGAGTGGATTTTGCAACTGAAAAGAAACTTTGTGTTCCCAACAAGCAAAGTGAGGTACGGCTTTCACACACACTTATCTCTCAGAACTGAGCATGTGGAGAGACGTTCGTTCATCTAGCACAAAGGAAACGGGTTGCATGAGAAACTTTTACTCTGGTTTCTCAGTCTGTTTCCTAGAGCCGGTTTGAAGTTCCTGCAATTTTCACTGTAAAACCGAGTTGGAACTTGTACTTACCCATTTATATGTATGGGTTGGAGTTTGCAACTGAAAAGAAGCTTTGTGTTCCCAACAAGCTAGGTGAAGTTCGGCTTTCACACACATTTATCTCACAGAACTGAGCATGTGGATAGACGTTCGTTCATCTAGCACAAATGGAACGGATTGCAGGAGAAACTGTTACCCTGATTTCTCAGTCTGTTTCCTAGTGCCGGTTTTAAGTTCCTGCAGTTTTCACTGTAAAACCGATTTGGAGCTATTACCTCCCCATATATATGTATGGAGTGGATTTTGCAACTGAAAAGTAACTTTGTGTTCCCAAAAAGCTAGTTGAAGTACGGCTTTCACACACACTTATCTCTCAGAACTGAGCATGTGGAGAGACGTTCGTTCATCTAGCACAAAGAGAACGGGTTGCAGGAGAAACTTTTACCCTGGATTCTCAGTCTGTTTCCTAGTGCCGTTTTGAAGTTCTGCAGTTTTCACTGTAAAACCGATTTGGATATAGTACTTCCGCATATATATGTATGGAGTGGAGTTTGCAACTGAAAAGAAACTTTGTGTTCCCAACAAGCTAGGTGAAGGACGGCTTTCACACACACATATCTCTCAGAATTGAGCATGTGGAGAGACGTTCGTTAATCTAGCACAACGGGAACGGGTTGCAGGAGAAACTTTTACTCTGGTCTCTCAGTCTGTTTCCTAGTGCCGGTTTGAAGTTCCTGCAGTTTTCACTGTAAAACCGAATTGGGGGTCGTACCTCCCCATATATATGTATGGATTGTAGTTTGGAACTGAAAAGAAACTTTGTGTTCCCAACAAGCTTGGTTAAGTACGGCTTTAACACACACTTATCTGTCAGAACTGAGCATGTGGAGAGACGTTCGTTCATCTAGCAGAAAGGGTACGGGTTGCAGGAGAAACTTTTACCATGGTTTCTCAATCTTTTTCCTAGTGCCGGTTTGAAGTTCCTGCAGTTTTCACTGTTAAACCGAGTTGGAGCTGGTACCTCCCCATATAAATATATGGAGTGGATTTTGCAACTGAAAAGAAACTTTGTGTTCCCAAAAAGCTAGTTGAAGTACGGCTTTCACACACACTTATCTCTCAGAACTGAGCATGTGGAGAGACGTTCGTTCATCTAGCACAAAGTAAACGGGTTGCAGGAGGAACTATTACTCTGGTTTCTCACTCTGTTTCCTAGTGCCGGTTTGAAGTTCCTGCCGTTTTCCCTGTAAAACAGAGTTGGAGCTTGTAGAACCCCATATATATGTATGGGTTGGAGTTTGCAACTGAAAAGAAGCTTTGTGTTCCCAACAAGCTATGTGAAGTTCGGCTTTCACACACATTTATCTCACAGAACTGAGCATGTGGATAGACGTTCGTTCATCTAGCACAAATGGAACGGGTTGCAGGAGAAATTTTACCCTGATTTCTCAGTCTGTTTCCTAGTGCCGGTTTGAAGTTCCTGCAGTTTTCACTGTAAAACCGAGTTGGAGCTATTACCTCCCCATATATATGTAAGGAGTGGATTTTGCAACTGAAAATAAAATTTGTGTTCCCAAAAAGCTAGTTGAAGTACGGCTTTCACACACACTTATCTCTCAGAACTGAGCATGTGGAGAGACGTTCGTTCATCTACCACAAAGGAAACGGGTTGCAGGAGAAATTTTACTCTGGTTTCTCAGTCTGTTTCCTAGTGCCGGTTTGAAGTTCCTGCAGTTTTCACTGTAAAACCGAGTTGGAGCTAGAACATCCCCATATATATGTATGGATTGGAGTTTGCAACTGAAAAGGAACTTAGGGTTCCCAACAAGCTAGTTGAAGGACGGTTTTCACACACACTTATCTCTCAGAACTGAGCTTGTGGAGAGACTTTCGTTCATCTAGCACAAAGGGAAAGGTTTATAGCTGAAATTTTACTCTGGTTTCTCACTCTGTTTCCTACTGCCGGTTTGAAGTTCCTGCAGTTTTCACTGTAAAACTTAGTTGGAGCTAGTACCTCCCCATATATATGTATGGATTGGAATTTGCAAGTGAAAAGAAACTTTGTGTTCCCAAAATCTAGTTGAAGGACGGCTTTCACACACACTTATCTCTCAGTACTGAGCATGTGGAGAGACGTTCGTTCATTTAGCACAAAAGGAACGGGTTGCAGGGGAAACTTTTACCCTGCTTTCTCTGTATGTTTCCTAGTGCCGGTTTGAATTTCCTGCAGTTTTCACTGTAAAACCGATTTGGAGCTAGTACCACCCCATATATATGTATGGAGTGGTGTTTGCAAGTGAAATAAACTTTCTGTTCCCAACAAGCTAGTTGAAGGACGGCTTTCACACACATTTATCTCTCAGAACTGTGCATGTGGAGAGACGTTCTTTCATCTAGCACAAAGGGAACGGGATGCAGGAGGAACTTTTACTCTGGTTTCTCAGTCTGTTTCCTAGTGCCGGTTTGAATTTCCTACAGTTTTCACTGTAAAACAGAGTTGAAGCTAGTACCTCCCCATATATATGAATGGATTGGAGTTTGCCACTGAAAAGAAACTTTGTGTTCCCAACAAGCTTGGTGAAGGACGGCTTTCACACACACTTATCTCTCAGAACTGAGCATGTGGAGAGACGTTCGTTCATCTAGCACAAAATGGAACGGGTTGCAGGAGAAACATTTACCCTGGTTTCTCAGTCTGTTTCCTAGTGCCGGTTTGAAGTTCCTGCAGTTTTCACTGTAAAACCGGGTTGGAGCAAGTACCTCCCCATATATATGTATGGATTGGAGTTTGCAACTGAAAAGAAACTTTGTGTTCCCAACAAGCTATGTGAAGGACGGCTTTCACACACACATATCTCTCAGAACTGAGCATGTGGAGAGACGTTCGTTCATCTAGCACAAAGGGAACGGGTTGCAGGAGAAACATTTACTCTGGTTTCTCTGTCTGTTTCCTAGCGCCGGTTTGAAATTCCTGCAGTTTTCACTGTAGAACCGAGTTGGAGCTAGTACCTCCCCATATATATTTATGGGTGGGAGTTTGCATCTTAAAAGAAACTATGTGTTCCCAAAAAGCTAGGTGAATTTCGGCTTTCACACTCACTTTTCTCACAGAACTGAGCATGTGGAGAGACGTTCGTTCATCTAGCACAAAGGGAACTGGTTGCAGGAGAAACTTTTACTCTGGTTTCTCAGTCTGTTTTCTAGTGCTGGTGTGAAGTTCCTGCAGTTTTCACTGTAAAACCGAGTTGGAGCTAGTACATACCCATATATATGTATGGAGTGGAGTTTGCAACTGAAAAGAAACTTTGTGTTCCCAACAAGCTAGGTGAAGGACGGCTTTCACACACACTTATCTCTCAGAACTGAGCATGTGGAGAGACGTTCATTCATCTAGCACAAAGGGAACGTGTTGCAGGAGAAACTTTTACTCTGGTTTCTCAGTGTGTATCCTAGTGCAGGTTCGAAGTTCCTGCAGATTTCACTGTAAAACCGAGTTGGAGCTTGTACCTCCCCATATATATGTATGGGTTGGAGTTTGCAACTGAAAAGTAACTTTGTGTTCCCAACAAGCTAGTTGAAGGACGGCTTTCACACACACTTATCTCTCAGAACTGAGCATGTGGAGAGACGTTCGTTCATCTAGCACAAAGGGAACGATTTGCAGGTGAAACTATTACTCTGGTTTCTCAGTCTGTTTCCTACTGCCGGTTTGAAGTTCCTGCAGTTTTCACTGTAAAACCTAGTTGGAGCTAGTACCTCCCCATATATATGTATGGAGTGGAATTTGCAAGTGAAAAGAAACTTTGTGTTCCCAAAAAGCTATTTGAAGGACGGCTTTCACACACACTTATCTCTCAGAATTGAGCATGTGGAGAGATGTTCGTTCATTTAGCACAAATGGAACGGGTTGCAGGGAAAAATTTACTCTGGTTTCTCAGTCTGTTTCCTAGTGCCGTTTTGAAGTTCCTGCAGTTTTCACTGTAAATCAGAGTTTGAGTTTGTACCTCCCCATATATATGAATGGATTGTTGTTTGCAACTGAAAAGAAACTTTGTGTTCCCAACAAGCTAGTTGAATGACGGCTTTCACACACACTTAACTCTCAGAACTGAGCATGTGGAGAGACGGTCGTTCATCTAGCACAAAGAAAACGGTTTGCAGGAGAAACTATTACCCTGGTTTCTCAGTCTGTTTCCTTTTGCCGTTTTGAAGTTCCTGCAGGTTTCACTGTAAAACCGAGTTGGAGCTAGTACCTCCCCATATATATGTATGGAGTGGTGTTTGCAACTGAAAAGAATCTTTGTGTTCCCAAAAAGCTAGTGAAGTACGGCTTTCACACACAATTATCTCTAAGAACTGAGCATGTGGAGAGACGTTCGTTCATCTAGCACAAAGGAAAAGGGTTGCAGGGGAAACTTTTATTCTGGTTTCTCATTCTGTTTACTAGTGCCGGTATGAAGTTCCTGCAGTTTTCACTGTAAACCCGTGTTGGAGCTAGTACATTCCCATATATATGTATGGAGTGGAGTTTGCAACCGAAAAGAAACTTTGGGTTCCCAACAAGCTAGTTGAAGGACGGCTTTCACACACACTTATCTCTCAGATCTGAGCTTGTGGAGAGACGTTCGTTCATCTAGCACAAAGGGAACGGTTTGTAGCTGAAATTTTACTCTGGTTTCTCAGTCTTTTTCCTACTGCCGGTTTGAAGTTCCTGCAGTTTTCACTGTAAAACCTAGTTGGAACTAGTACCTCCCCATATATATGTATGGATTGGAATATGCAAGTGAAAAGAAACTTTGTGTTCCCAAAAAGCTAGTTGAAGGACGGCTTTCACACACACTTATCTCTCAGTACTGAGCATGTGGAGAGACGTTCGTTCATTTAGCACAAAAGGAACGGGTTGCATGGGAAACTTTTACCCTGATTTCTCTGTATGTTTCCTAGTGCCATTTGAATTTCCTGCAGTTTTCACTTTAAAACCGATTTGGAGCTAGTACCACCCCATATAAATGTATGGAGTGGTGTTTGCAAGTGAAAAGAAACTTTCTGTTCCCAACAAGCTAGTTGAAGGACGGCTTTCACACACATTTATCTCTCAGAACTGAGCATGTGGAGAGACGTTCTTTCATCTAGCACAAAGAAAACGGGTTGCAGGAGAAACTATTACCCTGGTTTCTCAGTCTGTTTCCTAGTGCCGTTTTGAAGTTCCTGCACATTTCACTGTAAAATCGAGTTGGAGCTTGTACTTCCCCATATATATGTATGGGTTGGTGTTTGCAACTGAAAAGAAACTTTGTGTTCCCAACAAGCTAAGTGAAGTTCGGCTTTCACACACAATTATCTCACAGAACTGAGCATGTGGATAGACGTTCGTTCATCTAGCACAAAGGGAACGGGTTGCAGGGAAACTTTTACTCTGGTTTCTCAGTCTGTTTCCTAGTGCCGGTTTGAAGTTCCTGCAGTTTTCACTGTAAAACAGAGTTTGAGTTAGTACCTCCCCATATATATGAATGGATTGGTGTTTGCAACTGAAAAGAAACTTTGTGTTCCCAACAAGCTAGGTGAATGACGGCTTTCACACACACTTAACTCTCAGATCTGAGCATGTGGAGAGACGTTCGTTCATCTAGCACAAAGAAAACGGGTTGCAGGAGAAACTATTACCCTGGTTTCTCAGTCTGTTTCCTATTGCCGTTTTGAAGTTCCTGCAGTTTTCACTGTAAAACCGAGTTGGAGCTAGTACCTCCCCATATATAGGTATGGAGTGGAGTTTGCAACTGAAAAGAATCTTTGTGTTCCCAAAAAGCTAGTTGAAGTACGGCTTTCACACACACTTATCTCTCAGAAATGAGCATGTGGAGAGACGTTCGTTCATCTAGCACAAAGGGAACGGGTTGCAGGAGAAACTTTTATTCTGGTTTCTCAGTCTGTTTCCTAGTGGCGGTTTGAAGTTCCTGCATATTTCACTGTAAATCCGAGTTGGAGCTAGTACTTCCCCATATATATGTATGGAGTGGAGTTTGCAACTGAAAAGAAACTTTGTGTTCCCAACAAGCTAAGTGAAGTTCGGCTTTCACACACAATTATCTCACAGAACTGAGCATGTGGATAGACGTTCGTTCATCTAGCACAAAGGGAACGGGTTGCAGGGAAATTTTTACTCTGGTTTCTCAGTCTGTTTCCTAGTGCCGGTTTGAAGTTCCTGCAGTTTTCACTGTAAAACAGAGTTTGAGTTAGTACCTCCCCATATATATGAATGGATTGGTGTTTGCAACTGAAAAGAGACTTTGTGTTCCCAACAAGCTAGGTGAATGACGGCTTTCACACACACTTAACTCTCAGAACTGAGCATGTGGACAGACGTTCGTTCATCTAGCACAAAGAAAACGGTTTGCAGGGGAAACTATTACTCTGGTTTCTCAGTCTGTTTCCTATTGCCGTTTTGAAGTTCCTGCAGTTTTCACAGTAAAACCGACTTGGAGCTAGTACCTCCCCATATATATGTATGGAGTGGAGTTTGCAACTGAAAAGAAACTTTGTGTTCCCAACAAGCTAGGTGAAGGAAGGCTTCACACACACATATCTCTCAGAACTGAGCTTGTGGAGAGACGTTCGTTCATCTAGCACAAAGGGAACGGGTTGCATGAGAAACTTTTACCCTGGATTCTCAGTCTGTTTCCTAGTGCCGTTTTGAAGTTCCTGCAGTTTTCACTGTAAAACCGAGTTGGAGCTAGTACATCCCCATATATATGTATGGAGAGGATTTTGCAACTGAAAAGTAACTTTGTGTTCCCAACAAGCTAGTTGAAGGACGGCTTTCACACACACTTATCTCTCAGAACTGAGCATGTCTAGAGACGTTCATTCATCTAGCACAAAGGGAACGGGTTGCAGGAGAAACTTTTACTCTGGATTCTCAGTCTGTATCCTAGTGCAGCTTCGAGGTTCCTGCAGATTTTACTGTAAAACCGAGTTGGAGCTAGTACCTCCCCATATATATGTATGGGTTGGAGTTTGCAACTGAAAAGTAACTTTGTGTACCAAACAAGCTAGTTGAAGGACGGCTTTCACACACACTTATCTCTCAGAACTGAGCATGTGGAGAGAAGTTCGTTCATCTAGCACAAAGGGAACGGTTTACAGGTGAAACTATTACTCTGGTTTCTAAGTCTGTTTCCTCCTGCCGGTTTGAAGTTCCTGCAGTTTTCATTGTAAAATTTAGTTGGAGCTAGTACCTCCTCATATATATGTATGGAGTGGAATTTGCAAGTGAAAAGAAACTTTGTGTTCCCAAAAAGCTATTTGAAGGACGGCTTTCACACACACTTATCTCTCAGAACTGAGCATGTGGAGAGACGTTCGTTCATTTAGCACAAAGGGAACGGGTTTCAAGAGTAACTTTTACCCTGTTTTCTCTGTCTGTTTCCTAGTGCCGGTTTGAAGTTCCTGCAGTTTTCACTGTAAAACCGAGTTGAAGCTAGTACCACCTCATATATAAGTATGGAGTGGTGTTTGCAAGTGAAAAGAAACTTTCTGTTCCCAACAAGCTTGTTGAAGGACGTCTTTAACACACACTTATCTCTCAGAACTGAGCATGTGGAGAGAAGTTCGTTCATCTAGCACAAAAGGAACGGGATGCAGGAGAAACTTTTACTCTGGTTTCTCAGTTTGTTTCCTAGTGCCGGTTTGATTTTCCTACAGTTTTCACTGTAAATCAGAGTTGAAGCTAGTACCTCCCCATATATATGAATGGATTGGAGTTTGCAACTGAAAAGAAACTTTGTGTTCCCAACAAGCTAGGTGAAGGAGGGCTTTCACACACACTTATCTCTCAGAACTGAGCATGTGGAGAGACGTTCGTTCATCTAGCAAAAAGGGAACGGGTTGCAGGAGAAACTTTTACACTGGATTCTCAGTCTGTTTCCTAGTGCCGGTTTGAAGTTCCTGCAGTTTTCACTGTAAAACCGAGTTGGAGCTATACCTCCCCATATATATGTATGGAGTGGAGTTTGCAACTGAAAAGAAACTTTGTGTTCCCAACAAGCTAGGTGAATTTCGGCTTTCACACGCACTTATCTCTCAGAACTGAGCATGTGGAGAGACGTTCGTTCATCTAGCACAAAGGAAAAGGGTTGCAGGAGAAACTTTTATTCTGGTTTCTCAGTCTGTTTCCTAGTGCCGGTTTGAAGTTCCTGCACATTTCACTGTAAAACCGAGTTGGAGCTAGTACTTCCCCATATATATATATGGGTTGGAGTTTGCAACTGAAAAGAAACTTTCTGTTCCCAACAAGCTAAGTGAAGTACGGCTTTCACACACAATTATCTCACAGAACTGAGCATGTGGATAGACGTTCGTTCATCTAGCACAAAGGAACGGTTTGCAGGGAAACTTTTCCTCTGGTTTCTCAGTCTGTTTCCTAGTGCCGGTTTGAAGTTCCTGCAGTTTTCACTGTAAAACCGAGTTGGAGCTAGTACATCCCTATATATATGTATGGAGTGGAGTTTGCAACTTAAAAGAAACTTTGTGTTCCCAACAAGCTAGTTGAAGGACGGCTTTCACACACACTTATCTCTCAGAACTGAGCATGTGGAGAGACGTTCGTTCATTTAGCACAAAGGGAACGGGTTTCAAGAGTAACTTTTACCCTGTTTTCTCAGTCTGTTTCCTAGTGCCGGTTTGAAGTTCCTGCAGTTTTCACTGTAAAACCGAGTTGGAGCTAGTACCACCTCATATATAAGTATGGAGTGGTGTTTGCAAGTGAAAAGAAACTTTCTGTTCCCAACAAGCTTGTTGAAGGACGTCTTTCACACACACTTATCTCTCAGAACTGAGCATGTGGAGACAAGTTCGTTCATCTAGCACAAAAGGAACGGGATGCAGGAGAAACTTTTACTCTGGTTTCTCAGTTTGTTTCCTAGTGCCGGTTTGATTTTCCTACATTTTTCACTGTAAATCAGAGTTGAAGCTAGTACCTCCCCATATATATGAATGGATTGGAGTTTGCAACTGAAAAGAAACTTTGTGTTCCCAACAAGCTAGGTGAAGGAGGGCTTTCACACACACTTATCTCTCAGAACTGAGCATGTGGAGAGACGTTCGTTCATCTAGCAAAAAGGGAACGGGTTGCAGGAGAAACTTTTACACTGGATTCTCAGTCTGTTTCCTAGTGCCGGTTTGAAGTTCCTGCAGTTTTCACTGTAAAACCGAGTTGGAGCTATACCTCCCCATATATATGTATGGAGTGGAGTATGCAACTGAAAAGAAACTTTGTGTTCCCAACAAGCTAGGTGAATTTCGGCTTTCACACGCACTTATCTCTCAGAACTGAGCATGTGGAGAGACGTTCGTTCATCTAGCACAAAGGAAAAGGGTTGCAGGAGAAACTTTTATTCTGGTTTCTCAGTCTGTTTCCTAGTGCCGGTTTGAAGTTCCTGCACATTTCACTGTAAAACCGAGTTGGAGCTAGTACTTCCCCATATATATATATGGGTTGGAGTTTGCAACTGAAAAGAAACTTTCTGTTCCCAACAAGCTAAGTGAAGTACGGCTTTCACACACAATTATCTCACAGAACTGAGCATGTGGATAGACGTTCGTTCATCTAGCACAAAGGAACGGTTTGCAGGGAAACTTTTCCTCTGGTTTCTCAGTCTGTTTCCTAGTGCCGGTTTGAAGTTCCTGCAGTTTTCACTGTAAAACCGAGTTGGAGCTAGTACCTCCCCATATATAGGTATGGAGTGGAGTTTGCAACTGAAAAGAATCTTTGTGTTCCCAAAAAGCTAGTTGAAGTACGGCTTTCACACACACTTATCTCTCAGAAATGAGCATGTGGAGAGACGTTCGTTCATCTAGCACAAAGGGAACGGGTTGCAGGAGAAACTTTTATTCTGGTTTCTCAGTCTGTTTCCTAGTGGCGGTTTGAAGTTCCTGCATATTTCACTGTAAATCCGAGTTGGAGCTAGTACTTCCCCATATATATGTATGGAGTGGAGTTTGCAACTGAAAAGAAACTTTGTGTTCCCAACAAGCTAAGTGAAGTTCGGCTTTCACACACAATTATCTCACAGAACTGAGCATGTGGATAGACGTTCGTTCATCTAGCACAAAGGGAACGGGTTGCAGGGAAATTTTTACTCTGGTTTCTCAGTCTGTTTCCTAGTGCCGGTTTGAAGTTCCTGCAGTTTTCACTGTAAAACAGAGTTTGAGTTAGTACCTCCCCATATATATGAATGGATTGGTGTTTGCAACTGAAAAGAGACTTTGTGTTCCCAACAAGCTAGGTGAATGACGGCTTTCACACACACTTAACTCTCAGAACTGAGCATGTGGACAGACGTTCGTTCATCTAGCACAAAGAAAACGGTTTGCAGGGGAAACTATTACTCTGGTTTCTCAGTCTGTTTCCTATTGCCGTTTTGAAGTTCCTGCAGTTTTCACAGTAAAACCGACTTGGAGCTAGTACCTCCCCATATATATGTATGGAGTGGAGTTTGCAACTGAAAAGAAACTTTGTGTTCCCAACAAGCTAGGTGAAGGAAGGCTTCACACACACATATCTCTCAGAACTGAGCTTGTGGAGAGACGTTCGTTCATCTAGCACAAAGGGAACGGGTTGCATGAGAAACTTTTACCCTGGATTCTCAGTCTGTTTCCTAGTGCCGTTTTGAAGTTCCTGCAGTTTTCACTGTAAAACCGAGTTGGAGCTAGTACATCCCCATATATATGTATGGAGAGGATTTTGCAACTGAAAAGTAACTTTGTGTTCCCAACAAGCTAGTTGAAGGACGGCTTTCACACACACTTATCTCTCAGAACTGAGCATGTCTAGAGACGTTCATTCATCTAGCACAAAGGGAACGGGTTGCAGGAGAAACTTTTACTCTGGATTCTCAGTCTGTATCCTAGTGCAGCTTCGAGGTTCCTGCAGATTTTACTGTAAAACCGAGTTGGAGCTAGTACCTCCCCATATATATGTATGGGTTGGAGTTTGCAACTGAAAAGTAACTTTGTGTACCAAACAAGCTAGTTGAAGGACGGCTTTCACACACACTTATCTCTCAGAACTGAGCATGTGGAGAGAAGTTCGTTCATCTAGCACAAAGGGAACGGTTTACAGGTGAAACTATTACTCTGGTTTCTAAGTCTGTTTCCTCCTGCCGGTTTGAAGTTCCTGCAGTTTTCATTGTAAAATTTAGTTGGAGCTAGTACCTCCTCATATATATGTATGGAGTGGAATTTGCAAGTGAAAAGAAACTTTGTGTTCCCAAAAAGCTATTTGAAGGACGGCTTTCACACACACTTATCTCTCAGAACTGAGCATGTGGAGAGACGTTCGTTCATTTAGCACAAAGGGAACGGGTTTCAAGAGTAACTTTTACCCTGTTTTCTCTGTCTGTTTCCTAGTGCCGGTTTGAAGTTCCTGCAGTTTTCACTGTAAAACCGAGTTGAAGCTAGTACCACCTCATATATAAGTATGGAGTGGTGTTTGCAAGTGAAAAGAAACTTTCTGTTCCCAACAAGCTTGTTGAAGGACGTCTTTAACACACACTTATCTCTCAGAACTGAGCATGTGGAGAGAAGTTCGTTCATCTAGCACAAAAGGAACGGGATGCAGGAGAAACTTTTACTCTGGTTTCTCAGTTTGTTTCCTAGTGCCGGTTTGATTTTCCTACAGTTTTCACTGTAAATCAGAGTTGAAGCTAGTACCTCCCCATATATATGAATGGATTGGAGTTTGCAACTGAAAAGAAACTTTGTGTTCCCAACAAGCTAGGTGAAGGAGGGCTTTCACACACACTTATCTCTCAGAACTGAGCATGTGGAGAGACGTTCGTTCATCTAGCAAAAAGGGAACGGGTTGCAGGAGAAACTTTTACACTGGATTCTCAGTCTGTTTCCTAGTGCCGGTTTGAAGTTCCTGCAGTTTTCACTGTAAAACCGAGTTGGAGCTATACCTCCCCATATATATGTATGGAGTGGAGTTTGCAACTGAAAAGAAACTTTGTGTTCCCAACAAGCTAGGTGAATTTCGGCTTTCACACGCACTTATCTCTCAGAACTGAGCATGTGGAGAGACGTTCGTTCATCTAGCACAAAGGAAAAGGGTTGCAGGAGAAACTTTTATTCTGGTTTCTCAGTCTGTTTCCTAGTGCCGGTTTGAAGTTCCTGCACATTTCACTGTAAAACCGAGTTGGAGCTAGTACTTCCCCATATATATATATGGGTTGGAGTTTGCAACTGAAAAGAAACTTTCTGTTCCCAACAAGCTAAGTGAAGTACGGCTTTCACACACAATTATCTCACAGAACTGAGCATGTGGATAGACGTTCGTTCATCTAGCACAAAGGAACGGTTTGCAGGGAAACTTTTCCTCTGGTTTCTCAGTCTGTTTCCTAGTGCCGGTTTGAAGTTCCTGCAGTTTTCACTGTAAAACCGAGTTGGAGCTAGTACATCCCTATATATATGTATGGAGTGGAGTTTGCAACTTAAAAGAAACTTTGTGTTCCCAACAAGCTAGTTGAAGGACGGCTTTCACACACACTTATCTCTCAGAACTGAGCATGTGGAGAGACGTTCGTTCATTTAGCACAAAGGGAACGGGTTTCAAGAGTAACTTTTACCCTGTTTTCTCAGTCTGTTTCCTAGTGCCGGTTTGAAGTTCCTGCAGTTTTCACTGTAAAACCGAGTTGGAGCTAGTACCACCTCATATATAAGTATGGAGTGGTGTTTGCAAGTGAAAAGAAACTTTCTGTTCCCAACAAGCTTGTTGAAGGACGTCTTTCACACACACTTATCTCTCAGAACTGAGCATGTGGAGACAAGTTCGTTCATCTAGCACAAAAGGAACGGGATGCAGGAGAAACTTTTACTCTGGTTTCTCAGTTTGTTTCCTAGTGCCGGTTTGATTTTCCTACATTTTTCACTGTAAATCAGAGTTGAAGCTAGTACCTCCCCATATATATGAATGGATTGGAGTTTGCAACTGAAAAGAAACTTTGTGTTCCCAACAAGCTAGGTGAAGGAGGGCTTTCACACACACTTATCTCTCAGAACTGAGCATGTGGAGAGACGTTCGTTCATCTAGCAAAAAGGGAACGGGTTGCAGGAGAAACTTTTACACTGGATTCTCAGTCTGTTTCCTAGTGCCGGTTTGAAGTTCCTGCAGTTTTCACTGTAAAACCGAGTTGGAGCTATACCTCCCCATATATATGTATGGAGTGGAGTATGCAACTGAAAAGAAACTTTGTGTTCCCAACAAGCTAGGTGAATTTCGGCTTTCACACGCACTTATCTCTCAGAACTGAGCATGTGGAGAGACGTTCGTTCATCTAGCACAAAGGAAAAGGGTTGCAGGAGAAACTTTTATTCTGGTTTCTCAGTCTGTTTCCTAGTGCCGGTTTGAAGTTCCTGCACATTTCACTGTAAAACCGAGTTGGAGCTAGTACTTCCCCATATATATATATGGGTTGGAGTTTGCAACTGAAAAGAAACTTTCTGTTCCCAACAAGCTAAGTGAAGTACGGCTTTCACACACAATTATCTCACAGAACTGAGCATGTGGATAGACGTTCGTTCATCTAGCACAAAGGAACGGTTTGCAGGGAAACTTTTCCTCTGGTTTCTCAGTCTGTTTCCTAGTGCCGGTTTGAAGTTCCTGCAGTTTTCACTGTAAAACCGAGTTGGAGCTAGTACATCCCCATATATATGTATGGAGTGGAGTTTGCAACTTAAAAGAAACTTTGTGTTCCCAACAAGCTAGTTGAAGGACGGCTTTCACACACACTTATCTCTCAGAACTGAGCATGTGGAGAGACTTTCGTTCATCTAGCACAAAGTGAACGGTTTACAGGTGAAACTATTACTCTGGTTTCTCAGTCTGTTTCCTCCTGCCGGTTTGAAGTTCCTGCAGTTTTCACTGTAAAACCTAGTGGAGCTAGTACCTCCCTATATATATGTTTGGAGTGGAATTTGCAAGTGAAAAAAAACTTTGTGTTCCCAAAAAGCTAGTTGAAGGACGGCTTTCACACACACTTATCTCTCAGAACTGAGCATGTGGAGAGACGTTCGTTCATTTAGCACAAAGTGAACGGGTTGCAAGAGAAATTTTTACCCTGTTTTCTCAGTCTGTTTCCTAGTGCCGGTTTGAAGTTCCTGCAGTTTTCACTGTAAAACCGAGTTGGAGCTAGTACCACCTCATATATAAGTATGGATTGGTGTTTGCAAGTGAAAAGAAACTTTCTGTTCCCAACAAGCTAGTTGAAGGACGGCTTTCACACACACATATCTCTCAGAACTGAGCATGTGGAGAGACGTTCGTTCATCTAGCAAAAAGGGAACGGGTTGCAGGAGAAACTTTTACCCTGGATTCTCAGTCTGTTTCCTAGAGCCGGTTTGAAATTCCTGCAGTTTTCACTGTAAAACCGAGTTGGAGCTAGTACCCTCCATATATATGTATGGAGTGGAGTTTGCAACTGAAAAGAAACTTTGTGTTCCCAACAAGCTAGGTGAATTTTGGCTTTCACACGCACTTATCTCACAGAACTGAGCATGTGGAGAGACGTTCGTTTATCTAGCACAAAGGGAACGGCTTGCAGGGAAAATTTACTCTGGTTTCTCAGTCTGTTTCCTAGTGCCGGTTAGAATTTCCTACAGTTTTCACTGTAAATCAGAGTTGAAGCTAGTACCTCCCCATATATATGAATGGATTGGAGTTTGCAACTGAAAAGAAACTTTGTGTTCCCAACAAGCTAGGTGAAGGAGGGCTTTCACACACACATATCTCTCAGAACTGAGCATGTGGAGAGACGTTCGTTCATCTAGCAAAAAGGGAACGGGTTGCAGGAGAAACTTTTACCCTGGATTCTCAGTCTGTTTCCTAGTGCCGGTTTGAAGTTCCTGCAGTTTTCACTGTAAAACCGAGTTCGAGCTAGTACCCTCCATATATATGTATGGAGTGGAGTTTGCAACTGAAAAGAAACTTTGTGTTCCCAACAAGCTAGGTGAATTTTGGCTTTCACACGCACTTATCTCACAGAACTGAGCATGTGGAGAGACGTTCGTTTATCTAGCACAAAGGGAACGGCTTGCAGGGAAAATTTACTCTGGTTTCTCAGTCTGTTTCCTAGTGCCGGTTTGAAGTTCCTGCAGTTTTCACTGTAAAACAGAGTTTGAGTTAGTACCTCCCCATATATATGAATGGATTGGTGTTTGCAACTGAAAAGAAATTTTGTGTTCCCAACAAGCTAGGTGAATGACGGCTTTCACACACACTTAACTCTCAGAACTGAGCATGTGGAGAGACGTTCGTTCATCTAGCACAAAGAAAACGGGTTGCAGGAGAAACTATTACTCTGGTTTCTCAGTCTGTTTCCTATTGCCGTTTTGAAGTTCCTGCAGTTTTCACTGTAAAACTGAGTTGGAGCTAGTACCTCCCCATATATATGTATGGAGTGGAGTTTGCAACTGAAAAGAAACTTTGTGTTCCCAACAAGCTAGGTGAAGGACGGCTTTCACACACAAATATCTCTCAGAACTGAGCATGTGGAGAGACGTTCGTTCATCTAGCACAAAGTGAACGGTTTGCAGGAGAAACTTTTACTCTGGTTTCTCAGTCTGTTTCCTAGTGCCGTTTTGAAGTTCCTGCAGTTTTCACTGTAAAACCGAGTTGGAGCTATTACCTCCCCATATATATGTATGGGTTGGAGTTTGCAACTGAAAAGTAACTTTGTGTTCCCAACAAGCTAGTTGAAGGACGGCTTTCACACACACTTATCTCTCAGAACTTAGCATGTGGAGAGACGTTCGTTCATTTAGCACAAAGGGAACGGGTTGCAAGAGAAACTTTTACCCTGTATTCTCAGTCTGTTTCCTAGTGCCGGTTTGAAGTTCCTGCAGTTTTCACTGTAAAACCGAGTTGGAGCTAGTACCACCCCATATATAAGTATGGAGTGGTGTTTGCAAGTGAAAAGAAACTTTCTGTTCCCAACAAGCTAGTTGAAAGACGGCTTTCACACACACTTATCTCTCAGAACTGAGCATGTGGAGAGACGTTCCTTCATCTAGCACAAAAGGAACGGGATGCAGGAGAAACTTTTACTCTGGTTTCTCAGTCTGTTTCCTAGTGCCGGTTTGAATTTCCTACAGTTTTCACTGTAAATCAGAGTTGAAGCTAGTACCTCCCCATATATATGAATGGATTGGAGTTTGCAACTGAAAAGAAACTTTGTGTTCCCAACCAGCTAGGTGAAGGAGGGCTTTCACACACACTTATCTCTCAGAACTGAGCATGTGGAGAGACGTTCGTTCATCTAGCAAAAAGGGAACGGGTTGCAGGAGAAACTTTTACACTGGATTCTCAGTCTGTTTCCTAGTGCCGGTTTGAAGTTCCTGCAGTTTTCAGTGTAAAACCGAGTTGGAGCTATACCTCCCCATATATATGTATGGAGTGGAGTTTGCAACTGAAAAGAAACTTTGTGTTCCCAACAAGCTAGGTGAATTTCGGCTTTCACACGCACTTATCTCTCAGAACTGAGCATGTGGAGAGACGTTCGTTCATCTAGCACAAAGAAAAGGGTTGCAGGAGAAACTTTTATTCTGGTTTCTCAGTCTGTTTCCTAGTGCCGGTTTGAAGTTCCTGCACATTTCACTGTAAAACCGAGTTGGAGCTAGTACTTCCCCATATATATGTATGGGTTGGAGTTTGCAACTTAAAAGATACTATCTGTTCCCAACAAGCTAAGTGAAGTACGGCTTTCACACACAATTATCTCACAGAACTGAGCATGTGGATAGACGTTCGTTCATCTAGCACAAAGGAACGGTTTGCAGGGAAACTTTTCCTCTGGTTTCTCAGTCTGTTTCCTAGTGCCGGTTTGAAGTTCCTGCAGTTTTCACTGTAAAACAGAGTTTGAGTTAGTACCTCCCCATATATATGAATGGATTGGTGTTTGCAACTGAAAAGAAACTTTGTGTTCCCAACAAGCTAGGTGAATGACGGCTTTCACACACACTTATCTCTCAGAACTGAGCATGTGGAGAGACGTTCGTTCATCTAGCACAAAGGGAAAGGGTTGCAGGAGAAACTTTTGCTCTGGTTTCTCAGTCTGTTTCCTAGTGCCGGTTCGAAGTTCCTGCACATTTCACTGTAAAACCGAGTTGGAGCTTGTACCTCCCCATATATATGTATGGGTTGTAGTTTGCAAATGAAAAGAAACTTTGTGTTCCCAACAAGCTAGTTGAAGTTCGGCTATCACACATACTTATCTCTCAGAACTGAGCATGTGGAGAGACGTTCGTTAATCTAGCACAAAGGGAAAGGTTTACAGGTGAAACTATTACTCTGTTTTCTCAGGCTGTTTCCTACTGCATGTTTGAAGTTCCTGCAGGTTTCACTGTAAAACCTTGTTGGAGCAAGTACCTCCCCATAAATATGTATGCAGTAGAATTTGCAAGTGAAAAGAAACTTTGTGTTCCCAAAAAGCTAGTTGAAGTACGGCTTTCACACACACATATCTCTCAGAACTGAGCATGTAGAGAGACTTTCGTTCATCTAGCACAAAGGGAACGGTTTACAGGTGAAACTATTACTCTGGTTTCTCAGTCTGTTTCCTCCTGCCGGTTTTAAGTTCCTGCAGTTTTCACTGTAAAACCTAGTGGAGCTAGTACCTCCCTATATATATGTTTGGAGTGGAATTTGCAAGTGAAAAGAAACTTTGTGTTCCCAAAAAGCTAGTTGAAGGACGGCTTTCACACACACTTATCTCTCAGAACTGAGCATGTGGAGAGACGTTCGTTCATTTAGCACAAAGTGAACGGGTTGCAAGAGAAATTTTTACCCTGTTTTCTCAGTCTGTTTCCTAGTGCCGGTTTGAAGTTCCTGCAGTTTTCACTGTAAAACCGAGTTGGAGCTAGTACCACCTCATATATAAGTATGGATTGGTGTTTGCAAGTGAAAAGAAACTTTCTGTTCCCAACAAGCTAGTTGAAGGACGGCTTTCACACACACTTATATATCAGAACTGAGCATGTGGAGAGACGTTCGTTCATCTAGCACAAAGGGAACGGGATGCAGGAGAAACTTTTACTCTTGTTTCTCAGTCTGTTTCCTAGTGCCGGTTTGAATTTCCTACAGTTTTCACTGTAAATCAGAGTTGAAGCTAGTACCTCCCCATATATATGAATGGATTGGAGTTTTCAACTGAAAAGAAACTTTGTGTTCCCAACAAGCTAGGTGAAGGAGGGCTTTCACACACACATATCTCTCAGAACTGAGCATGTGGAGAGACGTTCGTTCATCTAGCAAAAAGGGAACGGGTTGCAGGAGAAACTTTTACCCTGGATTCTCAGTCTGTTTCCTAGTGCCGGTTTGAAGTTCCTGCAGTTTTCACTGTAAAACCGAGTTGGAGCTTGTACCTCCCCATATAAATGTATGGAGAGTAGTTTGGAACTGAAAAGAAACTTTGTGTTCCCAACAAGCTAGGTGAAGGACGGCTTTCACACACACTTATCTCTCAGAACTGAGCATGTGGAGAGAAGTTCGTTCATCTAGCACAAAGGGAACGGGTTGCAGGGAAAAATTTACTCTGGTTTCTCAGTCTGTTTCCTAGTGCCGGTTTGAAGTTCCTGCAGTTTTCACTGTAAAACAGAGTTTGAGTTAGTACCTCCCCATATATATGAATGGATTGGTGTTTGCAACTGAAAAGAAACTTTGTGTTCCCAACAAGCTAGGTGATTGAAGGCTTTCACACACACTTAACTCTCAGAACTGAGCATGTGGAGAGACTTTCGTTCATCTAGCACAAAGAAAACGGGTTGCAGGAGAAACTATTACCCTGGTTTCTCAGTCTGTTTCCTATTGCCGTTTTGAAGTTCCTGCAGTTTTCACTGTAAAATCGAGTTGGAGCTAGTACCTCCCCATATATATGTATGGAGTGGAGTTTGCAACTGAAAAGAATCTTTGTGTTCCCAAAAAGCTAGTTGAAGTACGGCTTTCACACACACTTACCTCTCAGAACTGAGCATGTGAAGAGACGTTCGTTCATCTAGCACAAAGGAAAAGGTTTGCAGGAGAAACTTTTATTCTGGTTTCTCAGTCTGTTTCCTAGTGCCGGTTTGAAGTTCCTGCACATTTCACTGTAAATCCGAGTTGGAGGTAGTACTTCCCCATATATATGTATGGGTTGGAGTTTGCAACTGAAAAGAAACTTTGTGTTCCCAACAAGCTAAGTGAATTTCGGCTTTCACATACAATTATCTCACAGAAATGAGCATGTGGATAGACGTTCGTTCATCTAGCACAAAAGGAACGGGTTGCAGGGAAACTTTTACTCTGGTTTCTCAGTCAGTTTCCTAGTGCCGGTTTCAAGTTCCTGCAGTTTTCACTGTAAAACAGAGTTTGAGTTAGTACCTCCCCATATATATGAATAGATTGGTGTTTGCAACTGAAAAGAAACATTGTGTTCCCAACAAGCTAGGTGAATGACGGCTTTCACACACACTTAACGCTCGGAACTGAGCATGTGGAGAGACGTTCGTTCATCTAGCACAAAGAAAACGGGTTGCAGGAGAAACTATTACCCTGGTTTCTCAGTCTGTTTCCTATTGCCGTTTTGAATTTCCTGCAGTTTTCACTGTAAAACCGAGTTGGAGCTAGTACCTCCCAATATATAAGTATGGAGTGGAGTTTGCAACTGAAAAGAAACTTTGTGTTCCCAACAAGCTAGGTGAAGGACGGCTTTCACACACACTTATCTCTCAGAACTGAGCATGTGGAGAGACGTTCGTTCATCTAGCACAAAGGGAACGGTTTGCAGGAGAAAATTTTACTCTGGTTTCTCAGTCTGTTTCCTAGTGCCGGTTCGAAGTTCCTGCACATTTCACTGTAAAACCGAGTTGGAGCTTGTACATCCCCATATATATGTATGGGTTGTAGTTTGCAACTGAAAAGAAACTTTGTGTTCCCAACAAGCTAGTTGAAGGTCGGCTTTCACACATACATATCTCTCAGAACTGAGCATGTGGAGAGACGTTCGTTAATCTAGCACAAAGGGAAAGGTTAACAGGTGAAACTATTACTCTGTTTTCTCAGTCTGTTTCCTACTGCCGGTTTGAAGTTCCTGCAGGTTTCACTGTAAAACTTTCTTGGAGCTAGTACCTCCCCATATATATGTATGCAGAAGAATTGGCAAGTGAAAAGAAACTTTGTGTTCCCAAAAAGCTAGTTGAAGTACGGCTTTCACACACACTTATCTCTCAGAACTGAGCATGTGGAGAGACGTTCGTTCATTTAGCACAAAGGGAATGGGTTGCAGGAGAAACTTTTACCCTGGTTTCTCTGTCTGTTTCCGAGTGCCGGTTTGAAGTTCCTGCAGTTTTCACTGTAAAACCGTGTTTGAGCTAGTACCAACCCATATATATGTATGGAGTGGTGTTTGCAAGTGAAAAAAAACTTTCTCTTCCCAACAAGCTAGTTGAAGGGCGGCTTTCACACACACTTATCTCTCAGAATTGAGCATGTGGAGGGACGTTCGTTCATCTCGCACAAAGGGAACGGTTTGCAGGAGAAACTTTTACTCTGGTTTCTCAGTCTGTTTCCTAGTGACGGTTCGAAGTTCCTGCAGATTTCACTGTAAAAACGAGTTGGAGCTAGTACCTCCCCATATATATGTATGGGTTGTAGTTTACAACTGAAAAGAAACTTTGTGTTCCCAACAAGCTAGTTGAAGTTCGGCTTTCACACACACTTATCTCTCAGAACTGAGCATGTGGAGAGACTTTCATTCATCTAGCACAAAGGGAACGGTTTACAGGTGAAACTATTACTCTGTTTTCTCAGTCTGTTTCCTACTGCTGGTTTGAAGTTCCTGCAGTTTTCACTGTAAAACCTAGTTGGAGCTAGTACCTCCCCATATATATGTATGGAGTGGAATTTGCTAGTGAAAAGAAACTTTGTGTTCCCAAAAAGCTATTTGAAGGACGGCTTTCCCACACAATTATCTCTCAGAACTGAGCATGTGGAGAGACGTTCGTTCATTTAGCACAAAGGGAACGGGTTGCAAGAGAAACTTTTACCCTGTTTTCTCAGTCTGTTTCCTAGTGCCGGTTTGAAGTTCCTGCAGTTTTCAATGTAAAACGGAGTTGTAGCTAGTACCACCTCATATATATGTATGGAGTGGTGTTTGCAAGTGAAAAGAAACTTTCTGTTCCCAACAAGCTAGTTGAAGTACGGCTTTCACACGCACTTATCTCACAGAACTGAGCATGTGGAGAGACGTTCGTTTATCTAGCACAACGGGAACGGGTTGCAGGAGAAAATTTTACTCTGGTCTGTCAGTCTGTTTCCTAGTGCCGGTTTGAAGTTCCTGCAATTTTCACTGTAAAACCGAATTGGGGCTCGTGCCTCCCCATATATATTTATGGAGAGTACTTTGGAACTGAAAAGAAACTTTGTGTTCCCAACAAGCTATGTGAAGGACGGCTTTCCCACACACTTATCTCTCAGAACTTAGCATGTGGAGAGACGTTCGTTCATCTAGCACAAAGGGTACGGGTTGCAGTAGAAACTTTTACCATGGTTTCCCATTCTGTTTCCTAGTGCCAGTTTGAAGTTCCTGCAGTTTTCACTTTAAAACCGAGTTGGAGCTAGTACATCCCCATATATATATATGGAGTGGAGTTTGCAACTGAAAAGAATCTTTGTGTTCCCAAAAAGCTAGTTGAATTACGGCTTTCACACACACTTATCTCTCAGAACTGAGCATGTGGAGGGACGTTCGTTCATCTAGCACAAAGGAAGCGGTTTGCAGGAGAAACTTTTACTCTGGTTTCTCAGTCTGTTTCTTAGTGCCGGTTCGAAGTTCCTGCAGTTTTCACTGTAAAACCGAGTTTGAGTTAGTACCTCCCCATATATATGTATGGAGTGGAGTTTGCAAATGAAAAAATATTTGTGTTCCCAACAAGCTAGGTGAAGGACGGCTTTCACACACACTTATCTCTCAGAACTGAGCATGTGGAGGGACGTTCGTTCATCTAGCACAAAGGAACGGGTTGCAGGAGAAACTTTTACTTTGGTTTCTCAGTCTCTTTCCTAGTGCCGGTTAGATGTTCCTGCAGATTTCACAATAAAACCGAGTTGGAGTTAGTACCTCCCCATATATATTTATGGGTTGTAGTTTGCAACTTAAAAAAACTTTGTGTTCCCAACTAGCTAGGTGAATTTCGGCTTTCACACGCACTTATCTCACAAAACTGAGCATGTGGAGAGACGTTCGTTCATCTAGCACAAAAGGAACGGTTTGCAGGTGAAACTTTTACTCTGGTTTCTCAGTCTTTTTCCTACTGCCGATTTGAAGTTCCTGCAGTTTTCACTGTAAAACCGAGTTGGAGCTAGTACCTCCCCATATATTTGTATGGACTGGAATTTGCAAGTGAAAAGAAACTTTGTGTTCCCAACAAGCTAGTTGAAGGACGGCTTTCACACACAATTATCTCTCAGAACTTAGCATGTGGAGAGACGTTCGTTCATCTATCACAAAGGGAACGGGTTGCAGGAGAAATTTTTACCCTGGTTTCTCAGTCTGTTTCCTAGTGCCGGTTCGAAGTTCCTGCATATTTCACTGTAAAAACGAGTTGGAGCTAGTACCACCCCATATATATTTATGGGTTGGTGTTTGCAAATTAAAAGAAACTTTGTGTTCCCAACAAGCTAGGTGAATTTCGGCTTTCACACGCAATTATCTCACAGAACTGAGCATGTGGAGAGACGTTCGTTCCTCTAGCTCAAAGGGAACGGTTTGCAGGTGAAACTTTTACTCTGGTTTCTCAGTCTTTTTCCTACAGCCGGTTTGAAGTTCCTGCAGTTTTCACTGTAAAACCGAGTTGGAGCTAGTACCTCCCCATATATATGTATGGACTGGAATTTGCAAGTGAAAAGAAACTTTGTGTTCCCAACAAGCTAGTTGAAGGACGGCTTTCACACACAATTATCTCTCAGAACTTCGCATGTGGAGAGACGTTCGTTCATCTATCACAAAGGGAACGGGTTGCAGGACAAATTTTTACTCTTGTTTCTCAGTCTGTTTCCTAGTGCCGGTTCGAAGTTCCTGCATATTTCACTGTAAAACAGAGTTGGAGCTAGTACCACCCCATATATATGTATGGGTTGGAGTTTGCAACTGAAAAGAAACTTTGTGTTCCCAACAAGCTAGTTGAAGTTCGGCTTTCACACACACTTATCTCTCAGAACTGAGCATGTGGAGAGACGTTCGTTCATCTAGCACAAAAGGAACGGTTTACAGGTTAAACTATTACTCTGGTTTCTCAGTTTGTTTCCTAATGTCGGTTTGAAGTTCCTGCAGTTTTCACTGTAAAACCTAGTTGGAGCTAGTACCTCCCCATATATATGTATGGAGTGGAATTTGCAAGTGAAAAGAAACTTTGTGTTCCCAAAATGCTAGTTGAAGGACGGCTTTCCCACACACATATCTCTCAGAAATGAGCATGTGGAGAGTCGTTCGTTCATTTAGCACAAAGGGAACGGGTTGCAGGAGAAACTTTTACCCTGGTTTCTCAGTCTGTTTCCCAGTGCCGGTATGAAGTTCCTGCATTTTTCACTGTAAAACCGAGTTGGAGCTAGTACGACCCCATATATATGTATGGAGTGGTGTTTGCAAGTGAAAAGAAACTTTCTGTTCCCAACAAGCTAGTTGAAGGACGGCTTTCACACACACTAATCTCTCAGAACTGAGCATGTGGAGAGACGTTCGTTCATCTAGCACAAAGGGAACGGGATGCAGGAGAAATTTTACTCTGGTTTCTCAGTCTGTTTCCTAGTCCCGGTTTGAATTTCCTACAGTTTTCACTGTAAAACAGAATTGAAGCTAGTATCTTCCCATATATAAGAATGGATTGGAGTTAGCAACTGAAAAGAAACTTTGTGTTCCCAACAAGCTAGGTGAAGGACGGCTTTCACACACACTTATCTCTCAGAACTGAGCATGTGGAGAGACGTTCGTTCATCTAGCAAAAAGGGAACGGGTTGCAGGAGAAACTTTTACCCTGGTTTCTCAGTCTGTTTCCTAGTGCCGGTTTGAAGTTCCTGCAGTTTTCACTGTAAAACCGTGTTGGAGATAGTACCTCCCCATATATATGTTTGGAGTGGAGTTTGCAACTGAAAAGAAACTTTGTGTTCCCAACAAGCTAGGTGAAGGACGGCTTTCACACACACTTATCTCTCAGAACTGAGCATGTGGAGAGACGTTCATTCATCTAGCACAAAGGGAACGGTTTGCAGTAGAAACTTTTACTCTGGTTTCTCAGTCTCTTTCCTAGTGCCGGTTTGAAGTTCCTGCAGATTTCACTGTAAAACCGAGTTGGAGCTAGTACCTCCCCATATATATTTATGGGTTGGTGTTTGCAAATTAAAAGAAACTTTGTGTTCCCAACAAGCTAGGTGAATTTCGGCTTTCACACGCACTTATCTCACAGAACTGAGCATGTGGAGAGACGTTCGTTCCTCTAGCTCAAAGGGAACGGTTTGCAGGTGAAACTTTTACTCTGGTTTCTCAGTCTTTTTCCTACTGCCGGTTTGAAGTTCCTGCAGTTTTCACTGTAAAACCGAGTTGGAGCTAGTACCTCCCCATATATATGTATGGACTGGAATTTGCAAGTGAAAAGAAACTTTGTGTTCCCATCAAGCTAGTTGAAGGACGGCTTTCACACACAATTATCTCTCAGAACTTAGCATGTGGAGAGACGTTCGTTCATCTATCACAAAGGGAACGGGTTGCAGGACAAATTTTTACTCTTGTTTCTCAGTCTGTTTCCTAGTGCCGGTTCGAAGTTCCTGCATATTTCACTGTAAAACAGAGTTGGAGCTAGTACCACCCCATATATATGTATGGGTTGGAGTTTGCAACTGAAAAGAAACTTTGTGTTCCCAACAAGCTAGTTGAAGTTCGGCTTTCACACACACTTATCTCTCAGAAATGAGCATGTGGAGAGACGTTCGTTCATCTAGCACAAAAGGAACGGTTTACAGGTTAAACTATTACTTTGGTTTCTCAGTTTGTTTCCTAATGCCGGTTTGAAGTTCCTGCAGTTTTCACTGTAAAACCTAGTTGGAGCTAGTACCTCCCCATATATATGTATGGAGTGGAATTTGTAAGTGAAAAGAAACTTTGTGTTCCCAAAATGCTAGTTGAAGGACGGCTTTCCCACACACATATCTCTCAGAAATGAGCATGTGGAGAGTCGTTCGTTCATTTAGCACAAAGGGAACGGGTTGCAGGAGAAACTTTTACCCTGGTTTCTCAGTCTGTTTCCCAGTGCCGGTATGAAGTTCCTGCATTTTTCACTGTAAAACCGAGTTGGAGCTAGTACCACCCCATATATATGTATGGAGTGGTGTTTGCAAGTGAAAAGAAACTTTCTGTTCCCAACAAGCTAGTTGAAGGACGGCTTTCACACACACTAATCTCTCAGAACTGAGCATGTGGAGAGACTTTCGTTCATCTAGCACAAAGGGAACGGGATGCAGGAGAAATTTTACTCTGGTTTCTCAGTCTGTTTCCTAGTCCCGGTTTGAATTTCCTACAGTTTTCACTGTAAAACAGAATTGAAGCTAGTATCTTCCCATATATAAGAATGGATTGGAGTTAGCAACTGAAAAGAAACTTTGTGTTCCCAACAAGCTAGGTGAAGGACGGCTTTCACACACACTTATCTCTCAGAACTGAGCATGTGGAGAGACGTTCGTTCATCTAGCAAAAAGGGAACGGGTTGCAGGAGAAACTTTTACCCTGGTTTCTCAGTCTGTTTCCTAGTGCCGGTTTGAAGTTCCTGCAGTTTTCACTGTAAAACCGTGTTGGAGATAGTACCTCCCCATATATATGTTTGGAGTGGAGTTTGCAACTGAAAAGAAACTTTGTGTTCCCAACAAGCTAGGTGAAGGACGGCTTTCACACACACTTATCTCTCAGAACTGAGCATGTGGAGAGACGTTCGTTCATCTAGCACAAAGGGAACGGTTTGCAGTAGAAACTTTTACTCTGGTTTCTCAGTCTCTTTCCTAGTGCCGGTTTGAAGTTCCTGCAGATTTCAGTGTAAAACCGAGTTGGAGCTTGTACCTCCCCATATATATTTATGGGTTGGTGTTTGCAAATTAAAAGAAACTTTGTGTTCCCAACAAGCTAGGTGAATTTCGGCTTTCACACGCACTTATCTCACAGAACTGAGCATGTGGAGAGACGTTCGTTCATCTAGCAAAAAAGGAACGGTTTACAGGTGAAACTATTACTCTGGTTTCTCAGTTTGTTTCCTAGTGCCGGTTTGAAGTTCCTGCAGTTTTCACTGTAAAATCTAGTTGGAGCTAGTACCTCCCCATATATATGTATGGAGTGGAATTTGCAAGTGAAAAGAAACTTTGTGTTCCCAAAAAGCTAGTTGAAGGACGGCTTTCACACACACTTATCTCACAGAAATGAGCATGTGGAGAGACGTTCGTTCATTTAGCACAAACGGAACGGGTTGCAGGAGAAACTTTTACTCTGGTTTCTCAGTCTGTTTCCCAGTGCCGGTTTGAAGTTCCTGCATTTTTCACTGTAAAACCGAGTTGGAGCTAGTACCACCCCATATATATGTATGGAGTGGTGTTTGCAAGTGAAAAGAAACTTTCTGTTCCCAACAAGCTAGTTGAAGGACGGCTTTCACACACACTAATCTCTCAGAACTGAGCATGTGGAGAGACGTTCGTTCATCTAGCACAAAGGGAACGGGATGCAGGAGAAATTTTACTCTGGTTTCTCAGTCTGTTTCCTAGTGCCGGTTTGAATTTCCTACAGTTTTCACTGTAAAACAGAGTTGAAGCTAGTAAATTCCCATATATAAGAATGGATTGGAGTTAGCAACTGAAAAGAAACTTTGTGTTCCCAACAAGCTAGTTGAAGGACGGCTTCCACACACACTTATCTCTCAGAACTGAGCATGTGGAGAGACTTTCGTTCTTCTAGCAAAAAGGGAACGGGTTGCAGGAGAAACTTTTACCCTGGTTTCTCAGTCTGTTTCCTAGTGCCGGTTTGAAGTTCCTGCAGTTTTCAGTGTAAAACCGTGTTGGAGATAGTACCTCCCCATATTTATGTTTGGAGTGGTGTTTGCAACTGAAAAGAAACTTTGTGTTCCCAACAAGCTAGGTGAAGGACGGCTTTCACACACACTTATCTCTCAGAACTGAGCATGTGGAGAGACATTCGTTCATCTAGCACAAAGGGAACGGTTTGCAGTAGAAACTTTTACTCTGGTTTCTCAGTCTCTTTCCTAGTGCCGGTTTGAAGTTCCTGCAGTTTTCACTGTAAAAACTAGTTGGAGCTAGTACCTCCCCATATATATGTATGGAGTGGAATTTGCAAGTGAAAAGAAACTTTGTGTTCCCAAAAAGCTAGTTGAAGGACGGCTTTCCCACACATTTATCTCTCAGAAATGATCATGTGGAGAGACGTTCGTTCATTTAGCACAAAGGAACGGGTTGCAGGAGAAACTTTTACCCTGGTTTCTCAGTCTGTTTCCCAGTGCCGGTATGAAGTTCCTGCATTTTTCACTGTAAAACCGAGTTGGAGCTAGTACGACCCCATATATATGTATGGAGTGGTGTTTGCAAGTGAAAAGAAACTTTCTGTTCCCAACAAGCTAGTTGAAGGACGGCTTTCACACACACTAATCTCTCAGAACTGAGCATGTGGAGAGACGTTCGTTCATCTAGCACAAATGGAACGGGATGCAGGAGAAATTTTACTCTGGTTTCTCAGTCTGTTTCCTAGTGCCGGTTTGAATTTCCTACAGTTTTCACTGTAAAACAGCGTTGAAGCTAGTATCTTCCCATATATAAGAATGGATTGGAGTTAGCAACTGAAAAGAAACTTTGTGTTCCCAACAAGCTAGGTGAAGGACGGCTTTCACACACACTTATCTCTCAGAACTGAGCATGTGGAGAGACGTTCGTTCATCTAGCACAAAAGGAACGGTTTACAGGTTAAACTATTACTCTGGTTTCTCAGTTTGTTTCCTAATGCCGGTTTGAAGTTCCTGCAGTTTTCACTGTAAAACCTAGTTGGAGCTAGTACCTCCCCATATATATGTATGGAGTGGAATTTGCAAGTGAAAAGAAACTTTGTGTTCCCAAAAAGCTAGTTGAAGGACGGCTTTCCCACACACATATCTCTCAGAAATGAGCATGTGGAGAGTCGTTCTTTCATTTAGCACAAAGGGAACGGGTTGCAGGAGAAACTTTTACCCTGGTTTCTCAGTCTGTTTCCCAGTGCCGGTATGAAGTTCCTGCATTTTTCACTGTAAAACCGAGTTGGAGCTAGTACCACCCCATATATATGTATGGAGTGGTGTTTGCAAGTGAAAAGAAACTTTCTGTTCCCAACAAGCTAGCTGAAGGACGGCTTTCACACACACTAATCTCTCAGAACTGAGCATGTGGAGAGACGTTCGTTCATCTAGCACAAAGGGAACGGGATGCAGGAGAAATTTTACTCTGGTTTATCAGTCTGTTTCCTAGTGCCGGTTTGAAGTTCCTGCAGTTTTCACTGTAAAACCGTGTTGGAGATAGTACCTCCCCATATATATGTTTGGAGTGGAGTTTGCAACTGAAAAGAAACTTTGTGTTCCCAACAAGCTAGGTGAAGGACGGCTTTCACACACACATATCTCTCAGAACTGAGCATGTGGAGAGACGTTCGTTCATCTAGCACAAAGGGAACGGTTTGCAGTAGAAACTTTTACTCTGGTTTCTCAGTCTCGTTCCTAGTGCCGGTTTGAAGTTCCTGCAGATTTCACTGTAAAACCGAGTTGGAGCTTGTACCTCCCCATATATATTTATGGGTTGGTGTTTGCAAATTAAAAGAAACTTTGTGTTCCCAACAAGCTAGGTGAATTTCGGCTTTCACACGCACTTATCTCACAGAACTGAGCATGTGGAGAGACGTTCGTTCATCTAGCTCAAAGGGAACGGTTTGCAGGTGAAACTTTTACTCTGGTTTCTCAGTCTTTTTCCTACTGCCGGTTTGAAGTTCCTGCAGTTTTCACTGTAAAACCGAGTTGGAGCTAGTACCTCCCCATATATATGTATGGACTGGAATTTGCAAGTGAAAAGAAACTTTGTGTTCCCAACAAGCTAGTTGAAGAACGGCTTTCACACACAATTATCTCTCAGAACTTAGCATGTGGAGAGACGTTCGTTCATCTATCACAAAGGGAACGGGTTGCAGGACAAATTTTTACTCTTGTTTCTCAGTCTGTTTCCTAGTGCCGGTTCGAAGTTCCTGCATATTTCACTGTAAAACCGAGTTGGAGCTAGTACCACCCCATATATATGTATGGGTTGGAGTTTGCAACTGAAAAGAAACTTTTTGTTCCCAACAAGCTAGGTGAATTTCGGCTTTCACACGCACTTATCTCACAGAACTGAGCATGTGGGGAGACGTTCGTTCATCTAGCACAAAGGGAACGGTTTGCAGGTGAAACTTTTACTCTGGTTTCTCAGACTTTTTCCTACTGCCGGTTTGAAGTTCCTGCAGTTTTCACTGTAAAACCGAGTTGGAGCTAGTACCTCCACATATATATGTATGGAGTGGAGTTTGCAAGTGAAAAGAAACTTTGTGTTCCCAACAAGCTAGGTGAAGGAAGGCATTCACACACACTTATCTCTCAGAACTGAGCATGTGGAGAGACGTTCGTTCATCTAGCACAAAGGGAACGGTTTGCAGTAGAAACTTTTACTCTGGTTTCTCAGTCTCTTTCCTAGTGCCGGTTTGAAGTTCCTGCAGATTTCACTGTAAAACCGAGTTGGATCTAGTACCTCCCCATATTTATTTATGGGTTGGAGTTTGCAACTTAAAAGAAACTTTGTGTTCCCAACAAGCAAGTTGAATTTCGGCTTTTAGAAGCACTTATGTCACAGAACTGAGCATGTGGAGAGACGTTCATTCATCTAGCACAAAGGGAACGGTTTGCAGTTGAAACTTTTACTCTGGTTTCTCAGTCTTATTCCTACTGCCGGTTTGAATTTCCTGCAGTTTTCACTGTAAAACCGAGTTGGAGCTAGTACCTCCCCATATATATGTATGGAGTGGAGTTTGCAAGTGAAAAGAATCTTTGTGTTCCCAACAAGCTAGGTGAAGGACGGCTTTCACACACACATATCTCTCAGAATTGAGCATGTGGACAGACGTTCGTTCATCTAGCACAAAGGGAACGGTTTGCAGTAGAAACTTTTACTCTGGTTTCTCAGTCTGTTTCCTAGTGCCTGTTTGAAGTTCCTGCAGTTTTCACTGTAAAACCGAGTTGGAGCTAGTACCTCCCCATATATATGTATGGAGTGGAATTTGCAAGTGAAAAGAAACTTTGTGTTCCCAACAAGCTAGTTGAAGGACGGCTTTCACACTCAATTATCTCTCAGAACTTAGCATGTGGAGAGACGTTCGTTCATCTATCCCAAAGGGAACGGGTTGCAGGAGAAACTTTTACCCTGGTTTCTCAGTCTGTTTCCTAGTGCCGGTTCGAAGTTCCTGCATATTTCACTGTAAAACCGAGTTGGAGCTAGTACAACCCCATATATATGTATGGGTTGGAGTTTGAAACTTAAAAGAAACTTTGTGTTCCCAACAAGCTAGTTGAATTTTGGCTTTCACACACACTTATCTCTAAGAACTGAGCATGTGGGGAGACGTTCGTTCATCTAGCACAAAAGGAACGGTTTACAGGTGAAACTATTACTCTGGTTTCTCAGTTTGTTTCCTAGTGCCGGTTTGAAGTTCCTGCAGTTTTCACTGTAAAATCTAGTTGGAGCTATTACCTCCCCATATATATGTATGGAGTGGAATTTGCAAGTGAAAAGAAACTTTGTGTTCCCAAAAAGCTAGTTGAAGTACGGCTTTCACACACACTTATCTCACAGAAATGAGCATGTGGAGAGACGTTCGTTCATTTAGCACAAACGGAACGGGTTGCAGGAGAAACTTTTACTCTGCTTTCTCAGTCTGTTTCCCAGTGCCGGTTTGAAGTTCCTGCATTTTTCACTGTAAAACCGAGTTGGAGCTAGTACTACCCCATATATATGTATGGAGTGGTGTTTGCAAGTGAAAAGAAACTTTCTGTTCCCAACAAGCTAGTTGAAGGACGGCTTTCACACACACTAATCTCTCAGAACTGAGCATGTGGAGAGACGTTCGTTCATCTAGCACAAAGGGAACGGGATGCAGGAGAAATTTTACTCTGGTTTCTCAGTCTGTTTCCTAGTGCCGGTTTGAATTTCCTACAGTTTTCACTGTAAAACAGAGTTGAAGCTAGTAAATTCCCATATATAAGAATGGATTGGAGTTAGCAACTGAAAAGAAACTTTGTGTTCCCAACAATCTAGGTGAAGGACGGCTTCCACACACACTTATCTCTCAGAACTGAGCATGTGGAGAGACTTTCGTTCTTCTAGCAAAAAGGGAACGGGTTGCAGGAGAAACTTTTACCCTGGTTTCTCAGTCTGTTTCCTAGTGCCGGTTTGAAGTTCCTGCAGTTTTCAGTGTAAAACCGTGTTGGAGATAGTACCTCCCCATATTTATGTTTGGAGTGGAGTTTGCATCTGAAAAGAAACTTTGTGTTCCCAACAAGCTAGGTGAAGGACGGCTTTCACACACACTTATCTCTCAGAACTGAGCATGTGGAGAGACGTTCGTTCATCTAGCACAAAGGGAACGGTTTGCAGTAGAAACTTTTACTCTGGTTTATCAGTCTCTTTCCTAGTGCCGGTTTGAAGATCCTGCAGATTTCACTGTAAAACCGAGTTGGAGCTAGTACCTCCCCATATATATTTATGGGTTGGTGTTTGCAAATTAAAAGAAACTTTGTGTTCCCAACAAGCTAGGTGAATTTCGGCTTTCACACGCACTTATCTCACAGAACTTATCATGTGGAGAGACGTTCGTTCATCTATCACAAAGGGAACGGGTTGCAGGACAAATTTTTACTCTGGTTTCTCAGTCTGTTTCCTAGTGCCGGTTCGAAGTTCCTGCATATTTCACTGTAAAACCGAGTTGGAGCTAGTACCACCCCATATATATGTATGGTTTGGAGTTTGCAACTGAAAAGAAACTTTGTGTTCCCAACAAGCTAGTTGAAGTTCGGCTTTCACACACACTTATCTCTCAGAACTGAGCATGTGGAGAGACGTTCGTTCATCTAGCACAAATGGAACGGGATGCAGGAGAAATTTTACTCTGGTTTCTCAGTCTGTTTCCTAGTGACGGTTCGAAGTTCCTGCAGATTTCACTGTAAAAACGAGTTGGAGCTAGTACCTCCCCATATATATGTATGGGTTGTAATTTGCAACTGAAAAGAAACTTTGTGTTCCCAACAAGCTAGTTGAAGTTTGGCTTTCACACACACTTATCTCTCAGAACTGAGCATGTGGAGAGACTTTCATTCATCTAGCACAAAGGGAACGGTTTACAGGTGAAACTATTACTCTGGTTTCTCAGTCTGTTTCCTACTGCCGGTTTGAAGTTCCTGCAGTTTTCACTGTAAAACCTAGTTGGAGCTAGTACCTCCCCATATATATGTATGGAGTGGAATTTGCTAGTGAAAAGAAACTTTGTGTTCCCAAAAAGCTATTTGAAGGACGGCTTTCCCACACACTTATCTCTCAGAACTGAGCATGTGGAGGGACTTTCGTTCATTTAGCACAAAGGGAACGGGTTGCAAGAGAAACTTTTACCCTGTTTTCTCAGTCTGTTTCCTAGTGCCGGTTTGAAGTTCCTGCAGTTTTCACTGTAAAACGGAGTTGTAGCTAGTACCACCTCATATATATGTATGGAGTGGTGTTTGCAAGTGAAAAGAAACTTTCTGTTCCCAACAAGCTAGTTGAAGTACGGCTTTCACACGCACTTATCTCACAGAACTGAGCATGTGGAGAGACGTTCGTTTATCTAGCACAACGGGAACGGGTTGCAGGAGAAAATTTTACTCTGGTCTGTCAGTGTGTTTCCTAGTGCCGGTTTGAAGTTCCTGCAGTTTTCACTGTAAAACCGAATTGGGGCTCGTGCCTCCCCATATATATTTATGGAGAGTACATTGGAACTGAAAAGAAACTTTGTGTTCCCAACAAGCTATGTGACGGACGGCTTTCACACACACTTATCTCTCAGAACTTAGCATGTGGAGAGACGTTCGTTCATCTAGCACAAAGGGTACGGATTGCAGGAGAAACTTTTACCATGGTTTCCCATTCTGTTTCCTAGTGCCAGTTTGAAGTTCCTGCAGTTTTCAATTTAAAACCGAGTTGGAGCTAGTACATCCCCATATATATATATGGAGTGGAGTTTGCAACTGTAAAGAATCTTTGTGTTCCCAAAAAGCTAGTTGAATTACGGCTTTCACACACACTTATCTCTCAGAACTGAGCATGTGGAGGGACGTTCGTTCATCTAGCACAAAGGAAGCGGTTTGCAGGAGAAACTTTTACTCTGGTTTCTCAGTCTGTTTCTTAGTGCCGGTTCGAAGTTCCTGCAGTTTTCACTGTAAAACCGAGTTGGAGCTTGTACTTCCAAATATATATGTATGGGTTGGAGTTTGCAACTGAAAAGAAACTTTGTGTTCCCAACAAGCTATGTGAAGATCGGCTTTCACACACAATTATCTCACAGAACTGTGCATGTGGATAAACGTTCGTTCATCTAGCACAAAGGGAACGGGTTGCAGGGAAACTTTTACTCTGGTTTCTCCGTCTGTTTCCTAGTGCCGGTTTGAAGTTCCTGCAGTTTTCACTGTAAAACCGAGTTTGAGATAGTACCTCCCCATATATATGTATGGAGTGGAGTTTGCAAATGAAAAAATATTTGTGTTCCCAACAAGCTAGGTGAAGGACGGCTTTCACACACACTTATCTCTCAGAACTGAGCATGTGGAGGGACGTTCGTTCATCTAGCACAAAGGAACGGGTTGCAGGAGAAACTTTTACTTTGGTTTCTCAGTCTCTTTCCTAGTGCCGTTTAGATGTTCCTGCAGATTTCACAATAAAACCGAGTTGGAGTTAGTACCTCCCCATATATATTTATGGGTTGGAGTTTGCAACTTAAAAAAACTTTGTGTTCCCAACTAGCTAGGTGAATTTCGGCTTTCACACGCACTTATCTCAAAAAACTGAGCATGTGGAGAGACGTTCGTTCATCTAGCACAAAAGGAACGGTTTGCAGGTGAAACTTTTACTCTGGTTTCTCAGTCTTTTTCCTACTGCCGATTTGAAGTTCCTGCAGTTTTCACTGTAAAACCGAGTTGGAGCTAGTACCTCCCCATATATATGTATGGACTGGAATTTGCAAGTGAAAAGAAACTTTGTGTTCCCAACAAGCTATTTGAAGGACGGCTTTCACACACACTTATCTCTCAGAACTTAGCATGTGGAGAGACGTTCGTTCATCTATCACAAAGGGAACGGGTTGCAGGAGAAATTTTTACCCTGGTTTCTCAGTCTGTTTCCTAGTGCCGGTTCGAAGTTCCTGCATATTTCACTGTAAATCCGAGTTGGAGCTAGTACCACCCCATATATATGTATGGGTTGGAGTTTGCAACTGAAAAGAAACTTTGTGTTCCCAACAAGCTAGTTGAAGTTCGGCTTTCACACACACTTATCTCTCAGAACTGAGCATGTGGAGAGACGTTCGTTCATCTAGCACAAAAGGAACGGTTTACAGGTGAAACTATTACTCTGGTTTCTCAGTTTGTTTCCTAGTGCCGGTTTGAAGATCCTGCAGTTTTCACTGTAAAAACTAGTTGGAGCTAGTACCTCCCCATATATATGTATGGAGTGGAATTTGCAAGTGAAAAGAAACTTTGTGTTCCCAACAAGCTAGTTGAAGGACGGCTTTCACACACACTTATCTCTCAGAAATGAGCATGTGGAGAGACGTTCGTTCATTTAGCACAAACAGAACGGGTTGCAGGAGAACTTTTACTCTGGTTTCTCAGTCTGTTTCCCAGTGCCGGTTTGAAGTTCCTGCATTTTTCACTGTAAAACCGAGTTGGAGCTAGTACCACCCCATATATATGTATGGAGTGGTGTTTGCAAGTGAAAAGAAACTTTCTGTTCCCAACAAGCTAGTTGAAGGACGGCTTTTACTCACACTAATCTCTCAGAACTGAGCATGTGGAGAGACGTTCGTCCATCTAGCACAAAGGGAACGGGATGCAGGAGAAACTTTACTCTGGTTTCTCAGTCTGTTTCCTAGTGCCGGTTTGAATTTCCTACAGTTTTCACTGTAAAACAGAGTTGAAGCTAGTACATTCCCATATATAAGAATGGATTGGAGTTAGCAACTGAAAAGAAACTTTGTGTTCCCAACAAGCTAGGTGAAGGACGGCTTTCACACACAATAATCTCTCAGAACTGAGCATGTGGAGAGACGTTCGTTCATCTAGCAAAAAGGGAACGGGTTGCAGGAGAAACTTTTACCCTGGTTTCTCAGTCTGTTTCCTAGTGCCGGTTTGAAGTTCCTGCAGTTTTCACTGTAAAACCGTGTTGGAGTTAGTACCTCCCCATATATATGTTTGGAGTGGAGTTTGCAACTGAAAAGAAACTTTGTGTTCCCAACAAGCTAGGTGAAGGACGGCTTTCACACACACTTATCTCTCAGAACTGAGCATGTGGAGAGACGTTCGTTCATCTAGCACAAAGGGAACGGTTTGCAGTAGAAACTTTTACTCTGGTTTCTCAGTCTCTTTCCTAGTGCCGGTTTGAAGTTCCTGCAGATTTCACTGTAAAACCGAGTTGGAGCTAGTACCTCCCCATATATATTTATGGGTTGGTGTTTGCAAATTAAAAGAAACTTTGTGTTCCCAACAAGCTAGGTGAATTTTGTCTTTCACACGCACTTATCTCACAGAACTGAACATGTGGAGAGACGTTCGTTCCTCTAGCTCAAAGGGAACGGTTTGCAGGTGAAACTTTTACTCTGGTTTCTCAGTCTTTTTCCTACTGCCGGTTTGAAATTCCTGCAGTTTTCACTGTAAAACCGAGTTGGAGCTAGTACCTCCCCATATATATGTATGGACTGGAATTTGCAAGTGAAAAGAAACTTTGTGTTCCCAACAAGCTAGTTGAAGGACGGCTTTCACACACAATTATCTCTCAGAACTTAGCATGTGGAGAGACGTTCGTTCATCTATCACAAAGGGAACGGGTTGCAGGACAAATTTTTACTCTTGTTTCTCAGTCTGTTTCCTAGTGCCGGTTCGAAGTTCCTGCATATTTCACTGTAAAACAGAGTTGGAGCTAGTACCACCCCATATATAAGTATGGGTTGGAGTTTGCAACTGAAAAGAAACTATGTGTTCCCAACCAGCTAGTTGAAGTTCGGCTTTCACACACACTTATCTCTCAGAACTGAGCATGTGGAGAGACGTTCGTTCATCTAGCACAAAAGGAACGGTTTACAGGTTAAACTATTACTCTGGTTTCTCAGTTTGTTTCCTAATGCCGGTTTGAAGTTCCTGCAGTTTTCACTGTAAAACCTAGTTGGAGCTAGTACCTCCCCATATATATGTATGGAGTGGAATTTGCAAGTGAAAAGAAACTTTGTGTTCCCAAAAAGCTAGTTGAAGGACGGCTTTCCCACACACATATCTCTAAGAAATGAGCATGTGGAGAGTCGTTCGTTCATTTAGCACAAAGGGAACGGGTTGCAGGAGAAACTTTTACCCTGGTTTCTCAGTCTGTTTCCCAGTGCCGGTATGAAGTTCCTGCATTTTTCACTGTAAAACCGAGTTGGAGCTAGTACCACCCCATATATATGTATGGAGTGGTGTTTGCAAGTGAAAAGAAACTTTCTGTTCCCAACAAGCTAGTTGAAGGACGGCTTTCACACACACTAATCTCTCAGAACTGAGCATGTGGAGAGACGTTCGTTCATCTAGCACAAAGGGAACGGGATGCAGGAGAAATTTTACTCTGGTTTCTCAGTCTGTTTCCTAGTCCCGGTTTGAATTTCCTACAGATTTCACTGTAAAACAGAATTGAAGCTAGTATCTTCCCATATATAAGAATGGATTGGAGTTAGCAACTGAAAAGAAACTTTGTGTTCCCAACAAGCTAGGTGAAGGACGGCTTTCACACACACTTATCTCTCAGAACTGAGCATGTGGAGAGACGTTCGTTCATCTAGTAAAAAGGGAACGGGTTGCAGGAGAAACTTTTACCCTGGTTTCTCAGTCTGTTTCCTAGTGCCGGTTTGAAGATCCTGCAATTTTCACTGTAAAACCGTGTTGGAGATAGTACCTCCCCATATATATGTTTGGAGTGGAGTTTGCAACTGAAAAGAAACTTTGTGTTCCCAACAAGCTAGGTGAAGGACGGCTTTCACACACACTTATCTCTCAGAACTGAGCATGTGGAGAGACGTTCGTTCATCTAGCACAAAGGGAACGGTTTGCAGTAGAAACTTTTACTCTGGTTTCTCAGTCTCTTTCCTAGTGCCGGTTTGAAGTTCCTGCAGATTTCACTGTAAAACCGAGTTGGAGCTTGTACCACCCCATATATATTTATGGGTTGGTGTTTGCAAATTAAAAGAAACTTTGTGTTCCCAACAAGCTAGGTGAATTTCGGCTTTCACACGCACTTATCTCACAGAACTGAGCATGTGGAGAAACGTTCGTTCATCTAGCTCAAAGGGAACGGTTTGCAGGTGAAACTTTTACTCAGGTTTCTCAGTCTTTTTCCTACTGCCGGTTTGAAGTTCCTGCAGTTTTCAGTGTAAAACCGAGTTGGAGCTAGTACCTCCCCATATATATGTATGGACTGGAATTTGCAAGTGAAAAGAAACTTTGTGTTCCCAACAAGCTAGTTGAAGGACGGCTTTCACACACAATTATCTCTCAGAACTTAGCATGTGGAGAGACGTTCGTTCATCTATCACAAAGGGAACGGGTTGCAGGACAAATTTTTACTCTTGTTTCTCAGTCTGTTTCCTAGTGCCGGTTCGAAGTTCCTGCATATTTCACTGTAAAACCGAGTTGGAGCTAGTACCACCCCATATATATGTATGGGTTGGAGTTTGCAACTGAAAAGAAACTTTGTGTTCCCAACAAGCTAGGTGAATTTCGGCTTTCACACGCACTTATCTCACAGAACTGAGCATGTGGGGAGACGTTCGTTCATCTAGCACAAAGGGAACGGTTTGCAGGTGAAACTTTTACTCTGGTTTCTCAGAGTTTTTCCTACTGCCGGTTTGAAGTTCCTGCAGTTTTCACTGTAAAACCGAGTTGGAGCTAGTACCTCCCCATATATATGTATGGAGTGGAGTTTGCAAGTGAAAAGAAACTTTGTGTTCCCAACAAGCTAGGTGAAGGACGGCATTCACACACACTTATCTCTCAGAACTGAGCATGTGGAGAGACGTTCGTTCATCTAGCACAAAGGGAACGGTTTGCAGTAGAAACTTTTACTCTGGTTTCTCAGTCTCTTTCCTAGTGCCGGTTTGAAGTTCCTGCAGATTTCACTGTAAAACCGAGTTGGAACTAGTACCTCCCCATATATATTTATGGGTTGGAGTTTGCAACTTAAAAGAAACTTTGTGTTCCCAACAAGCAAGTTGAATTTCGGCTTTTACAAGCACTTATGTCACAGAACTGAGCATGTGGAGAGACGTTCATTCATCTAGCACAAAGGGAACGGTTTGCAGTTGAAACTTTTACTCTGGTTTCTCAGTCTTTTTCCTACTGCCGGTTTGAAGTTCCTGCAGTTTTCACTGTAAAACCGAGTTGGAGCTAGTCCCTCCCCATATATATGTATGGAGTGGAGTTTGCAAGTGAAAAGAATCTTTGTGTTCCCAACAAGCTAGGTGAAGGACGGCTTTCACACACACATATCTCTCAGAATTGAGCATGTGGACAGACGTTCGTTCATCTAGCACAAAGGGAACGGTTTGCAGTAGAAACTTTTACTCTGGTTTCTCAGTCTGTTTCCTAGTGCCTGTTTGAAGTTCCTGCAGTTTTCACTGTAAAACCGAGTTGGAGCTAGTACCTCCCCATATATATGTATGGAGTGGAATTTGCAAGTGAAAAGAAACTTTGTGTTCCCAACAAGCTAGCTGAAGGACGGCTTTCACACTCAATTATCTCTCAGAACTTAGCATGTGGAGAGACGTTCGTTCATCTATCCCAAAGGGAACGGGTTGCAGGAGAAACTTTTACCCTGGTTTCTCAGTCTGTTTCCTAGTGCCGGTTCGAAGTTCCTGCATATTTCACTGTAAAACCGAGTTGGAGCTAGTACCACCCCATATATATGTATGGGTTGGAGTTTGAAACTTAAAAGAAACTTTGTGTTCCCAACAAGCTAGTTGAATTTCGGCTTTCACACACACTTATCTCTCAGAACTGAGCATGTGGAGAGACGTTCGTTCATCTAGCACAAAAGGAACGGTTTACAGGTGAAACTTTTACTCTGGTTTCTCAGTTTGACTCCTAGTGCCGGTTTGAAGTTCCTGCAGTTTTCACTGTAAAATCTAGTTGGAGCTAGTACCTCCCCATATATATGTATGGAGTGGAATTTGCAAGTGAAAAGAAACTTTGTGTTCCCAAAAAGCTAGTTGAAGGACGGCTTTCACACACACTTATCTCACAGAAATGAGCATGTGGAGAGACGTTCGTTCATTTAGCACAAACGGAACGGGTTGCAGGAGAAACTTTTACTCTGGTTTCTCAGTCTGTTTCCCAGTGCCGGTTTGAAGTTCCTGCATTTTTCACTGTAAAACCGAGTTGGAGCTAGTACCACCCCATATATATGTATGGAGTGGTGTTTGCAAGTGAAAAGAAACTTTCTGTTCCCAACAAGCTAGTTGAAGGACGGCTTTCACACACACTAATCTCTCAGAACTGAGCATGTGGAGAGACGTTCGTTCATCTAGCACAAAGGGAACGGGATGCAGGAGAAATTTTACTCTGGTTTCTCAGTCTGTTTCCTAGTGCCGGTTTGAATTTCCTACAGTTTTCACTGTAAAACAGAGTTGAAGCTAGTAAATTCCCATATATAAGAATGGATTGGAGTTAGCAACTGAAAAGAAACTTTGTGTTCCCAACAAGCTAGGTGAAGGACGGCTTCCACACACACTTATCTCTCAGAACTGAGCATGTGGAGAGACTTTCGTTCTTCTAGCAAAAAGGGAACGGGTTGCAGGAGAAACTTTTACCCTGGTTTCTCAGTCTGTTTCCTAGTGCCGGTTTGAAGTTCCTGCAGTTTTCAGTGTAAAACCGTGTTGGAGATAGTACCTCCCCATATTTATGTTTGGAGTGGAGTTTGCAACTGAAAAGAAACTTTGTGTTCCCAACAAGCTAGGTGAAGGACGGCTTTCACACACACTTATCTCTCAGAACTGAGCATGTGGATAGACGTTCGTTCATCTAGCACAAAGGGAACGGTTTGCAGTAGAAACTTTTACTCTGGTTTCTCAGTCTCTTTCCTAGTGCCGGTTTGAAGTTCCTGCAGATTTCACTGTAAAACCGAGTTGGAGCTAGTACCTCCCCATATATATTTATGGGTTGGTGTTTGCAAATTAAAAGAAACTTTGTGTTCCCAACAAGCTAGGTGAATTTCGGCTTTCACACGCACTTATCTCACAGAACTTAGCATGTGGAGAGACGTTCGTTCATCTATCACAAAGGGAACGGGTTGCAGGACAAATTTTTACTCTGGTTTCTCAGTCTGTTTCCTAGTGCCGGTTCGAAGTTCCTGCATATTTCACTGTAAAACCGAGTTGGAGCTAGTACCACCCCATATATATGTATGGGATGGAGTTTGCAACTGAAAAGAAACTTTGTGTTCCCAACAAGCTAGTTGAAGTTCGGCTTTCACACACACTTATCTCTCAGAACTGAGCATGTGGAGAGACGTTCGTTCATCTAGCACAAAAGGAACGGTTTACAGGTGAAACTATTACTCTGGTTTCTCAGTTTGTTTCCTAGTGCCGGTTTGAAGTTCCTGCAGTTTTCACTGTAAAACCTAGTTGGAGCTAGTACCTCCCCATATATATGTATGGAGTGGAATTTGCAAGTGAAAAGAAACTTTGTGTTCCCAAAAAGCTATTTGAAGGACGGCTTTCCCACACATTTATTTCTCAGAAATGATCATGTGGAGAGACGTTCGTTCATTTAGCACAAAGGAACGGGTTGCAGGAGAAACTTTTACCCTGGTTTCTCAGTCTGTTTCCCAGTGCCGGTATGAAGTTCCTGCATTTTTCACTGTAAAACCGAGTTGGAGCTAGTACGACCCCATATATATGTATGGAGTGGTGTTTGCAAGTGAAAAGAAACTTTCTGTTCCCAACAAGCTAGTTGAAGGACTTCTTTCACACACACTAATCTCTCAGAACTGAGCATGTGGAGAGACGTTCGTTCATCTAGCACAAAGGGAACGGGATGCAGGAGAAATTTTACTCTGGTTTCTCAGTCTGTTTCCTAGTGCCGGTTTGAATTTCCTACAGTTTTCACTGTAAAACAGCGTTGAAGCTAGTATCTTCCCATATATATGTATGGAGTGGAGTATGCAACTGAAAAGAAACTTTGTGTTCCCAACAAGCTAGGTGAAGGACGGCTTTCACACACACTTATCTCTCAGAACTGAGCATGTGGAGAGACGTTCGTTCATCTAGCAAAAAGGGAACGGGTTGCAGGAGAAACTTTTACCCTGGTTTCTCAGTCTGTTTCCTAGTGCCGGTTTGAAGTTCCTGCAGTTTTCACTGTAAAACCGTGTTGGAGATAGTACCTCCCCATATATATGTTTGGAGTGGAGTTTGCAACTGAATAGAAACTTTGTGTTCCCAACAAGCTATGTGAAGGACGGCTTTCACACACACTTATCTCTCAGAACTGAGCATGTGGAGAGACGTTCGTTCATCTAGCACAAAGGGAACGGTTTGCAGTAGAAACTTTTACTCTGGTTTCTCAGTCTCTTTCCTAGTGCCGGTTTGATGTTCCTGCAGATTTCACTGTAAAACCGAGTTGGAACTAGTACCTCCCCATATATATTTATGTGTTGGTGTTTGCAAATTAAAAGAAACTTTGTGTTCCCAACAAGCTAGTTGAATTTCGGCTTTCACACGCAATTATGTCATAGAACTGAGCATGTGGAGAGACGTTCATGCATCTAGCACAAAGGGAACGGTTTGCAGTTGAAACTTTTACTCTGGTTTCTCAGTCTTTTTCCTACTGCCGGTTTGAAGTTCCTGCAGTTTTCACTGTAAAACCGAGTTGAAGCTTGTACCTCCCCATATATATGAATGGATTGGAGTTTGCATCTGAAAAGAAACTTTGTGTTCCCAACAAGCTAGGTTAAGGAGGGCTTTCACACTCACTTATCTCTCAGAACTGAGCATGTGGAGAGACGTCCGTTCATCTAGCAAAAAAGGAACGGGTTGCAGGAGAAACTTTTACCCTGGATTCTCAGTCTGTTTCCTAGTGCCGGTTTGAAGATCCTGCAGTTTTCACTGTAAAACCGAGTTGGAGCTAGTACCTCCCCATATATATGTATGGATTGGAGTTTGCAACTGAAAAGAAACTTTGTGTTCCCAACAAGCTAGGTGAATTTCGGATTTCACACGCACTTATCTCACAGAACTGAGCATGTGGAGAGACGTTCGTTTATCTAGCACAACGGGAACGGGTTGCAGGGGAAAATTTTACTCTGGTCTGTCAGTCTGTTTCCTAGTGCCGGTTTGAAGTTCCTGCCGTTTTCACTGTAAAACCGAATTGGGGCTCGTGCCTCCCCATATATATTTATGGAGAGTATTTTGGAACTGAAAAGAAACTTTGTGTTCCCAACAAGCTAGGTGAAGGACGGCTTTCACACAAACTTATCTCTCAGAACTGAGCATGTGGAGAGACGTTCGTTCATCTAGCACAAAGGGTACGGTTTGCAGGAGAAACTTTTACCATGGATTCCCATTCTGTTTCCTACTGCCAGTTTGAAGTTCCTGCAGTTTTCACTTTAAAACCGAGTTGGAGCTAGTACATCCCCATATATATATATGGAGTGGACTTTGCAACTGAAAAGAATCTTTGTGTTCCCAAAAAGCTAGTTGAATTACGGCTTTCACACACAATTATCTCTGAGAACTGAGCATGTGGAGGGACGTTCGTTCATCTAGCACAAAGGAAGCGGTTTGCAGGGAAACTTATACTCAGGTTTCTCAGTCTGTTTCTCAGTGCCGGTTTGAAGTTCCTGCAGTTTTCACTGTAAAACCGAGTTGGAGCTTGTACTTCCAAATATATATGTATGGGTTGGAGTTTGCAACTGAAAAGAAACTTTGTGTTCCCAACAAGCTATGTGAAGGACGGCTTTCACACACACTTATCTCTCAGAAAAGAGCATGTGGAGAGACGTTCGTTCATCTAGCACAAAGGGAACGGTTTGCAGTAGAAACTTTTACTCTGTGTTCTCAGTCTCTTTCCTAGTGCCGGTTTGAAGTTCCTGCAAATTTCACTGTAAAACCGAGTTGGAGCTAGTACCTCCCCATATATATTTATGGGTTGGAGTTTGCTACTTAAAGGAAACTTTGTGTTCCCAACAAGCTAGGTGAATTTCGGCTTTCACACGCACTTTCTCACAGAACTGAGCATGTGGAGAGACGTTCGTTCATCTAGCAAAAAGGAACGGTTTGCAGGTGAAACATTTACTCTGGTTTCTCAGTCTTTTTCCTACTGCCGGTTTGAAGTTCCTGCAGTTTTCACTGTAAAACCGAGTTGGAGCTAGTACTTCCCCATATATATGTATGGATTGGATATTGCAAATGAAAAGAAACTTTGTGTTCCCAACAAGCTAGGTGAAGGACGGCTTTCACACACACTTATCTCTCAGAACTGAGCATGTGGAGAGACGTTCGTTCATCTAGCACAAAGGAACGGTTTGCAGTAGAAACTTTTACTCTGGTTTCTCAGTCTCTTTCCTAGTGCCGGTTTGAAGTTCCTGCAGTTTTCACTGTAAAACCTAGTTGGAGCTAGTACCTCCCCATATATATGTATGGAGTGGAATTTGCAAGTGAAAAGAAACTTTGTGTTCCCAAAAAGCTATTTGAAGGACGGCTTTCCCACACATTTATTTCTCAGAAATGATCATGTGGAGAGACGTTCGTTCATTTAGCACAAAGGAACGGGTTGCAGGAGAAACTTTTACCCTGGTTTCTCAGTCTGTTTCCCAGTGCCGGTATGAAGTTCCTGCATTTTTCACTGTAAAACCGAGTTGGAGCTAGTACGACCCCATATATATGTATGGAGTGGTGTTTGCAAGTGAAAAGAAACTTTCTGTTCCCAACAAGCTAGTTGAAGGACTTCTTTCACACACACTAATCTCTCAGAACTGAGCATGTGGAGAGACGTTCGTTCATCTAGCACAAAGGGAACGGGATGCAGGAGAAATTTTACTCTGGTTTCTCAGTCTGTTTCCTAGTGCCGGTTTGAATTTCCTACAGTTTTCACTGTAAAACAGCGTTGAAGCTAGTATCTTCCCATATATAAGAATGGATTGGAGTTAGCAACTGAAAAGAAACTTTGTGTTCCCAACAAGCTAGGTGAAGGACGGCTTTCACACACACTTATCTCTCAGAACTGAGCATGTGGAGAGACGTTCGTTCATCTAGCAAAAAGGGAACGGGTTGCAGGAGAAACTTTTACCCTGGTTTCTCAGTCTGTATCCTAGTGCCGGTTTGAAGTTCCTGCAGTTTTCACTGTAAAACCGTGTTGGAGATAGTACCTCCCCATATATATGTTTGGAGTGGAGTTTGCAACTGAATAGAAACTTTGTGTTCCCAACAAGCTATGTGAAGGACGGCTTTCACACACACTTATCTCTCAGAACTGAGCATGTGGAGAGACGTTCGTTCATCTAGCACAAAGGGAACGGTTTGCAGTAGAAACTTTTACTCTGGTTTCTCAGTCTCTTTCCTAGTGCCGGTTTGATGTTCCTGCAGATTTCACTGTAAAACCGAGTTGGAACTAGTACCTCCCCATATATATTTATGTGTTGGTGTTTGCAAATTAAAAGAAACTTTGTGTTCCCAACAAGCTAGTTGAATTTCGGCTTTCACACGCAATTATGTCATAGAACTGAGCATGTGGAGAGACGTTCATGCATCTAGCACAAAGGGAACGGTTTGCAGTTGAAACTTTTACTCTGGTTTCTCAGTCTTTTTCCTACTGCCGGTTTGAAGTTCCTGCAGTTTTCACTGTAAAACCGAGTTGAAGCTTGTACCTCCCCATATATATGAATGGATTGGAGTTTGCATCTGAAAAGAAACTTTGTGTTCCCAACAAGCTAGGTTAAGGAGGGCTTTCACACTCACTTATCTCTCAGAACTGAGCATGTGGAGAGACGTCCGTTCATCTAGCAAAAAAGGAACGGGTTGCAGGAGAAACTTTTACCCTGGATTCTCAGTCTGTTTCCTAGTGCCGGTTTGAAGATCCTGCAGTTTTCACTGTAAAACCGAGTTGGAGCTAGTACCTCCCCATATATATGTATGGATTGGAGTTTGCAACTGAAAAGAAACTTTGTGTTCCCAACAAGCTAGGTGAATTTCGGATTTCACACGCACTTATCTCACAGAACTGAGCATGTGGAGAGACGTTCGTTTATCTAGCACAACGGGAACGGGTTGCAGGGGAAAATTTTACTCTGGTCTGTCAGTCTGTTTCCTAGTGCCGGTTTGAAGTTCCTGCCGTTTTCACTGTAAAACCGAATTGGGGCTCGTGCCTCCCCATATATATTTATGGAGAGTATTTTGGAACTGAAAAGAAACTTTGTGTTCCCAACAAGCTAGGTGAAGGACGGCTTTCACACAAACTTATCTCTCAGAACTGAGCATGTGGAGAGACGTTCGTTCATCTAGCACAAAGGGTACGGTTTGCAGGAGAAACTTTTACCATGGATTCCCATTCTGTTTCCTACTGCCAGTTTGAAGTTCCTGCAGTTTTCACTTTAAAACCGAGTTGGAGCTAGTACATCCCCATATATATATATGGAGTGGACTTTGCAACTGAAAAGAATCTTTGTGTTCCCAAAAAGCTAGTTGAATTACGGCTTTCACACACAATTATCTCTGAGAACTGAGCATGTGGAGGGACGTTCGTTCATCTAGCACAAAGGAAGCGGTTTGCAGGGAAACTTATACTCAGGTTTCTCAGTCTGTTTCTCAGTGCCGGTTTGAAGTTCCTGCAGTTTTCACTGTAAAACCGAGTTGGAGCTTGTACTTCCAAATATATATGTATGGGTTGGAGTTTGCAACTGAAAAGAAACTTTGTGTTCCCAACAAGCTATGTGAAGGACGGCTTTCACACACACTTATCTCTCAGAAAAGAGCATGTGGAGAGACGTTCGTTCATCTAGCACAAAGGGAACGGTTTGCAGTAGAAACTTTTACTCTGTGTTCTCAGTCTCTTTCCTAGTGCCGGTTTGAAGTTCCTGCAAATTTCACTGTAAAACCGAGTTGGAGCTAGTACCTCCCCATATATATTTATGGGTTGGAGTTTGCTACTTAAAGGAAAATTTGTGTTCCCAACAAGCTAGGTGAATTTCGGCTTTCACACGCACTTTCTCACAGAACTGAGCATGTGGAGAGACGTTCGTTCATCTAGCAAAAAGGAACGGTTTGCAGGTGAAACATTTACTCTGGTTTCTCAGTCTTTTTCCTACTGCCGGTTTGAAGTTCCTGCAGTTTTCACTGTAAAACCGAGTTGGAGCTAGTACTTCCCCATATATATGTATGGATTGGATATTGCAAATGAAAAGAAACTTTGTGTTCCCAACAAGCTAGGTGAAGGACGGCTTTCACACACACTTATCTCTCAGAACTGAGCATGTGGAGAGACGTTCGTTCATCTAGCACAAAGGAACGGTTTGCAGTAGAAACTTTTACTCTGGTTTCTCAGTCTCTTTCCTAGTGCCGGTTTGAATTTCCTGCAGATTTCACTGTAAAACCGAGTTGGAGCTAGTACCTCCCCATATATATTTATGGGTTGGAGTTTGCAACTTAAAAGAAACTTTGTGTTCCCAACAAGCTATGTGAATTTCGGCTTTCACACACACTTATCTCTCAGAACTGAGCATGTGGAGAGACGTTCGTTCATCTAGCAAAAAGGGAACGGGTTGCAGGAGAAACTTTTACCCTGGTTTCTCAGTGTGTTTCCTAGTGCCGGTTCGAAGTTCCTGCAGATTTCACTGTAAAAACGAGTTGGAGCTAGTACCTCCCCATATATATGTATGGGTTGTAGTTTGCAACTGAAAAGAAACTTTGTGTTCCCAACAAGCTAGTTGAAGTTCGGCTTTCACACACTCTTATCTCTCAGAACTGAGCATGTGGAGAGACTTTCATTCATCTAGCAAAAAGGGAACGGTTTACAGGTGAAACTATTACTCTGGTTTCTCAGTCTGTTTCCTACTGCCGGTTTGAAGTTCCTGCAGTTTTCACTGTAAAACCTAGTTGGAGCTTGTACCTCGCCATATATATATATGGAGTGGAATTAGCAAGTGAAAAGAAACTTTGTGTTCCCAAAAAGCTAGTTGAAGGACGGCTTTCACACACACTTTTCTCTCAGAACTGAGCATGTGGAGAGACGTTCGTTCATCTAGCACAAAAGGAACGGGATGCAGGAGAAACTTTTACTCTGGTTTCTCAGTCTGTTTCCTAGTGCCGGTTTGAATTTCCTACAGTTTTCACTGTAAAACAGAGTTGAAGCTTGTACCTCCCCATATATATGAATGGATTGGAGTTTGCATCTGAAAAGAAACTTTGTGTTCCCAACAAGCTAGGTTAAGGAGGGCTTTCACACTCACTTATCTCTCAGAACTGAGCATGTGGAGAGACGTTCGTTCATCTAGCAAAAAAGGAACGGGTTGCAGGAGAAACTTTTACCCTGGATTCTCAGTCTGTTTCCTAGTGCCGGTTTGAAGATCCTGCAGTTTTCACTGTAAAACCGAGTTGGAGCTAGTACCTCCCCATATATATGTATGGATTGGAGTTTGCAACTGAAAAGAAACTTTGTGTTCCCAACAAGCTAGGTGAATTTCGGATTTCACACGCACTTATCTCACAGAACTGAGCATGTGGAGAGACGTTCGTTTATCTAGCACAACGGGAACGGGTTGCAGGGGAAAATTTTACTCTGGTCTGTCAGTCTGTTTCCTAGTGCCGGTTTGAAGTTCCTGCCGTTTTCACTGTAAAACCGAATTGGGGCTCGTGCCTCCCCATATATATTTATGGAGAGTATTTTGGAACTGAAAAGAAACTTTGTGTTCCCAACAAGCTAGGTGAAGGACGGCTTTCACACAAACTTATCTCTCAGAACTGAGCATGTGGAGAGACGTTCGTTCATCTAGCACAAAGGGTACGGTTTGCAGGAGAAACTTTTACCATGGATTCCCATTCTGTTTCCTACTGCCAGTTTGAAGTTCCTGCAGTTTTCACTTTAAAACCGAGTTGGAGCTAGTACATTCCCATATATATATATGGAGTGGACTTTGCAACTGAAAAGAATCTTTGTGTTCCCAAAAAGCTAGTTGAATTACGGCTTTCACACACAATTATCTCTGAGAACTGAGCATGTGGAGGGACGTTCGTTCATCTAGCACAAAGGAAGCGGTTTGCAGGGAAACTTATACTCAGATTTCTCAGTCTGTTTCTCAGTGCCGGTTTGAAGTTCCTGCAGTTTTCACTGTAAAACCGAGTTGGAGCTTGTACTTCCAAATATATATGTATGGGTTGGAGTTTGCAACTGAAAAGAAACTTTGTGTTCCCAACAAGCGAGGTGAAGGACGGCTTTCACACACACTTATCTCTCAGAAAAGAGCATGTGGAGAGACGTTCGTTCATCTAGCACAAAGGGAACGGTTTGCAGTAGAAACTTTTACTCTGTGTTCTCAGTCTCTTTCCTAGTGCCGGTTTGAAGTTCCTGCAAATTTCACTGTAAAACCGAGTTGGAGCTAGTACCTCCCCATATATATTTATGGGTTGGAGTTTGCTACTTAAAGGAAACTTTGTGTTCCCAACAAGCTAGGTGAATTTCGGCTTTCACACGCACTTTCTCACAGAACTGAGCATGTGGAGAGACGTTCGTTCATCTAGCAAAAAGGAACGGTTTGCAGGTGAAACATTTACTCTGGTTTCTCAGTCTTTTTCCTACTGCCGGTTTGAAGTTCCTGCAGTTTTCACTGTAAAACCGAGTTGGAGCTAGTACTTCCCCATATATATGTATGGATTGGATATTGCAAATGAAAAGAAACTTTGTGTTCCCAACAAGCTAGGTGAAGGACGGCTTTCACACACACTTATCTCTCAGAACTGAGCATGTGGAGAGACGTTCGTTCATCTAGCACAAAGGAACGGTTTGCAGTAGAAACTTTTACTCTGGTTTCTCAGTCTCTTTCCTAGTGCCGGTTTGAATTTCCTGCAGATTTCACTGTAAAACCGAGTTGGAGCTAGTACCTCCCCATATATATTTATGGGTTGGAGTTTGCAACTTAAAAGAAACTTTGTGTTCCCAACAAGCTATGTGAATTTCGGCTTTCACACGCACTTATCTCACAGAACTGAGCATGTGGAGAGACGTTCGTTCATCTAGCACAAAGGGAACGGTTTGCAGGTGAAACTTTTACTCTATATTCTCATACTTTTTCCTAGTGCCGGTTTGAAGTTCCTGCAGTTTTCACGGTTAAACCGAGTTGGAGCTAGTACCTCCCCATATATATGTATGGAGTGGAGTTTGCAAGTTAAAAGAAACTTTGTGTTCCCAACAAGCTAGGTGAAGGACGGCTTTCGCACAAACATATCTCTCAGAATTGAGCATGTGGAGAGACGTTCGTTCATCTAGCACAACGGGAAATGGTTGAAGGAGAAACTTTTACTCTGGTCTCTCAGTCTGTTTCCTAGTGCCGGTTTGAAGTTCCTGCAGTTTTCACTGTAAAACCGAATTGGGGCTCGTACTTCCCCATATATATGTATGGAGAGTAGTTTGGAACTGAAAAGAAACTTTGTGTTCCCAACAAGCTAGGTGAAGTACGGCTTTCACACACACTTATCTCTCAGAACTGAGCATGTGGAGAGACGTTCGTTCATCTAGCCCAAAGGGAACGGTTTGCATTAGAAATATTTACTCTTGTTTCTCAGTCTCTTTCCTAGTGCCGGTTTGAAGTTCTTGCAGATTTCACTGTAAAACCGAGTTGGAGCTAGTAACTCCCCATATATATTTATGGGTTGGAGTTTGCAACTTAAAAGAAACTCTGTGTTCCCAACCAGCTAGGTTAATTTCGGCTTTCACACGCACTTATCTCACAGAACTGAGCATGTGGAGAGACGTTCGTTCATCTAGCACAAAGGGAACGGTTTGCAGATGAAACATTTTCTCTGGATTCTCAGTCTTTTTCCAACTGCCGGTTTGAAGTTCCTGCAGTTTTCACTGTAAAACCGAGTTGGAGCTAGTACTTCCCCATATATATGTATGGAGTGGAGTTTGCAAGTGGAAAGAAACTTTGTGTTCCCAACAAGCTAGTTGAAGGACGGCTTTCACACACATTTATCTCTCAGAACTGAGCATGTGGAGAGACGTTCGTTCATCTAGCACAAAGGGAACGATTTGCAGTAGAAACAATTTCTCTGGTTTCTCAGTATCTTTCCTAGTGCCGGTTTGAAGTTCCTGCAGATTTCACTGTAAAACCGAGTTGGAGCTAGTACCTCCCCATATATATTCTTGGGTTGGAGTTAGCAACTTAAAAGAAACTTTGTGTTCACAACAAGCTATGTGAATTTCGGCTTTCACACGCACTTATCTCTCAGAACTGAGCATGTGGAGAGACGTTCGTTCATCTAGCACAAAGGGAACGGGTTGCAGGAGAAACTTTTACTCTGGTCTCTCAGTCTGTTTCCTAGTGCCGGTTTGAAGTTCCTGCAGTTTTCACTGTAAAACCGAATTGGGGCTCGTACCTCCCCATATATATGTATGGAGAGTAGTTTGGAACTGAAAAGAAACTTTGTGTTCCCAACAAGCTAAGTGAAGGACGGCTTTCACACACACTTATCTCTCAGAACTGAGCATGTGGAGATACGTTCGTTCATCTAGCACAAAGGGTACGGTTTGCAGGATAAACTTTTACCATGGTTTCTCAATATGTTTCCTAGTGCCAGTTTGAATTTCCTGCAGTTTTCACTGTAAAACCGAGTTGGAGCTAGTACCAACCCATATATATGTATGGAGTGGTGTTTGCAAGTGAAAAGAAACTTTTTCTTTCCAACAAGCTAGTTGAAGGACGGCTTTCACACACACTTATCTCTCAGAACTGAGCATGTGGAGAGACTTTCGTTCATCTAGCACAAAGGGAACGGGATGCAGGAGAAACTTTTACTCTGGTTTCTCAGTCTGTTTCCTAGTGCCGGTTTGAATTTCCTACAGTTTTCACTGTAAAACCGAGTTGAAGCTAGTACCTCCCCATATATATGAATGGATTGGAATTTGCAATTGAAAAGAAACTTTGTGTTCCCAACAAGCTAGGTGAAAATCGGCTTTCACACACACTTATCTCTCAGAACTGAGCATGTGGAGAGACGTTCGTTCATCTAGAAAAAGTGAACGGGTTGCAGGGAAATTTTTACCCTGGATTCTCAGTCTGTTTCCTAGTGCCGGTTTGAAGTTCCTCAGTTTTCACTGTAAAACCGTGTTGGAGCTAGTACCTCCCCATATATATGTATGGAGTGGAGTTTGCAACTGGAAAAAAACTTTGTGTTCCCAACAAGCTAGGTGAAGGACGGCTTTCACACACACTTATCTCTCAGAATTGAGCATGTGGAGAGACGTTCGTTCATCTAGCACAAAGGGAACGGGATGCAGGAGAAACATTTACTCTGGTTTCTCAGTCTGTTTCCTAGTGCCGGTTTGAATTTCCTACAGTTTTCACTGTAAAACAGGGTTGAAACTATTACCACCCCATATATATGTATGGAGTGGTGTTTTCTATTGAAAAGAAACTATCTGTTCCAAACAACCTAGTTGAAGGACGGCTTTCACACACACTTATCTCTCAGAACTGAGCATGTGGAGAGACGTTCGTTCATCTAGCACAAAGGGAACGGGATGCATGAGAAACTTTTACTCTGGTTTCTCAGTCTGTTTCCTAGTGCCGGTTTGAATTTCCTACAGTTTTCACTGTAAAACAGAGTTGAAGCTAGTACCTCCACATATATATGAATGGATTGGAGTTTGCAACTGAAAAGAAACTTTGTGTTCCCAACAAGCTAGGTGAAGGACGGCTTTCACACACACTTATCTCTCAGAATTGAGCATGTGGAGAGACGTTCGTTCATCTAGCAAAAAGGAAACGGGTTGCAGGAGAAACTTTTACCCTGGTTTTTCAGTCTGTTTCCTAGTGCCGGTTGGAAGTTCCTGCAGTTTTCACTGTAAAACTTTGTAGGAGCTAGTACCACCCCATATATATGTATGGAGTGGAGTTTGCAACTGAAAAACTACTTTGTGTTCCCAACAAGCTAGGTGAAGTACGGCTTTCACACACACTTATCTCTCAGAACTGAGCATGTGGAGAGACGTTCGTTCATCTAGCACAAAGGGAACGGTTTGCAGTAGAAAGTTTTACTCTGGTTTCTCAGTATCTTTCCTAGTGCCGGTTTGAAGTTCCTGCAGATTTCACTGTAAAACCGAGTTGGAGCTAGTACCTCCCCATATATTTTTATGGGTTTGTGTTGGCAACTTAATAGAATCTTTGTGTTCCCAACAAGCTAGGTGAATATCGGCTT